>NC_134313.1:67584131-68784131 GCF_964195595.1 Calonectris borealis | reverse complement strand
AATTTAAAATAATATCATTTTGTCTAGTCTTGACACATCTTTGCAAAGTCCACTTGTACCCTGCCCCCATGCCTAGCCTTCAGACTGCATCTCATGGACTTCTTAGAGTCCCAGCAACCACCATGCATTGCTAGTGAGGCATATGAGACAGCATTTCAGAACTTCATGAACTGACTCTATGAAAGTACTACAAAGTCCAGAAGCTAAATGGTAGTCTTGTAATTAAAATTATTTTTAAAAAGGAAGTATTGTTTTAGATTTACATCTGAATGACAGACTCTTAATTCAAGATATTAATGGGTTTGCAGCTTTCCATCTCCATGGACCACAAGTGTCATCTTGAGATCTGCCTTGGCATAGCCAATATAATTGTACAGACTCAAAAGATTGAAGTTACCTGACCTGGCAAGCACCAGAGAGGTATGTCTGCACTGGACATGATGCAGTGTAGCACAGAGATCTTTGAGCTAGCTCTAAGGATGTTGTTATGGGCACACAGTGTCTTACGCTGCTACATGGAGATAACAGGAGCTTGAAAAAAAGTGTGGCTGTATTGGGATGGCAAGGCACATAATCCACTAAGCTGTGCCTCTCAGAAGGACTAATTCATGTGGGCTTGTCCCCAAAGTGACATAGCCACTCTGCTTCTTGCTACAGGACCCGCTCTAACATCCGCATTGTTTCAGAGTTCTCTGCAGAGAGCTTCACCATGTACTGTAAGCCAAAAGTGAGGCAGTAGCAAAGTGGGAAGAGAAACCAGGAGGACAGTCTCCCACACTGTTCTCTAGCCTAAAACTATTTGTCCTATTTGTCTTCAAAGCCCTTTGCAATTATATTATGCCAAGCTAAATTCCTTGTTCTGTTGGATAAGAGGTATTGCCTTTCCTTTAGAACATATCTGTGTTTAAAATAAGAAACAAAGTAAATCATTTTCTTGACAGTAAAGAAACACGTTTCCTCTCAGAGATGGTAATCACTCATGAAGCTGAGAACAAGTGTAAACCAAGCCAAAGTTCATGCCTGAGGGAATGCTTTCCTATCTCCCATCCACTGCAGCAGTGATTAGGACAGAATTATTGCTAGGACCTTCTACAATCACTGCGATTGCTAGCAACTTCTGGAGTAAAAATACAATCTTTCCTGTGATGAAAACCAATCTTGTTTCCATATCCAAGGAAAACTTGGGTCGCAGTTGAACTAAACTTATGCTAAGTTCTTTCTCAGTCTCCAACTTCCAAACACTCAAGAAAATGAGGTCAATAAAAGTTCATTCATTATAGCATAGAAAAATAGAATTTGATCCAGAGGGGACTATGAGGGTACTTCAACAGCCGGTACCAGGCTGGGCCAAGGAGGGTCTTAGCTGCAGAGGAAGGATTGAGGAAGCACAGCGCTCGAGCAAGATGAACATCACTGAATACAAAAGACAATGCGTATATTAGTCTACTGGATTAGATGGGCCCAGTTTTTTCCTTGCCACATACCTACAATTATTTACATTGATGCTACATGAGATGCATAGTGTGAGCTAACCAAATGCAACCAAGCATAAAAGCCTACCAAATCGGAATGGTTAAAAATGACTAGGCAAGCTGGAGAAAGATAGAGACCCGCACTTAACAGCTCAGAGTATTTTGGGGACTTCCCCTAGCATTGGACCAATATAGCAGCTGTGGTTTGTGGGAACACCTATAAAACCAGCCACTGTGTGTGTCTGTGACCATGTTGTCTGGTTCTGAGTGTACTTCCACTATTGCTGGAAACGGTGGAACTCTTCCAGTGCCAAGTGCCCTCAGGAGAAATCTAACAGTCAAAGATCCCCTTCCTGTCACTTGTCATTTCCAACTCCCTGATTTTATAATCAGTCTTGCCTATACCGGGCGAAACATTGAGGCCTACAGGGATGTTCACTTGAATGGCATCCAACAATAGAAAAGTGGTATAAGACATCATAGATCCGGAATCGCAAGAGGAAGTTCTGCAAAAAGAATCATAATGATGGGGTATTTCCCAAGACAGCACAAAGTCTATGGAGTCCAGCCCTCTTTGTGCAGATGACTGACTCAGCCTAACAGCTCTGAGTTTGTGAGGTCTGACAATGTGAACAACCTACAGCACATGACATGTGTAACCAAGGAGTACCAGAAAAGATCTGACACTTATTTATAACTAAGGTCCTTTATTTGCCATTACTCCAAAACAGAGCCAGTCTCAGAATATGACACTTAACATAGTGTTGCACTAACAGGTTCCCTTGGTCTTCAAAGGTGACAAGTCATTTAAGAGTCCTCTTGTTCTTCCTGAATATAGGCTTATTCCGAAGCAAATCCTGCTTGCAAATCTACTCTCCTTCTCCTACAAAATCCATGTTGTTTGCAGGAAACTAAAGAGAAAGCCAACTAGAAGAACAAGGTCCATCCTCTTACAACAAGGCACAAAGAGGAGATACGGTCCTCTTCCAAGGGTCAGCAAAGGTCTCCCAAGGGTCAGAGAGATCTCCAGGTTATCCAAGACGATATGTAGCGCAAAACAGCCTCAGGTATTTGTTACATGGAATGAATGA
This sequence comes from Calonectris borealis, assembly GCF_964195595.1. Taxonomy (NCBI): domain Eukaryota; kingdom Metazoa; phylum Chordata; class Aves; order Procellariiformes; family Procellariidae; genus Calonectris; species Calonectris borealis. The sequence continues at coordinate 68,781,568 of NC_134313.1, read as the reverse complement.
TGTCCTCAGGAAACAAGAAGAAAAAAGTGAAGCATTGGTATAAGCAATATGTCACAATAAAATGGTCTCTCTGGCAATTAAAAATGTCAAAAAATCCAGTCAAAATAATCCACTGTTTGAAAATCGGTAACGTAGGGAAGAGTCTATGTGCAGCTGCTTCTCCAGAAATTAGTCCTGCCAGATCTCAGGAATGAATATATGCAGCTAGCCTGCTTAAAGTCTTGACGCTTGTACTAAAACTGCACTGATGTAGTATTTTAGCACTTGTTTAGATAATGACTTTCAGACAGTAGGTCTTCCTTCAAAGATTTACTTATGTACCACTTACACAGCAGAACACTTTTTCCTCTTTTCAATTGCTACATTGTTATGAAGATGGTAAAATTATAGAGCAGTAGAAGGTGGAAAATATTTCTTTCATGAACACTCCCTTTTTGGCTGAAACACTCTGAATGCTGTGGTAATTTGAATACGATGATTCAATACAGCCACAGGAATAACCTCACCTTTACCCACTCTGACCATGAAGGTTCCTCCTCAGTGCAAGCTGTTGAATATGCTGCCCTAAGAAACCTAAACAGCCTAAATGCTTATAGACAATCTAATAAGCTATGACTGTGGACTACAGCAACAGATACCCTAAAGACATTTTGTATGTGTGCAAAAAGAAAAGTCCTTATTTCTCTTTCAAGAAAGAAATCATTCAGTCATTCTGTTTCAGAGGACAGCATTGGGAGTGCTCTAAGTCAGTAGAATATGTCTTTAAAAAACAAAGTTGTAATTGTTAAACTGTTCAGATATGTTGGGGACTTCTTGACTCAAGGTATCAGCTTCAACCCTAGTTAAGCAGAGAACCACAACTGAAAACCTAGATTTATAATTCAAAGTACAGGTTTCATCAAAAACTAGAGGCTTGTTGATAATCTGAAAGCCTCTTATTATTTCCATAATGGAAATCAATATATAAATCATACCAAGAAAAGATCAGTGGGATTGAAGAGATGGAGTCAAGGAGGTATAATTCCATGATTGTTGATTTAGGCATTTTACCCTGTTCCCAACGTAGCCTCTCTTATAATCTTTATTCGTATTTCAGATCTTTTATTATTCTACTTTTCCTATATCTGTTCTAAATATATCCAGTACAAAGGACCTGGAGGGAGTCCAATGAAAGGGCACAAAGATGATGAAGGGACTGGAGCATCTCTTCTATGAGGAGAGGCTGAGAGAGCTGAGACTGTTCAGCCTGGAAGAAAGCTCCGAGGGGGGATCTCATCAGTGTGTATAAATACCTGAAGGGAGGGTGTAAAAAAGATGGAGCCAGGCTCTTTTCAGTGGTGTCCAGTGACAGGACCAGAGGCAATGGGCACAACCTGAAACACAGGAGGTTCCCTCTGAACATCAGGAAACACTTTTTCATTGTGAAGGTGACTGAGCCCTGGCACACGTTGCCCAGAGAGGTTGTGGAGTCTCCCTCCTTGGAGATGTTCAAAAGCCATTTGGACATGGTCCTGGGCAACCTGCTTGAGCAGGGTGGTTGGACCAGATGACCTCCAGAGGTCCCTTCCAACTTCAACCCTTCTGTGATTCCGTGATTCACTAAGACTATGGTTTTAAATTTAAGGGAAAGCTTCAGGCTACTGGAACCAGCTAACAAATTAAAGAAGAAATTTTCCCATGGAAATGTATCCAGTATATGCCATAATTGTAACAATAAACTCAAATGTATGAGTGTAGTTTCAAAATCAGTTAAATCCTGTTGTGGAAAAATTTTCCTTGCTTATGTAAAGTAAAATCTAAAAACCATATTTATACCAAAAGAGCAGAACTTGTCAATCCAGAAAAAAACTTCAGCTGAGAGATTTTGAAAAGAAAATCTGGGAAACCAGAAATGTTAGGGAGAGTCAGTGGGGAAAAAAGGGATGCCTGATAACCCCTCTGCTTGCACTGCAGTGGAATCCTGGATCCTCGGACCAGGAGCTTTGGTTCAGGTAAGCAGCAGTCATAAAGCAATGTTGAATAGCATTACGGTGCTGATAATACACTGAAAGCAAGATCATTCTTTGCTTCCCTACGCACCTCAAGTTTCAATTTCTTAATTTTCTGTGAGTGTCACAGGAGTGACAGGCGTGTCACATTAGAAACAGGTCTGCAAGCTATAGAGTGTAGACTGCAGCACTAAATATTCAAATACTACAATAAATAATAGCTGTCCTTCCTTAGGACAGCCTAATCTAAAGAATCCAATGAATGAACCTAAGGAATCTGAATCAAAGTAGTAAGAAGTCCATGTATGTTATTGAGCTATGAGACCAAGGGCCATGGATACAGTAGGAGGAGATGAAAGCTGGAACAGACTGCAAGTAATTGAGGATACTGAAAATCAGGCCAGCTGGGAGGAATGCTTTGTTGCTTTCTTCTTAAAAGGGATAAATTCAATTTCCATTAAAGATAAACATTGGTGGGAATTGGATCACACCAAACGCATAAATGAGTAAAAGGAAATGACCCACTAATATACATGCTAAATCAGAAGAAAGACAGAAACCACACAGTGTGTGCTATCCTGCCAGAACTAAAAAAAAATAAATATATAAGAGATTTAATTGAAGGGGAGAAACGGGTTGGAAGGAGGGAGGGCAGCTTGGTGAAAGTGACCAGGAAATCCTGGAAGCAATGGTTATTCCAGCAGCAGCAATCCAAGGCACAGTAACGTGAAGACACCAGACCTAAAGAAGGGAGACTTCAGTACACCTGGCGAACTGGAAAGAAAAATCTCAGAGGACAGATATCTAAGGGAAGTAGGATGTTCTTTCAACAAACCAATGCGTAGGGGATAAGTGTAAACTATCTCAATGGCAGAGAAGAGTGGGAAATATAAGAAAAGAACATCTTAACAAAATCCTGAGTTCTTCAATGACTGGAAGCTCACAGAAAATATTTTTTAAAATGAATAAAATAAAGCACAAGTGTATAAGAAAAAGAAAACAAACACAGAAAAGCCAATGCATAAAATAAGATGTAGCAAGAAAGGAAAGGTTATAAAAAGCATGCTGGAAGCCCTTTAACCATAGAAGGTTGGGAAAAGAGTTTTCTGCTACTCAGCAAAGGGGGAGCTACAGATAAGGCAAAAAAAAAGCTTAAGTTTATTGCCTCTTTTTGCTTCCATTAACTAGGATCAGGCAGATACTGCCACTAAACACCAGCAATAAGGCTAACACATAGGTACTTGGATGAGTTTAGTATTTGCAAGTTAGTTGCATCTGGTGAAAGTCATTGCAGCATATTCTGAAAATGAGCTGAAGCATACTCAGCTATTAGCTATTAGTCTATGAGAAATCATGATAAAAAGGGGAGATTTTGAAAGACTAGAAGAGGACAAATGTGGAGCTTATCTTTAGAAAGCATGGGAAGAGAAACCAAAGAATAGTAGGACCACTAAGCTGAGCTTCAATCCCTAGAAAAATATTGGAGAAAAATATCAAACAACCTATTTGTAAAGACTTAAAGATAATAAAAAAGAAGTAGAAATCAACAGATCTGTCAAGGACATGTTGCCATGTTACACTAAATTAATTACCTTCTACAACTGGACATGTGGATGGGAAGAACAATAGATATATTTACATGTCTTCATAACTTTAAAAAGGTTATTCTTACTGTCTCACAATGTTTTCAGAAGTAAACTGAAGAATCTTGTTGGAAGGGGGTCCAAGCTTACTTAAGAAACCTAAGAAAAGTTATCAATCATTTGCTGTAAAATGGAAGGATGCGTTGCACATACCCTAGATTAAATTTGAAAAAAGACAAAAGCAGAGCAACAAGAATGATTAAAGAAAATATAGCCTTTGAGAAAAAAAACAAAGGAGCAGGTCAGGGCTGTTTTGTCTAAAGAAGAAAAGATTGAGGGAAACATGGGACACCTTCATGGCTGTAAAAGCAGAGGTGCTACGAGAAAAGGGAATAAATTGTTCTCTACAGAAAGAGGGATTACACTGCAGTAGCAGAGATCCAGCTTGGATGTTGGGGATTGCCAAGGAATCACTCATGTTGCAGATTTACAAAACCTTCAGACAAATGTCCCTCAGGTTTAGGCAGAGTTGATTCTTCATTGAGGAAAGTCCATTACAGGCCTGCTTCCTAAAATCTTAAATTCTACGTGGAAGAAGATGACATAATATTTGTGACAAGTTTCTCAGATTCTACTATAATTCGGTTTAAAAATCCATATATAACTTCAGTCTAAGGCATGTCAAACAACATGTCTCCATGTTTGACTGTCACTAATTTTTGAAAGGTCTGGATTACAATTTTGATATAAAATTTAGAGAAACCTTGAATATATTTATTCACAGAGTTAATTCAGGATTCTCTACATTCCTTATTTAGTCACCCATAAATTTATCAACTTTTCAGCTTTCAAGATGAAATGAAGTCTGGAAGTAAGTAAATACAGAGAAGGCACTGAAGTCTGAAAGTAAATAAACACAGAGAGTCAAAATAATGCTGCAAGGGAGATTTTTGTTGGGAAGACACTCTTTTTGTGTGTGCATGCATGTCTCCGTGTTGGCATATGTGTATGTGTGAATAAACACAAAACACGCATTTGTGCATGCATAAAATGTCCAGATGGGAAAAATAACATAAACTATTGAATTAAATTACTTTTTATCTAAATGATGTAGTGAAGGATTTAAAATACCCCCACTCTTGAATAATCAAAAAACTGATCCATATTAAGGCCTCTACATTTGCCATCTAAGACTGTACTCAGCAACATTAGTTATCATTTATTAGGCATGCTTATGGCTAAAAGGATTAACATTAATGAATGGTATGTTGAAGGAAAGCTTGAGTGGCCTACCGATATAAGGTCAGTTACACTAAGAACTGAAAGATGAGAAGCTTTAAGCCCTGGTTGCAACTGTATTGGTCTACCTAAATTGTCGTAACTTTTTTTGTCTACCTAAATTTGTCGTATTTTCCTCACAGGTACTGGGAAGCTTAAGTTAGCTGTCTCTCAGAAAGGATCTGAGATGCTAAAAGAACAAGGTGCTATTCTTTTTACATTGATTACAAAATTAACACCTATACTAGAAGGGAACAATTTAAACGATCAACAAAAGGGAGTCGGTTTTGAAATAGAGCAAGACCACCATTTTTCCACCAGTGGAAAAACTGAGAAATAGGAGGTACTAAAGGATGTATTGTCAAGAGTGGTAAAGGAAGACAGATTACAATTAACCAAGATGGAATATGGCCAAGACAGAGGCCCAGCAAGCTCAAGTGGTCACAGCCACCGAGTACCACTCCACTCCCACAGGAGCCCCAGCCCAGGCAGATTTTTGTCAGGGCCAAATGACCGGCACAGCTTCCTCTTAGCAGTTGCTGTCTCTCAGTCTAAGTACTGGTTTAGATCCACACTGCTTTACACAAGAGATCTGGTGAGATTGGAAGGTTACTGCTGCAAGCCATTTTGAAGTGCTTATCAGGAAAATGCAAAATTAATAAATGCATATAGCTTGGGGGGAGTGGGGCTGTTAATAGAGCCACTGCCAACTGATAACGGAGATACGAAGACTGTAAACCAAGTAACAGAAGAATTGTTCTGAAGCCAAAGGAAAGCATTTCTAAGAATGAGAGAGGGAATCCACCATAGTGACCGTTAAAGTGAATACTAGAAAAATGTGTCTCAACAACCAGATCTAAATTTTGGAAAGGAACCAGGCCTTTGCGTAAACAACTTAACTAAGATGAACTGGCCATACGCTTCAAGGTACTAACCCGTAATGGTCACCGAAGAGGGAATAAATGACTGATGAATATTCTTTATCCCATAATACCTAATTCTCTGCAAAATGATTTTCATACTTGAAATCAATATGGTGAGGTCACTCCATGTCCTTTAATTGGCTATTGATCTTTATAAATACAACATTTGTGCTACACACCGAGTATTGCAGAGTAGCTACTGAAAGGACACCTAGTGGTAAGCAAATGAGTATGTCTAGAAACCTCTGGGACTGTTAAAGGTGTGTAATTACAATTATCAAGGGAATTGCTCAACTGTTATGGGTTGAATCTGCAATGTCATATATGAACTTATGTGCCAAATAGCACTATTCATGGTTTTTAAAAAAATGGCAAACAGCATTCTTACCAGCACTTTTTAAAAACATGGAATTTAAGCTTAACTTCCTTAAAACTCACAGAACAGTCTCTTAAATGAAAGATGCACATGCCTGTGTGTCATAGATCGCAATTTTGAATGTCTTGAAGCTCCACTGCATCAATTTTAGGAATATTGGAGAGCTGAACAGAACTCATTACAGATATGTTTTGCTCGATATTCAAGACAAATTTCAGCTTGCTCATCATCAATCCTTGGGTCCTCCACTGTGCCACTCTAAAATATCCTAAGCAATTCCTTCCCTTCTTGTCTTTCTCTCCTACGAAGACAAACAGCCGAAGCATATAAATTGTACACATTTGAGCTAATTTCACTCTTTTTTTTTTTTTGTCCATCCAACTTTGTAGTCACTTCTTGCCTGTGTTTATTCCAAACCCCTTAATATGTACTAATGCCCTTGTGACCAGGAGATGCCCACAACAGAAAGCTGTGTTCCAGATGGAGTCATGCTGGTCTCATGCAGAGAGGGATTATAACCTTCCTGTGTAGTGACATGCTGCCTCTGGGCAAACAGACCAAAATCCACACTTGGCTTTCTTGTTTATGTCAACATATCGTATTACAAGCATAGAACAATTTGCTGACCACTGTCCCTCTTCGATTATTGTTTTTATGTTCTCTTTTCCAGGTTTCTCTCTTCTATTGAACATCAGTTCCTCTGGATTAATTTTCCATGAGTGAATTAGTACGGATTTGCTAGGTCAGTTTCTCCAGATACGTTTTTTTTTTATCCAATTTTATAACATCTCTGTTTGCCACTGGTCTGTTCTCTGTCCTCACAGTGGTTATAACAGCTCACAACTTAGTACCATCCTTTGATTTACAAAGCCACAAACAAGCCATTTCTGCTCTTCTGTCCTCTTTCATCACAACAAAGATCGAAATACTGGGATGGATATTTTTATTTTGTTTTTTTTAGGTGACTTCTTACCAAAGTTTCTGTCTTATTCCTCCACAACTACAAGGAAGTAGATCGTGACGTGCCATGAAGCTGAGGCTGCAGCTCCTGCTCTTACCCAAACATTAGCACCCATTCCTCACCCAAATCTGTTTCCACAGCTCACCTCTCCTCCACTCCACCCTTCTGAAGCTCCAGCCTGCTCTCTTGTCTTGAAATGGCGTGTAGTTTCCTTCCTTTACTATAAACAATGCTTTCTGTAACCTTAGTTTCATGATGTAAACATTTAAAAATAAGAATGAAGGGAACACAGACTATGTGTTCAATTAGGTAATTTGGGGATTAAATTAAATGAAATCTCTCAAAACATGGAACATTTCAGAGGAATGAAGTCTGGCTTTACTTGTTTTCCTTTTATCCCATCCCCTTAAAAAAGGGAGACAATGAATCTTAGAAACTCTGGCAGAAGAGTAGTAAAGGCAGCTGAAGACGGCTTATTGCTTGTGAATCCAAGAGAAACCAAGAAAGTAAAGCTCAGAGGAAGGAGCCGTAACACTCAGGTATGTGTTCAAAGGGAAAGAGAGGCACTCTGTAAACCGCAGGATGCTGGAGGCTGGGCAACCAGCTGCCACAGTTGACATGGGAGGCTCCTGCTATCAGTAACATCACCATCTGTAATCTGATGTCAGCTTGTAAAATGCCCTACGGTTTGCCAAAGCCTCTTCTGGCATGTGTTTTATATATGTTAAAATAGATTTTAAAAAGCAAGAAACCAACCAACAGGTATCATTCTTCAGTCAAAACAAACAAAGAAAAAAATGGGGCTCCCTTGTACGCACTGTGCATTATAAGGAATAGTAACAGGAAGGAGCGGTAAAGAGCAGTAAAAGAAAAATAATGTCCCTAAAAAAATCTCTGCAGTCCACCTATAAGTTTTGGTCAATTATACTCCTTCAAATAGGCTTTTTTTTTTTTTTGCTTTTTTTTTTTTAAACAACTGTAGAGAGGATTTTCATTGTTAAATCCCTAATCCGGATTTTGCTCTTGTGAACTCTTCAACAACAGAAGAAACTAAGACTGTCTGCAAATTTAGAATAATTCTTATTATGTACATCTGAACATGCACATTTGGCTTTCATTGTGCAGTGTGCCAGACAGCTACAAAACCAAAGCGCAGCCTACTACAGCTTCAGTCAGCACTTTAAACTTAGATGTCACTTATCCTGAAAGAAAGTGATCTTTCTGGCCTTTCAAGCAAGCCCATTTCCTCTTGGCATACAGCAAACACAGGTAGGAAGGTAGTTGCTTGACTTTCACATCGTATTTAAACAGGCACTGCAAACAGGCACGATAATAGCTTCAAAAAGGGAGTTCAAAGTATCTACAGGTATTACATCTGCCCCAAGCCTCTTTGCCAGTTTAGGGATTTTACAGTCATGTTTTCCCGTTTCCTAAAGCCTGCTGAGGAAGGGTGGGGGTTATCCCGTTATTTGGTGAAAAACACACAAACGGCATAGGAGGAAATGCACAAAATTTCCAACACAACATCCCATGCACAAAATAAGTTCAATAGTAGATCTTTTTTTCCCTCCTTTATCGGAATAATGCTACTTGTTAATTTTACTCAGGATTAGTTCAAAGCAGCAATAAATTAGAGGGAGACTTTTAATGGGATATTGATATCTTAAAGGGACCTACCTTGAAAGAAACTTTTGACTCGGAGATAGCTGACACTGAGGCGCAAGACGGACAGTTTGTCCAGCTTCGATATGATGTCAGGTGGAAACGGCAGGAGGCTGGCCAGATGGTCCAGTTCCGCATTCAGACGGTCCCTGTGTCTCTTCGAAGGATTCGATTTTTCATTCCCGATTGCAGGCCTTCTGTGGTGGAGAACACATTTTCGATTACCTGTTTTACCTCCAGATAGCACACCTGGAGACTGAGACGTTGTCTGCAATTAGTTGATAACTGGCATATTTAACCTAGCTTCTGTGAAAACCTTTGAAGTTTTTATCCCCTGCCAAAAAGAGATTTACCATTCTGCATTTGCCATTGTGCAAAGACATGGACATTGGCCTCTCTTTTCACATCTGCCCAGTGAAAAACAGATGAAGAACTGATACCACTTACTCAGGACCCTCTCACCTTAGGGGAATGGGCACTATCTTCATGTTTTAGTGAATACCAGGAAAAATGATTTCTTATCTATGATGTTGTACAAATGAGGGTCAGAACAGCAGAGGAAAATTACCATGACTAATGCATGAACCCATTCAATAATCACTGTATTCATTCAAAGCATCTTGGTGCCCTCCATCTAATGACTCAAAGTTAACCTGTGGGTCAGGAGATAATTTAGAAAAGAGCCTGTCTTTAGACATGATTTTAAAAAGTACGGGAAGCAAGGTGAAAAGATGTTCTTTCCTCAAGCTCAAAAATCCTGTGAACATTCTCACATTTACCTTTCTACGTCATTAATAACAAAGATAAGAATTTGGTTTCTCTCTTAAGCACATTTGTATTCCTCCCAAAACATAAAAACTAATGTTACTTGGATTTCTAAGCCAAGCACTCCTAGCCCATCCCCATTTCATGTCCCTCTCATGCAGTGAACAGGACCAGATGTCTCAGAAAAGCTATTGTGAAAATGCATTAAGATGAAATACATCACAAATGAGGAAGCTCAGTTTTGGGGTGTCTGCTGATATTCTTCTCACAGAGCATGTAAGATGCTGTTTTCACAAGGGAGAAAAGGAAAAACTGGTGCACTTGCACACAGTCATGGAAACCTGATTTCCAGCATGACAGCGAGGAATGGTCAGTGCTGAAGCACAGATTTGTCAATTAAGCAAGAAGACCTGAGAGGTAAGTTTGAGAAGGTGATTATCTCCAGCAGACATCCATTGCTGGATCCAGCAGTAGTCAATGCGTTACCCAGGAATGAGCCACAGGCCACTGGAGCCATAAACTACGCGGATCCATGATCTCAGAGGGAGCCCAGTGCTATAGCTGAGCTAGCATCGCCCAGGGGACTTAGTGCTGTGCCTGCTGGTCCTCCACTCGCTCTCGTAATGCCCGCGTTCAAGTTCTTACTGTAGCACATCGCCACTTTCCTCCTGAAGCACCTTCTCCAGAATAAGAGACATTGAGAGAAAAATCAAGGAGAAAAAGATGGAAAAACACTGAAGAATGGGAAATGGTAGGTAAGGAAAAGACAGGTGTGCTAACAGTTTCCACTTTCACCTAACTGAAGGCGAGAATCATAATCTTGCGTAGCTTAGCTGGTGCTCCAGTGAAGAATCAGAGTAAAACTAATTATTTGTAGCACTTTACTACTGCATTTCCACGGTCCACACATTTACTATATTTTTCAATCATAATTTAATATTTTGAGCATTAGTATTTCACAAGGTGGTTAAAGGGTTAAATTGCAACATTTGCGTGTTCCCCTCTTATAGGTGCAATCTTAATTTATCATTGTAACTGTGATTAAAAAAAAAATAGTGTTGTGTTTAGGAATTAGTAAAAAAAAAAATCAATGTCTTGTGCACGTGATAGCTGACTTTGCTGCTAATTGAAAACCTCTTAAACCAAATCAGGTATGAAAAATTCATTGCTACTTTTGCGAGCCTTCAGTTCATTGTAACAGGATAACACTGATGGACAGAATGAATGAAAAAATGTTTGAGGTAACTGTCAGTGAAAACATTTAATTCCTGCTTTTTCAAATTCAAAATTACCACAACTGGTATGTGGCCCTTCGATAACACAATGAGTTGCTTTCAAAGACATGGGGGAGATTTTGTGGATTGGGATGAATAAGATACTTTCCTCTATTGGAGAGAGCAATTATACAACAAATAATGCAATCAACAAAGAAGGAATACTCTTTTTTTACTTTTCCAGAGTTAGTGTCCATATTGGGCACTAATTTTTTGGAGTACACCCTGAAGCTCAGCCATCCTCATGACACCAAAAGGATGTCTGACCTGTGGAGAGTAGTAATTTTGTGGGACTATAGCCTATAGTTCAGTAGAAACTAAAGAACATAAGCTTTTACTAATTGCTTTTTGTATCTGACAACCCAGCTGAAGCAAGGAAGCAATTTAAGATGGAAAAAATTAATTCCAATAAGGAAAATTAGACTAGTGAGTTCAAGGGGTAAAAATTGTCAAGACTAACATGGAATAGAAATAGAAATTGTTCAAGCCTATTTACCATGTAAAATAGTGACTGCTCTATGCCAGCGAGGTATGGTTTGAGGCAATTATATGGACTGCATTTGTACTGAGCGTAAGGAATAGTCTTCTGGAGATTGCAAGGAATGGTGTAAAAAGACTAAGGAGAAAGTTCAGGACAGAGTCTTCCTGAAAACTCAAGGAAATGATTTAGTGAGGGAGTGAATCCAAACAGGGGTTTGATGTAAATGGCAATTGGGTGCCAAGTGGATGCGATTTAAAACAATGCAAGTGTCATGGAAAGGCTAGGGTAGCTATCCACAAACAGAAAAGGGCAGGCAGGGAAATTCTTCAGTGGGCTGTTTTGAGGTAAATGGAAATTCTAGCCCTTATTTTGAGCTGTAAGTAGATGGTGCTTGTTTTGTTTGCGTTAAACCAGGGATTCTCAAACTGCGTAAGTCAGGTCTAAACAGAGACATAGCACGCACTCTTTTACTCTGCTTTTCATACAACACTACTACAATGAAGTAGCAAATGTAATTAAAACAATAAAGCTGGCATTTCCCTCTTTGCATTGTTAAACCATTCAAATTCTGCTCTGCAGTAACAAGTACTTGTACCTGTACAAGACCCATATCACCAGTCCCTGTTTGGTAGGAACTGAGTGTGGGAGCTGGTGCAGAGAACATTTTCTGTTCAGTGGTACGTAAGGCATTGAGCCGTTTGCGCTTTCATGATTCAGTGTGCCCATGACACGCAGGCCACCACTACTGCAAACCAGTTTGGTGAGCTTGCAGAGGAATTTCCTGCAGCTACAGCTCTGTCTGATGTTCGCTACCTTCTGAGGGAGCCCTACCCTGTAACGAAAAGTTCACTCTGAGTAAGTTTTCGAAGGATGATGAAGTGTTAAACCAGCAGGTGATCTAAACTGAGAAAAATCTAATCATTTACTATGACTGCAAGCTTTCAGTAAGAAGGGGAAGGGAAGAGAGACCATGAGATGCAACAGATAGGCTAAGTGCAAAGTAACAGCAAGATGATTATCATGAACCTGCTGACCAGCACCCACAACCACTGAGCTGTGCTTGGGCACTGCATGGGTATCCTGGCAGAGATGAGGTCCAGGGCCAGCTGTATATGTGCAGATGTTCACCATCTCCTAGGAGCAAAAAGGACCACCTGAGAGAAAGCTGTGTGAAGGAAAGGGGGCCCTTTGCCACCTTCTACCTCTTCTGGGTTTTCACAGTAAGGAAAGGCGAAAGCAGAATTAATGGTCAAGAAGACATGACACTGGCAGAGCAGATGAGAGGTGGGATAGTGTGATACCAAGTAAGAGGAGGGGCTATGCCACAGAGGGCCTTAAAATGAGAACTAGGAAGCAGGAGAGAGCTGCACCTCCTGAGGTCTCTGTTTACCCTGGCACTGGTACCGTCCTGGCTGAAGCGGGCAGTTTGGAGCAGTTATAGATACACGCAGAGCTAAGGCAGCTGTAGCTTGCCTTTAAAGAGCTGTAAAACATTACAAGAAATGTTTTGTGAGGGGAGAGAGTTTTACAAGATGCCAGGGTTTGAGACGAAGAAGTGGCTGAAGCTCTCAAATGGTAACTGTCCTGAAGTGTTGCCTTAGCATTTCTAGTGTAAGTATTAATTTCAGCACAGTGATTTTAGTTTGAGGTTAAAAACAAGATCTCTTTAGTTTTCACATGCTTGAATTACCAGTAAAATGTTAGGTTTCCACAGGAAACAAACACTTGGTAGAAAATATTTCCTTTAGTCAAAACTCCAGTTCTCTGGCTGCAAAGCATATCTGATGGAAATTTTTCAATCAGTTCAAGCTCCAGGTGTTTGAACTGGTTCCATAAAAGCCAAAATTCTTTAGTGTAGACCACATTTAATGGGGCTTGTTTGGAAGCTTTCTGGGGCAAAAGGACAACAGCTAGAGTTTTTTATTTATTTGCATGTATAAAAGTAGAACTTAAACCCAATGTATTGTGTGAAGAATGGCAACCTAATGAAGATAGTCTCTCCTAGTTCTGTGTAGAGAAGACGACTGAAACATATTAGGTCTTCCTAGTAAAACAAGTTTTCCCACACATTCTTCCACAGTCTTGTGGGTCTCTGCATTCTCTTGTAGAGCTTCTTCATACATTTTCATCACTATTCTGTAAAACTACCTCAGAATAGAATTTCTGTGCCTGAAAAACCACGGAAGTAGTGAGCAATATCATTCTGTGACATCCTGAATTAAGAGCCAGCTGCAGGATCATCACCTGGCTTGACAGCCTGGTCACAAAAAGCTGATGGAGAGGCAGAGAGTTGGCCTCCTGGGATACACTGAGTATGGGTAGACATGAACGTCCCAGTTGTTCTGCAAAGGGGAAAACTGCTCCTCTGTCTTTTGAATCCTGGCCTTCAAAAGGACTAATCCATTAATCCCTACAGAAATCCAAGTATCCTGCTCAGACTGGCACCTGAGCTCACTTATTCCTTTGTCAAGAGAAAGTTAAATTTCTAGAGGCTATTAGTGGAAAAAAGAGAGGAATCATTATTAGGACTGGCCAAAGAATTCCCATCAACTTTTTTTCCTGTGAAAAATTAGTTTTTCAACTGAACAAATACCTCTGCCAGAACAGGTGGCAACATCTACCATGGTTCATTATCAGAATGACAGGGGGAAAAGTAGAACAAGGCCATGGGGGAAAATGTGCTATGCTATCAAACAAGAGAAAAAAAGCTGTAACAAAAATGGTATGACATGGATCAAAATCATGGTTAAATATACTGTTCAATTAATAGGCTATGTCTACCCTTCTAAATTCAAGATAAATTATTTGAGGCAACATAACAGTAAGGATACCTCAGAGTCCTGAAATGTCAGTAAGGTCTATAGGTCTGAAGGACAGAGACCGTGAAAGGAGCTCTGTCAGCCCGTCGGTCTTGGGCATTCAGAGCCTCTTTAACTCCTAATCAGAGTTAGGAAGTCCCTGAGTGAGGGAATGAGCACAGGAAAGGCTTACCAGAGACCAAGCCCCCAAACAGATAAGGTTTGAGGAAGAGACCAATGTTGCTAGGAACTGAGACATCATCCTCAGCAAGTGATAAGTAACCAACCACAGGAAAAAGAAAAAATAAATAGAAAATCCCGTCTCCATTGCGGGAGCTCAATAGTCTAATAATTCAAAGCATGTGATTCCCTTTGTTTTAATCAAAACCAAGTTTCTTGATCAAAATTGTATATGTCCTGGCTGGATAAGCTCATGCTCAGGTACCTGTACTGCAATCTCATAGCAAAGCTATTTTCAAGGTAGCGTTACTTACAATGGCTCCCAAGGTGAAAACTTGCTTCCATCAAAGTAAGTGAGAATTTGCTTCTGATTTTGTTGAAGCCAGAACTTCAAAAAGGCTAACGAGGACATTTCCGTCCTTTGTTAGCCGGTAGTTTTCTTAACCATTGCGTTTATCTAGAAGTCATCTTTGAGAGAAGTTCTTCTAGCTAGCATATACGGTCCAGACATGAAGCTTAATGTTTCTCAAAGCAACGGCAACTCTCCCTCCTTTCTCACAAAAGTTACGATCCATAAACAGTTCTGCACAGAGGTAATTTCATGTATTGGAGTGGTTCCATACCTCATGCAGTTATAAAGTTAAATATCCACATCCATACTTGAACAGTAGTGCAGAAATGTTACATACATTTTGGATTTAACACTCAGGTTTTCCAGGAAGAATCGTTTTCTTACGTTCATTATCTTTGTTTATTGTCACCTATGATATATTTTACACTAAAAGAAATATTTTTTTAAGTGGGAACAAGTGGTTCATGTGCAAATCCTCTCCAAAATCCAAACAAAATCAACAGATTTCACTCAAACATTCACAGAAACTCCTCTTTGACTTTAGACCAATATATACAATTTTAAGCCAAGTGGGTTATTTTTAGAAGTTCTGAACAACTGAAAATAGGGAAATCTATTTTAGTTACCTTCTCATCCTTAAATTGTCTGTGAAGGCCACCAGTGCTAGTTCATAATTTTAACACAGTAAAAATGTGTGTTTCATAACCATGTAATCAAGTGTAACACAGAAGACGTGGGATGATTATATTAAAAAGCTTCATTTCACAGCATGGTTTATGGCATCTGGAAATCATTTTACATTTGAGTGATAGCAACCTTTTTTCCCTCTCATTTCAAGCATCTTGTAGTAACAACTTCCCATTGTTTTTTTTCTTTTTCTGTTTTGCCTTCACACATGCAATTCCTCTTTCCCTTTTCTCTCCTAATGAAAGTGATCCCATAGTACATGGTCTGGTCTTTATGCAAAAGTGAGTCACCAGTCTGCTTTTTCAGTTGACTGAACTGACCCACTTTTCGGGCTCGCACAGGTTGGACCTAGCGATGCCCCAAGCGAGGCTAAGCCCAGGAAGGGGGAAGGGGGGAGCGCAATGCCAGCGCACTGGTGCCACTCGACACACAGCTTCTCAAGAGCCTCCTTCAACAGGCGGCGGGGAACTCAGAAGCGCGGAGGTGGCAGCCACCCCTCCGGCCCATCGCCCAGCTGACATTTAGTCCACCAGTATCTTCTGCCTACGAAAAAGTGCCGTCCCCCTCCGCTCCTCACGGCAGGTGCTCTGCGGTACACACCACAGCCACCACTGGCCTCCTCCTGGGACACCGAGTGATGGGTAGGGACGGTTTGACCCATGCTCGGCATCCTTTCTGCAGCCACTCTTACCCGTGAAGAGCCAGCCTCCCGACCAGGGGTTCCTCGCGGCAGAGGAAGAGATTAGGTCTCTCCTGCGTCAGCGGGCCGTGGGAGGAAGGGACTCCTTCTTCCACCTCATTTCTAGCACATACATTCGGAGGGAGATGCCTCCTGATGAATATGATACTTAACTGTTTCTGAATGGGTTTCCTCCTTTTCCTCCCAGCATATAGGCATTCCCCCGGAGGAATCATTGTTTTGATGCTGAAAAACAAAAGGGATAGGTTTCTTAGTTTAGAGGTTTCTGTGTTTCATGCCGCTGTACAAAATGACAGCACCGAGAAAGTTCAGCTGAGGAAAATGTTTATTCCTTGAGTGTGGCATTCAACAACACTAAAAAGCACAGTGGCATTAGTTAAGATAGAAGCTTAAGGCTTATTCCAATTTCCTACCTTAATATTATTAGAATATTGATGTTTATATTCCATTTTCATTTTTTCAAATTAAGCATACTACACATGGTATAAAAATGGGTATAAAATACATCCTGTTTACTCGATATCCAAAATTAATTTTTTTTCCTTCTAGGCTCATTTTTAAATTCAGCTAAACAAATAAGAATGAATAATACTACCCATCATCTTCCGCAGGGAGGATTTCACAGCTTTTCAAATACACAAGAATATTGTCTTCCCTTACTGGCACTGTGATAAGTAGGATGCAATTATTCAAATCAGCATTTTTCCAGGTCCTCACATCCTCATTTTTAAAGACTGAAAGTATATCTGTTGGCACTTAAGAAGTGACACGCAGTATTGTGGTTAGCACTGGGACCCATCGCAGTGCTGATTGAGGCGACAATTTTCTGACAAAACAACCTTATTATTGCTCTGTTTGAGCATGTTAGCCTTGGAGACATTGCAAGCTCTGAAACAAGTCTTTGCATTCAGTCTGTTTAAATCTTCCGGAGATTAGCTGAATATCAAAGTCTCTTGATTTTCTGTCTGAAAGAGTATTTTAGTCTTGCTGTGTGCTGTTCAACAGTGGGTGCATGCTGCCTGAGAGGTTATTACATCTCAAGAGTATTTGCTGCTTTGTGTAAGATGTAAAATTAAGAGGCCCTTCTACGTCACTGAATCAAATCCCATGCTATTGAAGGCACCTATATCATATAACGCAAATCATAAACTTACCGAACTTCATTTAACAACTGTTTAGAGGAGCTTTGCTTTTCATTGAAAGGCAGCTTTCTGATAACTAGAAACCTTTCGCCTTCCGGCTTAAATTTGTTCATGGTCATTTTATGCCCATTTGTTCTTCTGCCAACATTGTCTTTTAGTTTAAATAGCTCTTCCTCCTCCATTGTGTTTACTCATTGGTGTATTTTTAAATATCAGTCATATCTTCATTCAGCCTTCATTTTTCTATTCTAGGACAACCCAAACTCTTTTATTCCCCTCTCACGTTACAAACTCTCTATTCTTCCCATCATCTTAGGAGGGTTTATTTTCTCATTTCAATCAATCTGTCTAAAACGCGGATAAACATAATCATGCACAGCATATTAATAAAGTCTAAAAGTATTTCATACATGCATATATAGACATATTTATTGACAAACCATTAATTCTTTATGGGAATTATCTCACATGATATTTGTGTGACTGCATTTTCTTTTTTCATAGCCATTATCAAATTCATGGCTTACAGCCATCCAGTGGTACCTAATATGCACAGTTCTCCGTCTTCATGTATAACTTACAATAAATAAACGCACAGTTTATGGAGGAAATCTAACTTTTAGTGCCCAAGTGCCTGGCCATCCCATTCATACAATTAACGTCCTTTTTGTTGTGTGAGAATTGTATCCTCTTCTGTATTGATGGTGCAAGCAATTAAGTTTATTGGTATACTCTTGGTTTTGCACAAAATTTCTTAGTAAAAATATGATTGTCTCCAAACTGTTGAGGAACTCTGCTTGTAGTTTCCCTCCTCATCAGTCATTTTCCTTTCAGCACGCTTTATTGACCCAGTTCCTTCCCCCAAGCCTTTCAATTCTTTACTAGTCCTCAGCAGCACAGCATCCTTTGCGTAATTCAGATAGATTAGGTCTACCATAATTCCCTCATATGGAAAATCAGTTATTGTATCAACAGAAAGCTATCAGGTTACTTTGTCAAAATCGTCTAAACCTACATTCCATTTTTATTCCATTACACAACTAACCATAGCCATTAATGGTTCTTTCCATGAGAATTCATTCTAAAATGATGCACAGTATAGAGGTCAGACAAATAGGTCAGTAGTTGCCTTCTCTCAGTTGTGGCTGGTGGTGGAAACACCAGTCATTCTCCAATTGGTGCAGTGTCACGTATCAAGTTCTTCCAGAAATACACAAAACCGTTTTTTTCACTATTACGGGGACAATTTCATGTGAAATTAGATGGATGAACTGCTTGGCCAAAGCCTATGAGGCATAAGATATGGTGCGATAAATACTGCTCCAGGTTAAGAAAGTTTGTTTATCTCACACACTTTGCTTAGATAAAGCCTTCTTGCCACCTTCAAAGACCTTGTTAGGTTAGGCTAGTCTACAAGCTCATTTTTTGAGACAGTCTGCCAGTTTTTAAGATTTCATCTACCCTGGTGGGTTTTCTGCTCCAGTCGGAAGCTGAAATGGTGTGAAGATGCCAAAAGAATTGCTGCAGTTTCTTGTGAGACCTTACATTAAAAGCTATTTTCTTTATATTGTAATACTTTTGTGTTGTGAGTCCTTCCCGTCCATAATATGAATCTATGACTCATAGTTCATGTTTCAAAACAGTGTCACATGCTAGACTTCCCTTCTCTTGCCTTCATGAGCAAAATTACAAGGAGGAGAAAGACTTGGACAGCATAATTCAACTGAAAACTGAAAGTTAAGAGTTCATTCGATCTCCCAAAAGGACCACTTTGTTTTAAAACCCATTCTGGTTCAGTTGATGAATATGTGACAGCAAATAGAAATAAATTAAAAGACCTCAGTATTCAAACAACTGAAAACCAGGAAATAAATAGCAAACAATATGAGCCAGAATTTATGAAGTGTAAAATGCTGGTTAAGAAAGATAAAGGCCCAAAGGAAAATTCACAAGTTGCAGCACTAAAGAGAAAAGATAGTATGCTTTTTAGAAGAATACTATGAACAAAAGAAGTCTAAAAAGTGTGTACAGTGCTTATTAGATGGAGATGGCTGTATGTTAGAACTGCATAAAAGGTAAGAGTGTTCCACAGATTTATTTCTAGTCTCTGAAAAGGAGGAGAATCGTGCACTTGCATCAAATAAGAATAAACCATGCACTCTTCAGGCTTTCTACAGGAACTTTCTACAGAATTAGGACAAGGGGTTACCACAGCAACATCATATGAAGCACTGCCTCAGCAACTGAAGACCAATGTCCTAGATATGCGTACAGCCAAGAGGTGCTTCTGCTACTACCACTAATGCCAATAGTGCCATGCAGATGGAATGAATGTACGGGAATAAAAACCAAGTCAGAAGGCTCATAGCTAGTGGTTGTAAAAATATGGCTGAAAACAGCACTTGAAGATGTTGAGCTGCACAGAACCATAGACCAAGAAAACCTTTCTTTTAAAAAACGGGGAAGAACATATATTCATGGTCCCGCCTGGACCATGCCCTTTTCTGATCATCTGTGAGCTCTCCTCTCCACCGCTGGGACAGAACGGCCCATCTCCACCTGCGGGAGGCTGGGGGCTCCGTCCCCTACCAGCCCACCAGCCTCAGATGTGAATGAGAAACGGGAAGAAGTTTGACAGCACTTGGCTGCTCAGGACAATCATGCTCTTTCCTTTCCCTTTCTCTCTGTAACACTTGAGAGTCCTCATGTGCTCTGCCCCTGTTTGAGGGAGGACAAAGACAAACCCAAAACTGCAACCTTCCACTCCCCCAGCACCAGAAGAGGGGGCTTACAAGCTTGAGGAGCTTCAGGAGGAGGATAGCTAGGAGTCAAAGGAACAGAATTGCTGGGAAAGGGCAGGTGTGGGCCTCGATCATTCACTTTCTTATGTCAGATGCGTTTAATCACTGCTGTCATTAAGTCATAATGAACCTCTGAACACTGGGGAAATCCAAAGGACTGAAAGACAGCTGCTATATGACAGTCTTCAGAGAAGGGAAACATAATGATCCAGCTAACCACCAGACAGCGAGACTGACATCCATCCCAAGGAAAATAGCAGAAAAGCTGATAAGAAAGACAAACGACATCACTTAGCAGAATTCTATGCTCTTTCGAGGGAAACTAGCTCAGTGAGAAGTTATCAACTCTAGCTGACAAAGAAATTCATTTGTATTAGTAAATCATTTAACTTAGCAGCACAAACGTTCTGATTTTAAAAAGCTACCATGAAGTATTATAGAGCACAGTTCCAGTAAGTAAAGAATTTGTCAAGAGACAGATGAAAAAAAAAAAAAGACTAATCTTTGAGAAATCACTGCTAAATAGAAAGGTTTTTATAAAGATCTT
Organism: Calonectris borealis; assembly: GCF_964195595.1. Lineage (NCBI taxonomy): Eukaryota > Metazoa > Chordata > Aves > Procellariiformes > Procellariidae > Calonectris > Calonectris borealis. Next base: position 68,761,070 of record NC_134313.1, on the reverse strand, counting down.
GCAGGCATCAAGGTTCAATACAAAGCCATTGGTGATAACATTTGCAAAGTTATAAAAATTTAAAAGAGTGGTAAATAATGCTGAAGACATAGTGAAATAGAGCAATCTGGCATGCCCGGTAGGCTGTTTCTGTTTATCCACAATGCATTTTAATATTGCCAAACGCAAACGCTAGCATCTCAGAATAGGGAATGCAAGTCATTGCTACTGAATAGGGACTGCATCCTGAAATGCCAGTGATTCTTGAAAGGAATTAGGGATCAAAGTGAAAAATGAATACAATCCATACCCTGAGCTCCCAGGGAGGAGCTGCTGCAAAGGCAGCTAATGCAGTTGCTGACCTAAGTGAAGTGATTTTATCTCTGTTTACAGATACGATGAGACTGATGCTGGAACAGCGTGTACAGGTCCCATGTAAGTGTTTTTCAAATAATGTTAGAAATTGGAAAGGGTGAGGAAAGAAGCGAAAAAAAGTACACATGCCTTGCATGGAAAAAAGAATTAGGTGACTTGAGTAAAGTGAAGTACTTTCATGGGGAAGATATCTGAAACACAGCAAGCACTTAGAAAGTGAAGCTGAAGCCAGATACATCCAAATAAGAAATAAGGCATTAATCTGTAACATTGTGAGTATTTAAACACTGGGGCAAGCTACAAAGGATTTAATGGATCCTGCTGTCTTGAAACCACTGTTAGATGTCTTTCTGTAATGTACACTCTACCCTAACAGCAGTTATGCTTAAATTAAATACAAGCAGTTGGGCTGAATGCAGGCATACTCATAAAAAAAAAAATTTGGTAGCTTTGGTAGCTATAGGAGGTCAAATTACATTATCCAATGATCTCTCCTTTCATTAAATTTTATGAATCATTTCCTGCCCAAATGTGATCACATACCACGCATTCAATGTCTGAACTACATAAAAGGGCTGTGCAGACCACAGCTTCGAAGCGGCGCAGGTTTCGAAGAGGCAGCCTGGGAAGAAGGAAGTTGTGTTCTCATCCCTACCGCACCGCAGAACCGCGGCGCAGCTTCACGGGCAAAGCAAGAAGGGGATGGTGCTGGAGTACAGCCTGGCTTTTCACAGGATTCTGTGTTGCTTCTTCCTTGGGAGGCAGCAGCTCTGGAAAAAGACTTCCACTCGCCATGGCTAACCAACGGAATAGGAATCTACCTGCCTGCTGTCACTAAATGAATTGCCATTAGCCCGTTTCTGCCCAATGCTTTGCTTCTGATGAACGGTCATGTTTTAGGAGAAAATATGATAACGGCTTTGGACCTATTATCTTTGCAAATAGCATGCAATACTGTGTCCAGAAGCAGCCACACTTCGAGAGAAACTGGAGCAAAGGGTCACAAAAATGATTAAAGGCTGGGAAAATGAGCCCCGCAGCCAGAGTCCGGGAGCACAAACTGTTTGGGTTATCATGAAGAACAGCAACGGAGAACTTCCTCACAACAAGTAACTACATTATGTAAGCAACAAACATTTCGTGACAGAGATCAAGCTAATTCTAGGCAAGATCCAATTTGCAGAATTTGAGGCTAATTAAATTCAAACTACAAATAAATGAGGATAACTATTAAAGTAATTTACGCAGAACTGTAGAGCATTTTGCTCCATTACTGAGCATTTTTTTATCAAGATTTTTTTGCTTAAGAAAACTATTAGACCTGTGTGGTGAAGAATTTGTTTAAGCATGTCTGATGGTCCATGTTATACATGAGATCGAAACAAGATCACGGTGGCTCTTTCTGGCCCTAAAATTTACTCTTCTGCCTCAATCTTCTCTCCAGTGAAAAAGGAAAAAGGTTAATTCACTAACCTGAAGAGTTGTTAGAAACGTTAATTTACTAATGAAAAGGTATATAATGCTTGACTTACAGTGCTGCAAGTACTGGGGATCATATGCTGGGCTTACAACACAGCTAAGGCTGTCTGACATGGCATATATAAAATCTCTCTTTAATTTCCTTTAAAGAAAATATGTACAAATTTGGCTATGTTTGGAGCTTCTGAAAAAAAATCCAGTTCGCGCGTGCTGGGGAGATTTGTTGTAGTCTGACAGTTATCTATAGTTTCTGCCTGAGCTGAGCACACGTCATCCCCTTCATCCCTCCTACAGGCATCTGCACTAAACATATGCATCCCCATGCGCTTTACATGCCTCCCCTCGGAGCGGGAAAGGCAGAGCCAGGCTTTCCCTCTCGCTGTTCCTCCCTGTCCTGGTGTGCGCTCCCCGCTCCAGCCGCTACAGCCCAGAAACAAGGGATTCCAAATAAAAGGCATGGGAGTGAGAAGTCGGCTGTGGGAAGGACTGGGAGGCAGACTGAGACGAGGCAGGGAGGGGACAGAAGCAGACTGCTTGCACCCCTGAGCCTCAGCATCCCTAAGACTTGCAGACAGAAGCTGTGCTTCCTAACGCTCCAGAAAGGGACCATCGGGGAGCGCTGCTTTTGAATTACCATTAGGACTTCAAAGTAACTGTCCAAAATCTGGGATTTTTGCCAGAAATTAGGTGGCCTGCATCCTCCCTAAAGCATTCTCCTGCCCGGGTCTCCTGCGGGCTCCTTTGCCGTTGCCGCTTGCGTTACCAGAAGAAGTCTGAGCAGGCAGAGCCAGATCCCTGCCCCGCTCAGAGAGCTTAGGGAAGGATTCGGGGCTGTGCAGGGGCTGTAGGAATGAGGGCTGCGTGATGCGAGGCATGCCACTACAGCCAGTGATGTCAGAGGCATCAACCCTCCTTTTCTGGGAGCCTCCGTCTGATTTCTAAAAGCGATGAGCGTTCAGTGCCGCAGCTGAAGGCACCCAGAACTGCGCTCTGCTTGAACGTACACCAAAGGCTGTGTCTTCAGAAAAATCACCTCCTGAGTGCCTGGAATTGAGTAAATGAGAATACATCTTTCAGATTTGTCTCGATGGATAAGAACATATGTCTCAGCGGTATAATAAAGGTTAATTCAGCCATGGTTTTGGTGTACTTAGATATTATAGTCACAATTATCACAGAAAAGTCTGTGACAAAATCAATAGCACTGTGTTTGCACGGGATTTGAACAGTGCGTCACACGGAGCTGGGACCACAAGGTGAATGAGGATAATAAAAACAAAATATGCAATTTCTATTTTTAGTATGAGATCAGGTTTAGTGCCTGTCCACATAGGTGAGGAATTCACATTTCATCTTTAATTCCCGGGTTTCCTAATTTGCAAGTGCTTGACTTTGAAACATGGCAGCCCTTTGCTACAGGGTGAGTATGCAGCTACGCTCTTCAGGAATCTTTAGCAGAACAATAATTTCAATCACTATTCTTCCCTCACAAACTAGTTCATTTGGGGACTAAATTATCTCATCCGCCCTCCTTTCTGTATTTGTTTAAATAAGAAAGCCTGCAATTAAGTTCAAGGAGACTTTTTTGAGCTTTGAGTATGTAAATAACTAACTTTTTTAAAAAGCTTAGATGCAAGGGTTTTTTAAAGTGATGTTTTAAAAATTAAGCTGTTTTTAGAACTTCTAACATATGCACTGTGTCACTTCAGGAAGGATATGGACCATAGTACATATGAAAACACAGAAAAAAAATCTGATTGGGCATATGTTTGGTACAATCCTTTATAGTTAGTGGAGTAGCATCTCTTTCTACCAGGCTTGACTTTGGTCCTCCATTGTCTTTGTCACAGACCGTCTGAGGAGAATAGGGGGTTGCCACAGCAGTTAGACTACCCTTTGCACAAAAAGGTGTGAGCAGTGATGAAAAGTTTTGCTACAGCTGGGGCATTTAAGATATCGTCTGAACCATAAGGCTTATTTGATGATTAACAAGACGCTCAATCTCACATTGCAGCCTTGCCCTCAGAAGGGATATTAGTGCAGCGTGTTTCACCTTTAAACTCTCAGGATCGTAATATCTTTGAGATCTCTGTCCCTCTGTTATGCATGCTGGAACCTGACTAACAGGTCAAAAGAAGTAACTTCTGGAGACTGAAAAGCAGACACTGTGAAAGCATAAGCATCATTTCCATAACAAATTTGACTAAAAACAGTAAGATAGGTCAATGAAATATTTCTGCCATGAATGTGTAGTGTACAGCCGTCTTCAAACTTTAGCTAGTTCAGGTTCTGGGAGCAGCTTTATGCTGGCAACACAGAGCTCAGTACAAGCTAACAACTCCAGTATATTTATCAAGTGTATATATAACTTTCCAGATAGGTTCTACCCAGATTTAGCTCTGGGCTGTCATGATAAGGCTGCTAGAGCTACTTAGTTCATCAAGTTTGTCTAGTTCATTAGTTTTCCCACACTACTCTGCACTTGTAAATGAGGGATAAATGCCCTTAGATAAAAAGGATAACAGTATCGCTTATTTTTTCACAAGACACATGTGGCCTTGCATTGGCTGCTTTTTGGGTTGTTTTATCCTCATGTTCCACTTCCCTGTTCCACCATAAGGTGAAACATGTTCCAGCACCCATACACCACCCTGATGGGGTGAACTAGACATGTCACTTTGAGTTGCAGAACTAGCCACAGGTTGCAAATGCAGCTATGAAGCTATATATGAATATATGCATATATATATATGCTGCAAATGCAGCTGTATGAAGCTATGCTGGTCCTCCAAACCCTCGTATAAGTTCACTAGCATTCCTGGTGCTACTTTCCCAACCACCTATATTTTAATACCCCGCTTGTCATTTCATCGTCTTTTGATCATCTGGGGTTTGGAGTTCTCTTTGAAATACTAGAAGAATGATAAGACTATTTACCATCCTGCATCCACCAGGCCAAATTAGAAGTGTGGTGCAATTTTGGAGCAAATGCTAACAGCATGAGAAACCCTGAGTTGTACAAAGGGAGGCTACAGATAGATTAGAGGATTGAACAGATGAGACAGGAAGAGAGAAACACTAGGAACCATTTTTAGGAGTTTTCTACTGTAAAACCAAAATGGAACTAATTTAAATGGGATCTTTATCAGGAAAGGTTTGCTTATCAAAATTAGGGAGACTCTCCACAGTAGCCAGTAAGCTGGTGATCCCCTCCTGCGAGTGGGCCAAGATCCAATTCCAAGTCTTTCAAAAAAGTCTACCATACACCATAACTGGACTCTCATTTCCCTGATTCCTCTCTTCTTTTCCACAAAAGGCTTCTTAAAAGGTTTTAGCTCCAGTGCAGAATAGGAGTCAAAATATATGACAGCTCATATATTTTGTATATCTGTTTTTTTCGTATATATATATTTCATATATATATCATATATTTGTATACTTCTGTATCACTATAGACAGAGAGACAGTGTGGAAAGAGAAAGAAGTGGCTGTCTGTGGCTCAGAGACACGGCCTGTCCTCAGAGCAGCCTCTGTGACACCAGGAGAACACAGCACAGCGTTTTCCCCAAGAAAAGAAGCAAAAGAGGGCTGGATCTAAGGCCAACAAAATGGGGACTGACATCTTTATTATTATAAAAGTTATTATGAAGCGTGTGTGTGTAGGAGTAGGAAAGCAGCGAGAAAAATGACTTAAAAACCTAGATGTAACATCACCTTGTTGGGAAGACACAATCCCATTCGTCTCCTGGCTTTGCTCTTCTGTGTCGCTCCTCCTCAGTCATTCAGTGGAAGAAAAGGAGAAGCAGAGGATGAAATGCCAAGAGCCCCCTAACAGAGATTCAGCAGAGCTTAGATATCTGAAGATCCACAGAAAAAAAGCCCCAAACTTTCAGGGAAAAAAGATGGTGTTTTTCTCAAAGCTTGAGATGGAAAATGGGAATGCAGAGAAAAATTGAAGTGAAACATGAAATATTTTCTCCCAGAACTGAGCAAGTTATGTTAGCTTGATGCTTAAATTGACATTGTTGTTATTGTTATCGCTGCAATTCAGTCTTTTAAAATGGTTTTGCTACCAGTGTAAGAACCACTGCAGCATTTGAAAGCAGCAGGTCACAGTTTGGAAACGCACGCCGAGAGCCAGGCTGGCGTGTGAGTTGTCAAGATTTTGCTCAGTTCTTGCAAGTCTTCAGTTTAATGAAGTACATGAAAATCAGAATGAAAACTCAAAAGTTCCTGTTTTTTCAGATACAGAATCTGAAGACAAAAGTAAAAATAAAACCTGATGTAGCTATTATTTTTGAGATTATAAAAGTAGCTAAACAAGTTATACTGGTCGAAAGGCTGGCTAGTTTTATTTGCTACGATGACAAGGTGCTACTCCAGCACCTTGGTTTGAATATGTACTCAAATTTATTGCAGGTCTTTAACTATGTATGTATATGTATACGATTTCCTCTCCTGGAACATGAATTTCTCCTTTGTAAGCAGTATAACATATCTATTCCTATTCTGTTTCTGAGATCTATGGACATATCTACCTTTTTTTGTCCATTCCTTGACAATTTTTGGCACTTTCTATTGTAAATACTTTTCCTGTTTATAGATATGTCTCCAGGGGAAAAATATATTTAAATATATTTGCAAGTTGTCTGCAGTACAACTCTGTCTTCTAATACTATTTATTATTACTATACTGTTACTACCCTAAAGTAATAAATATATACAAATTTATTCTCATTAATATCCCCAGCAGTAGTATTTTCTATGTGCTCACTAAATTTTTCATCATATATTTTTAGATTTTTTTAAAGAATTAAATTTAATTTTCATAAACATGTAATGACTGCAAGTATTTCACTTTATATAATTAGGGTAAGAGGTGGGGGGAAATTTGACCTCTTTCCTTCAAAACTCCCAGAATTTTTTTTAGTCTCTAAGATAAGAAGGCTAACGTTTTGTGGATACATCCTACCACAATATGATTTGTCATAAAGCATTTTTTACCATCCAAAACCACGTGACACTAATAAAGCAGCTAGTTTAATGTTTACTGATTCCCAACCACTCCTGAAAAGTAATAAACAGGAGTTTTTCGTGGAGTGAAAATCTTAGGGAATCTCCCTGATTGCAGGGTAGGGGAGAGCTCTTTTATCTGCTTTCATACCATGCCTTCCCTCCCCAGTACCTGAACACCCATCTATCCCAAGACAGAAAGATTTTGTTAATTATTACATCTTTGCCAATGGGGCTGAAAGGACCCTCAAGAGATCATATGGAACATCCTTCCCTGTTTCATACAGAAGCAGCTGTACCAAAACCATTCAGAGGTTTCAAATCGGAGAAATGGCTTGTGAACATGAAAGCCTTGTCTGTTTTTTCTAGCTAAATCAATTGATACAATAAAAAAGCGCCACATCTTTCTAGTCCTTTCCATTCTTCCATGCTTAGGCCATCATAGCTGTAACAACACAGCTGTTAAACCACTCCCAAAAGCTGCTTATACTGAAGAAGTATAGTTTCTATGAGTACCCCAGAGATTTTATTCCAGCATTTAACTATTGCTAAAATCACAAAATTTTTCCTAAGCATCTTAACCTAAATTTCCTTACTGCAACATAGGATTGTAATTTCTTGCCCTAGCCGACATAACTTAAATAACAGTTTAAGTTCAACTAACTTTGCAGCTAACCGTATGTTTCTAAAGATTTTAACTCCTTTACTTTTATTCTTCCCCTCTCTAGACTAAAGAATTATTTTAGTCTTTTCTTATGATGTTTTCTAGGTATCTGATCATTCCTGTTGCTCTCCTCTGGACTCTGAATTTGGTCTGTATTCTTCCTCAAGTACCCTGCTCCCAACTGAGCGCAATACTCCATCTGAGGACCTACCTGGGCTGAGTAGGGCAAAAAGATTATGCATACATCTTAGAAAAAACACTCCTATTTTTACACCCCATTGTTCCCTTTACCATTTTCACAATAGCACGATGCTACTGACTCATGTTCAGTTTGTGATCCACCAAATTTCCACATCCTTTTCTCCTTAGCTCGTGTTGCCTAGCCAGCCATTCCCCATGCTGTATTTGAGTCCATGATTATTCCTGACTGAAGACAAACTTTTGCGTAAAACCTTACAGACTCACATCCTGCTTGGTTTTCTGGAGGTTGTGACTGTCAAAAATCACTCTGAATTTGGCTCTAGTCTTCCAGGGTGCCTGAAACCTGTTTCAGCTTGGTGACATCTGCAGGCTGAATGCCCACATGCTCTGGCCCGTCCTTCGAGCCATTCGTGAAATGGGGAACAGCTCTGACAGACCCCCGTGGAGTCCCAACCTGAATGATACTTTTCTCAGTATACCCCTCCAAAATCTCTAGTACCTGTATTCTTCACCCACAGAACAACCTCAGCAAATTTTGCTTCTCTAGAAATGGCCCAAAACAAGAAGAAAAGACGGTGTTTGTGGAAGGATTCCTCATCTGAGGACAAGGAGAGGAAGACTCAATCTGAAAAGTGCGCTAGGAGTTCTCAGACATCAGAAAAACACATTTTGGAGAAGCAAATCCCTGTGAAAGACCATGAGGCCGAGAAGAGCCCACCTTCCAGACAATGCTGCCGTGATTGCAAGGTGAGGGCATCATATTTGGAGTTTCAGCAAAAGAAAAAGTTCGAGAGGCTATTCAGCATCCTGACTCCCAGGGATCAGTATACTACCAAATGTAGCCAACAGCTCATGGGAAAGCGAGACAATGACCCCAAAACTGCCACATATTCAACTTCACTCTGTCTCAGCTCCAGTGTTACAGAAGAGGGAGAAATCCACTAATGGTGGATTTTTACAGTCCTAATGAGTGACAAAATTTGATTTTATGTTAGCACATGTTTTCAGCAAGCTAAACGTACTGAAATGACCACCATTTAGCATCAAGACAAATAAAGTTTAAGAGTAAGAAATAAGTATTTAATGTATTTAATATATTTAATATATTTAATGCTTATATGGATATTGCTGTTGAATACAGAGCAATAGCTCTGATGCACCAGGCACCACTGCGGTCACAGGGCAGGTCAAATACATGATTGCAAGCAACATGTTTTGCAGCCCCAGCTTAATAGACTGCATCATGCAAATTATTTATTTCTTGTCTGCAGATGCAGCCTTGGTTCAAAACCGTAGACAGTATGGTCCAGCCCAAAGCGATCGCATCATCCGACAGGTACCTGGGTTCAGACTAAATGCTTCGCTCGTATACGCACATATTAAAGGCGTTCCACTAACCTAAGCTAAGCACAACCATTTTGCACAATTTTACACCACCATCCTGCACTGGCCCTGCTGCTGCATACCAGAAGGCGCCTATCAGAGGGAAAGGATAAGATCCAGAATAAGCTTTGAAAAACAAAAGTAAAAAAGATAGATATACTGGGTTTCTTGCGATTGTAGCTGCATGCCTGCATACCTGAGGATTATACTTGAGTGAAGAGATCCTACCTTGTCTACACTGAAATGGTTGTATCACACACTGGCACTAGGGACCTCGGGGGTTCATAAGTATTTGGGGTGCTTTTAGTTGACATTATGTTGGCATCATTTTGTCCACCCCACCCATGCAATCCTGTAAGTGCATCCATTCAAGTTCTGCAGTTACCCGTGTCATACTTGTTATGTTGACAACAGCGCAACGCAGCCTCAACTGCTATAGAAACGTCAAAGATCACGACCCTGAAGGTAAGTTGAACTAAATCCAAAATGACTGCCAACAGCTCTGTGGGAGCTCTGGACCGACAGAGCAATGCAAACACGCTCCTAAAGCATTTCCGTCTTAGGATGTTCAGCTGGTCCCTAACTGAGTCAAACTCCTTGCAAAGCCCCTTGGCATTTTCATTCTTCATGCAGACCTGGGAGTCTGCATTATGGTCATCGTTCTCTTAAAAAAAGCATCCGCTTGGTACACATAAGGCTGCATCGTTGCCCTTGTGTCCACCTTCTTTGCTTTGACCTCAAAATGTTTGTAGCAATCCTGGTCTGCATCTTCTAGTAGCAGTTTGCATAGAGGGCCAACAAAGAAACTTTTCTCCCAAAGCAGCAGCCCTTGCTACTGCTAGCCAAGTATGGCCAGATTTATTTATATATATATTTTAGCATATACCTCTGACATATAACTGACCTTCTCGTACCAGCAGGTAACTGACAGGAAATTAGTTTCTGGGGCGAAGACAATTTTTTGCTTTTCTCATCTCGTTGCAGCGATGCCCCATTCTGAACATCGGCGAGCGCTGCACTGCTCCAAAGCCCTCCTCTCCTGCTTGCCATGGCCACGCAGCGACGGTGACCACCGCCAGCGAGCTGTCACAAACACGGCAGTTAGGCAGCAATGGTGTGGGAACATTCACGTTGACAAATGTCCCGTTGCTTACCTCATGGCCGAACCGATGACGTCTTCACTCTACCTGTACCAGGGAGGCAGGCAGGCGCTGCCTGCTGTCCAGGTAACCCCGTTCCAGTGGGAGCAGCCAGAGTTGAGCAAAATCGCACTTGTGCCGTTCAGGCAGATTGTGTTAGCAGTTGATGAATTGTGGTTATCTGAGCTATAGCTTATTCCTCATGGGTAAGCCAACTCAAATTGAAAACATCACCACTCTTCAGCAACGAGTTTGTGTGTGTGGACATGAGTCAAATTAGAAGCAATGTCTGAGTTAGGACTCCAGTTTTTCCATAGTGAAGACAAGCCCATGTTATCCAAATCACCCCCTTCCCGGGACTCAACTTTATTGGTTATTCAAACATTACTGTAAAAAAAAAACCCTGGCTGTCACTTCCTACCCAAACTTGGCAATTCCTTAAATTTTCCTCCAAAATCTGCTTTGTCCTAGCTGTCTCTGGGCACAAAGAGACACTCCCACATCCTTTACATTCCAGTTGGGGCTAATTGAACTCACATGTCAGCATGAGTCAGCAGTAATTACCAGGAATATTAAGGAAAGATTTGGCACCGGACCTTGGTTATTCAACAGCAGAGCCCCCACGTTTAGTGGGGTCTCGGCTTAAATGGAACCCCTTAAAAACACGACAGCAAAAGCTGTACTGAGTTCTCAGTCTAGTTCAACTACGTATAGGCAGTTCCCGATACCGAAAGTGTTTTTACTGTATTTTTAGATATACCTACAGAAAGACAAATCTAATGGAAAAATCATTTCTAACTACTAAATCCTCCACGGTGGAGTTGAAATCTGTTTATGCACTGAAACCGATGAATCAATATTAGACGGGCTGGCTGGTTTTTGTAAGCATCCGCACTGCAAACAGGGCCTAGCAATGCATTTCCTCCTCACGATTCCTGGGCAGAAATCTGAATCGATGGGAAGTTGAGGTAATAATGTACCTCCTCCTCCCACGGCTCGTTTGGAATAAAAATCCTGAAACCACAACAACCCGGATTTTCCACATGCAAGTGTTCGTTTCCCCACCGAAACAGTCCCCCTCGGTACACCTTCACCCTACGGGCTGTGGATCCTTGGGCTTCCAGAGCTGGAGGTGTTTACACGCTAGCTCAAGGCAGCCCTTAGGAACCCAATCCTCTCCTTGAGACCAGAGAATACCCAAATGCACTTTTCCGGTCACCTACTGAAAAAAATAGGTTGTCACAAACATATATACTGATGCAGAGATGCAGTGGATGCGGCAGTGAAGAGTGAGGACTGTCTCAGCCCATGCTCAGGCAGGGGCTGCCGGCAGGAGCAGGCATTACTATCCAAAGTTACTATCCTAAACCTTAACTGGTAACTCTTTCTGGTTCTTAACAGCTACGCTATTAGGTACTTTTTTTTTTCAAGGAAATAAATCCTTGCTCTTGGTTGCAAATTAACCGAGTGTCTTAAATGCAATGATTTAGTCTTAGCCCTGGATAATAACAGTCTCTATGGTTAAAACAGGAGAACTGTTTTATTTTATCTGCTGCAAACATATGTGCATCAAGATTCTTCTCAACATACTATTTCTGAGCCCAACCGGATCAGTCAGTTTTATTTAAATCCAGTCCCGGTTGCCTTTTTGAAACCTCCAACTACCAAAGAACGTCAAGCATATTCTTGGGTTTTTCTGGTGGGTTTTGTTTCCTTTTTTTTTTTTTTTTTTTGGTCTTAATAATCTATCTCCTAGAAACTCACTAAATGACGCACAAATGCTGTTTGTGCCCGTCTTCAGGAAAAAAAAAGTTTTTTACATGATATAACTTGGTTTTATGCTATTTGCATTATTCTTTAATAGAGACGTAAAACTACAGCTTCACCCGAAGACATACAAAATTCTTGTTTACTAAACAAAGTAACGCAAAGTCAGAAAAAGCACCGGAGCCCGTACACACGCTTCGCCCTTCCCTCACTGATTTCTCCCGCTTTGGTATGTCAAACTGAAACACAACAAGAATTTTTAGCTCCGAAGTTACAAACTGCTGAAAACGAAGATTTTCAGGGGAAGTACTGCCGGACCCCGAAGCGTACCCACCCTGTGCAATGCCAAGCGAGCGCAATTCGGGCTTGAAAAAGGCAACGTGAAACTTTATTTCACTTGCTTTCCCCCCGAAGGTCTCTCGAGGTATCAGAGGAACGGATGGGTGAAGCCAGATGTGGCCAAGGTGCCACGGCGGAGCCCTCCGCCACCCCGGTTTCAGCCCTCGGGACAGCGGGGCAGCACCCCGGGCATCCCCCACCCGGGGACCGGCGGGCACCCGGCACCTCCCGGGGCTTTCGCGTGGGAGCTGCGGACCGTCACCGGCGCTCGGGTGGAAGAAGCGGGGCGCGTCCTGCGCGGCTGCGGTCCCACCGCCGCCGAAACGGCCGGGGGGAGGGAGCACCGACACCCCGGGGTGGTGGGGGGGGTGGTTTAGGGGGGCGAGGTGGCCGGAGCCGGCGGTCCCCCGGTCCCCCCGCAAAGCCCGGGCTGAAGCCTCGCCTGCCCACCGCGAGCTCTCGGGATGCAACGACTTACCCCACGGTCCCCGCCACGACCCGGGGGTGCAAAGTTTCTCCGGGCGAGGAGCAGCCCCCGGCCGCGGCACAGAGCGGACGGCCGAGGCGCGGCGGCGGTGCCGGGGCGGAGGTGGGGGGAGCGGGACGGAGGGCGCCGGGGGTGGGGAGGATGCTCGGCCGCCGCTTCCCTCGTGATTCAGGTGGCGGGCTGGCGGCCGAGTGACAGGGCGAGCCGCCGGCTCCCCGCTCGCACGCGATCCCCGGCCCGCCGCCGCCGCCGTCACCCCCCGCCGGCGGCAGAGGGCGCTGCGGCGGCGCGGCGGCACCGGCGGCCGGGGGCGGGCGGCGGCGGCGGGGACGGGGCCACCGGGCGCCGCCGGACGGGGTCGCAGCCTTAAGCGCGCGTCCCCGCCGGTGCTGCCCGCCGCTCCGCCGCGGGATGGGGGGGGCCGAGCCGGGCACACACCCCCCCCACAGCCCCCCGGTGCGGTGCACCTGCCCGCGCCGCCGCCGAGCCCGGCTCTCCCGAAGAGTTGAAAGGGAAAAGTACGGTGCGGGCCCTTCCCCGCCTCCGGGACGTCTGGAGCAGCCTCAACACCCCCGGCATCGGTGCCTGCGGAGGGGGCTTCCCTCTCCCCCCGACGGGCAGCTCACCTGCCCCTCCGCCCGCCCCGGCCTCTGCCCGATGCCGGTTTCTTTGCGCTTGTCACCTGGCGCGGTAGGAGACCGTCTCCCTCTGCGTACCGGTGCCTTCAGTTCAGCACCGTATTTACCAGCTTCACCAGGAAGCTGAGTAATTGCTGGGATTTTTGTTTTTTAACTAGCAGGTTTTTTTCCCCCAGAACGTTTTGCCAACGGATTTCTGGTTTGTTCTGGAAGTGGCAGGGGATCCCAGTCAAGCAGCAAGGCCTTTTGCGAGTGGTGTTAGATGCTGGTGTTTGATAAGTACCTAAAGCAGCTCTGGCACAGGAGGCTTAAGGACAGGACAGCCAAACCTGGGCAGGCTGATATGGAAAGTCCAAGGTAACAAAGTGAAAAAGAATCCTTGAACCCCCAGCAGACTTCTGGGACTGGTTGCTGTAGGGAGGATCTGTCTACTGCTCCTCAGCCCTGGACTGCCGAGGTGTCCCCTCGGATGCAGATGCTGTGGCCGGTACCACCTTCAGACAGCAGAGCCCTGCACCGCCTGCCTTCGCCCCAGATGCAGTGTTGCAGCTTCTCAGGCCCCAGCTGGCTTAGCTCTATATCCATGGCCAATCCTTCTGGGAAAGCCCAATTATCAAGATACAGGTGGCAGGAATAATGTATAGGGAAGCAAAGAACTCCTTTTTTGCTAATCTTAGAATCATAGAATAGTTTGGGTTGGAAGGCACCTTTAAAGGTCACCTAGTCCAACCCCCCTGCCGTGGGCAGGGACATCTTCAACTAGACCAAACTGCTCAGAGCCCCGGCCAACCTGACCTTGAGTGTTTCCAGGGATGGGGCATCTACCACCCCTCTGGGCAACCCGTGCAAGTGTTTCACCACCCTCATCACAAAAAATTTCTTCCTTATCTAGTCTGAATGATCTAACAGATGTTTCGTCCATACGAAGCTTCACTCTCAGGTTGCTTGTGGTACAGATGAATGAAAATGCAGTGCCTGGGCATGAATTTACTGGGGAAGGAGTGGAGAGGAACAGGAGTGTTAGAGAGTACCTGAGCCTTCCCTTCTCCCCTCTCGCCCCGGTCAGCAGTGAGAAGGGTGGCACCAGCTCCGTGGTAGGTCTCTGTGGCTGCAGTTGCGTGGCTTCCCAGCTTCCCCAGCAGTTCAGAGCTATGTCTCTCTGCAGTGCCTCACCACCTGACCTCACGATCACTGTTAAGTCTTTGACTTGACCGCTCAGTCTTGCTTTTAGCAGGGAGACCTCACTTTGACAAATGTATTTGCATAATAAGCTTCCATCCCTCTTTTGCCCACGTTCTTTAAGATGAGGGGAAGCCCGGACCCCAGCCCTCCTGTCCCGCGCATGAAGCTTGAAGAGCCCAGCTCGCAGGAACACTATTGTTCCAGCAAAATAGAACCAGTCAGTGTTGTTGATTGCTCTGTTACATCTTCCCAGACAGAGCCTTGGCTATAAAAATAGATGCAATAATCCACATGGACAGTCGCAATTGTAAACGGCATTCAAAAAGCAAAAACGGAATTCATAGTTTGACACAGACATATCCCCAATCCGTCAGGATGTGACACATTGGCAGCATGTCTGTGCCAAACTATGAATGCCACTATTTACTTTTCTTCTGAATGCTATTTACGATTGTAACCTTCGCAATAAATTAGTGTATCTATTTTATATCGGACATTTTCTGAGAGGCTTTGGTATTGTCTGCACTTATTATATTCACAGAATTGATGTAAGTTAGACCAATTCGGGCCACAATAAATCTTCGGGGATTACAGACTGTGCTTATGTTAGGAGGATTTGCCAGCATAACCCTACCAGCAAAATCCTATCTGGCAGAGGCGAGGCCTATGTTTGGAAAGAGAAATCAAAGGCCATCAACACTGAATAGCTCTCCACTAGATGGAACAATGGTACTTCTGCTGCCAGGCCATTGACAGGGAGTGATTTACCCAGAAGAGAATTGGGGAAGGGGGGGGGTGGAGCCCAGAAAGTGCTGGATAATGGTGAGACAGTCATGGGACAACTATTGTTCATCACTTCTCCTGGTGAACGCAATGCCACGGAGGAGAGCCGGGGAGCTAGGAGGTGCCTTGGTGTGTGAAGACACATCTGAGCTCATTGATGGGGCATGAACCGGCTCTCATTTAGAAGCGGCATCACCACGTGGTGTTCAGGCCACTCTACCAAATCTTTTAGCGAGTTCGTTTGACTGGGAACGGGGCCCAGCTAGCATATGTCCAGCTTGGAATTTGGACCCTTTTGCACCTGTCTGCATCGATACGTCCGAAGACGACGGTTCAGATGTTTCATGGGAGCTTATTCCATGTACAGCTGAATGACCCAGCCTGCAGAGAGAATATTTGTGCTGTGTTCTCTTCACTCCCTGGTTTTTAAATTTTGTTAAAAGTAATTACATTTGCCAGGCAAGAATTGTTTTTCATAATCTCATGCTGCTGACTGTTTATACTTATACCAGCTATGTGCAGATCTTTTTTATACAAGTTAGGCTTACTGAACAACTGCCAGATAGTTCTGCTTTCCTTCTTGAATTTTAATTGCTTACTCGCCCAGCATCTATTTTTAAAATGGAACTGTAAATGGAACAGTAAGTACCATCACTCACCGTAGAGGCAGGGGGTCAGCGTCCTCCTTACTCCTCCTCCGCTCCCTCCTGCAGGGGAATGTGGAGGAATCGGGACCTGAGCTGTCAAAGCATTTAATCACGGGCATAAGTTCAGGCATGCATCTAGACACTTTGCAGGACTGGAAGTAGAGCTCAGTATTTCACAGGGCTGAGACCAAGGTTATCAGGACATACTGATTTTATATTAAAGTCTGATCATCTATAGACTCACATGCACAAACGCACACATATACGTAGAGACACAGAAACGGCTGTAGTTGCAGCGCACAGAGAGTAGGAGGCTACAGACCCGTGCAGTCTCAGCTGCGTTGTGTGACCAGGAAAGCAGGTTCTGGATAGTGCTACTGGTGGCTTATAGACCCTTCATCCACTTAGTAAATCTGTGCCTGCACACGGGATTTCAAAGCGGAAATTTTGAATTATCACTCTGCTTTCTCCTCAAACTCCTTCTACTTGGTGGAATATGCAAGCATGTTCATTCAAAGGTTTGAATACGGAACCTAGACTCTCATCCACACCTTCGTTTTCAAGACCACGTGCCATTAATTTCTCACATAACCCCACTTCACTTCTGGAAAATAATTATAGACCTTAGTCTTCCTCTGTCTTCTTACGGTCATCATTACTTCAAGCCCCTGTACACTCAGAACACCCATTTTATCTCTAGTATTACTGCTTTTCAAATGTAACTGGCTTCTCAACTGTATACTTTTGCTCATTTTTTAATATTTCCCATTATTTTTAGATTACCGGGAAGGGAGGTGATCTTGTGCAGGAAAATAGCAGGGAGCTGGAAGCCAATATAATTTTCTTCTTGATGCTTTAAATGACACACACTATTTGAAAAAAGAGACAGACATTCTTAATATTCTCATAAACACAAGCATTTCCTCATGAAGCAACACTGGTTGCTTCTTACTCTTTCCATACTGCTTTTATAAACTCTTAAAATACGAAGTGATTGAAATACAGTAGGTCTCCAGATTGCCAGAGCTACCAATTTCAAATTACCTTCTTTTCTTTGAATCGAGTTTTTCAGAACTATGAAATCCCATGTAAGGGAAAAAATTAAAAAAGGATGTGTACGATATTTGGATAACATTCTTGTTAAACTGCAAGCCGTTCTCACTCTGTATTTAGTCCCTGATTCAATCAACTGCGCATAATAAATGCAGAAGTCATCAAAACACAGCTCGAAAAAGCATCGTGATGACCAGTTGGTATTTTTTTTTAATTTTTCAAGACGTGTTTAACTGATATTGGATAGCTCTCTACACTTGCATACTTCTAAGGGTTGTCTCTATTAATCTCATCTGACGGTGTTACACGCTAACAAAAATTTCGTCGTCTGAGCTACTTTTGCTTTCATTTTCCTCTTCCTACTCCTCAGAGGGCTGTAGGTTGGTAAAGGCTGTTGTGCTGATGTTTCATTGAAGGCTTCTGAATGCTGCAGAGAGGGAAAGAGGAACTTCAGTTGATGCGCTGCTGCTGCCGCCTGCGTGCAGGGGCTGCTGCTTGCTTGCTTGCGCAGCGAGAAGCCGGTCTGGGAGCCGTGGGAGACAGAAGGCTGAAACTGCTGCTCGCTGCCGCCTGGAGTAGTGGTAGATGCGAGATCTCAGATAACTGCACCCTGGAAGTGACAGTGACCTCGGTAATGAAACTCAAGTCACTTTTGTTGTCGCTTCCCCACCAAGGGGAAGGTTGGCTTCAGCCAGGGGTGGGACCTGGTGTCTCACCCAGAAACTGTCGGTGGTGCCTGGGGAACAGACTCACCTTTACAAGCCACCGGAGAAACGGAGATGAAAAAGAAAAATGAAGTGTTTTAAAATAAATGCAGAGAGCTCAAAAGAAGAATGAGTGCTTATAACAGGATACTTCTTGCATCCTTCTGTAGCACTTTTTGCATGCTTCTGTGTGCTCCAACTCTGTTTCTAGCAATTCCCCCAACCCTTCTTACCTAGAAGTCCATATGAACCTGTGAATTGCAGCAAAACGCACGGAGAAATGTTTAGCACACTCATATAGAGACTGGAGAAAGAAGAAAGGATGTTTAGAAATCGAAATTCTAACTGTATTTTCCCAATGGGAGTAAGCAGAAAGAAAATGATAAGAAAATATTTATAATAGCACATTATGAGATACCAAAATACGATTTGTCATATTATTCATTTATTGTGAGAAGGCATACAGGCAGCTAAATGGACTTGATTTCCTTAAGTATTAAAAGAGGGTGCTAAAGCAACAGAGAAACGGCAGAGTGGAGCCCTTACAGGTCATTATTGTCTATAAAAATCAATAAATAACTGCATCATGTCAGTGAATTTTTAAGTCAGTTCATTCCACATGGTCCATCTTCCCTCAGACAAGTCAGTTGCTAAAACAAGCAATAAATCATCCCCATTCTTTTATTTTAATACTGTAAAGAATATTTGTTTTTATAACCAAATTGATTTAAGACTTAGCGCGGCCACAAAACATTCTAAACAGATGTCTAACTTGAAAGACACTAGTATACTTTCTTACCCTGTAGTTATGGAAATTTGAGGTGCATGCAACCTGAAACCTAGATTTTTAAGCCTAAAGGAAAATGCATTTAGATAACATATATGTTATTATAAATATGTATTTGTAATAACTGACTTTAGTGAATAGAAAACATGCTTGCTACACAGCTCTGTAACTGAATTAAAAGCTGTGCAAACAGAAAAGTTGTTACGATACTTAGGATTTATGTGCAGAGGAAATATCACTGTATTATATGTGGATTTCTGTTTACAGCTATAGATGGCTCAGAGAAGAGAAAGTTTTTATTGACACATATGTGAAGAATCTGATGTGTAGCACAGCCCACGAGCTTTTATAATTGTTTGCGCATAGCACTTTCTCTGGGAAGTATTAGAAATGTTTCATTCCGAGGGACACAGCAACACAGGAGCACCAAACGCTTCTTTCTTCGACCTTGGGCTCAGAGTTATGATGGTAGGGCAACAATATTCTCTTTCAGAAAGTTGCCTTCTGCCTTCCTCTGGCTGGTGCATGGACTGGTAAAGCGGGCACTGCACATTCACCAGACTATTCTGGAGCTTTTCCAGCAGAGGGTTAGGACTGGTAAAGAGGCTAAACTCAAATCAAAGGGGGAAAAACCAACCACAGTGAAAAGGGGCATCGTCCAGATCTTTTTCTGAGTCCTGTATAAGATAGAGGGCATTTCTTCTGTCAGGAAAAAGCTCACAGATCTGATATGAAGCTACGCCAGTCCATCTCGCCCCTGCACACAACTCACTTGGACAGCGCAGGCATCATGAGCATGTGTGGCCAGCTCGCACCGATGCCACAGTGCCCCATCCCTGACCTTCTGCCTCTGCTCACCCTGCTTAGGTGACTATTAGAGACTACCCGGGAAGGACAAACGAGGCTGTTTCCTTTCCTAAAGAAGTCTCTGGCATATGAAGCAGCATGACACGGGAACAGGTGCCAGGCCGTGGTGCAGATGGGCAAAAAGGCAGTGCTGGGCAGGGACACCCTCAGCTCAGCTCCCAGTCCCGCTGTGGGGAGCTCCTTGAGATACTTGGAGCGGCCTTAAGCTGCCCCCTCCCAAAAAGCAGCAGCCCATAAGATGAGGATAGGGCACAGGGGACTAGTTTGCTGTGGAGGACAGTGAGGTAGAGCAATTGTTTTTTGACGCTCTGGATGGCCTTATGAATTTTAAACTAGCAGAATAGCCCTTGCCAATTGTGGATGCTTGTGCATGTGCATGTGGTGAGGAATGGGAGGGTAGATATGGGCATATTTTTGTATTTTCATTGAATTTAAAATGTTGACTACCGTAAACTGCAATTTGATGTCCAGTTTGAGTGCCTGGACCTACCAGGTTCCTTGTGGAGGGTCTGGGGGAGAGAGGGATTGCATATGGCTAATGGTACAGAGAAGGAAAGCTCTGCACAACTCAACAGCTTCTCGCCTGTCCCACCATAGAGTTCAAAGTATTCATCGTGGTGAGGGGAGGCAGTACTGTCTCTTGTGTTCCCCCAGGAAATAGTTTGGCTGTAGGTATTTCACGGACATGGCTATGTACATGACTAAATACAAGGTATAGGTGTTACTAAATGTGCAAACAAGTGTGCAAATATTATATATATAAAAATATATATATTTTACATATAAAGATATATAAATATATATATTATATATATTACTGTGCTAATAGTAAAAGTTTAAATTAAGGAAAAGGGAGAATTTGAGATAATATCTTGAACACAATGAAGTCAAAGTTACTGGAGTAGACTGCCTTCCTCAGGGTTGTTGCAAGAAGAAGCAACCCAACTTTTAGATCTAAAGGCACTTTGCTCCCTCAGGAAGGGAAGAATTGAGACAGGTGAGTCTTGCCAGCACAATACCTGGTGGTGGTTTAATCACTTACAGGCTGATAGAAATAAGGTTTGGGAACCCTGCAGCTTAGAAGATGGGGAGCAGGTAGAAGTTTTGACAGAGCCTGTCCTCATGGCGTTTGATTGTTTACCTATGCAATGTGCCATGTCACCTCTGTATCAACTGGCATTTTTAACAGCCACGTCCCATTCAACCACCTCAAGTCCCTCTTCTGGTAGGTCATCTGGCAAGTTTAATATTTTCACCTCTCTCTGCTGTTATCCTTGGCCTTTCATTCGCTGTCTCCTCCTTTGCCTTTTCCTTGCCTTAGAGACACCTTTGAGAAATCCTGCAGTTGTCCCGGAGACCTCCCTTTCCCGCAGGCAAGCCAGAAGTTTGGTCTTCCTTTAACTAAGCAGGTCAGTACATTTCAGGAACAGGCACAAGGCTGTGTTTGTCAGTACAAAGCTCCGTGGAGAAGACGCAGCCAAAGTGTTGCTTCATTATGCCTTCACCATCTTCTTCATTGTGATTCATGGAAGAGTTGAGATAGCGCTTGATAACTTTACTATCAAAAAATGCTCTGCCAAGGTACATACTGAAAATTCACAATCTTTTTCTGAAGTGATTTCCTTTGTGATCAAAATCCAATATGTACGCTGTAGGAGACAAATCCTCAGCTATGCAGTGCTCTCCCCTCAAACGTTTCTATGGTAGGGTTCATGGTGTGTCGGGATGGCCTACGATGGCCTACGGAAGCCGGGTACGCAGCACCACAAGAGAAGCAATGGCCAGGTTAGAAAGCTAACGCAGGGCAGATGCAGTGCTACAGGAATCGAGTTGATTGATTCCAGGGAGTGTAAGGGGGAATAAGGTGAGTTTTGTCTTTAGATATTAAAGACTTCTAGATTTTGTGGATAACTATAAAACACATTTAACACATTTAATTAAGGAATTACCTTAATTCCTTGGTAAACACATTAGAAATTTGAGCCAAATTTTGGCATCTTTTGTAAAGACAGGATAAGTAGAATTAGCAGGTCTCATTGCTGAATATCTTGAAATTGTTATATCAAACCCAATGAAGCTTTAGAGTTTTGATGTGGCAGGTCAGCTGAACTGGATGGTACCAGACCTTTACGCTTGTTTCTCCAGCTCTGACCAATCTGGCCCCGTCCCTTGCTTTCCCAGATACTCACCCTTGGAGCTGGGGTGGATTGCTATCCCTTCTCTAAGCTCACAAGAGGCAGATTTTTTACTCCCCAAAAAATGAAGGGGGTAAAAAAACCAAACTGAGATGACATATGTAGCAGGCTGGGCAAGGGCTTGCATTCAGTCATTTTCAGTAGTGTGCTAATCCTGATATTCCAGTAAAAAACAGAGTCCCTGGGGTGAAGGAAGAAACATCTAGTCTTTCCCTTAGGGAATCCTAAGGGAATTTTTCTGCCTCTTTGGAGCTTTGAAATCAGCATACCAACCTCAGGCACAGAGCGGTTTTTACCATCTTCTCTGAAGGGTTGCTGACAGGGAAAGCGTTCTCAGGGGAAGGAGGTTGGCTGGTGGTGGAGCGAGAGGATGGGGTGCCATCTCCATTTCTGCAAATTCTTGTCAGGCTTCAGCTATCTGGTGCACTCTTTCAGGAGGAATCATCAATCTTGTTTCCTTGGCACTTGCCGTCTGTCATCAACCTCTCTACTGTTGGCCATGCCGAAATGTGTGGGTCTGAATGAGTGTACCATGCCAACAATCCTGTCCAATTTCAGAGCTGGGAGACATGACGGGAGCCTTGCCCAGAGTGGTGTTTGCTTCAAGTGCTGTTGTTGGCCACTTTCAAATCCTTGATCTTTTTTCCATGCCGTAGTGTCACATCTGCAGCCCTACACAAGCATTACAGTGGCAATACCACCAAGAGCATGAGCTTCTGCCTTGATACAGACTGTCTGCGTCGTCACTTTACCCCAGGGGCAGGCATCAGTTGGAGCGCGATGACCAGGACTAGCTGAAAAACATCAGATGTATTTGCCAGGGTGTGCCTGTTGAGTCCTAAAGCGTGCAAGTGCATGTGCTGTACCAGAACATTGAGGTCGAACAGTAGCATCTGCTCGCTTTGACCCCAGGAGCAGTATCATCCTTCACATTTCTCTCCCCCTGTCTCATTCCTCCCATGAAGCACAACAGCAACAGGCACTGCCATGCTCTGAAGCAAGAGGCATCTGCAGAACAGCAGCCCTTTACAAACTGGCTAGCCAGAACTTGAGTAGCCTGCTGCAATTGCCCCTATGGCTGGGGCAGATTCGTGTATCCCTCTGAGGCAAGAGATCACCTTGGGCAGCAGTTGGACTCCAGTCCCAGATTCTTAGACAGGGGCATAATCAGACAAAAGGTTGTAGCTGGCTCCCTCTGTCTTTTATAGGAGTTAGAGAACTACATCAGGACTATTGCCAGAGTCACTGCGGTGTGCGAAGCTCCTCTACCATTCACTAAGACTCTGCTAGTTAAAGTTTTCTTGCACTGTCTTTCCTCAGGAGTTCTCTTTAGATCTCCTCTATGCGTCACATTTTGCGAATGGAGAGTCTTTGCTTGCTTTTGAGTGCCCAGATGTGCAGATAAATTTTCCTGGTTTGGGGGTGAGGAGATCAAGGCATCTTTCTTAAGCATTTTGGTATGTATGCCTGGAAATTGAATCCAGTCCCTTTTACAGTTAATCATTGCCTGGCAAAAAGGTTCATATAAAAAGTTGGTTGGTGATGCAGAACTTAGTATTGCGGTCACAGATTTATACCAATGGTGAGAAGCACGCAATAATGCTATTTTTGCAAACTAGATTGTTAGTTTTGAACTTTCAGAACTTTTGCTTGCGTTGGTTTTTGCCTGCACTCTCGAGAGGCTCATCTTGTAGGTTTAAGAACAGAAAGCCACATGCAGGCTCTGGTTTTGTTTTAAGCTCTTAGTGAAAGAAGCTAGTATTAGGCGAAGATCACACTAAGCGGTTACAATATTGTCACAGTGACTTGTGCTTTTCCTGTATTCTGAGCAATTGAACCAAGATTCTGACTGGGTAAAATGATATGGTGCATCCCATCTCCCTCTTCCTCTCCCACTCCAGTATGATCTGCTAATGTTATTCACATTCTTGTAACTTTTGAGGACAGATATATTTAGTGAGGGATAGTGAACAATGTAGTTTTTAATCTTTTTCTAGTCTTTGTCTTATAAGCCTATTCTGTGCAACTCTTGGGGGAAATATGCTTCTAGAAAACTCAATGTAAGTCATTTGAGCAATCTCATTTGAGATTCTTATTTTTTGACCAACACTTAGAATGACAAATGGATTTTCACAGTTCACCAATAAAGTATGGTACCAGAGTGATCCTTCATCTCTGAAAGCTCAGAAGTGCTGATATATATATTAACACAGAGGGAATATATATATATATATATATATATATATATATAGGAGAGAACTCCAATCTGCTAAGTAACCTCTTACCCGCTATTGAAAGGAGAAAGTGGTACTCCTTGTAGCCATCTACCAGTTGTTCCCCAACAGGTACTCCAGCTAGGAAAGGGAGATACTGCTCATCTCCTTTTCCTCCAGTATTAACTGACGAGGGAAAGGAAACCAGCCACGCTCTCCTTTCTTTGCATTCCTTTTTCTGGGAAACTGTGATCTGTGGTGGGGAGAGGGATGTAGCAGGCACATAACTAGCGAAGCCTCAAAGAGACAAGTTCTGAAAAGAGCAATTCATGGTTGTGTCATTTCATGTGTCATGCTTGTTTTGTTCAGCTGTGAATGTCAGTGAAGAGACGGCTTCGTTTCACACTTGAACCTCCGCTGCTGCAGATGGAAGTGTGCAACCGCCTTCTAAACTCCTGGTCCATAACATGCATCACTTCTGCCTGCAGATGGTACATACTGTTCTTACAGTTCACCACCTTTCTTCCTTCCCGGGTGGCCAGGGAAGAGAAGTATTAAAACAGTGAAAGCTTGGAGAAGAGTAAGGGAGAATGGGTGGGAAGAAAGTGATCAAAGCTGTTTAGAAGACCAGTGATCACAGCTGTTTTCTTTAAGGGCATCCTTTATCACTATATCTGCTGTGGATGGGCCCAACCACACTGTACAGGTGAGGTGCAGGGTCTAGCGAGATTATCCTCTCTAGGTCAAATCCCTGCACTGAGACATTACCAGTCATATGTAGATCACAGACAGACAACAGACGGAGGTTGAACTGAAGAATAAAGAGTTCCCAGTGAGATTCCAGAAATTCCTTTGGTATCCTGTTCAAGTGCTTCAATATCCTATTAAAAACTTTCCTATTATTATTTTCTGCAAAGCAAGTCCATTTATTCTTGTCCTTTTCCCAGTGGAGGTTAGTAATAAGTAATCACCATTCCATTCTAATACGTAGGATTTAATAAGTTCCTTCTAGAAAAGAGAGGAAAACAGAAAAAAGCCTGTCCCCTGTCTTTTGCCAGACATCATTATTTCTAAAACTCTGATCACTCTTGTTGCCCTACTTGGATTCACTTTTGGGAGGCTTTTTTTACTTGAAGTATTGTGTTTAAAACTAGGCACTGCTTCAGTTCACTAGTAGCCTCTTATCCGAAACCAGCACTCTCACGTGCCAAGATGGCCTCATGATGTTTGTCCAGCACGGCTCAGTTCTTCGGTGGCAATGTAGATAAAACAGGAGTGACAAAGCAGTTTAATTATGTTTCCCTGGAGGTAATGTGGGCCGGGGAACATGAAGATTCCGAAAATCTAATCAATACAGAAATTAATTGCTCAGATCTATCTTTAATAAAGGGGTATAGAGTTATCCAGTGGATGCTTTGCAGCCTTTCAAAACATCCAGTTCTGCTACACTCAAATCTTTGGAGAGAGGGCAAAGTACATGTTTGTCCCAAACCAGAGCTCAACTCTGCATGTCATTTCTCTCCCTTCAAAGGTTATAGGATTTTTTCAGAATGAACTAAACATGAATTTTTCCATAAAAAGACTCTGCAGGGTAAGATATAGCACCCTATTTTAAATTAGACAGCCCCAATCTGCTCATTGCTCTGTGTTAATTCCTATTCATTCATTATGTTAGGGGCTAGTATACCAAAGAGTGACAAGATTAATTAAAACAGCCTGGCAAAGCTGTCTAGGGCAGGGGAACTGCGCTAGAATATCCTGAGCCATATTTCAATGAATTTCTGCAGATTGTGTCAGTGGCAGCCATCATGGTCAGGAAATTTTCTTGCCTTAGCAATGCCAGCCTTGTGCAATAGCACTCCCCATAGCTTTAAGGATGACAAGTCTCAGCAGGAAGAAAAAATGAAGCAATGGTGATTTCTGGTGGTGTTCTGCAGCAATTGGAAGCTTTCCACCCTCAACACTTCATTTCCCAGTATGGAGAAAGACTGTGGCTGGAACTGGCACTTCTCGCTGCTGCCACTGGTAGTCTTACCTTCACTAATGTTGTTTGGGAGGGGGGAAGGAGGAGAGGGACACATTCACTGTGCCTTTCAAAAGATGGGCCTGTAAGACTTCTACTATTTCTTCATTCCCTGTTTTCAAAATGTAGCTACACCATGAGATCTGTCTCTGGGCAGATTGCAGAGACGCACATTAACCAGCTATGGAAACCTGCAGACTTCTGCCAGCATCTCTAAGTATGTCTTACTCCTCAGCTAACCTCTAATTTCTTCAGGTGTTTTGGTGTTTTTCCTCTACAGCATCTGCAGTCTTTCCTATCCTTTTCACAAATGCTTGTGTCGTGTAGAAACTGAAGTCTTGCGTAGCAAAGAGCTCTTTCCCCTTCCAGTAGCCGACTTCTTTCCTGTGATCGTCTCTGGAGCAAGGACAGATGGCTCCGATCTTTGCCTAGGAAAAGGAGCGCACTGTTCCTCTGCCAGACCCAGCGCAGGTCTCCTCCCACTGCAGGGAGACAAAAAAACGAGGAATCATCTCAAGCGGTCCCTCTCGCGTGCCAACTGGAACACTGTCGTTTCTGAGTCACCGCTGGGGCTTTGAGTACTCTCTTCACATGCCTCTCATCCACTAGTCCTACCCTGACAGACAGTGTGGGAAGAATGTAAGTGGTGTCATTCCAGAAGTCATCCCCCGCTGTCCTCATAGCCAAAGGAGAGGGTTTGAGGCACGACTGTGTTGCTGTTCATCTCTACTGAGTCTCCTTAGCCCCAGGCTTCAGGCTTGTCTCACGGGGGCAGAGAGTTTTCCTTGTACGCAGGAAGAACAAGGCATCTGCCACAAGCCGCTTGCCAGCAGAACTTTTATGCACCAAAGGTTCCTTTGTTTTCAGGTTTTTTGGACAGCCCAAATGTAACCCGTATTTTCAGACTGTTAAAACATTCAGGAACAGTTAGCAGCAGCACTGAAATTCCCGAGCATGTTTCTTCAGAAAAAATACAGGTGATAGCAAAGGTATTTTTCTGCTTGTTTTGTTCTTTCCACTACTTTCTTTTACTAGCAATTGGAGGGAGTTTATTTTGTCAAAATGATTATACCCCTAGAATGGCAAAACTTTTATCTGCTTTAAGAAGGAGAAAGAGTGCCGAAATGAAACCCCAAACAATTTGGACATCTGTGTTTATAAATACAACTTGACAAGCAGAATAACTACACCTGGCACATGATTTATTGATCACACATTGTGATATGATCTGCTAATTTCTTAATATGCTGACTTAGAGTGGCTTACAAGTTTCACTCTTGTGTTCACTTACTGAATCAGTTCTTTATTCTTTTCCAGTATAACATTTGAGTTAAAGGCAAATATTTTTAAAGCGCAAATGGATCATCATTGACATCACACCATTCATAGATTTTGATCATCTTTAATGCCCATTCATATATGCTCTGTGGACTTAGTGCTGAAGTTAGCTTCTCTAGCTTTTCAATTCAGTGTTTCTTTGACTATATTTAGATAATACAGAGTATCTTATATTGCAAGGGAATGAAGACATATATGAAAAAGGGGGAATCTTATCAACGTATATAAATACCTGAAGGGAGGGTACAAAGAAGAGCCAGACTCTTTTCAGTGGTGCCCAGTGACAGGACCAGAGGCAATGGGCACAACCTGAAACACAGGAGGTTCCCTCTGAACATCAGGAAACACTTTTTTACTGTGAGGGTGACTGAGCACTGGCACAGGTTGCCCAGAGATTGTGGAGTCTCCCTCCTTGGAGATATTCAAAAGCCATCTGGACATGGTCCTGGGCAACTGGGTCTAGATGAACCCTGCTTGAGCAGGGGGGTTGGCCCAGATGACCTCCATAGGTCATCTTCCCACCTCAACCCTTATGAGATCTGTTGTGATCTATGATTCTGTGAAAAAGACACAATGAAATTTATTTAAAAATTAGAATACTCACTCTGTCTAAGTCAAATGTTTTTGTCACTACAATAAATAACTTGCAGAATCGTAGTTTAAAAGTGCCTTTTTATTTCAGTTAAGTATAGCTTGGTATCCCCTTGTTTTGCTAAGGAACAATTAGGTACTAAATAACTTCCTGTCAAAATACAGAATTTCTACCCATTTTCTACCCGTACTGTTTGGATCTTCCTCAGCACCCAGGACTACACTGCATGAGAAGGGGCAAACCAATTCTTTGATGAGTCAGCCTGCTTATTTTTCTGTCCAAGTTCAAAGTCAATGAAGCCTGGCTTTCTTAGTACTCAGAAGGAATGGAGATGAAGAGACAGAGATATGTAGGGTATTCCTGTGACAAGTGCGTCAGCCTTTCCCTTAGTACATTTCTCCTGTGGTTTTTGTGGTATCCAGTATGATACACACCATTCTCATTGCTGAGTGCATTCATTTCATCTGATGCCTGATGTCTGTCTCTTGTTTATTAGTTGCACTGTTGACACACTCCATAAACCTAAAAGCAAGGAATTTATCATGAAAACATAGGTATTACCAACAGCACAACAGTAATTCTGTGTACTGTGGTCAAAGAGTCAAATATCCCCAGCGGTTTTCTTTGCCATAGCTTTGCTGATGCATCAAAAAGGGTGGAAGAGAGAGTGGAGCCCAACAGTATTCCAGAGGTGAGTCCTTCACAATCCTTCCTCCAGGAATCGCCCCAAGTCCCCAGTGCAAAGGAAGAGCCCTTTAGTTACGGCTGTAGATTTGATAATTATGTGCATCTGACAAACCTCTCAGGTGCAGAAATTGCTCTCAGGCCTCTGGGACAGACATCTTCTGCAAAAACGGTATCAAGGAAGAAAGTCTGGAGACAGTAATTTCAGAACTGTACATTGGGGGTGCCAGCGGAGCAGTGAAGCTACAGAGATATCTGGTGGAAGGGAGAAGAACTGGGACAATCCTGTGAGGTATATTGTTTATGTAGGGTTTGAACATCCTGACCCCATTTTTCTTGGTGGAATGGGAAGTGCCCTTATGCTTCCTATTTAGACAATTGGTACGTTCTCTGGGTGAGGCTAGCGATGCATGGCAAGAGAAGGAAGGCAGCGCAGAGCTGGTTTGGACCTGCTTCTAGTGGTAATGGCTGTAACATTTCTAGGACGGAGCTGATCTGTCATTAGCATTGGTGATTTAATAAAGCACAGAGCTCAGACTCGCAGATCCTGCAGGACCTCTGACTGTTTGCATGGACTATGTTTCCCATAACTGTGGGTCTCATGAAGGTATGTCAGCTTGGGCATGATGTCAGACTCAAACCACTTCTGGGTATTTATGTGGGCCTGCACATTGACAAGTAAGCTTCCTGGATAGCGAGGGACCTGGGAGCAGGAGGGAGATACCTAAGGAGTTCTCCTGGTGTTGGCCAGTTCTCCTGGCACTGACCGGGAGCTAATGGGCTCCAGCTGAATGGACCTGACTCTGCCACTGGGCACCTGCACACCATACACCCACCGCTGTGTTTCAGCAGTAGAGCTGAAGCTCTGAAGTTACTAAATGTTGTGAGACAAAAGCCAACACAGGCTCTCGCCCCATCTCTTACCTTCCTTATCTCCTCTCCCGATCACTGCGTTGCCCATAGTTCCCTTATCTTGCTATCACAGTAACCCCGAAGCCGTTCACATCCAGGAGGTGCTGCGTGCTGTCTGCCTGGTTGAGCAGTGAGATAATAAGCCCTCCTGGATTTCAGAGCAGTGGGTATCGGCATAAGATGCTCAGAAAACATTGGGACTTTACGAAAGGTAACGAGCCCAAATAGACTCAAGCTTATAGATGTTCATCAGAGTACTTAACGTAGCTCAGAAACAGCTTGGCTGTTCTGCTGACCAAGGGTAGTGCAAAATTGCTGGAAAGCAGTAACTTTACTGGCTAGCAGGAGTGCTCCAGACTTACCCAGACAGGCAGTGGTCTTTAGTTACTTGTTTACATTCTGTTTCTTCAGTAATACAATAAATATCAAGTAACTCTTCTGGAACTTGAGATAGGAATCTGTCGCATTTTTCAGTCTTGGCACAAATACTCTTTATTAAAAACAAAAATTGGGGGAGGAGAGGGAGTTGAAACCAGAAGACTTATCATAGATGGTTCTTCTGTTAGAGTGAAGGAAACTGATAATATCTGTAGATTTGACTTCATCGTAATTTGCGCAAGTGCCCGGATAGGAGTAGTCCACAGGTTCCTCTCTTCTGCCCATTGCAGTCTTCTGATTTTCCCCAAAGTGGCTAGAAGCAGAGAACAGTTTATTATTCATTTAGTTTACTCCGCTATACAATACATGGCTTACTCTTTACTCTTTGAATAGTGTCACTGATGTTTAGAAAATTCCTTGGCATTTTTGTATATTACAAATATATTGGCAAATGCAAAAGATATTTCTGTGTTTAGCTTATGTCCTCTGCGGGTTTGGCCGTGCCATTTCTAGCGAGATCCCAGCGGCCGGAGAGCACAGAAGGGGCTCACTCGTGGTGGCCACCTGCGAGGGGCGGGTGAGCCCCTCTCAGGCCTCCTCCCTCCAGCAGAAAGGCCATGTGAGCAGCTGACCGGAGTGGGCTGAGTCTCAGTTGACACCTGTTTGCGGCTTTTGGTTTACAGTTATCCCATTAAAATAAAGCTCTGGTGGCGGTAGGGCTATATTTGTATTTAATGATAGAGGGCCAAGAGATGTGTGCCTGTGCAGCTTTGATGCTTGAGATGAAGGACCCCCAGGCAAGCAAGACAGGAGAGAGGGAGAAAAAAAATTAAAATGAAATAAGGATGTCTTTCTTTGCTCACAGGGACTAGATGTGGATCCTGTTCACCATTCATTTCTCTGCTAAGAAAATAGACTTGTGGTACCCTTGGACCTGTCATGTCCCAGAAGAGTCGAAGAGGCTGGGGAGGCAGAAGAGGGAGAGGGCTGCGGGGACGGCCGTGGCTGGGGCGGGCAGCAGAGCGGTGACTTGCAAGCAGCTGGCGGTAGGCAGCGACGGTGGCTGCTGTACCGGCCGGTGCTGAGGCCGCTGCCTGGAGCGGGAGCACTGCCAGGGCCTAAACACCAACCCCTGGAACACCGGGACGCATCCAGGCCGGAACCATAAGCTGGGATCGGGTGCAGCTGCTAGCTGGGGCAGCGTGGCTGTCTTACCAACCGTGCAGTGCCGAGAGCCAGGATTGGGTCAGGACGATTGCCAGCACTGGGTAGCTATTTCTCCTATTAGTTAAGCAGGTTTTCCAAGTTTATATGTTGTTGTATTTTTTTCTCTTCTCTGGCCTCTCTCCTTGGGTCAGAAAATGTGTACGTCTAGAGCCCTTTTGTTTAGCTCTCAGCTTGGGAGCGGGAAAAAGTTACTCATGCCTTGAGCTCTCGGGGTATAATTTAATTTCCTGGGTCTGGGGCTAGTAATTTAAACCGGTGTCATTTAGGAGTTTTTTAGCCAGAGCACCTAGAAGCTGAATTGGCGGAAATGATATGACAAGGTACAGGTATGCTTTCTCTGAAAACAAGAAACAAATGTGAATGCTACCAAGAACCGGGAACTTCAGTTTTTTGTGTGTACTTTAGTGTTATCTGCACTGATCAGCCTCCCCAGTCTTTGGTTGTCTTTGTTTTCATTTTCGCATGAACACAATGATGGTGCTTTTAGACTGAGGTATTTCAGGCACTGTGTCTTACGCAATTTGCTCTTAAACAGCTGAGACATGGGTGCCTATCTGTGTATGACAAGGATTAGTTTATTGCTTATTTAATAGAGATCTTGAAAACTTGTTTATAACTGTTTACATACAATTTTTTCAACAATTCGGATTGCCTAAGGCTACGGCATGTTCCCCGTGCTTATGTGCAGTGTGTAACCCCCGTGTGGCCTCAGGCAAATGGAGTGGTTAAAAGATTTATGCACTGTGTGGATAAACAAAATCTGGGAGAATTTCCCTGAGGCTTTGCCTGGATTGGCAAAATGGTGTGATTTTAAAACATGATAGTTAGTACCTGGCATTTCTCATATATGCTGGCTTGATGAGGAAAAACCTGTATGAGAGAACCAGGGTTTTTAAAGAAACCCCACTTAGGTATAGCGTATGTTCACAGCCTGCCCTTTCTAACTAACTTTTTATAAGACAGCGACTACTGTCACTGAAATGCAACCCTTTTTCCTCGTGTAGACGTAACCTGAGAAAATAAATGCCTCAAAGACTTCCGAGAATTTCCCTGACCAGACGATGCAAAGGACGCGCCAGACTGAGACAGAGATTTGGGGAATTTCTCTTTCTGGTGGAGGAAACAAAGACGAGGCTACCAAAATCTCCTGCGGGTTCGGATCCTGCCCTGACCCTTATCGAGGACTTCCTGGAGCCCGATATCAATGGGAAAACTTCCACAGGCTGAAAAATGTGAGGATTTCACCTGCAATGCGTTTCCTTTGTTCTGGTTTTGTGTTGAACCCACAAAACTCTAGACTTTGGGAGTGGGGGGGGATAGCAAAGGATTTGGAAAGCCTTGCTCGCTCGGCTTTTAAGCAAAGTACAACAGGCTATATATAGGCCATATGTAATTCTGATTTCTCTAGGAAAGTGATTGATTTTCTTTCAGTATAAACCAGTCTCCCACTGGCTTAGGCCGAAACGAAATAAAGATGTTGGCTTGGCTTCCAACACCAGCAAGGAAATTAATTTTAAAACAGCACCGTCCGTTACACCAGGCCAGCATTCGCCTGGGCCTCAGACCGCCGCGGAAGGTCACAGGAGCCGGCCATTTTCCTCACGCCTCTGGCGCAGGCCCCCAGCCCCTGCGGGGGAGGGGGCTCTCGGGAGAAGGGGGGCACCGCGACCCCCACCCCACCATTCCGCCCCCGCTTTGCAGCCACCTCCCCGGGGCCAGCTCGGTGAGCGCCGCCGGGTGCCAGGGGATGATCCGGGGGGGCTTCTCCAGCTCCCGGCAGCGAATCTGGGAGCAGGTTTCCCGCTCGGGAGCTGCAGCCGCCCGGCGCTTCCCGGGAGACCGGCGAGCCCGGGGACCCTCCTGCTTCCTCGGGGAGGAGCCGCCTTCCGCCTGGGAAAGCTGCTGCTGCCAGGGAAGCGCCCGGACGCCGGGCGGCCCCGGCCCGCGGCCCGCGGCTGCCGCCCGCTGGAGGGAGCGGGCAGGGCCTGGGGCGGGGGGAGGGGAGCGGGGCGTCCCGTCGTCCTGCTTGTCCCCGGGCCCGGCGTTTCACCCTCTGCCACCCGCTGCCTCTGAATCAAGCCCATGACTGACTGACCGCAGCCCCTAGAAAGGTACCTAGTCTCAGCGGGGTGGCATCGGAAGGTGAAGCAGCCCTGTGGTGGTTTTTCTTCTGGCGGTCGTCTGCCCGTCACCATTAGGGCTTCTAAGTCTCAGGCTTACTCTGCTAGAGCACTTTTTGTCTCGATTAAAAAGCCCTTCAGCAATCTTTTTTATTCCTGAGGAGAATTCTTCTGCACTCAGATCATGCTACTTTACCAAATCCTTATTTATAAGCCCAAAAGGCTGCTCTCGTTAAGACAGCTGGTACGAGGAAACCTCTCTTACCCCTCGCCCAGAACACTTTATGGCTCATACCCACAGCCTCGCCTATTCAGGTTTTAACATCGGCACGAAGCGTAGGCATGAGGTCCAACAATATTTTGTCGTTGGATTCCCCAGGGCTACGTAGGAGGTACCACTTCCATCTCTTGCCACCACCCCTCGTTTATATTTCCTTTTAATCCTCTTTGCGGGTGCACCCCCTCAGAAGCCCAGGTCGGGTGCCTGCCACCGTGATCCAGAAACGCCGCTCGCTGGGGGTGCCTGCCTTTGCCTTCAGGCACGGCCTCTGCGCCTCAGGTCCAAATACAGAGTTTCGCGTTTGCATTGAGGTGCTTTAGTGAACTGGCCCGTCTCACAGAATAAGCCAGGCCGTATCGTATCTCTGCCTTGCCCTATCACTACCCTTTTCGCTCACTTGGTGCTAACTGTAAATGAGAGCGACGACTTGCACATTTCCTTCAAGATTATTCTTGCTACCTAATGCCTGTGGAATGTCTCTAGAGAAAGCTTTGACCAACAACTGTTTTTCAAGTGTTTTTATGCCTGTCAGTTAAGCAGTTTTAGGCCATTTAATTTGGACCGTTTCTTTTTCATAAATCATGTTAGGCTGAAGCAAAGAGTTTATTGATATGCATGTGTTTTTTATCAGTGCAGTTACCTCTTTTATCACAATTCTGACTTTGTCTAAGAACAAAACCAGATTTTTTGATAAGGTGGTTGTTTTGGTTTGTTTTTTTTTTCCTGTAGAAGCGATGCTAGTTACATGCAGATTTCCCTACATGACCCTTTCCTCAACTAGCAACCATCAGTCCTCCTCCAGGTTTCTGAGTTTTCCCAGTCTTCTGAGATGAGTATCAGTTGAACAGTAATGGTCAGCCATCATTGCTGGGACTCTTGGTACAAGTTTCCTGCACATTTTAATGAAAAAAACCCAACTGCCCAAACCTGGTCTTTCCCTCTAGCAGAAACCTGACATTCTCTTTCTGTAGAAAGGACTGTGAGGTTCTTTGTCATCCTCGTATGACAAATCAACCATCACCCATAAATCAATATCTTGCTGCTTTCTAAATACAGAAGAGACTATCCATTTTAATATTTGCTTTTTCTGTATTGATAACAGTTTACCATTGGCATATAATAACAGGACTATATACTTCAAGTTTTTGTTCCCTGCCTTGTACACCTCAAAAACACTTTTCTTGTGTTTAGGTCTGCTGGTCAACATTTCTTTTCCTACTGTGTTTAGCTTTATTTACCACGATTTAACTTCATTAGTTTCTTGTCTATATTTATTACTATCTATTTTCATTTCCTGCTGTTTGAAAAATAATGCCCTTACTGCCAACAGGTACATTTATTTCCCCTTTGAAGCAGACTGCGCTTGTGTTGTTCTTTTCACCACCACGAGCATGAAGTGTGGACACTGTCCCGACCCGGCTGGTTTAGAAGTTAAAGGGATATGGTGGCAGCACAGTAGTGACTGCCACTACAGGGAGCCAGTCAGGTTTATAACCATTTATCACAT
Organism: Calonectris borealis; assembly: GCF_964195595.1. Taxonomy (NCBI): domain Eukaryota; kingdom Metazoa; phylum Chordata; class Aves; order Procellariiformes; family Procellariidae; genus Calonectris; species Calonectris borealis. The sequence continues at coordinate 68,726,114 of NC_134313.1, read as the reverse complement.
GAGATCCTTCAATTCATGGCTTTACCTTTTTCAAGGAGCATTCAAGTTTTCTGCGAAAAAAATCCAGATTATGGCATAACGTGCTGAATCTTGCAGATTCAATTACAAGGAAAAACTGCTTAGTTTGATGGTGTAATCAGCCACAAACGTGGCTACTTCTGTTCAGGAATCAAGTGGTAAGATAAAGGTTATAGACAGAAGCCTTCAGGTGCACAAACCTCTTTTCCGCTGTCCTGTGGTCACATTCTGGAAATCTTCAGGAAGATGAAACGGTTTGAGGAGCATCCTGCTGGCCAAAAGAAACCATCTAACACAAAGGCTTTTTTAACTCAGTGGAACTATTCTTTCCTGTTGAAAATGAGTTAGCGAAGAAAAGGAGAAACCTTATTTTTAAGTGAAGAGTGGCCACTATAAAAGCATAAAAGTGAAGTTCTATCCCTACTTTTATTTGTAACTATGCTACCGTTTCTTTTTTCTTTTGGATTTCATGAAAGTATTTAATGTCTTCTGATAAAATGCACTGGGAGACATTAGCTGATATTTTTCTGTATCAGTTAAAAAACAACCTTGTGTTGATGTAAGAGAAACCGACTGAATGAGCTATTCTAACCCTTATCTGATTTGAACCAGTCTTAAGACCTATGAGTTTCTAACTCAAGGTTCCACATGGAAAGATAGGGCAGCAAGCTAAAATAGCAGGAATTGGCTTCAGAGCAAATAAAGGAAGCCATTTCTTCACTCTACATATATTTCAGCTGTGGAACATATGGTTACTGATAGCTTACATAGGTTCAGAAAGATCTTGGACAGATTTATACAAGAAAAATCCATTGAAGGTCATTCTATGCAAAGATTCCGCTATGGTCTCATGGAGTATCTGCCTCATGAAGCAGTGCATGCTGTGAAAGTATTGTACACTTGCTTTTATTTTTACTTTTTGCTGGGCAGATGCTATTAGCCTCTTTTGTAGGCAGGATACTGGATTAGATGGAGCTGTGGCCTGATCCAGAACAGCTTTTGCATGGTCTTATGTACATGAATCCAACTGTCTCTAAGGTCTTGTCCCAGTTCCTCTGGACATTGTAATACTCACCACGAAGTTCTACATGTGGCATAGACGAGACACCATTGGGAAATTGTCCCATACCAACATGGCTTTCAGTACATTGGGTCGGCGCAGAAAATCCTAGAGAATCAGGGAGAAAGCTCAGGTTGTCCTTATCCAGTCATTGCTCTCCCTCTCCTCTGCTTGCTTCTGGAGACTCAGCCTTGTGGGTTTCCACACCCCACTGTTCATCTCGCTGCTTGTGAGTGAGAGGGACTTTCACTTTCTTGAATGTGTCACAGCATGGTTTAGTTTCAGGCTCTGAACTGATATCGTTAAGATGCTCTTAATAGGAACCCAATTATTTTTATTGCCCATCAGTGCCTGACACAGGCTGCCCAGAAACAAAGTGCTAGTGCTTAACTCAGGTTCAAATCTGATCTACTCAATAGACCTACAGGATGAACATTTCAGAGGATCCTATGACTGTATCAGCATTTAATCAAACAAAATACAAAGTTCTGTGGAGAATACGTACAACGGGCCTCACAAATAGCACTTTCTCCCACAAAATCTGACAGTGCCACTGAGAAAGTTTCTCTGTTCCATGCAGTTGAGTGGAGTTTAGTTTAAAAGACAGAAATAGCACAGTCATGTGTAAATTAAATGACATTATTTGAAAACAACTGTGAAAGAATGGAGACTAAAAATCTCGTCTAATTAATGTGTAACGATAGTCGATGATTTATTGACTTTTCTGTGAATATACAGTTTCTATTAACAATATTTAGATAAATTTTCTCAGAAATTCTTAATTATTTATGTTTAGTAATTTATGATTAAACATTTTACAAGAAACAAGGCACTAAAATGTACAGTTAGTCATCCTTATTACATACGCTGTTTCAGGCATAGACTAGATTCTCCTCACTTAGACAGTTATTGAATCTCTTCCTCCAATGGTACTTTTTGTTGCATTTCATACATCCCTGTCTGTTAGAAAGTATACATTTTAGGGCCCTACTTTTGTCTCCTTTTACTCACTGTTTCTGTAGGAAAATCAAAGAATTTGCTATGAAAATTAGCTACACAACAAAGATAATGAAAACCCCATTCCTCACATTTCTAAGGACTCAGACACACTGTAAGCTCCTTAGAGATTCGAACTATAATGTGGGCATTATTTATCAATTAAAAACAACAGTAACAAAAAAATTTTGTTTAAAGGTGTGATTCCAGAAGCTACTTCCGTGCAAGGCAGAAACAGCTTTGGCGGTGTTTGAGGCACCAAAATACTAAACCAACACTTTACAACAGGTGAGATGACTGAGGTTGACACCATGCTAGGAAAATCAGATTTGCCTCGTGGCTACCATTTGACTAAAAAGGGGATTTTAAATAATGTATAGTTTTTAGTGCAATTTAAAAAGCAAAACCCAGAAACTGTTGCTAATAAAAGGCAAAGACCACAAGAGATACCATCTAATGCTCCATTAAAATATTTAGTATCAGAAGGAGTGTATACATTTTCAAGTATCTTATGACAAATAGCCCAGTACTTAAGTGCTAGTTCCGGTTTAGATGCTCACCAACTATAAGCACAAACACGGCACAATGTAATTTTATATATTGTTAAAATACAACGGAATCTAATGTCACATAATAAATACAACACGGTGTAAAGAAAGAGTGGTCCTAATTATTTGACCACTTATATAAAAATGACAAAAAGGAGCGCCTAGATTCAAGTTTCTTCTTGAGATTCTCAAGCTCTCGTGCTGGCAATGTTTTAGAGGTCCAATTTTCAGTGCCTCTGTGTTTAGACTGCAGTGATCCTGAGCCCCCCGAACACACATGGAAAGATTACCACTTTCAGAGGTTTCCAGAGGATCCTTGCAGTCTCCTTGACCAAAGGAATTCAGGTGCAATTCCATGGCTGGTGGAATATACATGCAAACTCGGGGAAGCTTCTGCAGGATAAGAAAAAGTGATGGTGGAGAGAGAACCTCTTGCAACAACCTCGAATAATACCCTGGGTCATTGCCAAATAAAAGTGAAAGTTACTTTTTCCCCTTCGAAAGATAAGACTTCTAAAAACCTGGCCAGTAAGACTTCTCAAAACATGGCCAACATGATCTACCATCACAAGATGGTAGTACTGGCAGAGATGGCAATAACACATTTGGAAACAAATTATCTCTTAAAGCGTTTTCACTTCCTGGGTGTTGTAAAAATGCTTCTGTAAACGGCATGAATTTTTGGAAAAGAGAGGTTCTTACTCACTTAACCATACGAGTCACTCAAAGATTACAGGAAGGAAAATGTTAAAGAAAACCATTTTGTGATTGCTTTTGATAAGTAAAAAGTATTTTTTTTTCTTGCTCGTAGTCGCGTAGGCAGGAAATTCCAGAAGATGCCCAGGGGAAATGGGGCTCCAGTGCTCCCTGGAAATTGGTGGGATCTGAAAGTGTAACCAACGTGCTCTGTTGAAAATCCCATCCATGGTTTCTAGAGCCCATTTTGCCCAGAGGTCCGGATTTGCCATGACCCCTGCTGAAGATAGTGGGTCAGCACCTCTAGAAAACAGGCCCTGTAACTACACTAGTGCTGCTGGATGCTGGTTGGTGGTAAAACAGCTTGTACGTCTTCTGACTGGAAGTTCACAAACACAACCACAAGAAGAAAGATATGCTTAGGGCTATGCCCTCTAGTTCTCTGGGAAGTAGAACAGACTGGAATATCTCTGGTTTTGCATTTACGGACTACTAGAGCTTTTCTCTGGTACCGATCTAAAATGACAGGACATCTGCTTCTTGAGAAGCTGAAGATCAGATATCTCATTCTTTAACCTTAGGCTCTTCAGAAAAAAAATGGTGGAAATTATAAATAAACACAAAAGCCCACGTATACCTGAAAATACAAAATATTAGAAAAAGATTTGATATATTGTTCATTTGGTTGAATTTATGTATATTTCTAACTGGGGATGGATTAACGTAGTTGGCTTTATTTTTTTAATTAAGAATGTGAACTAATTTGATGGAAGTAGCAAAGATTTTACAAGGAAGAAAGGTGGGAGGGGGCCTGTGTGATATATTAACCATACCAGTTAACCAAATCCTAACAGAAAACTGAATCTGTTGGACTAAAGCGACAGTGTTAATTTATTGCTCTTGATAGTTGAACACTGACAGGGTATAATTTTAACCTGTCCCATGATTTGGAAGATTTTAATATATAACAATTTAAAAAACTAATTTCTTACCACCCAAAGCCATTTTTACAGATCACCAAAGTAACCAACTGCTGTTACTATGTCTGTACTTGTGTTTTAAGTTGTGACAGGATGTGGGCTTGAGTTTGCTGTGCCGTGGGGCTTGAGCCACTTATGTCCATGCTGTGTGTAGGAGAAAGGTGTAAGTTTAAGGCAGTCTTTTCCCATGCCTCATTTTCCCAGCCTGGCTTCCTGACAACACACTTGTGCTGGATTTACGGAAGCAGCGTCGGTGGCTGTAGCATTAGGACCAGAATGAGCGGGGAGATCTACACTTATCTATCAAGCCAGCGGCAATATGTAGAGAAAAGTATCGGCTTCAGCGGGACTGTGGAAGTATAAACTGGAAGCAAGCAATTAATTTATCAGTCTACAAGAGGAGAAAAAGCAAGATTTACCCCAGAAGACAGTGTTGTAATTGGCTGAGACAAAGTACCATTGTGATTGTTTATTGATTATACCTCTAAATTTGCCACCTTATCAGTGTGTCAAGGCACCTCAGTGACACAGTTAGCAATGATGATTGTTCCTGCTGGCCAAACCTCCTCATTTTTCATTTAATTTCATCCACCACCACTGATTTGGTAATCGGAAAAGATGCAGGGAGTCAGTGCCACACAGCTTGAGAACGTGAGCCCCTCACCATGGTCTGACTGGCACCACTGCATGGCTAAGTGCATCCAAGTAGGAGTATTGCATTGAAGAGGAACAGGACAAAATCAGTATGGGAAGTCTTCTTCAACTGCTATCATCAGCCACCAGCGGAGTGCAACATAAAGCCCAGTCTAGCCTCAGAGCCCTCAGGCAAGCCAGTAATTGAAAGCACAACAAGTGCATTTTGGAAACCAATGTTGCTTTATTTGGCAAGGACTTCTCATTACACCTCATTTTAGACAGAAAGTTGGAGGTAAGGCAATATTTGGATTGGATATTATTGTTCCTTAAGCAGAAGCTGAACCTCACTATTAGGTCAGCACTGATAACTCTCAGCCTGCCAAAATTTCTGCCCTGGTTAAAATACCAAATCCATCACATCACCTCCCTAATTTGTACTTTCCAGAGTCTCAGTATGTGAAAGCATTTACAAGATCTTTTTCAGATAAATGGAAATTACCATGTGTGTGTCAATTCAGACTTCATACAGTCCATAGGCTTGGTATTCAAAAGTTATAAAGCCACGTGGCTCATTGGGTTGAAGGACGGTTCTGTGGGAGCACATAGGTGTCTAATAGAACAAAACAATTTTTAGCAAAGTGTGTGAGAGCAACAGGTCAAAATTTCAAAACTCCACAATTAAACAGAAGCAGTAGTTTTTTTCCTCGCGTTTTACTGTGATACAGAATGCATGGCAGGAATTCATATGGGCAATTCTGCTGGTCCATTTGTGGCTTAGTACTTAATTTCAGGGCATAATTCTAAGAAAAGGGAAGGGATTTGTACGTGACCAAGTAATGGACAGAGCTTGAGCAGCTTATATGTCAACTCGTTAGTGCCATATAAATAATAAATTACTACTAAATTGGTGTATAATGCCAGTTTCAGATTCAGGGCTGTCCAAAACCAGCCTCTTATATCTGAGAAGAAATATCTAAAGACTTGTGGAACACAATCAATCTCAAGTTGTGCTGAATGCAAACCTACTTCTAGTCTCTTGCCAAACAAATTTGATTAATGAGGTGCTCTAACATTTGGTCAGAAACTGAAGCACACAACTATTCTGCAGCTGGACTGAATAACAAAAGGAAAACAAACAATCTCAATCAGCATTTAAAAAAAAACCCACATAAATTAAATAAGAACAATCTAAAAATCTATCTTGCTTTATTTCTGTTACATTAGGGAGTTATTTCCCTAGTGTAGCTTTTTATCTAGCCAGCTCTTCATCAGGAAGGCAACAGATTGTTTCTAGCTATTTTGACTGCTTAATTTTTTTTTCTTTTTTTTCCTTTTGTTTTTGTCCTGTGGCTGTTTTGACAGATTGGGAAATCCAGACTAGGATGAATTAGAAGGTTTGGCAAAAATACATGTTGATTCTTACTGTTAAAGAGGCTGACCATCCAGTGAGATGCATCCACACGCCCTCATGAATGTAACAGTTTTATAACCCAGAGCCAGTTGCCCAGTGGACAACCTTTTCCTTTTCCTTGCTGCATAGCCCATGCCATTTGGCAGACTGCGTGCTGGACAGATTTCACGTGCCTTTCCGCAGTGCATAGGATGCGTGTCTGGATAACGCAGTCTCAGAAAATTGTCCAACTTCAGTTTAGTAAAGAGTGAGGTCTAATAACTCTGGTGGGATTCCTACTTGACACGGTTACTTTTCTTATTGTCAGGCACTTGGAGCTGTGAATGGTATGATAGAGGTGTCCAGAGGCTCGAAGGAAAGAGTAATCAGAGAAGGTGAAGGCTACATGGGGGAATTGTTCGACAGTGATTGTTCATGAGAGTGTTACCTCTTGGGACAGCTAAGAGCTGTCTTCACTTCTGACTCGCTCTGAAAACCATGCCAACCCTTTTTTTTTGCCTTTGCAATTTTTTATTTTGTTCAGTGTTATTAACATGACTGATGATGTTGTGGGATGCCTAATCCCTTCACCACCAGAATAGTAAAATGTCCAGAGCCACAGCTAGCACTTTTCTATTTTATTGCTCTTGTTTTAGGCCCAGAAATCTGTCCACATTTCTATGTGCACCTTCTTTACATATGAGAGAATCAAGCTGTTTTCTGTAATTCTGTGACCCAAAAAAAAAAAAAAATTTTAAAAAAATTAAAAGATATCTAAGAAGCAAAGTCCCTTGTAAATCAGCAGCACAGAGGTTAATCTGTGATACCAAAACCAGAGATCACTGCTTGCTTTCACTATAAAAATGTGTTATTATCCTATTCTTATAGATGGCAACAAATTGTCTTCTTTTTATCAAATACACAGAGCTGTCCCCTATAATGTTTTTTGAATTATATTAACAGTCACTGCATATTATCCCATCATCTTGTTACTTGGTTTATTTTATTAGCCTAAATGTATTAATTGTGGTACACATTAGTACTTAATTTGCACAGAAACGTTTTTGAATATCTAACTAGAGACAAACTTCAGGAAGAGTGATGATGTGAGTTTACAGTCAGCTGCTTTAAGAAGAAACAGAAAAATAATGCGAAAAGACAGGCAATTATCATATGAATACAACTAAGATGCATCGGTTTTATAAAATTAGCTTTGAACAAGCTAGCTCAAAATATGAAATCACAGGACTACTTGTGAGGGACTTTACTTGCCTGGAAAAAATACAATTAAATGTGTAGCAGTTTATTGTTTCAACGTAATCATGAGAAAAGTACCTGAAAATATGATATGGCACGGATGTGGGGTTGTACAGACTGTAACCACAGAGATTCAGAATGAAACTGGAAGCATTATAATGCAAGTGGGGAAGAAGGAAGAGGACACATTGTAAAAGTCACTGTAACTATAACCAGCAAAAAAATAATCTACAAAAGATCATTGAAAAACACGTGTGTGATCATACAAATCCTTGGGAGACTGCTAAAATTTGGTGTTGGAAACACGCGAAGATAAAAGATCCTTAAACAAAATTCAAGACAACTAGATGTGGTATAATGTAGAAAAGGGTAACCCTGAGCCACCCTTCCCCTCTCTGGTCACAGGGCTGCAACGGGGCTATTTCAACCCTGCGATCCGAGGCTGAGCTCAGCCACGCCAGCTGTCCCTGCTCCGTAAGGACTGCTTCTCTGAGCAACGGCTGGCCAGGGGGGCTGTGTCTTTCAGCCCTGGCTAAACACATCTCTGCAGCGTAGGAAGGAGCATCACAGAGAGGATTTGTGGCAAGCAGCAAGATCCCTTGCTCCTGTGACAGAGCAGCCTGGGCATTGAAAGAAGTAGTATAATAGATTGCAGGATGGGTTATTTCTTTGTCAGGGTAAGAGCCTCGATTTGAGGAAATAAATATCTGAGAAAATCTTCCACTGAGACTCTTCCACTACCTAGAAAGAAGGAACATTGTTGTCAGGAAACCCCAAATCTAACGTCTGCAGAACCCCAAGGATTTACGAAGAATCAGTACCACTTACACAGCTTCAACACCCTGCATTAGCTCTGGTCCTGATGAATGACTTTGTACTCACAGACTGTCCTCCCAGAATTACATGGAGCAGCTGGAGTGGAGAAAGTGCTCTTTTCTATACAGATCTTTCTCTATACTAACCTCTCTTTAAAATCCTCTGATGTTCCTAGCCTGTGTGCAGAATCCAGAACGTATGGGCAGCTGTGTAGAAAAGGCTAACTAACCATGCTTTCTGTGGAAGGGGAAGATGACGACTGAAGAGCACCCGTTTCATGCTCAAATGCGATCTAGGCAATCTGGGCAAGAGAAAGGAAAGAGCAAAACACATAGCTCTGGATTAAATCCCCTGCTCATATTGCCAGTTAAAAAAACAAGAAGGAACACAGACATATGAAAGAAATACAGAAGAAAAAAATCAACAAATAAAAAAGATTTTACCAGATAGTAAGTTAGATGATCTCCAAAGAGAGACAGCACTTGGAGCCAGGTTCGTGTCATTTTGGGGAGCATAAAGGAATTCACCATACCTTGCCTGGAAGATCGTCGTTTCTCCTCATAAGAATATAGAGTCTGAGAACAATGGCCACTACATGTCTGGTATATATTTTTTGTTACGGAGTTAAGCAGGGATAATTTTGCCCAGTGTATCTTTTAAGTTCATTCTTGCCAACAACTTGTATAAAAAATAAAATACCGCTGTATATTATCTATGGAAAAACCTTGGGAAAGATTGGCCAAATGGTTAACAGGAAAACACAATTATGTGGAAGTATTTGAATGATGTAAGCTAGGAAAAAAGGGAGAGGAACAAATGGACGTATCATCTGAGATGGCTGTATTACATATAAGAAAAGTCAAACAAAAGAAAAGATAAACCCTAATACCAGAGGAAGTAATTGCAAAAAAAAAAAAAAAAAAAAGGTAAAAGCCACATTTCTCAAGTCATTGAAACTCCACCACACCAATCACGTTACAAAGCCTTCAGATGGAGAAGCCAAAGCCGGGCAAGGAGACACATTACCTCATCTTGTTGATCTTTTACATCTTTCTGTGTCTATCACCCAACCTTAGGGCAACCAACAGTCAACCACAGGTGGGAAAGCAAAAGCCTGTGTCATCAGTAAGCCATCTATTACCTGTACCACAAAAGCATCTTGTATCATTTGTGTTAGGTGTGACATTCCCATTCTTCCTCTGCGCATGTAGTGATCATTCTTTCTTTCATATCTTCATCTTGGCTCTTTCTAATTTTTCTCCTCTGATCTTCTGTTCAGCCTAAGAACTGTAACTTTTGGTCTCAGAATAAGAATATATCCCAAAATGTAAGGCATTGCCCACTTAGTACAGTCTGAAAACATGCATATTTTAAACGATTTTTTAATATAAAAATAAAACAATCTTTCATGAGCAATGGTATAACTTTCAGGAGTAAAAACTACCCTAATCTCACATTTCGTGAGATTCTCCCTGGACTATTTCATACCTTCTCACAGGATTATCTAGACCTGGATTGTCTCTCTGTTCTTGCTCTCTTCACAGTGCTGAAATTGTCTCCATTCATCACCTTTTGACACCTTAACATACATGGTTTCAATTTCATAGTTTCAAATTACTTTCACTTAGAAGCATTGTGGAAGGAATCCCATCATTGGTTAAGACAAATGGCTTTCCTATTCTTTTTTCTGGATGGTGCCTGAACAATTGTCATAACCACTCAAATAACTGACTCATCTTCTAGACCACAGAATGCATCCTCAGAACAAAAAGGTCCTCACTCCTGTTTACTTCTTTCCTTTGCCTCTACTGTTATTATACTTTCCAATAGTGTTTCCATTCAGCAGAAAAAAAAAGTGTCCATAACAATATCCTTCTTTGGAAGTTCTGTGCTTCCTTCATGCACCCAATTTATAAGAAAACTGAGTTTGCTGTCAAAAAGATCTGTCTTCAGATTTCATACACGGCCTATTTTTTTGATCTTGCAGCAGCTCTGCAAATTTTTTTTCTCTGTCATATAAAATAAGTTGTAATAAATCACTCCCATTGCGATTGTTGGTGTTAGCACGTTGAAGAGAGCAACGCATGTACCACAGCGTTAACCACAGTGAGTACTGTGGTTGGTAATGGCAGTGCTTGCAAAGATGAATCACCAGCAGGGAAAGCAGTTCAAGAAAAAAGAACACACACACACACAAAAACAACCCCAAAACAAAACCAAAAGGAACTCACCCCACCAGAAAGGACATCCAGGGAAGAGATGGGAGTATAACTGGGAATGTATGTTTTGTAACATATTCTAATTTGAATATGTTGCTCACTGTATGGACTGGCCCTCATGAATTATAATCTGAAAATACTTTATTGAATAATGGAATACTCAGGTTTTTCAATGAAAAGTTATGTTTCTGTTCATTTTTCTCACTGCTTCAAATGACGGTTGTACACCTTCCTGTAAAACAGCTTTTCACACATCAGAAGTTCTTATGAATCTTTGCGGAGTTTGGTATTTAATGTTTTCTTAATCCTTGCCGCACGAGACTAAATGATTGCCTGCGGAAGGATTATCTTTATTTGTGCTTTCCTACCACCTACTATTCTGGAGCCCCAAACTCTGTGGGGACCTTCATGTGAATACTTTCATACAAATCATGTCCATCACCCCTCTGATCACTGACAGCAAAGGCAAGAAACACACCACTGTGACACACAGGACAGAGCAAAAGAGAACAATGCTCCAAGAGAGGAATGATTCCCTTGAACTGCTTCCCACCCTATGTGAAGGAAAAAAGGGTGAGTCTTAGTCTTTTCTTCTAGCTAGGGAGAGGTTGAAATACTCAATCTAGCTGCTACGCTATCAAGTATTGCATAGGGAGATAGAGGGAGACTTTGCAAATGGGCTGGCTGGCTCACTACATTTTAAAAACTTTATGAATTGTTAAAAAGCTCTTCCCGTCAGAATGACTCCAGGTGAAGAGCACACGGTGCTGGCAGCAGCATGCGACCCTCCTATTTCAGTATTCTACTTGAGTACAAGATGGGTCTGGAAGAGAAAGGACAAGCACAATGGCTTCTCAGAAAGAAGTCACCTTCTTTCCAGCTTCTTAAGGGTCAAGGCTCAAACAACTGGAGGGCCAGTCCACAACCATTCTCTCAATCAACCAGCCAGCTGGAAAATATTACTGTTCTTCACAAGTAAAGGGCTCAGTTACTACAGTGGTCCTTTTGCTACTTCCTTCATTTTCACATCTTCTGTGAAGAATAAGTTATGAACTATATTAACTAGAGACAGGGTTTTTTTTGCTAAGCCCCAGCATAACAATCAACCAATATCTGTCAATCACCTTTTGTTTCAATAGCAGAGAGCAACTCCAACCCTTGCCTTCAATCCGGAAATGGTAGATAGGAAGAGATAGAAATCAAAATAAACACTATAACCTGATGTTTAAAGCTGTTAAGTTTTCTTAAGAACACCCAATGTAAGAATACCCGGAGTACCTTAAATTTCAAAAGGACGTTAGGGTATTCTGAGAGGGGAAAATATGTTCACATTTTAGAACACTGTGCATGTCTGAGAGTTAAACAAATCAGAACTACCTACAAATGAACAATACAGTTTTCCCCTTGGTGGACTCTACCACTGTTTCCCTAAACATTAAGAGTCAAAGTGTGTTCACTATCAGCCAGGCACCTATCCTGTCACTGTACATTCACATTAAAAAACCTTCTTTCCAGTGCGCGTTACTCATAAATGTGCTCAATCAGACTGACTCTCTGCCCCTTTACGTTCTAAGGTGAATTAGGAAAGGGTCTGTTAAAGGATGATACAGGCCATTCTTTTGTGATGGTCTGCAGTTTTCTCTCCCAATACATTTTCTTTTTATTTAGCACTTCCATTTTTATCCTGTGTTCCTCTTCAGCCATCTCACACTCTCTTTCTATTTGCTGTATTTTTGCCACATGAACTTCATTCATTTGGATTAACTGCAGTTGCAAAATTGACATTTGCTGATGATGTTCTTCCTCGTGCATCTTTTTCAGAGCACTTTCCTGAGATGCTTTACTTCTGTAGTTCTTATCTGCTGCTATTCTGACATCAGAACACGAAGGCTCAGGTTGGGAGGTACCTTCACATACTGGGAAATGTACCAGCTCTTTCTCTTCATCACAAAGTTCTCTATTTGAGACAACAAATGACTCTGCAAAACATAAGAGGAAAAAGTATTATAGTATTCCTTTCTTCTCCCTCAAAAACACAAACTTGTGATAATATAGTTATTGGTGCATGCATCTAAACCCTGTGCTTCTGTACCATAGTACAGGAGCCACTACATAATGTAGTTCTGTCACAGAATACTAAAGGCATAATGGTCTGAACTGAACCACTTCGGGTTCTATTGATAGACCTCCATGGCTATAACGGGAGCTCGGAATACTAAAGTGAATGTAGACATTTATAAGTGGGCACCTAAATTTAGGTGGCTGACTCTGAAGCTGAATCTTAATGCAGCTGTTTAAGCCAAACCCGTATGTGACTCGCAAAATTTTTATGAAAGATCTGTGTCAGGTGAAGAGCTGTATCAACACGAATACCAAGGGACTGAGGGAATACTAGGAAGAATACTACTTATTCCTTCCTTTTCACTACTGTACGTGTCGTAAACGTAGTGGTGTATATTTTTAAGAAAAAATTACATTATTCTAACTTTGAGAAGGTTCTACCAATTCTTCTGAAATAAAAGAAGCTACTCATGGAATAAAATAGTTACCACTGCAAATAAGGATCTCAAAATACATTCCTTTGCAAATCCTGATGACTACTTATGGTAAATACAATTATGAAAGAGACACTCTAAGAATGTTATCTCACAAAGTAGTTACTGTTGTCTTTTGAGCAAGGACATTCTTCTATGTGAGATCCTGACATAATAAAGTTTGCAAGAAACCGCTGTAGCCACTCTCCCTTCTGGTTTTGGATTATTCCTTCTGTGTATGCTTGCCAAACACAGAAGAATGTTGTGCTGAACTTTTTCAGAAAGGCCATTCTCCAATGTGGACTGCAGTGTGAAATATGGCTCTACGTACTCTTTTTAGTCCATGAAAACAAAGGAGGAAAGACCTACAGGGAACTCTTACAGCAGACAATTGTGTATCAATTTGCTGCTGGTGGCTTTTTTTTTTTTTTTTAAATGCTCAATGTTTTCCCATCAAAATGGTACTTTATAAAGGATCAAAATATCCTTGGGACTGTTCCCTGGGAAGCCAGCATGATAGCTACTGTGATGCTTGCCACAAAGTAGCAGATATGTCAAAAACTGATGAAAAAAAAAATGAGTAAAACCTCAGTTTAACTCCTGGGGGCCTAGGGAAATACACAGAGTCTTGTAATATCATAGCTCTGAAATTACTTTTCTATAACCAGCAGTCACAGCTAATTGGAGAGATTTAGACTGCTGAAAGAGAATCACTGGCAAAACCACATACAAAACAATACTACTTCTATCATTACAGTAACATTTATACCTTGACTAGAAGCATCAGGCTGATATTCAGAATCTTCTTCTGGTGGGCTCTGCAAAAAGTACATTTGCTCAGGCATTATGCTGGCAATCTTCTCTTTCCCTATGATGTGAGTATTTATAAGTGGACTAATACTTCTTTTTACCTTCTCCCGCCTTTCATGTGCCATTATCTTTTTTGTCCGTGCCTTGATATTTTCCCAGCATTTCTTTAACTGTTTGAAGTCTCGCAGTGATACACTGGGCTGTGAATTATATTCATGAGCTAGTGCTTGCCAGGTACGTTGTTTCAGCGCAATAGTTCTTGCATCACTTTTTTTACATTCAAGCACGTATTTGTATTTTTCAACTAATGCAAGCAGCACACTTTTCTCCACTTCTGAGAAGTATTTAGCAGGCTTTATTATTTCGTTTTGCATTTTCTACTGTTTCTCCAAGAAGCCAAAAATCCTATGGAAACAATGTTGAAAGCAAAAAAACAAACACAAATTAGAACTGGTTACAGTATCAGAAAACTGCATTTCAGCAAATAACTCCTAAGCATAGCTTCTGATTCTAACACACTTCTTTTTCTAGAATAGTTTGTGAGTAGTTCCAGAGCACTTAATGAAACATTCAGGTAAGATATAGTATAATTATATGGTGTTTTCTATTGCCACTTTAGCGGCTACACAGTTACAGAAGTATACCATAATGAGGAGAAGCTTCTTGTCTTTGTTACAATTTGTCTTAATACAAAAATACTCTGTATTCAATTTACTTAGTAACTTATTTTTAATAACTTGTTTTCCTACTCATTGTACTTTGTTACACCCAGAGAGTTTTCAAAGCGCTGAACTGTGGAACAAGTTCTGAAATCCAGCCCTTGACAGCTTCAGGTTTAAGTCTAAAGCCACCTTCAGCAGGCTTGGGTTTCCTTTGGTGCACAAAGTCAGCCCTTGCTGACTGCGTACAACTAATTTCTCCCCTCTCTCTACAATATTTGAAAGTTGTATAGAAATGATAGTAAGAAGTTCTCTTTTTAAAGACTTCTGTCGGTTTGGTTCTCCCCCATGCTCAGCCCTCCTTGTGTGACACCCAATAGGCAGGAGGATCCTGACCAGTATTACAATACTGAGAAGAGGCAAGGGTTGCAAGAAGACATGAATTAATTATGGAAATTAACCGCTCTGAAGCTACAAGTCCTTCACCCTTTACTGCTGATTCTGTGTGTGTGGCACTCTTCCTTAGGCTTGCACTTCCTTAGGTCACTCTCAGGAGCGAATGACCAGGCTAAAAAGAGTTTTGACCTCACTCAATACTGCTATATACTTACACTATGTTAACAACTGCCTCTCTTCTCAAGCCTAGGACTTACTTAGTCAATAGGAAGAGGGTAGCTGATACCAGGGAATTCTTAGCCATAAAAAAATGAATAAAGCAGTGTTTCCTTGAATTATTAACACATGACTGTGCTGCAAAGTGCGGTTTTTTCTTTTATCTTTCTACACGTCTTTCCTCATTCCCTCCCACTACAACTGTGTAGTCCCAATTACTTTTACATTTTGGGCGGAAACTTCTGGATAATTAAGTAGAAAATGGGGAAGCAATGCTGTCTTAGCTCACATTTCTTCTGGTTTTAATCATAAAACTCAGAGATGGAACATATATAATAAGATAATTGGTTCATATTCTTAACAGTCTAGGATTCTCCCAAAATTAATTTTCTAATATTTTGCCCATTGTTTCCACTACTTCCCTCATAACATTACTTGAAGATGTAATAGCACATCAGATTTCCTCTTTTCAATATTTTTTCCTTAACTCCATTGCACTAGCACTCTCTTCATACCATCCTTGTAATTCTTTTCCTCCAAACATCTTAATACTTACAGTTATTCTCATCTCTTTCAGTGAACGTAACTACTTATATTTACAAAGAAAGCTAACAGACTGGCTAATATCAAAATGAGAACCCAACTCTGACATAAGAACAGGAGCTTTCTGAAGTTGCCCATAAAATATGACAAAACCCAGCAAAACAAAGAAAAGGAGTCAAAGAATAGAGGAGGCAGTAGAACAAAGCCTAGAACAGCAAAACTGAAACAAAGTTAATAGAAATAAGTAATAGTCTGAGTTTAAGTGAAGTATGTTAAGTCAGTAGCAGTAGCTAAGTTGTACCCCTACTGAAAAAGAGGCAACAAACACTCAGTTTGTACTTTCTGTCACTGCTCGACTGGGTAATCACTGGGCATGTACCGACCGGACAGCTGGCACCTATGTGGTTCCTGACTAGTCACAGTTCTGCTGTCTCTCATCAAATGCTGCTGTCAGGAGGACATGGGAGAGCTGGAGTTTTTGCAGCAGACAGGATTTAGGAGACAAAGGGAAAGATCCACAGGAAACCAGACTTTATTAGTTCTGCTGCTCGCAGAACAGCTTGTTTATTTTGCAAGAAAGAAAAAGGTGGAAGAAGGAAGAGAGCTGGGTGGCTGAGCATAAGGAAGACAGTTCCCTGATCAGCATTTCCTCCATCACACTATATCAAGTTATTTATTGCTGTCTGTGAAAACTTAATCACCCCATGCGTTGGTGACAGGAATTCTTAAACACTTATAATCCCACAGAACACACTAAGTGTATGTAAACAAACTTGAAAGTATCACATACCAATCATTATAATGTCTAGGTCTAATAGACAGAAGAGAACATCTGCTTCAGAAGTTCCTTAAATAAAAAATAAATTAAAAAAATAAGCAAAAAGTCAGGAAATGGACATCCAACAAAGAGATACTGAAAACTGGCAACTTTGATCCACGAAAAAGCTCTCAAAACATGTAAAATAAAAGAGACCTATAAAGAAATGGACTCTATCTACTATTTTACCTATGTACTTATTGTACCATTCCAAACCATTGACCTGCTTTGGACAGCTGCTGAAATGAAATTCAAACTGTCTTAGCCTCAGTTTCACTGAGGAACAGGATGAAAAGCAGTCCCACCAGCAAGTCATAAGGTCCAATACCGTATGACCCTGAAAAACCAGGATCAGAGACTCTGTGTAATCAGAAATGGCTGATTCTGCCTTCCACTGATGCATGTAAATCTTATTTCTAGCTTTGAAAAGGTGTGAGAATCTCAGACCAAAAATCATAACATGTTTGTGTGTAGAAAATCCCTTCAATTAGAAAACCAATGGATTTTCAAGAACTTTGGAGACCAAATTCAAAAAGTTAAACAGTGATACTGGGACTTCTGGATTCCAGGTGCTAAATATTTAGCTACACAGACTGGCAGAGGTCAACTGATATCAGTAAATACTTAAAACATTTCCAAATATGACTTCATGTATATTAACAACCTATGTACTAGGATAAAAGCTCATCTTTCATGGATGGAGCCACAGCAAACCCTTAAGTATCACTTTCATACCACACTATCATTTATTACTATCATTTTTACTGTGGTAGCATCTGAGATCCCCAGTCATAAGCTCAAATACTGTACATTTAAGAATGGAAATGTAGGTCCTACTCTGAGAAGAATACAATATATGTCTTCCCTTCCCCCATACACATTCCTAACTATTTTTTTCCTACACATACACACCGTACTTGTGTCCTTTCTATGAAAAAGCCAGGATTATGATCTAGGATGCATAAAAGAACTCAAGAACAGGTGAAAGCAGTTTAATGCACTTACTACACAGAAGAAAAGAGTTCTTGAAGATTCTTTTCAAGCTCTTACATACTTAGCCTGCTTGCTTCAATATATTAAAGCCTATTTTCAATTAGGTGAACAGAAAGCACTTTGAGATGTCAGAGAACTTCAAATACTGAGAAGTTGCAGCAAAACACCACCATATATTTATATTCACCTCTTTTTCTTTATGCATATCAATCACCTTCTAGCAGCCCACTGGCTCCTCTGCGGAATATGAGAAAGGACTCTCACAAGCCCAAACAATTTCCATTTCGAGGCTAAAAGATCCTTCCAGGACATATGCCCATGATATAATTTAGCATATAGGAATCTGTGCTGAAATGGAAGCAGTTTACTGGGTATAGCTCATAGAGTAAACAGGATTGATTTGGGAATGTGTAGGGACATAGGGACAGTTGCACAGCAAATTCTAAGAAACAAAGAATGGAAGGCTTCTCCCATGCTTACAGGTGCCCAGGCTCTAAGACATGTGCAGTAAGGAAGTACTTTTTCCTAAATATCTTCTCCTGGCATGGCTCAATTCACAACTTGCATTAAAACAAATCAGTGTCCTAAGTACTTGTCCTCTCACACTAACCTTTAATGCTTTAAAATAACAAAAATGTCTCTCAACTCCTCATTTTTACTTTGAAATGTTGTGTGGCATTTGTCTTTTAAAGACTATAAGGGATGCGATCTGCAGGAAGAATATCTTGAAAAAAGATTACACAAGTGAAGAAGTGCACATATGTTCATAAATATGCATATATGTATTATGTTGCTTGCACACACCTAAACATACACCCAAACTCCAACCAGTTGCAAAGAAGCAACTTCAGGTTGGCATGTGTGAGCATTTTCAGTCCCCGAAATATTTTTTTAGGCATAAGAAAATGCAAAGAGAAAGTTATGGTGGAAGACTTAACGCAAATGTTAAGGTTACACTAACCAAACCCAAAGAAAATAGTTTGCTAGCAACCTGTGGTCACTTACGGTGTGAAAATGGAATTCATTTACCAATGCCAACAGGATTACTACCAGAAACAGTTAAGGATTGAAAAACAGAAAATTTACTTGTCCGACTTAAATTGCAGATGAAGCTTTAAGCATAGTCAGTAATTAACAGCATTGAAAATCAGTCATAATTCTGTCCTTTTCATCCAGTGTTTGAGGGTGAAAGAAAGGCATGGAAATGTAATGACCCAAACTAGTCACAACAACAGGTTTATATTTCATTTGAATGACAGAACCAGCAGTAAACAGTGTCCTTCTTTCTCATATGTTAGGTTTTCCTCACAGAGCTTCCATCAGAGTGTTCCAGGCCTGACCCTGTCTACCTTGAGACTTGAAATCACTAGGTAATTAGGTGCATATTACAAATATGAACGAGATTTATATGGAAATTGCATTACATATAATCAGATAAAAGAAAAACTCTTTGGGTGCTTTCCCCCCCGTTTTAATACAAATTAATAGTTATCATGGATCATCCAGCAAATGAATAAAATAATCTATTAGTAAAAATTCACAGTACTTTGCCTAAATTTCTCCTGGCAAATTTTATATACATATAGACACAAATGTATTTTAAAAAAAAAATTACATTATACATACACACACAGAGATATATTTCAAGCGGGTCATCCCACTACCTATGGAGGACATCCAAAGCAGTTTGTGCAAAGGAAGGTAATGGACGCAGGTTGTTATTTCAAACGATTGTCTGAAATTCATCAAAAATAGGCATAAACAGGAATCCTACCAGACTCTCCTGCACCCGAACTTCTCAAACATTAACTCGAGCTTGTTTTTATTTCCTCGCTAGCTCCTCTTCTGCTTGAACGAGAAAGCAGAGCAGGTCCCGGCTCGACAAAGACGACCGCTCCACCCAGGGCGGGCATGCAGGCTGCGGCTGAGGCGCCGATTCAGGGACATCTACCGCGGCAGGAGGAGCGGCAAATGGTCACGCTGTCATCCAGCGCCCGCGGAGACCGCGCTCTGCGGGGGCGGCGGGGACAACCCCACCCTGCAGCCCCCTGGTTTCTCCCTTCTCGTAACAAAGCGTCGCCGCCGCCGGCTTCGCTCCCCTCCCCTCTCCTCCTCCCCCCCCCCCCCCCGCGCTGGGCGGCCGGGCCTGCCTCCCTCACCTCCTCGCCGGCAGGTCGCCGGCACTCCTTCAGCTCCCCGCAAACCCCGCGCTGGATTTCCGCCTCTCCAGAGGAAAGGCGGCGCGGCACCGGCCTCTCGGGGCCCGCCGTTGCCGCGGCGAGGAACCGTCCCGGGGGACTCTGAACCTTCAGGTGCAGCAGCGCTGCGGAGGGGGGTGTGTGTGTCTGTGGGGTGTGGGTTTTGGGGAGCGACGTGCAAACCCCCAACGGCCGCCAGGAAGAGGGTGGGCAGCCCCGTCTGCACCTGGCGCAGGCCGGCGGGCCGAGCTCCCGGGCCGCACGTCGCTAGCGCACCCCCGGTGCGGTGCGGAGCGGGGTGGGGGTCCCTGACCCCGTCCGCCCGCCCGTCCGTCCGTCCCGGTGCAGCGGCAGAAGACGCCAGCTCGGGCTTTACCTCCGATAGCGCCCGGCGGAGCGACGCGCGTGTGTGCCAGCGCCCCCAGCGGCGGCTGGGGGAGGCGGGCCGGGGGTGCCGCGCCGCGCCCCGTCTCCTCTCGCCGACGCGGAGCTCCTGGTCCTCGCTACCGTACCGTCCCCCGGTCCGGTCGGGCTCCCGCGCCCCTTCCGCGCGTAGCGTGACGCAGTTCCTGCCCGCCCGGTGCGCCCCGGGCCCCGCCGGCGGCGGCGGTTGGGAGTGTAACGGCGAGCGCGCGCGAGCCGCTAGCGGGAGGCGCGCGCGTTGGCTCTCCCTCAGTCCCCTCCCCTCCGCGGTTGCCTGAGGAGGAGCTGGGAGCTGCGGCGGAGAGTCGCCCCGCAAGCGGGTCGGTGGGAAGGAGCCGGTCGGGCAGCAGGGAGTGCCGGTGGCCGCTGGGTGCCGGCACCCTCGGCTCCTCCGAGTGCTATCAGCTCCCGGGCTGGGGTAAGTTGGGCGCAGCGGCGGCCCAGCGGTGTCCCCGGCTGCTTGCGGGAGCAGGTGTCCGTCCCCTCCCCGGCAGAGCTGGAAGTGTCGGCAAGGCCACTGTTCCCGCGTCGTGCTGGGTCAGCTCCGCGGGCGGCCCAGGGGCCGGCTCGCTTTCTCGGCGCCGCTGTTCCCAAGGGGTTTGTAGCTTCGGCCCCCCAGCCCCCCCGCTGCCGCGGTCCGGAGTGGGAGCGTGCTTTTCTTCACAAAACCCCGCCGTGCTCTTGTTACAAAGGCATACCTCGGGCTCTGCATGCCTGGCTCTTGCCTCTGCGTGTCATCTGTCCCAGCCCATGCGCCCATTTCAATCCCAGGAAAGAAGGGGGAAGCTTGAAATAGTTCGGATTAGTTTTGTGTCGGGATATGTGTAATCTCCTGGTGGCTTTTTGTTTCCTGAGGGGAAACTCTTGGAGACGAATTGTTGCTTTCCACGCTGTACTTTTGCTCTCAAGTTAAAAATATGATCATTTGCCTGGAGATTTAAAGGTTGAGTGTAACTGAGGGTGAGGCACAAATTAAAATGGAATACGCATGACGCTTAAATAGGCGGAAGAAGAATATGAATGATTCTGTGAAGCTAAAATAATAGTTCGCAATCTTCTTGCAATTCGCCTAGAGTTTCCTTATCATCTAAAGATCAAATATGGACCCTGAAGCTGAGATAAAGAAGCAAGTAAACCCTTTCTACTGCAATGTAAGTATTCCTTACTGAAAATTGTAACTAATACAAAATAATTTTGGTAAAACAAAGTTGGACTAAACTAAGTGTGAACTTTTTTTTTTTCTCCTCTTGAGCAAAATTGATAAATAGCACTGGAGTTTAACTTATTCTGCTGTCTTTGTCATGTTTGACTTGGATGTGTGTCAGGAACCAAGATATTAAAATGAATAATTTTAATAATATTATGTTTCTAAATAAAGGCACTCTTTTAAAGTGGAAGATTAAACTGCAGCTCCTGTTCAGAAAAAAAAATATTCCTAATTTATCTGGTTCTCAGGTTTATTGTTGTTGTTTTTAAGCATCTTGATTTTTTTAGAGGAGGAGAAAATATTTGGACTGCCTTTGCTCATTCACCTGAATTTGAACCTAATCTGCTCCTGTTCTGAACCAGCCCAGGCATAAACCAGCTGTGATTGGAAAACTTCATATGCATGTGAGTGAGGCAGGCCCCAAACTGATAAGTGTGTCAGTCTGGATGCGGCACTGAGGACAACTGGCTCATCTTAGACAGGTGTACTGGCTTGTTACAATTATGCCTTGCCTCTGGTTCAGACTTGGTTAAGAGTTTGTGAGGAAGATCTTGGATCTGTCTTTACTTATCCACACAAAAATATGCTATGAGATAGCTGCAGGGTTCTGGAGACATCTGAAATTTTTATGTGATATGGAGATTCCTTTTCATTACGCTGTATTGGGTGGTCTTGGAGCCTCATAAAGAAAAGTTCTAGAAGCTGCTTTATTTTGTCTTTGCAGGAATAGTACTTTTGTAGAACTTACCTATACTGACATTTCGATAGCAGATTTGTTTTGTTTTGATATCAGTGGTATTTTTTTCTGTTGGTTTGTGTGCAATGCTAGAAATACCTCTTCTCTTTAACCTAGATTTGCAAAATCTGGTGTGCTTCTGCATTAAACTTGCAGACTCACTTCCTTGGATTCAAACACAAGACGGTAAGATCAGTTTTTGAATCCACCTCTTCTCAGATTTTACAGATTTATTTCACAATAGAATATGGGTTTGAAATCTAATTTTTAATGTAGTATTAAAATGTGCAATTTCAGATATTTAACTAGTTTTGTTGCTTTACTGCAATAAAGTAGAACTTAGTTTTGTACATTAGTCCTATCAGAAAATGTTGTTACAACTTTGTGTCTTGTATTCTGGATTAGTAAAGACAATACATGAGAGTATGTGGCTGTTAATAAACGCAGAATGGAATTATTTAAATCATAGACAATCTAGGGAAAAAGATGTATGTCTCTTTCAAGTTTCATGTAATTATCTATTCACCTGAGATAATCTGTGGTGTTGGTGTTAATCTAATTATTTTATAAATAATAAAATGTTTGCAATGTTATTTTTTGAATCTTTTGTCTGTCTGTCTTCCTTGTTGGTTGATGACTTGGTAACTTAGGTTGAAGAAGCACTGAAAGCTCACGGCATTGGTAAGTGCAAGATTTTTTACTTCCTGCTCTGCTCTATACATGCACTTTTCTCCCCATCCCGATGTAGTTGTTTATGAAACAAACAAGAAAAAGACTTTCTCGAGGCTTGTGTTTTAAGACCTGTCTTGTGTTTTTTAATGACATAACTATCTAATGCTACAGAAATCAATCAAATATGAGCAAGAGGTATGCAAAGTTTATTAAAAAGTGCTAGCTACAATACTACAAATCACCTACATTAAAATTTTGAGAAACCTTAAAGAATTCAAGATTTAAAATACATTTTAAAAAACTATGCTTCTTAAAGCGTGTAGAAATACTTCTTTCTTTATATACTTTATATTTGTTTTTCAAAAAAGCTTATTAAAAATACCTTAACTAGCTGAAGCAAAGTACTTTTAATAGGTTTAATATATCATTAAACCTTCCCCAGGTCTTTATGAACTGATCTAGTTCCAGAAGGAATGAAGGTCTAACTATGTTCATAATTGTTCTCCTACTTCTGTTTCATGATGCACCAAAATGTATTTACAGGTTTCTACAATGCACTGCTCCTAGAATTTGATTTGAAAGTTGTGGCCCAAGTATGCATAGTCATTCCACCGACCCAGTCTGGGAATTTTGTACAGACTGTAAAGCAAATTTAAATATTTACGAGCTGGGTGCTGTTGAAATGGATGCCCTGGAATGTTTAGAGGTGAATTGGCAGATAGTCATCATGTCTTTTTCTTTCTTCTTTTTTTTTTTTTCTTTAAGGATTGGTTGGCCACTAAAAAACTTGATGAGTTCTAGTGACCAGAATGTGATTCATGTAATTAGAGTCTTTGTAGGTTTATCTCCGTAACACTTTATTTCTTCTCTTTTACTCTTCTGATCTTTTGATTAAGATCATTTCAGAAGGTTGGTGGTAATGCAGACAGTATTAAGTAAAATCTAATTGGTAGGAATGAGCTGGCAGCTTCATCAGTTGTCAACACAGTATAGTTTGTAACTTAAATATTCAAGAAAAGCTTTCATGAAGATTATCTCTGTAATCAAAACATATGTGACTCTCTCTTGCAGTAGAATCATAGAATAGTTTGGGTCATCTAGTCCAACGCCCCTGCTATGGGCAGGGACATCTTCAACTAGACCAGGTTGCTCAGAGCCCTGTCCAACCTGACCTTGAATGTTCCCAGGGATGGGGCATCTACCACCTCTCTGGGCAACCTGTTCCAGTGTCTCACCACCCTCATTGTAAAAAATTTCTTCCTTATATCTAGTTTAAATCTACCCTCTTTCAGTTTAAAACCATTCCCCCTTGTCCTGTCGCAACAGGCCCTGCTAAAAAGTCTGTCCTCATCTTTCTTCTAAGCCCCCTTTAAGTACTGAAAGGCTGCAATAAGGTCTCCCTGAAGCCTTCTCTTCTCCAGGCTGAATAACCCCAACTCTCTCAGCCTTTCTTCACAGGAGAGGCGTTCCATCCCCCTGATCATTTTTGTGGCCCTCCTCTGGACCTGCTCCAACAGGTCCATGTCTTTCCTGTGCTGAGGGTTCCAGAGCTGGACGCAGTACTCCAGGTGGGGTCTCACCAGAGCAGAGCAGAGGGGCAGAATCACCTCCCTTGACCTGCTGGCCACGCTTCTTTTGATGCAGCCCAGGATACGGTTGGCCTTCTGGGCTGCGAGCGCACATTGCTGGCTCGTGTCCAGCTTTTCATCCACCAGTACCCCCAAGTCCTTCTCGGCAGGGCTGCTCTCAATCCCTTCATCCCCCAGCCTGTGTTGATACTGGGGATTGCCCCAACCCAGGTGCAGGACCTTGCACTTGGCCTTGTTGAACCTCATGAGGTTCACATGGGCCCACTTCTTGAGCTTGTCCAGGTCCTTCTGGATGGCATTCCATCCCTCAGGTGTGTCAGCTGCACCACTCAGCTTGGTGTCATCTGCAAACTTGATGAAGGTGCACTTGATCCCATTGTCTATGTTATTGATGAAGGTATGAAACAGTATTGGTCCCAATACGGACCCCTGCGAGACATCACTTGTCACCAATCTCCATCTGGACATTGAGCCGTTGATCACTACCCTCTGGATGGGACCATCCCACCAATTCCTCATCCACCCATCAAATCCATATCTCTCCAGTTTAGAGAGAGGGATGTTGTGGGAGACCGTGTCAAAGGCCTTACAGAAGTCCAGATAGATGCCATTGGTAGCCCTTCCCATGTCTTCTGATGTAGTCACTCCATCATAGAAGGCCACTAGGTTGGTCAGGCAGGACTTGCCTTTGGTGAAGCCATGCTGGCTGTCTCGAATCACCTCCCTGTCCTCCATGTGCCTTAGCATAGCTTCTAGGAGGATCTGCTCCATGATCTTGCTGGGCACAGAGGTGAGACTGACTGGCCTGTAGTTCCCCGGGTCTTCCTTTTTTCCCTTTTTAAAAATGGGGGTTATGTTTCCCCTTTTCCAGTCAGCGGGAACTTCACCGGACTGCCACGACTTCTCAAATAAGATGGATAGTGGCTTAGCAACTTCGTCCACCAGGTCCCTCAGGATCTATGGATGCATCTCATCAGGTCCCATCGACTTCCCATCGGGGTCCCATCCCCCTGCATCTTCAGGTTCCTTAGATGGTCTCAAGCCTGATCATCTTCTACAGTGGGCAGTTCTTCATTCTCCCAGTCCCTGCCTTTGCTTTGTGCAACTTGGGCGGTGTGGCTTGAGCGTTTGCCGGTGAAGACTGAGGAAAAAAAGTCATTGAGTACCTCAGCCTTCTCCATATCCCAGGTAGCCAGGTCTCCTGTTTCCTTCCAGAGAGGGCCCACATTTTCGCCAGTCTTCCTTTTATCACTGACGTACCTGTAGAAGCTTTTCTTGTTGCCCTTGATGTCCCTGGCCAGATTTAATTCTATCAGGGCTTTAGCTTTCCTAACCTGATCCCTGGCTGCTTGGACAATTCCTCTGTATCCCTCCCAGGCTACCTGTCCTTGCTTCCACCCTCTGTAGTCTTCCTTTTTGTGTTTGAGTGTGTCCAAGAGCTCCTTGTTCATCCATGCAGGCCTCCTGGCATTTTTGCCTGACTTCCTCTTTGTTGGGATGCATCATTCCTGAGCTTGGAGGAGGTGATCCCTGAATATTAACCAGCTTTCTTGGCCCCCTCTTCCCTCCCGGGCTTTATCCCATGGCACTCTACCAAGCAGATCCCGGAAGAGGCCAAAGTCTGCTCTGCTGAAGTCCAGGGTAGTGAGCTTGCTGTGCCCCCTCCTCGGTGCCCTAAGGATCTTGAACTCCACCATTTCATGGTCACTGCAGCCAAGGCTGCCCTTGAGCTTCACATTCCCAGTAGTATAGATTGAAGCCTTCTGACTCCCACCTGCTATTTAGGGTTTCTTGTAAGCCTTATGCTCAACTTCGTATCAATATCTGATGTTTTAGTACGAGATTACTTGCAACAGGAGAGCAAGAGGGTTGAGGGGCATTTAAGAGATGAAAAAATCAAATTTGCCATTAGCTGGCGTTGTTTCAGGCACTGCTTTATTTATTTATTTATTTATTTATTACCATGTAGTAAAATGCTGAGCTTTCTGAATTTCTGAAATTCTATTCTTCTTGTTGTCCTATAGTGAGTGCATTAGGCCCCTATTCAAAGAGTAGCAACTTGCTTCCTTTGCGTGCTTGGCATTCCACTCCCAAACACACAGAATCTCATCTCCTACAGATATCTCTCTCTCTCCAGGTTCCTCAATGGCCGATCATGTTACGTGGTCATCTCTGTCTCACCTTGCTTAAGGTCTGCAGCCCCAGCCCTATCACATGCCGTATGTGGATAGAAAAAAATATTTGACTGGGGAGCAGATAGCTGCAGAACTTTTCAAAAAGACGGAAAGGTTATGGGCTGAGTCAAGTGCCTTGCCAGTGGGCTGGCAGTTTAAGCACCTCAAGTTCAGTGGATTTAAACTTAATTGCTGTGATGTATTGGATTAAAGTAGTCCTGAAATTTATGAAATGAAGTTTTGTTCATTACAGAATAAAAGAAATTTGCACGGTGGTGAATCAGTCAGGCTTTTCCCTTATTGAAGGTTGTCTTATATATAAATTAAATTACAGCCAAAATTACTTACAGTTTAAGCCACTGGTTAATAATTTAATTTTGTGATGTGTGTTTGAACCCATGTTGTGCGATAACTACTGGCTCGGTTGGTCTTCCTCTCCATCTGCGTTGTTGAATTGCCTGACATTAAATAACTTCGTTATTGTTTGGTGTGAATGTTTTCTGACCATTTTTTTCCAAAAAAAATCTCATAGTACATTCAAAACTAAATATAAGTTATTTTTCTCATGTTGGCAAAAGCTCAAAGAGTTTTCTTTAAAAAAATCCATTATCATACCAAATTGGTTTTTGTACTTACAATTTTATTTCCACTTCTGGTTTGTTTTTATTTAGTTAAAACTGCAAGTGGCTCAGGGGAGCAAGTGAAAACACCTGTAAAGCTTCCTGATTATGGTAAGAATGTTTAATGAAAAAAAAAGAAAAAGAAAAGAGGGAGAAATAAAATGTTTTGAGGTACAGTGTTACAAGTGATGTCTAGACCTTAGCAGGTCATTGGGAATTCATTTCTGTTCACTGTTATTTTCCATCTGCAGTAATATTTTGTAATAATACTTAAAACAGTATTTGCAAACAAAATGCTATAAAAAGAGTGAAAATAGGATTGGGGGGATAAAGTTTTTCAATAACTGACTTAATTTGTGATGGGGGGCCATGTATGAGCAGGGATTTACTTGAATGTGAATTTCTCAGCATATTTTCTCTAGGCCAAAGAGAAGTTTATTTCTTTTTGGAGGGTTTTTGTGATGTGACTTGAGACTTTGAAGACTGATTGATAGATGGATGATGTTGGATTACATAAAATTGATTTTATCTTACAGTGCAAACTGAGCCAGAGAGGTTTCATGGACAGACCTTGGAAGAACAGCTTAATACGTGTAAAGATTCAGAACCTGCACTTGGTGAGGGTTTTTAATACTGTAATTGTTTGCTTGTGTGATGTTTACCTTTAGAGAGTATTGAGTAATTTTTTTAAAATGTAAAATTAGATAATCTGTAATAAAATCTTATTAAGTTTACATTGAGTACCTAATAGTATGGTATGAAAGTGACTGATCTTAGTGACAAAATCATTGGATTTGGCCTGGAATATTTTTGATTAGGGTAGATATCACAGGTTGAAAGTATGCTCTAGAAACGATCTAAGGTGATATGATAGAAAGGAACTTTGACTTAAATGATTGTTACTGTTCTTTGCAATTTAACTGCCAATCCTGTGGAGGGAAGGGAGAGCGGAGTGGGCAGGAAAAATAACTACAAGGCATATATTAAAACACATTCCCTTTTAAGTAGTTACAAAAGAATTGTTGCTATTAATTTTTTAGGTGATTTTTAAAAAAAAATTGTCAAGTTCTATGTGGTAAACGTAACGCATCTTAAAGAAATTCAGTTTTGTACCTTTGGTGTTGAGGAAGTCTTGACACCCAAAAGATAAAATAACAAAATAATGATGGTTCTGAAAATCTTGATTCATGTATTTGGCATGCAATAGTAATAGTTTCCTGTAATGTCGCTTTTGTAACTAGCACTGATTATTTGTTTCAGCGAACATCAAATTTCCTAACTTTTTTTTTATCAATACAGGACTTAATTATATAATTGAATACCGATCAAAAGACAATTTTCCTTTTCTCTATGAATGTCAGCTGTGTCACTGTAAAACAGGACTGAGTAACATGTTCATGCATGTTTGTGGTTCCAAGCATAGACTGGCATACCTGGTAAGTTTTTAGAGTAAAGATTTTTTTGGGGTTTTTTTTTTTTTCATGTAATAATTTAAGTAGAGAATTTGCTAGTCATATTATCATTAAAAAAAAAAGGTGTTACATAAGATTTTGTGAAAATGTGTGTGTTTGTGTTGCAACTGTGCAACTTGGTTTATGCTGTGATAAATGGATTTAAAATTCTGCTCATCAATAATGTGTATGCCTGTCCATTGCTGACACTGAGTTTTTAGTTTATTCTGTTTTGGTTGACCAGTAATGCCAATAGTGAAATTCACAGCTAAAATTGACTAGAAGTAGGTTTTTGGCTAAATCTTCTATTATCTTAAAGAACTGGATCAGTGAAGAAATTGTTCCATCTTTCAGACACTTTAGACTAAAAAGAACATAATTATAAATGAACATGATATGTATTGGATAGAGGCTGTGACTTGGAATAAGTGGAAAAAAAAAGAGGTTTATTCCCAGTTTTGTGGCTGAACAAGCCATGTAAGTTCTGTGCCTGTTTTCTGGAAATTTGCAAAGCTCTTAACGTTCATGTCAGCCCACAAATGCTTAAATACATTTTGCTTGAACTGTTTATTTTTTTCAGCATGTTTAGAGGAATGAGGCTGTCCAGTCTTTGAAATGTTTACTTGAATATATTTGTTTAGGATGGGCTTTAACAAAACTGAGAAAGCAATATTCTGAAAAGTATTTTGATACTTTCCATAAAATATCTGTTCAAAGCTGGTATTATATCCCATATATCTTGAAGTCATAGAAAGTTGTTGACTTCGTATGGCATTTTGAGGCAGTTTTAGAGCTAGTGTTGCTACCGGGTGTATTGTGATGTGTCTGCAATGATATCCTTCGTAAACATCATGCTGTTTCTGGTCACTAATTCAGATATACATGCTGAGTGAGACTTGTATTGGTGGTTTTGAATTCTCCGCTCTTGTATTTCTTGTCTGCTTTGAACTGTTTCCTGCAATTCTGAATCTTATGCTTGTTAACTGCATCCCTGTTATATTCTTAAATACTATAAAATATAATAATTCAAGAAGGATAACTTTTAAGTCATGCACCTGGAATGGATTAATCCTAGGCAGTGGGATAGGCAGGAGACTAAATGGCTGGAATTTGCTCTGCTGAAAAGTAGCGGGGGGTCCTGGTGGACAAGCTTAAGATAAGGAGTGTGCCTTGGCATCAATGAAGGCTAACAGCAAGCTGAGCTATACTAACAAGGGTATAGCCAGTAGATCAAGAGAAGTGATTATTCCCCTGTTCTTGATACTTGTTAGGGCATACGTAGAATATTTTGTCCAGTTTTGTGCTACTGCAGACAAGAAAGTTATTGATGAAATTGAGCAAGTCCAGTGGAGAGCTGCCAAGATGGTCAGGGCGCTGAAGCTCTTGCCCTGTGAGGAGAGGCTAAGGTAATTGGGCTTGTTCAGGCTGGAGAAGAAAAAGCATCAGGGGATCTAACAGTAGCCCTCCAATACCTCGGGGGAGGTTATTAAGAAGGCAGAATCAAGCCCTTTATGGAGATGCATGGCAGTAACATAAACTCAAACAGGGGAGTTTCATACTTGATATAAGAAAGAAGTTTTTCACTGTTAGGACAGTCAAGCATTGGAGCAGGTTCCCCAGAAAGATGGGGGAATCTCTGATTTCACAGGTTTTTAAGACCAAAGTGGATAAAACCCTGTGCAACCAGTTCAGTGTTCACTGTCAACCCTGTTTTGAGCAGAAGATTTGGCTTCAGTTCCCTAAATTATTCTGTGATTCTATAAATAATTGTTTTAATAAGTTCTGCTATGTATTTGTAAAAGTTGATTTATCTCCCATGATTATTAGCTATGCTAGATCTGGAAAGAGTTGCATAGGATAAAGTGTAACTTCAGGATTTGCATTTCCTTATTTTCTAGAAACAACATTATCCTGAGATAGCAGAATCCGATGAAGTTAAGGGTAAAGGCTCCGAACTGAACAGAAAAGTTAGGAAAGTTGCATTAACAATTGAGAAGAAAGAAGGAAGAAAACAAATAAAGGTACATTTCTTTAAGAATTCCAGAAGTTTTATGTTTATTAAAAAAAAAAAAAAGAGAGTAATTTCTGTTATGGTGGGCAGATCTGCTTTGGATGGTAAGAAAATCTTGGCTTTTTTAACCGTTATTACAAGTGCTTTTTGTCATCTTAATAATTTTTCCAGGATTACTCTGAACACAATTTCCCATTGGTCACTCCCGTCATAAGTATTTCTCTTGTTTGAAATAATACTCATGCTACCTGAGTCTACAGAAGTATGACTCTAGAGTGCACAAAATATCTATATTAATATTTAATCAATTCCCAGCTGGGTGTGTGTGTGTAAAATAACTTGTTTAGTTGTTGCTAGGAAACTATGACTTTTCTGAATTAGTTGCTGCTTTGTTAGCACCTTGTGGCAATTTTGGGGGGAGCCAGGTAAAAATTCTGGTACTACAGGGGGAAGTGTGGGAATTTGCAGGTAGATATGAGATTATCAGCAATGCCATGGGATCACAGGAGCACCACAATCTTAAATTCTTGGGGAGCTGCACCCTTAGAAGCATGTTATTATGAAGATATCTTCATATTGCTTTCTGTTGATGTTTACACCACAATAGTATTTAGAAATGTTTAACCACCTTTAACCGGGCAGGATATTGGCAAAGTTTCTCCTTCAGGTGTACCTTGCCATTCTGATTCATGACAAGCTTACTCAGATCTTAGTGTTCTTTATGGTATACATTAAATTTGTTTTCTCCATCAATTCAATGTCTGTTGACATCCTGCTTGTTAAGCAGTGTTTCTTGGCAAGATCTCTTGCTAATGCTACTTAACGTGCATACGCTATTGTCTCATTTCAAAGTGGAGTTCACAATGTTACTGTGTTTAAGCTCCTTCTGTCCTGCCCATCTGAAAAAAGACCCATGTTTCTTTCTGTGCAATACTATCACAGCTAGGCTCAAGGATGAGAGCCTGTACTGATCCTACTCTTTTTTGAATAAAAAAAGTATGGGAATATTGGAAGATCAAGTTTTTCTTCTAGAGTGAATGCTCTAGAAGGGAGAGATTTCAGATCATCAAATTCAATCTGTCTGC
This sequence comes from Calonectris borealis, assembly GCF_964195595.1. Classification (NCBI taxonomy): domain Eukaryota; kingdom Metazoa; phylum Chordata; class Aves; order Procellariiformes; family Procellariidae; genus Calonectris; species Calonectris borealis. Next base: position 68,694,364 of record NC_134313.1, on the reverse strand, counting down.
ATATCCTTCATTTTTAACCTCTGCTTAAAAAGAAAAACAAAACTGACTATTGGCAGCAACTTTTTCTTTTGACCTACTTAATTCAAATTTTTTCTTGACTCAAGACTGTATATTTTACTTGAGGTTTATGTTCATGGATATAGAAATAATTAATTCCATCTATATTTTGTAGACTTTTTTGTTTTTCTAGGAACAGTTTCACTATATCCATAGCAAATCCATCCTTGATTTAAGGAACTTTCAAACAGAGCGTGCATAACCTGGTTTAATTTTACTGCTATATTTTCTGAAACCAGCTATTTGGATTTTTAGCTCTTAACAAAAATTTAATTGTGGTAAATAAGTGTCCAGGTAACTGACTGTTGTAGTTTAACCTGGCAGGCAGCTAAACACCACACAGCCGTTTGCTCACTGCCCCCCCACCACAGTGGGACTGGGGAGGGAATCGGGGGGGAAAAAAAGAAGTAAAATTCGTGGGTTGAGATTAAGACAGTTTAATAGGGCAGAAAAGGAAGGGAAAATCACCATAATAATAATAATGATAAAAGAATATGCAAAATAAGTGATGCACAATGCAGTTGCTTACCACCCACTGACCTATGCCCAGCCAGCTCCCGAGCAGCAGTTCCCCCCCACCCCGCCAATTCCCCCCAGTTTATATACTGAGCATGATGTCATATGATATGGAATACCCCGTTGGCCAGTTGGGTTAGCTGTCCTGGCTGTGCCCCCTCCCAGCTTCTCGCTGACAGGGCATGGGAACCTGAAAAGTCCTTGAGTAGGGTGAGCACTCCCTAGCAACAACTAAAACATCAGTGTGTTATCAACATTATTCTCATACTAAATCCAAAACACAGCACTAGACCAGCTACTAGGAAGAAAATTAACTCTATCCCAGCCGAAACCGTAACAGCATCCACCCCTTATTCCATACCATCTACGTCATGCCCAGGTCTCACACTTTCCAATACATTCCAATTAATCACCACCACTTTTCCTGTCTTTTGATATATACACACAGATATAATTTCCTAAGTTTATGGGCCATTCCTATAAAATGTTCGTTGAGTTCATTTAGCCCATGACTTTGGGCTCCATCTGTCATAACAGTCCTTCAGGGCAGGAGAGATGGTGTGTGGTGTTGGATTATTGCATGCTGAAGCTAGTTCTGGTTCCATTATCGCTGCGCTCTTCCGCTTCTATCATCGCTGCACTTTGCTCAGTTTCATCAAAGTTCATTCTTCATTAATCTAGGTGATTCTTACTGTTATATCATTGATATGGCATATAGCCACCATAGAAGTGATATACAGTATTATACAGCAATTAACATAATACAATTTAATTCATTGGCTATTCTCACCCAAAATCAAATCCTCTTGAGGTAAACATCAGACTTCCCCATCCTTTTGCATTACCCACCAAGTGCACCCAGGTCCTTGAGCAGAAGCAATCCCATGGATGGGTTTGCCTTTGCCCGAGGCAGGAGTAACCCAGACCGTCTTCCCCAGCATATTTTTTATGTGCATGACAGGGACTTTATCCCCCTCTACAGTACGTAAAAGTTTTGACTGGGCAGGCCCAGCTCGATTAACAGATCCCCTAGTGTTGAATAACCAGGTTTTGCTTTTGCTAAATGTGTATCCCAATGTTTGAACGTCCCAGCACCCATTGCTCTCAGTGTAGTCTTTAACAGTCTTTTATATCATTCAGTTTTCCCGGAGGCTGGTGCATGATAGGGGATGTGATATACCCACTCAATGCCATGCTCTTTGGCTCTTTTGGTGTCTATGAGGTTCTTTAAGAAATGAATCCTGTTGTCCAACTCAATTCTTCCTGGAGTGCCATGTCGCCATAAGACTTGCTTTTCAAGGCCCACTATGGTGTTCCAGGCTGTAGCGTGGGGCACGGGATATGTTTCCAGCCATCCGGTGGTTACTTCCACCATGGTGAGCACATAGCGCTTGCCGGCGCTTGCCGTAGCGGGTTCGCGGGAGTGTGATATAATCAATCTGCCAAGCCTCCCCATATTTATATTTCAGCCATCGTCCTCCATACCAAAGAGGCTTTACTCGCTTGGCTTCCTTGATTGCAGTGCATGTTTCACATTCATGGATAACCTGTGCAATAGTGTCCATGGTCAAGTCCACCCCTTGATCACGAGCCCATCTATATGTTGCATCTCTTCCTTGATGGCCTGAGCTGTCATGGGCCCACCAAGCTATAAATAATTCCTATGGGACTCCATACAGCAGCCTTCCACCTCCAATGCTTTCCTAAAATACGACAGGACCCATCAGTGAATAGGGCATATTGCTTCTGGTTTTCTGGTAGCTTATTATACAGTGGGGGCTCTTCAGCACACATCACCTCCTCTTCTCGCGATATTCTGAAATCTTTGCCTTCTGGCCAGTCCATGATCAATTCCAAGGTTCCTGGGCAACTGGGGTTTCCTATTTGAGCCCGTTATGTGATCAGTGGGACTCATTTACCCAACGTAGCACCGGTTGCATGATGTGTACAGGAAACTCACCCTTTGAACATCCAGCCCAGCATCGGCAGTCGGGGTGCCAGGAGGAGCCGTGCTTCAGTACCAACCACTTCCGAAGCAGCTCTAATCCCTTCATATGCTGCCAATATCTCCTTCTCAGTTGGAGTATAGCGGGCCTTGGATTCCCTGACTCCAAAACCCTAAGGGTCAACCTTGAGTCTCCCCTGGTGCCTCCCCAGGCACCTCCCCTGCCAGAGGCTCCAGGTAGGGCCATTCTCCCCGGCTGCGGTGTAGAGCACATTTTTTACATCTTGTCCTGCCTGGACTGGCCCAAGGGTTACTGCATGAAGTATCTCCCGTTTAATTTGTTCAAAGGCTTGTCGTTGCTCAGGACCCCATTTGAAATTGTTCTTCTTCTGGATCACTTGATAAAGAGGGCTTACAATCAGGCTGTAATCTGCAATATGCATTCTCTAAATGCCCACAACGCCTAAGAAAGCTTGTGTTTCCGTTTTGCTAGTTGGTGGAGACATGGCTGTTATTTTGTTGATCACATCCACTGGGATCTGATGATGTCCATCTTGCCATTTTATTCCTAAAAACTGAATCTCTTGTGTAGGTCCCTTGACCTTACCTTGTTTTATGGCAAAACCTGCTTTCAGAAGGATTTGGACTATTTTCTTCCATTTCTCAAAAACCTCTTCCACTGTGTTGCCCCACACGACGATGTCATCAATGTATTGCAGGTGTTCCAGAGCCTCACCCTGTTCCAGTGCAGTGTGGATCAGTCCATGGCAAATAGTAGGGCTGTGTTTCCACCTCTGGGGCAATCGATTCCAGGTGTACTGGACACCCCTCCAAGTGAAAGCAAACTGTGGCCTGCACTCTGCCACCAAAGGGATTGAGAAGAACGCATTAGCGATATCAGTTGTGGTGTACCACTTGGCTGCCTTTGACTCCAGTTCGTATTGGAGTTCTAGCATGTCCGGCATGGCAGCACTCAGCAGCGGTGTGACTTCGTTCAGGCCACAGTAGTCTACTGTTAGTCTCCACTCTCCATTAGACTTTCACACTGGCCATATGGGACTGTTAAAGGGTGAGCGAGTCTTGCAGATCACTCCTTGGCTCTCCAGTCGATGAATCAGCTTATGGATGGGAAGCAGGGAGTCTCAGCTGGTGCAATATTGCCGCCGGTGCAACGTTGTGGTAGCGATTGGCACCTGTTGTTCCTTGACCCTCAATAGCCTCACAACAGAAGGGTCCTCTGAGAGACTGAGCAAGGTAGACAGCTGTTTAATTTCCTCTGTCTCTGTCGTGGTTTAACCCCAGCCAGCAACTAAGCACCACACAGCTGTTTGCTCACTCCCACCTCCCAGTGGGATGGGGAGAGAATCGGAAGGGTAAGAGTGAGAAAAACTCATGGGTTGAGAAAAAGACAGTTTAACAGAACAGAAAAGGAGGGAAAATAATAATAATAATGATAATGACAGAATATACAAAATGAGTGATGCACAATGCAATTGCTCACCACCCATGCTGACCGATAACCAAGTAGCGATCGCTACTTCCTGGAACGTCTACCATTTATATACTGAGAATGACGTCACATGGTATGGAATACCCTGTTGGCCAGCTGCCCAGCTATGCTCCCTCCCAGCCTCTTGTGCGCTTGGCAGAGCATGGAAGCTGAATGTCCTTGACTAGCAGGGTACTTAGCAACAACTAAAACCATCAGTGTGTTATCAACATTCTTCTCATACTAAATCCAAAACACAGCACTAGGAAGAAATTTAACTCTATCCCAGCCGAAACCAGGACAGTCTCCAAGGCAGCTATACCAAAAGCCCACCTGTACCCTTCTGGGTCCTTGAAATACCCTCTCCTGAGGTAGTCTATGCCAAGGATGCACGGAGCCTCTGGGCCAGTCACAATGGGGTGCTTTTGCCACTCATTCCTGGTTAGGCTCACTTTGGCCTCCAGTACAGTTAAGTCTTGGGATCCCCCTGTCACTCCAGAAATACAGATGGGTTCTGCCCCTTTATTAAGATCAGAAGTAAAATCAGCTCGTTTAGTAAGGGATGAAGATGAACCAGGGCCATCACGAGAACAGGAGGAAGAGGCAGAACCCATAAATGACTTTTTGAATATCCATTCAGGGATTTACACTTATGTGTTTAACACTGTTGGTCATATATCTGATGAAATACCTATGGAATAATTTTATCCACAAAATAGCTAACATAAATGGGGTTTATTTTTAGGTTGTTACAGATGCTCCGATAATGAGGAGGAGATGGCAAGAATGTAAGTGTGCTCAGCAGCATGTAAATTGTACATTTCTAATTTGGGTAAACTCCCTTTGATCTAAATCAGCTTGATTTAAGGGCAAATTGAAAGATTTGGTCAGTAATTGTAGTCTGTGCTTAAGTTCCAAGCTGCATTTTGTACAGGATGAACAAGTTCTTCTATGGGCAACATAACCAGAGACCTGTTTTATATGGCTTTGTTCTCTCTCCCTCTTTCCATCCCAGTCCCCCTCGCTTCCCGGGATCCTTCACCTATGATTTCTTTTTATCTGATAACTGCTATAGTCTCTGCAGTGCCAACTACTCACGATCATTTTGGTGAACTGCGAACACGGAGCAGGTTGGAGCTCCATGTGTGTATTTAATTTGCAGTCCAGAAAGCCAAACAGAATTCTTAAAGCATAGCTATAGCTCTTACCTGTGGAAGAAAACTTCCTGTTTTACTAGCCATTGATACTTACAAAATTGTAGGAACGTGGTATCTGTGAGACTTCTCCACTCAGTTTAATCTTTCAAAACTCACTGTAGTACAATGTCATCCAGATGGACAGACAGTACAATTGCATGCCACTTTAGGAAATAGCTAAAAATTGCTATGAGAGCCTCATTCTTATACCTGCATGAAAAATAAAGATTTGAATTAAAACTAATGTACTTCATTTTAATGCGTATTAGTATGTAATTAGTATAGTGTCTTAAAATAGCACAATAGAAGTAATGAGAAGATTATTTCTATAATGATCTAGATTAGCAGTGTCATAGTTTGAAGAGGAAAGATATCCATTTTGAATCTAGGAAAGTGTTTTGAAATAAGTTGAATCGTATTTGAATTATGTTTCTTGACAGTAACTTATTGATCAATGTGTCTAATTTTGCACATGGCTATGTGGCATTCTACTATATTTATAATATTTACATCTTTTAAGAAATTTATGTATGTAATTATAACCAGGGTATAAAATATTTAAAACTTTGTTATTAATTTATAGTTCATATTTAATATGTTTTCACATAATAATGCTTATAAAATTATTCTTAATGTTTGTAACTGATAGTGCACAGAAACAGAGCTAGTTGAAAATGAAGTGCAGTCTTAGAACCCTCCTCTATCAAGATAATGCCGTTGTGCTACATTTCAAGCATGTTTGTTTAGATCCTAATGCAGATGACAGCCCTTCAAAAGCTAAAGTTCAGCATGTGGATATGTCCCTTAGTAATGAAGAAAAAACAGATTGTATAAATAAGGATGGAAAAATGCCAGACCCTATTCCAGGTAAGAGAAAAATGACTTTTTTTTTTATTAAATTTTTTTTATAACTTTCACCAATGCATGGTTACTCTGTATGTACCTGTTTATAGCTTCTATAGTTCAGCTATAGAAGGTGAATTTGTGCAGTGTGTGGATGGGTTTGGGGTCTGTGTCAGGGGAAAGAATAATCCCAGTGTTTGCGAAGAAAACAGTCCAGTTTTACTTAACGTTGCTGGATATGTTGGAACAGAAACAAGACAAGATTCATAATTAGAAATTTTTACTATGCGTATTTTTGGGGGAAGGCACAGACTGTTTTTGGGCATATAAGCTGTTCTTTGGTGTCAGTCAAAAAAAATGGGAACAGCTGCATGCCAGACTGCTTATTAGAGCACAAGAAGAATAGAAAGGAAATAGATTGGATAGATTTTTCTTTTTTTTTTTGAATGACATCTAAAATATTTGACTAATGCATATTTTCTTGAAAACAAAACCAGAATTAAATATAAAAATCAGTGAACACCATGTAACTGAAGAAACATCAGAAGCTGCTGCTTGGTTGTAGACTTAATGTCAAAGGTGAGATTAGGATTCTGTCTAAATGCATTATAATTATTCTCATGCGGAATATTTCTGATCAGAAATATAAACTTGTGCTTCATGGCTGAACCAAATCTTTGATTTTTAGGTTCAGTTTTTATTTTATTTCTCCACAAGATACCTTACTTTAACCTTCAGGTTTTATTGATGTGATCTTTAAAAAAATTCTAAGCAAAGAACACTTTTAAATTAAAATATTGGAAAACCATTACTACATATACTGATTTTGTTGTTTTAGATGAAAAGAATGTTCAAGAGGAGCAGGAAAAAAGTCAGAAAGAACAGGCAAAACCAGATGAGAAGGTTGAACCTAACTGGGCTATTGAAAGCAGCAAAGGCAACAAGACTGAAGAAGGCAGCAAAGGCAACAACTCAGAAAAGTAAAACAAACAAACAAAAAACCCACCACCCCCAAAACCAAAACCCTTTAAATTTACTCAAAGGAAAATGTAGATGATAACTGTCTACACTGGATTTGCATAGTGCGTGCTGTGATGAAGAAAGGCATGCTATAATAGTAAAGTGCTTGTCTTCTAAAATTGTGCTCAACTGCAAACTTCTCTCATCAACTGAAAACCTAGTGTATGTAAAGTGACTTCAGATTTTGCTCTAGATGCAACTAGTTTTTATATTTAACTGTGTTATCCTTAAGGCATAATCCTCATGTATTACAAGTTCAAAAAGAATGTTCCCTCGTGGTTTAAAAAACCTCACTGTTATGAGTTCATGTCAGATAATTAGGGTGGTATATGAACTGATTTTAGAAGGAAAAGACAATCAGTAAATAGCTGTAACAGTTGGGGTTCATCTTTACAAAATATTTAAGGGAAGAACAATAAGAAGTATTGTGTGTGGTTCTAAAATGGTGAAACTGTGTTTGCTGTTTGTAAACATCTTTATTAATAACAGTATTGTGAGTTTAGTTTGAACTATTAGCCTTTGTGTAAGCGAGATATCTCCAACATCCGTCATCTTTGTAAAACACCAGGAACCAGAGGAAAGCATTCAATAAGGGATATAATACACGTATCAACCCAAATATAAGACTTTTATTCCAGCAATTCGTTCTGTTTTGCTCTAATGACATTCTCTTGGAATGTTTCTTAACTTTAAACCAGTAGTATCTCTCCCAGACACGGATGGCTAACATCTCTTGCTTGTTTACTGTTACCCAGTAAAAGGAGAAATTTTCTTGTTCCTGAAATGTCTTTTTGAAGGACTTCTGCCTCTCTGTGGGGCAACCATTAAGGAAAAGCATTAATTGAAACCAGATTCAAGTCCAGGTTTATGAATCTTTGTGTTCATTTGTCTGGCTTTCAAATAACTGTAACAGTTCTTAATCTGGAGAGTGAACTAGTTAATGAAAACATCAAAAATAGGGAACCAATAAAAGCTGAGATATCCACATCTGGAAATGCTGCCGTCTATTTCTACCTTACACTGATCCTCATTGTGCAGTCCTGTACTTTAAGTTTTAAGAACAGCATCCTTTGGAAAATCACTTAATGTTGTTCTTTTAATCCAGTTGTTCAGATAGATCCCGGGTAACTATGAGCAGCCAGGTGTTTCAGCGAGAGACTGATTTGGAAGTTAGTTACTAAATTAGTACTTCAGCTTGTTCCTTTATTGTTTATTTTTGTGAGACTTCTGAGAGACATGAACTCAATATATAGTTTCTTAAAAGGAATAAGATCAGATTCTCATTGACAGGAAGCAGTCAAATGATGTTTCCACTGAAAGATTCTGCAGTATCAGTCTGAGAATTTCTATTACTCCTAGTTTCTTTGTAGTGAATTTCTGCACAGCCATCCGAAGATGTAAATTATTTTATTTTGAGTTCATTAAATGTATCATCTGCTTTTACTACACTTTTGATTCCTAAGAAAGATTTCAAGAAAGAGGAGGGCTTAGGCTTGGCAGTCATATGGTTTTGGTTAATTTAAAAAACCCAACCACTCTCAGTCCTGGTTCCTGGGTTTGCAAAGGATGGAATGCATCTGTAGTAGTTGTAGTTGCAGAATAGCACAAATATGGGTTAGTAACTTTTAGCCATATGAATCTTTGTATGCCCAGTATCTCTGTGGCTACACAGAGTAAAAGTTTACAGCTTTTACTACCAATGTCAAACTTTTTTCTTAATTCTGGGTTTTAGAACTTACGTAGTAGCTAATCACACTAAAAAAACCCTCATAAATAATTTTTACGATGATATCTGGGACCACTGGGATTTCTGCAAGGAAATAATATGTAACCTTTTAGTGTGTGTCAGCACTACTGTAGTAGTAGTGTGTTAGGAATTTAAACTGATTATCAATTATTGACTGGCTACAGATTTTTGATAGATCAACCAACCGTATACTGTTTTATTTATTAATTTATTTATTCTTTATTCTATCTTAAGGTGTGAGACCAATAAACAATTGCAGGAAGAAAACAAGGAAGTTGAGGTGAATATTTTTCCATTAATGGGTTGCTCCAGTTTACAAATAGTTGGGGAAATAATTACTTTAATATATGATTGGCAATGGTGTTTGCTTTTGCTTATTCAAATTAATAATATTATTGACAATAAATTAGCTACAATTTACTAAGCCAAACTATTAAGAACGAGGTTTTTTTCCTACTTTGTCATGAAAACACATGTACACATTTCATACAAGCACACACAATTTAATTAAAGCAAGAATCTATAAGCATAATAGTAATTACTGTTTAATTTTAGTTATAACCATAATAGTAACTACTGTTTAATTTTATTTATAATTACTGCTCATAATAGATCTCTGGACTTTTTTCTTTTTTTTAATATTAAACAGCAAGAATTTACAGCAAATCCTGAAGAATTCACTAGTCAAGAAGAACTGTTGGGTTATTTGGTGAGTGTTAAATCTTACCTTGCAATGTAATTTTTGGGAAAAAAAAAAAAAAAAAAGATTTCACAGAATTACTAAGTTTAAAATGTAGCAAGTAACATGAAAGCCAAAATGTAGGCAGTCTGCTAATCTAACAAAATATTTTGTCAGAAGGTAGAATTCAGAATAAAATTAATACCACTGAATTTATAATATATCTATTAATTCTAAAGTTTCTAGACAGGGTTTTTGCCAAAGTACTGGTTTACTGTCAGAGGAATGACTTGCATTGAAAATTAATGCATTTTTCTCAACTATAGCTTAACTCCACTCCTGAACTACATGCTTAAGTAAAATGACCTTTTTTAATTTTTTTTTCTTTCTTTTATAATTGGTCTACCATTTTCAAATGAGGAATTTGGAAAGATATAATTCAATAATGGAAGGAAGCAGAATGAAGAAAAATATCTGAGATATGCAGAAAGGAAAGAAGCAATTTTTAAGAAATAAAATACAAGTTGTATACTTAAAAACAGAAAAAACATAAACTAAAAAACCTACCTATTCCCTTTGTAAAGTAAGTGGTAGAGTTCTGTTCAGTTGTTGAAAATATGTATTATGTACACATCAACAGCAGAGATGCAATCAGAAAGAGTGGAAAACTAGCAGTTGCCAGTTGTTAGATGTATTAACAACATTTGTGGTCTTGCATACAGAAATGGTGATTTTATTAAAAGCATCAGCGACAAACCATACGAAAATCTTTACTGATAGTTGCTGTGACTCAGGTACTGCATGGTAATTTAAGTGCTATTGACTATCATAAAATCTTTTTTTCCACTTTTTAATAGGGAATTATGATGTGTAAAGATTGCACCTTGCTAATAAAACTTGAATTTGTTTTGCGGTATCCTCTTGCTTATTATGATTGTCCTCCAAGAACAAAAGAGGACCGTTGGCAATGTGATTGGAACAATGTTCTGTTTTGGAAAGTTTGAAAATTGTTTAATATTAGCATCTACAGTCATTTTTTAAAAGCTGCATTATGTATTTCTATTGTTGTTGGATTCAAAAGGCTTCTTATGTAGTGGAAAGTAATTTTACAAATATCTTTTTTGGTCTTGCTGTTCGTATCATGGAATAATTCCAGTTGTTCAATAATTATGCATACTGTATACTTGTTTAACTGTGAAAATCAGTGTGCTCAGCTTTGTCATTAAAATAATTGTATTTCTTTTATTACCTAATAGCAGAGATATCCTTGCCCAAGTTTAATCTTCTTTTTCCATCTAGTTTTTGAGAAGATCATCTTTAAATATAACTTGTGCAAACCAGGAGAGATAAATACTATTATTGTTAAAAACATAATAAATACTATTATTGTTAAAAACATAATATAATCCCTGTTATGCTGTCACATATGAACTTAATGCTACTTTTTTTATTACTTTTTTTCCATTGTCTGGAATGTTTACAGCTGCTTGTTTCTAATCCAGAAGACACTGAATTGTTAGGACAGACCTGCATTTCAGTTACATTGTGCCCAGTGGAAGTGTTTTCAGCAGAACTTTATTAGTGTAGACAAGAGCGTTATGCAGGTAGCTCTCTTTGTGAGGGCTGTTAGCTAGAATTTGGTCCCCTACTAGAGCTTCAGAGTTTCAAAGGCTGCTTTTTGGGAAGAAGAACATTAGTATAAGGCAAGGCGGCATGTATTTTTACATTCAGTAGTGTTCTGGATTGTTGCTACTTTCTAGAGAAAAGGGTTATGACTATGTTGCCTCAGGGAAGTTGTACATACTCATTTGTATGCAGGTATCTTGGAAGGAGATTAAAATACTTAAGGAAAAGCATTTTCCTGTATGTATTTCCAGGTGTATCTTGGGTTGTTCCTTTTCAAAGGATTGTATCGGATAGCTGCAGCTGCCTTCTATTAGGATCCCCTTCCATTTCCTGCCCTGCCTTCCCTGCCCAATTCATGGGATTAAAAGTAAAAACTTTGCTTTGTAACTTTAGCTATGTCTGACAGAAGGACAGAGACATAAAAAATGAGGTTCCTGCACGTTTTGTTTATACATGATGATGCTTTAATCTTTCAGAGGGAAGATTTTTTTTATTGTGTGTTGTTGTTTGTTTTTTTTTTTCCTAGCAAAGCTTTGAGATACTGAATGAAGATGATGCTTCATTTATCCTAAAAGTTACACAGACTCTTACAGATGCACTAGTGGAATATCGTCAGCAGGCTGCATCAAAAAAAGTAATTTGCATTTTGTTTTGGTTTTATTCTACAAATCTGTAGATTCCTGTAATTATGCATTTTTATTATTATAGATAGTTTAATTATACTTTAAAAAAATTGCTGTGGAGACTGTACTTTAAGTTTTGGCCATTAAATTCTTGAATTTTTGTAGTGATGATAGGATAAAATTATAGCTTTTCTGTTGAGGAGTCTTAATACTTTTTCTTCAAAGGTGGTTGGGTATTTTTTTTTAAGAGAAGCTAAAAATCATCTTGCCTCTTATTCCCCATCCTTTTCCTTACATCTAAGTTTTTCTGCTCTTTTTCCCCCTTTTCAATTCTAACTTAAGCTTTTCTCATCTCCACTGACCTCCCTGACACTCTTGTTCTGTATCCCATTTCCTTTCCCAGCCTTCACTTCATTCACTGTGTAATCAAACATCATTGACATTAATTTTCTTTCTTACACAACTTTTTTTTTTGGTCCTACTCTTTGGACTGTTCCCTTTGAAGTCTCTTTCTTCACACACTATTAGAAACCCAGTTTTTTTCCCTCTCTGCTATTACTTTTGATTGACTTGTCTTTACATAGGCGTAGTATGGAGGTGTTCTGAGGAGTACTTTGAGGCTGCTGTGGTTGCCGCTTGTGTTCCCTATACCTCCCGTTCACAGTCCATTATACCATAATCTCCACAGTTTCCACGCTTGGAATGATTTTTCGTTCGTTCCCCCATCATCAGCAGGGATGGTAGGAACTTTCCTCTTGTGGTGATCCATTCAACATATTTGGCATAGGAAACATTATTCCTTATCCCTCCCAACATTTCTTGGAGAATTGTCAGTGTTGAACAGACTTCTCATTTGCCACAACAACTAATCCTACTACTACAGCTACTTAACTACTTTTTTATTTAAAGGGTGAGCTTAAGTGGGTAATGCCAAATGCGGGTAAGTACCAGCCAAAAAGCTGGAGAGAATCACCGAGGTGACACTTCAAGAAAAATATTTCCTTTTTTTTTTTTTCCTTTTGTCTTCAAAAGCCTTTCTTAATTGAGGACTTTAAAAGTTTATCTTTGTTTCCCATATTCCATCTTCCCTCTATTGCTTTCTTTCTGCTGCAAAAGCAGTACTTCTCCACGATAAATTCCATGCCCATAGTTCTCATTAATTATTTACTGCTTTTTACTTCCTCATTAAGCTTACTTTCACCTTATTCCTGGTGGTTTTTCCATATCGGATTTTGTTGTTTTATTCGTGTGGAAAGAGGGCAAAATCTGACATGTTACAAAACAATCAAGTTCTAACTGAAGTAACTTCTAACCTACTAGTTGTAGAAAAACAATTTTTTTTTTTGTATTCTAAACTGTGATCTTTCAACTGGTAATTTTTTAACTAAATCTTTTATTCTAGAGTGTAAAATGCTTCCTTTTTAGACCTGACAGGTTGAGAATTAGGCTCTGTAATTATCACTTCTTCGCCTAATATAGTGCTTTTTCAAATGTAGAGAGATACCATGAGCAGTGTGTGCATGGAAGCTCACTACCAGCTGTATGATTTTCAAAGAAATATTTGATTTTTCAGATTTGTATGGCAGAAATACTGGTCTTTTATTTGTTTTGTGATCATTAAAAATGTTGTAGTTTGTCATTTTAAGAGGTTGTCTTGATGAAATTCTGAACACAACTTTTTTCAAACTCATAGGACATCTTAGATACTGAATATAATGGAGAAGAAGCATTGGAACATTCCACAGAACAGTCTGACCTGACTTCAGCAGATATTAGTGACTCTGATACTGGTAATGTTAGCATAATGTTAGCAATCTTGAATGTGCTTTAATCTTAACGCTGAACCTTGCATAAATTTTAGTAAGCTTTTTTTCCCTGCTTCTCTAAAAGCAGAGCTTACGAACAGAACAAAGCCAAGGTCACATAGCGTAAATTAATAGTTTGGGTTTTTTTTTCCATCCTCTACAGATGTTAGAAAGGGCAGACTATTCAAAAACATTAATCCTACTTAACTGTAGGATTTGGGGAAAAATTGAATTAATTACGATTCTGACTTTCCTCTGTCCAGAGGCAATTGTTTCTAAGGAGGCTCTCAAAGTTTAACTCTGGCTTTCCCCCTGTCCCCCCCCGGCCATTTCTTTCCCTTCTTGGTAGAGAAGAGGCTTAGTGCAGGTCTAGTGCAATCAAGATGCTAGTGGAAACAAAATTATGTTGTATAGGATGGAAAATTCTGTTTAATACCCGAGTATTGCAGCTACTTGGCCTCAGTACTTCTGATTCTGTTTTCAAAGAATCTTGGATTTCTTTGAGGTCATTTCCTTCTTGATATAAACAAATGATTATTTTTCTCAAGCATAGGAAGTACAATCCTATGCTTGGAGAGGAAAAATACCCAGAATACTAGTGAAGCTATTTTGTATGACTTTTTTTTTTTCTGTGTGGTGGCAATTTTCTTTTTTTCTAGGAAGCTTAGCTTTTGAAAACCTCAATTAATACAGTGCCAATAACAAAAATTGCAATGACCTACAATATATGAGACTTGGAACTCTTAGTTCCTTTTTGTAAGCATAATGGAAATAGCTTTCACCCACCTCCCCACCCTTGTTTCTCTAGGATTTTCTGTAAATGGAAAGCATTCCTGACTTTCAGTTGTATGAAAATGTAGCAAAGTCAGATGTCAACCTTACCAGCAATGCTGCTGTGTCGGACTGGAAATGCTTGTTTTGAAAAGCCCTATTTGGAGAAATAAGTAATGAAGACTCTTCAGAATCTTCTCTTACTGAAAAACAATATTTCTCTTCTTTAAGACTATTCAAGCAGCCGATCAGCTAAGCAGTCTTTATCAGTAAATGAAGATGATGAACCCCAAAACTTTTCAACTGGCTCTTCGGAAACAGCATGTGAGAACAACATCACTACTGAATTTTTGAACAGTGTAAGAAATATGAATGTTGAGGAAGTTACTGCTACTCTACACAAAATAGCAGCAGCAAATCCAGCTTTCAGAGGTAATTCACGTATATATGCATACACATACACACACAAAAATATATAAAAACATACATAACATACTTTTGTTAGCTCTGTGAAATACTAAGGACTATATGGGTCAAAGACATTTGAGGTATTAAGGAGGGCTGAAGAGACTTTTTTCTTTCCCCTTTAACTTTTGCAGGATCCAGTTTAGGAATGGTAATTCAAAATTCAACCTTCCCATTAAGGTGTTAATAATTGCTGAATTTCTTTTTAAATTCTTTTCTCATTTGTGCATAGTAACATTTACATGGTGAGAGACAGTAAACTAAAATCAAGCATATTATTAGAAAAAAGAAGAATCTTTTGTCTGTGATATAACTGGTGAAACACTGGTTTTGGGAATGCCAATAACAAAGAAATTTTTACTTATTGATTCCTGAAGGAACTGTACTTGCACAGTACCATAGAAATAATAATGAATCAAAGACAAGTAGTCTTTCTTTTGCTTACAAGTTTCTAGTAAGTTTCAGCTACTAAACCTTCCCACGTCTCCAGTCAACTGCTGCCCTTTCTTCAGAAGCTTCCTGTGTACATTTCTAAGCTTCTCAGAGTGTGTTTATGATCATCTGCGTAAAAAAAAGAACACTGAAGATGAGTACATTGTAGAGAAGCTGAAGATATTCTTTGCCTGAGTGCTCACTGTGGAAGAAACTGGAGAGACTGCAATCCGTGCCATAACCTCTCCCTGGGCATGTGTGTGCACACGCGCGCCAACGACTCAGCAGAGTATCTGTTTGGAATGGAAGTTCTGGAACAAACTGACAACATAAAACCATGAAAGTAGCAAATTGTCCCATAAAGCTTTCTTTGGAACCTGAAAATTTGTGGGTGGCAAATGTGGTTCTCTTTTATGTATATTTCTCTTTTTTTAGGGTTTTGTT
Organism: Calonectris borealis; assembly: GCF_964195595.1. Taxonomy (NCBI): domain Eukaryota; kingdom Metazoa; phylum Chordata; class Aves; order Procellariiformes; family Procellariidae; genus Calonectris; species Calonectris borealis. The sequence continues at coordinate 68,678,706 of NC_134313.1, read as the reverse complement.
GTGTGTTGAACACAGCTGCTTGCTCACTGTCCCCCACCCCCCGCAGCTGGACAGGGAAGAGAATAGGAAGAACAAAAGTGAGAAAACTTGTGGGTCATGATAAAGAGAGTTTAATAAGTGAAGGGAAGGGGTGGGGGGGAACAAGTGATGCAAAGACAATCGCTCAGCACTTCCCACAAGCAGACTGATGCCCAGCCAGTCTCTCAGCAACAGCCACCTTGGGAGCCATCCCCACCCCCTTGCCTCCCCAGTTTTTGTTGCTGAGCATGATGTATGGAATATCCCTTTGACCAGTTTGGGTCAGTTGTCCCAGCTGTGTCCCCTACCAGTCTTTTTCCCATCCCCCACCTAATCACTGTGAGGGTGCAGTGTGGGAAAGAGAGAAAGCCTTGATGCTGTGCAAGCACCCTTCCGGAACAGCCCAAACACTGGTGTGTTATCAACACTGTTTTGGCCACAAATCCAAAACACAGCACCATACAGGCTGCTGTGAAGAAAGTTAACTCCATCCCAGCCAAAACCAGTACAGGATTCCAGGTGATCTTTGAAACTGCCAGCTTCTATTGGACAGGTGAATAGAAATCTTTAGAAAAACAAGGTAGGAATTAGTGGACACATTTAAAAATATGACCTGCCTAGAGTGGTTGGGGGGGAATAAATATGGCTTTTGCGATAAGAAATCCTTCCTTACAGACTTTCTGGAGTTGTTTGAATGAGGTCAGCAAAGGAGTCAGATAAAGGGCATCTAATTCATATAGTCTGTTTGGAATTCCAAGAAGTTTTTGATAGGTACCCTAATCAGAGGCTTTTAAGGGAACCAACTGGCTGTGGAAAAGAGGGAAATCCTTGCACTGTTTAAATAATAAACAGATAGCAAATGGACAATTACTTTTTACAATGAAAAGAAGTTTCAGTAGAGAACTGTAGGCCTGTGCTTAAGACCTGTGCTGTTTAGTATCTTCACAAATGACCTGGAAAAAGGGATGAGTATCTGGATGACAAAATTTTGTCAAATTCAAAAGCGTCAAAAGTGTTGGTTGACTGACGAATTTCAAAAGCTCCTCATCAGATCAGTGAAAATACCAACTTACCAGTCAGAAGCATATGTCGAATACAAGGAATTAAGGAAAGAACAGAAAGCAAGATGGGAGTCATCATTTTGCTATTGCACAAACTCATGCTCTGCCTGTATCTGGCATAGGGCATATATTTCCGTTTCCCTTATTTCGGATAAAGGACTTTATTGCTGCAAAAGGTTTTGAGAAGGCAACAAAATATGGGGATATCTTCCATATAAGAAGCAATAGAAAGCTAGGACTCTTTTTGGCCTGGAAAAGATACGACTGAGATATTGTAACAGAGATTTGTAAAATCATGAGTGGATGGAGATGATAGACAGGATTCTATTATTTTTCTATCTCTTTTGATCCATAAACTTGGAGTAGTGTGGGAATCCAACTTCAAACTGGATTAAAAGAGATGGTTCTTCATGCAGTAGTAGGTGGATGATCTATGGAACTCCTAGCAAAAAGATACTGTGGATACAAAGATATTATATGTGTCCTTGTCTTCACTGTCTGGGCCGGACTGGGCAAGTGTTTGGAAGAGGGCTACTGAAAAGTTTGCCATATCAGGCTTGGAAAGTTTCCTGAGCTGAAGATGATCTGAGATTGGGAGAACATAGTATTCCCACACCCCACCAAGCATCAGGCATACTTGCCCTGCTCTTACTCTTCCCGTAGCATTTGGTTATGGGTGCTGAATGTTTATTATTACCACATAAGCAGTCCCTATGTTTCTTCTACTTCTCCTCTCCCCCTCCTAAAGTCATGGGCATTAGTTTCATCAAAGCAACATGGCCTTCTTGCTTGTGTTCAGAAGAGGACACTTTGACTTATTGTTACAGTGATAAAATCAAGCACTTCTGGTCATGCTTTCCTGATTATCAGCTGCAGATCTTTGGAAGTCAGAGACAGAGTAGAGGGGCAAGACAGACCCTTTAACTGAACCAGTACAGCTGTTCATAGCAATATACAGTTACAGTTTCCAGGCCATTCTGATTGTTAACAGTTATGGTATTTTTCATTTAATAAGAAAAGATCCAAACTCATGTCAGCATCTAAATGTTTCAGTATAACTTGTGCTTTTAAATGTATTTTATCACCAAACCACTTATTTTCTGTTTTTATTTGTTTGTTTGTTTGCCTTTAACTAAGGAATTGATATTCCGAATGTTATAAGGATCCTGACTGAAAGTGGAACTCTAAGAAGACCAAGCAATGGCAGCACACAGTGACATGGTAGTTAATAGAGTTAATATAGCAATGTTTACTTTCTGTAAGTTGGAGATTGTTGTTTTACTTAATATGAACTCAGTGTAGCTGATTTTGCTATGTTCAAATTTTGTACAGTGTTATTTTAATTAAATTAATAACTTGGTTTTGAGATTCTTGTTATTTATTTCTCCATATGGCTGGAATTTCTATATTTGTGGAAAGGTGGTAACACTCATGTTCTTTCTTTCCATGTTAAAACATACTTTTAAAATAGGTAACTTGTTTTTCTAAATACCTTGAAATACTGTACATCGACAGTCTGATCTTTTCCTATTGTTGGTTCTTTTACAAAGAGTTATCAACAGTATGAACTACTGCCGTCAGCAGTACAAATTCATCTTACAACAAATACTTGGCAGTTATTCCCTGTGGCTGCTGAGCCTGACTCAAAAGCTATTGTAATCAAAAATCCCTTCCCATATAAGGATTATGAATAAGTTTTCACATATGTTTTTAAGTAAAGATTAAAAATAATAATAAAAAGTCAGTGCTGTCAGTCTAGTTCTGAGTTAAGCAGATCCTGGATTATAGGCAATTTAGGGAGCCTAGATAGTTGGAAGCTTTAGCAAAGTCAATAGAGGTTGGCTATGTCTGCAAATTCAGGGATATGTCCCAAGAAATCTAACCAGATTACGATTAAGAGGCAGTGATGTGGTAGCAAAAGTATCTTTTCTCTTCTCTTATCCCACCAGTATGCGAATGAAATGAAAGCTGGCTTATCCAACTGTCTTCCAATTCAAGACTCTTCTAACGCGAACTTTTTTCCAACTAAAGTAGTCGTGGTTTTGACTGAATGTGAAGGTTTATATGTTAATGACTACTACTTTTGTAGGATGATGAAAAATGTTTTGGATGGTTACAAATTAGTGTGCTTGGGAAAAAAAATATTTTTTTAATTAAATTGTGTAATTAAAATTTGCTTCCTGCTTGTGATGTTGGGTAGCATTCAGTGGTTCTAATTAAAGCTCTTCAGCTTCGCAGCCAAATGCTGGTATAATATAGACATGTTGAGGCCAGATGGTAAATGAACTTTTTAATGTTAACTTACATTTTTTTGGAGATCTGGATGGAATTGAAAATCCTCATCCTGATGGTTTCACATCTTCATATCATGGAATGCAAGACACCATAAAAAAAAGGTAACAAAGAAAGCAGCAACAAGATTGGTTAGTTTTGTTCTATGAACACACAGGAATGAAAGCAGTTCAATGACAATTAAAGAAATTAAAACAAAACGCTGCTTTAAAGAAATTGTGAAGAATTTCTAGAATGCCTTTAAATATGTTCTTGTCAGAAGCAGAGATGGAACCAGAGCTCTTACAGCTAATTTAGTCTATAATGGGGACAATGTTAATGCCTGCTTAATGAAGATGAACTTCATAGTAAAAACATCTTTTAGTTGATACAAAATTCTGAATTCTGTTCCTGTAATACAGAAAATAAAAATAGAAACTTGTTTGTTTTCAAAGTGTAGAACATTCTATTAATTAAAATAATAAAATCAGAATGTTCAGCTGTTGTAAAGGGCCATCTCTGGGACAGCTTCTTTTTTCTCTTACTGTGGAATCATTCCTAGTGGAAATAAAGTTAAAATTAAGTTGAAATTACTTGGATTTGAGTATTTTTTTTTCCTTGAGTGCAGGAGGAGCATGCCGAAAATGGAAAGACCTCTGAATCTATAGCACACTGATATAAAATTGTTTGAATGCGTATGCTGCAGAGTGCTGCTGCACTTCTCAAAAACAGCTGAGAAAACTGAACTGCACAAAAATCATGAAGTGTATGCTTCTGGAAATATTTTTTGAGAGAATGTCTAACATAGTCTATTCAGTTGTACAATTATCTTCCCCTTAAAACTTCTTTTCTGGTGCAAACAGAGGCTGCAAAAGAATTATATTATTTTGTTCCTGTATCTGCCTGTGTTTTGTGATGGCTTGGTATGTTCTTATACTAATGGAAAACCCTATGTTTGTTCCAAAACAGTTTTTAAGGATAATGTTTTATTTGTGCCAGAATTTTAAAGCAAGAAAAAAGGGCATTCTCTTTCCTAATGATGCTTAAACGATGTTGCTGACTGTATTTAATATTATACATTTTAATTGTTTCTCTCAGCAACAGCAAGGCAGACATCTGGGGTAACTGGAGAATTAATGGAATTAAAACTTAAGCAATAGCAAGAAAAATTAAACCAAGAGAGAATCAATTTTTTTTTTAGCTTTACCTTAGTTTTACACATTTTACTCAGAGACCAGAGGGCTTTGGGGAAGAGATATCTAACAAAAAAATGCAGAACTTGTACTTCTCTTAGAAGGCAGAAAACGGAAGGGAGAAGGGTTTTCACAGGCACCTTGATAGGAAATGGAAAGTTGTGAGTGTGCAACAGACGACTTACTGTCTGGTGTAAATTGTGATGTCTGTTCTAGACAGGTGCGGAAACATCCTCCTCTTGTTTTGCTTCCTGTATCTTCTGAGACCGTGCTCTGTCCCTCTGACTTAGGAATCCGCTACCCCTTTTGAAGCAGCAAGCCCCATCTGGTGAATTTGATCGAGGTATCGGTGTACAAAATTATATAGCGTGCCTGATGGTTTGGTACTGCACGTGAAACCTGAGACGTTAATGCTGACTCTGCATTGCCTTCACAGAAATTTTTTCCAAGTCTATGACCACAAATCTTGCTATTTGTTATTATTAATGCATTCTTGTTGGAGGAAATGAGATACAGATCAAGAGCTGAAGTAGCTGGGCTCAAAGCATGAAAGCCATCCTATTACTTACTACAAGCAAGAGGCCAGAGCCAAGACATCTCTGATTCCAGTAATTAAAATGATGTAATGCCTCGCGCGATGGGATGCTGACATCTTAAAAAATGCTGTCGAACTTCCAGCAGTCATCCACGCTGCTTGAAATCAAAGCAGCGTAGCCTAACCACTCCAGCGACCCGACGGCACCTTCTCCCGGCGGGTGGACTGAGGTACGAGACCCCGCCGCCGCCCGAGGAGGTGGGGCGAGACCCAGAGGTGACTTCCACCCTGCCCGAGCCCCCGCCGCACAAGCGTCCCCTCCTGCCTGCCAGCGCCGTCAGGCTGCGCCGCGGGCAGTGCCTCTCCGAGCCTCTTACGAAGCTGCCGTGAGAAAAGACCTCACGAAGCGGTCACGGGCCGCCTCTCCAACCCGTACATATGTATATATGTAAAATGAGGATCACTTGCGTTCCCTTGTTTAACTGACTGCTTTGCCAGCAAAGAACTTTTACCACAGGAAAGGGAAGAACCTCGCGTAGCCCGTCCCCAGAACGGAGCGCACCGCTTCGGGGGAACGGAAAAACTCCCCGCGGCGGGCGCCGGCAGCGGGAAGATCACCAGCTCGCGACCCCCAGCTCCCGACGCCACCGCGGGCGCCGGCCCGCCGCCGCTGCAGGTGGCGCCAGCGTCCCGGCGCCGGCCGAGCGGGCAGGAAGCGCCCTCCTTCCCGCGCGGGGATGGGGGGAGCGCTCGCTGGTTGCAGCCGCTCACGTGGGCGGCCGTTTCCGGGCAGGTTCTCGGGGGCGGAAGGGGGCTGGTGGTTGGTGAGTGGCCGCGTGGTTGGTGAGTGGCCGGCGCGGCGCGCGGGGGGCTCGGCGGAGCCGTTGCCGCGCGGGAGGAGGAGGCGCCCGGCCCGGCCCTGTCTGGCCCTGCCCGCGGGGGCCGCCGGGCTCGCCCTGCCCCGCGCTAACGGCCGCCTTTTGTGTGACCCACCCCCTTCCCGCACGCTCCTGCGCAGGGCGGCGGGAAAGCGTGAGCACAGCCGCGGGCGTGCCGGTCCCGGGAAACCGGCGGCCTCGGCTCCCCCGGCGGCGGGCGTCGTCCGCCGCCGCCCCTGTCCCACCTCCGCCGGGGCTGCGCGCCGCCGCTCGCCCGGCGGCTTCCCTCAGCCGCTGCTCCCGCGTTGCCTGCCGCTGGTGGAGCCCCGGGGACTCCCGGGAGCCGAACTCGAGGCCTCCCCGCCGGGAGCCCCGGCACCGGGCGGGCACTAACGCGCTTTATTTAAACGCCTCGTAGAGCGACTGGAGCGGAGCGGCTCTTCGGGAACAAGCCGCAAGATGTCCCGGGACGGCGAGGAAGGTTGCTTGACGGCCTAGACCTGCGGGAGGAGCCGCCGCCTCCGCTTCAGCAGCGCTTTGGCTTTGGGGTACGGCCGTTGCGGCGCGGTCGTTGGTGGTTGGGTTTTGTGGTGAGTGGGGATGGGCTGTCTGTCCTGCGCGGGAGCCTCAGAAGGTCAGTTGCAAGGGAGCATTGCCCTTTGCTGGGAGAGAACTCGCCCAGGGGGAAATCCTTTATCAGATGAGAGGACTTAGGGCATGTACCTTGCCTTGTAGTCTCTCAGGATTTTCCTGACTGCTTGGGCTTGTAAATATGCTGGTAGCAAGATGCCCTGAGGATACTGCCTCAAAACTACAGGTGAAACAGGCGCTTCTTTTGGTTCCGCTCTGTTTCCCTAAGCCTGATGCAAGGATGGCTGAGTGACACTTGAAATAGCTTCTGAAAAGTGCTGCACACAGCTTTATGTTAAAGGAAGTTAGTATTGATTTGAGGTTATTTTAATGTTTTGGACTGTGAAACTGTATTAGTGCAGAAACTGTCAGGTGCACTTAGCTTAGTCCTGTTGGAGGAGGGCCAGCTGAAAATACGGGTAGAAGTCAAAAGGCAAACAGTTGTTGCAGCAAGAAGTTTCATTAAAATATTTACATAACTTCATAAGATGTATTCAGTTTTGCTTAATGTTTTATTACGTAGACACTGCGGTGTTTTCATGGCTTTGGTTTTGTAACTGTTTTATCTTTGATTTAGCGCAGTACATGTGAATTGGAAATGGGTATGTTTAGATTTCCAATAAATTATTTCCAAAATATGTAGCACAAGGTAAACTGTGCTTCTTTGTTTTAGTAGGAGAAAGTATGCTTTATAAGCCTTCTCCTTTAAAAGAACTTAGTTGACTTTGTTCAGGTGTGTGTGCATCTGTATTGTAAAGTTTTTAATGCTAATTGGAAGCCAAATATTTCATCTCGTAGAGTGAGGCTTCCTAAATATCTCCATTAAAGCAAGCTTTGTAAGTGGAAATAACATTCATGTCAAAAGCTTCTAACTATTTCTGTATGTCTTGCAATCAAGTAGTGAAAATCTTGTTGTAATTTTTTCCTAAAAGATGCACACGGTAAAAATAAAAAGCTTATAAAACTATAGGTGCTATACTTGGACACTAAAGGACTTTTTTATTTTGGCACCAAACCCCAAGTTTTTTTAAAGCCTTTTCAGTTGATAGGTTACTTATGCTAAATTTACACTTCAGTTAAAGTGGTCTTGCAGGTAGCTGTTTTAAGTTAGCATGTGAAAAGCAGAAATTAAGTTGTAGTCAAATGTTTATATAATCAGTTGTTTTTAGAAGAACTTCTATTCTTTTAAAAGAATAGAAAATGGCAGTTGGATTTAAAACATTCCTTAATGATTATCCTGATGATGTGTACATGAAATACTGTAACACAGCACAGATTTGCAGTTTGAAGTCCACTGGGAAAATCAGCTGTAGAATTCTATTTTCTAGAGTGAATGATGACCGTATCCACCATAAAAGGATCATTGTTTGGGTATTTTATTCAGGAATTTCTGTGTTTAGTCAGCTATATTGGTTTTTTTCTTTTTTTAGTTAGTTTGGTCTTTAAAATTTGAACATTGTGTTCGCAACGTTTTTGTATAGTTCAGACATTAAGAATGTGCAAAACCTAGTTACCCAAAGAGTGTTTTGAAAGAGAGAAGAAACAAAAAGTTTATGTACCTGACAGTACTGTGTACAGTGAGATCTGGACATATTCAGATTTCCAGCTCTCTAAATTACCTGTTATCATTAGAAAGTTGTGAGATGTTAAACCTCAACATCATAATGGCTTTGTGCTTGTCTCCCCCTTCCCCCTTTTAAATTGTAAGTAATTTCTACAACCACTTCTAGGAGTCATCAGACCATGGATTCATGGTCTTAATTCACAGAAATCTAGGTGCAATTTGTGTGTGATGTTGAGTGTTGTGACATCAGCTTCTGGAGTTCTGTTACGAATGAATTTAGAAGTACGGGGATTGAGGGAAGGAAGATAAAATAAAGGAACCTGTGGTGTAGTTGTTGGTTTTGGTTTTTTTGGGGGGGGTGAGAGTTGTTTGCTTTTGGTTGTTTTTTTCTTATCTGGTAGAATTAAGAGTACTTTTATCAGTACAGATATATCCAAGCCAAAAGGTCATTCAGAAACTGAAGTGTGGATTTTAGTTTGTTTTGGTTATTGTATGTCTATTCTAGTATGTCTGTATGACTTCTAAGTACAGCTACCATACTACCATTATGCCTTATTAAATATGTCTTAATTTTTCAGTCTCTTTTTACTTTATATGTGTCCATTTAACCGCATTTTTCCCTCTCATTCTTCCTAGTTACCATTTTTGAATGCACAGATTGGACTTTTCAGTGTGTAGTGGAAGTTTTCCTAGATTCTTGTATGCTGTTGTTATCAGTGAAGGCCTGATTAAACCCATGATTCTACCCGTGCAGACTGTATGCTATTAATGATTGAGTTGGTAAACAATGTACAAATTAAATGAAACAGTTCACTGAGCTCTTTTGGCCTGACAAGGGTCAAGTATGTAAAAAGTTGTTTTATTGGCAGGAACTTTTTAACAAAACAAAACCAACAACTTAATCTGATAAAGCAGTGGAAGATGCAGATACTTAAGTGATCTTTTTCAATAAAGTAGTAGAGAAAAGTCAACCAAAGGAGCAGCAGAATGTTTTCTGGACACTAGAAGAGCAGCTGTACTGTATCAGTCTGCATGTCTGTTTAGCCTAGCATCTTGTCTCAGGAGCGGACACTAGTTTATGCATAGGAAAAAGCATAAAAACACTAGCCTTCGTTAGGAAGTTGCTGCTCTTTGGTGGAAAAAAATACTTGTTTGTAGTGTATTTAATCAAATTAAAATTCTGAATATCTTTTTGCAGAGAATCAGAATGACTAAAAAAAGGAAACATCAAGAAGATTTCCAGAAAGTGAAATTAAAAGTTGGGAAAAAAAAACCTAAACTAGAGAATGCAACTGATACTACCTTCAAAACAAAGGCCATACAAATTCCTGAGCAGCTTAAAGAAGATGGAGTGCTTCCTACGCAAAATAGAAAACTTAACATAAAGGTATGCTGTGACATTACATTCTGAAATGACAGAAAATTACTTGCCATTTATCTAGGTTTACTATGTTTACTAAAGCTTAGGAAAAGATTTATTTAAAAGAAACAACCTTAAAAAAACCCATCAGAGTATCCGAATACAGCCTCTCTGTCCTTGACAATAAGCTGACCCATGAATTTAATAAATTGCTGGACCAGCATATAACCCAAGGGAAAGGTTTTCAGCAGTGCAAAAACTAAAGTTGCACACTGATTTAAATATCTAGGATTAACATTTGGCTTTTGAAAGTCTTGGATCATAACTTAAGGACAGGGTTTTAAAAAGTAGGCTTCCTGAGATGATGTTTTTAAAAAATTTTGTATTTCTTTGGGTGGTGGTTCTGCTTTCCTTCCTTTGCGTCATCTTCTATCTCTTGCAGCTCTCTGCTTAAACTGAAGAAAGCTGTTGAGACTGAGATTTCATAGTTCTACTTTTGAGAACAAGTTTGAGAGGACTTACTTTTGGTTATCCCTCTGTTAAGTCAGTAGGGTTGTGCATAAACTTAAGAATGAGGATTATCTAATTACCTGAAGGACAAGTCATGGTATCTTGTTTTTCCTGTCATTGAATTTTGATGATTTGTTCATTGTTATGCTTTAAACTAATAGTATATTTGTTCAGAACATATTCTGCTGCTATGAACAGCAGTACATCATGAGAATAGATTCAGTATTTTTCAGTGTTTAAGAAAAATGTGCTGGAAATAGGCGGGGAAGTTTAAAGAGCTTAAAGTAATAATGATAGCAAGTATATACGTTTCTTTCCTTTTAGGATCTGCTTTCACAGATGCATCACTATAGTCCTGGGGTTAAGCATAATGCACTTCTTGGGCTCAAAGATCTCCTGTCTCAGTATCCATTTGTAATTGATGCACACCTTTCGAATATAATAAGTGAGGTGGCAGCTGTGTTTACAGACAAAGATTCTGGTGTCAGAGGAGCAGCTGTGCACCTGCTGCAATTCTTGGCTTCAAAAATAAGAGCGGAACAGATTGCTCCATTTTTTCCTTTGGTAAGTGCCCATCTCTCCAGTGCCATGACTCATATCAGTGAGGGGATTCAGGAAGATTCATTGAAAGTCTTGGACGTTTTATTGGAAGCATACCCAGCTCTTCTCACAGACCGCAGCAGTATATTGTTGAAGAATTTTGTAGAGCTTATTTCTCACCAGCAACTGTCAAAAAGACTGAAAAGCAGGGAGAAACTTTCCTGGATGCTCTCTGTTAACCCAAATCGCAGAGTAACTTCTCAGCAGTGGAGGTTGAATGTACTTACCAGGCTCAAGAAGTTTCTCCAAGCAGTGGTAGATGGATCCAGTGAAATAGAGGATGAAGGGCTTCAAGAACAAAAAGATAGTCCTCATTCTGTGAGGAACCCAGTATGTATAAGTTGGAAGGTCCATGCAAATAATCAGCAACATATACAGCTATTTGAAAATGGTGGCTTACGACCAAAGATCAACTCATCATTTAGACTGAGGTGAGAAAACGTTAACTAATTTGGGAATTAATGTCAACTGCATGATCACAGTGTTAAACTGTGGTTTGTTGCTGTTGAAGACAACTATTTAGTTTTTATTGCGGGATTGTCTCTTAGCCACATTTTAGGGCATTTAGTGTAATGTGCAGTCTTACTGCAGTGGCTTGAAAATACGGAAATACTCAGCAGATAACCCTGCTATGCATATATCATGAGCTTTCCTGTTATCAAATAAAAGCTTTATTTTATGCTATTCATAATAATTTTGGAAGACCAACTGTAGCGGGTTTTTTTTGGAATGCGAACTGACAACTACAGGTTGTTGCAGGATATCAAATAGACCTGGGGGCAAGCAGGGAAATTTCGTTACATTAAACGTAAGCTTGTTTCTTGTACTGTGATAATGAATTTTACTGAAATGTTGTGCTTTTCTCTTCGAGAGTCTATTATAAGTTTAGGAGTCTATATAGCTTCTTTTAAAAAGGACAGCTTGATAAGATGTGTCTGGCTGTATGAAGTTCTGCTGACTTTCCGATTCTAGATATTTTTAATCAATTCACTGGTTTATATCTTCACTATGGATAAAAGATGTCTCGTCTGAGACATGTTGATGAATATGGAAGGAAGCGTAGTGTGCTTAGTCACAGAAAGGTTTGTGTGTTTTTTAGTAGTACTCTAAATAGATGTGAGCTGAAGTTAAGGGAGAAATAACTAACCGTCTTTATTTCTCTTCCTCCTTTCTGATTCACTCACTCTTCAAACTAGAGGAGAACCTCCCACCCCACTTAATGGTACCTTTTAAACCTTGGCATCCTAATGTATATGCATTATTATAGATGTTACATACCTGCTGGAGGAGACCTGGAATGACAACTTCAAAAACGGAAACTGTTTAGCTGTTACACAGCACTTCTAATCCATACATATCAAGGTGGTTTGAAGAGAAACCACAATCCTTGTTTTACTGCTGGGAGAGACTGAATAAGGGGTATAAAGCAGTTATACCAAATTCATCTAGGAGGTGAGTGGCAGAAAAGGGTATAAAACCCACTGCCTAATCCAGTGCTATGTCCATCTCGTATCTAGTGAATGAAGTGCAGAAGAAGAGGTGTTCTCTTTTAATACCGCAAGTGTTGGCCTGAATTAGCAGGTGTTTCCATCTCCGTCGTGGAGACACACAAATGACCATTCCATTCCCACTGTCCCAGGCTTCCGCTCGGTAGATAGCATATTACTTGGGTAGGTATAGGAAGCTTATATTAAGCTAACTAAAATGTGCAGCTTATTCTTATAAAAGTGGTTGTTAATGTAGCGTAAGAGTTCAGTCATGACCAACAATATCTGCTGCAGGTAAAACTTTAGTTGGAAAGTGAAGCCCACTTGAGGCAGGGGGAAGGGTTCAGTGCTGAGCACAAAATATTCGTATGGACTTCATCTCTGCAGTCAGAAGCATACAATTGTGGACCACCGTGTATCAGAGGATTCTTGTACTGTGCCCTGAATGATATGCAGTGTGTGATATACCATGCCCTGTAATAGCTGAAGGTGCATTGTATCCAAGGTCTAGGAAAATAAACTTTACATCTGATGTCACCTGAATTGGATTCAGCTTTTCTGAGGAGCTAGATTTTGCTGAAACATCGTGATCCACTTGTGGTTATAAATACTTTCAAAAAGGCGTTTGCAAGCATGAGGAGGAGCCAGAAGAATAGAAGGAAACATTGCTAGAATCCAAGGCGAGGTTGGCAAAGCAAGCTGATGGCAGCAGAACAGAAGAATGGAAAAAGAAGGGGCATCTGCAGAAGGTACTAAAATGTTCTTATTTTATTGCATTTGTGCATATTTTTGGTATATTCATTTTGCACAAAGCAAAATGTACAGCTTGGTTTAGTGGATATCCGTGAAATTTTAAGAGTGGAATTTATTGTGGTGACTTTTGTATTTGCCACTGAAATCTTTTTTAGTAATCTGAAGGTGTTTAATTCTGTCTCTTCCAATCCCAACTGTGGCCTTTTTACAGGCATTCCCAGGCCTCTGCTGCGGCCATTACTGCAGGGGCAGAAATGACTTCTAATAAGAGGTGCAAAACATCTGTAATGCTCCTTGAGTACTTGCAAAATCTCAAACTGTGTGTGTGTTTGTCGTGGTTTAACCCCAGTTGGCAACTAAGCCCCACAGAGCTACTTGTGCGCTCCCACCTGGTGGGATGGGGGAGAGAATCGGAAGAGTGAAAGTGAAAAATTCCTGTTGAGATAAAGACAGTTTAATAGAGAAAGCAAAAGCTGCACACACAAGCAAAGCAAAACAAGGAATTCGTTCATTACTTCCCATCGGCAGGCAGGTGTTCAGCCATCTCCAGGAAAGTGGGGCTCTGTCACACGTAATGGTTACTTGGGAAGACAAACTGCCATAACTCCAAGCTTCCCTCCCTTCCTCCTTCTTCCCCCAGCTTTGTATGCTGAGCATGACGCCATATGGTATGGAACACCCCTTTGGTCAGCTGGGGTCAGCTGTCCCAGCTGTGTCCCCTCCCAACTTCTTGTGCACCCCCAGCCTACTTGTTGGTGGGGTGGGGTGTGAAGCAGAAAAGGCCTTGACTCTGTGTAAGCACTGCTCAGCAGTAACGAAAACATCCCTGTGTTATCAACGCTGTTTCCAGCACAAATCCAAAACATAGCCCCATACTGGCTACTGTGAAGAAAGTTAATTCTATCCCAGCCGAAACTAGCACAGTGTTTTTGTTTTAAGAAGTCAATGCACAATTAGTCAAGTCCTAACTACAGATAATGAGTTGACCAAACCATAAGTAATTAACTGCGGTGTGTATGTATTGATGGCCTCATCGCTAATACTGCAAGTAAGTTTCAACTTTGTTCTTTAAAAAGTAGGCTTCCAAACACCACTAATAGTATGCTAAATTTTTAAAGTTCCTGTATCTTTTTGATCTTGCAAGTTCATCGGGTAGGGATGGCACCTCATTGATAACGTAGTGATTATGGAAAGGGATTTTCAGAATCAGTTTGCAGTGTTAATGTTTAGTAAAAAGTGTAGATTCTGAGCTTGGAATGCTGGTTGGTTCAACAATGCAAATCTTAAGACTTTATTATTTTCTGTTGTGTGCTAGGTCTTTCTACTGTGTGTGAATTAAAGATTACAGTGAATTAGGAGATTATTAGAATATATCCTCTGCCTTATGTGCTGACTGTACTGCTTTTTGCATCAAACTCATTTCAGATGTGGAAAAATGGAAAGCCTTCACAACCTAAAAAGTGATACCAAGGTGATCTTTTTTTGGACTGGAAGTAGTGCTGAAGAGAAATGGTGGAGCTTCTGCTTCTGCTGAGAAAGGACAAAATGAAGCTGCAGAAGAAAGCGAAGATGACTTGAGAGACCAACATTGAAGACAAAGCATAGTGAATAAATATGTGACCTGTGCATCAGACAGAAATGGAAAATACAGTTCACTTTGTGTACTAAGTGTTTCTTACAAAACACTTCCACAAAAAAGGAGGACAGCAACCTGGCTTAGACTCTGAGCCATAAAAACTTACTAACTTCCAATGACTTTTCCTATTTTAAGCAGCAGAAAGTTGTTTCCTTATTTTCTGTTTCTTTTATACTTCCTTGATTTCACTTTACTGAATTTCTGTTGTCCTCTTACTGTCAAATGGCAGATATGTTACACAATTTTCTTTTTTTTGGTCCTGCTTTATAAAAATATTGGCATTTTAAAGAAAAATGACAGCTTAAGGAGTATGCAAATATCTTGCAGCTCCTCTCAATACTATTTCATATTGATATGAAGGTAATATGCTTTGTAGTGTTTCTGAGAGCTCCCTTACCATTAAAGAATAGTGATAACAGATATGTGACAAAAAGATTAACACTTTAATTGACATCAAACCCTCCCAGTTCCAGTGAACCTGTATTGCTAAGGATATTGCACTAATCAAATGCATACTGGACAGAGTACAGTAATACTTTGTCATCATCTGTTACTGGCCATCAGATTTTATTTACCCCTTTTGTTGTTAACCTTAAATATTTGGAGGAGTCTTATCTTGAGGGATGGGGGCTTCTTTTGCAGGGGTACATGAAAGCTATGCTAAGTATTCTTGCCCAAATGCTTTTGGCAACTGGGTGGAGTATCCCTCTTGGCATGGAGTCTTCCTTCTTTTTCCATCCCTTGTTTCAGAAAAGTACTAAAATAGTTGGGGGGGTGTGTGTTATACTTTTGTAGGAATCTTAAGGTGTGTGTTGCCAACTTCTCCGGTTTCATGCACTGTTCACTGTTTAATGGGGAGATTTTTGTGTTCCAGAAATACATTGCTCGAATTCCAGAGCTCTGCTGTAATATCAGGTATTATTTTCAGAAAAACGATTAAAGACTACTACTTCAGAACTATTTCAGCCAAGTACTGACATTTCAAAATCTCAGCTGAGTGTGTAGTCCTGTCATGGCATAGCATTTACAGGGCAACCTAACTTTTTCAGTGAGGTTATGGTCTTGGTATCAACTGGCTGGTCCAGTGACGCTGTAGAATTCATTGTGGTTATAACTGGAAGATGGGATTTGTCTACTGTGTCTTTAGATGACTGAGAGTTAAATGTCTAAGTTGGAACCATTCACCATAAACTCTGTTCATAGTCTGAAGGAAACTGATGTCTTTACTGCAGTGTCTGTGGCATAGAAGGGACATAGAGCAACAAAAAAGGGACAAATAAGCCAAATTACGTTGACTGCGTACATTGGTTGCAGATAATGCTAGGCTTTATGAAATTTTAAGATGTCTGATAGTTTTAATAGGTACTAAAGATAAAACTAACATTTATTTTCTTATGACCAGTTATGTTTCTGCTTGTCCTTTTTATTTTGTGCTGGAGATCTAAATTCTCTTTCCCACCTTGCCTTCATTGAAAAAGAGCCTGCATTTGTCTTAACGCTTTCTTTTTATTCCTTTGCAGATGTCTTCTCCCTGCTCCTTTTACAGTTTGTTAATACTACTAATAATACCTAGGTTTGTTTTGGTTTCGTAATTCTTTAGAGACACCACTTTCAACTAGAGAGAAATGACAGAATAACATTTTCTATTTTGTGCATATTATAGATGATTGCAACAGCATGAGAAATGTAGCTTCAGAGAAGGGTATAACTAATTGGATAATTTGGAAATGACAGGATGACCAGGAAAAACTGCTTTACCTCTTTAATCCAATATGAAATTAAAATATTTGTAAACAGAACTTCTCTGCCTATGTGTGGAAGGAAAGGAAATAGTTTTTCAGATCCTATTTTGGGTGTATATGTAAAGAAAAATCACTTGGAGAACATCACTGAAATAGAAAGGAGTTTAACAGGAGGTTCAGCGCACCAATTTTATGTGTATTAGGAAGTTAGAATTATGATGGGAATTCCCTGCTGTGAGTTAAAAAACAGAATCGTAGTGGAAAACAATGTCAGAAATAATAAGTTGAAATTATTGTTGCTTTTTTTCTTTTCTCTTTTTTTTTTTTTTTTTGAAGGCTCTTGTTATTTGGAAACCCTTTCAGAAGCTTCTGAATTGCTTAAAATTAGCAGGAGTTATTCAGGGGTCTCTTTCTTTAAAGAACTTTCTTTTTAAAATGGATACAAATTGCCTGAATTTATCCAGGAGCAGGATTTGGTCATTTGTGCTGATAATCGCTTTTGAAACTCAAACGAAGTGTGTTATAAGGGGGAGAGGGGAAGTCCTTGGTTTTCTTGCTTTCTGGGAGATGTTCTTTTAATTTAAACTATATTTCTTCATTTTTCGGTAATTTTGTTTAACTTCATTATCAGATCATTTTAATAATTTTCCAGCTAGTTGCTCTCCAGAGCGTTACAGTTGAATATCAGGTGGAAACCAAAGTTATATTTTTGCAGAATAATTCTTTTTTTCCTATTAATATGAATAACCGTTATGTTTATTATAGCTGGAGATCATTATTAACTGTAATAAACCTCATGCATTTGACAATACTTTGTAGTCAGTTTCATTATTTTGCTTCACGGAGATTAAAACTCAAAGCTTTTTTATTTTGTGCCTAGTACAGTGAATTCTTATCTGTTGGTTGAAGGTGATATGATAATGCAAATCATATTTCTCTACTTTATAGACTTTACATATAACAATGGGGAAAGAAATACTGAAATCTAAGAAGTTGTTACAGAAGCACACAAACTTGCAGGGAGACTCGGGAGCAGGTTTGTTGTAGGATGGTTTGAACTCCCTTTTTTCCTTACTGAAATACCTAGCAAGAAAGCAGGCAAACAATTAATGTATTAAAAAAGTAATTTTTCCTGTTATTCAGAAAGCAGAAAAGTGGTATTGCTCTAATCTGTTTTTAAAGTTGTGATCTTTATATTTTTTCTTTCTTTTTTCTTTTTCTTGCTTTTGTCGTTTAGGTCTCTGGCAAGTGTAATGGACAGTGCAGAAAAAGGCCTGTCCTCAGCTGAAAACTTAAAAGGTTTTATTGAGATAATAATTCCATTACTGATTGAGTGCTGGATTGAAGCATCTCCTGCGCAATCAGCTCCCATTCTTGGAAACCTTTTGGAATCAGAATCTCAGCAGCTTATGCAGCAAGTGCTTAGTATAATACATTTATTGTGGAAACTCACAAAGCGACATGATGAAACATACAAAATGGTAAGGGAGAAGTGATCCGTGGCATAATAACGACAGTTCATTTTGTTTTGATCGGAAACTAGTGATTTGGTGATTGGAAGTAGTGGAAATATTTTATTAAGAGAGAAAAAGCCTAGGTTTTGAGTAGAACTTGCGTTTGGATTTTGTCAAGTCTCTTACTCTAAAAAAATCTGTTGAACTGAGCAATGAGTTCACCGATAGTCTCCAGGAATCCTTCTTGACAGACTGCAGCACAAAAGCTTTTGAAACTGAAAGTGGCATTGGAGAAGAGGAGCATTTTGTCTCCCAGATAACCTCTAGAATATGAATTTGAAGAGTGTAGAATGGAGTTGTTTGTTCCTTGTTTTTATGTGTTGAAAAATTTTACGGGAGTGGGGGGGTGGAAATGAACAAGCCCTGAACCCTTGGAAAGGTAGGGGATAACAGCGTTACGAGATCCTGTAATTGCTTGGTGCAACCTAAGTTGTCGTCATGATTGGTGGTATCACAAGAGATCGAATCAAAACCTCAATAAGAATTTTGGAAAATATCTTTGAAGTTTTTTTGCCCTAGTTATTTTGTTGGTCTTTCACTTTGATAAATGAATTGCTGTTTTTTGTAACTTTTGCTGCTCTTCCAAAGATTTTGCAAACTGGAAAAAGAACAGTCTTCTCTTTCCATTTTGGCTAGTGAGTAGTAGTTGGAAGGAATGTCTTGACAGCTCTTTGTTTTACCTGTGTATAGGACTGTAGGTCCACTTGCTAAACAAAAAACTACGTATAGAATAATTATTTGAAATCATTTGTGGAATCATTCCATTAGACCAGAGTTATCCAACGTACACAGCCTGAGGGATGGATTCAGTGTGTCGGAACAAAACATGCTGTTGCCCTTTCATCTTTTCTAGAAGGCCTCTTGGAAGCAGGCAGAAAGCAGGCTGTTGGCCAGGTAAATACCTGTGGCAGCCTGCTGCCCCTAGCCTTTTTCTTTAGGGTACTGCAGAACTGCTGCCCTTAGCCATGGGGTGCCTGCATTTCGGTCATATGAAAGGAATGCTGCTGTGTCAAGATGTAGCTCTTTTAGGTACACGCAGTTGCATTATGACCTTAGGATGTTTTGGAAAAAAAAAAAATCCGATGTCCATACAACTTTTTTTGAGCATATTATGTTTTAGATAAGATAAACTGTTTATCTTATTTTTCCTTTATAGTCACCTTTATATATAAAATGCATTCAAATGTTCAGTTTGAAAAAGGAAGCTTTGCTTATTTAATAGACCTTGGGCTTATGGGCCAAAGTGGTTATTAGAGACACTTTGGAAAACCACTATGAATATGCCTAGGGGAAACCTATTAATCTTTGAAATAGTTTAATGGTCATCCTCTGTTCTTAATACTTGAATATCAAAAAGATTATTCTGCCTGACCAATTTGATAGCAGTGCAGGCTTTTTTTGTGATTAGTTCTGCTGGACAGTTTGTGGAACGGTGACTGTGAGTGTCTGCTAACCCACAAAGTAAAATTAATTTTAAATATTGAAAAAAATCCTTTTTCTGTAAGGATGGCCTTTCTACTGGAAAACATTTTGTGTCGGTGGGCTTTGAACTACAAATACACTAATGATGGGGAAAGATGAAGGCAGTGTCAGAATATGTTGTAATGGAAAATTCAGGACAGTCACTGCAAGTAAATCAGAGTTCACTCTGATTTTAAGTAGCCTGATAAATTGATATAAAAGCACTTTAAATTCACATCTGTAACTCACTTGGTTTAATATTAATATACCCACATTAATACGTGCTAAGAAAATATGCTGGTCCAGTTTGGATTAAATGTTGTTGCTCAACCTTGACTTATATCATAATTTTACTCCCTTCTTTTGTGGACCTTCAGGTTCATGCACAGGACTTCACATTTACGTCTGAGAGTAAATATGTATGAAAACTTGCAAACAGAAGCTAAAGTTCCTGTTTTTCATTGATTCCAATAATGGATTTTGGAATATGATTGCATTGATGTATTTCACTTACTACCATGTTTTCTGTCTTATCATCTGCTTTCCTTAACAGGAACTATGGCTTCGAATGAATTACCTTGTTGATTTCAAGCACCACTTCATGCGTCATTTTCCTTATTCTTTACAAGAAACAGTAAAGCACAAAAAGAAAGATTCGTGCAAAGGGTAGGAATAAAATCAGTGTCATGTTACAGCTTTTAATTTCATAAGATAAGTGAGACAATGTGAGTCATGCTTTATCCAGTATTAAGTTTTTAATGTTGGAGAAGAAAGCTTTTTATTACGTATTCCTTGAAGATCTGTAGAGAAATTTTTATAGGAAGGTAGCATTGCTTTGAATTGAGAAGTTTTGGTTGTTCTTTGTAAAAGTATTGTATAGGAAGTAATCTGAATAGCCTCCAGTAGAAATTAAAATGCTGTCTTAGAGACATTAAAATATTTTATTGAATGCTTGATCTGGAATTTGCATATTGCTAAATGGTGATTTGTGTTGATCTGACTAGTTTCATATTTCTGCATGTTTTCTTCAGTTTATGCCATGTGTAAGTGATGTCCACAGGTTGAGATTTATTTGCTCATATTGTAATGGTTGGCTCTGAACTGAAGGGTGGCTACACTTAGGTTAACGCAGGTTAAAGTGCTTTCTGTTACTTAGTTTTCACAGCTCGGCTTTGTGTTCTGAATGTAGGTATTCATATTGTCCAGCTTTCTGTCAGTAAATGGTGTGATTTGCTTTTTTTTTTTTGTATGCTGTGAGTGACTAATCAGCAAGTAGAGAAGTTCTAGCATTATGTGTCAAGCTGCAATACCCTTGATTCCTGTCTTGATATCCCTTAATTTTGTCTTTCAAATCTCTGTAGGACAACAGGGTGGTCCTACAGAATATTGTGATGGTGAAAAATGTGTTTCTGATTCCACATGAGTTTGGAAAAAAAGTACATAAATGCATTTCTCTCTGCTGTTCATAGTGCTTTTTGTCATTGTGTGATAATGACAAAATCCATGTGATTCCTCACAGAAGAAACACAGAAGAGACTGAAACTAACGATTAATTTTTTTAGCCTTCCTTTACTGGTTTCAGTCATCTAAAAGTGCTGCTACGCCAGGGTAAAAATGTCAAATAGGAGAAACCAGACAGAGAGATACAATTTAGAGCTTTGGTTCTTGCTGCCACTATAAATATGAGAAATAGACATTTTGGTGGCAGAACAAAAATTTTCAAGTACCCAAATGTCAAATATGAAGACTTCTAAAATGTGTATTGGCTTTAAAACTTTAACACTTCGAATTTTTTTTCTGCATAGTATAATTTCTAGCAAAGTAACCTATATTAAAAGGCACAAAATATTTTTTTGAAATTTCTCTCTCTTTTTTCTTTTCTTTTTTCCCACCCTCCCTCTTAGCAACAAGTACTGTATGACATCCTCAAACAGCGTGGACCATCTTTTGCTGAACTTAACTTTGTGTGACATAATGGTTTCACTAGCAAGCACTTCAACACTTCAGACGGATTCTGGTTGGCTGGACATGATAAGGAAGTTTGTGACAGATACTCTTCAGGATGGCAGCAAGCTGAATAGCAAGCAGGTGAACAGGTTGCTTGGTGTGACTTGGAGACTAATGCAAATACAGCAAAACAAAGGTAAGACATGAGTAGTTTCTGAAAAGCAAAATTATGCACTGACAAAGAGCTTGAGTTATTCTAGCATTTTCAGGTCACTTCATCTTATATCCTCAGTTGCTACATCGTAATGTATTTTGTCTATAGAGGTAAATTGAACTTCATGGTCATATCCCTGCGTGTAGCATTGAAAACTGCTTGATTTTTAGGAATGCTTTTAGAGTCATACTGTTGATATGCTAAGTATTAATATATTTGTGTATCTGTTTTCTGTTTTTACTTAAGATATTCTTATAAATGGGAAGATGAGTTTTCTTCATGGAAAAAAATAATTACTAGGATGTAGAGGTGCAGGATACTTTAATACTCCAATCCTTATTTAAAATTATTAACGTAGCTGTTAGACTCCCTTGAGTACTGCCAGATGACAATTCTAGTTCTGTGATGACGTGAAATGCCAAGATAGTTCTGATGGAAGCCGCTGTAGAATATTTTCTGAGGTGTTTGATTTGAATCCTTTTCCAACAGAAAACATATTTCCAGTTGCGACTTGCAGGACCAGTACGGTAATTTGGCTTGGCTTTTTTTTTGCTTTTCAAGTACAACTTGGTTGTGTTCCAGATGAGACCTTGGTTGACATGGCTGTTAAATGATTGATGTAGGACTTCTTAAAGAAAGGACTTTTTCAGCAAGTCTAAAGGTGGCAGGGGTCTATTGTGTCTTATCAGTCTGGTAGAAGTGAATTCCATAGCCATGCAGCCAAGTGGATTTTATAGAAAATGCTTTGCCCTTAGCAGAAAGTATCATTGTTAGTGTTGAAGATGAAAAGATGTCAAATGTCCCCCAAATATATTTTGGCAGTTAGTTATATCTCCTTCCAAATCCATTTTAATTAGGAATCTGTCTATTCCTATGTCCCCGATGACAAAGACAATATGTAATCATTCCTGTCTGCACTCCAAATTTAGCTTCCTGTTGAAGGCAAATATTAGTCCATAGTCAGCGATGTGCCTGTCTCACCAGCTGAGCTAAAGCAGAAGAGTTGCTACTCAGGAAAGTAGTTTCCAAACTATTGTTAGGCTGTTAAATCAGATACTTCATGCTTTTCCTTGTGATGAAACATTGATTTTTTTCCTTTGTCTACTGAACTTTTACCAGATAGTGGATAATGACTGGTGTTTTTCTAACCAAAGTGGCCGTTCTAGTGCAATAATTTTTCTCATGAATGCAGAAAATAAATAAGCTTTAAAAAAGTTTAAATGAAATTCCAAAAGATTAATATGTATGGATATTGTCTGCTGATCCTGTAAAGGTTCAGGAATTTCACTGCAAGTAGGAAATTCTTTACCTCATGAATCTGTATCTGTTTGTGTGGACAATTTATTTCATCCCTTCAAGATAATCCTTGTGCAGTGCTTGGCTACATGTCAGATTATAATTCATTTACTAGCTGTAGAGGAAATACAGCCTCGACATGCTGGAGAAATGGACTGATGGTTCAACACGGAGAAGTGCAAAGCCCTGCGCCTGGGGAGGAACAACTCCATGCATCTATACGTGCATGGACAGAAAAGGACTGGGGGTCCTGGTGGTCACCAAGTTGAACATGAGCCATCAATGGGCCTTGGGCAAAGAAGGCCAGTGCCTGGGCTACATTAGGAGGAGTGATCACAGCAAGTTGAGGGAGATGATCCTTCCTCTCTATTCTGCACTGGTGAGGCCACACCTGGAGTACTGTGTCCCGTTTTGGGCTCTCCAATACAAGAGAGACATGGACATAGAGGAGAGAGGGCAGTGCAGGGCCGTGAAGATGATGAATGCACTGGAGCATCTCTCCTGTGAGGAGAGTCTGAGAGAGCTGGGACCGTTTAGCCTGGAGAAGAGAAGGCTAAGAGGGGATCTCATCAGCATGTATAAATACCTGAAGGGAGGGTGCAAAGAAGAGGGAGCCAGGCTCTTCAGTGGTGACCAGTGACAAGGCAAGAGGCACAAACTGAAACACAGGAGATGCTGTCTGAACATCAGGAACACCCTTTTTCACTGTTAGGGTGACCAAGCACTGACATAGGTTGCCCAGAGAGGTTGTGGAGTCTCCATCCTTGCAGATATTCAGAAGCTGTCTGGACATGGTCCTGGACAGCCAGACCTAGCTGACCGTGCTTTAGCATGGGTGTTGGACCAGATGACCTCCAGAGGTCCCTTCCCACCTCAACCATTATGTGATTCTGTGGAAGAAGAAAAGCTTCCTTCTTTTTTTTTTTTTTTTTTGATGCTCTAGAAATTCTAAACTTTATTGAGTCAGATGATACCGCAAAAGATGGTACATACCGAAAATATAACTCCAATTGTTTAAAACTTATCTGAGATCAAGATTAAGGGCCTGGAGGGGTATGTCGTCTCTAGAAGACAATGCGAAAGAAATAATGAACCGTTACAATCAAATTTTTTTTAGAACACAATGGAAATCAAAAGAGGGGAAATTCAGATAGAAAAAACAAAGAGCTAATGGATGAGAGGTATCTTTGCAGTCGCATTTTTCAGGGTTGCCTATTTTGAGTAGCTATTTATGCCGGGGTGAAATGCACCTTTTTTTGTGGATGTCTAGAAGAGCTTTGAGGTGTGATGTCTGAAGATTTCTCTGTGTTGTTTAAGGTAAAACTCTGGATCTGCTCTCTGTAAGTAGGAGGTCTGCTCCTTTCTTGCATCCCTCAGGTATGACTTTAGCAGCAGCTTGCCTGCTAGTTGTATTTTATAAATTTTCTTGGAGTAACGAAGAGAGCACACTCCGTCACTTCAGAAGGAGGCTTGCCACGTGCCAGTTAAAACTGAAATATGTTTAAAAATCATGAGGACTTTGGCTGCATTTTGGAAGTCTGTATAATGTGGACCTTTTAAGTACTACTTTTTAAGAATACATTTTTAAATGGCTTCTGTTTTTAAACTTGTCCTGTTTATATGAAGCAATTCAAATAGTAGGACCTGCTTTACTAAACGTGCCACAGAGGTGCCACAGCTACCATTGGAAGGTGGCTGAACATTCTACACACTCAGAATATTTATTTCTTGTTATATTTATTCAGTTAACAGTTCATTAATTAGCTAAAAGCTACATAAAGGTATAATTGTTATTCAATTAAGTATAAGCACGTGTTCTGTTTAAGAAACACTGTCCAAGATGAATCTTCACTTGAAGAGTATGTGAATTGAATAAGTTGATGCTCCTGATGCAATGAAAAGAACTTAATAATTTATCTTAATTAAAATCCATTCTAATATTTGATGCATTTTTCTGTTGACAAATGTGTTAGATTTCAACTTCTAAATGGCTCCCTGCATTATGCTTGAGTATAACCATGCCTTTTCAGGTGCTTTTTATAGTGTGTCTTTTAGTGAAAATCCCTATATGATAACTTAAGTATGTTCCCCGATAAGAGTTTTACTGATGAAGACCAGCTGCTGGCTGGATCTGGAATCGTTTTTAGTATGGAGCATTCTTGTCTCTGTGGGCAGAAGTAGCTCTGTTCAGTATGGAACACAAAATTATATCTGTTTTTGAATACATAACTTACTAAGATTGCTCTGTACACCTGAATGGAAAGACAAAGGTTTCCCAGTCTTGGTTTATGAAGATGAAGTGATTGCTGCTACTTAAGTATATATGACAGAAATGAATTCATTGGGACCCCAAGCTCTTCTGAGCAAATTGAGTCAGGTCTCATACGCTTCATATATCTCTCAAATTTTTAGATGCTTCCCCATTCTTTCCAGGCTTGTCTTCTCTAATTCAGGGATTTGTATGATTTTTTTTTTCACACTTTGTTAATTTTTGTATCCAGTGGTTTAATCTGGCTTCCAAAGAAAATGTTTTGGTCTGTTTCTCAGCCTATTGTAATAACTTCTGCACTTGCTAGCTGGTTTTAGCCAACTTTGACATAAGGATAGAACTTTCATACATTGTTTTAAGTCTGGTGATAACATATAGCTGATGAGAGCTTCAGAGAAGAAAAGGTTGCAGTGCGGGTTTAGCAGTTCTCTTTGTAGTGGCTTGCCAGTGACCTCTTGAGTTATGTATTTTCTGGTTAATCAGCAAATGTGATTTGGAGCCAGCTGGTTCAAAGACATGGAGAGCTGGTAAGGCTTGGGGTGTGTGGCAGGGAGAAAGGGAGAGTATAGAGAGAACTGAAGCCACTGTGACAGTGAGGGTTGGGTGAGCATAGATGAGGAGTAAAGAAGATCAGTGTGAGATTACTGCACTAGGGGAAAAGGATGTGGAAGATAGCAGTGGGAAGCAGGAATTTATTGGTTCTCAGCTACGTTGCAGCCTGTGCTCTGCCTTGTCTTCAAGAGGGTCTGAAGTTTTCACTTACATGTGGTCTTTATTTGTTCGTGTCGCTTTCACAAGCTACACAAGAAGGTGGTGTTTCACTGGTTTAGGAGTCTATCCAGTAGTTGTCTTAAAACATTTTGATACTTCCTTGTGGAGTTAAATGTAGATAGTTGCATATATAGATTATAGCTCTTCTGTGTATGGTATATGTATGTATAAAATCAGACGATTAAGAAGCACTACTTCAAATTTTTATATGTTTTCCTTCTAGTGGCAACAGAACCCTTGATAAAAGCAGTATATACACTCTACCAGCAAAGGAATCTCCTCTTTCCTGTCCGTACATTGCTTTTGAAATTTTTTAGCAGAGTTTACCAAAAAGAAGATTTGAGGACTCAAAGAATCAGGTAAAAACCATTTATGTATTCTTTCTCATTTCAACATAGTATATTTATTTCAAAAGTTAAATACTGAATTTCTATGTAGATGTTATAAAACTTCATTCTGAATCTGTTGTGGCATTGTGTCACTGAAATTTGAAAGTTTAGGTTCTCTGTGAGTTGTGAGATTGAGATGTGTATTAGCTTAGTTGTCTTTTTTTCTTAATGTAAGTACTAGATAGGTCTTAATGGTTTAAAATTTAACTTGAAGTACATTGCTGCAAGCTCATTGTTACTGACTGTGTGGTAGTCAGTAGATGTGTCAAGATTGTGCAGCTATAGCCATGGAGTATTTCCATTACTTCAGTCTGAGATCATGGACTTGTGACTTAGTGCCTTTGGTGGTTCTGGTAGTGCACGTCTAGCCTTTTGTATTTATTTTCTTTAAGAAAAGTATTCTTCTGTTGTTTTGGGTGTGTGGTTCTACAGA
Source organism: Calonectris borealis (assembly GCF_964195595.1). Lineage (NCBI taxonomy): Eukaryota > Metazoa > Chordata > Aves > Procellariiformes > Procellariidae > Calonectris > Calonectris borealis. Next base: position 68,652,174 of record NC_134313.1, on the reverse strand, counting down.
GACTAAGTTTAAGAAAATGTTCTTGTCCTTTTGAGTTCCCAGTTTTATGTGTCTATTAGATATCTGACTTTCTTCAAGTAAGAGGAGATTATTCTCTATATTGCTGTTACTACACTTTTTTGTCTTAAGATTTGTCCAAATTGTCTCCCAAGTCTTAACTTTTCCAGAAGGTATTTTTCAGCCAAGTCATCTGGTTCCAGCTATGTAAAATCCTTAAACACAGATCAGGCTGCATTAATCCTAACTCGTTTGAGAACTGCAAAAGGACATAAGATCATGCCCATGATACCTGATACTAGGTAAAAATCAAACCAGGAGCCCCAGAAGTACTGGTATTCACTAGCAGAAAATTGTTTTCTTCTTAACAAAGCAACTCTTTTGCTTTGTTAAATCTTATACTGTGGTAATGGCTGAGTACATGTAATTAGATCTACAGCCAGAAATATCTAACACTACTCTATGAACATGATAAAAAGTATAGGGAATTTGAAAGACAGGAAAAAGGCTAGGGAATATCCCATTTTCCTCTTTGTTTCACCCAGAGTAAAAAAAAGAGATCTTTTTCATACTGACTAATTTCCCTGAGGTTACATAACCACTGTTTTCTGTACTTACCTGGAAGTCTTGAGCATCTCATCCAGTTTCATGTGATCATCTAACTATAGAAAGCTTTAACTTTCTATCTTTAGACATCACAAACAGCAGTAGGTTTCCTGCTGTTCCTCTTAGTCTTCTACATGGAATTGTGACATTTTTAGTAACAGAAGAATAAAATCTCGAAAATTCTTTGCAAAAAGGATAATTGCACTTATGTCTGACAAGACATTTTAAGACGACTTAATGTTTGTGTACTGTACTGATCCATTTCTTTGCTTTGGAAACAAGTGGTTTTTTTCATTTCTTCAAGATGTGGACTGCGCAGTAGATCCTGGATGACATTCATGTTAATCCATTCAGTTTGATGTCATAGCTCCTTCAGCCCTCCTGTGACTGCTCTCTTTTTTTTTTTTTTTTTTTTTTCTCAGAAGCTTGTCAAGAGCAGTCTAAGAGGAGCAGAATTCGTGTTGGAACATTTTCCAAGGACATTTAAGTGAAGCTGTTTATTTTTTAGGTGTATCTGATTCAAAGGCTAGGTAGGAGCTTTTGGCCTATTATTGCCCTGTGAAAGAAAACTTGATTGATTTAGTACAAGGTTCAGAATTAATATTTTGGTCTTGATATTAGTTATCTTCACCCCTAATTGCTACGCACGTATGTGTAGTCATTGTGTGTGTATATATGCATATACAGTGTGTGTGTGTGTATACACAGGAACATATGCATATATATACTGGTAATGACTTAAAAGGCTCTTTAGCCTCACAGCCTGCCTTCAACACTGATCTATGTGAGATGCTATAGGAAGAAGGCAAGAATTACTTTTCCGTAGTACTCTAAGCTTCAAACGTTTGAAGCCTGTACTTCCTTGCTGCGCAGAACTTCTGTGTGTTAGCATCACTCAGTGGATGTCTCTTCCATGAGCTTTTCTGGTCATTCCTTGGACTGGTCTAAATCAAGAGCAACTGCAACATCCTTTTGGCAAGGAGTGACAAAGCTCAGCTGTCTGAAGACCAACTTCTTTTGTTTCTTTTGATCCTGACTCCTTCTAGCTTCATTTGATACCAGCACCCACTGCTTCTGTGGGAAGAGAAAGCAAATGTTTTATTCCCATTCACCATTTTCATGTCAAGTGATTTGAGACCTCTGTGGAGCCTACCTCTAACTCACCCACTTCAGATGTCTCTTCTCCAGGCTTTTCCTACTGTTAAACACAATCTGTCTATGCAAGGCCCTTCCCTCTTATGTCATGGATACTTAGTTTTCTTAAAAAGTTTTTGGTGAGGGATTTTGTCAGGTCTTTTGAAAATGAAAAAATTTTTATCATCGTTATGCTACTCTTGTTGACACCTTCAAAGACCTACTTTGAACTTCTTGATTTATGCTCAGCAGCTTCTTTCTTGTAATCATCACTTTAGTAGTAAGCTGATGAAATGCTTTTGGTTTATGAATGATACTTGATAAGCCAGGGTGTCATAGAAATTGTAGCCCACAAAGTATAGGATTGGTCTATAAGACTGTTTCAGTTTGAGATAGAAAGGATAAATAAAAGCAGACCTATTAATGGGGGTTGTCAAGTTTTAAAGCTCCACACCAAAGGTGTTTAAATGAAAGAAAAAACCGAATTAGTGAAGTTTCCTGAAGTATGAACAGGCCAATTGATTGGAATGGGGAGGGAGGTCTGGAGAATCAAGTCATAAATACAAATGAAAACTTGTCTTAGGCGAGGGAAGAGCTTGTCCAAGTTTTTTTTGCTGTTTCCTGACCAGCTTTTAGGGAGTGTTTATGGTAAACAGCACTTAGAGGGAATGGGGAAAAAAGGAATTGATAAGCAAACTGGTTTCATTCCTATTTTTCTGACAAGCAGGTTAGAAATAACAATTCCTAAATGTCAAACTGAATTATTTTTTTCATAGGATGTGAAAATAGCAAAAGCTTCTTAACCATCACACTGTAGGATAAGGGAAGAAGTGGATCTGAAAGTAGGATGAATTCAGGTTGTCCTTCGATATAAATAATATCTTGTCACATTTTTCAGTAAAGATTATTATAATTCATGTCAAACACAAGGGATGGCCAGAGTCCTCAGATATGGAAACAACAGTGCTGTAAACAAAATTGAGTTGAATGCTGTCAAATTAATGCAAGAGATGGGGATTAGGTAAATTTTATTCTAGAGACTTGAGAGAACTGGTGTGTGAGAATGTGGATAGTAAGGACTTTGACTATTACCTTTAAAGGCAGGTAATGCAATCTGGATTTGGTGTAAAAGATGGCATCTCACTTAAAGAATAGGAATGTGTATAGTGAGATACAGTACGTAGGTGACAACAGTGGGAGTGGTAAAACTGGAGAGTCTGCTAATACAGTTCCTCAGAGCTCTCTTGGAGCTAAACTTCTTGTTATCATTAGTGACCGGCACACAAAGCAGGAGTGTGCCAGTAGAAACTTTCTGGTGACATATAATTCAGAAGCATTACCTTACAGAGGAAATGAGAAATAAACCAGAAGAATTAGATTACCAAAGGGAATGGTAGAAGAGGGAGGAGGTGTATTTGTACAAAACAAAAATTGGTGCACTTAACGAACAGGATTTTTTAAATGTAAAATTCAGCCAGGCAGTTGCAAACAATAATCCTGTGATTGATCTTTCTCCTTCTATGTGCTGCCTGTGTACTAAGGTTGTGGGGAAAAAAGCAAGAGTAATTTTTAAAGATACTGAACCGTAGCAGAAGATACATGAAAGTATTATAATGTTTGAACAAGATAATTTGATACCTCATTCAGTTGACTTTATTTGTAGTTACTTAAGCCTAAGAAAGCCCGAACTGTAAGAGCTGCAGGGGCAACCTGAGCTATGGATTCCTTCCACTGATGTTTAAATTCACTGAAACACCTCAGTTGTGCTTGCTCGAGGCTCTGGATAAAGTCAATAGAAAGCTAGACGTTCCAGCAGGACAAATAAGGTCTTATGTAAAGAAAGGCCTCTTTAAATTTAGCAAGTGAAGAATCTGATCAGCTGAATGTAGTAAAATCTGTGGCCCAGATAGGTATGCAGGAAGGCTGAAAAAGTTGTCTCGTGTGAAACTGAGGCCATTATTTGTCATCCATGAAAAACCATGGTGACTGTGGGAGGTTCTGTGTGACTGGAAAAAGACTGTTATTAACCTGTCTTGAAGAGAATCTGGGGAATTTCAGGCTGATGACCCTCAGCTCAGTCCCTGGCAAGATCATGCAGCCTTTTGGCTTGGAATTAATTTCTGAACACGTGAGGGACAAGCAGGTAATCAGGACCAAGATGGGATGTATATAAGAGCAAATCATGCTTTACTAGCACGATAGCCTTCTGTGATGAATGACTGGCTGCACGGACAAAGGGAGGGTGTTTGACAGTACTCTTTCTTAATACCTTGTTTGCTGAGCAGCAGCAATAGTAAAAAAAGGAACTGGGGGTTACAGTATATGCCAAGCTGAATATAAATTAATAGTGCTTTCCCACCATAAGTGTAAGGCAAACCGCCATGGGTTGCATTAGGAGGAACGTGGCCAGCAGATTGACTAAAATTCCTATCTGTCTTTGGTCAGTAGTGGTGAGGCCGTACCTGTAATGCCATGTCTGGCTTTGGCAGGAGCAAATTGGTAGTTTAGTGGAGCTGACCTGTGGAAGGTAACCTTGAGGAAGGTAACCATTAAATTTTGAAGTGGAGAGCTTGATGTACAGTTCTGCTTTAAAAAGTTACGGTAGAAAGTTTATCTCTTGACATTTCTTCATTCTGATTTTTTTTTAATGTCAAGTTTCCTTTTCTAATTGCTAATACTGCAAATTCAACTAAATTATTCTTCCAGTTGACCCTTATGCTTCCTTTCTATTGTGTTTTCTACATTTGGAGTGCAGTTTAGTAATTAGCTGTGTTGATGTTCAGGGGAAAACGAATGTATTAGCTCTGTATGGCTTATGCATAGAGTAAGGATTTGGTTCAGTTCTTGGTGTAGTTTTGACTATATGGAGGTAGCAGAAAGTCTTTTAATAGTAGCACCTTCAGGAGAGCCATGTTTGAAGTAATTTGCCTGTGTGCCATAGGAATTCAGTGATAAAACTATAAGTGGGATTCGGGAATCCTTACTTTAATTAGTGTGAACTATTAAATTGTACTTTAAAAATTTACTTTAGAATTTGGAACGTGTTAGTAAAAGACCTACCTCAAAACCTTCATTACAATAATTCAGTATTTACCCTTTATAAGTAATATAAAGAGAAATACAATAAAAAAGAGAAAGCACTAGTCTCTAATCACCCAAGTTAATTTCTTCAGGAAAAAAAAAGGTAAATATAAAATTAAGTTTGAACACCTTTGTTTACACTTTTAAATCTAATTTTTAATATTGTTGCTTTTTTTTAATCATCGCTCCTGGTTAAGAAATGAAACTATGCCTGAAAAACAAAAAAGGGGCTTGGATCTTGGGGAGTGGGTGGGGGGAGAACCTTGATTATTGTTGATGTAAATAGTTGATTTACTGTAGCAGTTGAACAGGGAAAGAAAGTAAACCAATGTTATCAACTCCTATTTAAAACAACCAGTTCTAGTTTTTCATTCTGCTTTGAGATGTATCTGAATTGACAAGCAAGACGTCAGCAAAGGTGTAATTGAATTTAAAAGTCTAGTGTAAAGAGTAGTAGCTTGATTGGGGGGTTCTGTGTTATTCAAGGTGTAGTAATCTCATGGCTTTTTAGCCTGACTCATAACTCATTAAATATAAACTGATAAAACTAATGAGAAATGGAAAAGTTGCTTTGCCAGCATACGGTCAGTTCACACAAATGCTTTCTGAAAGAGTTGAAAATATGCAGTGCAAAGCCTGTGGATCAGATAAATACTCCTGATGTAACCCTACTAGCACACCAATGTGCTCAGATCATCTCGTGAAATATTCTCAGCAAATCACAGTATTGCAGTTTATTGTAATTTAATTGAACCTGACATTAAAGCAACTTAGTCCCGACTGGAAGGCGTAAGTTTGTGGGGGTTTTGTTGGGGGTGGTTTTGTTGTGGTTTTTTTTTTTCCCTCCAACTAATTTTCCTTCTTTCTTTAGAAGTCGAAGTAAAGTTTTATCTCGTTGGTTGGCTGGCTTACCTCAGCAGCTTGCTCTGCTTGGCTTGAGAAACCCTGAGCTTTCAAATCAGCTGATTGATATCATTCATTCTGCTGCTTCTCGTTCAAACAAGGAATTATTACAAAGTTTACAAGCCACTGCTGCTCGAATATATGGTAAGACTTTTACACTACAGCACAATGAATTTTGTCCATCACTTGGCAGGGAAGTTGCAATAAACGGAAAATAGTGGCGTTTCCTAGGTGAACGTAAAGTCTATGTGTGTGGGGCGGGGGCGGAGATTGGTTCAGTCCCTTATAATAAAGGTTAAAATGAACTATGTGTGTCACTTCCTAAAAGCTAGTAAAAAGATTAAAATCTTTAGTTCAGGTTAGCAGGACTTCAATCTGATAGCCTAGGAGCTTCCGTTTTTGAGAGATCTGCTTCTGGTAATATTGCTTCTCCTTTTTTTTTCCTCCCCCAGCCCCTTATTTCCCCCCCTCTCCCCCTTCCGTGTTAGTTGTATTGTCCTCCCTTCAGCAAGCGCTGTAGGCTCTTAACTACGTGAGAGTAGTTAGGGAAGAGGAGGGGTCGCTGCAGGATTGTCGGCAGCGCTCTGGGTGAGGCGCTTAGGCTGCGGAGCTGTTAGAGAGCGCAAGGGGGTTTGTGTGGTGTCAGCATGGTGATTGCCTGTCCGTGTGCCGGCAGATCCGCTAGATGGCACCCTGGTGCTGCTGCCGGCGGAGGCCCAGCGGCGCCTGGTGCAGCTGGTGTACTTCCTGCCCTGCCTGCCCGCCAGCCTGCTCGCCTGCCTCAGCCGCTGCTGCATCATGGGCAGGATGTCCTCCGAGCTGGCGGCCACGCTCATCGGGATCCTGCACATGAGGTACAACGCTGAACGTGCATTTTAGTTCGCTGTGTTAAAAAAAAAAAAAACAACAACAAAAAAACCAAAACAAAAAAACCACAAACAAACCAAACCCAAACAAACAAAACCTGTGAAAACATTTATTCATTAAGTGTTAACTTTGTTACTGGTTGCACAAAAAAATCAATATAGCATGCAAGAATTGCCATCAGGAAGAAAGGTAATGCTTCCATCAAGCTTTACTCAAACCTTTCACTTCGACTCTGTCCTTACACTGACTGATTTTCTCTAATGCTTGATAACAAAATCATATCAGTTACCTGTCAGGCTGCACGTTATTGAGCACCCTCTACCCAGAATGTCATCACTGGTTGTCTTTGTTCTGTCACCGATTGCAGCTTTTTCTCTTAAATACTTTGACCTGACATTTTGTGGTGAAAAATAACCAACCAGTGTGTATTCACATGTTCTGCTTTGTCTCAAATTTTTAAAACTCACTCTTCCTATAATTACCATGCTTAACTAGCCAATTCATAGTTGCTAGGCAAGTGTCTTGTTAGAAATCATTCACACTCCTGTTGCTTTTCTCTTGGCTTGAAAGAGGGTAAGTTTGCCTGTGAAGACAGGGAGAGAGGCTGCTGTTCCACTGAAGTGAGTGGAAGGCTTGCTAGGATTTCACAAGGGTATTTTTGCTTTGCTGCTTCTGAAGAAATACACTTGCTTTTCTCTATTGCTCAATATTGTTGGAGCTTGGATAAATGAACAGGAATTAAGCTTATATGAATTATGCTTAAAGTAATTTTTTTCTTAATGCTTTTTGGAACTTTTTATTAAAATATGACACAACACAATGTACTGTCAAATACAGACCTGTTCATATTAGCTGTAGAACATGTGGATAAGGTGACTAATGTATGAAGTAATGGTGAAATTTATAATATCCTATATATAAATGCATTACCGCTATAAAAATGAAATTCTGTCTAGTTTTGGGAAGGTGGACCTCAAATTCTATTTTTAAGAAAGGAGAGTTCTCTGCCATATACTGGAAATTCAGTGGCAAACCATAACCAATTCAAAGACAGTCATTGTAAGAACTGAAGTCAGTAATAAGCACTGAGGTGCTTATTTTGTTGTTGGATCCTATTGGATTTTCAGTATGGAAGATTTTTATAGCAATAGCATAACTGTTTTCTAAAGATTGTCAGAAAGCTGCAGGTGGGCTCTGGGCATTTGATCCTTCTGGCAGAAGGTGCAAGAGGCAGCTGGAGCGCGGTAACCTTACCAAAAGTAGGTTACATCCTGACAACAGAGGAGGAGGAGCAATCTCTCATTTTTCAGAGGTGAAAAGAAAGTCTTTTGATTTTAATTTATGACATTTAGAACATGTTTTAAACTAAGTTGGATTCAAAGATTGTGGATTATCAACCCAAGAAGTCAATCTGAAATGACTAGATGAAAAAAAAAGTACTGACGTAGTTATACTGGTGGAGTTTCTTGTATTGATAAGCCCTGACAGTCCTTCTTTCTGAAGATTGCAAGTTCTGATGAAACTTGGAAAAGCGATACTCATGATTGAGCGTTTTTTTTCTTTGATAAGGCTGTTCCCGCTTCGTTGAGAAGAATCGGTGTTAAAAACAGGAACTTGATTAGTTTTCTTTAGAAACACATCTGAAAATAGTGCAAGTCCTTGGAAAGATTAAAACAAGTCTTTTATAGACAAAGTGAATGCAACAGCATTGAAAATACATTCTCACCTATATAGCCAATTTAAAAACTTGTACAAGTTTTAAAGGGCTTATCAACGACACATTTTTTAGCTGTGGCTCAGCTTCTTAATATATAGGTGGAACCTATGTTGTGAAAGACTACTTTTTTTTTCTTATCGTCACAACCATAGACTTTTTTTATCCTAAAAACTTTATCTAGGATGCCCTAGAGTTAGAGAACTGAGATAATGTCAGACATGTTAGTGGCTGCTGAATGGGATGTCCAAAAAAAAAAAAGTTGCATTGGCAACTTAAGCATGCAAAGATAGGGAGATAAGTTAGTATTAATTATCAAGAACAGAAGAGTCTGCTGTATCTTTTTCCTTGGAAAAGAAGTTCTACAGTTAAGGAAACAGTAGTAGGTTTTCTAGATATGAACCTGTGCTTTATGAGCTTCATAATCTGTCATTGCTAGATTATTGTGTCCAGTTTTGTGGCTTGCTTTTAGATAATGATGTGGACAAACTGGATTGAGTTTGTTTAAAGGAGAGCAGACAAAGAACGATAGTCTGTAAATTGTGATAATGGGGAATGATTGACAAATTGGCATTGTTAGGCAAATAAGGCTGGGAAGGAGGGGGAATCATGTGGGTAAAAGGCTATTGGAAAGGAATGGGAGAATGCAGTTTTAGCAGGATTAGAAATATGGACCTTAAATGGCAGAAAAACATTTCGTTTGAGTGCTAGCAAAATTTTCTAAAAGCAAAGATACATGCTGGAATAGGCTGTGTAGGCAGGGGGTATAAATATATTACACTGGAGATATGTAAAATCAGGTTGGACAAAAGTGTATCATGGATGGCAGAGGTAAAGCCTTGAAAGAAGTAGAAGGACTAGGTAACTTCTGGTAGAGCTCTTGTGATGCTTGGAGTTAAACATGCAAGTTTTTTAAATGAATGATACTATAACAAAATGTATATGATTTCACAGTTCTGTGCCACAACTTGGTTCATGGAACACTTTCTGTAGTTTTAGATTATGACAGTTTTGCGTAGAGAAACTGATACAAATCAGTCCATCGGGAGATGTCATTTGTGAGTAAAACCGATGTTGTCAGTAGATGGCACTGTTTTTCTTCCAGTAGATTCATGTTCTATTTGGTGAGGGGGGAGTTTTTATAAATTTCTTTTCTTCTATGCCACCTGCTTATCTGTCATGCTTTAAATAGATTGCATTCAGGAGCGTCAGAGGCTCACTGCTGTATTTGGTAATTGTTCTTAATTTCTTTAAAAGCCTTTATTTCCGCATTATTCTTGACTGGCAGAGCATGTACGTTTTTACATGCATTTGAGAATGCACATACATACCCATGTATATTTACCAGGAGAATCTATGTTAAGGTGGATTTGATGAGAGTACATATGGATGATAATAAGACCGTTGCAATTATTCCAGGAACAATCATTATAAACTCAAGAAACTCTCAGCTTTTTTGTGTATGTGTAAATTATAAAAGTAGATAGTAAATGTATCCAGATGGCTTAAACCACAGCCCTGTGATGGTATCAGGCTGTAACATTAAATTATAATTATTGCATGTTAACTTTTAGAATTTTTTCGTTGATTAGAAATGAATTTTGAAGACATTCAATAGTTTTCACTTCTTATTTTTTCAGTGGTGAAATGAATAGTCAGGTGGTCTGCAGGAGCCCTTTAAGTGAGCCATGGTGGGCTCCATGTGCTGAGAATGAAGGTGGCGTTGACGGTATTTCCATATATAATGGAAAGGTTTCTGTGCCTGGGAGGGTGATTATCTATACTGTTAAATTATTAGGATGGTTCCTGTCATTCTTTTAAGTCTATACGCTCACTAAAGCATTACCAGTTGGCACAGGCCAAGGACTGTTCTGAAAAGAAAGCTGAAATGCAGCCACCCCATTTTGGATGCTGGTATGAACATGGCCAGATATACACTAAGGGATCTGTGTGCCAATGAACAGGCATTGCTGCTGTTTGGGTCACTGGGACAGCTACAGTTGGTGAGTTTCAGGTGAAACTGAGGGACAGGTGGTGTTGTCTTGGCTTAATTTTGCTGCTGTTCTCCAGCACCTGCCTTGTACCTACTATGTGGGACCTGAGATGTAAGTAACTTCAATAAATCCGGGCAGGAAGGGTTCTGAGAGATGGAAGCGTGCCAGGGTTTTGGGGTATAAATCTTCCCCCCTACTCCTGTTCGTACACAAACAGGTGACGAAAGGCATGGAGCAACATGAGCCAACAATCTGTGAGTTCAGACTGGGAGAAATGAGAGGTAGCGGCTCCTTGGAAGGAGATGAGCTCTCTGAGTCGGCCTCTGATGAGGAGGGGTGTGGGAAGTATTTTAGAAAGTCTTTGCGTCAAATCTATTGGGTGGATTTTTCTGTGGTCTTTAGGTGGCATTACTTAGATTGATGTATTGAGATGAACCATTCATCTTGATGCGGTGTGCCACATTTCTAAAAGAATTGTCCTCAGTATTTATTTTTAATTCATGATTTATTGGAACAGCTGGTAAATAATCAAATACTAGTTCTCTGCTAGTTAAAGATGAATGGTTTAAGTGTTGGGTGGGAATATGTAACATTTGGCACAAGTGGACCTTTGGTTTGAAATTCCAGTCTTAGCTTCATCTTGATGGTGGAGTTCTAGTGATTCCTTGAGGATGTGGACAGGTAGACAATTCTCTCCAGGAAGTGAAGAAATGTATCAATCATTGATGGTCTAGTAGGGACTAAGGTCATAAACTTAAGCAGTATTATCGGTAGAGCTGGGAAGAATTTTTGGTGTAATTCTCTACGCTTACTTTCTCCATTTCTAGGGCAGATGGGCTACTTCTGAATGGTTTTTAAAGGACTAGTGAGGCATATGCTTATTTTTTGAGTACTTTTTGGAAGACTGGCTTTGAGGCAAATCTTTTCATCAAATATGGAAATGTATTAAATGTTGTAAACTCACCTTCTTGTACATGGTAGATTGTCTTGTTTTTCTGACAAAAGGGAGGTCTGCTGTTTACGTTCCAAAATCTGTACTGTAACAGTTGCAGAGGAACACCATTTGTCACCATTTGTTAGGCTCAATGTTTTTGTTTGCTACTTCCTAGTGACTTTGTGGTGATTAAATGGCAGATATTCTTGCAAACACATTTCCCTTTTTTTTCCTTCCTTTTTGTATAAGGTAGGATACTTAAGATGATTAATATATAATCTGAGTACTTACTGTGATATATTCTATTCTATGAAATATGGATTAAGAAATGCAGATTATGAGATTGTGATCAAATATATAAACTAGGAAGTTAGATTGCTGACTTTACGGGAAAAGTTCTCTGTCTCCTCTTAACAAGTCTTGAGGTACAAATAAGGAAAACCTATTCAGTGTAATTACATAAATGCATTTTATTTATGTGCCTTTATTCAGTGTAATTACATAAATACAATTTATTTATGTGCCTTATAATAGTTATGATTTTCTTAGAACTTTTTATCCATTGGAACAGTGTGTCTGGAAATTATTTCACTGTAATAGAGAGTTGGACAGATAATATTTCACTGCCTAGATAAAAAACAATGGGAGTTAATTTATGGTATTTCTCTCTTGAAGTAGAGTGTCCACAAATGAGATCTCCAATGGCTTCAAACAGCCATTTCTTATTCTTGTGGGGCTCTTTCCCTGCTGGGCTCTTGCAAAGAGTTGTTGTTTCTGTTGCTGTAGAAAAGGAGAATGGTGAGGACCATATAAATAAAAGCCGAGACTCTCCCAGTGAGACATAAATTGTGTGGGAGTTCCTACTCTTCCCAGGTTTGAGATAACTCTGGGGGTAACTTGCATTCTGCTTGTCTTAACTGTAAATGAACTCTTTCCTTAAGAGGTAGTGCCTTTAAAATATTCTGTTGCTTTCTGGACAATAATGAGGGAGCTCAGCTGGCATCTCATCAAGCAGCCAGGCATGCTTGTTGGTTCCTGCTATGCTCAGGAATCTAGTGTTTAGAAAGAACTGGGATGGACGTTTTAACGTCTATTTGGTATAAGGTGTAAAATTCTGTGTCTCTAAATGTATTACCCAGAGATGTTTTAGGGTCATAATAGAGTTTAAAGTTTTCTATAGATATTTCCTTTGTAAGTAAATAATACTTTTACTTTATTTAGTCATCCTAGTTATGTGATCTGCAACCTTTGACAGTATAGCTTGAGGAGACACAGTGAGAATGCAAAATGTAGGTAACAAAGAGCCTATATACTACTTCATTAAAGACTTACTGAATGCATTATTGTAGACAAGAAAAAGAAAAACATTATATTCCCCAAAAGTATTTGCAAGCTGAAGAGAACCTGGAGAGGATATTGTAACCCATTTTTGTGCATAACAACACTGATAGAGCAATTGAATACAGTAAATCTCATACAAATGAAGTGTAGAAAAGACTTCAGAACAGTATATTTTTTTTAAAAAAGGAAGACATAAATAAAATTAAAATTTTAAGAAAAACAAGCGAAGTTCTTACTTAAAAAAAAATGATAAGAGAAAAAACACTTTTAAGTCATTACAAATGGTACAATGGGAAGTCAACTCAATACACCTTGGAGAATAAGTCGAAAAGCATACATGTATAGGAAGGTGTAGTAATTATGAATGGGTTGCTAAGAAAAATGTAAGAATAGCAAGGTCTGTGTTCACTGTGAGGTGCTTTTTCTGGCTATATTTTCACACCCCTCAATTTAGAAACAAAAATGAAGAGGGAAAGTATTAAAAAGGTTACAAAAATGCTTAAGGCACTATTGAATATAAACTAAAAAGAAGAGTGTGCTTTCAAAATGTTGGCATTTCCCTGACTGGGTGCCACTGAGAATGAAGGGTAAAAGATTGATCTGTTTTCCTTGCTGCAAGTTCGGAAAGGATCCATAGTTCTTGAGAATCGGATCCTGGGGTGGGTTACGGTGCATTCCTTCACCCACATCTGGTCAGCAAATTTCCTTTGCTTGGGACTTGAGAGAGGGAGAAGACTAAGCTTGTGTTTAAGGACACGGCCCTCTAAATTTGTCCCCAGGTGGTTGCTTGTAGTTTGATATTCCTAACCAAGGGGAAAAGAATTATGTTGCTGCACTTACAATTGCACCAGTCAGTAAATGCCATTTGCTCATTAGTGAATGTTTCTTCCGATTTGTGCTCTCATTTATAATGTGTAAGCAATTCTTTTCTTCAGACAACCTTTGCAACCATGGAGCAAATGAGTAGCTGACAGGCTTATTTTTAACAATGCATAGCTCAAATTGTTATTTTCTTAAAATAGGGGTCATATTTTTCCCCAAATCCCTGGTAATTCCTTGCAGATGTTTGTTGTATTTTGCCACATCTTCAAATGGAAACACTTGGTCTGTCAAAAGAGATAATGAAAGTTAAAACAAAAAATTCACACTAACAAACCATTGCCTACATATGGTAACCTGTTAGAGGAAAAGGAGGATAAAAACTCTTCACTTGCTCTCAGAGTTTGTGTTCAGGACCTGTGCTACCTGGAGCTAAGTTGGTGTGAATGATGAGATGGGTATAGTGTTGGAGAAGTATTCAAGGATTCAATTTTTTCAAAAATGTTTTCTTTTTTAAAGTATTTCAACATCAGCTTGTGACAGTCTTGGTTTCCTGTCTCTTTGAGAACTGGTAGGAAAACTGAGAGTGCTGATCCTTGTTAACAATGTAACATGAAACTGATTTGATTAAGTTGATGCAGGAACCTGAGTTTGTACTTTATTGCACTTGCAAGCAGTTGCATTTCAATTTGACAGAAATTATTTTTCATCAAAGCTAAACAGGAATAAACTATGCCAAAGCTGAGATAAGTATTGTCACAGGGCTTTTTAGTGTTTTAAAAGAACATATTTTACAGTAGTGCAAGTACATGCCTGCAGTGGGGGAAAATGCTTTTCTTTTATAAAGGTGCAGCAGTCCTAGTATGGTATTTGCACGTGGTTTTTCCCCTTCCAGTGTATATTGTTGTTTATACACACACAGTTCCTGAGAATGAGAACACAGGAGTGTTTGGGATGTATTGTAACATACTTGCCAAGCTCTCCAGAATAGCTAATTCCATAATTGTTCCATTACTGCATATTTGACAGGTGTTTTTACACGTAAGCACCATTTTAAATAGTTGTCAGACAGCGCTGCTACTAGTTAGGCAGCTAGGTGTCTCTGTAAAACATGAGACATTCATAACAATCCTGTGAGGAGCCTGGCTAGAAGACACATCTGTACAGTGTTGTCCTAGCGTGGTTTTATTCAGCAGAGCAGTGTTTCTGGGCTCAGTGCCCCCTGAGCAGTGTGCTGAAGAATTTGAATGAAGTCCTCTTAGCTCTAGAGAAGGATGCTACAGTATTTCCGTGGAAGTCTCCTGCTCCTCATGAGTACTGATTAGTAGCTGAACAGTTTTATCTTGATAGATAAACTCTCTGGGCTGATATTAGACTCACTGTGTTGAGAGGTCATAGATGGCACAGGTCATAAAAATAGGAAGCCAAAAGAAAGAGGAAACCTTTTCTTTACCCCCTTTCTGTGGATTAGTAAAGACTTTTTCTCAATGCAGTGCCTGGTTGATCACAGTGGAAGATTCACAACTGATAAGCAGTATTGTCCTACACATCTGTGGTCCTGGGTTGTGTAGGAAAACTCAGCCCTGTTTCATGCAGTGGAAACAACTTCTTGGTTGCAGTGTGATTATTCCAGCTATTGTGGAAGAACCACTGTACTCTGCTTCTCATATTTCCAAGGCCTTAACTGAACTCCTGGATAGGCAAAAAGAGCTGCTCAGCTGTATCCTGGTGAGCTGCAGAACAACGGAATGTGCATCTGGAAGGTGGTGGTGTGTCATCTTCAGACTTTAGGTAGATGAACTGACTGAATAGCTTTGGCAAGAAAAAAAAAAGACAGGGTAGACTTGCTTAGCTGCATGCTTCTATACTAAGTACTTTGGTATACTAAATAACATGAATGTTGCTAGTGGACTTTCTCATCTCTCTTTCTGGGTTGTTCCTGAATAGGCTGTACAGCCCAGTGCCAGCACAGGTCTCGTGAACTTCCAGTGATGTCTGTCTTCCACTGCATGAGCTGACCAGTTAGTTCTACCCACCATTTCCTACCTTTAAAGCAATTATCTCTTGATGTAAGGACCTTTGTTCCTACACTGTGGCTGCTTAGTTTTCTGGAATTCTTTTTCCTAAGTATTTTGGGGTCTTCCATATTCATGTGCACCTATCCCTTAAGAAGATTTCTAAGAGATATGTAAGGCAAAAATTCTTTCTTCAGAAACCATTCTGACTGTTCCTAAGCATGACATAGGTATTCACATGTCAACTAATTTTATCCATCGTTATAGTGTGTATTAATTTGCCTAGTACAGGCATTAAAGTTACAGACCTTAGTTACGTGGAACTTTTTTTAAAAAACAAAACAAAACAAAAACCAAAAAATATCACCATGTTTGGCACTCCGCAGCCTCTGTTAGGGAAGGTGTCAGGGAAGTTCTCAGATGGTGGGTTGCTCTCAGCTGCTAGTAGTTTAGTTCATCCTTGCCTTCCCTTGGAGCTCCTTTGCATGGTGAATGCCATCTCGTCCTGGTAATTCCCTTCTGTTTTGTTGGGTTCCATAATATGTTGTGCAGCTGCTTGAAGTTACAACAGGTCTTCCTGACGAGTCGTTCTGGCACAGGAACCAGCACAGTTTCTTCTCTGATATCAGAGATGGGCAGAATTCGTATAGTTTCTGTTCTATAGCCTTATCTTGCCTGAGTGCTGCTCTCATGCACTGTTTGTCTGCTGGGTGTACAGACTCTTGGGAAGTTTTCTGCTCCTGTGTTTGAAGGACAATTTATTATTAGTATCTCAGTGGTTAAAGCACTTGCTGAGGATGCAGAAAATCTGGGTTCACTGCCTTCATCTCAAGGGGAGGTTGATTTCCTATTTCCTAACACAGTGACTTAGTCATTGAACTATTTTGAGGAGGTGTACTTAATTTAATAATATATAAATAAATTATATTAATTTTATTAAATTTTCACGGAGTTGAGGCCTGGAATGCAGTTAGGTTTTTTTAGGAAATGAGTGAATCAGCTGGTGGCTGTGCCTATGAATATTTACATGTTCTGTGTGAAACAGAAGTATCAGTGGAAGAAATAGAGGGGAAACTCCTTTTAGAATGATTTTATGACCTAGAATTAAAGAAACAATTGTAGGAGGCCTTATTTTAAAACTGTGATCAATGGTTGATAAAATAAATCTAAAATGGTATCACCTATCACAGTTTAAGTTAAGTTAGGTTTCTCAGGCTGTTCTCTTGCAAATGTTTAATCCTGTAAAGTTTCAGGAACACCCTGCGCTAGAATATTCTCTATTATGGCAGTGGAAGCACTTTCCTGGAAGGTGGAAAAAAATGGATTTTAGTTTTCTTGAACAAAAAACCCAGACCTTTGATCTTACACTTCTTGAGTTCTGTAAGCCTCGCATTTATGAACAAAAGGGTGACAGTATCAGTGCCTCAGAAGAACTGTGAATCTTGCATTTGCTTTTTCTTGTTTTGCTTTAAAAATACTTGAAGACTGAACTCAGGGGTTTTTGAGATTCATTACACTTTTTTCAATTTTTTGCTGAACAAAAGCAACATAAAAATGTCAAAAACCCAACCCAAATTCTAAGCAAAATTTGCTGTGCTTGATAGGTGCCTTGCTGTCTGAGTTGGAGTTTGAGCAGTGTGTTTTACAGGAGGACAAGTGGAAGGATAATTTTTAAAATGACTGCAGCAAGGTTCATCAGAGTTCTTCTACCAGAGACCTCTAAATTACCCAAAGACTTCTCATGACTACGTAAGTCAAAACTGACACCTTAAACCTGAACCAGAAATCAATTGGTAGCTAGTTTAGGTCAGGAAACACACAGATAATAGTCTGTAGTTGAGAAATAACCACTTGTGCACAAACTGCAGTTGTTTTATTTTGCAATTGTGAGATACAGTCCAACCTGAAAATAACAACAGAGTGGACAAAAGTAGTGATGAGTAGTGAGTTAAAAGAAAAGTTAGCAGCGAGTGATAAAAGGAGTGCATTGCACAGTTGCTGTGACTGAGAAATATTTGCTATGCTAAGGGCAAGAGAAGCAGTGATTTTTAAGTTAATTAGATTCAGCTTTTCTTTTAATACCATTTGGCATACAGAGCAGGTTACCTAAAGGTGTAATTCTAAACCTCAGTAGAGAGGTTCTCATGGAGAGCAGGTAATCTTATGGAAATTACAACACTGTAATTCATCATAGTTAATATGGGTTTGGACTAGCTGACTGGAGAGGTCTCACTCATACGTAATTTGATAACAGGTTCCCATTGTCAGTAAAAATTTATTCAAAAAAGGGAGGTTATAATTAGCTTATTGCCTCTCTTCCACCTATAAATCAGATTTTTTAATTTTTTTTTTTAGTTAAATGTCTAACATGTAATTTACAAGCATCTTGAAAACATATTTTAAAAGTGCACCTAGTTCTTAATTATCCATGGTAGTCTTAATATATTAAACTAAGATTTTTTTGAAATAATTTCCAATGTATTTGTCATATATCAACATCCATTCTAGAATTAAATTTATTTTGTTCTGTGTTCTTTATCTTATTTCTGATTTCCTTTAACGCAAATCTCAAAATTGAGCAGCTTTTACTACATTATAGACACTTGGGTTCTAAGGTAATTGAGGCATTGACAACTGGTTAGATTTGTGTTTAAACAAAATTCTCCTGTGCTCTAATGCTGTTCTGCTTGTATTTGTAATATTAGAAGGACATCGATCTTGGTCTTAATTTGTTATGATATATCTGTGAGATCCTTATCTAGTCTTTGATTACATGATCTCGTGTCACTTTTCTGTCCTACATCCTGTATTGAGTGCATCATGCTCACTGGAGGAGTGTCTACATAATGTGACGCTTTGTCCTTGTTTCAGTAGAAGGCTCCATGTTTTTGTCTATTGTATTATGTCGCACTCGGAAAACAAAGTGATTCCCCCTGCCCATGGAGTTTTGTCTTGTGCTCAATTATTTTCACAGCTGTAGGAGATGAGGAGGTGATATTTTTTCCAACTTACAGATGAGGAACTGAGGCAAGGAAAAGGTGTAGGCAGAAGTACATAGAAGCACTTGCTAGCTTTAGGAATTCAGCATGAAACGTTTGGTCACTGAGTTTTCAGAATATTTAGCATTTTCTATCTTGAATGCAAAGGATTGACTTCAATTTCACTGTAAGTGCAAGTGGAGCAGTAGAGATCAGATGGGTCTATGTGCTGCTCTTTAAGATAAACGAACCTGTATCACTCCACAGCGCTTACTGCCCTTTTAGTCTTTTACTCACTGTTGAACTGTTGCAGGGCTAGTGATAACTAGCAGAAAGAAGGGATGAGAGAAGCCTCCACTATGAATAATGTGGGATTTTTTCTATTCTAAAAGTAAATTAATACCTCATCTGATGATACTTGGAGAAATGTGTTACCACTGACTCTGTCCTCCAATTTTAAAAAGTATTTATCTAGCATCTCATAGAACCTCTGCAATACAGGTAGGAGGGTGATCCAGTATAATGCCTAAAACCTATTTGTTTACCTGAATTAGTGAGCTAATCCTTTCTTCTACTTTTTTTAACCATCTCATGCCTCATATGCTGTGCATGTTATAGATAATGCAATAAATAAGGCAGGAACAGGCCAGGCTGTGTTAAACTTCATTGCATAATCCTGATCGATCCATTCATCCCTGATTTGAAGTAGGCATAGATTTTTTTGGAGAAGATATGACACATAATATTATCATACTCTAAGGCATATGCACAAAGAGGCCAAGCTGCAGATTATAGGCAACTTTCTCTGTCACTTTCTAAATTGAATGCTAGGTTATTTTTAACCTTAATGCTCTTTTAACATTGAGGCTTCTTTTATGCATGTAATAACTTTCACTTTTTTAAAAAAGTAAACTGCAACTGAATTCGGGGATCTTGGTTTTGTGTGTGTGAGCCTCAGTGTAGTTCTGCTTGTAGATGAGTCTTAAAACCATTTAATAGCTCTGTCACGGGCTTGTGTCATACACTGCCGCCGTGTTCCTGGGGCAGAACAGCAGCGATTCTCTCCGCTTCCTCTTATGTCTTCATCAGTGGCAGTTAGCTTGGCATGCTGTTAGGATGCTTAAAACACTTGTCCTGTTTTGAGAGTGTGTAGACAGTCAAATGTGGGTAGA
Organism: Calonectris borealis; assembly: GCF_964195595.1. NCBI lineage: Eukaryota > Metazoa > Chordata > Aves > Procellariiformes > Procellariidae > Calonectris > Calonectris borealis. The sequence continues at coordinate 68,632,619 of NC_134313.1, read as the reverse complement.
AAAACAAAACTGCTGAAGTGTTTAAAAAATTTCCAGATGTTTAGCAATGAGCTTCAGAATCATTTTTCACGTCCAGGGATCTCCTGAGCCTATTGCAGTTTATGTGTTTACTAGCCTGCAGTGAATCTGAGTTTTTCTTCAGTTTCTTCAGACTTCATGTAAAATATTTGCATCCACTGGTCCTTTTATGAGGAATTCGACACATCTGCTAACTGTTGCATGGAAAAAGATTTTTATATTTTATATTATTTTAAACCAGATTCTGACTAGCTTTGGCATGCAAGTCCCTACTCCCTGAATTCAGGCTTATCACAAGTTCTTTCCATGTTTTCTGCCTTCCTGCCCAAGATTTTTTTTATTTTCACATTTCCCTGATGCCCTTTGCAGCTTGTCATCTGATGTATCTCTTCCAACCTCTTGCGTTCCCACCATTTTGCTCAGTGATTGCATCACAGTTTGGATTTCTGTGTCCAGTAAGTCCTAAATTATCCTGCATCTTTCTTCATGCTCCCCAATGCTTATTCTGGTATAATGAGTGACCTCAAGTCTGACTCGTGGTCCCTCTGCATTGGATTCAGGCAGCTTCTTCCCCTATGCTGAACAGGACATGGGCTTCATTCTCTCTTCTGGTATATGGATCAAATTCTCATGTGAATATTCACCTTATGTAGAATCTCTGGGGAAATAAGTTGCAAGACCTCATGCTGATTTAGTTGAGTATGTGTGAAATCTCTTGGATGCTGTGATGAATTGGACTGGGACCTCCTTGGAAGGAGGGAGAAGATTGTTCCTTCTCCTGGCAGAAGACTTCGGGCCACGGCCAAGGGGTTTGTGTCTGGAGAACTCAGTGTTGACAGCCAAGTGGCAGCCTTACGAATGCAGAGAGATTGAGAGACTACAGGTTAAGAAAAGTGAGCAGCGAGCCAGGAGGACCAAGGGCCTCCTAGGAACTAGGAAGGGACCATACAGAGCTGCCTGCACTGCAAAATCACTAGGTTGCCTGAAATATGCCTGGAAATAAAGATTTGCCATTAAGGATACAATGTGAAGTGGGAGCTTTATTTAATAAAGCCTATCTTTGTTCTCTCTCACCTAGCTGTGATTTTCTCCGCGCCCCCCCCGCCCCCCCCAATTAATTATCCTACATGGTATTCTGATTAAATCCTGAATTTTTTCTTTCATTTAAAGAAATTCTGAAATTCCTTTTTTTTTTTCCCCTTTCTTCTTGAGTTGCTCCAAACACGTGCATATTCTAGCTGTCATTTTTGTGGATGCTGAAATATTGTGGATGGATTTTCATGGGGTGGCAAAATGTACATGCCTGGCACAAAGTTATTCCAAATTTGATGTTTTTTGCTCCCAAAACATGGAGTTGTAAAAAATTTCTGAAAAACAAGCTTTCCAGAATTTTGTTACCCGTGAGCCTAAGCCATTTTGGCTGTTAGCGAAGAGAAATTAGGAAAAAAGTGATCCCAGGCAGATAGTTGGCTTGGAAAATTGCATTCGGAAGCTCTGAAATTTTGCAAGCTTGTAAGAGCAGAAAGCAGCAATCTCTTACAGGAAAGATCCATAGTCTGCAGCCCAAGTGCCAAGAGCAGCATACAAGTAAATTTGAATAATATGCGTTTTTGCATAATGTGATGTAGGTCTGAGCTGCAGCCTTTTGAAGAAAGCATGTGTGAGATGTACTTGCTCCCAGCTCCTGGCTTTCTCTTGGTTCTGCACCGATACACGAGCAAGATGCTACCGTCAGGTGATCAGTGGTATCTCTTGCTCCGAGTTTCCACCAGCACGTACAGCTTCTAGTTTGAGAAACAAAAGTAGGCTGGCGCACCACTTCGTACAGATTGCCCCTAAAAAGGGAAGCGTTGGGCAGCTTTGATAACGGGTTTGCTCCTGTCTTTGCATATCGCTCCTTTATATGTTCTGAATCTCAAAGCAAGTTTTGAATTTAGTTCTGTGTTCAATAGCTTAAAATCGATGCTCAAACTGCTTTTAAATGGGATCTATTGTTAATGTAAAGAGCTGTATCAAAACTAGTGGATATAATGAAAAATACAGCCCAACTTTGTAACGTAATGACTTTTACTAAGTAAGGGAAATAAAACTAATTTAATTTACTGTGTGTTGGCTGTCATCACTATATTAAAGGTTATACCGGTATTTATGAAAAGTTGCTATCTCAGTAATTTAATCAACTTAACAACCTAAGCCTATGTAGGGGTACAAAGTTCAATATTACTTGTCTTGAAAAGAGCAAGTTCCGTTTTTGAAGCTATTTAAAATGCTACTCTAACAACAGCAGTTAGAAACAGGAATGCTAGAATTAACAATTTAGTCATGCTAATTCATAGTATTGTGCAGGTAGGTTGTGAATTCTTAATCATATGGTTTTTAATAAACTATCTGCTATTGGTTTTGTGTAGATCATCCTTTGCAGGCTGGAAGTGCCAAGTGCAGGATAATTCAGTGAATGATGTGGACTATTTCAGCTTCTTGTTTTCAACCCTTATAGGTAATCCATGTGAATGTCATAATTCAGAATTAACAAAATGAAATTTGATTTGATAGTCAATTGCTGGTTTTAATTTAGAATAAATGGTGTAGTAAGTACTTCCTGAAAGAATTCTAAACTTGTTACATTGTTTTTTATGAGATACTCTTTTTTTTTCCTCTTGATCTGATTTTTGACACTCTATTTTTACACTTTATATTGCCATTTAGCCTGAATATTTGCATATATTTTCTTCATTGTAGCAACTTTCTTTGGAAAGTATGAGGAAAACCTAAATTCAGCATATGACTTGAACAAGAATTTTTTTCTAGATTTAAGTAAATGGCTTTTATTGGCTTGTAACAATGTAAATGCCTCTGGGATTTCCTGTGGACATGCTTATGCTATTAAAAACATTCCATCAGAATAAAGTCATCAAATTACGTTGAAGTGAGCTGTCCAGCGTCAGCACGTGAGCAGAATTACTACTTCTGCTATATTCTTACTGAGATATAAAAATAGTTGTGTTCTGGGGTGATGCCACTTTGGGAAATTACAGTGGTTAAAATGGCATAATATTTCTGAGAAATATCTTCCATTAACTTGTCCTGTGGTAAAAAGAAAGTGTCTTTTTTTTAATCGCATCAGTCATTTATAATGTTCAACTACTTCACTTTTAAAAATTACCTTTTTTTCCTAAAACAGTGAAGAGCCCGCTGTACTGATAACTGAGAAAGCGAAAGCAAAAACAAAGTGACTGTTTTGAATCAGTAATCTAGTTTTACTGAAACATCTGATACCTGGCTAGAAATAATTAGCCAAATGATTTTTTTTTTTTTTTTTAAAAACCTGAGGTTATGTTACAAGGTTACTGAGTTATTGTGAACACATGGTGAACTGTCTTGCATGATACCTGTTTTTTTTTTCATTTTGTAAAGATACATACGTTGAAAATGGCAGCATAATGTGGGCCTCTTACAGTTTTTACTCCACATTATAGTTTAAATGGGTATGCCATTGATTTTTCAAATATTTTTGTTTTCGTTCAGAAGTCAGAATTTGTGTTTTGATATATGTAACTTAAAATACCAAGCAAGAGCTTTTAACAAAAAAATGTTATGCAGATATAATTTAAAAGACAGGTTTTTGTCAATGATGCTGTTGAAGTAGAACAGTGCTTGGCTTGTTTTGTGATACTGTTGTACTGCTTCTTTTTCTCTAGGGTTTTCAAGAGAGGAGTTGACTAGTCTCCAGGGTATTAGAGGAAAGCCACACATTAGCCAGACACAGCTTTCACCTGTCCGTCTTTACCTAACTGATCTGGACCAGTTTTTACACCACTGGGCTGTGACAGAGGTAATACATCAACACTAATTCTAAATGACAGCATACAAACTCCGAGTGCTCTCCATCCCTTTTCCGCAGATGCCTAAATCTTGTTGTGAGTTGAGTTGAAAAAAGAACGAAAAATATAATAGCTGTCAAACAGCCAATGTTTTTCTATAGCCATCAGACAATATTTTGAAGGAAGCTGCTTTGAAGGGTGAACGTTCAGACACGTAGTATGCAAGACAATACTCATGACAAAAAATGGGTAGTAGCCTTGGTGGAAAATTCTTAAACACTAATAAGATTAAGACCAGCGATATGTTTTGGCTTTCAAAAATAAATTAATTGTAAAAATACTAATTATGAAGAGTTTTCTTTGAGAGTAAATTCCACTGTTAATTAAAAAGCATTTGCATTAAATGAGATTTTAACTTGGAAGTAATACTAAGTTGGCATTGGTTGTTATTTAGAATAACTTCTGATGCTTATTTAATCAAAATTTACGGGGATTAGAAACTTCACTGTGAATTCAGTTCCTGCTCATAAGATCGTAAGAACTGAAAGCTTAATTTTATTGCTGGTTCTAAAGGGATCTGAGCCACCTGACTTTATTCAGAACAGGTGCATATTAGTCTTCATTCTGGTTCAACTCTTTTTGTTGCTTAGCCCACCGTAAACCACTTTAAGGTGTGAAATCATGTTTTAGTGAGATGCCAATTTGACAGTATTTATGAAATCTCTGTCATGAATACAGAAAGAAGAGTGTAACAGAAGTTCTTAGTTGTATGATTTATTCTGGGTTTTCATTCAATCTTTGTGGTTCAAGAAAGCAGTATAGTAGATTTTTCTCTTCCAAATCATAAAGTTTATGTGATAATCTACTGAAATGAATGATAGTCCGAAGCATATATTGCATGTGTGCTATTATGTATCGAATAGTATTTTAAGCAAAGTTGTTATTGCTATTGTTATGTTGGTACCATGACTGGCACATATCTTTAGATGTCCTGCCTTCAGTCAGTTGGCCCGTGGAGCACCTAAACTTTCTTCCTAAGTTGTTTCACTTTGTCTCTTCTGGGCCATAATGATGTGTTTTCTCACCAAAACACCTTTCTCCAGTATTGAAAGACTAGAATGTTTTCTCTCCCTGTCCTATACAGAACACAGGATTGTTCCTCCGTGAATGCACCAGAGACATTATTTGCAAGTGTTTCTCAAAGAGTTCACATCACCCTATACGTCTGAAGGATTTATATATACTTTAGCTGCTTCTGAAAATGCCACCCCTCACATCCTCTTTCTTTCCTCTTTTTGCTTCTCTTCCACAAATCTATCAAAGTTGGTTGAGAAACCACACAATAGGAATATTTTCCCTTAGGAGAGGTGAAGTAGTTTGATTTGTAGATATCTTGTTTGTGCCTTTGGTTCCTGGTTGCAAGTTTGGTTTACTTGTCCTGCCACGATCTTTTCAGTGCCATCAAGGAGAGTCATTACTTTTCAGAAACTTGAGACTTGGTTTTGTTAAGTACCTTTTCTTGGGAAAGATACAAGGTGCTCTCTCAGGTTCTCAGAAGTGGATGGCAGTCATTAAGCAAAGAGCTGGATATCCTTGGTTAGTAAGGAAAGAGGATTTGGACATCCTATGGAGCATTGCACTACTCTGCAGTTATGTGTCAGCCTAAAGTCTTTTCTAGAGACTAAGTTATGAAGGAGAGAATGGGAACAAAAATCCCACGCATCAAAAAGCTGTGTGTGAAGAGCCGTGAGACCTTCTAGACCCACCTCATTTTGTGGACTCTTAATCAAAGGGAGTTCTGGACTGCCGCTTACAACTCTGAACTTGAGAGGGAGATTGGAGGCTTCTCCTCATAAACACGTTCATGACTGTGGAGAGAAAGTTTCTAGTAAACTGGGTTATATCGGATACACCCTAAGATGTGTCAGGAATAGTCATCAAGGATTTATGGAGGGCAAATCATGCTCAACCAACCTGTTGGCTGGCTGCAACAAGGTGACTAACTTAGTGGGTGAGGGGAGAGCAGTGGATGTCCACTTAAAAAAAAAAAATCAGATGTTTAGACTTTTAGATGACTGTTTTCTCTGTGTTTAAATATCTAATATAGTGCTGTGTTCATTAGGTTTTAGGAGTTTTCTCTTTTCCTTGTTGAGTACCATTCTCCAACCTCAAACATGTTGACCCATATTCTATTTCACGTTCAATTTGTAAAGAAAACATTCTGGGGACTGTACGCCATAAAAACTTTGGGATTTGGAGGCTGGACCATTTTAAAGAAAAGGAAAAAAAAAAAAAAGGAAAAAAAAAATCCTGGCTTGGGAAAAACCTTTCAGTTCAAGATTTGCCAAAAGTTGCACAGGAATACTTTTTGTAGAGCAAGTAGTTTCCACCAGGTATTCAACAAGCTACTCTCCTCTCAAAAAGAAAATAAACCAAACAGCAACAGAAAAACCCCAAACCCAGAGCTGCAGCCTCTGGGGAGAAGAAAACTGCCAGCAAATTAGGAGGCTCTTCTAGGATGTCTTGAAAGACAGTGTGATATGATAGCTCTATGTGCATTGAGTTTGAGGGCGGTAGGTTTGGAGACTGCGTTCTTCCAAGTGGGCATAGTTCAAGGTACGATGCAATTTCAGAATCAAAATATTTTTAGCTGTGACAGAAAATTATTTTGTTTAAATAAAGAAGGGCTACAGGAAATAATAAAACCCAGCTTGAGTCACGCTTTTGGTAGAACTGAGTAGAGCGGCACAGCTTTTGAATGCTGAATCTTTCATGCTTTCCCTTGCTGCATAAGAAAGTTTATGGTGATGCTATAACATTAAGCAAAATATTTGTAGTAATTTAAAATAACCTAGTAAGTGAGAACAGGCCTCCGTTGGCTGCAGAGCAAGCAGCATTCAAGCCTCTCTACTTTATGTTGACAATTGTTCATTTAAAAGAGTTCTCATTGTGTAGTTGTAATTCAGGTTTTCCTCATAACAGAAAAATACTTTATTGTGGATGAAAATAAATACAGAACTGGTGGAATTACGATTTGACAGCCTAGTTTCCTATGAATAAATGAGACTAGTGATCAGATTATTATTATTATTATTAGTCCATGCTCCTCTTTCTTCTCTTCCACCACTAGTTTTGTCTAAACCATTGGCTAGTTTTTGTCTCTTTGCTAGAAGAATAAAGTTGCAAATACTAGTTGCCCATAAGTTTTATGAAAATAAGCAGGTGGAAGAGCAAAAACTCTAGCTTAGCACGAGGCAGCTGATAACTCGGTTTCTGCATCCTGCTTGGCAGCAGCCGGCTGGGCGGCCTGCACGTGCATCACCCTGGACCAGGCTCGGCAGGTGCTGTCGCTTGGCCCGCGGGGGTATCGGGGGCTGTGAGGCAGGAGCAGCTGGGGTTACGGTGCTGAGGAAACGGAAGGGGAAGGGATGAAGGGTGCCAGGTGTGAACCTGTGGGAGGCCACGGCTTGTTGGCTTTATTGCTTGCTGCTCGACTTTGTTTTCAAATTCAGAGAAAGGCAGCCCCAGTTTTCTGTCACTAGCTAGCTGTACTGTGATACAGTCTCTGCTAGCTGTGCAGTGAGTGGTATGTGTTTCTAACGGTAATGAACTGTAAGAGGGAATTTGATGTATAACATATACATACTGGAGATGCAGAAGGAGAAGACACGTGCCTCTGAAGAAGGAGCAAGTTGTAAAGGAAAAGAATAACTTGAGGCATTTTCAAATGGGCTTTTGGAGTGTGTTATAATATAACCAGTGCAGTTAGTAGCATGTGTCTAACCGTAATTGGTGAAAAGGCCAAACAAATGCACTTCTGCTAGGGGTTAATGCTTTTAAGTGGATTATAACAAAAACTATTTTGAGATGGATGCTAATTGTAACTCTTTTTGTCTAGAGAGTGGCAATTGGTATAGTGGAAATATGAAGCCATGTTATTTTTTTATGGAAGCTTGTAGGTAATGGTGATTTGCACTTAAGGAGCAATGCTTAAGAAAAGTGTCCCTTTAAATGCCATGTTGCGTAGCTGTAAAGGTTAATCTTCACATTTTGTCTAAAAGATAAGTTAAATGTGGAAACCTTGGTTCCTTTTCTGGAGCAACTTCCACTTAAAATGACTTCTGCCTTATTAAAGCCAATTATTTAAAATTGTACCCCTGTAGCTGAAATAGATGGGGCTCCAGAATAAATGGTTGCAGCCTTAGGGAAGAGGCTTCAGTCTTTGTTCATTTAAACTGTGCCTATAGTGTTTGTCGGTAATATTGTTCACTCCCCTGTAATTGAATTGCTCTGCTAGTATCGAATGAAATAGCGCCAACAGGAACGAACAGTTTAACAAGGTAACAGTGTATACATGATAATTTCTGTTGTTGTAATATTTGATGTTTGTGATACTTGAACATTTTGGAGGGGGAAAGCAAATGATAATTCAGAAGTTCTGCTCGAAGTGGAGATTCTGGAGTTATATTGAGCACATAGCTGACTTGAAGAAATAAAATACTCAACAAAACGTTCAAGAGCAAACACTAGGGAAGGTCAGCTGCTTTTAAAAGCAGCCTTGAATTCAAAAACCTTGGGTTGCATATAATGTAATATACTGATGTGTGTCAAAAATGGAGAAGTCTTATAAGTGAAATAGAGTTGGGAAGGCTGTATCTGCACTGATATGCTCTGGAAAATTACAACAAATCATTAAAGATAGCAAGTCAATGCATGTAAATTAAAAGTCCCGCAAGGATGTTTGTCCCAAGAAGTAAATGGTGGTGTTGCAGTGCTGAAGCTTAACTTTAAGCAGAGATCAACATTTAAAAAAAACCCTAAATTTTTAAAATGAAGATTTTGAGTTGAAGTTCCTATAAGATTTCAACTTGGGGTCTTTATTGAGATTTCCAGATTAGAGTTACATTGGGGAGAAGAAGCAGCTGAGGGTAAATAGTATCCCTTTTGAATTAGAAATATGCTATAATTTTTACCCTCTTGAAGGAGGATAAAAAAATTCTATGTAAGCCCATTAGTGTTTTGTAAAACTACATCATATCGAAGTTTAATGTTTAGAAATGAAACAAATGTGGTTTTTTCTTGAAAAATAATGCAAATTCCAAAGAAACAAAACAGAAATTATATAAAAAAATGTAATGCCTCCTAAAATGAATAAAGCTCTTTTTCAAAGGTCTCTTCCATAATTTTTCTTAAAATATAAAACTTGAAACTTAAAACAAACCTCAACAACAACCAAAAAAAGAAAAAAAAACCCAAAACAAAAAAAAAACCAAAAAACCCAAACAACTAAAAAAAACCCCAATAAGACCCAAACACCATAACACAAACCCCCCAAAAACTGGACTTGATCTTCAGTTGTGCTCTGTTCTGCCTGCTTCTTATACTTCCAGTGTGTCTTGTGACATTTTATAGCTGGGAGCTCACACGTTACTCCATGTAACTAATGTAAATTAACATCTCCACAGTCTCTGTGCATTATGCTATAAATTCACATCCTGGTTTGTGATACCTAAACTAAATTTGCTTAAAAAGACAGGCTTTGTGGGACAAGAGCTAGTTTCCCAAGCGTACGGTTTTCTGTGTTTCCAAGTCCTTCTGTCTAGTGAGGGGACAGGCAGGTGGATTTGGAGACTTGTACATCAGACGTTCCTTTCACTGTCCTGCATGTGGGCTGATAGGGTGGCATCCACAAGGAGAAGGAATCGGCCGTGGTGACATTTTATAGCTGAGAGGAAGCTGCAGAGCTATGAAAGAAGGGCTTGTTATGGCTGCAAGAGGATGAAACAAAAGCTCCTTGGGTAGCAAAGCTATTTCATGGTGTCCTTTCTTTGAATTTTGTTAGTAAGGTAGCTCTGAGAAGACAACCAGACCTGTGCTGTATTTCAGGTACGGCTTTGTCTCCTCCTGGATAGCACATTAGCTGTTGAGCATAAAACCTGGTTTTGCTCACAAAAGAATAATATTTTCAGAAGTGCCCGTCACTTAGTGAGGCAGTAGGATTGTCTCTAGCCCATAGTTCTTTGCCTCTTGGCACCGTATCTTGCTGGTACCAAGATCTAAACACATGATCAAGTTGTTGCACAGTAGGTGAGCAGTGGTGATTGCCACCCATGTATTTGTGTCCAGTGGCAAATAAAGATAACTTCACTTGGTTTAGTCGACTTTTAATATAGGTTTAACATCAGGCACTGTGCGCAGGCTAGGAATCTGCTTATAGGCAATCGCTGGAGTTCAACAGATACAAGATAAGTTTGTATGCTGCAGTTACTCTGTTTCCCATCCGGCAATTAACTGTGTTTCATAATCCTGAAGTCTTTGGAAATACGTACTCTGTCAAGATGTGGGAGGCAATACATGTTCCTAAGCATTTGTAATTCTTAAACAAGTTTCTGCCTTCCTGTTCTGCTATCCTGTATGTAAAATTAGCCCCTTAGTGGGCTTCTTTTTCCCCCTGTTGCCCACCTATGTATTGTTCTCCTGCAGACTCCATTCCTTCTTTTTGGCTCTTTCTTTTTTTAACCTAGGTTTTGTTTTGTTTTATTGTGATTGTGTGTTAGGGGGGGGTTGTGTGTGTTTTTTTGTGGTGTTTTTTCTTTTTTTTCTGGAGTCACTGAATCAGGAATACCTTTCACATCCGCCCCTGTGAGCTTAGCCAAGGCAGATGAACAAAGATCTCTTGTTGTACGCAGCTTTCTCAACAACTCAGGGCACTGTTAATATTGCCCTGTCAAATCAATTTATTTCAGAAAGAGAAGCAGCACCTGTCAAGGGAGTACACCGCCTGATAAGCTAGGGTGCTTCGGGGGAAGCTGGCCAAGCTTCAGACGACAAGCTTCATTGCCTGCCCCATCACCTGAAAACTTCTCGTTTTCTACGCTCTGCAGTAACATGTTATACTGCATAGAGTCCCGCTCGAAACAGTCATTTCACAAGGGCTTGGGAATTGACTGCAGAACAGCCTGTTACATTTTAGTTACCCATGTTTGAGGTAGATGTCGATGTGAATTGAAAAATACATTTTAAAGTTCACATTAGGATATAGTGTCTGGTGTGTGCCAACTTTCTTTTTTAATAAAATCATTTCTCTTGGGGGCTGAACTGTCTTTGGTCTGACTCCATATAGTGGCTCGCTAAAATACTTGATCCACTATTTTTTCTGCTTTCTTGGTTCCTCCCTGTGCTCACACTTGTGTGTGTCTTCAGAGGAAGGTATTTTTCTTTGAAAAACAGAGTACTTCCCAGCATGATTAAGCTTGAAATTATATGCAGATTTCCCCCGGAGAGTTCCTGATAAAATATTTCCCTTGAGGCTTTTTGAGTCGAGAATCTATCACATTATGGGAAGCATTGAGTGATGTAGGGAGTGGGAACAGTTAAATAATGAACAAAACATTACTCTCAGTTCATCATTTGTGTGTGTTCCTGTTGCCATGAGGGCTCAGATTGAGACTGGGCTTTCTCGGTTCCTCCCAACTCTGCCTTTTGGAGTGGAGAGCATCTTACAGATAAGCAATGTTAAACTGATGGATTCCTCTGACTGTACATTAGAGCTATGAAAAGCCTGTTTCAGGTTGGATTAAGAGTCAGTTAAGTCGGCTGTCAGCAGCAAAAATGCTTTTACTCATCCAGTTGAAGACTAGAGTAAAATATTCCGTGGTGTAAGGATCTCCAGAAAGCCCAGGGAGTGTTCCTGGGCTGCCTTCCCAGCCTTTTTTTTTTTTTTTCTTTTTTTACCCTTCTGCTTTTCCATTTTAGCTGGCTACTGTCTTCCGTATGGCAGGCAAGGAGGCCTGTGTAGTAACAATTTCCTGAAGCGCTAGCAGGGAACCTGCTGCTGTAGTTGTGTGGCTCATTAGTTGGATGGGTAGTTGGGCTTGTCTGATCAATAAGGTTTGGTTTGAAAAGCTGCCAATGGATTATGAAGCCTGTAGTATTTGCTGCATAATGCTAACAGTTAATCCCTGTACTTAAGAGAATGCTTTTCTTTGGTTAATTTACTCAAGTGGATATTCAAACAAAACTAAAAAGGAAAAAAAAACCCCAAACCTCTAAATCTAGACCTGTTACAAAATACTTGCCTCAAAAAGGTATAAACCCACCCTACGATCAGAGATGCTTATTCTCTGTCCGTTCACTTCAGTAATACTCTGAAACAAAACTACTCTGGCTTTAGTCCAAAACCAATCTATGAATGCACCAAAAATGTGATAAATGCTAATCAAATGTAAAATAATGAATCAGCAGTGACATTTTATTATGGAAATTAAACATCATGCAAACCCTTGCCTAAGGAAAATAAATTGTCAGGAAAAATACTAATTTTCATGTGATAATTAAGTTTGCTTTGCTTTCATTTCCAAGTCTAATAACGTTTCAGTTTCACTTTTTATAACAGGCATTTGTTATGAAAGCCATTTCAAGTGGGATTTAATTTATGGAATTGAAAAGGATTGCCACTCCCACTTAATCGGAGGAAAATAGAATTGGATGTAGGGAATGATTGTGCTATTTTGAGGGTCAGAAAGATCTAAAAGGTTGAAAAATGAACTTGCCAATGCACTTTACCACCACCCTTCTAGGCAAGTATGCTGCTTCAGTGGTATGATGCCCAAGTGTTGGTGAATTGTACCTGTTATGAATTGCTCCTGCAACTTGTCATCTCAGGGGGAGCCTCAGTGGACTGGTAGGCCTGTTCTAGGGACGTAGTCCTAAGGGTGAAGTACTAATAACAGCTTTATTAATAATGAAACCTTATTTTTCTGGGTGGACCCGGTGGATTTGCCTTCAGGGTCTTTAATTTGTTGACCTCAATGGGTATGTATTGAATTAGAAGGGATCTCCGTAGCTTACTGTGTCTAGTCTCATGTGCTCACAAACCTGTGGCATACCCCATTTGCAAACTTCCTGAGCTTTGTCTTATGAGCAACAAATGTCTCCTGCGTTTCCCCTTTCATAATCATCCTTCCCAATTTCCGTCTCATCTGCATTCCCAGCCAGCTACGATCATCGTTATTTTTTGTTGCTGTTTGGTTATATTTGTTTTCCTGCAGCGGTTTTTACCTCCTTGCTGTATTTGTAAGTAGCAGTAATATCCCTTCTCGGGTATAGTTTTGCCAGCCTAGGCGGGTTAAGTGCTTTCTGTTGACACCTGTAAGACGGGATCTCCATTTGTGCAATTTTTCTATCCTGTTCCGTTTGAATTTACCTTTCTTGAAAATGAGTGACTCCTATTTTGCACAGTGTGTCAGAAATAGTCTTAAGTAGTAGGGTCTTACGGAGTAGTATTGAACAGACGATCAGTACTCTGTCTGATTACTTCTGTTGTGATGATCTTTATTTTTCTACCCTAAAGTGATGTTTGCCCGTTTCGTGGTTGTACCACAACCACCTTGTGGTCAATTATGCACAGAATGTTCTCCTCATTTCCAACTGTTAAAACTCCTAGCTGCATGCAGAAGTTTTTACTAGTCTCCAAGTGCATGACCTGCCGCTTTTGTTTCACTGAATTTTTTCTGAATCTGTTATTCATCAAACCCATGCGATCTTTTCTATAGGTTAGTCCAGTCCTGTCGTGGCAGTGTTTTTCAACTTTGAGCTGTCAGTCGACAGATTTCATCAACGTAGCTTTACTTGTTATGTAAGTGTTACTCATTAAAATACTAGGTCAGATGGGCATCAGAGTTTGTCCTTGACATGACGATCCCCAGCAGTAACCTCTGTCTCAGCTTGACTTTATATCTTACACTGCTAATATGCAAATGTTTTGAGTGCGTTTCGTGGGAATATTCCAGAGTACTTCATGTTTTATCACTTTCAAATTGCAGTGTACAGAAGCACTACCATATCTAGGATGGAGTACACAGTTTCAATAATATTATTTCATTATTAAGTAAATCTATAAGAGTATTCAGTGCAAAAGTATCTATAAAATTGTCTTTTAAATAGTCCTACTAGTCAAACAAAATACTTGCACAATTACACCTGTAATACTGATTAACAGGAGCAACGTCCTGACAGCCTGACTGTATTGTGTTCTGTCAAGCAGATGCGTTAAGGATCTCCTGAATCTGGCCAGCTTAAGCAGGGCTAAAAGCATGTGTGGCACGTAATTTTGAAAAAAGCTGAGCACGCTTTTATGTCACCACAAATGATACTGCTTGGCCGTTTCTGATTAAACCACGCTGGCATCCACATTACCTAGTATTGAGTTTTCATACCACAGGACCTTGAGCTAATGGTTCTGTTCCTAACCTTTCCTTTCCTTGGGGTCTCTCTTCAGCTGGAAATGTTGTGGACTATTATTTTTGATACAACATGGGTGATGTTTTCTGTTTTGTCATTATTGTTTAGGTGTCTTGACCTGCCCTGATTCAACTTAAGTCTCAAAACCAGGGCACTATCACAGAATTTAATCCCTCAAGTCAGATCATTCTGTGAAAGTTTTCTTTTAGCTCTTTCTTCAGTCAGCAAGGTATCTTAGAGGAATGGTTTTTGCTTAGTCGAGGTATTTGCAAAACTTGAGGACTTAAATTCTTCCCTCCCCCAAACGCCTGATCTTGCTGTTCTCTTTCTGATTCCCTTAAGCACAAACAGAACATTTCATTCTTCATGTGTTGGTTCTTCAGTCTTCCTTGTCCTTAGCAGGACGTCTTGACTGCTAATGGTCTAATAACACACTCGCGCTGCGTGCGTTGCTTTCTGGAGGCTTCAGTTGACACTGGGATAAGCAATGAATGTAAACAGAGGGAGGTCATCCAAGCGCTCTGACTAGTTTGCAAATTATTGGAATAGGCAGGAAGGAAAAAAGAGGAACAGAGAAAGCCATCTCTTGAGGATTGTAGTACAGCTTACTAGAGCTCTGGTTTCTTCATCCTATCCAGGAGCCATATAGCATTTCATGGGGTCTTGGTCAACAATTTTTTTTCTTTTTTTTTTTCTTTTTTTTTTTTTTTTTTTTGCTTTCTCTCCCCCCCATCCCTCCCAACCTCACCATTCTCACTCGTATGTTTTTTACTAAAAAATGAAGATCTGAGTCTTCAGTTCACTTTTTTTTTTTAAACCTCTTTCCGTCATGCCTCTGGGCAGCTAATACAGTTTGCTAGTGCCTGATTATATAAGCACCAGAAAGTTTTTGGCAGTTCATAAAACAAGATTTCCCTTTATAGCATTACATTTCGTATCATCTTTGAATATGACATTTTTGGCAGTGTAGAGGAAAATAAGTTGGAAGTGGATCTTTGCTACTTTCTTCTGTTGTTATATTATTTTTCTGTCCTGTTTGATTGTGATTCTTCTGTTTCATGCTTGATAACGTTATTTGGGAAGCTGTTTTCTGAAGTTCTTCAGCTCTGAGGGAAGGCACGTGGAGGCTTGGTGTGGCGCTGTAGCTGGATAGAATATTTTTGTCCTTCTGCTTCTATCGGATAGGTAAAAAAAGTCACTACCAAAATAAACAGTGGTGTAGGCCGTCATCTCTTTAAACACCGAACAATTTATGTGGACAATGTTAGTCTTATACACTGTAAAGAATCAGTAATTTGAGACAAAGCTGCCATGTGTCCCCATAGGTACTTTGTATTTAGGTCTGTCAACAAAGTATGAGACACAGTGAATGGTTGCTGGTTGCATTAGACTACTCAAATATAACCTTGTTTTATTTAAACAGATGATCTGTCACAGCTTGTCCACTATACCTTCACAAAGTCAGTGTTTTGACATTCTCCAGACTGGCATCTGTAAATATCTGGTAAGTACCATTTTGTCTTCTATGTGGCTTCCTTGTGATAAGTTTTGTGATGGTCTCTTAACCCTCAAATTCACTTATTCCATATATTTCATGTATAATTTCAACATTGGCAAAAATTTTCAACAAGATAAGCGGAGTTTTAAAAAAAAATCTTAATAGCTGTTGGTGTCAAAGCTTACATGGATTTTTTTGCTCTGCTTTGTGAATAGTTCAGCTTGTTTTCAAGCCGGGACAGCTGTAAATGAGAGGTTTCTTGGTTTGCTTTGCTTTTCAAAAGAGTGACTAGCAGCTCTAGATGAGTTTTAGAGTCTGTTGTCTTCTTCTAAGCCTGAATGCTTAAGGGGCATAATTTGCAGTTACCCGTGATGCTGCCTGCCGAGAGGGAGGACCGTTCTGTCCTCTCGAGATGGTTCTGTGATCTAACAAGTATCTGCAGTTCCCTGTGTGGAGGCCTGCTGAAAAATTACTAGACCAAAGCTTCCACAGGGAGTAGCTTACCTATAACCGTAGTCCAGATTTTTGGGGGTAGGTGTTTTCTTAAATCACAACTTTTAAATCACCTTATGCGTTCTATTGCACTGTCCCTTTGAGAGCAAACAGTTAAGTGGATTTTTATAGTTGATTAGACTGCTGCCCAAGATCTCTAACTGGATGAGGACACTAACAGGGAGGAAAGGCACTGTGTAGGCAACATCCTATATGGGGATTTATTTGAGCAGTCCCATCTACTGGATTTGTATAAATTGGAATGTCTGTGTTCACATCATCTTCCAGACTGGCTGACTGGCACGTTTCATCAGCGGTGTTGGCTAATTTGATCTTCAGGATGCTTCTTTGTGTGCAGACATCCGTCTAGCTCACTATCATTATTTCCTATTTGTGGTTGGTCAGGAACATCATTATTAGTTTTTATATTAGTTTTAGTGCCTCAGTGACCTGTAGTATTCAGCAGGGTCTTCGTGACAGTTGCAGTCCATCCTCTGTCACGCAGGAACGTCATCCTTCTACCTCTGCAACCGGCTGGTGCAGGGTCAGCTTGGGACGGTGATCTGCGCTTGTGGCCTTGAAATACACCTAGTGTCTTACATTGGAAGTATTTAAAAGTTTGAACCCATCATTGTTCTTCATCTTTTACCTCTCATGAGTAATCATACTAATGAAATACATTCCACGTTTCTGTAGCTTGTACTTTATTGATCTTTTTCTAAACATTTATAAAAGAAACAGCTGACCTTGGTAAGTGAACCAACTGCCTCTGTCAGCTTAAAACAATGTACCTGCAGGTGCGCAAATTAGGCTACTCTAAAACTCCTTAAATTAGTTTTTTAATAAGATAAATGGTGCCACATTAGCAATGCTTGAATTTTTTTTATGGCTTTAGAGGACAAAAATCTAGGATGGGTTACTCAATAGCACTTCGAAATTTAAACTGCTTTCTAATGCACTGCCTCTACCCAAAAATGAATTTTTTCAAAATTATTTATCATGCCTATAAAATCCTTACTGAAGATGATGTTCTCATTTTAACAACAGAAGAGTATCACCCCAGCTGTGGGCCCACCATATGTTTCATTAGCTTTAAATTAACTCGGCTCATAATGCTCTCATTCCTGTCGAGCCTGTCGGATTTCTAAGGAGACTCACCCTGATGAGGATCCAGTAGAAGCTTTTCTTTCTGGAGAATAAATCCGAGTTTCCTTCTACCTCAGTGACTGCTCACTGCCGCTTCACGACACGGAAGGGCTGCTCTGTCCCATGATATATGCTTAAAAGGAAAGACCTGTTCTGTCCAAAAGGTTCTGTTTGTGCCTGTATCATCTTTCAGAGCAAGGTTCAAAGCAGTGGGTTTTTTTAAATACGTTTGAGATGAGTGTTTATTTAGAGGGGATGGAACGAAGATGCCGGTTTAACCTTCTGTTCATATGGGTGGCAATTTCTTAGGAAAATAGGGATTTGAAAAAATGCAGTAGTGTGTAGAACTTGAACAGAAACAAAGTAATACATGTCATGATATGAAAGAGATTTGTTCAGCTCTAGGCATGCTCGTATACCAGCGAAAAACTTGTCGATAAAGTGATGAACTTGGGTTTTTTTGTTTAATACAGGTTGGATTGGTTGTAATACCCGATAGCACAGCTGGATCTGTTCTATGTGCCATAAATAAGCTCTTGGATCAAGCTTGCATCCTAAGTGAAAACCTGCACAAGTTCTTAGCCTCTTGTTGTTACAGTCTTCTGTACTTTCTGCTAACTTTAGACAAAGAGGATGCAGAACACGTACAGAAAAGGTAATGCTGCTTTTCTTACCGTGTGAATTGTCTCTGCCTTTATACCCACAAGTACTTAGAGATGTAAAATGAAAGGATACCCCCCCAATTTATTTTGCTGTCTTTTGCTTACTTCAAAACAGTACTTGGATTTAAGAAAAATAGCTGCAAAGTTAGCTGGAATTATTTAAAACAATAACTGAAGAAGCTTTCATCTCAAATTGTTCCAGTTAGATGTCAGGACCATCCTGACCTTAGAAAGGTGGATATTTATACCTTAATCTTTAGCTTTAGCCTTTAGTTGCATTAGCTACATTGAAAAGCAACATGCTTGTACCCTTAACTGACTTGATATTTCAGCTTTAACAAAACTTCTCAGGCATCATTTTATAGACTGCAAATCCATTTGATTTAAAAAACCAAAAGCTACAGATACCAGATTTAAATAAGTTTATTTACCTGTATAACAGAAATGTCTTTAAACAGATTAAACTTCAGATTTTTCCTCTAACTATTCCATATACAGGAAAATTGTTCAAAGGTTACTTAAAATTTAAGACATGTTTTTAAAGCTGGAGTCCTCCTTCACTTACTGTATTTAATGACTTGCATGTCACAAAAAGCTGATTCCGTTGTTTGGTTTCTTATGAGTCTTAAAGATTCAGGTATGGCTGAACAATGACTGAAAGAAAAACCTCTTCCCAGCTGCATCAAGCAGAAATTACACTGTGTAAGAGCTTCAGCAACATTTGTAGCTCCAGGGCAGGACCTTAATTTTTTTTCCAGGGCTGTACATAATTTTAGAATATTTTCAAGTTTAGCATTTTCTGTTACAAACTTTCTGCTTCGGCACTAATTATGGTGAAGGCAGTTGGCATGATTGAATTCAGAGGCGCGTTTACTTGTACAGCTATGAGGCAGGTTCACAGAAGATACTTGAAATACGTGTCCTGGATCATTTCCGTTTTTGTTCTCTTTTCCTCTCAGGGATATGCTGTGGGGATCATGTATTTCTGCATTAGCACTCCTGCCACGGTTACTGAGACTGATGCTGCAAAGCCTGCAAGTGAGCAGGATCTGTCGGGAAGAACTGCCCGTTGTCGCTCAGTTGCTTCGCTTACTGATGCAACATGGGCAGCTCAGGAGCCATATGATCACAAATGAATTTCTGGTGCAACAGATTATCAAGGACATCATGGTATGAAACTTCTTGTTGTTTCCCAGAGACTACAAGGATATACTTCATGTTTATGTTTAAAAATTATTGCAAACCCTGAAGAACAGATGTTTAGCAAAACACAAGTCATGGTTGTCTTGTAGTTGTCTTGGAAGCGCAGGCTGTGTAGCAGGCAGCTACTTGTCCGAGCTCCTGTGGTCACTGCACAGATGAGTCGGTTCTGAAGTTTAGCTTGCACCCAGCCCAGCGGCCCTGGGCAACAGTTGGCTTCCTACCAAAACGCACGGGAAGCGATTACCTACACAGCCTGTCTGAGGGAGAGCTGTCGAGAATAAGAAACTAGTCTTTTCTGTTTATTGGAGCAGGGGTACATAGGTGTACGAAGATGTTATTAAATCAGACAAACTCTCTTAAATATGTACAGTGCAAAAGATATTCTCTTTCAAATATTGCAAAACCCAGTGCTTCTATTGACACGTCTACGTTCCAGTGGTTTCGAGACTATTAGAGTTGCTTCTCTCTTCAGAGAAAAAATCTGAAACTGCCTTTGCACAAAGCTCTTACTAGTTTTGAGTGCAGAGAGTTTGCACGTCCCACAGGTTTGAATAAGCCAGACGTATCCATTAGTAGCTGTTAAAAGGCCTGTTACCAGAAACATACCCTCAGTGGTGGCGAAAGCAGATGTAAGAGAGTATCGCGCAAGTTCTCGCACACGGAATGAGGTGGTTGGTTTCCTTTGGTGTTGAAATGCCTCAGCCAGTTTTTGTGATGTTCCACTGCGGGTGGGTGGTGGTGGTTGTTGTTGGGGTTTTTTTTAACCACTTAGGAATGCTCAGGAGAGTCTATTAGTGGACCGTGGGCTATGTTGGTCTGTTGGTAGCAGTTCTCCTGTAGACTGGGGTATTGAGCTCTCCTGCTTTAGTAGAACCATGCTCATTTGCCTTTTAATTGACTACAAATTGCAGAATTGGAAAGTAAGGAAGCCACTATAACTAAGAGTAAGGACATCACATCTGGTGTAATTCCCACACTTCACAATGTAACACCGACTTAGTGTACCAAGTAGTAACACTTTACTGTTTCGGCTTTAACAGACATACCGTGTTGAAATGTATAAATGAGAAGAATAACGTGACTGTGTGCAGGTGAACGAGGCCGTCTCGTACCTTTAACAGTGCGCCTGATTAACTGTAAAAACAAAGCAAGTGCTGTCGGTGAAACTGAGTTTTACCTTTTTTCCCCTTCTTTCTAGACACTGAAGAGTGGTGAAGTTCAAGAGCAGTGGCTAACAGACCTCCATTACTGTTTCAACATCTACCTTGCCTCTCATCCCCAGGGACCTGGCCCTATAAACGCGGTATATTAAAGAGGTCGCACTGCATTTATTGTAAAGCATTTACTTCTATTTAGTTTTGAATGGAAGATGTTGGAACAAAGCTTGTCAATTTTTTTGTAAGTGAAACAGAATAAAAATTTTACAAAGAACTGCATACCTCTGTTGCCTTTCTTTTCAAGCAAGTAGACGTTACTGGAAGTTGTTTTAGTAGATGTGGTGACCACAGTAAGGGGTGTTAAAGAAAATCCAGTCTCCTTGAAGCTTAACTGCTTGCAGAGAAACAGACTTATATTGACTCCAATCATCTATTATTTCAAAGCATCATATTAATTTAAAAAATTATGTAATACCAACTAGAAGAAGAAACAGAAAACAATATACTTTGAAACGAGAGGGTTTTGCTGAGTTCATATTTTTAAATACTCTGTGCAGTAAATACTGTACGCTGGCAGCTCCAAAGCTGTTAGAAAAACAAGTTTTCTTCTAGAATAGGCCCCATGTTTTCTTGCTTTCTGTAGAAAGTCTTTTTGTGCATGTATAAAAATAGTTATTAATAGGGAAAAAATTGGTGATAATCTCAAAAAGTAGAAAACACACCCCTAGCAATTTCCATAGGCTGTGGAAAGCAATTTGTTTACTGAGTGCTTTTTGTCAACATCTCTACTTTTCCTTCCAAATCCATAGCTAGCTAAGAAACAATTGTTTCTTTAGTACAGAAGTGGAGCATGAAGGCTGTTCTTCCCTTCCTGTTTGGATTTTGAAATACATTTAATAAATTTGAGGTGAAATGGAACAGCAGTCGTTCAGAACTGTTACATCTTTAGTACAGTTTCCCTCTCCTTTGAAACTGCGTTTGATGAACAAATTCAAAATTCCTACTTTTGACAACGGAAAACTTTGGGAACCCCTGCAACTCTATTGTAATGCTGGGCTTAGTGCTTCATTTTCTGTTTGCAAATGCAATTCAGATTTCATGCTGTCAGTAAATAAATTAACAGTTGCATTCAAAAACTAATTTGTACACAAAATAAAATGAGTCCAACTCCTTAGAATTCTGCTTGGCATGTAATGCTGAGATAATACAAAATTGAAAATGTGTTCAAGTTTAATATATTGTAGATGACTTGTACATTATGAAAGATAACAGTGGTACCGGAATGTACTTTTTAAATTCCAAACATTCAGTTTTGCTTAGTGCTTGAGTCTTGTATTTTTTGATTTTGCAGCAGTGGTTGGTCTCATGTTGTATGAAAATTGCTTTGATTTTCCCATGTTCTCCAGCAAATTAACACACTGTAGGTTGTTTACTGTAAAAGAACAAAATGGTTTTGATGAGTAACTCTAGTGGATAAATGGAAGTTTAATCTACACTGCATTCTAGATTTCATAAACAATGAATCCACCAGGAAAATAACATGCCTTTTTTGTGACATCTCACTGTTGATTATCTGTAAATGGAGTTCGGTTTCTGTGGCACCCGGTACAGCTTACATAGAATGCTACTGCATATGTTTAACGCGGCCTATAATAATGGAGCTTAACCGGAGATTTACCCTCATAAACGAATGAAGGTTTCCAGGCTGACGGTTCAGTCACTTACACAATGCTCTTGGCTGAGTTTGCTGAAGAGCAAGAAGAGATTTTGTTGAGCAATATTTAGCAACGTTAGGTACTGGGTCATTTCTAGAAGGTACGGGAAACTAGTCCAGGGCTAAAGCAAGTACTCTCTGAATTATTAGAAAGCAGAAATGAATGTCAGCTGACCATTCTCTTCAGTTTTGAGTCTGGCTGAATGTCTGGACTCATTCAATGTTCTGTAATGTGCTACAAATAATATGTGTGTTTTCCTTTCCCAGTTTTGTAGAGATTGGATGCAAACATTTCAGTGCTTTATCCCATTCTAGCCAGGGTCATCCCAAGTGCCATCCCATTTCGTGGAGGGGGTGAACCCAGCACATCTTAAGGATGTCTTTCTGAATTGCAAAACCTCCTCCTTTACAACTCTATAAACACACTTTAATGTCCACAGTGAAATAAAAAAATGGGCTTATCTGTCTGGCCTGCTGCAGAGAGCCTCTTTAAATGCCATTTACTGAACTGACAAAAGGCATCTAATTAATAAGAACATATATTAAAAAAGGAACAACTTTCAGGTTCCAAAATGTTTTAATTGTGACGATCATAAAGGCTCTATTTGCCGGAAGTTTCGAAGCACTTACCCGCTGTCTGTATATCCCATCGCAGGCTCCTTTTCTACCTGTCACTCTCTGCCTCCCTTACTTATTTGTACATTTCCTTTCAATACCTTCTGCGTGTCCCCACTCCAGAGTGTTTGGTCTGCTTGTAAGTGAACCGAGTTTGGTGTCAGTCTCCTGTTACAGATTTGTCACAGCATGCTTTTCCCACTAGCTATATGAACATTAAATCTAGGGCTGACAGTCAGCCTACACCTTCCCAGATGCACCTTCTGCTAGAGAAGAATCAAACTGAGCTGTCCATTCTGACCTACTCCAGGCACCTACGTCAGAAGTAGAGTATCTGGCATTAGCCACTGACAGCTCTGAACTTTTCCAACAAACGTAATGTTGTCATGCACAAAGGCAGTCAGATGAAAAACATGTTATTGTCTTTAAGTAAGGGCTAAAGTTCCCTGAGCTCCTATTAGGCGAATAAAAGTAGGTAGTGTTCTAAAGGAACTGGGCAGAGTTCCTATCGCTATCCTATTCGTCACCAAGTTATGAAAGCAAAGGACACTCAAACCTCAAAAGAAAGCCTTTTTATTTCAGAAGACAGGGAGATCTGTTGTCCTGAAGAGTTAAACGAAAAGAAGCATTATTTGCCGAAGCTCTTTTAAAATTTAGATTCATGTCTGCATGAAGAGGTGGCAATCAAACACCTGTCCGGTCATGCCTCTTAATTAAAATGGTTTTGAAACAGTGGAAGAAAAAAGCCTCTTAGTGAGGCAGAAACTCTCAGTTCTAATGAACTCAAGGATAGGTCTACTGTCAGATTTCCTTTTGACTTAATAGTTTTGTTGGAAAATGTATTTTTGCTTCCCTTTGCAAATTATCGGAACTGCTGTCTCCTTGAAGCATTTGCGTTGTTGCTATCTAGCTGTGGCCTGCCTCTGAACAACATGTGATACAACCACGAAGACAAAATGACCAACTGGGCGCTGAATCTTCACCTGGTGAAGGGCTAACATTACCATAGCTCCCATCCCCGAGTAAGTGCACAATACACTTGAAAAAATCTTAAAAATGCTGTTTAGTAAAGAAGTAGAAGGAGAGATGACGGTGTACTCTAGCTTCATTTTTAGCTATCTATCTGTCAAATAATGCCACATGCATGGAAGTTCCAGCCTTTAATGACTTTGATAATACTTTCACAATCTCTGTTCTTCGATGCTCTGCTGTATTACGCAGTGTAGCCCCATCTGCCTGCCCCATCTGTAGTCCAGATCGTGCCAACCCTGCTGCCCCAATACCCGTTCCATACACAAAATTTCAGTTACAAACAGAGCTAAGGTTTTTCCCAAGGAAGACCCGATAATAACTACATGGTTCTCAAGTTAAGTAGCAAATAAAGCATGATTTTGTTAGAGCCTTAAAAATCACTGCAAGTAAAACTCTATGAAATAATTGAGGGTCTGTGCACAGTGCAGGATCCCCCTTATGCCATTTTAGAAGAAAGGGCAGAGATCAGATGAGTAACTTTGGATTTTCAAGTTTTTGTCTATGCACTAAACCATGTATTTCTAACAAACAAACACGTGTGTAAATTCTTGGCACATGTAGAAATCCACTCTCTTTACTCCTATAGTAAAGTATAGTAAATACTTGTGCTGTTGAACCAAAGTATGAGCATCTATAAGCAATTTTAACCACAGGTGAATGTTATCTGGCTTATCACTGTACAAGTCCATTATATTAATGTTTTTCCTAGTAACAGCCCAATGAAAATAAGTTTTCATATAAATGATTCAACACAAGGATAAAAGTACAGTGCTCAAGTAAGTCCAAAGTTAGTGAAAGAAAGAGCGTGCAAGCACAACAGTTTGGTAGTAGTTACGTGTTTTGATACGAGATCCCAGTTCTTGAGCAGATTTTTTCTTTTCTAAGATGAAACCAATCTCATATATGTATATAAAAACATTGAAGTATTCTTAAAGTGTATGTGTCCTACCTGAGACCAGCTGCACATCAGAAAGTTTCAGCTTAGAAGGAGGTCTTGTTGGCTGATATACTTTGCCTTCCTGAGAACGTCCTTTAACAAACAATATGAACAGTTCTGTGTTTATTCATATAAAGATGTGGTTATGTATAGCTATAAATTATTTAACTAGGCTACAGCATTATTTTATCCTAAAAATTATTCTCATTTATGATGAGGAAACTCATAAGACGTTCTATATGGCAGAAAAATTGTGACAACCACAACTGAACTTTAACTAAAGTTAAAATACATCTTGCAGCTGCTATAAAAAAGAAGGAAAATAAAATGATTAGCTTTATTTCTTTATTTATTTTATCCTTTTTGGCTACCTACAGAGCCATGATAGAAGTGACTTACCACCTGGTAAAGTACATAAAGTTAGCACATCCTTACTCCATCAGCGATTCACACTGTAAAGGAACTCAAAGTTTAAAAGCAGTGCTTTTCCTCTGCTCTTCAAGATGCATTCCTGTGCACCGTGCACATTCAGGCATAGTGCACAGCAGTGCAGTGCTATCATAAAAGTTGATCTTGCTCTGCCAGTAAAGACCAGCTGTCTTCAAACAAGAAAGTTACTAACATGGAACAAGACCATATTCTTCAAATGGAAATATTAAAAAAACCAATACAAATCCAAAAAAGTTTAAAACAGTGCTTAAAAAAATTAAACCACGTTCCAGATAGCCACTGTGCATCGATACAGCCAGCTACCCCCAGTTTAACTGCTCTGTTCTCTTTCCACATCGATATATGTGAATAGCTCTGGCAACAGAATTATTTGGTTGCTCAAGACCCTTGCTGGAGTAATATCACGTGGTGATTCAAACAGCTTTAGCAGCAGCCATTTTAAATCACAGAGGGTTTTTTTTTCCAACCTGAAACAGAAATACAATTACCCAGAACACCTGAAATGCAGACTGATTTTTATAAATAGTTGAAATCCCCAACGATTAGGGAAGAAGTGTATCGAAGAATCCAAAAATAGAGAACACTGTTATAAAAATAAAAACGTAGCTATTTAAAATAAAGTATAGTGAAGACAAAATTACCATATATCTGCTTAAGGATGGACTGCTTGCCGGTTTTTATGGCTGAGCTGGTTTTGCTTATAGATTTCAGATTTTTACATGAAGGAACCGATTTCAGAGGGCTATGGTTCAGCTGTTTCTTCCAAGCAACCTGAATGAAGAAGGCAGCTGTCTCTTGTCTCCATTTGTCTTCATCTTCTTTGCACTGCCGCTTAGCACTAAGAAGCTGAAACAACTCCTGTCTTAGCTGGTAACTAGAGAGCAGAAAAGAGAAGAGCACTTGTTTTAGGTGACCTGTTTTAACTTCAGTGCTTTCCACGCACCAGTTCACATGGTGGATTACATGAGTAACGGGGAAAACAGAACTCCCACTGATGTGCTAAGTCATTTAGACGAGAAATGTTTGCTCAGAAGAAAAAGGAGGAGCTGGGTTCAATTCTGGATGCATCCATTACTTCACACAGCTAATAAGGATCTGGCATTACAGGTATCAAAAGTTACAGTACTACAACATTGGCTTATCAACTGCTTTATAATATATGTAGAAAATCTGGAGAAGACAAAACCTATAAATATTTATGATATAACAGGATAATCAATACTGTTCTCTCATTTTCACTATATTCAGAGCTAATAACACCAAGTTTTCTTGTGTGCCTTACCACTTTGTATTCTCAGTCAATCAGTGCAAGAGACGAGCCAAATCTACCTCTCACGGGTTCAACTGCACATTTCCTCTACAGAAAACTAAGCTGTTTTCCATTCCTTCTCTGAAGATGCTCCCCTCGCCTTGTTTTCGGCCATCTGTTCTGGCTTTTTTTCCCTTCCCTTCAAAGGCTCCCCGTCTCCTGACCCAACCTTGCCACAGCTGCTTTGATCTTACACGCAGTCACAGCCCTGTTCCAAGTGGCAGCAGTGGATTATCTGACCTTCTTCCCACTTCGGTGGCTAATGGCACCAGCAACAAAGAGCCGTTCGCTTTTTTTCCTTGAATCAGATATAAGTATTCAATCAGATATTGGCATTTCACACTCACAAGTCAATTAACTGGCCTAGCAATTAACTCTGAATCTTCCCAGTACAAACCTGTCACAAATGAACACTGAGTAACACTTGTAAAATATTAATTATAAGTGTTTGGTAACAGGCCAGAAAACATTGATCATCCTCCCCTCCAGCATTCAAAAAGGCTTCCACTGGATGCCCTGGTAAAGGGAATGAGGAAGGAGGGAGCAAGAGGTGATTTTGTTCTGTTTCTCCATCTGCAACAAGTTCTAAATTAAAACAAAAGACAACACAACCAGATACAAATTGTTTAAATATATGTTATAAGCCAATGAACTATATAATTCAAACAAAACAGCAGCCGTATACAGAAAATGAGTACATAAAAGCACAATAGAATGTCAAAGGGGGATGATATGCTCACTTACAGCGCCAATAATTTTAAACTTTCAATAAGCTTAGTAAATTACCTCTGTGAAATTTGCTGGGTGAGACAAACGTATTTAATCTTAATTTAGTGGAGCTTCAGAATTCAGGCATGTACTGTTACCCAGCTCATTAAAGTACGTAACAAACACGGGGAGCATCTTACTGCATCTTACCAATAAATGTCAGTAATGCCTGCAAGTTGCAAAGCACGGTATGAATTCAGAACAGGAGCATTATTAAGAGACAGAAGAAACAAATGATCCAGTTTTGTTAAACAACACGTCACTTAGAACTTTTCATCGGGGTGAGGGAGGAAGAGAAAGTGAAGGGGGGGGCACAATTACAGGGACTTGCTAACATAACTTGAGCTAAGGATGGGTTATGTGAATATCGCTGCAGGAAAAACAATCGGGGAACTGTTTTCTACCTGAGCAGAAAAGAATACTAAGCTATTCTCTTGGAATTCAGTAATTACTGCCAGAAGCCTTTGCTGATATGTGAAATGACCCATTCACAGGCACTCCACCTTTGCACCCAGCTGTGAATTCGTAGTTGTAGAGAGCTTCTGCAACAAGAAGACAACTGTGGGACTCCGACACTGAGAAGATGTAGGCAGTGATCTTTAGAGCGTGTGCACACTTTTTTAATTCAGCTCTCCCATAACAGATCATTCTGATCCTAGTGAGAAAAAAGAATGGGATCGAGTTTGATGCTCTATGAATCTGATGTGGTGCCTTAAAATAGCCAATGCTTAGTCAAAAACACTACTGCACATGAAAGAAATGTGGAGTGTATGTGCAGAGTGACAAAGCTGGCAAA
Organism: Calonectris borealis; assembly: GCF_964195595.1. NCBI lineage: Eukaryota > Metazoa > Chordata > Aves > Procellariiformes > Procellariidae > Calonectris > Calonectris borealis. The sequence continues at coordinate 68,604,759 of NC_134313.1, read as the reverse complement.
TGGTATTCAGATTCATTGTTACAGAGGCTCTAATCTTAAAAAATACTGCTGGTAAAGTATGCGTGTAGCACCAATATATAAAAAAATACAGCTTGACTCCAGCAGGAGAGCAACAGTGACAGCAACCAACTTATTTCCAGCTTCTGTCGACTCACTGTGGACCCTGGAGAATGGTACGGGCCTCAGTGCCCCCCACGAGAGAGCGAGCCAGACACGGAATCTGTAAGCCTCAACGAGCAGGATAAGCAATTAACCTTTGGCAAGCCACACACCTTAAAATACACTTTTGAGGACTACATTTATAAAGTTTGTGGACTGTGGGAATTGAAACATTTGTCCGAGAAAGGCAAGTTTAATATACTTAAGTAGACCAGTACCATTGTGTTGTAGCTCACAATAGCTCTCAATAAACTTTCAATAAGTAAATCATGACTATAAAATTTGCAGAGTGAGACAAATGTATTTAATCCTAATTTAGAGAAATGCAGGAACTCAAGCATGTACTTCTACATGTTTCTAATGTAGAATGATACATTAACGATGTATAATTCTATTGCTGGCTACAAGTACATGCTATTTACCAGTGCAAGCCTGGACCCAAAAGACAAACACAAAACTGAGTGGGACCCACAGCCACAGAGTAGGTACCTGCTTAAGAACTATAATTTGACGTACATTGGATGGGAAATGAGGTATTTCAGAGAGAGTGTCAGAATAACTGACATAGTAGTAGTCAGCACATACAGCTTGCCTAGCGTCACCTAGCTGGAAACGCTAACCCTGACTTCTTGGCAGGTAGGTGCCACCATCTGACTTGGGGTCCACATCCTAAAATACCCACACCACCTCTTTTTTTTGAGATATATATGAACTCTGCTTCAAAGGAAGAGGCAGAACTCTCTTCTCTTTAAAAATAAACATTACTGCTGTGGTAATAGCATGGAAATTGGGAGGAGGAACTCTGGTCCAATTTCACAGCTCTCATCATCCATCGGAGTGTTTCAAAACAGACAATAAAGCTCACATTGAGCTTGAAGCATAAGCAGAAAAGGCGGCAGAACTGGCAGGCCTGGAAGAGAGAATGCAGGAGGGAAGCACGGCTCTTTGTAACAGTGTAGTGCTCTCGCCTCGGCATCGCTGGCCAATGAACTGTTCTGCATTCTGCATCAAAACATTCACTGAATTAAATGCATTATGATATCGCTGCAAACTTCATGAACTCAATCAAAGCTCTAGCAACAGTAAACCATCCATAGACGTAACAAAATGACAATGGAGGAACTGCCAAACTAATCTCTCCTGCAGTGTTGCAGAATTTATGAGCCTCGTTAGTGTTCTATAAAATAGGAGTTTTGCAAACAGAACAAATATATTTCTTTTTCTTTATTAATTCTTTAAAGAACAAAAGTCATTTAAACAATCTTTACTCCTCACAATTTCCAAAGTGGTGTAAGTAAGTGCATGCACTTCTTGCTGAGATAACACACCACTGCTGCTTCAGCAGGTGGACAGTTTAGAAAGATCTATCCAAAACGTTTAGATAGTCAAAACTTTAAACGGAATGCAAAGATTTCTACACAAGTAAGCTAGCTTGACACAAGGCTTTAGATCCCAGTTCCTGTGAGGAAATTTACACAAGCACTCACTACACATCTTTATGCTTTGACTGAAAGCTACGGCATGCACCTACTCCTCTATAAGGATTTTAATTTGGTGTTAAGTGAAAACAGAATAGCCTTCAGAAGCAACAGTTTCACTTACAGATATACTCTCCTAACTTACTCCTGACTTACCTTAGCTTTTGATATCTAAAAGGGTCTGAACACCTAAGACAAGAGTTCAGGATCTAAATTAGAAAAGAAAGCCGAGGAAGACATTGCCAGCACTGAGCTGCTTACATAGTGTTTGGAAAAATTTGGGAAGGCAGGCAATGTTTATTCAGCCTCTAGCAAGCAGCAGAGAGAGCTGATGGCAGAAGCCCTGGATCACTGGGAGAAGAAGGTGACTGCTTCGCTTTGCAGTTCAGTGTGAGTATGAGAAAAATCACAGAACCACGGAATGGTTTGGGTTGGAAGGGACCTTCAGAGATTACCTAGTCTAACCCTCCTGCCATGGGCAGGGACACCTTCAACTAGATCAGGTTGCTCAAAGCCCCATCCAACCTGGCCTTGAACATTCTGGGGATGGGGCACCCACAACTTCTCTGGGCAACCTGTTCCAGTGCCTCACCACCCTTATCATAAAAAATTTCCTCCTTATGTCCAATCTAACCCTACCCTCTTTCAGTTTAAAAATGTTCTCCTTATGTCCAATCTAAACCTACCCTCTTTCATTTTAAAATCATTGCCCCTTGTCCTGTCACTACCGGCCTTGCTAAAAAGTCTCCTTGCGTCTTCCTTCTAAGCCCTCTTTATATATTGAAAGGCTGCAATCAGGTCTCCCCAGAGCCTTCTCTTCTCCAGGCTGAACAACCCCAACTGTCTCAGCCTTTCCTCACAGGAGAGGTGTTCCATCCCCCTGATCATCTTTGTGGCCCTCCTCCGGACCTGCTCCAACAGGTCCATGTCTTTCTTGTACTGGGAACCCCAGAGCTGGATGCATAAATAGCAAATGGAGAGCAGAGATGATAAAGTACGGAAATAGGTGATACTGTACAAAAAAGTCAAATTTTCACCAAAAAAGAGGCTCCAAAATGAATTAAAAATACCATGTTCCAAAATTTTAACTTTTCACTGGAAGAGGAATGTACTCACAAAAGCCAGTGTAACTTTTATATTCCAACAACAGTGAAGAAATAACCTGGAATATTACTGGACTGCAAATCCAGCCTCATGCTGGGAAACATTTAAACTGATCAGTAAAAGAGCTGGAGCGAACAGAAGTATTTGCTGAGCCAACACAAATGTTTAAATGGCCACATTTCAGTTTAGGAACAAACGGACTGCCAGCTCGGACCATGGGGCTTCTGGTCTGGGGTCCCTTCCCTAGTAATGGGCAGCGTCAGCTCTTTCTGCAAATGACAAGACACTTCGTACTTCGTAAGTTAACTGTAAAAAGCAATGGAAGAAATACCAGTTCTCAAAACTCCACGAATAAGCAGCTAGTAATACTTGTGTCTCAGCTCCCTGGTATTTTGTGCATTAGGGAACACTCCACCTTGCAAAATAAGAAACAGAGGATTTTTTAAGCCTGGAAGCATCACTGTACGCAGGCAGCACAAACTCATGCTTCTTTACTGCCTTTCAGAGCTACGTGGTACTTGGCCACAAGGTCTTTACTTGTCAGAACAGCAGGCTTGTACAATAACCATTCAGAACTGTTCTCTCCTAACTTTCGGTCCCGGCCTTGCTTGATGCGGCCCAGAGGACATTACTGGAGTGGCTGAACCGCCCGGGCTGGCTGCCTCCCGGGGTGGATGCGGTGACAAAGAGAGCAGACCCTGATGCTCCAGCTGCTGAGTGCTGCCCTCTGCTCCACGCTGTGGCTGAGCCGGTTGGATGCAGACGCTGCCCTGCACTGGGAAGACAGCTAGTACTTTGCTCCTGGCACAGCAGAGGGGAGAAACAGCCCCTCTGCATTTCTCCGCGAGGGAACCAAAGCTTCCAGCATGACCCAGAAGAAGGGAGGTCTACCAGCAACTCAGCATTTATCCTGCAGGCAGTTGGGCATTAAGACCTGATTCTGCTGTTCCAGGAAACTTGCAGGTTTCCCAGGGACTAGTATGAAGGATGTTACTACCCTCTATATGCTCCCAGACATCCGCCAGCTGCTCCCTTTGATACAGTTTGGTGAACAATTTTTGCATCAGTACTGAACTATACCATAGGGCGTGAGAGTTGAGTTCTCAAAGGAACTTCCTTGTTATTTTTTCTTTAATTGAATACTAAGAAATATTAAAACGTATATGAAACTGTTAAGCTAGTGAGAGACCTGGAAAGATCAGTTATTAGTAAAAATCAGCATCCACTAAAAACTGAAGAAAATTTCAATGAAAAATAGGAAATAAGAATTATGTACATATTATATGCTTCACCTACAGCTACCATACTCTTCCTGTCAATTTTCATAAGAAATGAAATATTAAGGAGCATGTATATCAAGAATGACTGTATTTCTGAGGACAAAACTCATGCATTCATGAAAGCAGGACAACGCTGTGGAAAGCAAACATTGGGACATCTCGCTCCCTCCTGTCTGCTTCTTCTCTAGAGCAGTCATTCCTGCTGAATCAAGTTATTCCAGTAAGCTTCAAGTTTTGGCAATGAGCTCCATTCGAGCTTCCAAATCTCTTGTGGTTTGGTTATCCAGTTAAAAGTCAGGTCAGAATACAATTTCAGGTGTGTCAGTAAATGGTGCTGAAGGATCTGGTTACAAAAACCTTTTTCCAGAAAAAAAACGTATATCCCTACGTGTGCAAGTTTGCTAATGAACATGACAGCAGTGAACTCTAGGGTTAGTCAAATCTTGATTGGCACTCTCTAAAGAAATATCAGTGCTTGAAATAGAAGTTTAATAACTTCTCCAATTATTAAAAATCACCACTTACCTTGCACTTTTTATGAACTTACTCATGTAATTCTAGGTGACTGGAACACACTTCCACTTGTTTGGTGAAAAATTATTGAATTCCTGATTTATCACTGGTAATGTTGTAAGCAAAAGGACCAAATAAAGCACATTGCCGACCAGGCTAATGTAATTTACATCTACTTGTATCTCACTCTTCTGTAGCTACTAAAACAGTAGTTCTTACCTTCTCCATGTCCTCTGTATGACTGTAGCAGCATAGTTCTTCTTCCGAAACAGCTCTTTTCTTTTTCTTTCTTTTTCTATTATCTGCATTCGAATCTCTAAAGGGATTAGTTCAATATTTGTACTATGCCATGCGACAGAACATAATTGATCATCTGCATTCCTGGATCCAATTATGCCTGTTTTTTCCAAGTTCAAACTGTCATCAGGAGAACACACTGCTGGGTTTCTTTGCACAGTTCTGGTAGGTTCTGCCTCAGCAGACAATAAAGGGGAGAGCTTTTTTGCTAATTCATTATTTCCCACTTTGTTAGTTTGTTCTACAGCATGCACGCTGTCATTTCTGGTGTTTACAAATACCGTTTTGGCACTTCCTGGTCTACTAGAGCCAGCTGGTGAACATCGCTCGTCATTTACCTCTTTATTTCTGGATTTCTGCTGATGCCTTTTGCCTTTGGAAGAAGCCTCACACTGCTTTGAGTTTCTTGCAAGTTCACCAGTACAACTGACGTTGCAGAAGAACACAGCCGTTCCTTCACAGTGGTCCCTGTTGCCAGATGAAGACTGACTTTGATCTCTTAATTTTTCCCCAACACTAGCAGTCCTACAAGCAGAAGAAGTACGCCTTCTGCTCCTCCGAGCACAAATACCCGTTGCCTCGACAGTGTGTTCCTTGTGCTTTTCTCCATCAGGTTCTGTAGCAGCTGCAACTTGATGTTTCACTTCAACTTTTGTTCCCTCTTTTGCTTTGCCACAATGGAAATGGACACAACTTGACTTGCTTTTGATGTGTTTCCTCAATGAATCTTTAGACAGAGAAATGGAAACCAACATTCAGTCTCTGATCCGGCAAAACATAGTTCATGTCTCTAATGTTTTTGCTCAGTTACCTTTGAGGCACACTGGGATTTACTTAAATGAAAAAAATGTATAAGCAAAAAGAAGCAGAAAAGGACATGATTGCCTGTAACAGTACAGTCCCAAACTTCTTCATTTGCTTACTGTTCTACAAGTATTTTTCTTTCTCACATTACATTTGAGTTAGATGCCTAAAAAAAGTTCAGAGGGAGAAACTATTTCTTCACCTACCTGCATATACTGGTGTTCTCCAAAGAAACCAGCTCACCAGGTGGCGCAGGAATGCAGCCCCACGAACACACCTGCTCATTCCAGTGACGAGACCGTAGCAGACCTTCACTGTTTCAAGCTTACTCGCTGAGCTTCTGCCCTAGCCACCCTGCATCCCGGCACACGACGACAGACAGGGTAACCCACTGACCCAGGAAACCCAGAGCACGTGGCTTCTCGGTACTTTCCTTGACATCCTAAACGAAACTATGAAGTCCTTCCCATTTTTCCCTTGCTGCAAGATTTCTTTTCCCAGCCTAGGGTGGGAAAATAAATCCTGTGTGATAACTGCTGCTAAACACTCTCGTGAGGATGACTCGGAAGCCAGACTGGAGTGCAAAACTGAAAATCTCCATCTTCTATTTTGTTAGGGAACTAATAGGGCAATAAGAAAATAGACCAGACAGGATGAAATGTAACAGACACGGTGTTAAAGGGTAAGTAAGAGGGAAAAATAAAAGAAAGAGATCTTTGATATAATGGAATCACAGAAAATCTTCTGGATTTTCCAAAACCTGGTAAAACCATGGTACATTTATTCTCACTGTAACACTTGTACCAGATACTCCCTTGACTGGATAACAGAATATGGCAGATTAACAGATTATACAGAAGAAATTCAGGATTATCATCAATGATGTCTCCAACAGAAAAGATTTATCATGGTGACAAGTCAGTATGGGCTGGGAGGTTACTCTTACTCATACATGATTGAAGGGTAATTAGCCCTGTATGTTCTGGGACAGTGAAAACAAGTCTATTATTTTAATCTATTTTAATATATTATTAATTTAATGAATTAATTTTAAAATCTATTTTAATCTATTATTTTAATCTCCCAGAATGAAGAAGGAAATTCCCTCTCTCTCTCTCTCATTACACCTGGGGGATAGACTATTTTAAAAATGTGCCTTTTGAAGCCAAGATTTCTGTGGGCATAATCCCACTCTTAATGAAGCCAAGTACAAAATCGCCAGTGCCATCAATAAAAACGGTATAGGGTTGACAGTCAATTCAAACATCTGAAATTTCCAGCACTGTCACAACACTACTTTGATCTCCCATCAAGTTAATTTTTACAGTTGTAAGGAAAAAGAACACAGCCTTTTAAAAATGGCCTTGTCACTCTGAACTCACCAAAACCTGCTACCTGGTTTGTACGTATGGCATGTAGAACACATTTACTCTAACACCTTTAAGTCGTTAAAGTAGTATGTGCAGAACTTCAGAATCTGAACAACTGGGTAACTGAGGAATGGAAAAAAACATCATTTAAGTATTCTAGATCATCTTTGGAGGTTGAAATAAACTTTCTGAGATAGGAAGACCAAGCAATAACTAGTACAGAGCACAAAAAAGAACTTATCTGTTGCTACTATAATTAAGGCAAATCAGAGAATATACACAGGAAAGAGGATTTCTGAGTGGAGAAGAGATGAGAATAGACCCACCAACTAAATCACAGTTTTCATATATTGTTAGCAAATGCAAAAAATCTCTTTGCAGTTGCTGAAAATCTTTCTAAGTACCAGCCCACAGCATCTAAATTTATATTTAATTCCAATAAAACATCCAATGAAGTCCGTTAAAGTTTTGGTCACAAGAGGATTGATTAAAACACCTAATGAGAACTGATTAAAGGACTTAATGATTTGATCCTTACTGTGCCAACTTTCTTGGCATCATTCCAATAACAAAAAGAGAATGCTTATGTAAAAATGGCACAGCATTTTATTTCAAACACAGGCTTTTTAGATTGGGCAAGAGGGGGCTTGCTTTATGATCTCTGAAGGTAAACTGGTCTCGCTGTAGATGTAGACAATTATCATGCATTTTCAGAAGAACCTTGAGTAAAGAGTTTTGTTCTTTTCATGCTCAACACTCATGGTGAAGAAACATGATAAACAATAGTGAAGAATTTTCTATTTAAAATTCTATCTTTTGCAGAAATTATATTATGCTTTTAAAGATATATTGAAAAGCAAAAAATCTCCAGGCAATACCCCTTACGATTTTAAAACCATCAACATGGAAAAATTATTCTGGCACAGCTACTTCAGGAAATCTCCAACTTCAGGGAAGCCTTCAAATCAAAAGTCCAAGCTACATGCTGCTAGCATTTGCTGCTGGTTTGAATTCCCTAGGTTACTCTGAAAGGTAGTGTAGACAACTGAACACCAATGTGGTTTTTCAAACACAAGTATCAATATTAGAATCCTCTGCAGAAAATTTGGCAAATTCAGTCCTGATCTCTGCAGTCAGTTTGACCTATAGTCCGTGTTTCCCATGGACCACCTACTGCCTACTTCCTTAGGTCATTCTCTCAGTGCAAAACCATTACATTTGTTCCAAGAAACAGTGGGAGTCTGACTGATGCAATGCAGTTTCCATTGGCATAACCAATGGAAGATTTGTCAAAGAATGCATAGAGGAGTCAGTAAAAGAAATGGCTGTTCACTCCTCCTTTATAATTTCTTTGTCCTTCTCTTCTCTCCCTCTCACTGTCCTAATCCTCCCCACATCTTTCTTTCTCCTCTTCCTTTCTTCCATACTTACCACTTTCTCCTCATTGTGTTCATTACAACTACCCATTTTTCATTTGGCAACCACTGTTTCTGATTATTCTTACGGACTTTACTTTGCTGTCTGAATATTTTAATTAATATGAAGTTAATACATATGCAGATAAAGCTTGCTAGGATTTTTAACACCTGTGTTTATCATTACTTAGTTATCATAGTATAACTTAGGCTAAGATATATATGTCTGCTTTTATTATGAAAATATAGTCAAGTATTCTGTTTAGCAACACACTTCCATGTAAAAGCTAAAGAAATCTAGGTAAAATGATTCAGTAGGAATAGCTCTTGGACGTTCTTTTTCTTTGGATTATTATCATATTCTCATTAGCAGAATTTCCAGAGGAATTAGCAATAATTTTAAATCTGAGAAGGAGTTCTTGCAACTTACCTTAAATAAACTACTTATTCAATTTTTGCTTCTAATGATAACAAAGATGCTTTAACATGACCAGTTTTGAAAGATTTGAGCCATGGGCTCCTATAACTGGATGAAGTCAGAACTGATTGAAATGTTATTAAAATGTATATCTTGCAAAAACTAATATAGGAGTGGTGAAGAAATGATGATAAACTGATGATGCATTTACATATAGAATAAAGCAGTGGAGCAGGGCAAGAAAAGTAGCAGAAAGAGCTTTTTCATGCTGTTTCATAGTATAATTTCTAAAAACAGTCTCACCTCTCAAAAAATATCCTAGAGTGTTCTCAACAAGAGGACTTCAAAGACAAATCATAGGAGAACCCTGTCATGGAGAACGAAGCTGCCTGAACAGCTCCCTTAGTATGCTAGAGTGTCACTCAGAACAATTTTACCCTCATTTTAATCTTGTTTAAAAACAAGAGTTACAATTTCTCCATTAACATTTTTCAAGAATCCCACAGATATGCCAAGTATCTTTAATCTCATTTTCTCCAAACAGTGCAACTAATAGAACCCCTCCCAACAACCTGTTCTCACATATTTTAGGTATTTTTACAGACATTGTAGATACTGGTATTTTTGACTACTTAAGATGACAGAACACAAACAGCAAAAGAATCATAGAATCATAGAATCATACAGGTTGGAAAAGACCTCTAAGATCATCGTGTCCAACCGTCAACCCAACACACCATGTCCACTAAACCATGTCCCTAAGGGCCTCATCTACACGTCTTTTAAATACTTCCAGGGATGGTGACTCCACCACTTCCCTGGGCAGCCTGTTCCAAGGCCTGACCACTCTTTCAGTAAAGAAATTTCTGTAAAGAATCTGTATCTAACTCTGTCCTATATGAATTGCTTAAATAATGAAAGAACAAGAAATGATAGAAAGATAAAACAGGTCCTACACATAAAACACTCCCAGATATGGACAAAAAAAGATAATCAGGACAATTAAAAAAGATTACAAACCTTGCCTGATTTTATGACCTTCACTCTGAGGCTCTGCTGACAGGCAACTCTCCTTTGGTGTCCCTTTGTTGTGACAAGCTTTAGGTGAACCTCTACTGTTTCTCCCTGGTTGAATTTGCGAAGCATTGAGGGAGAGAGGTCTCTTATTCTGTACATCAATTGGTTTACTAGGTAACTGCGAGATGCTGGTAGTCTTCTCTCGATTTGCAGGATTCTGTTGTACTCGAAACCTATTTTGTTCCATATTCTGCATCCCTTTCTGCAGCCTGGCTTCTTTTCTCTTACTTTCCTCTTCACGTTTCCTGTAATTATAGTCAATACCATAAGAATTCCAAAGACAAAATCTTGGGAGCGTGTATCTAACGTGAACATGTTCCTGTCTAGAAACCAGACGCTGCCACAATAAAACCTTGACTATAACATCTTTTTCGTCAGAAAGGGACAGCTATTGCATTGAAGTGTCTTCGCTTGATCCAAAATAACAACTGGCTTGCAGCTACAGCCTAATGAAGGTTAAATCCTTATAAGCCAGCTGCCCATTCAGTTTGCGGGAGTTTAAACTGATTTTAAAACGCTCCCTTATCGAAAACAATGAAACTTAGTTTTTTTATAAATATACAAAAATTAAAAGAAGGATTTTGAAGACGTGTCAGGAGACAAGAAATACGATACTAATAACTATGTTTTTAATCACTAATGAACAATGCTTTAATATAAGTAGTAATGCAATGCACTGTATTTAAAAATCAGAAAACTTTAATAAAAGACGTCACCACTTTGAAAACTATTTTTCATACTTACCTGTGCCATAATTAATACAGACAATTATACACCAACTTCAAACTAGGTACTGGTACTAACTTGCTGCTATATATTTATCATTGGTAGATAATTAATTTATTTTCCATAAACAGATTATACATTATACAAATGATGAATACTGAAAATATGAGATGTGAATTAAAAACTTGTGTGCACATAGTATGCCATTACAATTATGACATTTGGTTTTCAAAAATGAAAGAAGTCACACATCTCTTAAATAGTGTAGATATACAAGAGAATTTTGGACAAGGTTAGGAAAGGCGCATCTGTTGAATAGTTTTGCAGCCTATTTTGAAATACAGCAGGATGTCCTTGCACTTTAGCTTTTAAATTCTTTTTCCTACAAAGCAGAATAAACCCAATAGCACATAGCAAACATTACATACCTACCTACCATTGAATGTGTTTTTATAAATTAAGCACTGGTTGTAAGATGAAGTGACGCTCTTCCTCTTGGAATGGACAGGTGGTAAATGTCGTATCATGTAGCTGCCTGATATTTTAACTTGCTTCCAATGCTACAACGTAGTTTGCAGACTGTTGACACATTAGCTCACAGCACAGCATATGACAGGTTAGTTATGCAGCGTGCCATCCCCAGTTCCTGTGAGTCGTATCAATGCCAGTATATGTCATTTCAGTGTGAGCTGCCAGGGAGAAGCCTTAACTTTATCTGTCAGTACTATCTTATCAAGTGCGCTCTGCAGAAGAAGCTGATTGAACTTTGTACCTGAAAAGCTGCTAATTGATCTAAAAAATACACTCTTGGCCGCCTGAGGTTCAGTATTCCCTCTGGCATGGAAAAAAGTGGCTAGTTTCAAATAGTATTGGCATTCCACAAACAGACTATATGGGGATGTCTGTCTCGTGTACAGTATGGATCTCACTGCCATTACTCTGCTGGTTGAGCTGATAAATCAGATCTTACTATTCACAGAATAGTCATTTTATTTTCTTCACAGAATCAAGCAGCCTATTACCAGTATCCTCCATTCAGGGTATTAGAAAAGAGAGTGTGAGAGAGGTTGTGCGATACACAATCAAGCCCAAGTAGTCCGCACTCTTTGGATGAGCAGATTAACTCCAAACATTAACTTCAGCAACATACCAATTGCAAAGTTAGTGAAATGACACAGGACTAGAAGTTGAGAAGAAGTAAAAGGGGATTTTTTTTTAAAAGGTCTTGTTTGTGTGCTAATTTTTCAGCTGAAGCTGATGAAATAATAAATGGAAGGGATTTCAAAGCTCCCTATTCATAGACCATCATCCTAACTGTCACAGTAAAGCTTAATTGATTAACAGACTCCTGAAGAATACTTATGAACCTCCCCTTGTGGCTTGCTTTATTTAGTTAGAAATACAGTTTGCTTTACAATGAAGGATACTTTCAAAATGAAAATTTCCAAGTTTTACTGTTGTCTGAGTTGAGAGACTAGGTTTCATGAACAAGTAAAGCAAGTAGACAAGTTCCTAACTTAAGGGCTCTCAGTCATTCTCAGGAGGTTCTGGCGACTCAGCAGGATCCAAATTTTGGCTCCAAAGTTAGAAAACTACTCTGTGATAACAGAGCTGGCATGCAAAATTTTCCACTTTAATTGCATCAGAATTTTGTCCTGAATGGTCATAAATTTGTATTTCATTACAAAAGTGAGAGAATGGAAACTGAGCCTTTAGCAGATGGAAAGGAACAGTTTCAGCCTTAAGCATTTGTGAAGACACAGAGATGCTTTGAATTTTTGATCCTGCTAAAATGAAACCAACCTTTTCTGTTCTGTTAAGAACACTTTACTTTTTGTATCTACTCTGTGGAGGACGTTTTAAATTTAGAACATGTCCATGTGCCTGGAGAGCATTTTTAAAGTTATCCTTGCAAAAAAAAAGTTACTTAAAAAATCGTAACTGAAAATATATCTCCAGGTATGATCCTACTGCTGCCAAAGCTTTATCTGAACCAAGAGGAGTTGTATTTCGTGTTGTATAAAGAGCTGTCTCCTGCTATACAATCTAGCATGCTGTTTGTTTTTGAAAGCATGACACTGTTGAATCACATCATGTTCAGCTTATGATCTACTCAACCTTTTAACAGACAGTCCTTAACAAAAATGCTAAAAAGACAGTTAATTTCCATCCAGTATTCCTGTGTTGATTGGTCTTGCCAGATGTGTGGAGCTGTCCATTTGTCCTTACCTAACCACCTCAACCATTTCTCATATGTATTAACACCATTCTGATTTCTGCTTTAGTCTTCAATGTGCTTACAAGTCTTACGCACCTTCGTGCCATTTGGAAATTTAAGATTTTACTTCTTAAATGAAAATACTGCATAGTATCAGATTCAGGATGGATTTATGCAGAATTCTCATCAATATACCCTTCCAGTTTAAAGTTGAACCATTAAACTACTCTTTGCATATGTTCTTCAAAGCAGTCTTCACCAATCTAATAGCAGTTTAATTCAAGCTACGTTGCCTACTTTGGTAATGAGAATGGCACACGAGAAAGTATGAAAACTTCAGGCAAGTCTGAATGACTTGTTCCTCCATGGCCATAAAACTTGTTATTCTGTCACAAAAGAAAATTGAGTTGGTTTGATATAATTTGTTCTTAGCAAATTCAGACCAGCCATTACTTCTTGCTTTGTTATGTTCCAGATACATAGAAGTTTGATTATTCATTCCAGGATAAGAAAGGTATGGATTTACTGTAATGAGTCCAGTGAAAGGCCATGAAGAAGCTTAAGGGACTAGGGCATCTTTCATATCAGAAGAGGCTGAGAGAGCTAGGACTATTCAGCCTGGACAAGAGAAGGCTCAGGGGGGAATCTCGTCTATAAATATAAATACCTGATGGGAGAGAATGAAGAAAATGGAGCCAGACTGTTCTCAGCAGCATCCACTGACAGGACAGCAGGCAATAAGCATAAATTAAAACTCATGAAATTCTATCTGAACACAAGAAAACACTTTTTTTACTGTGAGGGTTGTCAAACACTGGAACAGGTTGCCCAGAGAGGTTGTGGAGTCTCTATTTGCATAGATACTCAAAACTTGACTGGCCGTGGTTCTGGGCAAGCTGCTCTAGCTGACCCTGTTTGAGCAGGGGCAGGGATGGACTAGATGATCTCAAGAAGTCCTTTCCAACCTCAAAAATTCTGTGGTTCTTGGGATCAAGGTTTATACATCTACAGAGTCCTCTTCTTCTCCTTTGAGAAAGCAGACACTTTGCTCATTTTGTGAATTCTCCAGTCCCACCGGTCCTCCTAAAGTTTTTAAGGGTAAGCATTTTAAGATTATATCACCCAGTTTTCTAAACACCTCAGGATGAATTTTATCAGGCTAAGCTGATCTGAAAGCATCTCACTCATCCGATTAGTCTCTAATCTGTTGCTTCAGCATTTTAGCCTGCATTGCTGCCCTTCGTTACTAGTGTGAATTCCATTTGCTAATGAACATCATTTGACATTTAAGGAAGACTGAAGCAAAAAAAGACAGAACACTTCAGCCTTCTTAGCATCACTTGTGGATGAACTCTTTCTTTGCTCTTCCTTTTACAATGCGTATGTTTACAACGATTTATTGTGATACCTCACATCCCGTGCTAGTTGTTCTTATTTTGCACTGCAGCTTGTTTAATTTTATCATTGTACGTTATTATTACCCTCAATTTTACTAATTGCACCAAATTTCCACTATGCGCTCTCCCTTTTCAGGTTGCTGAAGAGCTCATTATTTTCTCTCTTGCTACACTTCCTATCTTTTCTCAGCATGCAGGCCTTACTACCAGTTTTTTGAAGAAACTCATAATCTACTTGTTCTCTCTTGCTGCTAGAACATTTTTCTAAATCTATTGAAGGCTGTTTAATTGAACTGTTTTATTTTCTTGCTGTTCTTCTCTTCCTAAATATCATGAGTTACTTACTCTTACTTTCATCCATTTCCCTTTCATATCCACATTCTCAATCAGTCTCCTCCAACTGGTCAGAATAAAAGCCAGAAGACTTAGTAAAAACAGAAGTATGGATTCAGGAACTTATTCTGAGAAATTCAAAAGGAATGTGAACAAGTGATGAATGAGTTCTGCAGCCCTTTCAAAACCCAATATATTGGACATCAGTTTTCTCTGAATATGCTTTAAACTCTTAAATATTATTTCCCTAAAGACTTGATTTTGTAAAAAGTAAAACAAAAGCCTCTCTTTAAAAAAGTTTTTAAAGTCCATCATTTCACCTGTATGTGGTCTGACTGTTCTTTAAATGCCTCCTTCCCAGACTGCCTCTGTGCTACTCTCCTAAAACACTGCTTCCCTCCTGCCAGGTTCTCCATCCCACCTATTAATAACCAGTTATTTTTACTCCCACTGAAGAAGAGCACCTATTATATTGACACATTTATGGCTGTTAAAATGTTTAGTGCCCATACATCCCATCAACATTGCGCTCTTCCAAAAGATCATAGGATCATAAGGTAACACATATTGGAAGGGATCTCAGGAAGTCATCAAGGCCAATGTTCTGCTCAAAAAAGGGTCAACTGTGAGGTCAGACTGGGTTGCTCAGGGTTTTATCCAGTTGGGTCTTGAAAAACTTTAAGGATAGAGACCGTACAAGCTCTTTGGGCAACCCGTTCCACTGCTCAATTGTCCCAACAGTGAAAAAATTCTCTTTATTTCCAGTCAAAATCTCTCTTGTTTCAACTTATGTCTATTATAAGTTTCCCAGGGATGAAAGTGAGGCCAACCAGTCTGCAGTTCCCCAGACTGTTCTTTCAGCCCTTTTTGAAGTTGGGTGCAACATTTGCTTTCCCCCAATATCATTTGGGACCTTCCCTGGCCACTGTGACCTTTCAAAGACGTTGGAAAGTGGCCTTTTAAGGACATCAGCTAGTTCCCTCAGCACCCTTGGATGTAGCCCATCTGGTCCCATGGACTTGTCTGGGCTGAGTTCTCTCAAGCGATCCCTGACTTAATCCTCCTTCACAGCTGGCAGCTCTCTTCCTCCTTGAACCACTTCTCTAAGCACAGAGGCCTGGGAGACCTTCTCGGTGAAGACTGAGGAAAAGAAGGCATTGAGTACTTCTGCCACACCTGTGTCCATTGTCACTAAATCACTTGCACCATTCAGCAACAGGCCCACATTTTCCTTGCTCAGCCTTTTACTATTAATGTAGAGGCAGAATCCCACCTTGTTACCTGTGACATCCCTTGAAAGCCTCAACTCCATTTGAGTTTTGGCTTTTCTGACACCATCCCTCCATGCCCAAGCAATGTTTTTACACTCTTCCTTTGCAGCCCGTCCCTGCTTCCACCTCCTATATACTGCCTTTTTGCATTTGAGCTCCGTCATGGCTTCCCTGCTTACCCAAACTGGTATCCTGATATGTCTCTTTGCTCAATGATATAATAGTGTGCATGTTGTTTTGGCCTGCATCAATTTTAATTTTATAATTTTATAAATTACCATTTCTTTGATATAGGTTTGTTCAACATGGGAAAATATGTTTGTATAGAAATATTTCACAGGCATTGAATACAATGAATGTAACTTTACCAGAAAATAATACAGGTATGAGATGTTGGTTGACTTTTTGTTAAGAAAGAAAAAATTTAAAAAAGCAGACTTAGGAATGATTTCTATTAGTGAGACTCTCTAAAATAACATATTACAAAGCAAGTTCTAAACACATACACTGAAAGAGTTGCGTGGGGGGGTTTCAACCCAGGAGTTTACCATCATTCTGGATTCCCACATAATGTCTACTTTTATTTGGAGAACAGATTTTTAAACATCAGTACGGACATTAGTTTTTTGTATGTGGCAACACTCTGGCCAATTTTAGCTGTGGAATGCACAGATGGGTACGCAGAATGATGACAACATAATGTCCGCTCCAGTTTATTACAGATCATAAAACTGCAATTAAATAAAATTTGTTATGTGACAACTTGATTTGCTTGTACACTCCAATTGTATTTTAATTCTGTTTTTATGGTATTTGGTACACAGACTTTGTTTCTATTGTTTTCAAACAAATCAGCAACAGCTTAGTAAGTTTCAGAAAGTACATCAGAAACTCACAAAGGAAAACAATTATAAAAACACCCCCAAATTTCCATGAGGCAATCCTTTTTCATTTGATCTTCTAGATGGGGTATCACAGATTCTTCTAAAAATGACTGTCATCACAAAGAATAAAATTACCTCATTTGGTAAAGTCAGTTGTGACCACACAGCAAGAAGCAGAGTTCTCCAAATTAAAAAGAAATACGTAAGATATTGTGATATTTTCAAAGGCAGCTTCTCCATGCATGGGTTTGACTTCTACTGACTTCAGCAGAAAAGGCAAATAGTAGGAGGGCTGCAAGTTACAACTTTAGGATCTAAAGATGTCAGCAAGAGATTAGTTATCTGATATTTCTAGCTTTGGTTCTTACTGGGCATTAACAATTATTAACCAGTATAGTAGTAGCATCCAAACCCAACGAAGGTCAGACTGGCCAGTTATACAGAACATCAAACTACCGAATTTGAAATAGAGCAGAGTGCAGCTGACTTTGTCTATGATACATGGATGCAACAAAAATACCTCTAGGTGCAATAATCATGTTATGTGTTTATTCATATGACCTCTCTTTACAGAAATAATACTACAAAATCATGCAGAAATCTTCTCAGACTGTTATGTTTTTTCATTCCAGAATCAGATTTCTTCAAGAGAAACGAGGTGCTAATTTGTTCTTCTTCATATGATGAATCTTAAGGATAAAGCTCAAGCAAA
The DNA here is from genome assembly GCF_964195595.1 of Calonectris borealis. Lineage (NCBI taxonomy): Eukaryota > Metazoa > Chordata > Aves > Procellariiformes > Procellariidae > Calonectris > Calonectris borealis. The sequence continues at coordinate 68,587,303 of NC_134313.1, read as the reverse complement.
CAAAGTATTTTGATGATCATTTATGTACCTTCTGATTTTAGAATTGCACTGCTTTGCTACCATTACCTCATTGAAATAGGGTAGAAACGCAGGTTCTGACCTACACATCTTACAAACAACTATTTGAATTGCGTATGTTAGTTATCTATAATCTAATATAATGATTTTATGGTAACTCTCTAATTCAAGAGCAGAAAATGTAAGTGCAGAGAATGATACTGCCAAGACAGAAGTTGCAAATAAAATCCAGGAGTTCAGTTTGCTAGAAAAGCACAACCTCCCCTGTGAAACACTAAGTTAAGCCTTATTAAACAAGGCTTTTTCTGTTTTTATTCTTCATCTATTTACTAATTTCTTTTCAAAACTGATATCAAAGACTTGATAGGTTAATAATTATTTCCATTACCTTAGAGTGACAAATGCTTTCCAAGGCTTTTTATCATCATACAGAGTATCAGGTAAAGATTCATGGATGCTAACATGCTAGTTTCTCACCTTTTAGTATTTTGCCTTGTTCTTGTATATTATATAAAGCTTGTTATTTAATTCGGGATTATTTGGAAAACAATTTCCATCTATAGGTGTACGGAAAAAAATCCATTATATACTTCCTACAGTTTCATGAATTTTACTAAGAGGAACAATAAATGATCATGAGTAACAGATAAAATCATACACTGATATATACAAACTCATGACAAATGTTTATTTGCTGGAGTAGATTTCAAGTCTCAGACTTACTTGGCAGCAGCATCTTTTCTCAGCTGTTCATGTTTCATTAAAAGATTCTTCCTCTCTTGAAAAGCCTTTCTAACTTTGTATCCTTTGTAGACAGCTTGAATTTTGAAAGCAGCAATGTCCTGTATGGCAGCTATAGACAAAGCCCCATGTTCTAACATGAACTGAATCACTTCATGGTGTTCACCAAGCAAGGCATAATCCAGTGGAGTATACCTAAAACCAAACCAAACCAAAACAAAACAAACCCACAACAATTACCATTGAACTAGAATTCTAACCATAATGTGCATTTACTTCATCCTCATTTCATAATAAGGCAACTTCTAGTATGAAGACAAATTAAATACTGTTTTCAGTAGGCTGTTTTACTAATTTTTTAATACTATTTTCCTGTCTTACTCATTCTACACACCATGATTATGTATAAGGCTTATTTTAGTCTCCTAATATAAGGGGAGGGAGGGGCAGACTATATGAAGTGTTGGATCAAAATCCTCCAAAGCCCTACCCACAGAATTCACTGCTTTAGGCAAGCAATCTTAAAAAGGTGTTATTGAGGTTCTCATAAAGAAATACAATCTAAATAAAAAGCAAGTTAAAACATTTTTTGTGTTATTTCCATATGAATTTAAGTTCTAGAAATTTACTGTCAAATCTGGCTTAAATCTGGCAGCCAAAACCAGGACACTTCTATACCAATGACTGAGGACAGTATGACTGACCAAGCAGCAGGATTACACCTGCATCAAGAGATAATTTTTTTTTTAAAGCACGAGGAAGACTGTTTTCAAATGTCTGTTTTCAAATGGACACCGGTACTAAAAATATTAAATGGCTTTGCTTTTTAATGGTGTCAAAGATGCCTAAGCCCTTTTAAAAATAATGCCCAAATTTCCCATTGTCAACACAGGAGCAAAATTTACATACCTCCCTCACCAACATTGAAACATTAGGCAAAGACATTTAGTGACTGAAAATTATCAGTCACAAACCATAATCAAGACCATATAATACAAGACTATCAAATAGCAAGTGTCAATGCATGTGATTGCGAAAATTAGGGCTCTTCTTGATAGTAACTTGCTAGGACGCAATGCTGGTAAGCAACGAAAAACAGACAGAAAGCACAATTGGACTTGCCATGCAGCAATGATTTGATGGAAGAATTAACAGTATCTGAACTGAAGTGTCTGCAGGAATAAAGACAATGACATAACATGAAAATTTGTATGTCAAGGTGTGTTGCTGATAGCATTTAAAGAGATACAGATTTTTGATAACCCAGGAATGGGAACTTCAGAAGGGACCTCATTTCAGAAAAACACATTTTTAAAGTATACCTAGTTTTGAATATTTTAATTAGCAGGTACAAAAGATATTAAAGTAAACTTTATACTACTAGCATGTATATGCCAAGACAATGTATTATATTACAGATCCCAGTCATGAAGACCCATATTCTTAAATGTGGATTCTCTAACTCCATTAGAGCTACGTTTGACAGTAAAAAATCACCCAAACCAAATCTAATAGGGATTTGTGCAACCAGACACTACCCATTCAAGGCTACTCACATACACTCCTCACAACCAGCCATTACTCTGTTGTGTCAGTTCAAAGCTTGTTATAAATTTTCTTTTCTACTGGTTATGTCTAAAGCAGATAGCTTTTAAATCAAGCTGGCTTCACAGGAAAACACGCAAAGAAGACATCAGCCATCAGCTGTTATACATAATTTAGCATGAAGTTGGTCAAGCAGCAGCTAGCCTGGCATCATGGGATGCACCCAGGCTGTCAAGTTGGATTATGAAATAATTTTGCAAAGAACAACAAACCTACCACCCTCCAGACTAGCACTTGATCACACATCTGCAAGCAGCTGGGCAGCTTAAAATCCTAGATGAAATCTCAGCTCCATCTTTTCACAAATCTATTTAGTTTTAACCACTATGTTTGAATTTTGAACTGGTATCTCATATTGCACTCTAAGAAAGTGAAGAAGGGAAGCTTCTTTCTATAGGTATATTGGAAAAAAAATTACTATTTGGTGAAATTCTTACTGATTAAAAAACAATTCCATCCAATTATGGATGAACGATATCCACGAGGTTATTTTTACTCTCTCTTACAACACTCGACTTGATTTTTCCACTTTCCAAACTTCCGATCCCTTTACAATAAACCAAGGTTTTGTAGATGTTTATTAAGAGGCAATTGAGCAATTTTTATATACAACATACTTTTTTTTAGGAGAATTATATTTAAAGACTGATTCATCTAGAAATATTTGGGATCTGTTTTGTTCTGTACATGGACTAGTGCTTAAGGGCTGACATCTGGAATACTGCTAGTTATATTTTGAGTAATCTAGGTTTATACATAAGAACATATATTAATGCCAGAAGGGAAACAAAAATAGATACTAACTGAATGACTATAGGAAAACCACAGCTAAAGTCTTTTCCTGACATCTGAGCATCATTAGTACATTTCTATGAAGCAAGTAAAATAGCAGCCTCCTTTCTGGCAAAATAGTGGCTTTTAATCTTCCTTATTAAGAGTAATTTAATTACAACTGTTTATTTAATTTTCTATCAAAAATTACCAAAGAGAGCATTGGCACTACTTAATTAGGAACTACTTATACTTTCATTTGTGTTTCTCAATAAAAAAATAAGAACGGAAAAGGAAGAGAGATCTGAGCGGTTTAGAGTAGAGAACAAAAGAGAAATGATGAGGGAAGAAAGCAATTAAAAACAGGGATAAGTATGGAAGTCTCAAATTTAGCACTAAAATATGGGGTTTTGAAGTCCTTAAGTTAATTAAAATGTTGAAATATTCAAATTTATATGGCATACTGATCATAATTTTATTTATAATTATGAGGAGGTCATCTACTCTAAAAAAGGCATTATAAATTTCTGCTAATAGTAATTATCTTCACGGTCAGGGACTAATTCGAACTCCACAACCCAGATCACTTTTAAAAAACTATTATTTATATGTCAATGAAAGACAAAGAAAAGAGATGCAAATGTACTGTCTTTTTATGATTATAGGAGGATTTTTTTTTTAAACTAAGCCTTTAGAATACAGTTAACCACCAGGTAATTTGTAATCCCTATTTTAAAACATAATATTACATTTCTCCCGTTTTCTTCCGTGTCACTGTATTCCTACCAAACAGAAAAGAAAAATTCCAGCCTGCTCCAACAGCAGCAGAAATCCTTTTCATCCTTTGTCCATACATATCCACTGTCAACTTCATATAAATGAAAAAGATCTTTAATATTTCAAACAAGTCTGGAATGAGTAAATACTCGCAGAAATCTCTGTAAGTTCAAGGTTCAAAAGTATAAACAGTTGAAGTTACTTGAAGTTAAGTTAACTTTAGTTACTCTTCTTACTTAAAGAAGAGATTTTTCACATTAGAAAAGCTGCTTACACTGAAGCCCAAGATTACAGCACTCCTTTTAGATACAAGATCATGATTCTCTGGCAATATCTGAACACTTAACATTTAAATCAGTCGGTAGCACTTTTGCTAAATTACAGAATAATGCATTCAGACAAGCAATACCTCTCCTCGCTGTTCTCCATATGATTAGGGAAAGCATCAAAACCAAGCAGCAACTTTATAGCATCAAGGTAGCCATTGTTACAGAGCCAGTGCAAAGCAGTTCTTCCCTGTAAACAATAGAACAGAAACAAAAATAAGTATTATCCCCAAACTCTATCATGCCACAATAAAAGTCGTAACTCATACTGTAATTCAATGCTTTTCTGAACATGAAGGACAAACTAATTCTTCTAAATAAACTTCCTTGTTAAAATAAAAGAATACAGCACTTAAAAATGAAGTAACTTTTTTTTTTTTAAAAACAAGATTACAACACTAGTGCTTTTTCACCTAAAGCAGCTGAAAAACAGCATTAGGAGACTAACTCTAGAGTTGCTTTCTTTGCAGCTATGCTGCCCAGGTCTGAGGCAGCTCTCATCAACCTTTGTAGTTCAGACTGTTTTCTAGGCTGCTCCAAAACACTGTGACAAGACTGAAAGAATTACCACAGAATTCAAAATCAGATGAAGTTTGAGGAAAGCTTATCAGCCCAAGCAAAGAAAGACTCCAGCTGTGCTTTCAAAACGAGCTTGATTTCAGAAGTCTAGTTTCTCGCACATGAAGCAGGAGTCCAACTCTCAAGATGCACTCTATACAGCCAGCTCATATATGACCACTCTTGGGACTGGGATCACAGAACCACAACATGAATACCTCAAGCTCTGTTAATATCAACAACACGTAGATATTTCACTTCACTTCCAGGCCATGCCTCCTGTCTGCCTCTTGCTTTTCTGAACTCCAAATGCTGGAAATATCTGGAAGGCTGGGTACCACAGAAAACATGAAGACATTCTGAGCTCAGTGCTAGCAAGCTGCCCCCTGAACCCCACGGGCTGACGAGCGTGCTGCAGCGTCTCTGTGTGAAACACGTGAAGCTGATATGTTCAACGGTACTCAAGCTGATGCCATACAGAGCTAGTAGCAGGTTGGAAAATCTCCCCAGCATGCTCTGTAGAACCCATAATAAAAAACACTTTTCCATTACCTGGAATTACCCATGCCTACAATGAATAGCTACAGAAAAGTTTAATAAATTGGGTGAAATTCTTTTGACTGATGAAGTTCTACCGAATTCTGAGAAATTATGTCATATAACAAAGAAATCTGTTATATGTTGCACAATTATTCTGGCTCCTAATTTCACTTACTGCTTGAATAATGGCACAAAAGAACATATAAACTAATCAGTGTTCTTTTTTTTTACCTGGAAGAGTGATACGTCTGTGGATACTTATGTGGATAAGTAATTGAAGCAGTTCTTGTGCAATCTCACTTGCAGTATCTTACTTGCTCTGTCTCTATGCTGAAGAAACACTTTACAGACTATAAAATCACATTCCCATGTCAGCTCTTAATAAGGAATGATAGCAGTTAAGAAATCAGATTATTAATATGACTCCTCATAAGACCACACTTTGACAAGGAAAACTCAAAAGTGATATGGAAAAATATGAATCTTCAATTCATGCTGCGTATTAAAATATTACTTTTCATTCAAGATTTTAGAAGTGAAGCTGTAGGGAAAGTTATGTCAGGATGCATTTCCTTTCATGATAAACAGCAGCAAAGATGCTTCTATGCCCAGAAAAAGAATGACCTTGAAGAAAAGGAAAATATTTTGATTTATGGTTATTCTGAAGTTAATTAAATAGCCCAGTGAAGAACAACATACCTCTTTGTCCTGAATATTTGGATCTGCGTTGTTTTCCAGTAACACTACCATGCAGTTAATGTAACCTCCATAAGCAGCACACTGCAGAGGTGTTCTACCTGCATAATCCTGCACATTAGGGTTGATTTTATTTTCTATCAAGATTTGGCACACGTCAGCATTTCCTCCCAGGGCTGCCCAGTGAAGGGGTGAATGGCCATCTTGGTCAACCAAATCTACTCTTGCTCCTCCTGTCACAACAAATACATTTTTGAACATAAAGAGAAAATACTTTTGAATGAAAAGAAAAAAAAAGAATAGGTTTATGTTCAACTAGAACTTACCTGGTAAACTGACAATTCAGAGAAATATTTCTGAAAGTAATTTCAAATTTGTTACTCATCCCAAAACTTAATCAAAATTAATTGGGAATGAAATAGTTTCAGTGAGGGTCAGGCATCTAACTTTTTTTTACAAGCTTCTGAGTATCCTCTCAGATGCTTTAGAAACTCTAGATTTGTCAAATGCCCTTGAAAAACCTAGCTTTTATTTGTTTCAAGCCTATTAATTTGCAGTGAAACTTTTATTTCTTAACAACAAAATCACTTTTGAAAATTAGACTTCAGATGAAATATCTTTTAAAATCTCTAAAGCAGACAAGATATAATATTCACAGTATAAGAATTACTTTTGAAAAAAGCTTGATTTTTTTAATTCAAGCATGCTAAGACTCTTTTATGCAGATAATTAATTTCTCTATGTACTCTTGTAAGATGTAAAAACTCCATACAAAAATAAAACTCCACAAATATGAAAACTTGAACCAACCAGCGGCAATGACTGTCTATATCATAAAATATTTAATTAAACATAACTCAGATTCTGATGACCAAGCTTCTTGCATCTACAAAAGCTAAATGGCATAGAGGGTGGAAGGAAGAGCTTAACAGGAGGTCAAAATATGCTCAGCACATCAGAGAGGGAAGCGCGCTTCTCAGTAAGAAAGGTTGGTTGACGGAAAACTTGCAACTTGTTAGCCTTCATACTTCAACTGTCCATAAATGGGATAATATCTCAAGTAGGAGGGAGACTGCTTCCAGCTACTTAAAACTTTTCTGTGAAGCTAAAATGACAGAATTTTGCATCTAAGATACCACTGTTCTTTCACCAAACTTCTTCCACTTCAGCAGAGTTTTTACAATTATCTAAAACTGTGTATGTTGTTAATCTTATTTCTGCCTACAAATAAAATACTGGTTATAAAAACCAACCAGAGGAAAATATTAATGATTTAGGATTTTTGATAGCTACCTTCGTTAAAAAATAAAGATTCATTTGAATAGCCAAGAAGTCTTCAAAGAAGCCTAAAAATGCTTTCTCACAAAACAGAAGAAAGCTTAACTTGGTCTTATTTACTGGAGCAAAAAAAAGAAAGAAAAACAATGACTTGCTGGGGAAGAGGCAGTTTGAGAGACTAGAACGTACTTGAAAAGGCTTCAGCAGAAAAGAGCTGTGAAAAGAACTACCCCAATTTTGAAAGTGTTATATTTAACTCTTCTAGTCGTTTTGCACAACACTGATAATCTTTTACATTTACTAGCGCTGTTCCACAAAGGGTACTTCCAGACAAAACCTGCTTTAGGCAAGTAATTTTCTAGCCCACCTCTTGCTCAGCTATCCTGTTTATTTCCCAGTCCTGCAGAAACCAGCACCAGAACTCTGAACAGGTTTGTAAATTTGTAACAGCTGACCTTTAATGAGTGTTTGTATCACTTCTTTGTGTCCCATCTCACAGGCTCGGAAAAGCGGGGTATGTTTCATGACATCCAAAGCATCTACCTGTGCGTTGTGTTCCAACAGCAATTTCACTGTGCTGACATGGCCAGAAAGGGCAGCAGCGTGTAATGCTAAAAGAATAAAATAGTAGGAAAAAGAAATCACAATACCATGAGGTTTGGAGGTTCACAATTAGAACAGTCAAAAATTAATTTCAACCATTTTGGTGGAAAAGGTGCTTTTCAACCACAAGAAACTGAAGAATCGTAACAAGTGATCACTAACCACATTTTCTTACCATACAAGCAATAAGCAGAAAAACTGTTAGCCCTGAAACATGTTTCTAACTTGTACAAACAGGAATTTTAACCTTAACAGCACCAAGATTGGCTTATACTGAGGATTTGTGGAAGGTTAGCAGCTTCTGATAAAGAGAACATAACATGATCTACTTCTGCCTCTGTTTTGTGGCATTTCTTACATCACCCCAATGGAGATGAAACTGCCCACTGCCAGTGAAAGAAAGCTTTCATTATTTCTTTAATGTTTTCCTGAAAATACCTTTTTTATTTCTTTCAAAAAAGCAAAGCTGTCTCAATTAAAACGAACTCCATAACTACCCAGCTGTTCCTGCTCCCCTTTTTTCTTTTGTTTTTTTCAGAATTACTTGAAGAAAATTTTACACAAAATTATGTAGCAAGGCAATCACATCTCGCACAGTATCTGCAGCTCCCTGTTTTCTCCAGGAAAAAGAAAAAGATGATGGAAAGATACTGCATTTTGTCCGATCCCTACAATTTACGAAGTTCAGCTGTACGAAAACTATGCAAGTTGATTCTGCAGATTCCTACTCTTCCACAGTTTTCTTTGCCCTCTCATATTTGAATGTATGCAGACTTCACTGAGTCCAAACCAACAAATAACATAGCTACTTTAGACCTCAGAGGTAAAGACGTGGTGTGCTATAACTGAAGTTGCTATCGCCTAACACAGCATCCTGCTGGCACTGTCAGCACGGAGGAAAATGTTGAAATGCCAGTCCAACCAGAAAGGAGAACTACACACAGCAATGAGATTTCAAACCAATGGAGGACACATATATTGGTGATTTCGCTTACACTTTGATTTCAAAATGCCTTGGATTATTTCCTATAGTCAGCAATCGAATCAGATAATCTACATTCTCATACTGCCTTACATGTAGAACATTTCACAGATGACAAAATCAAAATAATTTAGAATGAAAATACAAAACAGTGCAATTCATAAATGTGCATTTAGTAAAATGAATTCCTATTTCCCTGTGAAATTTCACAAATATTCATCCTTGGTGAGAATTCAGTCTGCTCAAGCAAGCAAAATGTGGGGCTGTAAACAGTACCTAGATGTCTCTACTTGTTTAATGTTAAAACAGGCAGGGTCAGGATCCAGCAGAGGCATTATACAGAAAGGCACACCACGAAGGCCAACGTTAGAAAGAATTGCTTCTTGAACCATAGCCAGAATATCAAAACTATTGCCTGCTACTGTTTACCACTGGTACCAGCTTCACACAGCTTATGAAACAGTAACCCAGCATAACCTGTTACACAGGCACTACTAAAATGCACAGGTTGTTCATACTGTCCTTTAACCAAATGCAGCTGAAGTCTGTTGCCTTAAAACACGTATTCTCAAAATTAGTGATATAACTGGAATTGCGATACAGACAAATGAGGCACTTCCTGCAAGAACTGGGGTCACAGCCAGAGACAGTATGAGAAGTGCTGCCTTAGTAATTGAAATCATGCCTTTAAGATGACACTGATGTTTAACTGTTGCAGCTAAAAAGCATAGGGGCACTCATCGCACTCGTGAAAAATATCTGTAAGCAGTAAGATCCGCAGTAGCTATGCGAGTGGGTGGCTATCAGTAGAAATCTGACAAGAATGAGATCCCTGCCGCTTCATACATTTGGATGGGCCTGGTTTTCATGGCCTGACCTCACAGTAAACTCTAGGTTCTGGTTTTTGTACTGCATTTCTTATGAAACCAAAGGCAGTAAAACACTCCATGAGATGACACATGGGGTGTGTGTAACAATACAATAGAAAAAGAGCTGCTGTGTCAGCTTGGCCGGTTCTTCCCCCCTATCACTCATTCTGACGCAGGCATCTTGTTTCGCACTTTGTGCTCAATATTTTCTTGTAAGCCAAATTTTCTGTGATGGAGTCACGGTGACTGAAGAGATACTTCAGCCAGCTGGTCACAATAGGCCCTTTGTTCAGCCGACAGACAGAGCCCTCTCCATTGTACGCAGTGACGGCAGAGCTATAAAGCTGCCCCTGTAACGCTCCTGCAGCGCTGATCTCTGAGAAGAGGGAAATTCCTTTCCCTTGGTGTCATTCTCCTACACAATACGGAGAGTCTGGATGTTCTAGCAAAGCTGAATGGAGAGCTTGCTCTTTTTAAGTAAATGCAAAAGGCTGCGTTAACGCAACATTATAACGGAGCTTAACTGAGTCAGCACACAAAAGTCAGAAAAACACAACCTTGAACTCTCCCCAGCAACTGTATCCCGGGCACGGCGGCATGTGCGCTATTTTCTATTAGGGCATAGTTTCCCGTCAGAATACAACGCTACTTTTCCCTCACCAAAACTTGGGAATGATTAAGAACCTTTGGAAAAAAACCCAGGTCTGAAATCAGAGAGTGATTTACTGGTGGGATTCCTTTTAAGTTTACAGCTCACTATAATAAAGCCTATGCTACTGCACATGCCTGCACAATGGTAAAGTTCAGATTGCTCGACAGCAAGCGACGAACAGCATAGTTCCCCACTTTAAGACTATTTATGTGTTCTACACAACGGCAGTTTCAAGTAACTGGAAAATCCATTCATTTCCTTGGATTAAAAGCCCTACAACAAAATCAAGATTAAAAGGTGATTACACATCACTGCTATGAAAGGTTTAAGACTGAAAGATAATAAACTCAACCACCTGAATTATTCAAGCATGAAATCCACACCTGAGTAATTTCAGAAACACAGTACGTGATTACTCTCTACAGAGAAGAAAACCCTTTGTAAGGAGGTTTGCACAGTGACTACAACATTACTGCACCTTAAGGTCTGAAACAAATAGTGTAAGGTATTTAAAAGGGAACTGTCAGGAAGAAGCAAATGTAGGTGAGATTGATAAAAGATGAAACCAGACTAAAATTGTAGAGTATGTAGTTTGTAAAGTCATCAAACATGCAGACTGAGATTTTATTTGTTGCACTATTTCTCAAACTCAAAAATTACAAACTATCATAACTTGGAAAGACTGATTTTTTGGTGTTTTAATTTGTAAGGAAAGAATGAATTTAGATATTTAAACAGAATTTTATGGTAACTGTATTTGGCTTTTTGTCTAAAGACCCACTATACCACTAAAGCAAATAAAAACTTTCAATTTTTTATATGAAAGTTACATTCATACATGCCGTCTTTCAAATCCTGAACCACTTAACCCTGACATTGCGTTTATTTACCATTTGTATGTTATTCGAAGTGTGATCTGAAAAGAGAAAAGCTCTTAAACTCCTATCTTTGTTTCTTGGTTGGGATAGATCTACCCTGCAAGTTCCCTTAATCTGAGCATATAGCTTAGGCTAGTTTGTGTATGTGTGCAGTGAAAAGATGATGCTTGAGTATACTTTAAAACAAATATAAACAAACATTGCAATATACACTATTCATGGGTGTCTGCTCTGACTATCAGCTTGGCTATCATTTTACTACTTATTATGTACAGGTATACATTTTTGCACTTAACTTCTAAATTTGTGACCTGGCTGTGACTGGCACTGGGTAGTTCATGACCTCCTCCCACACAGCTTACCCCTGCAGCCCCCTGCTACCAAACCTCTACAATTTATGGCCAATATATCCACATTCTCCTCTTTTTTTATTCAGATGTCATCAGCACACTATCCAGCTCCACTACTTTTACCTGTATTTCCAACACTGTCTCTCTGTCAGAACTGTTATTCTATTTTTGATGAAAGTACTAGATAGGTACAATATTTCTGCCACAAATTCTTATAATTTTTCATTAAAGGAGATAACTTCATAGTTGCTTTAGGAAATTTTCAATTTCATGACTTGCATGCTTGAATTCTGAAACACTGTGTTGCATACCTATCTTTTGCTTCAGGCAGATAATGGGATGATAAACTTGGGGGATATCAAGTTTAACCTCTTGTTTGGGCAACAGAAGTGCAATAGCTCTAATCTTTATTACACTATCTTTACAAATAGCTATGGTACTTTTGATTTTCATGATGGTAACTTAGCCACTTCACTGGTTAGTTTGTTCTATATTGTTTCAAAGTGTTTATTTACTTACAAATAAATTTTTTTAGCAGGCATTTTCAGGGAGGGCTTTTTTTGCAATTATATTTCATTTTATTCTTCAAAATACAGAACAGCTCTTCCTTTCCCAGGATTACAGATCTAACTAAATAGCAGCATAGCAGTACATTCTTCTTGCTATGTTTCAAACGAATGGTCCAATCTGTGCAGAAAAGATTTGTTTCTTTCCCACAAGAAGGCAAAGAAGTGACTCACATACATAACTAAACTAATGCAGAAGTATTTTCGGGATTAAGGTACACATCCAGAAAAAGATTAATATAGCTTCTAACAATGTTTTTTATTTGATGGAAATCACACTAACTGGAAACATCCAATGGTTCTTTACTGTAAAGCATCTTACCTGTGCCAGCGTATTTGTCTGTCATATTGATATCAATATCCAATTTTAAAGTCAGCATAGTCCTAATGACATCATCACTGCCTTTGCCAGCTGCCCACATGAAGGATGTTCTTCCCTCAAGATCTGAGTCATCTTTTACAGAAGGATGTTTCAAAAACACTTCAACTGTTTCCTGAAAAGACATACTATTGAAATTAACATTAAAAGGAATCTGTAACAACAAGAAACTATTGTGTCTCATTTAGCTGTTTATGAAGCAAATCAAAGCTTCATTTTTCCTTTTTATGTTTATATAGAGTAATAGCTCAACAGCAGCACTGCATTTTCTGCTATGCCCTTTTCCTTGTCAACGTTCATAGTACATTCTTAACTATGAATTTAACACTGTCATTTATTTCATACTTTTTTCATTTTAGTGTCAAACATCATGTGTTCATCATAAGGAAGTAAGAGACACTGCAGTCACTGCGAAGAAAGCAAAGGGAAAAATATCAGCTTATCAAAACATTATTGTAATACTATGATGCTAAAATAATGTTCCTTCAAAATATTCTCCTGACGTATTTTTTTGCTCCAATTCTAAATACGACTGCACATGCAAATATTTTAGTTTGCCAAACTCTATTAATTTGACTATTCAAAAAAAAAAAAAGGACTTTTAGGGCAACATAGACATATTTCCTAATATTTAATAATATCAACAGGTTACTAGTTACTGAAATATTATAAATCAAAAAAGATTAAGAAAACCTTTATACCTGAGTCCAGGCTTTCCACTGTAACTGTTACACTAAAATCTCTATTTAAATCAAAGCAAAAAGAATTATTTCTTCAAATGCTGTGTTTGTATTAAGCTCTCAACAAACAAGTCCCCTTATTTAACCTGCTGCTAAATTCTTAATAAGACACACAGGAAAGGAAGGGAGAGGAAATCACGACTTCTAGAAAAAGAATTAGGGGAAGATTTTCCCTTTTCTATCTAGTGCCTTACAAGGCTGTGTATTTAACAGCTGGTAAACATCTCTTAAGAGCCACTGATAGGTTAGCCAATAAAAACTGAAAAAAGTGGGTTTCATTATTTGATTTTATTTTCATATTTTAGGATTAACACTATTTTATCCTTTCCCCTGTGTGACACCAAAATAGCTCTATCACTGCTCTGGGTAGGATGAGAATTCCTTGGCTACAAGGAATCAAATGCTTATAATCCCAAAGGTGTTTAAATGCCTAAGTCCTATTGATTAGTTTGGATTTTTTTTAACTACTACTTATTATTTCATCCCTCTAAAGAAATAGGAAATTTTTCATTTATCTTATGTTAACGTGATCTAAGATCCTAACAGCTTCGTGAATTTGGGTCCATATCTGAACTATCAGTTCATTGTAAAAAGGTCCAGCCAGAAATAATGAGGAATGGAAGCATTAAGCCTTCCACACAAACCAGCATGTGTTCACAGCTTTGTGTACTCACACTGACCACCACTGCACCTCAGACACAAACGGCTACTCATTAGGCCAGCAGCTCAGCACCCTACCAGTACTCTGCACTGCTTGAAATCCTGCAAAGTGAAAAGCAGTATGAAGGCTGGACCTTTTCAATACTAAGGCACACATCCCACAAACATAAATAAGTAATTTTATTTTTCCATTAAGTTTTAGCAAAGCAACGTTTCTTTCAACCACTCTTTTTTTCTGGAGTTTTTAATGGGAAAAAGTGGAAGAAAATCCCATAGTGCTATAAGAGTTCTTTTCCAAAATGAAGTTATCATAACTTGAAAACAAAATGAAATTAAATTAGAACAGGATGGTTAAGAATCGGAAAACAGAAATATCGATCAGTTTAATTCTACATGTATTTTGTCATGAAAAATCACATGTATTTTATCTCTATTTAAAAAACTGGAGAAAACAAAATAAAAAACAACAAAGCTGAAAAACAACAGTAAAGGAGAGAAGTTAACCTGGATCATTTCATTCTGTGCTATTAAGAAACTCTGAAAAATGCTAAATATTATTTTTGAATATTCAAAAATAAGACAGAGGTATCCACATTTCATTTACTAGATCAATCTATGCAAGTATGTGAAAGGGAAGTACATTGTCTTGGATATCTCTGAAAAAATTAAAAAAAAAAAAAAAGATACATCTAGTCCTGCATTCTGCATACGAAAATCAATACTAATAGAGCATCTGCCTTCACACATGAAGTTCAAAAATCTAAAAAGGATGCTTATTTTGACCTTCTGCGGGATACATAAGCCATCTAAATTTCAGGCAACCTACTTGGGTGGTTATATTAGGTAACTACTCTTCTTCTAGAACTTTTCCTTCCATAGTAAGTGGGGATAAGTTAGTTTTAGAGAACAAATTCTTCATGTAAATTAAGTGCTGGCTAAGTCTCTTCAGTCTTTAAGAAACAAAAATGTCATATTAGAGTAAGTAACCCGCAGAAAAACAGAACAAAGAACAAGATATCAAGTTAATTAAAACTGAAAGCAACGCAAATATTTATAATAAACACAAAAACCAAACTTTCTTCTTGTCAGGGACTAAGAAACATCGCATTTTAACTGAGAAACACACCACGCCTATCCAAACTTGGGCAGACTGAACAGAACAACAACGTGGCTCTCAAACCATAAATATATAGATGCTACTGCCAAAATAAACATGGATGTGTCTCCACTCAGTTGTTTGACTATGTGTATGGAATGCAGCGGTGGGAATTACTCAAGGATTTGTATGTAATCAAGAAAAAAGGCAAATAGTGGTGCTCAGAAACAACCAAGTGGTGAAAAAGAGAGAAGCGTCAGACATAATTTAGGCATGCATAAACAGGGGCTCTTGGATACCAGCTAAATGAGGCTTGCAGATCTGAATGAGACTCTCCTGTTTGATTCTTCACGTAAGATGGGAAACAGTACATTCATTGTAAATACAAGATTACAAAAGAATGTCTGATTCCATCACCTACTCTATTTCCCCATAAAAACCTAAATGATATCATAGTTTGGGTGGCTGGTGAGATCAAAAGGCAGCAACATAATGAAGATGTTTCATAAAACTGAATCAAGCCCAGAGAAAGAAAGTCAGTATGAAAAATCATTTTTTAGGAATGTATCAATATAGGGGGGGGGAAAAAAAAAGATAAAAGCATGTGGAGATAATCACCAGATTGTAAATAAAAACATTCTATCTTTCCCATGAGTCTGACTCAAACTAGAAAGAAAGGCTTTTACAACATAAATATTTTAGGCGTGTGAGTCAGACCCAAATTGTACATACCACATAATGGACAATAATCAGCATCAATAAAAAATTCTCTAAAAAGGTGTACATTATACACAGAGATATGCTCCAATGAAAGTCTCAATTTAAAAAATATCTGTATGGTTTTACTAAGACCACCTCCAAAAAACCCCACCAAAACCCCAAAACTCACTTTCACAAGGAAACAGAAGGTGACAGCTGTGGTATTAATATACATTGGTCAGTTCCCTCTTTCAGTAGTACTTCTGGATTTGTTAACATGAATGGTTCTCAAAGACATTAAAATTTTACTTGTTTTATGAAAATTAACATCTGGATAGGCAAGAAAGACCCAAACTTGTATCCCTGTTAAGCAAATGCTGCAATATGCGCTACATAACTACATTAATTAGGCACTAAATAACCCTTTTTGTAACGGGAGGTTATGAATAATACAACTGAAGATGGGAGCTCTCAGCTTACTATGCATGGCATAAATCAACTATGAGAGACAGAGCAGCATGAAAAAAGCCTTCTTAAGTTCCAGTGCTTGAGAACTACTTCTATAATAACATCTATGACCAGCAATCATTAAACTGCTGAGTTTTATACTTAGCTCTACCGTATCTGATCTTGCTCTGGAAAAAAATTACCTATTCTACCAAAATATAAGAATTAGGCTGTCTAAGAAACCAATTTTCTTTGTTTTCTGAATTTAAAAAATATTTTTAAAATATTAAAAACTTCAAAAAACTTTTAAAAAATATCGTGTTCATGGAGAATTGTGACAAAAGGTACTTGCTTTACGAGACAACGGCTCATTCATAATAGCAAATACTCATAAGTTAATTACCTTCTTGAAGGCAAAGACTGGTTTGACTGGTACTGAAGCAGCTGTGCAAATACTCACAGGGGTGATCTTACCCTAGATATCTTATAACTGCTTAGATTTTGCTATAATGAGCCTTAAAAAGTGAAAGCACTGTAAAATAGTAGGTACCATTCTGCTTTCTATTGAAGTACCTAAATGACTATTGTGTGTTCTGATGCAACATATAGATCAAAGGGCCTTTCTTTGTACAGCAATGTTTTTTAAAATCTTTTTTTCATAGTTTGAAATTAACCACATTTATATCACATAATACAGGAAAACTCTGAATTAAGCTTGTGCAGACAACACTGTGTTTATATGATTTTAAAAACAACTTAAACACTTTGTTACATTATAAATATTTCAGCAAAACATATTTCCTTCACATTTAGGGTATGTACTACTTACAGCAAAGTTGCTCTGTGCTGCATAATGTAGGGGTGTTGCACCTTGACTATCAGATGGGATAGTTCCAAATTTATTTCTTTCTAATAAGAGATGGACAATCTGTGCATGACCTGAGAAAAATAATATAATAAAACCAGATATGTATCAAATCCTAAAGTTAAACACTTCCCTATTAAAAAAAAAAAACAACAGAAGAAGATGAACAGACTTCAATAAATAGTAGTATGTTTTTGTTGTAGCCATTATAGTCTAAGCGTAAGAGAGAAACGTAAGACTTGATATTTGAACTATTAAGCCTGGCATGCACCTTCTTCCCAATAGCATTCCAGTTCCACACTCTGTATCCTCATTTTTGAGGGGCATCTGTAAATCAGAATGACCTATGAATAGGAACATGTAGAAAGATTTTCTATTTCTTTTAAAAGAAATCACTAGAGCATTTCCCTAAACAAAGAAACCAGCAATAGTTGTTCAGACAACTGTGATATTAACACTGCAGTGAATGAGTTGAATATTTCCATAAAAAGCTTCTGACAATTCAGCTGAGATGCTGCATTTGAGTGAGAGGTCAGTCAGAAGCAGTAAAGTGAGCGCAGACTGATGACGATGAGCATTTGTCCACATTTGTCTACATTAAAAGGTAGGCTAAACCAACATTGACAATTTCATCCTACATCACATTGTTTTACAGAAATTTAGTGTAAATTGTTTACTTAGGTTTTATTCAATCAAAATTTCAACTGAAGATGTATAGCAAAATCTGGAGGCTGGTCTACTACCAGCTGTATATCTGCAATAAACAACAAACTGACACACACAACTCCTTCCATCAAAACAGATTAGAATGTTTTTAGATTAAAATCATAACGTTTTGGGGGGGTGGGTAAACTTTATATCCACTTAACAGACAGGAAAACAAAGACACAGTATATTGCCACTAAAGTCAACTGATCCTTTCATATGCTTTCTTTTGTAGACATATGCAGCTCACGGAATATCTTAATGATTTGGTATTTTAAGAGATATTATAAGGCATAAATCGCATAAAAATACTCTGATTTTACAGGAGAAATCTCCCAGTATCTTGCATGTGGGGAAAACAATCAATTTTGCAGCTTGTTACTTTTGCACAGTTGACCTGAATTTAGAATAAATGAAAAAAAGTAGGCAAACCTTTCTACTAGCAGTAGACTTTTTTTAATGAAAACACCAACAATTACAGAATGAAGCTGTGTAACAGTTGTGGTCTGTAGCTTTTAAAAACCTAAGAGATGGAGGACTAGGCAAGCCTTCTTTTGTGGAATGGCACTGTCAGGCTTTATATGTATAGAAGTATCAGAAACAAGAGAAAATGGTTCAAAAAGGATGAACAGCTATGTGGGGATTATTTTTTTCTAGAGGTTTTAGGGTGTACAGGAAGGTTCCTCTTTCCTTTCAGCCATTAAGACAAGCCTGGACCCAGAACAGAACAACATTCTGTCCCTTCCTACCAGAAAAACAGTAAAAAGAAGAGATGTAATGTTGCTATGCTCTGCTCCTCCCATCTCAAGACTTTAAGAAGTGAATTGAGGTGCACTGGAAGAAGTTGGTTCTGAGTGCAATCCTAGCAGGAAAAACATAGGAGTACTGATCCTGGAAAAAAGTTGCCTGAACTTTCAGGACACACAACTAGAAAATAGAATCTTCTGTAATCAGGACAGGAGGTCTACCTAAATTATCTACGAGAAAGAAGGCTTGAGGAAGTTGAAAAAAAATCTGTATTGGGTGCAATAGTAAATAAATTGGTGCAAAGATGGATCTCACTTGGACGTTAATGTAAACATTAAAACTCAATTCTTGAGGTCAAGAACTGTCATTTCTGTAGTACTTTTATTTAGAAGAGATGTAACTTGGCTGAGACTTTTATCTACACAAAAGAAAAGCTAACAGGAGCAACAATGCCCTAAGATGCAGTCACATGCAACCCATGACCTTTAACAGTATATTTGTGGCTGTATCCATGCACTACTTAAAACCTCCTACTGTTAACCCATTTAGTAACATTTTAGACTCTTTGAGATCTATATACAGCATCCAGTATCTAACTTAAAAACAAAACCCTAAAAATTAATCATGATTTACCAATCAGAAGTTCCCCATGGGCATATGCCACCTAGAGACCTCATCAAGTTCACAAAGGACTCTGGAGGTCTTGGCACATCTTCCCCCTTTATTCCACATTGATTAGACAATCCTTTTTTCCAACAGACAAAAATTCTCTCTTAAATACAATCAATTTCAAAACACGATAAATTTTGCTTCTTGGACAGAACCAAGTGATAATGACTATTTCTTTGGGAGACCGATCCTATGACACTTAAAATGTTTCACAATTTCTCTGTAAAAATTCAATATCCTTACTTGAATGCAAATGCAAATCTGAGAACACTCTTTCTTCTTTTTTCTTTCTTTTAAATAAACATAATCAAACTACATGTATATTGTCACTGGAGTTGCCGTAACTCGCTCCAGTGAGCAATCTGATTCTTTTATTGGCATTCTTTGTCTGCAGTGTCCCAAAGGGTCATGGGGATAAAGCCTGTTAAAAGGGGAGAGAGAGTGTTTGAAGATTCTTTCTTTTTATCCGGTACATGGTGTTTATTTTCTCCTCTGGCACATAGGAGAATGGAAAATAGGAGGTTAATTTTCTAAATCATATTATTTTTGTGCCTGTCATTTTATGAGTTGCGTTTCCCTGTACTTAGACTATTTATATTTAATCAGGTTTTTACCTGTTTTGCAAAGATCCGGTTTTGTAACCCGTAAAACCAAACCGTGCAGAATTCATATATGCAAGGTTATAATTCACAGAGCATCTGAGTCTCAGGGTAACAATCTGAACAGAAAAAAACTGTATCTGAATAAAACTTCTTGTCAGATCTGATTAGATTGTCATAATGTGTCTGATGAAGAGCTCGTACTAAGAGTAGGAGCAGTGTCAGCTCTGCCATTTTCTTGTTGTTCACTTGTGCTGGCATTATCAGATTATCTGCGGTTTCTTTGCAGGAATTTTTTTAAGTCACTTATCTATTTTGTGAGGGGTAGTTTAGTAAAAACTAGATAATATAATCCATAAATCCACTTAACTGGGCACACGCAAACTGCAATACATCGCAATAAGCTGAAAATGAATGAATGAATGATGATGCCACTGTCAACCCCTCCACATTGTGGAGTACTCACTTCCCTTAGGCACCTCAAAACCCTACGTGACTGTCTTACGTATGGACCAAGTGAGGGTGCTAGCATCAATCCGTATATTAAATATTAGCAAAGTTTTCTTTTTTTTTCAGATAAAAATTAAATACAAACAGAAGTTCTGATATTTTCTTCACGCACCCCAATGGATTGTCTTGCATACACGCTGGGGTGTGCACACCCCACTTCGGACACCACTGCTCTAGAGTACCAGGTTTTTTATCTATGAACAAAGCTACATATGCAAGAACATCTCAATATGCTCTAATTGTTCTTAAATCATGAGCATATATAGCCTGCTGAAGTAATGCATTTTACAAGGCTTTGGAGAATCTGAAGCAAAAAAAAAACAGTCTACACACAAGCTTCTAATCCTGGTCTAGCAGAAACTATTATTGCTCTAAGAGATTAGTTAGTATAATGCCAGGCTGGAATTAAATAAAAAACAGAGACAAAGATTAAACACCACAGTCAATTAATTATTAAATAACTTCAGCATGTCCAGTTTACCAAGTAAGGCTGCCCAGTGAAGGGGAGTTCGAAACAAGTTGTCATAGGAGGTCACGTTGCAGCCTTCATAGGAGGTCAGGACATCAACAACTGCTACATTCCCATCAGCAACAGCAAAATGAAGGGGAGTTCGTCCTTCATAGTCTTGCCAGTTAAGCAGAGATTCTGTAGGTGCAGCTTCCTTTAACAAAAAAAAAAAAAAAAAAATTTAAGTGGAAGAGAAAAGCTATATACTCTTTACAGACTTCTTTTTTTGAGTCTTATAATAAGGAGATAAACTGTCCTTATTCAGTAGAATATAGCTCTACAACCAAATACTTTTGTTACAGTATAGGCTATTTTCAAGTATTTCTTATACTTATTTAATTATTGTACAAGACCTGATTTTTGGTACATATCCTGTAGTTTTACCAGTCTGTTGTGCAGGTGGCTCCTTACACAGATCTTTAAAAGACTAACTCAGGCTCCTGTGAAAATAACTAGATCTTCTTACTTGATTTTCTAAGTTGAACACAACGTATATATCTTCATAGTTTTCTTCTAGGATACTCCCATTTTTGCACAAATTAATCTTATGGCTTTCATTATAATACTTTTCTAGCATTTTAAAACCACATGACTATCAGAGTATTTCTAAAGGATATGTCAAGGTCTGCAGCTGACAGGACAGAAGTAAATTAGAGAGTACTTCCAATAAATGCATCTACTTGTAATGGGCTTAATTTTGAATAAAAAGATCTTTTAAAGTATCATGATGTCCTGGTTCCGGCTGGGACAGAGTTAACTTTCTTCCCAGTAGCTTGGGGGGGTGTGCTGTGTTTTTAGGTTTGGTGTGAAAAGAACGTTGATGGCCCACTGATGCTTTGGCTGTTGTTGTGCTTGCACCGGGGGGGGGGGGGGGGGGGGGGGGGGGGGGGGGGAGAGCACAGCCAGGGTGGTGGACCCAGCTGGCCAATGGGGTATTCTATACCATGTGACGTCATGCTCAGTATAAAAACCAGGTGGGGGGGGGGGCTCGTCCCCCGTTCGTGACACGCGGTCGGCGAGCAGTTGCATTGTGCATCACCTGCTTTGTATATTCTGTTATTGTTGTTGTTCTCGTTATTATTACTGTTCTACTTCGTTTTCTTTCAATTATTAAACTGTTTTTATCTCAACCCGGGAGTTTTCCTACTTGTGCCCTCCCGATTCTCTCCCCCACCCCACCAGAGGGGGGGGTGAGCGAGTGGCTGCGTGGGGTTTATTTGCTGGCTGGGGTTAAACCACAACACATGATTAGTCATTTGATCACATAACATAGGCATTAATAGATATAACTTGACTTTACATCACATTTTCTTAAAAAACATGCTAAATTACTTTCACATAAGGCCCCTAGCTATATAGTTTTGTATTATAATTTCCTCTCTCATCAACTTTTTTTCTAGACAGATTTCTCTTCATGACTTTCTCTCTCAGGCAAAAGAACAGAACAGGTAAAAATGAACATCATCTTAGCGTTGCAGAGATCTCCAAATGGCAAATATCACAAAGGCCCATGAAATACAAACTTTAAACTTCACTTTCCTAAAAAAAGAGGTATCTCTAAAGAAAATGGCAAACAATAAAACAATAAAAATTCAGGATGCAGGACACCAAACATCTAGAGCAGAAGCAGAATGTCAAAACAAGAGCTTAAATAAACTATAAGTTTATTTAAGTAATAACAGTAAGTCTGCTGTTCTATCTCTGACAATTCAGAAAAATTGACTGAAGTCATGGGAACCCTGTGGAAAAGAAAAATGGAATGTAGTCCTGAGTTCTTTAACTTCCAACACTAGAGTGGATTTTAACCCATGACAATTGAGAAAAACAATCCTCCTGAAAATACAGAGCCACACTGTATCTTAGAATATACTTATGAAAGAGGAGGGAGAGATTGTGATCAGTGCAGCTTGTTAACAGTAAGGAAGTTCCTGATCCCTTTCTCACTAAACTAATTGCAATTTTTCCTATTGACTTGACTAGGTACACAAATATCACGCAGAAAGAATGTGGAAAACTATAAAGTTAACCTGGATGTGAAGATCTAGGGAGGAATGAGAATCAAAGGTGATGCTTGAGCAATAGATCTGGAACTGGGTAATATTGCAAAAAGTAGCTAAGAGAAAAGGGGAAGATTATGAGCTCTGCTAGGTAGATATCTATCAAGATAAGTAAGAAAAACACCTCAGTTTAGAGAGAAGACAAGATCTTACTAAAGGACTAAGTAAAAAACAAAAAAAGGTATTTATACTCAACAACAAAAAAAGATATTTATACTCAACAACAGATTCAATAAACATTGATTACCTAGTAACAGTGTTTCTGTATCATCAACTTTTACAGCATATTCTGTAAGCTAAATTACTTTTTCATTTAAACTTGTTATTATCTTACTCCATCAATAAGCATATATATGTATAACTATTTGGAATATAAACAATTTAGTTGATGCATGAAAAAGCCTAGATGGAATCAAAAATACACTGTTTTATCTGTCAGAGTGAAAAAAAAGAATCAAAAAACCCGGACATGATCATGATTCTGTATTACTAAAGGGAATCTTCGAGAACACCTTCAGTAAGGAGACAGATATTTTTTACCTTCGGTAGTACAGCTAGCTGAGATGGAGTTAATTTTCCTCGCAGCAGCAGGTATGGTGCTGGGCTTTGTGATTAGAACTGTTAATAACACACCAATGTTTTGGCTGTTATTGAATAATGCTTCCACAGCACCAAGGATTTCGCTTTTTCATGCCCTGTCCTGTCCTGCTCCCCCAAGAGAGTGGGCTGGGGGTCGGCAAGAGATTGGGAGGGGACACAGCTGGGACAGCTGACCCAAATTGACCCAAGCAATATTCCATACCATATAACATCATGCTCAGCAAAAAAAGCTCAGGGAAAGGAGGCAGGGGGATGCTCATGGCTACACTGTTTGTCTTCCCAAACAACAATTAAGTGTGGAAGCTCTTTTTCCACTTTCCTGGGAGTGGCTAACATCTGCCTGCTGATGGGAAGTAGTGAATAAATTCCCTTTCTTGCACGCAGCTTTTGCTTTCCACTGTCATTATCTTCATCCACGAGTCATCTTGCCTTTCTTCTATTTTCTCCCAGTCTCGCAAAAAGGGAGTGAGCAAGTAGCTGTGCGGGTGTTAGGCTGTTGGCTGGGGCCAACACACCACAACTTTTAAAAACATTTACCTCATCTATCTATCGTTTGAAAAAGTCTGTATTTGAATACAGCAATCCTTACCTACTTTTCAAATTTATTTATTTATTTCTCTAGTGTGGCAGAAAAGTAGATGGTATATACAAACTAAAACTTTGTGACAAAATTTTGTTTGTGACAAATTACTTCACAACTGAGTCCTAATTAAAATATCTTGAATAAACGGAAGTAATACAGAAATAAAATTACATTAATTTAACACTGGAAACGTCTCAAAAACTGTTTTTATAGTAAAAAAAAAAGTATCAGTAACTGTAAGATTATCAATGTGATTTGAAGAAAAGCAAAGCAAATTTTCATGTGCCACACATAAGTTCTAAACTTGCAAGCTAATCAGGCAGACAGACATATAAGTCATTGTAGTTAGCTTACAATCAATACGTGTCTAGTCCTGAAAGACCTTTGAAAGACAAAGACCTTTGAGAGACAAAGATATAGAGAGATTGTTGTAATATGAGAGAAAAATTCAATTGAGACTTCTGTATCTTTCCATGTTAGTGAAGTTCAGAGATTTCCACAGAATAAAAATCAAGGTAAAAATCAAGCTGAGCACATGATTTCATTGTACTCATTATAACTGTCAGTGTAGAAAATGAAACTGAAATACTGCAGAAAGAGAAAATATGCCATCAAGGAGAAATTACTAAATCTGTATACAGAAATATTTGGAAAGTCTCAATAAACTGATTGTGGGCTGACTGATAATTGATCAAATACTTCCCAGAATTCTGACTCAAAAGACCAAATTAAATTAGACTTTTCAGTGCAGTTAACTAGAAATAAACTTTCAAATAATGAAGAAAAGACACACAACAAAGAAATCAGTGTGCAAGACGCAACTGAGATGAGTAATATGGCTGGCCATTTTAATTAGGAGAACTTGCAACCCCTTTCTCCCTCCCTTACCCCCCAAATGAACAGTTACACACATCAAACTAATTAAGGGAATATATATAGTCCATGAGTTAGAGCAAAGATATTGACCCATAGAACTCAGAAGAAACCCCTTTCAAGAGTGCAAAAAATATTTAAGATGATTTCTTACAAAATTCTGTATATTAGGAAAAGCAAATGATTTCATTCTCAAAGAGTCAGTGGACTAAAATGAAAAATTTCAAGAGAATAAAAAATATTTCTATCAAATGAAAGCAATAAATACAGAAAGTGTTATATATATAACAGACTTTCTTACCAGAATACATTTCACTGTGTGAATTGCACTAGGGTCCTTGTTGTTAGCTGCCCAGTGAAGTGGGATTTTTCCTTCAATATCAGGAATTCCAATATTTGAATCATGTTTTATGAGAAGTTTCACATGCTCTGGGTTATTGTAGTAGGCACTCCAATGCAATGCTGTTTGCTGGAACACAATATTCACAAGTTTTACAAATACGTTGAAAAATGAATATAAGATGAAAATTAAAGTTGGTTAGAATCTGAAATGTGATTTAACTGTATTTTCACAGAATGAAAGAGATCACCTAGTCCAACTCCTCTGCTCAAAGCAGGGTCAACTATAACAGGTTGATCAGGACACAGTCAGACTTTTAGTTATCTCCACAGATAGAGACTCCACAGCCTCTCTGGAAAACCTCTAGTGTTTGACCAGTTCCAGTGTTTGACCTGCCTCACAGTAAAAAAATATTTTCTCATGTTTAAACAGAATTTATTATATTTCAACTTGTGCCCATTGCCTCTTGTCTGTTTCACTGGAGACCATTCAGAAGAGTCTGACTCCATCATCTTTACTGTCTCCCATATGGTATTTATACACATTGCTAAAATCACCCCTGAAGTGTCTCTTCTTCAGGCTAAATGTTCTCAGGTCTCTCAGCCTCTCCTTGATGTCAGATGCTCCAATCTATTAATCATCTTTTTAGCTCTCCACTGGACTCGCTCCAGTATGTCTATGCCCTTACTGTACTGGAGAACCCAGAAATGGACACAGCATTCCATTTGTGGTGCCACCAGTGCTGAGCAGAGGGGAGGGACCACAGGTAAAACCAGCTTTAAACAATGGGTAAATGAGCAATCTTTTGTTACATTTCAATGAAAAGGACTGACAGAAAATGGAGCACATATACCTAGGGTGGGTGACAACTCAAAATCAGTGGAAAACAGGCTTTAAACAAAACTGAACAAGAGGCCCATCTACCTGAGTAAGAGTAGATACACATCTTTGCTACTGAAGTCTGAATAAGGTCTAAGCTACACCATCTTACATGAGACCCACACTGAGAAGCCCTTCTGCTTGGAATATAAGTATTTGTGGTAGGAGATTAATTGCTTCATATGAGGATTTCTTGGACTATGGCACCTCGAATACTGTGTTCAGTTTTGGGCCCCTCACTACAAGAAGGACATGGAGGTGCTGGAGCGTGTCCAGAGGAGGGCAACGAAGCTGGTGGAGGGCCTGGAGCACAAGCCTTATGAGGAGCGGCTGAGGGAACTGGGGTTGTTTAGCCGGGAGAAGAGGAGGCTGAGGGGAGACCTCATCGCGCTCTACAACTACCTGAAAGGAGGTTGTAGCGAGGTGGGTGTTGGTCTCTTCTCCCAAGTAACTAGCGATAGGACGAGAGGAAATGGCCTCAAGTTGCGCCAAGGGAGGTTTAGATTGGACATTAGGAGAAATTTCTTTACTGAAAGAGTGGTCAGGCCTTGGAACAGGCTGCCCAGGGAAGTGGTGGAGCCACCATCCCTGGAAGTATTTAAAAGATGTGTAGATGAGGCCCTTAGGGACATGGTGTAGTGGGCATGGTGGTGTTGGGTTGACGGTTGGACACGATGATCTTAGAGGTCTTTTCCAACCTGTATGATTCTATGATTCTATGATTCTATGGCAGGAGAATACTGTCCACGCTACTTAGCCAGCCAACAGGGCAATGCCATTGGATGCAGCAATTTCAGACCTGGAGAAAATATCTGAGCTTGGTATTAAGCAATCATGTCCAAGTTAGGATGATCATATGAAGCAGACCTCAGCACCAGAGCTGTACTGTAGAACAACTGAAGTAATTAGTTTCGTCTCTCTTAAATTTGGAAATCTCTTGGAATAATACAAACTGATGGAGAAGCATATAACAAGATTACCCTCCACTAGAGGAAGATGGCACTCAATACGGACACTGGACTTGGATCCGTCTTGAGCAAACGTTTTGACTTTCTGCACTGTCATTGATCGCTCAGAATTCTGAGGTTGAATATTACTGAATCTAATGCCCACCGATCCATGGCAGTCCAATAAAACATCAAAACGCAATCCATGCTTCTATTGCCAATTCCTGACTGCCAGTGGCTTTTTATGGGCATTATTGATGTTCATAATTACATAAGCAAACCAATGTGTGGGGTATTTTTAAACACAAAAACTTTGGTATATTAACAAGTATTTTATTTATCAGACACATCTCTCCCAATTGCCAAGAGGCAGAGGGTTGTAAGATACAGAATTAATTTTATTTCCCATCTCTCTTCCCCCCTCACCCCTGCAAAATATTACATGGCACTTCGATTTGAAAACTGAGGGAAGTAACTGCTGTGGGACATTTGTGTATAAGCCTACGATACCTGGATTAACATCCTTGAACAGTGAGATAGAATATATGAGTTCACTATTGTATCCTTAATGTCTCTGTAAAGGAGGAAGGCAAAAAGGAGCCTATTTTTTGTGTTTGTTGCTTTAAGTTGCAAGTTTAGTACTGTGGTAACATAATATGATAGCACAAACTTTTTGTCTACCTGGAGTTCACTGAAAAAGCGCTCATTCTAAGACGTAACTGGAGGGGCTGCAAGAAAAGGTCTTATAACTGGTGCCACATACAACGATATCCAGCCTAGCACCATAAAGCATGTTCAAACCATCACAGCCTGTTGGGATTTGAATTGAAAAAACTTCTAGCAGTAGAAATTCGTAGTAAGTTAACAAATGTTATTTCTTAAGTGGAGCTGACCAGTATCCCTAGAAACTGACAGTTGCAATGAAAGCAAAAAATTTTTGATTACCAGGAGGCCAACGTAGCCTTGGTTTACTGGCTTCTCTCACCTTACAACCTGCTTTTCAGTCAGTTGCCTACATGGAAGTAGATGTAAAAGACAGTTGTTCTCTCTCATGTTCAGGAATTGTATTTGACAATCTTGATGTGCACAGTTGCAGTAAGGGAAATGAGTAAGCTATGTGCCCAACAGGGTGAAATATGTTGGACTCTGTCCCTGATACCACCTTTCATCAACCTGAATTCCATCTTTGCTACTCATGACACAAACTGGAATAAAGGTGCTCTACATTTTGTGGGAAATCTGGCAATGCTTAAATACTGCTTTGGAAATCTGATAAACAACAGACAAGGTTCCTAAAAAGTTTTGTCTGGTTTCCATATACCTTTGTTAATTAATTAACATGGTCAGGAAGTCAGCATGACCTCTCCAGAATGACTGCTGTAATTATAGCCAGGGTTTCCATGATACATGTTAGAACATCTTGGAAGGTAAACAGCTAATTGCTAGGGCACAGGCTGGTTCGACTCCATTGTCCAGAGGGGACTGAAGATTCATTTGTTGGAAACTGGGCTTGCAGCTGTCTTATCCTACATCCTAGATGATAAAATCAGGTAAGGATATCAGAGTTTAAGCAGTTACATCACTAGAAAGTCCAGTCCCCTTCTCTTACTATGTCCTTTTGTGGTACAATGAAAACCCACTGCATGAGATATGGAATGATGATTTCCACTAAGACCAGCCTTGTCAAGCTGGTGCATTGGTTATCAGCTGATCCAAATATACTTGATCAGGGCACTCACATTTGAATCAGTGGTAGATTAGTGCCTGGTGGGGAGAGTATTTTGCACCAGTTACCAGATCACTTACAAATTGTAAGAAAGAGACCTTCCTGCTCAATGCTTAAAAAGACTCCATCATCAGTAACAGTTCAAGTTGTATTCAATACCATGCCTACCTTGCCAATCGTAGTTACATAATCGTTTTTTGGTCTTCCTTTTGCTATCTACATGCACGGTGCCTCACTTTTTGTTACTATATCTTTGCAGAAAAAAATCAGGCTTAGGGAACATTCATATCTCTGGGTTCTTTGAAAGAAGTCTCTTTCAGATTCCAGGGTATGCAAACTGCTTAAGCACATGAAATTTAAACCAGATATTCCCAGATTAACAGGTCCGCAATAATTACTAGAAATCTGACTACTAAAGGCAATGTGATCACCTCCCAAACACAACACGCATCAAGCATGCCAACAAGAGGGATGAATCTGTTTTGTTCCTTCTTTTAAAATGGGTTAGTGTGCTATTACTGCGGACTGGCAGTACCTCTCTGTATGAAGAGTAATAGTAAATCAGTTGTTTTAAGAACTGTACCACTTTCCTTCTAAGATCTGTCATCTCTTCTGGCTGGTCATTTTAATGATAGTCCTTTTTAACCAACATCAGTAGATTATTTCCTGAGGCTCTTAGAAGTCAGTGTGCTTCTGAAGCAGGTTGGTAGTTTTATTGATGTGGTAAAGCATGACTCGACTTTGCAAAGGGACATGAGACAACTCATGATGATATATGCACTATATGATACACCTGGAAAGTCACCTGGAGATTTCCTGGCCTTTCAAGCAACTGTTGTCTCTACAGATGCAGAAAATTAGTCTGAAGGACTTTATTCTAAGAAGGTAGTAATGTAAAGCTCTGAAGATGTTAAGATCACTTTTTCTCATGAGGAAGTCTGCAGTTTCACAAAACAAATGTCAAAGTGACTAACTGGTGCTCTGCTTCAAATGAAAGTCTCATGCCAGAATGTCACTCAACTTCATCATCACATCCCTCTTACTACATGATGCACTCATGGAAGCAACAGTGCAATAACAATAATAATAATAATAATAATAATAATAATAACAACAACAACAACAACCACCACCACCTGATACTTTGTATTGTCCCTGTTAGAAAAGCTTCTTGACAAACGGCATCACATTCTATCCCAGGCCAAAAAGTCATGTATGAGTAGGAGACTCTAAAAATTGTCCATTTTTACTTACAAAGATACAGAAAAAAAGACAGCTGACCAGATAGATTTAGTCTATGGATATTTCTACCCTTGGACCATCCTTGTGGATGGAATTGAAGGATTGGAAGTAAAGGAGTAAAGTTGACTCAGGAAAAAAGGGGTGGTGGTGGTTTGAAGATGGTGTTCTAATTTTTGTCTCTTTTTCTCACTATACAAAATGACTTTAATTGGCAGAAATGAAACTCATTTTCTTTAAGTCGAGTCTGTTTTGCCCATGACAGTAACTGGTGATCAATCTTCCTGTCTTTATCTCAACCCATGAGCTTTTTCAACCTATTTTCTCCATCTGTTCCGTTGAGGAGGGAGAGTGAGAGCGGCTGGGTGGGCATTTGGCTGCGTGCCAAAGCTAGCCCGCCACACATTTCTAAAAGGTAGCACCTATGGACAGCTGTGTCAATATCACCACCATTTTAGTGGCCCCAGTGCAGGGCAAAATCAATCACCAAGTGTTAGGAAGGATGTAGCCAACAGCAAACCTGCATTCAGCTCAGCACCAAAGGAATCTCCTTTTTTTATTTTAAACTCACCTTTGGTATTGACAAATACTTTGAAGGCCTTTTGCACAAAGTTTTCTAGTGACTCTTATCATTAAATGATTCTAAATGTAGGGTTTTTCCAAGGAAGAAAAGCATGATAAGCACATGCTATCCAGATTTTAACAAGGATCACAATGTTACTGAAAGACTTAGACCTTAAAACCAGTGGGTTTTGGATCCTCTATTACTCTATGTACTCTCAACAAGAATGTCAATTAACTCAGTGCAATGAACTTTTACATCATTATCATCAGGGAAATATTAATGTTTCTAAAGGTGATTATTACAATACCAGCGTTAGCCACTATTTTGAAAACGCAGAAAAAGTTTCTTATGACTGAAATAATTTTTCACACACATCTGTTTGATGTAACACCAATTTCTAAAGCTGCTACAAGTGTTGTCTTAAAATAAGCAGTATTTTTACCTTGTTTTTGTCCTGGGTATCCACTTCTCCAGGTGCCATATGTTTTAGCAACAAAGCTAAACATTTTGGGCTTTTGTGACGTGTAGTTAAATGTAATGGTGTCATACCCTCCAAGTCCTTCTGCATCCAGTTCCCTCTACGAGCCAGTAAGAGTTTCATGAAGCGGTAATTTCCCTGGGTAAAGAAAAATATCAGAAATTTATTGCAGTTTATCAAACCAAATGATGATATTGTTTAGATAAATTTACTGTTGTATTACAGTGCCTAAAAAAATGCACCAAAACAGCTCTAAGCTTTGGAAACATCTAATGGAGATTTTTTGTTAAAAAACATTAACTCCTGATTTTTAAGTCTGTTTTGCTACTTGGTATTAGATACATATCTTCCATTAGTGGAGTGTGTAAGACAGAGTTCAGTAATACCAAAAATTCTGCAATATTGTCAGAGTTTCTTGACAGTTTAAGCTCAATAAACATCATGTAAAAACTGAAACAAGACCATTACATGCTGGTTTCAGCAAGGTAGACAGTTATCAGATGAGGAATAAAACTAAACATGAAGATAGATTACAATTTTCAAAATGAAAGTGAGAAAAACAACAGGGAATGATTCAGAGAGATAAAATGTACTCATCTGAATGAGTAACAAACATATAGAAAAGTGACTGTTTCTTACATTTTCAAATTGAGAACTGTATATGAGTTTTGATCTACTGTATGCATGATAAATGGATGGGATAGCTAGCTTTGTAAGACATTTAAAATACTTAACACTGTGGACTTACTAGGTTTTCAAAATAAATAATGTAGAAATGCTCCTGTGACTATAACTGAGGGTGGATCGCAAACAAAACAATCCAGTTTTATTTCTCAAATCATTGAAGAAGCCAGTCAAAAATTAAAGATATAATCATGCAATCATCAAGAAGCTGTAGTGATTTAAGGTATAGCCAGCTTTGACTTACTACTGCCCCTTGCTTGGAGGTTATTTTCCCTGTAACAGAGATGTTACATATGACATTTTGATGCTTCCACTTCACTTCAATACAAAGTCTATTGGGTTTTTCAAACCACCTTCAGCAGTAAAGTTTCGGTTAAGGACCAGTAACAGCTGAAGCAATAACTCATTAAAGCAAAACATCTGGAACTAGCTTGTGTGATCATGGTTTAAACATCCCTATTCTTTCCCCACTCTAGAGTTTAACCTTTCCTAAAGTGAAAGGAGTGTGCCGTCTCCCAATTTTGCTCAGTCTCCCAATGTTTCCCAAAATATTAGTTTTTTCCAATTTCACATACTGACAATTTAAGTAAAAGTATCAATTACCCATAAATATAATGAAAATAGAAAGCTCAGAAGAGAAGAGAAATTGCACTAATTCCACCCACTCAGGGGAAAGCTGCAGCATTTGATGAAGCTTTATTAGACAATGTACACAGGAAAGGTGACACTCAAATCAATAGAAGTCATGTCTTTGGGTTCTTCTGCTTATGGAACTACTTGCAAATTAACATATTTCAGTCTGCTACAATTCTTTTATAAATCCTGTACATTAACTTAGTCCCTTTAGACTGTCTTTGGAAAAACAATGAAAAAAAGCTAACCATGTGTAGACAAGTGCAAGCAGTGCTAATGGGGGCACTTCTGTACATCATAAGACTCAGAACTGCGAATCACTTTGTCAGTAGAATGGTAGGGTGGAGATGGGCCACAGGATTCCAGAGGCCCCCACAGTATCTAGTGCCCAGGCATAAAAATATTCTAGTTTCCTTTTTCATAGAAGCCATAAACATCGGAAGGGCAGATTTTACATATATTACTGTTCTGTTCTTTGTCTAATAAAAATGGAAGAGTTGAGCTTTATGTGGGCAGAATGGATTTCACCAAGTACATCTAAAATAAATGAATGTGATTTTTTTTTCCCTGCTACACTATTTTATTTTAAAATACAAAACAGGGAAAGCAAATCATGAATGAGCTCAGACAAAATAACCTCTTCCTGCTTCTACAGTTTATTGTCATCGGTTCCTTGCTCTTCAGCGAAAGCCTACAAAAGAAGTCTGCCAAAAACCTTACCACAAACCTGCCTGAAAATGCAAACTTCTCTTGCCAGAGACAGCATGGCTACTGTACTCTTCAACAGCACTCACAGTGAGTAGTGACTGACTAATTCTCCTTCTTCCGCTGGGTGCGAGGGAAAGCATAACCTTAGGATTTTGTCCCTTTAATACACAGACACGCATCAAGGCATACACTGAAGTACAGAGGTAGAACAGCATAACGTCTGCACAGCTACTGATCCGCGCAGAACACACTCAAAATGAATTCATGATAAATTTGGGAATGACTTAGGGATGAGAAAACTCCTCATTATTGCCATTATAATTTACAGGTAAATACAAGAAGAATTTGCAAAACTCATTAAAAAGGAAAAAAAAATAGCAAAAAATCGCAATGTATCATGATGTGGATGGGAATTAGACTGGGGGAAGACAACATTAAATAACGAGAGAATATTAGTCTTGGAAGAAATATAGCTGCTTTTCTCCATCACAGAGGATAATGCATTTGGTTTGTTTTCAGTATTTCCTGCTCAATGTGCATGCATACACATGAAAGAAAAAAACTTGATTTTCTCTTGTTGATGAATATTTATTGGAAGATTTGCAAGTATTTTGTGCTTTTTGAATGAATTCAACTGAAGAATCAAAGTTAAAATAATACATAAAACTAAGAAACGTGCATTTTTATTATTAGAGTTTCTTTCCCTATACTGTATTTTATTTCTGCTGTTACACATTTTTCCACCAGTTACTACTATATTATTCTGTTGCATGCTTAGCCACCAACAAATCCCTCTCCCTTAGGAAATGCATCTGTAATAAATCCCCTCATTCTGAAACACAAAAGATTCTGTTTCTTCCAAATGATTTAAGATTTTTTTTTAAAGACCACCACAGAAAACACCTGTACTTACATTACTTATTTGTAATGATCTTATTCATGCTCTTACTTCTGACTGCTGTTCTTTTCTTTAGTAATATCACAAATGTTGCTGTGTTCCTTTCACTTGTTAGAAAATAATACCATCCCTACTAATGACAAAGGAAAAATTCCCCAGCTTCAATTGATTACTGCTTAAGTTTGTAAATATGCAATGTATCAACATGTCTTGAAGGCAGATTTAATTTAGGTCTTACTAGGTGGAGGGGGAGAAAACATGCTTAATCTGAAAAGCAGTTACTAGTTGAATTCCTTCATTTTTATAAAATTCTTGTGTATAACAAGTCTTTAAGTTTTTACTCACAGAAAATGCACTTGATTGGTCTAAAGATTCCTGGGCAGCATGAAGCACTTTGGGTCAGTCCATGGTCTCTTAACATTGATAGTGTCTCTAAAATGATTCTGTTATACTGTGAAAACCTTATGAGCAAACAGGATTAAATAGTGGTACAGAAAACTGTACCTGGTAGCCAAAATTTACTATTCCAATGCTGATTCTTAAAATTCCTTTATATTCTATTAAAATTATTTTTAGCCAAAAGAGACTCATCTCTGTATGCAAACTACAGCACAGTTTCAGAGAACAGCTGACAACTAACTTCAGCATAATCAGAAGAAATACTTTGCTATTTCAAAATTTCAGCCACATATACTAACTACAATGGACTAGAACACATTTTTTGGCAGGCAGATAGTTCAATAAGCAATCATTGCTCTGCCATCAAGTAACGACTTTGAAGAAAGTTCTGGACCCCAAGCCTAACTGCTAAGCAGTCAGAAAAACCTTCCTTTCCTGAATGTTTCAATAGAGGAAAGAGCGATTGGAGAAACATCTTAGTCGGAATCAATGAATTTGCCAGAATTCAGATTATCCCTGAAATTGAAATTGAAAAAGTTATCCCCAAAATTGCAAATTCACTCAGAAAAAAACTGTCTAGTATTTTCAATATGACTCTATCACCTGGAACATGTTCCAGCAGAAAATTGCTGGTAAACTCTTTTCTACCTACTTTTCCGGGCCTACAAGATAACGTGTTTATTTCTTCATCCATCTAAAGCAGCTTTTTCAACCTATTTTCTCTCCCTGGCCTGTTGAGGAGGGAGAGTGAGAGAGCAGTTGGGTGGGCATCTGGCAACCAGCCAAGGTCAATCTGCCCCGTATGGTCACCTAAGTGAAGGACTAAAGAAAAAATGAGCTCTGTACTGATAACAGTGTTGTTATGATTCTAATCGTAGGTTGATAGTGAAATTACTGATGGTTGTACTACCAACGCATTAAAAATATTAGCCTCACACTTCACATCATGCCACTCTATACAGCCCCGGCGCAGTTCTGCTCTAAGTCGCCCAGTTGCCCTATGCCTCTGTTCCAAACACTTCCTCAGAACTTGGACCTTCACTCAGCAATGGGAAAATTAGGGAAAGAACTTTCTTTTTCCTTTCCTTGGATCAGTCTTCTTCCCTACCAAACTCATGGAAAACAGGAGATCTAGTATGTGACTGAACCTAATGTGCGCATACGGGTGTAGAGAAGGGGAGGGATTCCAGCATCACTGCGAAGCCACTCTAACATCTAATGACCTTCTGGACCAGGTTTCAGCCTTCCCCCAAGCAAACAGGCAGATACAGGTTCCTACTGGTCTATTGTTCAAAACAGTTCAATTGTACTGCAACATTTAGAGCAATCATATTTTCGTATTACTGTTGGGAAGGTTTAAATAATGTTACCCACCTCTACTAGCTGGCTCTCTGGTAATAGGTAGCACAATAGACCAACCAACCTAACACAGAAAACACTTGCATAAAAATACAGCTGTGCTAATATTCCAACACCCAAAATGAAAAAGAGGTTTTGGCAGACATTTTTATTCCCCACATGATATGTAGCAGTATAAGAAAGATTCAGAGTTGTTAATGTTTTTTTTTTAATTTACCTTTTCAATACATGTACTTAATTTAATACATTCCAAAACATGTTGTTAAAGCCTGCATCTTAGACTACCACAGAGCTAAAAACAAATTGCTGTAGTTAATCCTGTTTTTTGTGAAAGGTTTTACTCTTCATGTAAACAAAATTCTTCCAGAAATATCTTAGCATACATGAGAGTGAGCCTCCTTAACAGGTGACAGGATATTCTCTCCCCAACCGTGAGATAACATGCATGTTCCCTCTGAGACCCAGATCACTTAACTTGCCAGCAGAGAGGTCATGTTCAGTACTCTGCTACATTTGGTAGAAGCCTGGCAATGCCAGCAATGGCAGCTGGGTTCACTGCTAAGCTATCAGGAGATAAAAGAAGAACAAAATTGCAATTAATACTCACTAGGAACATCTTACTTTCTCTCCTCTTAGCTGGTTAAAATCTGATGCTTTTCTGATTCAGAATTGAAAAGAGTACAGTTCCTGTAAAATGTGTAAAATTTTCTTTCTGTGAACTCAAAGTCAAAGTCTGTAAGAGCAATAGGGACATTTAAAGTAACATCATGTAAAATACATAAATGTTAAAACCTGGATTACTGACTGTTGTTATGTAAAATAAAACACCATCTGAAATGGAGGAGTCATTATCATCTTAATACCAAGTGTGCATATGAAACTAAGTTTCATCACAGATGTCTCCTGGATAGTCATTAAGTAGATAAGGGTCCAAACACTTTTCCAAACTACAAGTAACACCAGAAGGCAGTAGACAAGTACACTTATTAATAGAACAGGAACCAATCCTTTTAATCTATTAGTATTCTTTCTCCTTATATTACTTCCATTTTACATGGCTAAAGCCTCAGTAAATCAACACCCCTCTCCTGTACCAGATGTGGTTCTAGAAGAAATGGGAAGGATAAAGGGAAGGGGGAAATAGAACTATTTCATCTAAATTCTAAATGAATGACAGCATATCAGTTTCACCGTAGTCCAGATTGCCATTTATTATGCACCAACAATCAGGAAGATTTTGCAGAATCCTAAATAAAATTCTCCTGGGCATATAATGATGAATGACACTTAAGTATTTTGCATAGCAAACTTTTAAGTATTTCAGAGACATACAAGCTTGCTTTACAGAGTACACCTGGGTTCTGGAAACATTCTGCTGATGTGCAACAGAGCCCTGTGAAAATTTATTTCCCTTCTCATCCCACTATTTCTTGGTGAGTTAACTTGGTCATTATATAACCACGTGCTTCTACGCTCTGACTAACCACTTCTCCTACCCTGTAGTGTGGATATAGCTCTGAGGTTGCACTTTTCATCTTTGGATTTTAAAAACATACTACGTAGGTAGATAAATGTAATAGCATTTTATAAAGGGAGAAACTGAGCTGTACAAGACAAGGCTAAGAGTCAGAGGAATATGTGCACCTCTCCAAGCATCAAAAGCACATCCATAGATAGGCTACCATCACCTTGTTATCAGTGCGTTAAAAGGGGCCAATACCTATAGAAAAATTGCTTATTTCCCTATTTATTGCTGAGACCACATTTTCAAAAAGCATAACAATTCTAATCCATGTGAAATATTTAACATGACTTGAAAGAGTGATTTGTAATAATTTATAATGTAGCGCACATGAGCTGACTACTGACTTACAGCACAGCTACACTTGGTTTTTGGAATACCTACAATAGGCTTGTGAAGATTTATTTGACTGTAAGCGTTGCTAGAGAACTAGGAAAAAGGCAGCCCAGCATCTCTATATAAGCTCCCGGTAAACATGGCAGGGGTCGTTAAAAAGAATGCCAAGCTGTTAAACCGTGAAGATGCTACTTTGGCCCCAATTCAAAATTACATACCTGCTTTCCCAGTACTGGGAACAGACAGACCAAAAGAACATAAAACAATTTAAAAGTGATCCTTACAAAGGAGGTGGTTTTTAAGGGTTCTTCATTGCCGACAGTCATAAGCACTGAAGATGCAGTCAGAGCATATACTTCCAGCAGAATAGAAAGCCTTAGAAATATTTACAGATAAATGGCAAGTTAGAACTGAAGGTTAAAATTGACCCTCTAGGTTACTAAATCCAACCTTCCAGCACCATAAGGAGTAAGGACATCTAATCCTTTTCCAAAAAATCCTAGAGATTTCTTTTAAGTGCAGTTATGGTGTTTTGCAATTTTTTCCCCATTTCTCTCAGTTTTGGGCTGGGTTTTTTAGGTTTTGTTTGTTGTTTTTTTAAGACACACACACACACACACTTCACTCTTTCTATCCATGAAGGTACAGTGCAGGTTTTAAAACCTAAATAAGCATCGGTCTTTTTATCTCAGTAACAAACGATTAACCCTACATTCCCCCCAAAATATCATCACGTCTCTGCACTCATTCGAGTTTGAACTCATTTGTTTTGAACACAAGCAAGCAGAGATTACAGAGCGTACCAGAAGAGGTCCCACTAAGCAGCCTACTGAATGGCAATGCTACTTGTCTATTGCTAATGCAAGTATCTTGTCAGATATACCAAAAACTGCACTTCTCTCATCCATTAAGTACATTCGTCGATCAATTAGCACATTGACATCCTTTTCAGTCGTTTTCAAATAATAAACTCTTAATACATAGAATAAATTGTTCTGCCCCATCCCCCACCCCCCTCACACAGACTTGCATTTTGGACTACCATATTTCCAACCATTTCAATTACTTTCAGTATTCTCTTACTTCTGGTATCCCAGACACTCCAATCCTGTCTTTGACTGACAATAACGCCTAATCTTGTGTCACTGTGAAGTATCCTTAGAAAAAGTACTACTTGTGATGCTAAGTGAAAAAAAAATTGAAAGTGAAAAATATTGACTAATACTAGGTTCAAATGCAACTGTTGAGGAATTCTAATACACTCCTTCTGATCTTACAGTTCATATTTCAACTGTAATTGTTTTCAGTTCCTTATGAAATTCTTTACCATACCCTTCCATTTTGTGTCCTAATTTCCCATTTAACTTGCAATTTTCCATCTAGCACTACAGTAAATATTTTCGTGCAGGCCTAGAGAGGCAATCTATTGAATTTATTTCTAGAAAATCAGCTAGCAAAATACCCAGTTAGTCTCGAAGAACCTACTGCTGACAGCGTGGTGTACATTTTACCCAATTTTCTGTTTATGTTTACGTACTTATCCCTTAGAAACTAATTTTAAATTCTTGCATGCTACTGAGGTCAAATAGGCTACTTCTCTCAGCTACTTTTCTTCTTATTTAAAACATTATTTACCAGTATTAAAAAAATGTTGATATTGAAAAGAATACCCCAAATTTCTCCAATGTTATGATTCCCAAAGAATGTTTCATTGATTAAAACTCTTTTGTGCCTTGCCCCTTGCTGTTTCTGTACTGTTAAGATGAGATTTACCAAAATCAGGCATTAACCGCTTACCATAGCCCCATAGACAGAGAGAACTGCAGTAACTAAGCCTGGTCAGCAACTGCACAGAAGACTGCAGGCAAGTGGTAAAATAAAAGTCCCCGCAGAAGCAGAAGCACGAAGGTGGACCTGTTTAATGGGGTGCATTTGAAGACAACAGAGAAGGAGTAACAGTGCAGCAAGTCCACCATCCATGACAGTAGGGATTTTGGAAATCTGATAATTATACATCCCACCACAGTTTAATAAGTTATTAGCTTATTAAATTTTGATTTTTGAAATATATTCATTATTAATTAAGCAGCACTTATGTAAGATGTTTTAGCACAATTTTCTCAGTATTCTTTTGTGAAAAGAGAGACTATTTAACAATCAGTAACTCCTCTTCAGAGGAATATATATATATATATATAAAATTCAGTTACTTTTACTCTTTCACAAAGAGAACACCACAAAATTATTACAGTTGAATTAATTGCAAAGATAAAACAGGTCTGCTTTTTTAATACTACACCAATCATAGTATGGGCAGTGATTATACTTTTACTGTCTTTAAATATTATTCATGTTTTAGTTTTCCTTTTTAAACTCATAAATTATACTTAAGAAAGTATAGCTGGATACATAACAAAAGCTTGAGACCAGGAAAATAAATTGTCTCATAGGTTATTACCGACATATTAACTCATGTACACTGTTCCTTTGGTTTAGACCCAGTTTGGGGCAGAACGAGAACTGGAAAGGTGCATGGAAATTTAGCATACCAGGCCACTGATCTCCTTTTCCAAAGCAGCACATTCTGCCCCAAATATACTAGTTCTTATTCTAAGATAACAAAAAAAGTGAAATAGATTGCTATGATTTTTTAACAGTCAGATTAGATATCAAACCTTTTAAACCCAGGACTCCTTAAAAGTTGGAGTTAAGATTTAATCGCTGCTCATGTCTAAAACACGAAATTGTCTACACTTTTTAATAGTGACATGCGAGTTTCTAAAGTCAGTATACATCTATACATTGACAAATAATAAATTGTATTGTGCACTCAGACACTCACTGGGGTAAAATATGAACAACATGAAAGTCATTTAGATTTTACCTTAAAATCCAAGCAGAATATAGCAGCCATTTTACATTACATTAGCACGCTTTGCCAACAGATTAGCACAGCTGCTACAGCCTAAATTGAGAACAGCTCTTTGCCATCAGATGCTTTCAAGAAGCAGTGAAAGTCAAAAAACTTGAACTCCTTAATTGCTAGCTAAGCCATTAAAAGATAAACATATCCATGAGCTTTCCCTTTAAAACAAAAATGGCAACTGAATTTAACCTGCTTATGTGCACAGAGTAGAAACTGCTGTCTTTGACCTACTCAATCTTACAGAAGATAACCTTGCTATATACACACACATACATACTCTCTCTCTCTCTCTCTCGTTCCGGCGGGTAGGTGCTGAAGAGAGGATGCTTCACCCCACAGATCAACTTGGTCACAAATTTTCAAAACCCAAGAATTTTAATAACTTTGGAAAGAAAAGGGGCTGCGCATGTGGTTTCTTTAGAGGTTGTTTCATCTATTAGTATCCTCTAGCATTAGAAGCAGCATGTTCTCAGAACATCAGAAACAACTTAGCATGACATGGAGCATATGAAGGACCTTCTGTCATCAACACCTGCCAGTTTTAGTAGCTTTTCAGGGAACAAACTAAGCTCTTACAAAAACAGAAGCTGTTTTACTTACTTATCTTACTTCTAATTTGATACATATAGGAACAGAATGCAAATGAAATCCATACATCAAAAGGAGCATTTTGATATGCTTATATTATCAGCTAACTGCCAGAAATCTGACAAGGATTCTTCACAAGAAAAATTATTAAAATAGAGACTAGCAAGTAGATATATTAATTAAATTGCAAATAAGAATTATTTAGATTTATAAATTAACACCACTTATGTTTTGAAAAATTATCTATGCATGAAATAGTGAAACGTCTTGATTTCTAATACACTGAAACGGAATGAATATTGCCTGGTTACAACAGCTATAAGCCCTGTAAGAGCTACCCTTTATACGTATATGACTGCACCGTTCTTACACTCCCTGACCATCAGTAAACTTTTTTTAACAGTTCCTGAAAAAAAAAAAAAACAATACAGTTACTTAGAACCTCAATTTCTAGTTAAAATGAGTAAAGTCACCATCAAAATAGCAGGCTGTCTCTCTGGTTATCACGTGCTGTATTGCTATACATAGAATATTGTTATTTGAGCAAATAAGCTCATGACAAAGCTTACATAAAATTTTGAATGTTTAAATGTTAATACATTTTAATTATTTTAAATTTCAAATGCTATATCAAGCATACACAAAATTAGAATCACAGACAAGCTCCCAATAACTTTTTTCCCCATCCCTGTCATAATAAATATGATTTTGATATGTAAACCATGAATAGGGAAGGAAATTCTATTTTATCCATAAATCTTAACAGTTGGATTAAAAATTCTTCATTAAAACATAGCAGGTGCAAAAATACTGTCACTGTTGAATGAAACCACACCAAAAGAGAGGATGAATAAATCAAATTATTTCACAAATTTAAAGAAAGGTGATCGTATTCATCAATCTGATTGCGAAGTCCTACAGAACAGATACATTGAAGCGTTTCTAGTAAACATAACAGTTACAAGGACATTCTCAATCCTTTCAAATACTCCCCTCAACCTTTGCGACATGGGCAAGACTTAGACACTGAAGATGATAATTCTTAGCTCATTTTTGCTGCATACTGTTTACTTACCGTGGTAGTCTATACTAACTACATTATAAACAAAGTCAGGAGAGGTAGTAAAGAAACTACTCCTTCCTGTTCTCTGCACTCCCTAATGAGCTGGCAGACGATAGTCAGAAGACTTGATTTCCACACGCATCTTCAGTATAGCTGCTGCAGAGTGAACGGAAACAACCTGTCTCTGAACAGACAGATAAAATATAATAATGTAAATTTTATTAATTATAGGGAGTTAAACCAGTATTCCTTCTAGCTCTGGAACAACTTCAGTCACAGCTGGACCAGTTTAATTCAAGAAAACTTGAAATCAAGTGTTTAGGTAGTTTTCATTTGAGCAAAACTAAGTGGTTAACTGCTTGATTAAAAATGTAACTGAAAAATAAAAGTGTAAGAAAATCTTTAGGATTATTGTTTCAGACATAACCCTTAGCAGTCATCCATTGAATTACAGCTTTGAAAAAAAAATCTGTAAGCTATTTATTACCTCTGCATGGACAAGGATGATGCCATGTCTTCTATCTAATACACCACTGGCAGATTTAAATATGTGATGTTTTGCTAATCCTTTCAAGTCAACCATGGAAAAAACGTCACTGATTTTGACATTGGGTTAATCTCACAGAGTACCCTTTTAGCAACTTTGTTAGCAGCATCCTAGCCTCAAAAGTAAAACACTCAACCGGACAGATCTCTCAGACAGCTGAATAGAAACCTTATTTACCAGTTTCCAAGCTGGACATGTTCATCTGTCTGGCAAAGCATCTTAGGCAATACATCAGCCAAGAACATCAGTACGACTTGAGGCCAGTTTTGACTATCAGACATTTTGACTGAAAGCAACGCGGTGTCTGAACTTAGAGCACTTCTCCCTAAAAACTCTTGCAAGATTGGCTTCAATATCTTGGTTTCCATAGGAATAACAGAACTATCAACTGGCACGCAGTCAAAGAATGCAACAGAGAAGACAACTGACCAATGCTGTAAAAGCCAAGGTGAAACTGTTTCCCAGCATAAGCTGAAGGAAAATAAGTGTTTGTATCTTACAGCCTTTGACCTTTTATCCATGGTCTGTACCTGCTGTTTCTGTGTAGTCTTCTAGGCTCTTCAGCTCTAATTTTTATGGTCTACCTACAGAAATCAGTGGCTTTCATGTAAAAAACACTTCAAGGATGAAAATGCAATTAGCATTCTCATTTCCAGTTGATCTCTTCTACTGTCATTGAACTTGTTTTCCTGTAGTGTTCTTTTAAAGTCATTCAGGCAGAAGTACCCACAACACACAATCTCTGGGGATTTACGAGAAAACGCGAGACTCATCATCCATATTTACAGGATCACTGCCCACCTCTTCATAAAGAATCAAAGACTACGTTTCCAAAAAATCTTGTATTTCAAAAAATATTGTGATTTGAAAGATTTGGCAGCAAGTGCTGACACCCTTCTCCCCAAAAATACAAGTACTAGAAAATATTTACTACATTCATTTTTTTCATCTTAATGGCTTAAAGTTGAACAGTCTTGAACTAAGAGTAGTGTTAAAAAACTGGAAAAATATTTCCCTGAAATATATCTCTGTCTTTTTCACAATGGCATTTTCCTATATTCACATTTTTCTCAAATCCTAGTAAAGTTTTGATTTATGTCCATATTTATAATGTTCTTTCCATTTTTAGTAATTATCTGTATACCTCACATAACTTGTGTGTTTTGCAGATGTCCAAGTCTCTCATGGCTTAGTTATTACATACGTTACCTAATGCCTCCTAAACTTCCCACCTCTCTTCCAGAAACATAAGACAAGTTAGGATGGTTGCTCAAAAGCATTTTAGCAAGACAAAAAAAATCCTCCATAATCTGCTTACACACAGAAATTTTTAAATTGTATAAGCTCATACTTTAAAAGGACAAACCTACATTTAGACAGACTTCATATGATTTTCCATTCTTCTAAATATGTTTCTATGCTATGTCCAGATTTCTGTTTAAAATCTAATAAAAATGTTATAAAGAACAGTATTACCCATGACAGAATTCTACCTGAGAAACAAGTCTGAATG
This sequence comes from Calonectris borealis, assembly GCF_964195595.1. Lineage (NCBI taxonomy): Eukaryota > Metazoa > Chordata > Aves > Procellariiformes > Procellariidae > Calonectris > Calonectris borealis. Next base: position 68,543,006 of record NC_134313.1, on the reverse strand, counting down.
ACAGCCATCAGTCCAGTCAAAGTCCTCACTTTTTATCCTAACTCTGTGCAGTACTGTTTCATTCTGGAAGCAAACTAATTGCCATTGCTACTCAGTATTGCTCTGACCCGTACTGTGTCACTACTGCCTTGTACTTTTTAATTGCACCCCTCCAAGGGCTTGTGCAGGTGATGTCCTTACAGACTTCTGGAAACAACAATGCTTGCAAAATTAAAACTTTGCATGTATACTCATTTTTGAGCATATCTTCCCAGAACTTTTTCTTATGATTTTAGCTGCTATTTTATCTGAAAATATATCCATGTCTTTTAATTGATTTAAATATATTTCAAACATCTTAAGTCCTATAACAAACCACTGTGTGAAAAAATTACAAAACTACAAATCAAATTCTGTTTTATGAGAAAAGTTCTCCAGCCACAGTGAAATTTCCAGAACTATTACAGAAGTAGACAGACAACCCATAATGAAAATAACCTGCAATAAAGGTAGCTTTACCCTTACTTTAAGTAATTATTGAGACGCTTGAGGCTACTTTTATGTACTGTGATATTTTATAGCTTCTATAGATACTACAGTGATGTTTGAGAATTAAAACTAAGTCAGAATCTACTTACAGTACTAGTAAATAAACCAAAGCCTTAGTAAGCTACTCAAACTATATCCTAGCAGTAAAAAAAGTACTGGATTTATTTCTCTTTGTTCAGACTACAGGCAGTTAAAATAACAATTCAAGCTTGGTGTTTCTTAAAGTCTTCCCAAATCTATATCATACTAACAGAACATTGAAAAAACATGTCCTATGCATATATATATTTATGTTTAAATGTTCCCATCAGAAGGCTCAACATATACAGATGATATTCATAACATAAATCACTTAATATTTCAGTAGAAATCATTCCCCATTATTAAAATTGGTAGCATTCTTCATTAATTCCTCATTCTTCATTAATCAAAAAATGTGTAACAAAAAAGGCTTTCAAGCTGCTCTACAAAGAGAAAAAAAAAAACAACTTTCATAGGTAAGGTAAATTAATTTTGCATTTTATGAAATGCTGACATTAGCTGTTGCTTTCCAGGAAACCACAGAATTTGCTTATGTAGTTTATACATATCCATTTTGACTTGAGTGTGAGTCACCTAATTCTCTTTAATCAATAATTTAACCAACTGTGTACACACAAAAAGAGAGACAAATGAAAAATTAGTGCTCCTGGAGTTTGTGGCTGGCTATAAGATCTGAATTTATTTTTCAAATACCTTCTATAGCAATAGCCTAGCATGCTGAAGACATCCTATCTAGTATACTATTGATTCAAATGACAAGCCTGAGCATCAGATTAAGGACGTGTCATATACCTGATAGAAGATTCTCGGAGAATTCAGCAGAAAGATGTCCTGTTTCAAAATGATCTATTGCTGGTACTACATTTATTGAAGTGTATGTGGAAACATTTAACACAAAACTAATTCACTTAAAATTAGAAAAACACTTATAATCAGTGAAAACAAATACCTTCACTTTTTACGACAGAATACCTGGAAAAAGTCACCTCATTCTAACAGAAATCACCAAACAGCTCACAAAACTGAACTAAACCGAACTGATGAGCCAAATACTAGTGATAGTCCTGGTTTAATTAGTCAGTGCCAAATCTGGACACAAACAAGTAAGCGGTTTCTCAGTCCCAACAACAATATTTCTTCTTGTAACCATTAAAGACCATTTGTGAGGTCAGCTGCGGAGGGGCAATTAATGCAAGAATGATGTTTTATAAAGGACACTCAAACAAGGAGATGCCTTTGCCTGTAAAGCTATTTTTTAAGATACAGACTTGGCAGCAGACATCAATGTCCTGGGAGAAGAGCTGGGCAAGTCTCTTGTGCACCGAGGGATGCCGCAATGCTAGACATGCTAAAGGAACAGCAATAAGTGAAACAAAATGAAATCTATTCAGATACGAACTGTAACACTCCAAGTATAGTACCATGTTTAGAAAGAATCGCGTTTTTAAGATGCAACCATTAATTTTCAAGTTCAAACGCTAGAGAAATTTTCACTTATTCTTTGAATAAAACAAAATGAGAGAGAGGGGACAGCCATTTGGTAACAGTATATAAAAGAGACCTAGCAGTTGAAAACCAGGATAATTAAGTCAACTTAAAATAGCCAAGCATCAAGCAACATGTAATAACATTCTGTAGAAAAAGCACTGCTCATGCCTGCATAAAGTACTTCCTTTGCTGGGCAAAATTTTGCCTAACTGTCCTAAAGCATGTCTGCATCCTGTTCAGTTCTAGTCCGTCTTCCCAACAAAATATCTGAGTTTAAGTTATGCACCAGTTTGGGTTTTTTAGCCTTACGTGGTCACTGAAGATGTTTTTTTAAGGACAGGATCACTTTACCTTCTCATTCTTTTAACTGACTTTCTTCATAAACTAATATGAATTATTTTATTCATTGATATCAGCCTGAAAAATTATTGCTACAGAAGAGGACTTAGAAAAGATCTGAAAAAGTAACAATGGGTAAGTCATCAGACCAGCTGCTCTTCTAAATTTTACTCACAAAAGTATACGACCGTGAATTTGATAGATGAAAATAAAGCAACTCTACCAGCTGGCTGTACAGATATTTAAGATATCATTCCATATGCTATGCAGAATTAGTTCCTTTTCACTGGGAAACACAACACAAGTAGGGCTGCTCTATGTTCTGCCACCACGGCTTGCACTTCATTCATATTTTCAAAATCTTTTAGAAAATCACTGCAGTTGCGAACATTTCTTATTATTTTTAATGAAATCTGAAATGCTTGATATCAAGACAGCTCAATAGAGACACTAGTATGATAATACACTACATGTTTTGGGCCTGACAACATCCTCTGGTAAAAGAAGATATAAAGCCAAATGGTGGCAGGGAGGAGAGTTAACAGAGCAAGAAGCAGAGGAGAGATGCAGAGAAGTGAAATTACATCGTGCTTGAAAATGAGAGAGAATAGTTTGTACAATGAAAATAAGTCAATTAAGTTAATAAAAATACCTGTGACATTGCTAGAGGAGAACAGAAAGAAAACACCAATAGCGATGCTCTAGCTACACTAAGAAGGGGAGAAAATGGGGAAAGCACAGATCATTGCCATGGCAAGGAAATTGTCTGGAAAAAAAAAAAAGAAGGGCAAGGATTTTGGTAGCAAGTATTAGGTAAAGCTCTAGAAATGAGGATACTGAATTATGACACACTTCTTATCACAATGAATAAAAATAAAGCAGGTACTTGACAAAAAAAAGTAATTTTTCAGAAGAATGGACAGATTTTTAATAAGCTAAAAGTATAATTTAAAAATCTTCTAGTAATAAGTGGGCCAGGGCTTATTTTATTATCAGGAAAAATTTTTATTTTATTATCACAGTGCTTCTATAGCGCAGACTACAACAGAGTGTAGAAACACTGGGTCAGCATCATGGATATTGTGGATACTGGAGCCAGCCTGGCCACAGCAGCATAATACTCCTCTTGTGGCTCAGCAATCTCAGCTATCTTCACCACAATTAAATCTGCAAGAGCAGGCCATTATCTCAATTCTTCAGCTGTCTTCCTATAGCTTACACCAGAAGGTTAAATGTGATTAAATCAGATTAAATACCAAGATCATAAAGTGAGAGTTGGAGAAGCAATGAAACAAAACAGAGAGGGAAAGATGAGGCAGAGAACTGGGTTATAAGAAAAGTTAGAAGTTTAGTTCCAATAAAGCCTAGACTAGAAATGACAGAGGTACAATACCTGTCAGGTAACTAATTGCAAAAGCAAAAATTATTCAAGACCCCTGAATCCAGACTCTTACACAAAGATGGGCCTTTGGCAGCATGGCAATCAATCTGAAAGGGGAAAACCCCCACGATTTCTGACACATTAACCATTGAAGCATGATAACAGATAATAGTTCAAGATTTCTGCTTCTGAAATACTCAGAGCATTGTACTAACCTACGAAGATAAACCTGAGATTAAGGATGGGTTTGCCAGCATTTACAGCAGACCACGACTAAATACACTGTCATGAGTCCAAATGGCCATCAATAAGTAGTGTAGAAGAGAGGGAAGCGGCAGGGGAATCAATCCAAACTGAAACACCAATACTAAAACCACTAGTATAGAATAAATGATCAAAAACATCTATGAGATTTTAAAAAATCTACAAGCTTATAAAAAAGGAGAAAAATATAAAATTGTCTTTTTTTCAATGAGCCAACACAAAATAAAGGGCTTTTTCCCCCCCTCTCTAAAAACTGCTATTTCAAGGTCATCAGCAGCTAAGGATGCTAGCTCCTTGTAAGAGATGACCAGTTATATGAAGGATAACTTTGGCCAAGTACTACAGATCTCAGGAAAAGTGTGTTACGTAGAGAAAGGAGATACTGGTATGGTTACAGTTAAGACTTGCTTTGAAAAGAGTGACAAAGTAAGATGACAAAGAGAGAAACCACTATTTTAGCAATTTTATAAACAAACAAATCCTTCTTTAAAATCTAGTCCTATTATTTATCCTGGTAAGGTAAATATTAGTACTGTAAACCTTCTGAGACATTAAGCTGAAAAAAATTATTTGTTCTACTAGCATAATGGCCCTTTCATTGGATTTATCTTCTTTAGAATAATTCAAATCTTTCTCCAAGAAACAGGCAGAGAGCAAGGGATCAAAAGCAACAACTGTTAAGAAAATACAGATAAAATTCAACTGACAATTTTACCATCCAATGCGGGACTGGATCATAGTACTTACTCTACTTCCAGCAACATTGAAACAACTGCTATATCTCAAAAAACATACTGGTACTATCAGACTGCCAAATCTTTAAACAAAATATTAAAACAAAATATTCAGTTTCTTTATAGCTTCTGCTAAGTGATTCCCTCCATTGGTGGATATTTTCCCCTCCTATGTCATAATCTTTCGCATTTTTGTTCCCCATCTCAGTAGTTAACTGGCTTTTTCTCAAGACATAGGACCAGTCCGATTTGGTATCACGCTGCCAAATCTGTTTCACACAAACTCTGTCTGTCTCTGTGTGTGTGCACATGCGTGTGTGTGTGAGACAGAGAGAGATACAGAGAGAGCAGACACCACGCATCCTCATTAACTGGAGAGACATATAATTAAGCAAGAAGGGGTTAAAGCATACATTAGCCTAGTCTACTTTTCTATCTATTACTTTTTAAAAAGCTTTCATATGTCTTCTTCCTTGTTTCTGAAAGCTAACCATCCCTTCTTCCTTTCAGGAAGGTTGACATTTGACAGCTTAACATAGCTGACAGGGTTACCCAACAGCCCACCCTCCCTATTCTCAATCCAATTAGACCTCTAATCCTCCAGATGAAAGGCCCAACTACTCACGTTCCTCATGACAAGGACAGCTATTGATTATTTGTCACTACAGCTAACACCTTCTCTGTCGAGGCCACTCTGACAGAAGCAAACCTACCAAATTAGACAGCACTTTATCTGCCCTGGAGGCCAAATGGCACAACAAGTAAAGGCTAATAAATGGTATAAAAATGAACAAATCATAACATTATGACAGGTTGATCGTTGCCAGCAGCTTCACAGCTCAAGCTTGATGCTCCGTTAGGCCTGTTCCTTCTCTTTTCTCTTCCACTCGTGCTCCAACTTTGACTGAATTAAAGGCCAGAACAATTAAGGCATTTGACCAGCAAAGATAAGCTAGGATAGAAGTATCATCAAGGGACACAAATGTCAATAGCAGACTACCGTTTGTCAATAAAAACATTCCAGAGATGCAAATGCTTATGACTCTGCTCTCCACTAGGCTGTACTGACTCCCTTTGTACAGAGCTCTTCTCAAGCCCAGGCAGAAACTCTGGGAAAATTAATACCAGAAAACCAAGCTTGAGCTGGGAAACGTTCTTATCAGGCAAGGAGTTGCAGCATTAAAAAAGAAATCCTAATACCAAGCTACATGACAGAGAGATGTTACAGTTGTTATTTCATTTATTATCTATGAAATTTTCCTTTCTTTTTAGTGGAGTGATATAATCCAGGAATACATCATTTGAATTCATCATTATAAATTTTCTTCAATTGTTTCTCAAGAAAAAAGATCTCTGTTTCTAGGACGATATGCAGTGTCTAGTAACATAGGACCTCACAAGTCACATCACTCTAAGGCAAACTGAAAAGCAGCAACATTTATTATTTTTACAGTGGTACTATCCAAAAACATTAATAGCGAGATCAGAGGCACAGTCCCTGAACTGAGGTTCTTTAATGCAACAAACAGCAGGAAGAGAACATCAGAAAAACCCCAAATAAAAAACACCACAACCATAGGAACATTGTTAAGATGATGTAATCACAAGAATAATGTGAGTAAAAATACACAAGTTCTTGAAACAGTTAAAAAGCAGTTAGTACTCCCCTGCCATAATTAATTAGTTGATTTCTCAAATATGCCAGAAAGAATGTATTTTCCAGCAAGGGATCCCTACGCTTCTGAAATTACTAACAATAAAATACTATTAAATTACATTAAAACTTAAATAAAATAAAAGCTTCTTTAGCTAAAGAAGACATAAGACATGAATATCTGCTATTCTACTTTGGAAAAATCTAGTTTAACTGAGGAAAATGTTACTGTGTAACATCTAGATCGTACAGATATACAAAACTACATGCAAGTGCAACATAATGCTATTTTTAAAAAAAAATCTAAAGACTGTAAAAAGATTTAGTCAGTAAAAAAAGTAATCAAATTATGTAGTATTTGTCCTCAGACTGTTTTAACTTCTTAGGTTTACAAAATACTCTTGTGGATGAACACATGTTTATTAATCGTTTCAGTCAGACACAGATGATCAAACTCTTTAACAGATGTGCATTTCAGTACAATAATATCACAAAACATAGATACTAGAATGAAGAGCCTGGCAAACAGATCCCTTAAGATTACTGTTGCCCTTGGAAAAAATGAACCTACAGGACGTTTAGGTAAATTGGGTCTCACAAAACTCACACAAACTGGTAAAATATGGATAAGTTGAAATTGTATATAATATCTCTAGGAATAAACTTAAGTTATTACTATACAGCTTGAAAATATACTCCAAATGCAATAGATGACCGCAAGGAGGGGACAAATATTTTAATTATCAAACAGCTTCGTGTGCCATCGGGCAGGCACGTCTCCGCTCCGGGCGACAACGCCCGCCTGTACCCCCACCCCGCCCTCTCCCAAGCCGGGCCGCCTCCGCCTCCCCGCGCGGAGCCGCGCAGCGCCACCCGTGCCGAGGGAGACCCCTGGCGGCGCCGCCGGCCCGGCCCGGCCCGGCCCGCCCCACCGCCACCGCCGCCCCAGCGCCTCCCGGACTCCTCCTCGCTCGGGGCAGCCATTCTCGCCTGCCCTGGCCGCTGCGGGCCGGCGGTGTTCTCGGGAGCTGCTCGGGGTTTCAGCATGAAAAATTCCCTTATCGTGTGTATTACAGACCTCCTACTCATCCTAGGGTGTCTTCCAAGCCATGGTCTGTTCTTGTTTAGCAGATTCTCACTCTTTTGAACGCACGCCTTGTTTACCTAGGAAAGGAATACCTATCACTCTCCCAATTTGGTTTTACCTGGTCCGTTAAAAGTATTCTCATTTGGGCTTTTCCCCCCCTTTTATTATTTTAAGACCTTTTCTTTTTTTTTTTTTAAATCTTCAACTATGATGGCTAAAAAAACAATGTTATACTACAGGACTAGCTGGTGCCAAGCAGTGAAGAAAAATTACTATTCTTCTTCATTTCTAATCATATCAGAAAAATCTGTAAATGTCTTCGTATAAGTATTAGACTTATTAACCCGATGAGTTGGCTCCCCCGTTATTATTCCTGAGTTTTCTTCTGCAATACTTATTTATAATATTTGGTTTATGATCACCATTCTTGATAAGTGTGAATCTTTTCCATCATTATCGGTCAGAATCAGAAATCATATACTGCTATGTTTTTCAAGTTGTGTCCCATGAGACGTGCTTCCCTGAGAATCATATCTGAACATCCTTTACACATAGCAAGAGTTAACCCATTCGTCTTCACAAAAACCTTAGATGTATTTATTCTTTGTTCTACTTTTAAATTAGGTTCGTAACCCTCATAATTAAAACAAAATCCTTCACAATATGGATGCTACAGTGACGGCTGCCAGTCATCAACTAGAGATCACCACTTCATGTACATGTAAAAGAGAAGGCACCACACTTGGTCTATCCCTTTCCACGCAAATATACTCTGCTATGTAGTATTTGTCTAAATACACCACAAGTGCTCCTGCTGCAAATCCTCTCTTTAAACCTCCTCCATCCACCTTCAGCTTTCGCTTCTACTATTCTAAATGGGGAAAAATAGTATTTTGCTATTACGAGTGGAAGTAGATAGAAACATTCTGTCTACAGCAGGCTATAGAGCAAACGTGTCAGGTATTTATAGTATAATGCATTTTAGTGCCTCAGCCAGCTTTATTTGTTCCCTTTCACAATCCAGTCCTATCCAAAGACAATGACAGACACTACATTTTTTGTTTAGCCATGCGATAATTCCTTTGGTGCTCAAAATGACTGCTGCAAAGTAGGTATATTCAGGGAGGCAGTCACAAATTGCAAGCAATATTTTCAAACATAGTTTATAAGAATAAGCAAATTTAGTAACCAACAGTTACTAAAATAATTTAAAAGAGTCGATTTTACATATGCCACAGCCTACAGATATTCATACCATATTCATTCAGACCAGAATCTGATCTTTAGCTACTCTGAAATTCTGATCTTGAACTTGAAGTCAAAAGAGCTACTTTGGGATGTAAATTTTTGCATAATCTTGTCTTAAACTGTGATTTTCTACTAACATAAAACCAGTGAGAAATCAGATTCAGATGCCTTAGTATCTGCTGTGCAACTGAAAACTGGCTTGTAAAACAGTACTTCTACAGTTTTCTCTTCTGCAGACAAGAGAACCGGCCGCATTTTAACCCACAGTTTGACAGCAGAGACAGATGATTGCTGGATACCACTATAGTGACTTAGCATTTAAGGAGCAACCAACAATGTGCGTGCTCTTACCTTGGTACAAGGAATGACAAAGTGTGTAAGCTGAAAATACATTGCCTGAAAATATTAGAATCACATATTTGTCTTGCAAAGTAATGCCCAAATCAAGCTCTCCACACTAACAAAACTGTTGTCAAGCTTTTACAGAAACCTAAAGTATCTACAGGAAGTTGGGCTCCAATTGGCTTCAATTATGCTGCTCTATAATGTTTACTATAACTGACTTGAAAAGCCTTCCCTCTCCTTCGCATCTGTGATGCGCTAATGAATGAAGATACAGGATTTCTGAAGTTGAAGAATACACAAGGCAGTGTGCTGACCATTCTCCTAATATCCAGTGTTGCTTGATTTCCCAGAACATTTTCAGACCAATCATTTCTCCCTCTAGCTACACGCAAAAGAGCTTACCTAACACTGGTCTCCAAGATGCTTCTATCCTGTACTATTTTTTGTATACAAACGTGTTCCAAGCCACCCTGCACATTTCAGTGGAAAAATAGTGACATTTAAGAGGCCCTGGAGCTATGTTGGAATGCTGAGTTTCACAAGAGGAGACGAATACTTTGATTTCAAGATCACCATTTCATACTTTAATATTTTGCTCACTGATCATTAAATCAAGACAGATTAATGTAGAGGCAAATGGAAGTATTAATGAAATCTAAAGAACAGTCTGTGGCAGAATTAGAGAGACATACAAGATCCTGAAAGAAAGCCACAACTGCTATTTATCACACAAAAAAAAAAACCCTTCAGAAGGGTTCTCTTGTCCTCCCTCAAGTGGCACACTGCTAAATTCTTACCTAAGGTTTTAAGAATATTTTTCATGATGCCAAGGTTCATTTAGGAAGTTCCAGCCAGGTCTCTGGCGGCTTTATTATTCTTCCTGGTCAGTGACAGCACAACTTTCTGGGGGACCATATGGTAAATCAGATCTCTGTAACAATGTGAGTTTTTCCTTCCTAAACTTTTCCTGTAGTTATTTTTAACCATTTCAGTTAGGCTTACAGCACAGATCAACAGTAGCATCAGCACATCCAATAGTGAAAAGCATTTGGGAGCATGAGGACTTGTAGTAAACAGGCAGAAAATGAACCGTTATTTTGTAGAGTTCATTTTCTGCCGACTCACTGAATGGTGAGCAGTTCCGCAGTTGTGGAAAGGGGTTGGGGAAGGCTGTGGGCAGGACCAACCCTTTGGTAGCTAGATCAGCTTATCTGTAATACAACACATACAAATCACATGCAAGGAACTGTGCCTTCTGCCCTTGAGCGTCTTCAGGCTGCGTTCACTAGAGAACCCTTTGTTTGTGAAAGTAAAGAAAACATTTATATCACAGTTATTGCCTGTGGCTTAATTAAACACAGAGGAAACTATAGTCCTGCATGTAAAAAAATCACCTCTTCTGGCTGATTGGCCAACATTCCTGTTTCACACCTTGGTTTGTTCAGATTTTTCACATTTAGTTAAATTGTATATCATATGAAAGTATGACAGAATGAATGGAAAGCTCATTCATACTTCATGAACCCATATGTACAGAATTCATATTACTCATTATGAGCTCTTATTTAAGAGGGAACATCACAAAAGATTACCAGCCTAGCGAAAAAAGAACATCAACTGACCATCATCATCTCTGAAAGGCACTGTGATTATTTATTTCCATGATACAGATTGGGAAAAAAAAGCTAGAAGCGCATGTGCTCTTTTATGCAGTTCAAATAATGCCTTATGAATCATTTGAGAGACTATAGCTCTAGGAGATATATCTTGAAAAAGGTAGGGGAAAAATGGGGAAAATGCATAAGCTTGCTCCCAGGCAAGTTTTATTCAGGAGCTTTTAATACAAACATCTTTTACATGGACAAGAAAGGAGAAATAACATTCCGGTTTTGGGGCTCTTGAACTACCCTGACTGTACTCATTAGATAAGACTTGAGAATAAGCTTTCATAAAATAAGTGAACTAAAGACTACCTTCTGTTTCTAATTTTCTGCCATGTCTTACCCTTCCACAGGCTGTCTTTTCTTACTTCCTTCTTTACCTGCATGGTTACAGATGAGTATACAAGAACAACCATTTTTTCTAGTTTAAGAAAAGTTACAATTAAAGATCATTAAAATATACCCTCCTACTTTACGCAGAATTCCTAACTGCATCCTGGATGTACTGCTATTTATCAATAACTGTGTCAGCAAAGAATTAATATAACCTACGGAATATTTAATGCTTCTAGATAATGAAAGCCACATTTTCCCACTGGGGTGGTATTAATCTTCCTGAAACCAAAATTAATATCCTCCTGATAGTTAAGCATCCTGATAGATTATTTTAAGTGCATATTATTAGCATCCAACAACAAAACTATTGAATTTTTTCTTCTATCCTTGTTAACACAAAAGGCTGTGCTTGGGGAATTCACAGAGATTGTTACTTCCCCAGAGTAAACAGATTGCTAATAAGTGAGCATCCTCTGGGAGAAATTCTGAAAGAAGCAGGACTGGTTTTTTCCTTATATTAAACTGGAATTACTTATGAAAGATAGATGAAAAAATCATATACAGGTAATTTGGGTATGTAGAAACACTTCTGTTCAGAAATATCACGTGTGGGTGTTTAAGCAAGTTGCAATTTAAGACTAGAAGCAAATTGCTACCAGAACGCTTACAAGTGAAAATGAATGTCTGTAGTTAAAACTGCAATCCCAGTACTCATATCTGCCTCCACAGCATGTTCATTTCACAATAATCTAAGTTCTACCAGCTTAAATCATCTGTACCCACGTAGTAATACAATTCCTCAATGTGAAATCACTGGCAAATTATGTTAATGATTTTACTTCTATTGCAATCAGTCACTGTTTCAGCTCCCAGTAAATTACATCCATGTTCATGAAGTCACAACTGTCCTCTGAAACTCCTAGGGCAATCTTCACAGGTGCACTCCTACAATCATTTGTATCATTTTCTGGTGTGTTTGAGGTTTTGGGGTCTTTTTTGTTTGATTGTTTTTTAATTTAAAGTTTCTGAAGTTAATGAGTTGACCTCTCCTTTTTCCTTTTTTTTTTTTTATTTTTAAGGGTGTGCATCCTTTCAAAATTGCTTGGGAGACTTGTCCATTTAATGAGAGAGACCAAAACAGTCTACTTTTATAGTGGAATAGAAGAAAATCCAAGAAGAAAAACCAAGTAACTTCATTTACATGGCCTTCTGCCTACAAAGACTGAAACATCTCCATCATAAGGCTGATGAAGAAAAGACAGATACTACAAAAGATCATGTCAATGAAGATTTGAAAAAGATGACTTGCTAAAAAATGTATGCCTTGGGTGAGATTCATTTATCACAATTTAGACATTGACAACATCAAAACCTACATCAGTCGGATGCCTAAAAGAATGACTGAGCTAGTCAATGTGTCCTAAGGTACTCACCTATACTTTAGGGTGAATGAACTGCACCCTAAAGTGCATTAACTTTAAAAGTGGTCTAGATGACTAGCTCAGATGTACATGTCTGCAATGTAAATTTCTACAGTTACATGAGATTATTCTCACCCTATCATCTCACATTGCATTGTAGTATATTTTTAATATTTTCCATCAACAGAAAAGATATATTTGTTACATTTAAGCAAAGAGTTTAACTTTCTAGCTCCTTATTCATGCTAAGAATCTTTTTTGGACCAACAGATGTGTAAAGCTTAAAAGCTATAATACAAAGGATGTCTATCACCAAATGGAAGACTTATAATTAAGAAGATAATTATTATCATTAAGCAACCACTCATCAAAGGTTATCATATCAATGTATAACCACAGTTGTTTTCAAAAAGCATTGCTATTTCAAGTAGTATTAACAGCTGAAATTTCTGACCCTACCTTATTAACTTCAGGAACTTTCTGCAAAGAAAGGTGTGAGAACACTTACACTTAATCTGCTATTAAAGGAAGATGGCTAGGTGGACCAATAAGTAAGGGAATATCCTAACTCTTACTTCTTGCAAATAGTCCAGAATGACATTAACGAAGTCTGAGACAGAGAGATTACAAGAACTCTTTGTTGAGTGCCTGATACATCTTTCCAGGTAACTATTGCTTTGTGGACATGCTCCAGTGACAAAAGCCATTTGGACAAAGCATGGGAAGACAAGGATGACAGAGCGACTCATTAATTGGTAAAGATGACCTAGATATTAAAACTGCCTTAATAGGGTTACTGAAATCATCAGATCACCTTCACTTTTTACCCTTGTTGAAACCCGTGGAACTGAAAGAACATGGAATAGCATGGGTCAGTCTGCCTAGCTATGCTATCAGAAATGTTTTTGACAGAGACTATGAACAGCATTTATACCAAGTGCAGAAATTTTGATACTGTTTATTGATGTTCAAAGCAAAACAGAGCTATTTTGACAACTCACAGTTCTGAAAGATGGCTTCTAGGACACTTGCGGGACAACAAGCAAAAGCACTGGAGTGCACCAGAATATGTGGGAGGAGATCAACTACACAACTGCAAATAACAAAGTAACTACTTAAAAAGGAGTTAGAGGTGCCATTAGGAAAAGATGAAGGATTAAGGAACTACTATGAGACACTCTCTCACATCAGATAATGTTTTGTATGACTATATGGGTAATGCTGTAATCTTTACCTGTAATTTAGGAAGAACTCTGTATTATCAACAAATGAGAATTTGAATTTTGAACACTGGATGTGATTGTTACCATTTTGAAGGTCTGGAAGAAATGCTTTTATGAAATAAAATCCTTATGCAACAGTAATTACAAACATGACGGGAGCAAAAGTTGTCTGTTATTCTGCAGACAACAGCTGGAAGTATAAAACTTGCAGAGAGGTGGAAGTTAAAAATAAAAATAAAATATAATAGATAGCTGGTATGTACATATGTGTATGTATACACACACTCACCAATTATAGCCAGGTTTGTAAATCACATAGATGTAGTCAGAAGCTAGTTATGCAAGCGTTAATGGAATGATGTTACAGCTATTCCTTTAAGTCCTACCCAACCAGAAATCCATCCTAGAGAAAAAAGGCAATGAGAGTCCTAATTCATTTTACTTAATACCGATGATTTATGACTGAATTCAGGGCTATGCCACATTTCTGAATGTTTGTTCTATAATAGGGATAAAAAAAATATGCAAGCTATTTTACTAGGACTGAAAGACACGAACTGGCAATCCCTTTATCACTGAAGTCTCCAGACAGAAAAACGGGAATAGCTTCGTCTCAAGTGAGCAGGCATTTCTACCAATACCTTAGCAGAGTTATTTGATGCTGGAGAAAAAACAAAGGAAAGAACCTTACATTGGCTGTAGTTTTCACTGATGCTGAGGGAACAGAGTATTGCAAGATTCTCTGACAGACAAATGGCAAAAAGCATTCTGCAGAGAATGAAACCAATTTTTCTTTCTATAACCAGGATTACTAATGGGAGAGTCAACATCTTGAATCTAAACACATGAAGGAAGACATTCAGCTTCCTTCTGTCCAAGATGGCTAAATCATTCTTTCTATTTGGCATTAGAAGAATATCTTCTCACAAACTCTGAGACAGTTCTGTGGCTCCCAAATACAGCAGAGACCATTTTTTGTCAAACCAACTGCAAGACTGTTTCAGAGGAACACCTGTAAAGGGACATGTAAAAGAAGCCTGCAGAATGATAACCTAATAAGACTCAAATATTCTGGCAACAAACTCTAGCACTCGGGATGTCTGCTGAGATCTGATGAGTAAGGTGTTCCAAGACAGCAAAAAATGGCAAAAGTAATTCAAGTACCTAAAGAGGAAGGTTCCTACTCAGGAAACCTAACTGCATTTCACATCCATCTGCTTTAGTTGAGAATATGTGTGTGGAAAAGTGTCTTCTCTTTCCTGCCTCTTCACTGGTTGCATGTAAAGGTCTGTGCATTAATCTTCACTTCTCTCCCCAAAGAAAATGAAAATTAGGATGCAACTCAAGTGCAATTCAGGAATCTGAAATCTCCAAGCACTGTCATTCTGTGACTACAAATGAATGGAGATTTAGAAAGTCATATAAGCCTGTTTTGAAGAAGTGCAGGACAGCGATTGACTGACTCACAACCTTGAACACAAAAAACCTATAAAGTGGCCCTGGTAAATATGTATATTCATGATTAATCAACACTGACAATAAAACTTCGGAAACGGGTTATCTCAAAGCATTTTTCTTTTTCTGTCTGAAAGTCAACTTTCAGTATTGGTTACGAAGGAAAAATTTTTTTTACTGGGGTGGGGGGGAAATTAGCCCTTATGTTAGAGGAGAACATAAACCAAAAATATCAGAGAGGAATAAGAAGAATGCAAAACATTATTTAAACAGCCAAAACTGCATGGAACATGAAGTTGTTTTGAATTTTAATTTTATATATTTTGCAGAAGGCATTCATGATAGAAATGCGGATCTTAAAATGTTCATAAGGAAAGACTGAAGACAAAATTTTACACACATGAAATGTTAATTTCATAAGCTGACATCAATAGTGAGTAACTGCTCAGAAGGCACAGAATGTAGTTTTACAGGACAGCTAAGCAGTCAGCCAAATGCAAAGCAGCTGCAAAGGCTGTCTCCTGACCACTTTTTGCCACCCCAGCACTATGATGGCACAAGCACTTACGTGGCTATGGGGTGAATCACATCTATCTGGTACATTACACAATAAGTGGCTGACTGCATAAAATCTTCTGCTAAAACAGCATGAGATAAAGACAGTACCTTTTTTTCAGGTGCACTGTCAACTGAAAACACATCTAAGATGGTCCAAGTATCACATCATACAAACTGTCCTTTCATGATTGCAGCAAGACATAAAGGAAATGGAGAGCACATGCAATTAATGGATATTATGCCAAGGCAAAATATCTCTTGCCTTGAATAGCTGCTGTACAAATATCCACAATATGAACATACAGACAAAGACTTAAACACGAATTTATATTGGGTTAATATGCTAAAACGTATTTTAAAAACCTGGGGAAAATGTAATTTTTAAAATAAAATTTTTAATATGATTAAAATGTTCATGTGCCTATCAGGTCATAAAATCTAAAGCCTGTATGAACACCAGGGAAGTATAGCATCTTACAGCAATTTTTTAAGTCTCTGACATTGTTATGTTTATCAAATACCTGTTTGAAACAACAACATTCACAGTAAGCTGGTCACTTAGAAATATGAAGTTAACCCTGGTACACTAGAGACAAGGTTATGATGACGACTGAAATATTTCATCAGGGTATTGTAGTATGTAACCAAATAGATGAAACAGCCTATTTCAACTCAGCTATAACTTACTGTAACTAATTACGATTGTTGTCAAGTAATGTAGTGCATTACTGTACACATTTCAAGAATGCATTCACACTATTTTTTAATAGTTCACATTTTTACCTACGGAATTTGTAAATTTAAAATATTAAATGAACCCTTAATTCCCAATAAGGGATGCAGTAACACAGACCACACGGTCCTTATGGATTCCCATGCAAGTGTAACTGAACAACATCATCTTATAATCTTCCCAAATCGTTCTCTATTCAACTGCATATATCCTTTCTTACTAAATACTGTGACCATACTATAGCTACCTTTACGTAAACCTAACTAAAATAAAACAAAATAAAATGCAGAATATATTAAAAAGTATATAAAACATCTGAACAATGTGAATGATTTTAAACAGAGGACAAGTTATTAGAAATAGAAATGGTTTGCTACAAAAATCATGGCAGGCACTCTAACTGGTACCAAAAGACACAGCTTACATAGCCCAAACAACTTTCCCTTTTGAGCAGTTACAATTTTAAACATACTATAAAAGGTAAAATAGTAAATAAAAAGCTGTTCCTTTCAGTTTGAATTTTTAATCTTCTCTGTGGAGTCTTTTTCATAGTTTATGAACTCAACCTTCTTGGTTAGCTAGCCAACCCACCTTTTTTTTTTTCTTCTCCTGTCAGCAGTTTGCTCATTCTCCTGTAACTGTGGACACTTCCCCCAGCTCTAAACACACTCAAAGTTTATTTCAGCTTTAAGTTACACTTTTATTTACAAAAAATTACCTTTTATTTTATTGTTGCATACTTCCTTTAGCACCTCTTCAGTGGGACAATGTAATTGGACAATATTATAGACTGAAATTGTAGAAGGAAACACAGACAGTAATGCATTTCCTTCCCAATCCTGGAAATGATTTGGTATTCCATATCCTTGAAATTCTCAGACACGGCATTAATAATTAACAGTATATGTCCTTATATCCACTGAAATGAATGGTAACATCCTAAGGAGTATTAGAGTGTACAAAATTTAGTCTTTACTTAGAACTGGCTATCCTGAAATAGACAAGGACTATTTTTCCTAGGAAGTACAAGCTCTTAACACAGCAACGAATTATACTGTCTCTGCAGACAGCTACAAACACAGTGAGTAAAAACATTAAAAAATAAAAAATAACCCTCCAAAGATTTACTTTGGGATGGGCCAAGTTTTTAAAAAATAGCATTGATAGCATTATAGCATGATAGCATTACTTGCCTCTAAAATAACGAAAGCCTCTAAAGATACAACACGCTTACTCAATACAAGAAAATACCTGTTGTGAATGACGCACGTTTATACAAAGGCAGAGCACTTTTAATGTAATTACCTTTTGTGCAGCAAGATGGAGAGCAGTTCTTCGGCTACGATCAGCTCTATTAACATCGGCTCCAGCCTTCAGCAATGCCTCTGCACAGTCTAGCCTGTCAGCCAATACACAGTACATAAGTGGAGTTCTTCCAAACTGGTCCTCTTTATCTTTCAGCTCAGTGTTTCCTAAAAAAAAAAAAAAAAAGAATCACATGAAACAATTAAGTCTGTGAGTATCTAAGAGTAGTACTTTTTTATTAAATGGGTACTATAATTAGAAGTAGTACTTTCTTATTATAAATGAACAGAGTGATCAAAATAAAGGAGTATAAGGTAAACCCAGAGCTACTACTTTTTACTCTGTTTTTACTGACATTTATAGGACATTTCAAAACATATTTACAGAAAAAGGACATTCAGAAAACATTAGTTCCACAAATACACCTACCACCAGTAACATTCTGCAGTGGCATAATTATAAATAATTTTTAAAGTGTTATACAGGTCTTGGCTGCAAAGATTACTTTAAAAAATATCAAGAACAGGTAAACCAAATAGTCCTCCTGAAACCTGTGAACACTGTAAGTAAAACAAGCTCTGAAGCCTACTCACAGCAAGATTTATTTAAAAAGCATAAACAAGTCAATATTACATCAATACCATTATTTATTTCATAGCGCCTTACAATATGGAAACTACTAAAACTCTTCTCAAGCTTTCTTGAATTGATACAGTTAGTAAGGCAGCAATTAAGTTAAATAAGAAGTTTGAGGTCCTATAAAAAATCAAAACATTGTATTCCTATTCACAGTCAAAAAAAAACCCCCAAACCCAAACCAGTATGCATCCTCCACTACAAAGTTTCATATTTCTATTATGTCACCACATAGAAACTAGCACCTATAAATTAATGGGTATCAACTATCCTACACATCCCAACTCTAAATACATCTCCCATGTCGCAATGTCTACAATTATTCAAGGAACATTGAATTTAACAGGTAAGTTAATTTTTCTTTTTAAATATTCCTTTGTTTGCATGATTGTTGATGCTTCAAAAGAACTCCAGCAGAGGCATGCTTCTCCTTTACAAACACAATCTTCACTCTCCCCCAGCATATTTACTTATCTACATATCTAGTAATTGTATTCTCAATTATGATTTCTATTGATTCACCCAGCAGAAGAGTCAAGCAGATTAAATGTGAATCAAGGGGAATATCAAGGATTAAAATCCATTCCCTACCAACCAAGCCTCTCACAAAAAACACTTTTAAGCAGGATATTGCCAGTTAGAGCAATCATTTGCTCACTCACCTAATTTCCAAGTTCCTTTAAAACTGTTCAGTGAATACCATGTTGTTCTCATGATTCATTCTGTAAGACCTTCTCTTGCTTAAAAATTGTGATTTGCACTGAGAAAACTCTTTCTGCTCTGTAAAAAACAGTTTAGGAACCTTTCCAAGCCCTTCTGTGAATGCAGATATAGAAAAATTTTTTTTTTCTTCACCCATGGCCTTGTCTTCTCTAACTGCCCCTTCACCTTGACAATCCACTAGTTTTATAATTAATTTTTATGCCTCTAGCAAATTAGTCAAAAAAAAAAAAAAAAGTCTTTTACTGACCTGCACCTACCTTCCTCAGACACAGGTTATGTTTTCTGAAGAACACCTTCTTGCTTTTAATACCCCACTGTTACGCTGCTGTTTAGCATGCTCGCTTCCCTTTGATCTTCCTAAACTTCTTCTTTTGTTAAGTGCTTTTGCATTCACTTCACACTGCAAGCAAGGTGTTTGCTCTTTAGACTAATCTTTAGATTCTTCTTAGCAAACATTTTTATTTCAATGTCCTTCACCACTTTTACAGTACACAACTATAGTGGGCTGCCATTGCTTATCTGTGTATTCTCTGGTCAAGAGTTACAAAATGCCGCTTAGTAACACTGATTCAGATCCTACGCAGCAGTCAAGAGCAACTCAAGAGTTTATTCTGTTCTGGGTTCACCGAAATTTCTGTTGCCAGTCCATTAATGATTTCTAACAATTTAGTTTTAAGATCGTATCCTCAACAGCCATTTACCCAAAACATATGAATTATTACTATTTCCGGTCAATTCAGACTCTCTGATCTCCTTTAGCATGTCACACACATCACCATCGGGTCACATGGACAGTAACAAAATGACAGTACTATAGTTTCTTATTTAGACCTTTAAATGCAAAGATTAAGCTTTTTTTTTTTTTGGTGTTTAAGCTTGATTTATATGGTCATTTGTTAATCTCATTTGAATCCAAGACTTGTTTTCTGCTTTGGTTTTCAAAAGTGTATCATTACTCCTCCACCTACATGGCTTCCACGGATATATCAGAATACAAAGTATACCGAAAAAACATTGCCCACATTTATGCTATCTTTTCCTACTGTATTACTACATAAATGAAGATACAGAATAGCTACGATTCCACCTTCTGTAGATAAGCCACTTGCGTCATTTTTACCTTCAGAAACCTTGCCATAATGAGCATAACAGTAGTGTCTTGGATTTTTTCAATAAATAAATGACCAAAGTGTATTTTTATACTGAATAAAAATCAAATAATAAATCCAATAATAGAAAATTATGTTTGTAAACTTATACAGGTGATTTTTTTCCTGTGGGACCTTGCATAAAAACTGCATAAGAATCTGGTCTGAACTTTGCTTAGAATTAGAGAAGACAAAGTATTGGACCTATCTTATCCATTACTCTTCACATCGAAACAAAAGATATCAAAAAAGCTGAATTTTATGGTAGTGTATTTAAAAGTAATTTTTAAGACTTCTAAAAATAATTTGCAGTATGTTTCTAAAGGGGAGTTAAAAGCTGTGTAAGTTGAAAGGTATTTGGATTATTATTTATGTCCTGTTATATGTAACTACATTTTGATGTGAAAAAATAAATAGTTAATACAATTTCTACTAACACTACGTACATATTTGATACTGTTAAAATTCTAATTTTTATCAACATTTTTTGAGAAAAAAGCTCATGTATTGTCTTTAAATATTCACTTAAGTGTCATCTTATTTTCATTATTGAAGGCTATAGTTCTTTACTTTTACTCAAAATGAAAAGTTGTAATATTTACTAAATGCATTAGAAACCAGCATGTAGAAAAAAATAATGTCATTTGTTTAATGAATTACATGGCCATTAGGAAATAATTCAACATGTAACATAGGAGTTACACTGGGGAATTCAATTTTTTTTTATTTTCCCTAACTTGTAAAAACATTTGCTAGACTTTCATTTCACAGTATTACAATTCCATTGCAAACTGGATGCAGTTTCAAGATAATTCTTTTCTCCACTATTAGAAAGAAGTATTTCAAAGGTTATACATACATACTGTGAAACTGTCGATGTCTTACGTCTCAATATTTTAGCTAACAATAAATGCTTTTTCCATTCAATAGAGCATAGTATAGAAACATCAAAGCCAGTTATGACCAACCATGCAGCCCTGTGCAGCGACATATAGATACTGAGGTTCAAAGCATAATTTAACATGGCACTGCTCTCAGTCAACAAGCCAGTTTCTTTAATTAGCTAAGTATAGTCAGGTGCTCTTCCAGTATTAGTTCAGTCTGGTAATTTAGACACCACTAAACTATATTCCACGGTTCAGTGTTAACATAGCCTCAGTAGTGTCTTAAATTTGTTGAAGATGTTGGGACTTACACAACCACATATATTTTTAAAAAGAAATATATAAACATGCATTTCTCCCAATAAAGACACATGCACATGGCTTATGCTCATATAACACTTGTTTTTAAATCAGAAGTGTGCAAAACTAGTCCCTCTCCCTCAAATTCCAAGTCCCCTTTCTGTTACGTAATGTTAGAGGATATACAGAATGTAGAGACTAAAAGAAAGAAAAGGGTAAGGTCGAGACGAGCAAAAATGGCCTAAAGCTCAAGTACGACCAGGCTAAGTAGAGCAGCAAACATCTAATTTCATGTACAGCTCCCAAAGAGTGATGTAGCTGATGACAAAGAGTTCCCATGACTGCAGACAGTCTGAGTGAAAAATGAGCAAGACCTTCAAAACTTGATGCCAGTGATTTGCCTGAAGCTGCTGCACTGTTTTTTAAGGGAAAGAAACTATCTTCAGCTAACAGTAGGTTTCTTTTTGCTATTATTTTCTTTGCTTACAAGTCTCTGTAAGGCCCTTAGAATGGTTAAGGTTCTGTGGGCATTTCCCTGAAAGGATGTCTCTGTGCTCAGGGTAAGAGACAGGACAATGACTAGGAGCTACGATATCACCATCAGGTGCTAAGGGGGACTAACCTGATGAAATGCACTAACCACAGCACCCTGTGGACCACACAGTTGCAGTAAATTATTATTTTCTGCAATCAAGAAAGCACAGGTAGCCTTCTAGACATTCACATATTGGTGTATCTAAAATGTGCTGTGGCAAAATTAAATTCTTTTCCACATACCTGCCTAAGAAAGGAAGTTTGTTTGATCCCTCCCCTTTCAGGATCAACATCCTGCATTTCATAAGCTTGTTGCCAATGGAGGTCACAAACACCATGGAATCATGTGGCCCAATTCCAAAATTTATCTCTCATATTCATACCTCATCACTTCCTCACAGTCTGTGCAAGCAATCACATCAGACTCTAACACTTCTATGCATTTTTCAAACCAGAAGAGGAGAAAGGGCAGGAGAAGGACATGAATTCTGCTTAATTATGAAAAGACAGACCATGTCTTGTTACTTGCAAGAATCTTGCCTTTTGTAATATCTGATCTGAGTTTTATTCAACCGCCCACATTGCAGAACATGGAAAAGAGAAGCAGAGAATCAAACAAAAACATGCAACTGCATATTTGCAACCCAGAATTTATAGTTAACATTTACAATGAAACATTGTATCAGAGTTTTAGAAGCACTTGTATGCGAGTGATACATGATAAGGGTTTTAGAATGAGGAGTCGAACTGAACAGACACTTCGATATAATGACTACTATACACATTATTGTGTTCTTATAAACAATTAAAACAATTAGATGCATCTTCCTGAAACTCTACATAAATGCGTTAAATGCAAAATGATCCTCCAAACACAAAATTAACAACTTCTCCTTTTTTGTCTAGGATTCAAATCATACAGATGAGTTTTAACACTGAAGAACTGTTAATTAAAGACATGTTCAGTGTTGTATAAAACATAGAAAAGAAAATACTGTGACTATTCCCCAAAGCTTGAGATCATACAAGTCTAAAACAATGTGATACAGTACTAAGCAACTCATGCAATGCAAACAATTAGCACACTTTTGTTAGAGCATTGGTTATACAATAAGCACTTGGCATGTACTGTGCTTTATGGTATTTAACCCACAGGCTGTTTAGAAAGTCCTGTAATTAAGCATCAGTAGTGGTTAACCTAAAGGGACACTTTGTTCTAAAGCCCTCTTTCTCTATATAAATTTTCTACTTACCTTTGATTCTGTCTGTTTATTGGTACAGGACGTCCAGAACAGATTGTATTATTTCAAACACCTGTTCCTTTAAAATCACAGGCTATTGGGCAGCAGATTACACATGCGTCCATACTCATGAATTATATGCAAATACAATGTATACGTTTGTATACAGTCACACATGCTTCATCAAGCTACAGATGGGACAAGGAATAATTACCAAACAGGTTAGAGGGACTGCTCTAAGAGACTGTTTAACCAGCTTCTATGCCCCTCCTATGTTAATAATGGAATAGAGAAAATTCAAAGAGGAAAATAATAATTAATTTAGGGGTAAAATCTCCCTCCCTAAAAGAAGGAGAAAGTCAGACTTTATGTTACTGCATGTACTGCTAGTCACATAATCAAGATGCAAAGCTTGGCTGTGTTAGAAGAATGTTGTTAAGCAATCCAGCTTACGCGCACATAACGCTGAAGTACTGTCCTGAGTTAGATGCTGCTGCTGCTGAGTGCAGTCATGAAGTTCAGTGAATAACACCAATTGCTCAATTTACTGCTGGCATCAAGTTATACTTTCAACAGTGCCTGGTAAACAGCTAAAAATATTACTCTGATGCATTCTTCTTCTGCTAGGCAATACTTTTTTTTTTGGTCCGGTCCTGGCAAAAGTAAGGTCTGTGTCATATCCTGTCAAAACACGACAAAGCAGAAAAGCCAAATTTTGCTGTTACGGCAAAGGCTGCAAGGATTATGCAGTTCACTCTCCCATGTAAAAATAACACACAGCATTTTTATTTTGTTGCTGCACGATCGCCATTAAAAGAATAGTGATTTCCATATCTGGTTCTAATGGCTGTTTTGTGGCACATTTGACAAGGTGTACCAGCAACACAGAAGTACTTCTTCCTTTGTGTTCTCAAAATACATCTTTTGGCTGTGAGATTAACAAAAACATACTGAAGTCAGCAAAAACTCTTTGTTGTCCCTTCTGATTGTTAGCCAGGATTTGAAAGCTCAGACTTTTTTCCCCCTCCATATGCAGGCAGAGAACTTAAAAAAACTCCAGGTATTTAAAGCTACTTTGTAGTTGCATCCCACAGATTTCTAGAAGCATCTGCATCGTGACTGCCCATACATTGTTTATAAAATATTCTACAAAAGAGTAAACAGATAGCACTAAATGCAATCAGTGTATGTTTGAGCCATCATATGACAAAATAAAGTTGAAGGCCCAACAAAAAATATTTGTTTCAACCGGTAGAGCTTCTATAAAGTCAGTTCCCTCAAAGTTTTGCTCCTGTTTGAGTTAAATCATTTCTAATTGTCTTTCGAGAGAATTAGATATACCTTGTAAAGAAGAACGATTTACTGCTTTCTATACAGCTTAGACAATAGATCCATATAGCTTACTGTCTTGCCTTTAACACAGGTCAGCAGAAGATACATAAAGAAACTTGACTGTTGGTTTAATGTGATTACCATTAAATCCGTTACACCCATTAAAACTGACAGTTAACGGCATAAATACAGACTAAGTTTCTTATTATTTCACAGTCCTTCACCCTCACCAAGCTGAGGAATGGGATTTTCAAAAAAGGCTAAGCAAATAAAACTTCTACAGTATCAGATGGAATTGCATTTAATCAGAAACACTGAAAATCAAAGTCTTCACCTATCATACGACAGCCTTCTAAATGTATGTAAGGTTGTTTTTGGAACACAGACATATACTGCTTTTGAAAACTACTAACCTGGAATGCCATACAGTTCTTGGACAGAGAGGGAAGGTGAAATCCTGGGCTTTTTAATGGATGGGTATTTTTTTTTTACTTCAGCTTCAATAGGACCAGACTCTCTCCTTACATTTAATTTGTCTTGAGAAAGCTTGTTAGTGTATCAGAATCAAGGTAACAAATAGGGCTGGCTCGTTTTGTCCCCAAATACCACACGGTGACAAGACTTCATTAACTATAATAAATGATTTGTAAAAACAAGTTTATCAAATTTCCCACAAAAGCAATGATTCAAAAAATAAGGATTTGGGGCCAAAACATTTAGCCCAAAGCACTTCTCCAGAATTTCAAATTCCCTCAAACAGGAGTCCTGAATAAGTCTTCTGGTTGTATCACTTGCCAATTTTCTATTTTACTTCACACAGAAGTACCCATCAAAGGCAACAGATAATAAAAGGTAAGAAAAATCAGTCCTATTTTCAGGACTACATTTATTCTAGAAATACAGATAATCAAGAAATGAAAACGTACCTTAAAGATCAGAGCAGTAAGTCAAAACTAAAAAGCTTCAGTTCTGAAGTAACCAAAATGCATCTACAGTGAAAACATTTACCTGCTATTAGCTTTTGGAGGGTACTCTTATCTCCATTAACAGCAGCAGCATGCACTTCAGATGCTAACGAGGAACCACTGAAGAGGCAGTTTGCTGAAATATTCATACTCTTTCGAGGTGTTACCATAGGTCAGATCTGCACCACCAACATTTTTTGCAGGAATTCAGTTCTAAAAAAACCCCAATAAAATAAAATTAATTTTATAATGTCATTAAAATTACTCAAATAATGCTAAAGAGAATAAACTTCTGTTAGAAAAGAACAAACATGTTTCTTACTTTGTGGATTAAATATACCTCTAGCCACCATTCAACCAGAAAAAGCCTACATTAAGGAGATATATGTATATTATAGTTTCATTGCCTTCAACATAAATTTCAGTCAATAAGCTTTGCAAAAGTCTGCAAATAGGAGAATGTTTATTTACAAATCCAACAGACTGTTCTTCAGAGTGTTGGCATGCATGCTTCAATTCAGTAACCAATGAAGTTTGTTATCAAGTATCAACTTGATATATTACTCCAGTACTGGATATCTGGTGATATTTTACCATGATGGTCTATGGACAAGGTTTATAAGTTGAAGTAGTATCCTTTATTTGACCAACTGGCATAACTGAAATAATCAGATCAGCTTTCTAGATCGTAAGTGTCCTTCAAACCTGAACAGAGATGGGAAAGTGTGTGTGTAAGAAAGGCCACAATGAGTTAGACCAGAAGTCTGGCTCTAAATCCTGTCTCAAACTGGTAGATGCCAAACAACAGAGCAAATATATATATATATATATAAAAAAAAAAAAATAACTGACACGCCTGAGGGACGGGATGCCATCCAGAGGGACCTGGGCAAGCTCGAGGAGTGGGCCCGTGTGAACCTCATGAGGTTCAACAAGGCCAAGTGCAAGGTCCTGCCCCTGGGTTGGGGCAATCCCCGGTATCAACACAGGCTGGGGGATGAAGGGATTGAGAGCAGCCCTGCCGAGAAGGACTTGGGGGCACTGGTGGATGAAAAGCTGGACATGAGCCAGCAATGTGCGCTCGCAGCCCAGAAGGCCAACCGTATCCTGGGCTGCATCAAAAGAAGCGTGGCCAGCAGATCGAGGGAGGTGATTCTGCCCCTCTGCTCTGCTCTGGTGAGATCCCACCTGGAGTGCTGCGTCCAGCTCTGGAACCCTCAGCACAGGAAAGACATGGACCTATTGGAGCAGGTCCAGAGGAGGGCCACAAAAATGATCAGGGGGATGGAACGCCTCTCCTGTGAAAAAAGGCTGAGAGAGTTGGGGTTATTCAGCCTGGAGAAGAGAAGGCTTCAGGGAGACCTTGTTGCGGCCTTTCAGTACTTAAAAGGGGGCTTAGAAGAAAGATGGGGACAAACTTTTTAGCAGGGCCTGTTGTGACAGGACAAGGGGGATTGGTTTTAAACTAAAAGAGGGTAGATTTAGACTAGCTATAAGGAAGAAATTTTTTACAATGAGGGTGGTGAAACACTGGAACAGGTTGCCCAGAGAGGTGGTAGATGCCCCATCCCTGGGAACATTCAAGGTCAGGTTGGACGGGGCTCTGAGCAATCTGGTCTAGTTGAAGATGTCCCTGCTCATTGCAGGGGGGGGGTTGGACTAGATGACCTTTAAAGGTCCCTTCCAATCCAAACTATTCTATGATTCTACATATATGAATATGATTTTGTCCCCCTCTTCCAAATACCTTCCCAACCTACAATGATTTCTAGTTCAATCACTTCCTGAAGTGGACTTGGTTTCTGTGGATTTAGTACTCTGCACGCCCTGTTAATCTTTTTCAATTAATTTCTCTATTATAAACATGTCCAGTCTCCTCTTAAGATTATGCAAACTTATAGCTTCCACAACATCCACTGGCAAGGAGTTCTGCACCACAACCAAACACTGTATGGACAAACCACTAGCTTTCACCTGTCTTGTCCTGGCTCTTGCCATCTGAGAGCCCTTATTCCTTGTCCTGGAAGGGACAGTAAATAAACAATTTTTATCCATCAGTTATTATTCTACAGATTTTTAACACATCCTCCCCGATCATATCTTCCTGTACCGGAAAGAGTCATCACTTACTTAGCTGTTCTCAGGCAGCAGCTTTTCTGTATGCATGACCATTTTAATTGCCCTTTTTTGGACCTTTTCACAGTTCTGTCCGAACCCTTTTGAGATGGAAAGAAAACTCCACTAGCTATTCAAAACATGGATTGATGCAGTGGTATAATGGCATTCTCTTCTTTCTTCTCTATTTCTTTCCTAAATCACATCAACCACTACAGTTGCCTTCCTAGCCTCTTCTGAAATAGAAAACTGCTACCTTCGCTGAACTACCACTGCCTCAAGATCTTGATAACAATCAGCTCAGGTCCACACACTATTTTGGAAATGAAAAAGGGCCTGCACACTTGAAAACTTGTTGATTTTCTCCAAAAGTATCAAACACTTGAACTTCTATTTTCAGTTCTTACCACACTTCACATTTGGAATAGAAAACAAACTGAGGTGAGCAAACAATAATTGTATCACACCAGAAAAAAAAGAGGAGATATCGCTGAGGCTGTCTACTGAATTCTGGGAATTCTTCACCTCATCTTCTGTTCCATGTTAATTTAAATATACTCTTTTTGTCATGTCCCACATTTACATCATAGTACACTTGGAAAACAGCAAGAGGAAGCTATTTTGCTTCAATTGTTATTTTCAACCATCTTTGGTTTATTTCTTCTATAAATTTCATATATTGCTACACAGCATCTGTTGTTATTAAGATAATTGTGGATGGATACATATCAATGTTGGGGGGAAATGTTATTAAAATACCAGAAAAACATTCACTTTTATGTAAAACGAAGTAAAAATTTCTACAGCAGATATTAAGCATGAAGCAATAAAGGTAAAGGTCTTTACCTGCAAACAAAAAACAAACCCAAAATCAAATACAACTTAATACTCTAATATAATTGTAGACTCTTCTTCACAAGCTCCAAACTTCCTTGGAGAGCTGATAAGAAAATTAATACAGGAAGCTTCATGGCAAATCTAATCAGTCACTCAAAGAACATCTGCACAATCACGGTATCAGTTCATACCACATCCCTGGAATAAGCACAAATACGGAACCATGTCGTTGTACAAACCTGCTCAACAACACATCAATATGCTGCATCCACTCTACATGAAAACACTCGGGTATAACTCAGACTAAAGTATACCACACAGTAACTGCAGACAAAGCTTTTAACACGCTAGTGTCTAAATTGCTGCTTCTCCATCTTGTCCTCAGCCAAGTGTATGCTATGCTGCTTCTTTCAACGGCTAACCGTATCACTGAACCCTCCTTCCCTGAAGTCTGTCTGGTTGAGTTTTCATGAGCCATGAAACTGGGTTCATTGTGTCCTAAGAAATATAACACCTTACCTTCCAACCTTTCTCCCCCACAAAAACTAGTAATGGTGTGACTAGAAAGACATGAGATGCTAGTTTCCTTGAGTACATATGCTAGAACTCCTCACTACTGGAATGCTTCCTTGCTTGTGTTCATGGATCTCCCTCTGCTGTCTGTCGGTCACTTCAGAACCAGGAGTAAGTATGGTGCTGCCTAACTTTATCGCTCCTTAGAGAACATTATGGAAACATGCAATGGCTCACTATACTTTAATAAAGCAAGCAATTTCCCCAAACACTTGTTTTACCTCATAAGCAGGTGATCCTTCCCATAATCAGAACTGTGTCATTAATGGATTCATGGATTTGTTGACTTCTAGGAGCAGAGAACAGAAAGGAGTTGAAAGAGTCTAACGTGACAGGAGGTTAACAACGTTTCCACTTTTAGAGCCGTGTAAGAAAGGCTAACAGTGCCATAATACACCACAACAAATTACAGAAAAGCTCGATTTGACGTGGTGCTTAAGAAAGCCAAAGAAATTGCAGATGCAAACTTGACAACGCAGGGTGGACAAAGCTTACACAAGCCCAAACAAGCCCAAATACACTTTAAGACACAAATCACAATTGTTTTAATTTTAATGTAATAACCCTTCAAACATTCCTAGTGCTAGCTAAAATAATTGTTTCCTTTTAAGGAGGATAAAAAATATTCACATCTTTCAAAATACTTGCACCATTCTCTGCTTCCCAAGTATCCTCTCCTCCTCCAACAAAACTGCTTTTTTTGCCTTAAAAACATAATTTAAAGCTAAACTTTTCCTCGCAGCCTAGCAGTATGGTTTATGCTTTTTGTTATCTTCTCTACATTATACTGGATAAAACCAGATGAGGCATTT
The DNA here is from genome assembly GCF_964195595.1 of Calonectris borealis. Lineage (NCBI taxonomy): Eukaryota > Metazoa > Chordata > Aves > Procellariiformes > Procellariidae > Calonectris > Calonectris borealis. The sequence goes on along the minus strand of NC_134313.1, from coordinate 68,513,104 downwards.
CTGATTCAGGCAAATCTGAAGAAACCAAAAGGACAACATGAAACTGAGCGTCAGTTACAAGTAGTCGCAGTGCCTCCCCCTACTTAACCATTACTTTTTTTCTCCTTGGTTATTCCTACAGCTATATAAACTTGTCTGCTATATGAAGGAAACAACAATACTCAACTGCAATCTGAACAAGAGGAAAGAAAGAGAAGGGAAAAGGCTGCCGAGATGGATCATGTGCTACATAGTTTAACATGCACCTGGCATACAAGACTACAGCTTGTTTTTAACTTGCCTCCACCTTTTCCTCAAAAGCTTCCTTTGGATACAGAGAATACATCAGGACTCTCTACATTATTAAGTGGACCTATATGCAGCATTGGAATTTTACACTTGTTGGAATTTTGAGATACTAGTTTTACTCCCCAAAGTTATTACTGACGGTTTTTTCCCCCATTTTCTTTACATTTTACCCTTCCACAAACAAATAAACTATAATATAAAACATCCAGGGGCAGCAGTGTAAAATTCAGCAAATACTGGAGAACTTAGTAAAGCACCAGAAGCACCCCAATTACATCAGCAATTATATAAAACTGACTGCATACAGAAGAGAATTAATAATGAAAGATGTTCATAATTTCCAGACGAAAACAAGAGCCACATCTGCATAAAGTGTCAGTAATCATCCAGGTGAGAAAAGCACCCAATTATCTCTACAGCAATTCTCAGTACAGTATCATAACTCCATTGAAAGAGTTAATTCTGCATCAGATAAATTGTAAAATATTACCAGGAACTATAAAAGGAAGATATGTAACTCTCCTCAGATATTTCTCTCATGTATATGACAAACAGACGAATTGGTATCTGGAGGACTTGTTTAATAAAGATCCTCACTAACAAAAAATGAGGCATTTATTTGTAAGGGAAGAAAAACAATAAAAATAAAAAAATAACTACAAGATCTGCTTATAAAAAGTTACATAATTTACATTATCTGTAATATGCATTGTACTACTGGAATCAAATGAATAATTCACTTTTTCTTCTTTAAGCTAACATGTAGAAAAAGATTAGCCTTGTCGAGTCACCTGAATCGAAGGGACAGTCCTATGGACACCAAGAGCTCTTCAAGGTATGTGAAATTTCATACCAAACTATGATAAGTCTACTTTGCATTACACAGATAATTAGAATTACGTCATTTTTCTATTGAGCAAAACACGAAGTTGTTAAAATTTAAACAAGATCACTCTATCAAATTTTACTGATACAGTTTCCACATGAAGAATGAGCTGCTATGAAAAAATATGAAGGTATTTTTCAATTGTGAACTAATTCAGGAGACATTCATTCTACAGATTGAGGAGCACAGGTTCTTAAGGTAGCCATAGCAGAATTGATAAAAGTTAAGTTCCAATTTCAGACTATAAAAAAAGACATGATTTGTATATATATATATTGGTGTTTTCACCTCATGAAACTGACAGGCCAAATGATTTTTGCAGGGTCACACATAGTCTGAGCCTGTCAGGCTTTCTTTGAAGCCAAATTGGGCTTGACCTGCAAAAAGCTGATGTAAAGGATTTTCTTTTAAATGGCGTTATGCCCCGTTTCACTCCTTACGCTTGCGTACATACTGGAAATGTGAAGAACGCAAAGTGCAGCTTTCCATGATCTTTTTGGGACAGTTCTGCAAGGTCTCAAACCACATATATACTCTAACGTCCAAAGTTTTACTGGAAGAGGATGAAGCACTGCATTTTAGGCGTTCTTCCTTTTCAGTATTTAGAACTCAGGAAATGACAAAAAGCACAAATCTGTTGAAGCGTCAGGGTATAAGAATGAATGATGACGTTCCACTTTGACCCTATTACCAAGCCGAAATTTCCCAACCCTCCCGCCAGCCGCTCTGCCCCCTCACACAGGCTGCGTTCCCCCGCCTCGCAAGCAGAAAGTTGCTTCCCCAGCTCCGAGGAAACGAAGACCCCGACGAGCACAGCGCCCAGATACCCCCCATCTTCCCTACGCCCAGAACCGCTTCCCCAGCCCCGGCGGCTGAAGGGGCCAAGGCGACGCCAAACGAAACGTGGACAACTTGCCGCCGGGGCTGCCCCCAACCCGCCCGGGCCCCGCGGAGCCCACTCGCCACCCGCCTCAGCCACGGAGCTGCCGCGCGCTTCCCGCCATCACGGAGGGCTGGCAGGGACCCCCCGGCCCGGGCCCCCGGGACCGATCGAGAGCGGAAGAGGCTGCGGTGCCACGGCACACCCCCGCCACCAAGGCGGAAGGGGTTAACCCTGCCTCGCCCGGGCGGTGACAGCCGCTTCCCTCCCCTCCCCTCCCCTCCCTCCCTCCCCGGCGCTGCAGCTGCGCCCCGTAACTCACCTCCACCCCACCCGCCTCCTCATTGCGCCGCCACCAGGCCCCACCCCTCAGCCGCCGGGCGGGGACGGGGCTCACGCGCGGGCAGCCCCGGTGCCTTCTGGGATCGCCTTTGCGCCTCCTGCCCCCCCGTTCCCTCCCCGGGCGGCGGGAGCAGCTGGAACTACGCTTCCCGGCGTGCCCCGCGCAGCGCGGGAACCCGGAAGTGAGCGGCGGAGGCGGGGAGCGCGGGGCCCCGCGGTGGAACTTGCCCGGGTGTTTCCTGGCGACGGGGGAAGTGAGAAGCCGCCGCCGCGGAGAGTGGGAGCCGCGTTTCTCCCCCTCCCGGGCGCCCGATCTACCATGAGACCCGCCATCTTCCCGCTCCTGCCTGACCCTGGCTGCCTCCTCCTCCTCCTTCTCCTGGTGAGCGACCGGCTCCTCACACCCCTGCCCTTCCCTTCCCTTCCCCGCGGGGAGCATCGGCCTGGGCTGGGCGGCGTGAGGGTGGCCGGCGGGCCTCGGGGCTCTTCCCTCCCGGTTGCTAGCGTCCTCCCATTCGCCCCGCGTGTGCGCGCCGGCGACGTGCCTCGGGCCGGGAGGCGGCCGCCGGACCCGCTGCTGTGCCACCCCTCGCCCCGCCGGGGGCCGGGGCCGGCGCCGCTCCGCCGGCACCTGCTCGACGGGGGAGGGGAGGGAGGCGAGCGGCGGCTGCGGGAGCGGCCCCGGTTGGCGGAGCTCGGTGTTGTGGCCGAGGCTGATAGGCTGCGGACCCGGAACGGGCCGGCTGCGGGGCGGGGTCGGGCCTGGGCTCACCGCTCTCCGGGCGGAGGCTCGGGAGCCGCCGCGGGCCCGGGGCATTGGCCTGGCGGGCGGTGGGGCCTGGCCCCGGCTCCTTCGCGGAGAAAGCCGGCGTCGCGCCTCCCCTCTTCAGGAACCGAAGAGGGAAAGCGAGGGGAGGGAGCGGGCCGGGAGGGCCGTGCAGCCCCTCGGGCGGTAGCGGGAGCCGCGGCTGCCGGGAGGGAGCTGCCGTAACGGACCCTCTCCGGAGCCCGCTTGTCGCCCGTCTTTCAGTGCTGCCGCCCTTAAACTGAGGGGAGCGGGTTCCCGTGCCCGACCGAGGACGGGGCTACTCCCGCGCCCTTTCCGTGAGCACGCCTGCAGCCAAGTGACCCTGACCGAGCTCAGCGGCCGAAGCCGGGAAAAGTTCCTGAGCTGTCTTGCGCAGTCGTCCCGTTTATCTTTAGTTGTCAGACCACAGCGGTTTTTTTTAGGCTGGCATTACATGCATGACCTGAGCCGCCTTCTGCCTTTGCATACACAGAAACTCAATCACTGATGTGTGTGTTTCATGGAGATATGTTGTCTCTGTTATATTTTGCCTTCTTTTTTTTTTTTTTAAAAACAGACTGATGTAGTGATTCTTACTTTTCCAGAATTGTATTGGGCCAGATTCTGGGCCTTTCATAGCATAAGTGACTTGCAGAGCTAAAGGGGACTTGTGTGAATAAGTTTAATAGGATTTGGTCTTAAGATACTAATGTGTTTAATCAATCTATTTTAAATATTTGGGAGAATAAAATTGGCCAGAAAATGAAGGAATAATTGGAAGCAAAGGTAGATAGAGCTTTGGGGATCCAAAGGGAAGTACATATTAATATAGCTACTAATGAATGAATTAGTTAGAAATGTGAGGATAAGTACTTAATGAACAGAACAAGTACTCGTTATCCGTTTGAAATGTGTACTTCTACCTGGATAAGCTCTGATTAAATTATTATAAACTTGCTGTAGTTTCAGGGTTAGTAAATGTACGTGATTGGTAGGATTTGAAAAAACACATTTAAAATGTTTATATATAGATAACTATTTATAGTGTGTTAGCTCACTATATGAGAGACTAAAGTGAAGAACCTAGTATTTTCCAGTGATACATGTGCACTAAAACAATGTTGCTTCTGTGCTAGGTTGATTTTCACCATTGTTTTAAGTACAGACTCCAATGAGCAAAAACAAGGAGTGTGTACCGTTTTAAAATGCCATTTAAATGGGCAAGTACAAGTTTGAAAAAGTGGTCATGAGTTAATGAAAGCATTTTTCTTTCTTCATGGTACAGTTGATCAATGCAAATTTAATATGCATCAATTAGATCTATGTGTGCCAACTACAAAATAGAAAATGGCTAAGATCTGAAATTTCTCCATGTTTTAGTTGCTGTTCTTTGTGTATGGGTCACTTAAACCTATTTCTAATGTGTTTAAAAAGAACTGTATACATAAAACCTCAAGAAGAATACAGGTCAGAGTTGTTTTTTTAAAAAGTTATCTGTGTAATTCTTCAGCATCATATCAGATGTGGCCCAGTGTTGTAACATGCTGAGTTAGACACTTGGATCAAGCCAATGGATCATTGCTTTTAGTAGATTTGTTAAGAGTTTTGGAAAAGTTGTCCTCAGGAGACTGGGAGTGGGAGGGATCCTTTTTCTTTAAAATAGCTGAAAAACTCTTCGACAAAGTATGATGTCTGTTTTCTCGTGGCATTCAGAGAATCTGGTAAGGTGTACCAGATTGGCTTTGAAGTTCTGGTGACTTTGTTTTTCTTGTTACCGACAGCCATGAATACTTAAGATGAGCAACATAACCGTGGTCTTGGTTGGTAAGGTTTGGGAGAGCACTCTGCTCTGCATCCAAAGGATGTGCCATCTGGCAGAGACTCTTTGAGCGTGACAGTTGGCGTGTTTTGTGGATAAGTGAACTTATTAGTGTTACATCAATGGTTCCTAAAACAGGATACAATGATATGTAGTTGTGAAAACAGCTTACTAAGCTGGTCTTGCTTAGTAATAGCAATGAATTTTTAAAAAATTATTTAAATTTCTAGACTTTTGGGTAAGCGTATTTCTTTTCTAGATGGGGAATTAAAATGCTGCAAAAGATAGAAAAGATACAATGTCAATATCAAAAGAAGTTCTTTTAAGAAGTTTGGCAGTAGGAGATCACTAAAATTTCAGAGGACTTTGGGCCTCACTCTAATATTTTCCTCCCTGGTCTCACTGAAGGTTGGGTTGCTAGGATGGCAATTGCAGCACAAAGCATTACAGGGATACCTACCAGTCCCAGCACAACCCTTTTCCCTTCCAACTTTTCAACCTCATGTGCTAGCATTGTATTGGGCTGCTGGGAGACAAACAGGGGCTGGAGAGAAGACCGGCGAAGTACACGCTGGCATGACCCCTGCCTCTGCAATACTGGGAGCTGAGTGGAAGGGCGAGCAGTGCACAGCACAGGCTGTAGAGGACTGTGTACAGCTGATCACAAGACTGGAATGAGAGATGCATAGTAATGTCGTGTGGCCCCTTGCGCTCATAGATTAAGATGTTTCTGCCATGTTGGTACATAGCTTAATAGTGAGTAGGACAGATCTTTAAGACAGATCCAAGACAGTGGAATAAATGCTGACGGGACAGTGGCTCATCACATTCTCCTCTAAGGCAAGGTGTGGTTCTTTGGCTTTGCTCTAACCAATCGTTCTGTATGTTTGCCTGTACTTGTATACTTCACCTATAAAGAAAATTCTAGAACAAGACACTCCGTTGCATATGCTGCTTCTGCCATATGTATGAAAGACATTTGCCATATTGCTCAGTACTTCACTGGGAGGCTCATGCACAATGTCTCTGAGGAACAGACATAACTAGAGGAAACCACCAACTGATAGTGAGGGAAATGAAAGGGGAAATTCTCTGTGGTTTTTTCTTGCTGCTTTTTTTTCTTTCCCTCAAACAACTGTAAAAGGATTTCCCAATTCTTGCACTTTGATCTGTGGAGGTTTATTACGTTTCAAAACACCACTACTATACCTTTTCTTTGTAACTTGTTTGGAATGGTGTCGTGGACAAACTGAGAACACCTACTTCTTAACATATTTGGCAACACCTTTGGAAGAGCGTATTTGTCCTCTGATATTCTGAGAATGTGAAGTGTTGGAGTGTTTTCTGAGTCTCAAAGCTTACCTAGTTTTCTAATAAGTAGTAGCTTCTCTTCACTTAGGGTTATTACGGAAGCCTGGTGTATGTTCCATTTATGATTCAGTAGCCCCACTATGTGTGCTCTACCCTATAAGTTGATGCAGTTTATCATTGGCAGGTAATATTTAGTGTTACAGTTGGTCTTACACTATAAAGATTTACATTTTCAGTGAAGCTTTCAAAATACTACTTATGTAGCAATGCAATTGCAGCTGTTAGGAACAGTAACTTAGAAGAGGCACTAGTCAATGAACTTTTGAATTTCCTATTAAACTTTTAACTGGAGAAAATACCATTGGGTAATATTCCTGTTTCTTGTTTGACTGCCACTGCCTTTCGTGTCTTGTTAATATGACCCCGAGTACCCAAATAGTGAAAGCGAACTGAAAATTTTCTTTTAACTTAATGTTAAATGCTGTAGTAAGTAAAGTTGCCCAAAGAGAAGTTGAACTTTCTGTACATTTTACAATGTATAGAGCATAATTCTGTGCATTTGCCTCTCTCTGCATATGTATTAACAAACAAATTTTATAGTTGGGATTCCTGCTCAAAATGTAATATTCTGAATTTGAGCATTAGTCAAAGATTGTAGTTACAGGCAGATTTTAGGCCACTGAGCCGTATACAATGAAAGGGGTTCCCTCCAAGAGTGGCATGGGAGTTCTGAGTTGTCCATCACCTGTCATGCCCTCTAAAGAGTGAAATAGTAGTTAACTGAGGACCTTTCCCTAGGTTGGGGCAGGGAGGAGGAAGGGAAGCTTAGGCTCTTGCTATGAAGAAGAATTGCATTCTTCCTGCTACGCCATGTGATGGGCAAGTTTCCTGTTTGGAGTGCTCAGGAGGGAAGAGAGGAGAAACTGAACTGGTTCTTCAAACAGAAGACTCAGACGACGCTGGAAAATGTATAAATGAGTTATTGACAGTAGGATGTCAGAGATCCTGTTGCTGGCAGGTGAGGAACTCTGTGGTGACACACTCCTTCATTTTCTTTTGATATCCTTACTGTTCTCCTCCGTAATCTGCTTTGGTTTTTTTTGGCAGGACCGCTTTCTTAAGCAAGAGACTGGTCCTCATACTGCTTTCTTGGGAAAGCAGAATTACCACTGGTTATTCTTATACATGCCCAGCAGTTATCCCCTGTGTTTTAATCAAACCTATTTCTTTTGAAACACTTAAGGATTATATGCTGTTATTCAGGAGGACCAATTGTTCATCTTGCAGGCTCTGTTCTAAGCCTCACTTGTATAGTTTCCAGATATTTTGTTTGCTTGAAGGGAGGGAGTTCTCTCACGCAAAAAGCAAGTATACAAATACGGTGTAAATTTTATACCAGAGCTTCTTCAAAAGCTCTTCAAGAGAGTCTAAAGATATTTTCAAGTAATAGGTGCTTCAACAATGCAGTGGGTTTGGATGCATTAGCAATACCTTTCCCTGCCCACCCCTCCACCCCTTGTTTGAGAGTGAGTTCTCAGTGATTTAGAGGAGGAATATCTGGGAATGTAAGCAGAAGCAATATAGGGTGTGGATGCCAGAGCCTAAGCAACGTTTTCTTCCAAAACTAAGCTGGAGAAAGCTCCCCTGAGAAGTAGAGGAGGGCAGGTGCATTGTAGAGAATTAGGAAAGGAAGTGAGATCAAATTTCCTTCTGAGAGTTCTGCCTTTGCACTTCTTTCCTCCCCAATGTGTCTTCATTCATCAGAAGCATGCTAACCATTGGTAGAAACATAGGTAATTTTCTTTTTCAAAATTGTTAGTAATGTCAACTGCTCATATAATCTAATTTTAAAAAAATGTTCATAACTGAGATTTTAGAAGTATGATTAACTTTAATTATTTTAATTTACTGGCTCTCAGGTATTTCATTTTACATTGTTAAGGGTTATTCTGTAAAGCTGTTGCTATATTCAACACTAACTCAGAATTTTTTTCACTGCCAGTTCAGGATGCTGTATTTCTCCATACCAGCTGTAGGTCCATATTGAATTATGCTCTGGTGATGACAAAAAGTGCCTTACAAAAAGTGACAAGGTATATTGCAAGAAAGTTCCATAAGTTTCCCTTTTTTCATGTGTGCTACTACTGAGAAACTGACTACCCTGATAATACACCCTTCACAGCTAAGAGCCATTCATGCTGTTAAAACCGTGCAAAGTTCCAGTACTGTGCCCTCCAGATAGGCACCTGTTACTTGCAACCTCTTCTAGGAATGAACCAAACCTGGAAGCTCCTTCACATACCTGCACGTACACCTTTTCTTTAATCTGGTTGTGATCCACAAGATCTGCTCTTTGTGTAGCTACATAAATGTAGAACATAAATGTTATCTTGTTGGCTGCAGTGGCATTAAGCAAAATGCAGTAGTCTGTATCTTAAACCACATACCGATTGAAATAGTGAAAGCAGTGAGGACAGAACATCATACATGGTCATCTAAATGTAGGTGCTCTATGCATACCTTTGGCAAATAACTGGTTCCCAAGTAATTGTATATGCACATGAGGTTTCTGGTAAACACAGTAAATCTCCTGTTCATCTGTTTTTATTGTAGTAAATGTTTTGGGTTTCTTCCCTCCCTTTGTTTCTTGATCTACATTAGTTTGGCTTTAGCAAGAAAGTTTAGATGGACAGGAGTATTGTGAGTCTCGCTGTATTTACCTGATGGAGTCAAGATGTAGAGTTTTGGTTTTTGATTGCCACTGGAAGTTTGATGATTTAAATTGGAAGGGACCTCTGGTCTTACTCCCTGCAAGACTAACTTAGATGGGGTTGCTCAGGGTTTTTCCCAGTTGAGATTTGAATATCTCCAAGGATGGAGGTTCTACAACTTCTCTGGGCACCTGTTTTAGTGTTTCATCAAAATCTTGTTGAAAGTTTTAACTGAAAAATCTGTTTGGAGCTGCAGCTTCTGTCCCTTTCTTCTTGTCCTATCACTGTGCATCTTTGAGAAGAGTCTGGCTCTGTGTCCTCTATAAACTCCAACTAGGTCGTTGGTAACAGCAGTAATAGCTTCCTCTTCTTAAGGCTGAAGAAATGCAGTTGTCTCAGCCTTTTCTTGAATACCCTGTTCTCTAGCCACTATTCATCTTGGTAGCCATTTGCTGGACTTCATTCCCATATGTTAATGTCTGTCTTGTACAGGCAATTGCAAAGCTGGACAGAATCCTTCAGATGTGGTCCCACAAGTGCCAAATGAAAGGGAAGAATCACTTCCCTTGGTCTGCTGGCTACACTTTTGCTAATGCAGCCCAGAATGCAGATGTCTTTGCTGCAAGGGGCATGCTGCTGTCTCCCGTTCAACTTGTCCCCCAAGACCTTTTCTGCAAAGCTGTTTTCTGTCTGGTTGGCTCCCAGCCTATATGGGAGGGATGCAGGACTTTGCCTTTGTTGAACTTCATGAGGTTTCTGTCAGGGCATTTCTCCAGCCAATTGAGGTCTCTCCAAATAGCAGATCTCCCCTCTAGTATATAAGCCACTTCCCCCAGTTCAGTATCCTCGGGAAGTTTGCTGAGGGGGCACTCTCTTTCCGTCATTCTGGTCTTTAGTAAAGAGAAACCTTACATCCAATATTGATCTCCATTAGAGACTAGTTGGACATGGTATCTTTGCTTACAGCCCTTTCAGCCCGGCAGTCTAGCTGCTGTGTCACACACTTTATAGTTCACTTATTCAATTCATATATCACTGATTTAGGTCTAAGGATACTTTGAGATGCTATGTTAGAAGCTTGCTAAAGTCAAGGCAAACAATATCCAGTATTCTTCCCTCATTTACAGAGTTAATCACCTCACTACAGAAAACAGTCAGATTGATTTACTTATTCTAAATCCATGCTGGATGGATGTGGCTTCTGGAAAGAAAATTTGTCTCCATAATCCTCCTGGGGACCCAGGAAAATGCATTTTGTCTGGTTCTGTGGCTCTATGTATGTCCAACTTGCTTAAGAGCTTTCTAACTTGGTCTTCTGCTCGTGTGGGTAATGCTTCTCTTCCCTGGTACTCTACTGCTAGGCTCAGACCTCATCAGTAGAAAAATCAGACAAAGACGACATTGAGTATCTAAGCCTTTTCCATGTCCTTTGTCACTATGTCCCCTGCTAGTTGAGCAGCAGGCCTACAATTTCCTTAGTCTTCCTTTTGTTGCCAGCAGACCTGTAGAAATCTTCTGTGTTACCCTTAACATCTTTCTCTAGTTTCAACTCCAGCTGAGCTTGGGCTTTTCTAATTTCATCCTGCCTGTTCAAGCAATGTTTCTGTACTCCTACCAAGTATATATTTTCTTACCTCTATCGTCTGAGTACTCATTTTCTTTTTCTTTTTCTTTTTTTTTTTTTTTTTTTTTAAAAAAACTCATCCAGAAACTCTGTGTTAACCCAGGTAGGTCTTCTGCCATACCTGCATGGTCTTCTGTCATTCTGCATGGTGGAGTGGATTGTTTTTGTGCTTTGAAGAGGTTGTCCTTGAAGATCAACAGGCTCTCGTGGGCTCTTTTGGCTTTCAGAGCCGTGTTCTATGAGTGGACTGAATTGTTATTAAGACCTGAGTGTCTTCAGTTCTTGTCACTTTTTTCCAAGGTTCTGCAATGTACATTTTTCTATTAAAAAATAAGTATCATAGTGGATTATACGTGGGAATTATTGTGAGACCCAGTCATTGGTGAGCTATATTTGAAAGTTTCATCAGCGGTGGCAATGAAATGAAACACTGGAGATCCCAATGGCTTGTTTCCTGGAAGAAGTAGGTTACCATATTTTATGTGCTGCAGTCTCCTAGCTGCTTCACTTTGGGTCCAAAATTAAGCATATGTAACCCACAGGGAGATTTCAGGTATATGGTTTGCTGCATTCAGTTTCAAAGGAAGATTCTTCTCTATGGCATCAATTTCTTTAATCATTGAAACTTTGTATCCTAAATGGTGTTCATGAAACAGGAACCTGGGCAGAAGGTAGAGCCCTAGAAATAGAGTATAGTAAATGACCTGATTCCTTGGCATACTTTTTGCAGCCAGCATGCCTCCTGTCTTGCCTGGCATCAGTGATTCTTGCCCGGTTGCCATGTATGTTTCATTGAGGTGCATCCAAAAAAAAATAGTCTGTAAGGATGTCAGGTTTTTTTGTTTTTATTTTTATAGATTTGTGAAGAGAAGTGGGGAGAAGAAAAGCAATCTAATCTCTCTTTCAAGATAACTGGCAGTAAAGCTTATGTTTTGTCTCCAAGTGGATTCATGTGGCAATTGGGCATAAACATGGAGAGAACTTTTTCATTAGGAACTCTGCAAGGAAGTATTTTGAAAGGCAAGGAATAGGTGCCTGTTCCAATGGTCTCGAAAAAGAAAACAGCAGCTGTGATAGTGTTTTGCTGTTTCTCATAGCTGTCGTGATTATGAAGTGATGATATAATTAACTTTCTCAAAAGCTTCACAAAGGGAAAGCTTTTCAATGATGTATCCATATTTGTAATCCCAAGAAGAGCTTTTTGTTCCTTTATCACTGCCTATCGCTTCTGTCTCTTACAGTTTATTGAAATCCCCTTTCTTAAATCTTGCTGGAAACAATTCTTTGCCAGTCATAAAAATTACAGATTTTCATAAATGTGTGTATTAAAATCCTTTTTTTTTCTTTCTTCTCCCTGTTGAGTCAATTCACTTGGGATTTTGGACAGAATGACTGAAAGATAAATTGGTTGCTTCACAAAGGTAATTAAGACAGTATGTGGTGCAGGGGGTGAACAGTTAGGGGTTCTTTCCTACTAATGATCTGTTAATTAGTGAAGGGAGCTCAGCGAGGGTATGGGCCTCAAGAATTACCTTTGAATGACATTTAAAACTGCTTTGGTTAAGAAGGTATCATTGCAGGGGGGAGAGGCCTTTTTCCTTTTTTTTTTCTTTAGTATTTTTTCTGTCAACATAGGCCAGCAGAATTTGCTAAACCAGTGCAAATGTGTACATATTAGTGTTACATAGCTATTAAATGTTATTTTAAAATAAGCCAATACACAGCTGTGATACCTTGCTGAGGATTTTGGTAACAATTTTGGTTGCAGCGGTCCTCTATGTTGAGAACAGTAAGCTCGCTACATGGAGCTGGTTAACTGCAGAGCCAGTGTGTCTGATACTTGCTACCAGTTCAAGCACTGCACCATGTGAATGTGTTAATATTATTTTTAGGACCAGTCTGGAATACTTGCTTGAATATTTTTGTGGGAGTCAGCCTGAAGCTGGCAGGGTTAATATTCCTTGAGGGAGGTAAACCAGCAATGGGGTATCTCTGTATCATGTTCTTTTGTGCATTTCAAAATATCTGTGGCATGTGTCCTGTCCTCTGCATTATTTACTCTTCTGCTGTCCAGAGTTATCCAGGATAAATTGACTGCATATGTGCAGGCCCTTAGCAGCTGTTCAGGGTAGAAAGAAAGTAGCTCTTACACAGTCTGAAATTAGCCACTCATTCTTCAAGCTACATGCAGCTGTGGTCCCAAAGGTGAATTTTTCTTTTCAGATCCAGGCAGCATTGTTTTAATCAGTGTTCTTCTGTAAAAGATAGCCAGTGGATTAATTGTATCTTCCCCCCCCACACCTCATTTAAATTGGGAGGTTTTTCCAATGAATGCCAACATGTCAATTAGAATGCAGCTGTGGAGTAGTAGTTCTATTACTGCTTATTTGGAAAGATCTTATCCCTTACCTTCTCATATGTCATTTTAAGGTAGCAAATAATAAATACTAACCTAAAAATTGAGGCAAAGCATTTGTTAGAGACAAGCTAATGGATTGCCAGGGAGCTGTACTATACTATGATTGGTAGTTTGCAAGTGTAGAATGGAAGTTTGTGGAGTGTGCATCACAAATTTGCCTGGAATGAAGAAAAGAAAATAATCAAAGTAATATAAATTTAGATGATGTTTTAAATAGATTTATTTAAAGTTCAGAGTTCTCATGTTAAGGGAATGGGAAGCTGAGGCAACAAAACCCCATTGTATTTTAGAAAGTTTATAATTTTGAAATTCTAAGGTGTTCTTCCTCATTTTGATTCCTCAGAAAAAGGGGGAGGAGCAGCAGGACTGAATCTCAAATGGTTTAAATGTATGGACAAATGCTTCGTATGCTACAGACAGCTGTGTCACAAAGTACTGTAGTTGTCTTTTGATAGTTGCACAAAACCTTAACCTCCTGCTGAAATATTAGGAGGTAATCTGAGGAAATGTGGCATCTCAATCATGGTGAAGGAAGAAAAAAAATCTGTAGCACAAGGAGGGTCTTAGTGATATTGGAAGTATTATTGCTAAAAGCTCTAGATCTGAGGTTAATAAAAGGCGGTGGTTGCATGCGTATTTATGCGTGGGTTAATCCTGGCTGAGATTGCAAGGCGTAGCATGACCGTGTAATGCTAAAACTGGAAGAGGGTAAGAATTTAACTTAAACTGCTAATTGTCATTCGTACATTTGCTGCTCTGCATTGGGAGTGTTGCTCTGTTGTTTAGTTCTAATTGTCATTGCCTTCAGCATCAAATAAGGATGAGCCCAGTCAAACTGGCTGTGCTTCTGTGTTTTCAAACCGATTTTGTTATTTGGAAGTACAAATAGGCAGCAGCACTGATACGAACGGTACAATTGAAACAATTGTTATTAGAGACTGATTTGTCCACTTGTCTTCCCTTATGTTGTCTTTAGAGTGGCAGTTAAACCAGTATGTTTTGCTTCCCTTTGGGTGGATTGGGTGAGGAGAATGACCCCAGCTGTATTTTTCACTTAAGTATTTTGTTTGTCTAATTGTCACTTTTACTGCTTTCTTTTAACCCAATGCCTCAGCTGCATAGCTTAAAGCAATGTGGATCCTGCACCTCTGGAGCCACAGGACTGTGGTACTTCATCTTTAACTGCTGATAAGAATATGTGAAATGCAGATTTCTCCAAGACTGCACTTTCTATTTTATCTAAATTGCTTCTCAGGTATCTCTCTCATGGAGGGCTAGTTTATATGTTTTTATGATAGCCCATATTTTTCCTTTTGAGCAGTTGGTTTCAGTAATTCATACCTACTTTTAAAGCAAGTTCCAGCCTGAAAGGTAAAACTTGAACAGGCTTGTCTTTGCTTAAAGTTCCCGCCTTTCTTGATACCGCAAAGAGATAGATAACAATGTTTTGGAGCAGAGGAGTTAAAAGGTATTCAGTATTGCAAATAAATAATATGGGTAATAAAAAGATAAGCAGCTAAAAGCGAGTAGATGTTAAAATTGAGCATTTCGCTTGAAATAAGTTGATTTTTGTCTTGTTGAACAATAATCTCAATATGTATTACAATCTACCAAAATAGAAATTGTGTGTTATTTTTAAAGCAGTGCAATGTGTGTTGGCAGCAAGTATGGAAAATTCAATTATCCACTTATACATTCAATCCTTCAGATTATTCCAAGGTAGCGAACGTTCACATGACGTAGGAAATGCTCTTTCTCCTGAAAACACTACATCTACTTTCGGTTTCTTCCTACAAGATTACGCTTTAAAGGAGAGATTCTGAATTTTGTGGCCGCTCCTTCCACAGAATACCATAAAAGTTTTGGTTTCACTTTAATATCCGTTTTCATTGCTAGTGCAAGAATGAACAAAACATATATGTATATATGTTATTAAAAAAAAAAAAAAAATCTCATTTCTTGTTCTGTAGTAGCCCTGTGTGTAAAGACTAGAATAGAGGGCACAGGAAAGACTGTAGATCATAGTGAATAACAGGATAGTATGTTGCTTTCTGTAATGATCCATGTGGCTCTCAAAACACAGTTTCTAATAAGCCTTCTATTTAGACTTGACTATTTATTTGAAATGACTCACAATTTCTTCTCTATTGCTCTGCATCGAAATAATTTCCAAAATATTTTAAGTGCAAAAATGGCTCTGACATCTTAAAATGCGGAGAGGAGAGTATGGAGAAATTATTTGCATTTCAAGGCTACATATGTGATCTGTGACATGAGGAATGGTGTTATGAGTATACACTCTCCAAGGTTTAAACTCTCTATGATGAACATTTTTGGTAATGGATTTTACGTGTAATAGCAATGGCCAAAATAGAGAACAGACCTTTTTCCTTGACGTGGTGAAAAGGAGCAGCACACTATTCTGCTCTGCTAGCCTTTCAAAGTCTTGACAAGACAAGACCAAACAACCCTTTATTTTGTATTACTGGATGACAGCTTTAACGAGTTCAGAAACTTCAGGGTGCTGGCTTTCATATACAGCAACAGCTGCTTAACTTGTGCCACTTATTTTGGAGATGGCACTTGTATTTTACGTGCTTTACTCCTTCTTGAAAGTGAATCCTTGTGTTGTTGCCAGATAATCAGAGCAGTCAGTAGACATGTAAAAGAAAGAGGTATCAAAACCCGAGGTTGTGGTTTTTTCCTAAAAAGCTGTACAAATTATACCTTTTTTCCAGGGGAATTCTAGCTTCTTGTGTAAGAGTAAGAAGCGTGGTAAATAAAATATCTGAAGATTCAGAGTTTTCAGTAGTTTCCTGGGGAGCTGAATTCATGGCTTTAAAGCTGTGAAACAGGCTTTAAGCTAGGTTCATATTTCTGAAGATGTGGAGCACTCTAAACATTATTCATGAATAATATAGTTGTTCAGGCACCTATTTCCATCTTTTATAGGTATATGGACTGTGTTGCCTCTAAGTGGGTGTTTGAGACAAGGAAACCAGTGTGTAATGGCCCTGTCTGGAGATTATCCTTTTCCTTCCAGGCTAAGAGAAATAACTGAAAATTAGAAATAGTTCAACTGAAAATAAATTAACAGGTCTTATCTGTGCGACTCTTTTTAGTCAGGCCTCATATCGTTTTTTTGAGCCCTGACTTAAACATTTCTATAACAGACAATAATCTGTTATAGATCTGCCCAGAGACTTAAGCTTTAAAACTGTGCTTGGGTGCGTGGTTCTGCTAATAACAGCTTTATGGGAAAAATGCAATGCATTGAACTGCACGTTGTGATAATGAGGTTAAATTTTCATATCTGCAATGGACTTGTTGAATGAACATCTTGTGTCTTCTAATAACAGTTCACAAATTGTTGAGAGTTTAACTTACCCATTTTTTCTGGGGACCTTCAGTGCTGTGGTAACAGACCACTAAGATATCTCTGCAGCTATGAATCATTCCCAGTCATACACGACAATCCTACATTTCCTTTGCTTGTGTGTTAAGTTCAGTTGTAGGACCCATAAGCTGTGAGTTTATTTCCTGATTTAGAGTGTCAAATCAATATAATTTGGAACTTCATAGATACCATTATAAATTGTGAATGGGTTTTTTTGTTTCCAACGTTTTCATTGGCAAAAAGTTCTTCAATACTAATAATACATGTACCTACAGCAAGTATTCCTGTCAGATACATAAAATGGGAGTAGATTACAAGATATGTGGAGGAAGAAAAGTCACGCTACCTCTTTTTAATATGGTGGTCTGTCTACCTAGCTCTGTGCAGTTACAGCACTGTTTGGCTAAATCATTATAAAATTGAACTGTCTATCAAGGCAAAAGAAATAAGCTCACTTTTCTTATATATATAATCTGTATTTCAGTTTAGTTAGATTTTATCTCTCATGTGAGTTAATAACTGCAATCCTTAAATCTATTTTCAGTAGCTTCCTTTGAGTGTTTTAAATTTCCCTGATTAAATTTAAGATACGGCTCTTGTGAGAAAAATAGTAGGAAAAGGATTTTTTGGTACTGATTTAAAAATTGCTCTGAAAACTTAAATATAGCTCAGAAGTGATCATTAGTTAGTGTTTCGAACTAATATAGTTTTGTCTCATAGTCTTACAATGGAAGTAGCTTATATTACTAATAAAAATCCTGCTTAATCAATAGGGATGGCAGCAGTTAGTCTAAATTATGAAAATGTTCAGGCACAGTTTGGAATCGAGTGGTGACAATTAAGAGTTGAAATGCTCTCGCTGAGAGGGTGGATAATGTTCTTTTTTTTATTTTTCCCCACCATTCTCTATTTACTGTTATCTCTCTCTGCTCTGAACTTTATGGTTCATTATAGGGCTTCTGGGAACGCCACCAGCGAGTTGCTCCTGATTGATGGTTCTGAAGCCAAACTTCAGGGGCTCTTACAATGTCTGTCAGCTTTGGCGTTGCTGTCTCCTGGGATTGCTTTCAATTTGTATCATCCTACAGCAGGCTGTAAACCTGCCTGCTTCCTGTTGTCCGGGAGTTTAATGCAGTCCTCAGAGCAGCAGCAGATTAGCGGCATGCATAAAGAAAAAGGTACTCGGGGACTGAAAGTCAGCCGCAGAGTCCCGTGGGGCTAGGACTTCAGGTAGTAACTTCGACATGTCAATCTAGATTAGATGCAGGCTAGAGCTGGTTGCCAAACGTAAAATGATTTTGTGGTAGAGGAGAAAGATGGGTTAGTTGTGTGCCTTTAGGATTTCCCAGCAGGAGGAAAAGGTAAATGGCAAGTTTAGCATGTGAAAATGAAGGCTGTTCTTGTTGATTGCCTTGCAGGTGTAGTACTAATTAGAAATCATAATGCTCCAAGAATAGATTTCCTATATTCTTCAGATAGTTTGCTCTGGAAATGGGGACCTCTGTTCCATTATCTGAATTCAAAAATAAAGAAGTAAAGAACTAAAATGCAACAGACCTGTTTTTTTCCCCTTTTCGTGTAGTTTTAAGATTGTGTAGTTAAACTGTTAAACTCTTCTGCAAGAAAATGGTGTGTGAAGTATGAGAAACTTGGGAAGGAAATATCGCTAAACCTATAGGCCTGTTTCTACTGTCCAGTTAGCAATTAAAGAGCTAACAGCACTAACTGGTAAGAGTGAAATGTTGGTAAAAGGTTTACCTAAATCTCCTGAATAAGTGGTGGGCTTCATTAATATGTGAAGTGGCTATTGAACAGCAACACTGTCAGCAGAAGATGAGTTGAAACTGGGTGCGCTTTTATTTCCTCTTTGGAAAAGGGATATGAAGCCTGGCAGAGGTCTGCCGTTGGAGTGAATGAAACAGGTTTTGTCCAGGCATTTTGTTTTGTGTAAGGCTGGTTGCGTAGCCTTGTGCCATGTGGCAGAGGAGGATAATGTTGTCTTTTTGGCAGTGCTTCGAGATCTTCCATTAGAAAAAAATCAGAATAAATGTCAGCTAATTTGTAGTTACTCCTCAAAAGCAACTAGTACTGGCTCCTGGCAGAAGTGGCTAAGTCACTTGCTAATTTCAAGTGAGGATCAAAACTGGCTCAGAAATACTAGGATTTCTGTACTAATTAAAATTAAACTTCCCAGTAAAAACATGAGCAGTGTTATCTTCAGAAACTTCCAGGAACCTGAACTGATATATTCCTGCTTTATTTGACAGTGTTTCTGAGGACCAGAAGAGTAAAAATACATGTGCCATCTCCTCCTCCTCCTCCCTCCCCCCATATGAGCTAAATTTTATCTTTGAGAGTGCATTGTTCAATTCCTGACTTTTTTCCCCTCAGCAATGCATTCTGTAAGTGTATACAAGCTTTCTGCATTCATTTGGTTTAGTCTATAGTTTGTTTTGTCATTTTTCTATCATGTTAAACAATTGTGAGTAGATTATAAACACACTTATCTAACTTGTGCAGTTTCACACTCAAGTATTTAATATTTTAATATTCTACTATACCTTTATTTTTTGGAAATCATTTTCTTTCATAACTACTTAGTTTTACTTTCAGATTTTAGTAGTTTAAGCATTTAAAAAAGTACAAATACAAAAACATAGCCAATTTTATCCAAAATAAAGGCAGCGACCTGAGTTGTTTTCAGGTTACTTACATAGCCAATTTTCCTTTTGAATTATTTTTGCAAGATGCTTTCTTCAGTGAGTTTGTAGCTATCTTGTGAGGTCAGTTGGAGTTGTGTTTTTTTACCCAGTTACAAATGTGAACAGTCATCCATGTGTCCTTCTGATGTAGGTGATGTAGGTCAGTGGAATGCAAAGTTTGCAGTTAAAAGTAAAAGATTCTGAAGACTTTTTTTTTAGCCAGTATGTTTTTCAGAACATATGTTCGATACCTGTTTCAGTGTGCAGCTGACATTCAAAAATGATTTCCTCAAAAATGTCTTGTTTTCCGCCCATGGGCATCAAGCACAGGCCTCATCAAAGGTCAGAAAATATTCTCAAAACAGTGTAGCTTCTTAGCAATTTAAATAAGAATTTATATTCCTTCATGTTAAATATTAATACTAGTAATATCATAAACCCTCTTGCATCTCAGGAAGATTACTGGGTCAAAAGGATGTGTTTTCTTCCTTACAGCACTATACCTTTATGCAAACTTCAGCTGAAGTGAGTCTTGCATATTTATTGACATTTCTTAAAGGAATGCTTTTTTTCCCCTGAGTCTATCTACTTATTATGAGGGTTTTGGCACCCGCAATTATTTAGTCAGTATAAAATATTTAAGAACGTGTTTATGATATATTTTGACAAAATAGAATTTTTCATACTTCTAATGCAAAAAGTATTTCAATTATCTCAGGTTTTCTGCAACTTTTGGGGAAAGACATTCTTAGTCTCAATTTTTTTCCACCACTGTTTAATATAAAGGGGAAATAGGATATACGGCTTAATTTCATTTTCACCTTCAATATATGAAGACGTTTGGGGTCTTTGTTTCAGTACATGCAGTTTGCACTACATTTTTCCACAATAAGAGTTAAGAAAGCGATCAAAAATTTTATTCATGCTATAAAGAAGTATTAATTTGCTTTTTCTGCACATAGCACAGTCTAGTAGAGGATTTTATTGGTTAGTAAGCCCTGTGCTTTGATTTTGCAGTTAAATATTTGCATTGCAAGTTAAGGTGTATTGTAGCAATCTACAAATGCAACTACATTTCCTGATCTGTTTAAGTATATCTGCTGAGTAACACAGCCTACTTCCCGATTGCAAATAGTATGCTTATCTATGTTATGTTTAACTTATGTGTAATTTATCCTATTAGATAAGATTTGTGTTGCTGCTGTAAAATTGTATTAGAAAAAACCATGTGGGTTTAAGAAACGGATATCTAATGCATTCGGTATGTTGAGACAATACAAACTTCTGAGCTCCTGTGGAAATAGTTTCACCAAGACCTACTGCGGAAATTCTTTCTGAGTATGAATGCTGATACAGAGCTGTGTGCAGCAGCTAAAAAGTTCCTATTTTCTCGAGGCTTGTGTGGATTTTCTGTGTAAACAAGCATTGTCCAAGATTATAAGCAGGATAAGTAACTCTGTGGTCTTCAAAGGTACAATCAGAGGTTCTTGAGACCTTGCAGGGCAGCTGAAGTCTTGGAACTTAGATGAGTTTGCGAAGTCACCTGTGGTAGGATCAGATGACAGCCAACGAAATTAATGTTGAGTTATAATGTCCTTTATTGCCTAGAGCAATATTCCAGCTGTTATTGTTAATCATAGCTACTGCTTCAATTGTACCCAAGTTACGTCTAACCTAACACTTGCAAGAGAACAGCATGTGCGTACAAACAAAAACCGTGCCAGCTCATTCACACACTTAACTGACCCATTACTACAAATGTAACTACTACTACCAGCACCTCCCCGTAGCAACATCATGGAAGTTGTCATCCCATGCACCACCCAGGGGCTGATGGGGAGGTATCTGCACTGGTGGTTGCTGTCAGCTGTCATTTATCTGGGGGTAACCTGACCGATGTGGACCAGGATCCATATATGTAGCTCTTCTCTGCAAAGACCGACTCATCCCTTCTTGCTGCTCAGCAGTCAGCAACACCAGCATCTTCAAAGGAACTTCCTCGATACTGGCCTGCCACAACTTGTGCATTGCATAGCTTGCTTAATCAGATATTTTTTGGCAGACCATGTCGTTATACTGTTAGTTTCGATTATGGACCTTACAGCTTAACCGTTAGTTTTGTTTCTATACAGTCATCTTAAAGCCACAGTTCAGACATTTGTGTTGGGCAGTTTAAGTGCCACAGGAAGGCTGTGCAAACTCCGCCACAGATCTTAGACTTGCATATAAGATAAGTATCTTGTCCAATTACCAAGTGAGAAGCACTGGTACATATTTTGTATTACAACAGCTGGTGTGTTTTCAAGCCTATAGTGTAAGATGGAGTGTATATGCTACCCAGCGACCTCTATATGGGAAATATTAAAGGATCAGTATCTTCACTGAAAAGCGTTTAGTGATCCATAAATCAGAAGGAATTGAAAATGATTGCTGCAAATCTCACCTACGTGTAATTTACAGTGATAGTTTGCAAGCTGTGACAATGTCTCGCTGCAGAAGTTTCCCACAATTTTTGAAGCTAATCTTAATGAAAGCAGGCATCCAGTATGGCTAATGTTTTTGAGAGGCCAATATTTGATATACACTTGCAACAAATGTTAGAAAACTTGATGTTTGACATTGAATTAGTCTTTTGATAAACTGTAACCAGGGTCAAAGACGAGTGTGCCCTGGGGACTTGCTGCTTGGTAGTCATGGTTCTAGTATAGGTCCAGGATAGGTCTCAGGCTCTTCCATAAATACAGAGATCCTTGTATCACTGGATCCTTGTATCTAACTGCTCTATGTGACATTATTTGGATGCTCTTTATGCTTCCAGCTAAATTTTTCCTTGGTGTCTTTGGCAAAAGCAGCCGTCAGCTCTGTCTCTCTAGCCATAGGCAGATTTTCTTTGCAGCTGCAAGGAGTAAACTAAGGCTCCGGGATCGTTGTAGTGTGTATGTCATGTGCCACCGCATCTCAGTGCAAGGACTAATTCTTCAGGTATCACTGGGAATCTCCGGTCTCTACCTGGCTCCTAGACCTGTGTGTTCCTGTCAGTGCTCTACCAAAAACCTTCCTTCTCCTTTCCTGCCATCTCTGTCAGCTGAATCATGGAAACCATGAATGGAACCATAGAATCATGGAAAATGAGGCTGGAAGGCATCTCAGTAGAGCGTCTTGCCCGAGCCCTGGCCCTGCTTAGAGAAGTGCTGACTTTCTGACCAGGTTGCTCAGGTTGGAAACATTCACGTCCCAGACCAGAATCTGTATTGTCCGGCTCAAAAACTTGCACACTTACCTCTCTCAAAGCAAAAATAAGTTGTAACTCACTGATATCTCTCTCACCTGGGATAAGCCAGCAACTTTACCCCCTTTTTCCCCGCCACAATTTGAGATAAAAGAACTGGGCCTGTTGCAGTGAATATGAGAGTGCTCTTCCATAAAACTGTGTATTGCTGTGATAGTTGCATTAAGAGTAATACATGTGTTGCTTTGTAATTGAATGATCTGGCTGACATCGTGTCTCAGTTTTTATAGTCTGATATGCCAATCGTGTGCTGGGACTGAAGCAGTGTTGAGGAAAAAATACAGAAGGAGATAAAAGACTGTAACTAGTTGAGTTAGATATACTGAAACTATTTTCTAAAACAGCAATAAAAATGGAGGCAATTGCAAGCTTTACCTAACGAGAAACTTTTTAGCCAGACAAGCCCTGTAAGGGACAGAAAGAATTACTTGTCAATGGGTGAAACTACTGTGCTTACGCGCTTCTGGGCTGTGAGAGATTGTTAGGTGGCTAAAATGGGGGGTTCATTTCTTTCTTCGGAGTGAATTTATGAATAGAAGTTATTCTTCAAGGTACAAAATTTACCTGTAACATTTCTGCCAACATAATAGAGAATCACATGAAGAGAGAGCCAATTTTGCTTTAACTGGAAGTATGTTATGTCTGTAAATAGTGTTTATTTGGGTATTTGTAGTACTGCTGTCATCTGAAATGCATTGACGGAATTACAATTATTTTACTGTTCTTCTCCAGCTTTTGAACTGCAACATTTAAAATCATGGATATGTTACTACTTTATTGCTGAAGATATTACATACCTTACTTGTTTGCTTTCTCTTTTTAGGTGTCTTGGCTTTTTAATCCAACAAGAAGTGAAATAACAAGTCTAGATAGTGGAAATATAGATGACATTTTAAGTGAGTACTTTGAATTTGTTTTTTTTTTCTTTGTATGTCTACAGTCACTTACCTGTGAATCTTGCAATGTTATTAAATGAATACCTTAGCTTTGAAAACATGAATTGCAATCGGCATAGAAGTATTAAATGCCTATGATCAAAATTAGCTGTCTGAACTAATGTATCACCTAACAAATTACTTCATTGTAATCTCAGTGAAGGATTTGAAGTGTCTAAGAAAAATAACTGGTATCTTGTTTGCAGATGATTACATAACCAAAACCTGTCAAGAGAGCATTTTAAAAGTTCCCCAAAAAATAGCAGCAACTGAAACCCATGGTGATGGGCCTTAAGTATCTTGCTTGTTCAGCTATGTTTTTCCTCAGGTTAAGCATTGTCCTGATTCTGGTGGCTCATAGAAAGGAGATTCATAAATTAAACAGACGTATATTCCTTGTCTGAAACCTTTTTGTCTGAAAATCTTAACACCATAAATAATACCATAAATTTAATCAAAAATCAAGTTTTTCCCAGACTTCTCAAGAGTTGTCTTTTCCAGCATGTTGGCTTTTCCAGGCTTTCAACATCTTAATCTTCGCTTGTAACTGCTTTGTAACTTCGTGAATAGGGCAAATTCGTCTAGCAACATTTCTGCTTTATAAAGCTGTGGCTGATGTTCTATAGTCCCAGTACTGATTTCAAGTTTTTTTTCAATGTCTAGGCCACTACTGCTAATAAAAATCAATTTACAGCATGCTTGTTATATTGTGTAAAAATCATAACTTACTTTTGGGCAGGAGATTTGCCCTTCTAGTTTTGATATATTTTCCTTTTTTTTGGTATGTAAAAATAATGTACAGGAGCATTATTTCACTACCTCATCTCATATATCCCTATAGTATTGCATTTTTTTTGACTGTCCCTTAGCAGTCCCTTTTCTAATTTTAAATCCAGGATTACTTTTTGTCTCATGTGTCACTTATTTACTTCTTTTGTGTCTTAATACCTTAAGTATTGACCTTTTTAATGTCTAATATATCAATAAAGTCAATAAAATACTTGAATGAAGGCCTCTTTCATCACTTTCCCTTTTGATATAGATTATATTTCAGATAAGATTTAGCCTAGCAGTTTTCTAGCAATCAGACTAAGCTGTATGCTGAATAATCTAGAAATATTTGCTTTTATAGTTTTTGTGCGTATTTCTATAATCTCAGGTAAAAGCACGAAGAAGTTTGGTTCACAATGTGACATTGGGTTTTTTCTTTTTCTTTCCTCTCAGACAATGCAGATGTTGCTTTAGTTAATTTTTATGCTGATTGGTAAGTTATACAAGTTTTTTTTCTATGTTTAAACTTCTGTCTTTTGAAAACTGTCATGTTTGGCTATAGTTTTCTAATTGAAAATACAGTGTTATATTGCTTTCAAACTAGTTCTTTCCTGTTTTTTTATGTCCTGATTACTTCCCCTTCTGCTGTTCTGCCATCTTTTGTTTCATTCAGGGCTCCTATCAGAGGAAAAAGGCTTCTATAGTAGTACGGAATAACATGCTATGTAATTGATTCTCCCCGCCCTCCCCCCAACTTACCAAAACAGATTTCATTAACTTTTTGCTCCTTAACATATGATAGTCCAAAATATTCCATTTTACTGTTTTGTTCTGTGTTGGTCCCGTGTGTGCATGCTAGAAAGAAAAAGGCTGGAAATCACACTAAAAATCAAATCCTTCTCTAATCTGGAAGACCTTCCTAGTGGAGAACTAGAGAAACTATAATTGAGGGGTGAAATCTGAGCAACTGGAAAAGGAAAGAATTTGGGGCCAGATTGGTTAGACGTTGTGAAGGACATACTTAGAGGGAACAGTTTACTTGAAATTATATTTTTTTAAAAAAAAACTTGCATACAAAATCATCGTTAGAAATAATGTAAGTACCATACCCCTGTTTTTTAATTGTGTAAGAAGTAATTTTAAATGTTCTGTTCTGGTCCACCATTAATATTTTTTAAATAATCTTTAGCAAGGAAGAAACCAGATAAGTATTCAGAGCAAATAAAATCTAACATGCAAATTAATATAGAAAATGAGTTTAGAAAAAGAAATCTTTTTCTGTCTTCCCTGATTAAAGTAATCTTGGATGTAAATAGCTTTATAATGTAAAGCAATATATAAACCGAAGTACTATACTTTAAATATTCCTTTCCCTGCTGTTTTGCTTTGTGAGCATAAAATGTTGGCCTTCAGAATCAAAGGTCATGTAGGTGATCAGACTTCTGATTTCTTTCACCACTTTCAAATCCCACTATATGTCTAAGTCTGTAGGTCTGCATGGCCTAGAAATAGCAAGCACACAGAGCTTTACATGAAAAATATACACTTTGCCTCTACTGATAATTCATTCAACTAGTAGCAGGCTAATTTTAATTGTTTTTTAAAAGTGTTTTTGAAAAATTCATACCCAGCCTTTTCATATAGAATAAGTTCTCAATAAAGATGTTTTTAATGCCTTCATTTAAAGTTTGCATAAAGATAGATATTATACCAATCTAAATCAGTTTAATAACCTTTGTATATACTTCTGTAATTTTATAGACAATTTTTAAGTTCAATTAGTTTGCATCTGTTCGTTACCATAGACTAAATTGATACTAGGCCCATTTAAACCAATAGAATTTTTCTTTAGAGAGATTGCATTAATTTACTAAGTAAGCTATTTGTTTGAAATGTTTTTCTTTATAATGATAGTACAATTAAGTAACTACTTAAGTAAGAAACTAGGTCTAATCTCTTACCTGTTCTGTGTAGAATTATGCTATAAAGGCTGCCTTTTAAAATAAGTGAATAAATGAAACTCTTAGGATGGTTATTTTCAGTTTGTGAGCTGCGGATACCTGGTGGATCATGGACTACTTCAAAAGGTTTTACTAAAGATAACCAAGGAAAGCAAACCTATGGAGAGTAAATTTAACATGCTGGAATTTGGGGTCTGTGTTGCCATTGAAAAATCACTTTTGGATTTTGCAAAAGACAAACTGCAGGAGGCTAAAAATCCATGTTCTGATACTTCTGTGATAGAGGGAAGATACCAATATTTTAAAACTTGATATAGCAAGGTAACAAGTGTCCTGGTTTAGGACCCTATTAGCACAGCTCTTTCTGCAAATCCCCACTGTTACTAAATCCTCTCTAGAATGGGTTTGCTTTGAATTTAAAAATTCACGTATGCTTGCAAGTTAATTCACATTATGGTAGGCCATAATTTTAAAAGATTACAGCCTTAATTATGATCATTACATGTAAACATTCGGTAATAACCCCTCAACATAGTGTACTGCCAGCCTATGATGTAACATGACCTTTAAATGAGAACCGATCAGTTTCGCTGATGTAGATGTCCTGCTGTAAGGGTGGAGAAGAATGAGGGACAAGGAAGCCATACGTAACATGTACATGCTACATAAATGTGTAGCATACAATTGTGCTGCCCAGAGTCAGGTTTCTGTCAGAAAATGGCCTTAAGCCCTGTTTGTATTTTGAGAGCAAACCTACCTCTTCACTTGAATGTTTGCTGTTGTAGTCCTAACAGCATCCCCAGGATATCACTCCTAACTTTAAGCAGGGCTTCAGTGCAGGCTGTTTTATTGCAAGTCTGTTCCATGAGGTCTCATTCTGACAACTTCTACAGTGCTGTTATAAGTCTTCAATTTAAAATTCTGCCATGTGTTTAGAAGAACAGAATATAAAATCATTTTATTGACATATTAATAATGGGCTTGTGCACTAATGTTACCCTAAACTCCCCAAAGCTACCAAAGCATCTTTACAATCCTACAACCTGTTCCATGGGCAGAAAGAGAGGATTTGCTTTGAAATCTGACATCACTAGAAGAAGGGACCCATGGGATTCTCTTTGTTCACAGTGCTGTAATAGCAGTCTGTTCAAATTCTATCAAACTTTGAGCAACAATATAACAAGCAATACTTACAACTTCTATTGTTGACCCTTATAAAGTTCTCTCTGTGATATTTCTTGATGATGATTGTTGATGAATATTTGAATCTCAACAATCCGAGTAACTTCTTTTACTATATTTTCAAAATTACTTCCCCAGGGCTAATTCAGGTAGAAAAAATGAAGAACAGACTTTCTGAATAGAATATATTTCCTAAAGGTTTATAATTGATTACTGGTGTTTCTTAAGCAGATAAAGCAGAGGGACACATCTTGAACTATGTATTCTTTTAGAATTTTTTTTTTTCCCCCCACATGAATTATTGAAGTTACTTTTGAACCTATTTTTATCCAGTCAGTTACTGGGATGATTACAAGTAGATGTTCTTTTCCAATAGTTTTTCTTTTTTTTTTTTTCTTTTTCCTTCAAAGATTGAAATATTCCGTGAGTCATCAATTAAAATATTTCAAATTAATATTTTGAGGTTATGATTTTGTGTTTTATCCACAGGTGCCGCTTCAGCCAAATGCTGCATCCTATTTTTGAGGAAGCTTCTAACGTAATTAAGGAAGAATATCCAGATAAGAATCAAGTGGTGTTTGCTAGAGTAGACTGTGATCAGCATTGTAAGTAAATCCCGATTTAGGTTTTTCTGTGCTGTCCTGCCAGTAGGTTACTCATTGTATTGAAGAATATACTAGACAACAATCTAAAGTGTAGTTGGACCTGACCCATCATTTAGCCCAGACAGAGTTGTTTGTATTCATCAGTCAACCTGTTCTTCCAAATTTGTCAGGGCAATCTCCAGTGTTGCTTTCTCATTGCATCCATGAACATGCATTTATATCCATTCACCCTGTCTCATGGGTGGAAAAAAGAGCTGGGATTATACATTGAACTGGTGCTCCTTGACGGGTCAGAGTGCTACAAATGGTGCAGATCTTCACAGCTAAGAAAAGGGAGGAGTAACCCTCCATTGTCAGCATCAAGATGATGTTCTGCTCAGGTCTTCCCTCCAACTAGGAGTCGTGGTGGACTGTAAGTTGACTTTTGCACAGCCAGGAGGGGATCAAAGCTTTTCTGCTTTGCTGTTTGTATACATGCTAACAATTGGTTGCCTATTTTGGTTTTCCCCCCACCCAGACATACATGAAAACCATATGCCAAAACTTACTCATTTTATGCTGGTATTAATCCCAAAACTTGCTTTTTAATCCCATAATAAGTAAAATGTAAGGAACATCTGCTACACACTGGAAGACAAATAGATAGTACTGAGATTTTTATTATGGTGCTTTTTATAGTATAAGATAAGCTTTTCTGGTTTGATGCTTCTGGAAGAACAGCACTTGCAGACATCGTTTCTTTACAGTGGCTTCTGATTCCCAAAGAGTAGTACCAGTTGCAAGTGGCTTCAAATTCAGTTTCTAACCAATACTGATTATAATATTTGGGCTTTACAAAACTGTTAATTTACAAAACTGTAAGAAGAATCACGGTTGGAAATTTGAGGAATCACTGTACAGAGTTATTAGTCTGTATCCGTAGCGTATCCCTGGGACTTACTGTTGACCTAATAGTTTTGGTTTAGTGCTCCGTTAAAAAAAAAACTAAAGAGAACCTTATAGGACAGAAAAAAAAGTCAATTACATATCTGTGAAAAGTAACTAATTTCATTTACCTTTTTCTTTCCCATTTTGACACTTTCTTGGTGTTAGAGAGGATTTTTCCCTATAATAAGAATTCTTGAAGTGTCTTGGTTCTTACTTGCAGGTTTAAAAGTCAGTAAGTCCACTTGAGTATCTTCCACTGGCACCATTTTGTGTTCTTTTTGTATGCATGCATGTAGTTGCCCAACAGTAAGAGCACCTGTCTTGTGATCTTGAAAGAGACCTCAAGCATAAAAAACCCCAAACTTCTAAAGGAGCAAACAATATCAACTCAGTTTCTGAAATGTGAGATAAGCTGATTCTTCAAACTGTCAGAAGTGGCCAAGGAGATTCTGGTTTGTCCCTTCCCAAAGATCAGAAAGACCAATTCATGACCGCAGGAAACTTAAATGCCTCTGGGATTAAATCTTTGAATCACTGGGATATCAGATCCCCTTTATAGCCTCAGCTGGAAAAGAGGCACAACAATATTCACCTAGGGTATATGAGCAGCTTTGAAGTATTCAGCTGCCTTCCTACATTGGAGTGGTAGGGATGTGTTGGGGAACTTGATACAAAAGTTTGAACGAACGTGTTCTTGAAGAGCAGTTACGTTAGACACATGGTTGTAGAATCTCCTTCTCTGAGCAGATCTCTTCTAGTGCCTTGAATACAGTGTAGAACAGTGCACCCGTGTAACTGCCTGTAGCATCCCCAGAGCAGCAGCAGCATGGACAGGGGTGTCTGTACTTAATGTGCTTCACAAGATATGCTTTAGTCTCCTTGACTTGTAAGTCCAATAGTGTTTTTTCTTTCTCATTATAATGTTGTCTCTGTTAAGTGAATGTTTTCTTATCTCCTTCCTGAGCAGCCTTTACTAGAATCATAGATATTTTGGGGGTTTGTGGGGTTTTTTTTGTTTTGGTTTTTTGGTGTGTTTTTGTTTTGGGGGTTTTTTCCTTATGGTGTGGTTTGGGTTTTGGTTTTTTTGGGGGTTTTTTGTTTGGTTTTTTTTGTTGGTTTTTTTTTTTGGACCTGGAATACCTTCCCAGATCTCAAATAATTAACTACATTTTCAGCTTCTTTCTTTTTCACACTTGGTGTTCTCTTCTGCTTCCAATCATCTGTCTATATGGTGTGTGCTTGGGAGATCTTAACCAAAAGCATAACATTAAGTATTCAAATTTGCCATCCCTAAAAGTCAATTTTCAAGTAAGGCAATGAAATCCTTTGGAGGCGTATTGAAGGCAAAGCCTGATACGCGGTCTTTGCTGAAGTTTTCTTATTGAGTTTTTTGTCTTTCTTTGTTCAGAGATCTACTGCAGGATCTACACAAATAAACTGCCCCTGATCTTTGCAATTGTAGAAAATAAATGCAGTTGTGGCAGACATTCTGATTGGTTTTGTATCAGCTCATTAAACCAGTCGTTTTACATACTTGAAATTACTTTTGCATATACTTTTGTATATATTCTATCACTTTCATCAGTGATAATTTCTCAAATTAACTTGAATCAGTTTGGGGGGAAAGGGGAATTAAGGACATTCACACTTTCACTTTACTTGATTTTTATGGTTGTCCTTAATAAATAAGTCTTATCTCAGTGTTTGACAGTCTGGTTGGCTCATCTTTTCACTGAGTCAAGATACTGACAATGAAACTTTCTACAGAGTTCTCACAAAAGACTGTAGTAAAATCAGCCAGTGGTGTTGAGTTTTATTGTTAAGGTTTACATTAACCACTGAAGTCCTTATTTTGTTTGTTGCAGCTTTAGTTGCTTGGGTAGCTCGGAGAGTCTTTGGCCTGCTGGATGCCCAGTGTTTAACCATGAGATGTTCTTGTCTTAGCAGTTATGTGCCTAAGAAAACTCCTCTTCCCCCCCCCCCCCAAGTATTTGAAACACTTTAGAAGCTTGTTGCTTAATCTTCTGCTCATGTGCTCGTTGAATTGAGCTCATCAGTGCTTTTTATGGAGAGCTAAGGCCTGGATGGAGGAGGAGATGCTACAGCAGAGATTGTCTTCCTTCCCTTGGGAGTAGGTGTAGTGGGCTAAGTAGTATGAGGCAGCCAAGAGTTTTGGTATTTCTTTTTATTACTGGAATACCATGAGTTATGTGTATTTACTCTTTGTGTCCTTAATTTAAGAAGTAGATGAGCATGACTTCTGCTGCAGGAGCTGTAAAATGTGAGAATTAAAAATAAAATCCTATAATGACAGACCAAGTCTTTTTCCCCAATTTGCATTGCCTTTTTGAATTAAAATAGCAAAGCTGTATATGTCATTCCTGGCTTCTAGTGTGTATTTGCTGGGTTATAAGCAGTGGTACATTTCATGACACACAGTTATTGGGTATGTCTTAAAGTTTTAAGTATTTTAACTTTGTTTTTCATGTATGTAATAGCACTATTAGGATGATGTTCTAGAGATGGTGGATTATTTGCATTACAAATGACCTGTTTCTTTTTGAAGCCAAGACTCTGTAGGGAATCCAAATAGCTGATTTCAGGCCACTCAAAAACAGCTTTCAGCATGGTCAGCCAGGCATGGATACTTTCCATTTAATGCACTATTATTGAAGCACACTGCAGGGCCCAACAGCTCACACCAGCTTCTGAGGGTAAAGCAAATTAAAGAGAATTATTGATGCACTGCCAAATGTTTGATGCTTAATGACAAAACCATCATTCTGTCTGCTCTTATAGCCAATATAAAGATGTTTTTCTGGAAAATGATCGGCCACAATGTGATTAAATACAAAATCTAAATATTATTAACACTATATTAAGCCTCTGTATGTGTTATATTTTACACCAGTTTATAATATTGTGGAAGAAAATTATAACTGAAATGTGTAAGTTAAGTTATCAGGCTGTTTTTAAGCTGGTGTGGAACAAACATTAAAGGTAAATCTGTTGAAGCAGGTACTCTTTCAGTTTCCAAGAGGTCATCCTTTTATAATTTATAAATATCTAAGTTAAAATCTTTGGTGGTTTTGGTGTGTTCGATTTAGTAATTGACTTATCTTAAAAATTATGCACCTCTATTCTAAGTGTAATACCTAGTAAAAGTGACCTTCCATATAAAATTATAGAAGATCTTTCTGCATATACGTTATTAGGAAGGTTTTGTTTTGGTGGGGTTTTTTTTTTCCTTGCTTGGGGTTTTTTGTGGGTGTTTTATCCTTTGAGTTAAGCAGCAATGTTGGAAACTCACTGGGATTTCTTATGTTTCTCTTCTCTGTGAGTGAATATTGCAATATAGAAGAACTCCTGTTTCTGGAGGAGAGTTTGTATTTTGAACAGTTTCTGTGAATTCAATATTAGGAGTTGTGGTACAGAATTCTTGTAAATGAAAGTATATATTGGGGTTTTAATTCTACTGCACCACTATTTCCTTTGGTTTCTCAGTTAAAAAATAAAAAATAATAGCTGGTTTGAGTAAGTTTTTGTGCTTCCAAACAGAAAACAACTTCCCTCTGGTGGGGTGTTAAGAGGTGCTTTGCTAGACAGACGGTTTAGGGAACTCTTGCCTGTCTTTCAAAACGTCCATGGGTGCTACTCTCATTCAGTGCAGTGAGTTGCTGATCTCTCTGGGTCTGGCCATTCCTGTAATGTGTGCTAGCGTTAGTCTTCAAAGAGTTACTTAGATTGGATTGCTGCTGTGCCTTTGGTAAGCAAAATAACTCGGTACGATAACAAATTTGGAGGTTCATAAATGAACTATAAATGAAACTGTAAACAAGCATGAGGATTTCATTGCATTCCTGCCACTTTGCCTGGAAAAAAAAATCAGTCTGAAAGAGTTATGTTTGGATAAAATAAAAAGTGGAAGTGATCCGGAGAGGTTGTTGATGGCTCTCCTCAGGAGAGCCATTTTGTTAGCCTGTCAGAAAAGGTTATGGGATGCCTACTGATGAGGCCCCGCTAAGAGCAGGCATGGCTGTTGTGAATGCTCCTTTGCAGCAGAAGGTGGTCTAGATTTGCTGTTTCCCAGCTTCTTAGTAGCCGAGTTTGATGTCGAACATTGATTGCTTTTCTTATACTTGTTTTGGGCCAACATACAAGTCATCAGTATCACAATCATTGCAGTAGGATGCCTAGTTTAAACGGTCTCCGAAGTTCCTTTCTAATTCTGCTTCCCATGAATATTCCTAGGTCTTAGGATTGTGTGCAAGTGTCACGAGAGGAGTAGTTTAACTGGGGAAAATTAATGCTGTATTACGAAATACTTAACAATAAGGTGAATGTAGTGCTGTATGTAGGAAAGTAGGAGACATAAAGGCCTTTTTAAGTGAACTTAAATTGAGAGAAAAAAGCTTGAGAAATAATAAGTAAAAAGGTACCTATCAAAGACAGATTTCATTTCTTATCTGTAGTGTGCCCTGGCAGGTAGCATGAGGGACTTCAAAAGGTGTGATTGATCTCAAGTGAGCAAGCAGAATACTCATTTGGTAGTCCCAGCTTCAAATATATGTTTTTGTTACCTTTGAGATGGAAGGTATTGCACAAGGGTGCGGAAGAGTTAAGATGATTTGACGCAAAAAAAGATTAGTGTTATATCCAGTAAATTCAAGTTATATCCAGTAAATTCATTCCATCTCTCTATCTCTCTCTAGCGACGCAACTCCTATAACCATCATGTAAAAACAAAATTAGGAGATGCAGTAGCTTAGGTTTGTGCTAGGTCTTCCTCAGACAACACGAAGACTCTCCTTAGAAAAAGGGGCACTACAAGTATTTTCAGGAATTATTTTTATGGGGTTTGAGTTTTGGAACTTTGATTTTCTTCCAGAAAATTTTTCAGGCTGTTGTAGTCCTCTGTTTGGCATGTAAATTGCTTCAGGTGATGCCTTATATTATGAGGTGGGCATTTAGGATAATTATCAGTACTGTTCAAATCCTAGTGGACACATTTTTTGAGAGCCAGTCCTGTAGACTTAAAATCTAAATATTTGTTTGATGGTGGTATGAATTATGACCCTGGAAGACTGACAGTGGACTGAGTTAATGATGGGGTGATACCCTGACCCTTTTAAATATTACTGGTCCTTCAGTGGGAAGGACTTTCTTAACTACATTGTGGGTAGGAGCCTACTTCAATCTTGATGCAGTTTTTCAACATATTCTTCATTGTACATTTAATTTTAATTTAGTGACAATAGACTTGAGATTCTTGGTGACTGGGCAGTTTAGAAATGGTTGTATACCAACAGGTATACATGCAAAACAGGGAGGAGAGAATCATCTGAATTCAACAGTTATTGGAGCTCTGCTTGAAATCTCTGATTTGTAGAAGATAAGATCATCAAGTATGTCAGTAGCTTGCTATCATATCTAATGTGAAACCATTCTGGTGGCATAGTCACTAGGCTTGAGATTTAATGATTAATTGGCCAAAATGAAAACACAAGGATTGTACCTTTTGGGTACCTTAGTATCTGAAGAAAATGTGAAGTCGTAGCTGAGAGACTTTTTTCTTTTTTTTCTTTAGGTAAGTTGCCCGTATCTGTTTCAAATACCTCTTTCATCAGCAAATGGACAGTGAGAATGCCTGGAAATATTTTTAAATTTAATTTAGGATTTACTATAACTAATGTGATCTATGAATGAGTTCAAACAATATTCCATGTGTTTGCATTGTGTATTTCCAATTTTAAAAGGAATATAATTTTGTAGTTGCTCTGCTTATGCTAACTCTACCTGTATCAAATGCCAGGGTTTAATGAAGCATTTAAGGTTTACTCTATTTGACTTTTGAATGAATTCAAACAATTTTTCATGTACTTGCATTTTATATTTTGTAAAAAGATGGTTTTCAAATACTCACTTGTGTAGGACTGTCATGTCTCTGTGTTAGTTCAAATACTGGTATTCATGGAATCTCAATGTAATTTGTAAAGAGCATGCAAGTTCTGACTTATGAAATAATGTTTGAATTCAGTCTTGACAGTGGGCATTTTATTACCCTTAATTTTTTTACGCAACTTCAGCACTTGAAGATTTGCATCCCTAGGGACTGAAATCTCCATCTCAGAGAACCTTCAAGACCCCCTGAGATGCCTGATCTGCAACGCGTGCATCCTCCTACAACTATGGAAATAACCTGAAGAAAAAATCCATGTTGTGAGACAAAAGTGTAGTTTTGGTGTTCTCTTGCTGTGGAGTTCAGTAACATACTAGTAGTCTTTAATCTCAATGCGTTTCTGCGAAACCTTGATATGTAGTGCTCCTATTGGACCCTGGTCAAGTTTGATGTACCGTCAGACCAAAAGTCCTTCTATCAAAAGGAGAGAAGGGCAGCAAATGCCTGGCTTGCTGACATTGTTTTTCTTCTGCTGAGCAAATATAAAGTGATTCCTCCCCTGCTAAACTTTCTGCCTTCTTGCAGAAGGTACTTTAACTAAAAAGTGATGGCATTTTCAAGGAAGAAAAAAGTATTGATCTAATACCTGTTTATGTTGAATATATTGGCATCTTCCCTTGAGAAATTTGAATTAATTTGAAATAAAAATATTCTGAGTTGAGGACATAAAATGTCTTACCCTTAATTTTAACTGTAATTAGTGCATTAAGAAACTCTTCTGGGATATTTAGGAAACAGGTCAAATCCTTTTTTAGTCAAAATTGATAGGCTGAATTCTGTAATATTTTATAGTGATGCAAAGCTTGTTAGGAACTGGGCTTAGCTGGTGAAGCTTTTAAGCCTACTGGCTTGAGGGATGTTAAAGAATGTTTTTGTGGAGGTGACATGGTTCTCATTCCTTTGCCATGCACGTTTTTTTTTTTTCCCCCACTTCTGGGACTAGTTTAAGTTGTGCAGCTGGTACAAAGATTGTTTTCAGTAACTAAAGGTACAAGAGATTGGTAGTGTTTTAGCAGCAATTAAAACTACTGATGGTTTCACTGAGAGTTTTCCAGGCAGCAGGGAATTGAGATTTTTTTGTTCTCTCGTAGAAGTCTGAAAGAGGTGGAGAGCTTTATGTGCTGGAGGACAGTTATGGGTGCAGTTCCATAGTGGAATGACTGATTTCCAGTTGCGCAGGGTTTTAATTTTGGTTTGCAACTGAGAGGTGTATGTTAGCTGCCCATTTTCAGCAGTTTGCTCATGACAACTGCCTCTAAAGAATATTTTTCACAGGACTTCTGTCTCCATTCTCTTTAAAAAAGAGTAAGTGTAAGATAGAAAGCAAATCTGGTTCATATTAAATATGTAATTGAGAAGAAAGGGCATCTTTTCAGAAAGGATTCATTTTTACATCGCTCAGTGCTGTGCCAGATACACTGATGGACCCTTGTTTGGTTGCCTTCCTGCTGTGGGCCAGTCCAGGTCACCTGAAGTGTACCCTTTGACTTCTAAGGAGTCAGTGAAAAGTATCAGGACACGCATTCAGGCCAGACTTTCAATGCCTTCCTCTTGCTGTTGACTGGATGAAATTTAGCTGTCTCCAAAGGATAAATCGGTCCATTGAAGTTCATTGTCTCTCTCTTTGCTTGAGAGAGAAAGGGAGAGGGGGAAGCAAGGGAGGGTGGTTGACTGGGATGAGTGACCTCAAAAGATTAAGCGGCTCTGGAAAGTGGGCAGACTGCTCATATTTTGGGATTTAGTTGGATTTAGGTACAAACATGGTTGAGGTTTAGGTAAACTGCATGCCACCCTGTAATAGAGGACACTCAGTTTTCCCAGGGGCTGTGAGAATTTTTTTTTTCTGGGTATATTTCCAGGGGAGGAATGAACAGGAGGGCATAATTAAACAAAGCAAAAGGAAAGAGCTTGCGGAAATCTACTTGGCATTACATGCTTGCTTTGTTTTTGGTCGTCTTTTCCTAAGATTCCAAAGTGTGTCTGGCTACCTTGTTTCTCTAGTCCTTCCTTATAAAAACTCCTTGAAGCTTTTGGTGAACCTCAACGACATCTGAAAGAGGGAAGAGCATTCAAAGCTATTAAGTACTTACGAACTTGTATTGAAGCGGTTGCTGGATATTAGAGAGTCACAAAACCAATTTCTGCACTGTAGCAAAGGTTGCTGTAAAAACTCTGATGGATCGTGCTCAGTGTGCCCTGGAACTGCTTGCTGGTTCTGTATGCTTCCCTGTCAATGCGTAGCTGGGAACTAGCTGCAACACCTATTGCAACTTGCTTGATTAACCAAAGTGGAAGCAGGACAAAGGGTCACTTGAAGTACTCTGGTGGGGTGTAGTGGAGAACTGGATTATTGCCTTAGTAATAGTTGAAGATAAGGGGCACAGGACACCCATTCATGGGAAACGGGGCTTTATTGCTTCTGCTCAGCTTTCTTCTTTGCTGCTCTTCTAATTTTACTGTAAAACCTCTTTCCATTTTTTGTTCTTTTACATTTCTAAGTCTTGTGAATAAATAACTTACAGTTAAATAACTGACCTGTTATATAATGGTGAAAATAGCTAGTGCTCTTGTGCTAGATGAACACAAATGCATGTTACTTTGTTGTATGAAGCTCTGTGTGGTCCAAGTCTAGAAGAAAGCTGGGCTGCGTGTATAGATGTGAATGAAGAATTGTCTTGAAGGGAATGCTGACACCAGAGAGGTGTTTGCCTTAATTTAGAAATCTGAAATTTTGTGTTCATTCAAAAACTGAACAGCTCAGAATTGTAACAGCAGTCTTCCGGCCTTCACAGGCTTCAAGAAATACTTTGCACAGGATTGACATTCTCTAAAATTTAAGACATGACAATTATATTTCCAGCATTGTAATTGAGATAAAAATCATAGGGAGTTTAAAAAAAAAAAGGGGGATGATATATTTTATTAAAATTTTCTCGTGAATTAATTAACTGAGATTTGGCAAGCTTTTAAGAGTGTCATGTTCTTGTTATGCTCTTAAATTGGCTTTCCTAGTTGTTCATAGGAAGTGTACTAAATCAGTATAGCCGACCAAGTCGAGTCTTTACTTACCCCAGATTTTGGTCATGTTTTTTTATGAAGATCAGTACATGTGAGAAGTACTGCAGCTGCTATCCGTTCTCTCCCCTATGGTGGTGTTTGGGGGTTTTTGTGGGTTTTTTTGGTTTGTGTTGTTTGGTTGGTTGGTTTTTTTAGTTGTTCTTGTTTAAAGATGTGGAACTACTGGTTCAGAGATTCTGCTTACATGCGCACATATACATGTGTAAGATACCATGTTCAGTGTATTTCTGTGTTTATAGGGTTTTGGTTTTATTTTCTTAATTTCTTTTTAGCGGATATAGCTCAGAGATACAGGATAAGCAAATACCCAACTCTGAAACTCTTCCGGAATGGAATGATGATGAAGAGAGAATACAGGGGCCAGAGATCTGTGACAGCAATAGCAGATTATATCAGGCAGCAGAAGAGTAACCCTATTCGGGAGGTCCAGGATTTGGAGGAAATTAGTTCTCTTGATGTAAGTCTTTCAATTTTATTCCTTCTAAATATATTCTTCTTCTTTTTTTTTAACGTTGAACTGATGAAACATAATGTGTTTGAAGTACATATTTACTACTTTTTTTTTTCCATTCAGAAACGTTATGAGTGCTTTTTTTTTTAAACTGAGAAGAAAACTGGATCATTTCCAGTATTACAAAGTATTCCAATATAATCACTTTCAACTGCATTCATTTTGTTATGGTAACTCCACTACCAAATTACTTATTTTACTTTTAATCATTTGAAAAGAATCATATGTTGTATTTGACAAGATACTTCTAATATTCCTCACTGGAAAAATATTCACAAGGATGCTTCTGAATATTGAAAAGGCAGAAAAGAACTTCTGCACAGTTATTGACTGTTGAATGAATGACACCTCTGTATTTAATACCCTTAGGGAGTAATGATAGTTTTTGATAATTCGAGGTAAGTTACAATTTAACCTTTGTTTTTACAGCGCAGCAGAAGAAATATTGTTGGATACTTTGAGCAAAAGGACTCTGACAATTACAGAACCTTTGAAAGAGTAGCGAATATTTTGCATGATGATTGTGTATTCCTGTCTGCCTTTGGGTAAGTTTTAAAATTTGTTGATTGCATGACTTCGTTATTGAAATTATGTTAATAAGCTGTATATAATTTAGTTGAATGGAGTTCTTTAATACTTTCACTGTGGCATAACTGAAGGGCTAGACCTTAACAGATAAATACACTGAGAGAAGGATAGGAGGAGAAAACTCCTCCGAGCCTTAATGTTTGCTGTGAAATCCAACTTTGATTTTTTGCCTCTTTTTTCTTTTTTTCACTCCTTGTCAGTGTAGTTTAAATGTCATTGGGGAGGTTTTAGGGGGGGCATGCTAGACAGTTGTGTCCCAAAAATCTGCTTCTTTGGAGGGAGAGGGGAACAAGTAGTGAAAAGTTTAAAAACTTTTTGGAAAAAATTTTATCAACTTTGTAGACTGAGTAACTTTTCTTTTTGCAACCTCCTAAATTTTTTTCTTTGAAATGTGACCATTTTTTGTAGGGGTGTTTTCCTTCTTTTTGTAGGTTTTTTTTCTTCTTTTCTTTTTTCCTGTAAAGAATAATTCAGTAATTGCTTGCTCATTTCCTCTTGATGTCAGGGGAGAGGACCTTGTTCCAAAACACCTGATTTCTGTGCCTGGGTCTGTTTCAGGCGAGTTGTATGTCACTGCACATGGTAACAGTTTAGAAGGGCAATTACGTTGATGAGCTTCATAGTGTGAGCCTAGAAGAACAACCTACAGAAATTCAAATTTCTCCTTGTTATACAGATTTACAGCAATATTTAAAAATATTAAAAGATCTTCACTGGAGGAAGAAGAATAAGTTGGGAGTGAGTGATTCCCTTTTTAAGTAGCATAATAAAATGCAATTATAGATTCTTTCTGTAGTTTAATGTGCCAGCACTAACCAGTTTAAAGTGATTGGGCATTAATGTGAACGGAGTGGTTTGCAGTCTACCCACAGCTGCAAGATCAGGAATTTGCATGGGTTATACTAGCTTTTATATACTGCATACAGTTGCCCTAAAGTTTTTTTGAATTGGATGTAGTGAAGGATAGCAGAGAAACTGGGAGGATGTATCAAGGTAGAAAACGTTTCATCTGTTTGAACAAAATTTGTTGTCAGTCACTGATGCCTCTTCCAATGTGTTTCCAAAAAAAGTTTGGGGGTTGGGGAGAGTATTTGTAATGTGCAGTACACGTGGCTTTCCTTTCCTTCCGTTCCCCATTAGGTATCCTACGACTGTATAAGCAGCCTTGGCCGTGAGAGAATAATCAAATCTTGTAAATCTGTGATCTGTAGGTCTGTCAGTCTATACCCAAAGAATGGCCATTATCTCAAATGTTTTCTGATGAATGCATCAATGCTTGGTCTCAGGGCAGCCAGTCTGAGTCATTATTAGAATTTTAAATTATTTTTTGCCCCATCATGAGACTTTCATTCTTTTCAGGAATGCCTTTTAAAAATCATTAGTAAGATAGCAATACTTTTAAGATTCTCTCTCCTGTTGTTTGAGTCTGTCTGTCCTTGGTTTGCTATTTGTCAACTTCGTATAATGAGGAATAGTCTCCCACCACTCAGTGTTAGTGGATGCCGTTCTTGAAGTGGTTACTATGGGGTTTTATTTTTCCTTTTTTTTTTTTTTCTTTAAAAGCAATAAGCAAACATAATAGAACAGATCAGTTTGATTATTTGTAACCTGCCTATGTAACTACAGATTGCACAGCAGGCTTGCTATTCTCTTCTCCAGACTCCCATTCCCTTTCTAGCCTGGAGCTGTTAGTGTTTTAAAGTGCAGCCTTCCAGACAGCAATCTTGGAAACTAAATGTTTTCATCTCTGAGTGGCTGCAGCTCTCAAGCTTCCTAACAAATTATGTGTGAAAAGACTTCTGAGGGAGATACTGGCTATATAACAGTGTTTTCTATTCAGATTATATATAGCAAAATGTTTCATGGGGAGCTGGCCCTGATCAGTCGAACTCTTCTGGCTGAGCATCCTAACAGCCCCTGGGAGGGATTTTTGGTTTTGCTATGGACAGAGTTCAACAGGTATATGGTTTGGGAAGTATATGGTAACATCAACTGTCATGTTCAAACTTCTAGTAAGCTAAAATAAAGTCAAACCAATCAATTTGACAGGAAAAAATTAATTACTTCGCTAACTTCTGTCAAGGCAGAACTGTTCCCTGCTATGCCAAAATTATTCTGGCTTTAGGTAGTTGTAATAGCTTATTTTTAAACTGTATTAGTGGTACTTAGTTGCAGATCATCTTGATACTTAAAACTATTCTTAAATCAACTGATCCTTACAGTTCTGTTAAGATCTGACGTGACCACAGAGCAAGATAATGAGAGAAGAGTTGTAAGCAGAAGGAGATAGGAGGGATACTGATGAAGAGATATTAGAGGTAGATTTTGGAAGTAGAACTAGGGAAGGGTAAATCTGAAACGTTTGTAGCATGGAAGAGAATGGCCTTGTGCCATTGAGCCATAGCATTGGAAGCAAGCCAAATACAGAAAACCAAAACAAACAGCCAAAAAATACTTTTGTCTTAAAAGGCTATGATGAACTGTAGATAATTCATGGAAGAGAGTGACGAATCTAAGAACTGTTTTAATTTTATGTTAGCAAGCAAATGGGGGGGGGTGTGTGTCTTGTGTGGTTCCAAGAGGCTCACCTTCTAGGTTATTGCTTCAAGAAAAGACACACTGAAGTGTTTCCATTTTGGTAGTTGTTTTAAAAAGGTGTATATCTTCAGGTGTTTGGGATTTTCTCCTCATGTCCCCACTTTGTTTGACTTGTCTGAAACAAATCAGTCACAACTGCAGTTACCAAAGCAGAAGAACACAGAAGAGCATATATTTCATTATAGATTATTATCAGCTTACCAAGCAGTGATAGGGCAGGTGGCTTCTATGTTTTCACTTCCTTCTTATTCAGCGAAGGATTGTTTGGGATGCGAGTGGTTTATCTCAGTGATGATGGTCACAAAGAAGCCTAATTTCACATTATGGGAGCAGTCATCATGTCTGGAATACAAAAATGCACTTTAAAAGACACATCTCTGAACTGGTACAAATACTGATAGGTGTAACATACTAGGCAAGACGTTTTTTGTATATGATAAGAAAAGGATAATTAGATTAAATGAATTAAATAAAAGGTGGTGAAAGGGCTTATTTTTGTTGAGTGCTTTCTTTCCTTATTTTTTTTTCTATCTCCTGTGTTGGATGCATAGCTGTCCCCATTTGTTTGAATAAAAGATCATAATTTTGGGGGTACAGGCTAGCAGCTTTCAGGGCGCTCTGTTGTGACTGGGATTAAGGAACCACAAAATATTCCAGAGCCAGGGGATGAACTATTAAGGTGACATAGTAAGCTGAATACCAAGGAGGAGCTTGGTGTTCTCCAGGTATGTGTTCTTCAGGTACACACATACCATATCATCAGTGGTCAGACTGCATGATGTGTCTTGTGCTCTCTAGGTCCGGTTTGAGGGTAAAACGGACAGTGTGGGCTTATTTGCTATCTGTTTTCTCATTGCCTGTGCCAGTAGTGCACCTCAAAGCCCTTGTTTATCAGGGTAGATAAGATGTAAATTTCTAGCGTAAACAACAGAACAGGAAGAATAAATGCAAACAAAAATCCACCCTTCTCTTCCTTAAGAAAAGGTATTAATTTGTTTTAAATTTACCAGATTATATTAATTCATTAACATTTTTCTCTGATGGTCTCTTATCCAAAATTGTACCAACATTCATCACTTGCACTTTTTGATGCCTTTAGTCCACACTTCTAGTCTTAGGGATACATCTTGCTGACTCCCTTAATGCCCTCTTGGCCAGGCCAAGTTTCTGTGGAGTCACTTTACAGTTTACTTTAAAGATCAAGGATTTAAATTTTCCAATTTTGAAGGAAAAAAAAAAAAAGTAGTAAAGAAAGGATAGCAAATTAAAATATGATTTTTGGTATCTCAGTTATTTTGTTTGTCTGTACCAAGACATGCTTACTGGTTGGTTTGTTGTAGGGCTATTTCAAAAGCAGAGAGATTTAGCGGAGACAATGTAATCTACAAGCCACCAGGGGTAAGTGTAACTATGTATTTTATTCTGCTTATTGTCATTATATGTGAATATGAACTAATGGAGACTATATTCATATCATTCAGTATGTTACTGCATCTCAAATCTTAATTTTGTTTCATCACTAAATAGTGTGAGAAATAGGGTCATAGGAACTAGTGTTTCTGAAGCAGTGAAAAAGATGTCTGTCTCATTTGTTGCCAATTAAGTGCACAAAACCTAAATCTGTCATTTTAAATGTCAATGTCCAGAATTTTTTTTCTTAGAAACACAGTTGACTCATCATGCATATAGAATCTTTGTGTTCTGCAGAAGTCTTAAAAATCTGTGAAGTTCAACAGATTTTTCAAAGCAAGTGACAATTACTAACTTTTTCTGACTGTCTCTTGCCTGTCTTGTGTGTCTTAGCCCACAAGGGCTAAAAGCTGTGCTCTTCATTTAAAAAAACGAATTAGTAAAATTAACAGTATGTTAACAAACTCTCATAAACATAGTCTTACTTGAGGAAGAATTCAGTACAGAAGAAAATCTGCAGGAATTGCTTTTTAGAAATATAATTAATATCTGAAAATCTGTTCCTTTCTCAAATATAATGTGTGAAGAGAGTTGCTTACAAAAGAGAAATAAATCAAAAAAGATCTAAGGGGGGAGGGATTTTCAAACATTTGTCTGCGAAAACAGAATTTATTAGGTTACCTAATTTATATGGCATTTCTGAATTAAGATGTGCTTAATCATGGCCACAGTTTGCGAAGTCATGCTTCGCTTCTTGTTAACCAACATTGTAATTACATGAAAAGATGGCAGCACTGAATTCTGAGTTAAAACTACTAGCAAATAAAGAAAAATTATTATTTATTCATGTCTGTTTGGCAAAGCAAATGTAAAATACCAGTTTCAAGTCTTGTAGGACACTGGGAGGGTTTTTTTGGTGAGTCTTTGTAACTATCAGCATGAAGAAGCTTAATATCTGCATTTAGTTTATATCTAAATGGGTTTTGTAGGTATGGAGATACTATTTCTCAACCTGACAGCAGTCTAAATAGCCTTTATTTGAAGCATCCCTAATTTGGAAACAAAGTATTTTTTCAATTCTTTTTCAGTCGAGTGGACTGCATAAATGATCATCTATAATATTTATTTTCCTGTTGTACTTTTGTAACATAGTTAATAGAAATGTTACATGCACAAGGGTTGAATATTGGTCTAAGACTGTCTTTCAATATTTATATGGATATTGTAACCTTTATGTCGGATAGGTAATCTTCTTTGTACGTAGCAATGTAATTTTTACTGTTTCTCAACTAGTATATTTTTCTTTTTCAACAGGAAAATGCTCCAGATATGGTGTATTTAGGCTCGCTAACCAATTTTGATTTGATTTACGCATGGACACAAGATAAATGTGTACCACTAGTTCGAGAAATTACATTTGAAAATGGAGAGGTAAGAATTTTTTTCTACCATTCTGCTTTCGGGGTTTCTTTCTCAAAGCCAAAGTGTCTCTTTCAAGGTCTTTAATCCATGCCAAAGACCTTTTCTGCATGCTTTGCTTTTGACAGAAAATAGCTGTCAGGTAATGTCTTTTCATTCTTTTGGAGCTTTTTGGTTAGACTTGAAGTTCACTGGAGGCAGATTTGTAGTAGTTTCATACACTACCAGAGTAAGAGGTTGTAATTATGCATGTAGAT
The DNA here is from genome assembly GCF_964195595.1 of Calonectris borealis. Taxonomy (NCBI): domain Eukaryota; kingdom Metazoa; phylum Chordata; class Aves; order Procellariiformes; family Procellariidae; genus Calonectris; species Calonectris borealis. The sequence continues at coordinate 68,468,448 of NC_134313.1, read as the reverse complement.
CACATAAGAAGTGTCTGGCGATTTGTGGGATGTGGACACTTGGACGCTAAGAATGTGCCTGTCTGTAAGTATGTATGAGTGTGTAACACCTTGGGTAGGTTGTATTATTCATCTAAAGTAAGTACATATTATTTATACAGATGTTATAACTAGATATTGATTTAAGATCCAGACATGAATGTTATTTAAGTGCTTTTTGCATCTGTTATGACTTTGAAAAAATGTTTCTAGTCAGGGTAGAAAATATCCATGTCAGCATGTCCATGACAGTTTGAAAGAGTAAAATAGTTGTAAACTACCCTTCATTTATAATCAGCTTTTAAAATTTAATGTTAAAGTTAGTAGTAGAAAAACGTTAACGTATTAACCACTTCCAAAGCATTATCTAATAAATAAGCACATTAAATGGTGGCTGACCATCTATGGAACTGGCAGTCTTCTGGGAGTTGTAATAAAAACCATGTGATACCTTTTTGTCAATCTGTGTTTAAGCACTGGTACCTTCTTAATCTTTTTAGCTTCACATGCTCTTTCTCTTGGGTTTCTTCTTTTAGCTGTAATTTGTAAGATGGAATTTGGGGGTTTGCTTTTACACATCTCTCTTCTTCTCATTATCCTTATTTTCTTTCAATGCTTTTCTGTTTTCTTTTGTAATTTACTTCTCTTTCATCTATTTCCAACTCTGTATTATAAATTTTTTTTTTGTAAAATAACCAACAGGAAAAAAAAATCTTTAGAAAATTAGCAAGTTTATAGTATCTCAAAAGGAGTATCTGTACATAGCCACAGCATCTGCTAGAAACTGTGAGGTTTGTAACAAATTGCAGTACGTTGTCCACACTGGATTAGAAACCAAAGAATCAGTCATATGATTCGTTCTCAGTTTGCGCTCTTAATTTTTTCATTCTGACTCTGCGGTGTACATAACACTGCTGTTCTGGGCATGCATAACATGTCAGGCTACATGACAGAGGGAGGAATAGGGTGGGGATGCACAAAATGGTTTAAGTACAACCTTCTAGTCAACCCTGCCAACTTTTATTGGAAAGTTCTATTAGTTAAAAAAAATTTAATTCTTCATTTGCAACTCAATATGTAAAAGATGCCACATGTTAACACGTTTAGAAGCGTGTGGTAGACTTTCAATGTACTTTTCCCATGGTGAATTGGATTCTGAGCCTTAGAAGCCAAGGTTCATCACTGTCAGCTTGTACCACATTGTGTCATGGTTTTTCTGGTTGTTCTCTCAACCCTCAATTCCTGTTTACTTAGGCAGATATTTACAATTCCAATGTGACATTTTGCTTAGCAACATTTGTTTAAAAATTTCAGTGCTGCCAGTACCCAAACAAATTTAAACATGCCAAAATTGACATACTTCTGCCTTCTGAAATTGTATAGTATTTAAATGGGCTCTTAATGCATATTGCACAATATTACAGGCTAAAAATATGAAGTGCCGTGGCTGTTAAGCTGTATTTATGGTACTAGAATACCGTATAAATAAGATAAAGACAAAAACTTTACCACAGACTTTAAATTCAATTTTAAAATCAAAATTGGACTCTGTAAACTGCTGGTAGGTTTTTCCCTCATTTTCTTTCTTAATGTTTTCATTATCTGATAAGTGTCATGGGCAGGCTAGTCAGGAAGATGGCCAATCTGAACAGAACTCATCATTGTGACTTTAGACAACACATAGTAATTTAACTCTGAAGCAAGGTCTTCTGCTTGAGAAGACCGTCCGTTCAAGAGACAGTCCTTGTACTCGATAAGAAAAGGCTATTGGTATTAGTAATATCATTCAGAAGAAAGCACCGTTTAACCTGTAATCAGTCTGTTTAGTTTTACGTTGTATGAATACAATGAACTGTGCGGTCTAACGATGGTGCTGAACTCTAAGTTTCTGAAAGGGTAAAAAGTTTCTCAAAGGCATACAGGAGTAATGTGGGCAGCTCAGATCCAATGAAAAATCTTTTGGTTTTCTCAGTGCCAAATGAGACAGTAGCTTTTGAGGGAGCAGTCCAAAGCAAATGAAATTGCTATTCCACTTGCCACGTCCTGATCAATAAGATGTGCTATGAAAGCTGGAAGAGAGAAGCAAACAAAGGAAGGTACTTCATAGAAACCAGTTAGGGCCAAAATTAGCAAGGCTTTCAAGCCAGCTGTCCTAACAACCTGTTTGGAGATTAATTGATCTTGTGAATATAACTTGCCACATAGGTTGTCCTTTTAGGTGCTTGCAAGCAAGAGGGAAGCTTAGAGCCGGAATACCAAGCTCTGTTTGGGAGTTCTCCCTCTGGAAATGTACCTGCTGAAACGATTGAGGAAATGGAGCCATAATCGTAGTCATGCGGAACAGACTTCTTCACATCCTCTAATAGGAGAGAGGCTGAGACCCAGCCGAATTCATGTGTGTAAAAATGAGAACGAGCAAATGTGATTAGTAGTTGGTTTAGGGATGGATTGGGAAGCTTGGATTTCATCAAGAGCACTGAATTTATTAGGATCTTTGCAATCTGCTGTTAAAAGACCAAGCTTCAACTTACCTGACAGACTTGGTTGAAGGGAGAATGACAGCCATTTCATGTACACTATGTAACTGGCTGCCTACTGATATGGAAAGCATTTCTTCCAACTTACTGCAAATTGAAAATACCTGAAGAAACTATTCTATTTGGTAGCAGAACGAACGAGTGCGATCTTTCTCAAAAAGCATAGACTTTATTCTGATACAGGCTAGAATCAAAGAAATAGCAGTACTTGCTTGTACACCAGTCGTGCAAATGAAAGCTAGGCAAGACTGTAGGCATTTGTTAAATGATAAATGATTATTTCTTCAGTCGGGCTCTAGTGAGTTGAGCTGATGTTCAAAGATGCCTAAAATTCACTTTTGAAGCAAGCAAATGCATTTTGTTTGTGTTTTGTTTGGGTTTTGAGTAAAAGAAAAATCCTGAATAAATTATTTGAGGAGTTCCTACATTTATCTGTCCCTGGACAGAGATCTTTAAAAGGCACTCGGGCTGCAAGAATGCATTTCTATGAGCAACTAAAGCTTGCCTGCCCAACAAAGGTTTTCATTTCTTTATCAATTTTAGTAATATATACTAGCCTGTGAATTTAATAATGGTGTTATATAGATAACCAGTCATGACACACTGGCAAAAGAGCAGTACTTGACTGTAACTGATATAGCTATGTCATTAGCTTCTGCTTTTTTCTTAGTTGTGGTTTTTGGGGTGGTTTTTTTTTTTTTAGGATGGAGTTACTTAAAGATACTCATTCATTGTGTTATGCTAGGAAAACACCAACCTATTACATAAACCAAGCTAGGACTGGATATAGAATACACACTCAGCTTTTCATAGTATTTAATAACCATGCTGTTCAGGCCTTATTGCTGTTTCATGAAGATGTTGTGTTTTCTCAGAATTGGGTTATTTCTTTTAAGCAAGTATTCCAGTGCAAGTGTATCCCTTCCCGAAATGTTCATAATGAAAATACACTCATCCTTTGTCTGCTGTATATGATACAGAAGAAGGAAACATGGTTAACTGTATCACTCGGGTATCTTAGATGAAGGGTCAGCAGTTAACATCTTTAGTCCTGTTCTTTCAGCTGTTTTTAAAGTAGAATCTCACTGAATTTGAAAATTGCTGGAATCACTTACTCAAGTGCCCTTAAGAAATGGAAGAAATGAGATATGTCGTTTGTTTTCTGTGCAGGAACTGACAGAAGAAGGCCTTCCTTTTCTCATACTTTTCCACATGAAAGATGACTTGGAGAGTTTAGAGAAATTCCAACAGGAGGTTGCACGACAATTAATAAGTGAAAAAGGTTTGTAGTAACTCCTACTTCTTGTTTTTACTGGCATTATTTTTTTCAGGCGCAGTGGAAGCAAAGGCCAAACAGAATCCTAGCTTTAAAGCTCTTGAGTCCGAAGGACTTATGTACTTTTGACAGTGAGGACCAACTCCTCTGGAAATTATTAAAATAGATACACAATTTATTGGTCAGTAACTATTTCAGAAATTCTACTTGTCTAAATGACTTCATGCAGTTTGAGAGGGCATTAAACAAAACTTCAGTTTGTATTGTGGCCAAAATCACTTTAAGAAAATCCGTTATTTTGGTGGTGTTAGTTATTTAAATCTATTTTCAAGTTTTGCATGTTGTATCTATCTAATATCTCCACCTTTGTAATACTTATGAAAGTTTTTAGGGTTTCAAGCTAATAATAAAAAAAAATCTTAACATGGATTTTTGTCTGCTTACAATTTTAAGGTACAATAAACTTCCTCCATGCTGACTGTGATAAATTCAGGCATCCACTCCTCCATATTCAGAAGACTCCAGCAGACTGCCCTGTTATTGCCATTGATAGCTTTAGGCACATGTATGTCTTTCCAGACTTCAGCGACTTGTCGTAAGTATTTTTCTTTGTGCATTTTGATTTGAGAAGGACAAAGGAAAAGACGTGCTCATATTTTAATCAGTACTATCATGGGAAGATGAATAAATCTGGGATAGGTAAGGCTGCCTATGTATGATGCAATGTTAGAGCCTTAAAGCAACATGAATTGGTGTGAAGTAATTGTTTAAATGGAGTTGCATTGCTTTATGCAAGAAGAGAATCTCCCAGTAAGTTTTTAGATGCTGCTTTTCTTTGAATTCAAATTTTTGCCATTTTCTGTAGTAGGTAGGCATTTGGAGCCTGGCATGGTATTTTTAGCCGTGATCTAGATATATCACTTAACTTTAAAAGGTTTAAAATACTACATGGAATGTTTAAGTGCTGTGTTATGCAATGATTACTGTAAAATGCACCATGTAAGAATTCCCAGCCTGCTGGTTTGGTTTTTCCTGCTGTGCAATTCCAGCCTTCCTGCATTAGTGTAACCCTGGAAAGCTGGCAGAGAAATCCTTGTTGCGTGGGTTTCCAAAATTTTCCACGTGCAGCTGGGAAAATAGCTGATCGTTGGCATGTTATCTGGATAAAATATGTGAGAGAAGTATCAGGGTGCTTGGGCGAAATGCTGCTTTGATAATCCTCTTTACATCAGCCTATCTCTTTATGTTGCACTGCCTTGGAAGCAGATGTTGTCTCCCATGGTTTGGTTGAGGAGTGAAGATGCGTACATGTTCTCTTCAGGGGCTTTCAGCATATACACTGCTTGTTAAGTCCTGGTTAAATGCCTAGGCTTTGAGACTTGAAGTTTTGCCCATTCATACTTTCAAAAACTCAGAGTATTTCATTTTTGTCAAAGCCAAGGATTCGAAGTTCAGACTTAGTATGCAATGTCAATGTAACCCCATGTCTAATTCTGCCATTCCAGCAGGCATTTTTCTACCTGAAATGTTGACATTTGGAAGGAGGGTTCAAACCTAGCTTCTGCCCATAATTTTCCACAGGCTTATTCTTAAAATGTAATTTCTCTTTGATGTATCTCAAATAGTGCTTTTCAAATATCTAAAGCTATGTGTGTGGAAACTGATAGCGACTATTTTTCTCCCTGCGTTCCTGTTTCTTTGAAAGATCATGTTCACAGCACATGCTAGCACTTAAAAAAAAGTAGAATATTTGCGTTTTGAAAGCACTCTTTTTATTGTCACTTTTGAAACAGCCCTAAAATAAATTAATATCTCTTGTAGGGGAATAGAGATGTTTAGTTTAGACTTTCATGTTATGTTTCTTACATGTTCTGTTTCTGTGAAACACTATCAGAATAATTAAAGCTACTTGCTTGTTTGTATACCAATTGTTACATACAAATGAAGATGAGAGAGAGATGTCAGGATTGTAGACAGTTGCTTAACGATAAATAATTATTCAACCTTATCTAGGAGATAGAGCTGACACTTAGAAACACCTAACAAACAGTTTGGAAACAAGGAGAGCTTGGAGCTCCTGGGCTGATATTCTTCTGCGTGTGTGTGTGGTTTGGATTTTTGTTTTGATTGGGGTTTTTTTGTTGTGTTGTTTTGTTTTAATAATAGGTAAAACCTTAATTCTGAGACTTTCATCTACCTGCAAGGATTTCTGCCACTTTAGTACATTTTTTCGACTCCTTTACAAACTGGTCCCAGACTGTTTCTTGTAATCTCAGTGCTGCCACCAACCAATAGGGTGTGGATATGGTACTTTCAGAACTGGCCCACTAAAAGATTTCCTCTCTCTTTAGGAGTTGTCTTTTTGGAGAATAGCCACTTCATAGGCAAATCAGACCATCACCCAATATTTTGTCCTCATACTTTGGCCACCTGGCCCTATTCACCCCGCTATCAGAAATGATAGCAAGGAGTGTTCCAACAGATCAGTTGTAGCTTCTCAGCAAGAACTGGCTGAGCTACAAGAGGCTGTAGGCACCAAATGCCCTTGCTGCATTAGGGGAGGAGAAGAGGTTGGAGAGGAATGTCTCCAGCAGTGTGCCTGACCTAGAACAGGGCAGGGGCCCAAGGTGAAGCAGAGAGCAGTGATTCTGCTGTCCCTACAACCGGGCTGGAATGAACCCCCTTCTCTCCATCAGTGCTAATTCCTGATCTTAACTGGGAAGTGAAGAGACCCCTCAAAGTACCACTATAGTACTGATTAGTTATAGACGTTGCTGTAGTGATACCTCCTGACTCTGTATTATACTACGTTTTATCTAATGATCTGAAACACTGCGGATAGCCTGTCAGACCACACTTCGGCCCTCTTTCCTAAATGTAATAATTGGTCTGATGAAACAGACCTACAAAACCTGTCTCCATTCACACGTTACCTTTTTGATTGTATGCGTAGTGCTCACGTTATTGTTTTTTTATCTCATCTTTAATACTTATTAGATCAACTCTTCATTTTAAGCTTTTTAGTCTATTTGACATTTCACAAAATTGGATGCTGTAGTTTAGCACGTTTGCTGTGGGTGACAGTAGATGATCTCAGATTAGATTTACATTGATACCCTCTTAGTGCTTATCTCTCGTGTATATGCAGTTGCTCAGGCACTAGAGAGCCTTTCAAAGATGTTTTGTCAATACTGCTACCCAACTGTCATTTGTATCTGTAAACTGTGCATTTGGAACCTGCTGTTCCCTCTTACATTATGGTTAGTGGGGAGCTGAAGTGAGTATACAATGAAGTTATCGGCTAGTACAACTCTGTGGGAGTTATTGAAAAGATGAAATACTTGCTGTGTTCTCAAGAGACAGTGGAAAGAAAAAGAAGCTGGTAGGATACCTTAACAAACCATTTGGCTTCCTGTCCTCTATTAATCACCTGGAAGTGGACATAGTGTGCCAGATAAACAGAAATTGGCTACTCTAAATAGTGCACTTCAAAACTTCTGTGTTTGGAATTAACTTGTAATAAACATGTGGGTGTTTCTGTTGGATTTGTTCCAGAGTTCCAGGTAGACTGAAGCAATTTGTACTGGACTTGCATTCTGGAAAATTGCATAGAGAGTTTCATCATGGCCCTGATCCAACTGATGTAGCGCCTGGTCAGGTAAGGTTACAACAAATACATTTAAAATTTGGCCATTTAATAAAGACCTTTTTTTACTCCTTGTCAGAGCTGTACTTTCTAACGTGTATACTTTTAACTTCAGTCTCCTGAAAGAGGAAATCTGTTTATAGAAGCATAACATTGCCACTCCTGCTTGTCTCTTCCTTCAACTTCCTTTGGGTAAAGGCAGGGAGAGCATTAGGGGGAAGTATGGTACCTGTTTGCCTTGAATAAGGGAAGAGTGTAAGAATATATACTTTTCTCCACTGAAACAGAAGATCTTGGGCCAGATGACTGTTCTGAGCTCATAGACCTACTCTTATGTTCTCATGTTTTGGTGCAAAAACTGATGATACATCATAGATGCATTATTTCTCACACGACACACCATGAGAGGGTGCTTCTAAGGGGAAACATCAATTGATTGAATGTTTTATATATTTACTCGTAGTCACCAATCCAAGCAGGAGGCAGATTGTTAAAGCATCAACAAAGGATTGATAAGCAGTAATAGGGCTTATTACTTTTATTAATATAGTTAACAAGTGGCATTAATAGTGGTCACAGGCTGCATTTGTCAGTTTGGATTTGTCACTGTTCTGCTCAAAGGTTGTCATGCTGTATAATTACATGCCTGGAAGTCACTCCTGGGATCTCTTCAGGAACACAACTACCAGATACTTCTCCAGACAAAACTCAGGAGCACCTCAGCATTTAGTTTAATCCAAGAGGCAGAAAAGAAAGGACGTTACAAGCCCCGATTCCTCTGCTCAGCCCAGTCTTCTAACTGTGTCTTGATCAGCCTTGTATCTTCTTGATACACCGCTCAGATCATATGCTTGGTGTCATGCTGAAAAGTGCAAACCTAACAGCCTGTCAGGTAACCTTCTCATTACCTCAGGCCCTCTCTAAAGAAATAACTGTTTTTAAACACTTACTTTTAAGTTCTATGTTGCATTGTCTAGGGCTCAAAGAGCCACGTTGATCCCAGAGGAGACCCGGTGCCCTTGTGTTGGGGTGCCTTGGGCCATCCCAGAACCCATGGGTGAGGGACAGAAACAATTTATGGCTACAGGCTCATTTTCCTGGTCATCTGTGGGATGTGGTAAGGATGGCTCTGCGCTAAGCCGTGTGAGTGCAGCCTCCTGTTGCCCTGTTCAAAGTTAAACGATTTAAAAGCGTGAAAGCCCTGGAGGGCTTGCCTTGGGCCAGGAGAATGATTGCTTTTGAACGTTGTCATGACTGGCTGTGAAAACACGAGGGCTGAATTGTCTCAGCAGTAATTCATTTAACTGGTAACTCCCTGTGTTTCTCAGGAATTCATTGAGCCACCAGAATTCAGGTCAAGAGGAGGAGACGCAGAAAATAGGGCTGGAGACTGAGGCGTAGGCCAGGCAGTTGGTCAGCTCAGTGCTAGAGAGGTGGTGCGTGAGGAAGAGACACTCTGAGGCAATTTGCAGTCTGGGGGAGCTTGGCCAGGGCGGGAGGAAGCCTGCCAAGTCCCTGGATCCTGCTGCCTATCTGGGCACAGGCTCGATGCCTAGAGCTGCAGGCTTGCTCTTGTCTCCATTTTGCCTTGAAAAATGCACACAAAACCTGGGATGTTTACCTTCACATCTCCGTATGGCATCCTGCCATCTTGTGGAAGATGTGTATGCATCTGCGATGGAAATGCTGGCCTTAACTAAACTGGAGGCTGCTGTCTTAGGTCATGTGTGTCCCCTGAATTGCATGTTTGTTGGGGTTTTTTTCGGTTTCCATAAAAAATGAATTCTAAAATATTTTGGCAGCGATGTCACTTTTGCCCTGGTGTATCTCAAAAACAAACACACAAACCAGAATACCTTCCAAGCAAGTGGTAGATAGACTCAAACAAATCTACAATGGGGTGCATTTAAAATACTTTTAAGTCACTTGTACAGAAACTTGTGTGATGGCAGTTACCTTTGAGATGTGCTAACAAAATGAATATCCTTAACTAATGGTGCTTAATTAATTAATGTGTGTGTGTGTATGTATGTGTATTCCACCTACTTGGCACTTAGAATGTGCCTTCCAAAAAAACCGAACTCAATTTGTGAGAATGCTGGACATTCGTGCACTCCCATAATTCATGTTAGAAGTTCATTTAATGGAGGTGATTGATTATTAAAATGACTCTAACAAGCAATTTTACTGTTTGGTCTGTTTTTCAGCCAATTCAGGATTTAGCAAGCAGCCCACCAGAGAGCTCATTCCAGAAACTGGCACCCAGTGAACATAGGTACACCTTATTGAGGGAAAAAGATGAACTTTAAAAACTTGAAATAATCTTGCAAGCCTTTCAGACAGCAGCATTGACTTCTGTGTGGTGGAAATAGTAAACCTATATTTTCATAATTCTATGTGTATTTTTATTTTGAATAAACTGAAAAATAATTTTTTCTCCCCAGGCTTGTAAATACGTTTGTTTGGTGGGTCATTCTGTACAGCATCTTTCAAACAGTACGTTCCTAATGCTATAGTAAATATCAGAGACCCATCCAGACTCTTGATCTAACTGTTCTGTAAAACTTTTATAATCCAAATGAAGGTATCCTTGCCAGAGACATGCTGTTAACTTGCACTATCCCATTAAATAGGACTTTTGGGTTGTTTTCTGTGTAACCTTTGGTAGTATGTGCTGCTTCTTCTTCTTCATGTGAACAGCTATCCTGGTAATCTATTTCTTTGTCACATTTTTCTCCAACTTAAGAGGGTCTTCTATTCTGGATACTTGGGAGGGGAATAAATTAAAGTTTTACAGAATTTCGTGTGGTGCTTTACTGGGTGTAAATGTCTAAGCAATTAAACAATTCTGACTATTAAAATAGTAAGCAAGGAAAGAAATTTTAATTATAATGGCTGTACTTTGAATGAAGGGGCTGTATTGACCTGCTCCGATTTCCTGGAATTATTAAGATTGTTATATTATCCACTCGGTTGTGTTAAAAGAACATGAATGTTGGAAGCCCTTCAAAGTAGGAGAGGACTAGGGGTGGACTGCCATCTTAAAACTGTCAGTCTTAAATTAATCTCTGTATGTATATGTTACAATTAGTCTTTTTTTTTTTTTTTTGGGGGGGTCCCTGCCTTCCTGGCAGACACTTACTTTCTGAACAACCATTGCAAATTTTCTGTTACTCTTTTTGTCTGGCTTGTGCCTTATTTATTGCATATTCTTTGAATTGTCCTCTGAAGAAGGAATTACTACTTTCCTTATGGGCTTGTCTGTTGTGCATAATACCAGAATACAGGCTTTTCTCAATGAATCTTCAAGCTGCTTGGCAAGATGAACGTATAGAAACTGTAAGATGGAAAAGTATCTGTTAATTTGGGGTGCATTGCTGGAGACGAACTAGTATTGGATCTGTACAGTACACTTACTACAAAGAATCTAGGTCCATGACTTGGGCCCCCAAGGTTTGGTGTCCTTGGAAGCAAGCTTGTTCTTTGGATAGGTGGACCGCTGGGTTCGTGTTTATTTCAGTGAGTGCCCCAACTTCTGCAGTTCACAGCTTAGGATTCCTTTTGCCTCTCAGGTAGATGCCACCTACTCAGTTACTGACAGAAGGCTGGCATGGTCCGGTGCAGCTGTGGCAAAAGAAAGGCTGCTGAATCAAGCCCCTGCAGCGACAGGCACATGGCTTCCTAGGGGGTGGTTCTGAGGAGAGAGTTGCTAGTACCAACCAGCTCTAAGCTACAGCTAACTGAGCAGATGCAGAGTTGGTAGCTAAAAGAGTATTGCAAGATTTTGTTTACAGGCATACTTTTTTGTCTGTTTTGTGAATCTGCATTTTGGAGTGCACATTAAGTGCTTGAAAGCCAGGTCTTCTCCTGTCCCATTCTTCATCTCATGCCAAATCAAGCATTTTTGGTAGGTGAGTCATACCACCTTCCAGCTGGAATCCAAAGATGTGCGCAGGGTATGGTTTTAAGGCTGCCACTTGTTATCTGCAGGTGGTGCTACAGAACTTCTGGAGTTGTTCAGGCGCCTGAAATTTTAGTCAATTCCTGCATGGCGCCTACAAGTGCTCATCTTACTCCACCGAGGTTCCTGGTTTTCCTTGGGATTCTTACTTATAAATGCTGTTTGGTAGAAGATGCCTAAACTTTTCTTTCTGGAGAGAGATGCTACCTCATCACACACCCAACAGTCCAGTGGCTGGTGCTTTCAGCTACAAAGTGAGAGAAATGAACCCCTTCCGCCATTCCTTCATCCAAGTTTGCGTTTCTGAGTAAGGACTTGTTCCCAGAGCTTTGGGATCCCAGTACGAGGTAGACAATTAGATGTAGCACTTTTATGACAGTTACGCACTCAAGTCATTTCATTGTATATTCCCTGGAGGTTGAACAGCTAAAGTCTAGGTATGCCTAACATGATGTTGAGTATCACTTGAACTCTTGAGTATCTGAAGAAATAGAGAATTTGCCTAGAGAGAGCAAGCGTTGGACAAAATCCGAGATGTGTTTCAAATTGAGCCCTTCAATTCTGATCATCTACATCAATGGTTTTAACCATGCAGTGCTCAGCTAACCACTCCCTTTAACGTTTCTCGAGGCTTTCATGGGAAGTTGTCAAACAATATTAGTGTAATCCCCATATGGAACAAAACCATTCCAAACTCTCTTTTTAATTGAACTTAAGGAGTCCATTTCTGAGCTAGCATATGTGTATGAGTTACTCAATGCATGCAAAATTTTAGGAACTTGTGTTAGTTTCAGTCAATGTAAATATTTCAATAGCTGAAGCATGTGTTTGGTAAGTCATTTCAGGATTCTTAAATCTTGCTAATGCAATTATTTTAATAATATAAAATTTGTGAGGGATTAATCCTTTAGACGCTGAAAGGAAATAAACCCCGACGTTCTCCATAAATGCTACAACCAGTCTCATAGGCAAAAACTTTTATTTGGTCTGAAAGAATTATGTACATCTCGCATTTCTTCTGACTAACACGCCTAGCAATTTAAATGCTAGTTTGGTTACTCAGATGCCCATGTTTCATCAATATGTAAATAACCCATCTATTTTAAAAAATCATAGCTTAAATAATAGTTTCCCAAGTCTAGTGTGTACACAATGTTTTGAAATTGCTTCCTTAAAGACACAAGGAGGAAGAATAGTTTTTGTGTTAGACATTTCATAAAATGAGCACATATCAAGCTGAATGTGTATAATCTGTGGCAGGAATTCAGTTTTATGAATTTAGATTGTCCTGGCATTAGTCCAGCTTGGGGGGAGAGGGTGGAGTCCTCAATGTCTCTGTGGCTGCTGTTATTTAAATGCGCAAGGTTTCGAAGCATACAGTAGGAAAGCAGACAATAGCTTTTTAAAAACATACAAAGAATCAACCACAGTTTCTGATTAAGAACACTTTTTTTCCTTAGTTTCTTCCTTTAAATGTAGAAATTGCATGTCAAAGGAATGAACAGCCTTAGTATGAAGTTATTACAAGCTCATTAAATGTGTTTACATCCAAAGTAGATACATTTAAAGACAAGCGTGTTTTGCCTGACAGGAGCAAATGAGCTGAATTACTTGGGTCATATTTTCCACTCCAGCTGATTTTACAGATGTAGGCACTGTGGTTTTAACACATGCAGTTATGACAATGTTCGTGATTACTTGTGGAAACTATTCTTGCACACGGTGCTTCCCTGAGCCTCAGACCTACTTAAAATAGACACGATGCTCTGACTGATTGATAGCAATTTCAATCATATTTTAAAAATAATAAGGAAGTACTGTTCAGAAAAAGATATTTGTGCTGTAACTAACAGTTGCTTATGGTGTCTCTAGGCACAAAAAATCTGTCATTGGTAGACAGTTATTTTCAATGATGATATCAAAGTACTGGTTAAGAAAAGGGAGCTCTTTCTATAGTATGCTTCCTTATACAGTGTTTCCCTGCTAGGGAGCCTTATTGCTGAACACTGACTTCAGTGTTCACCTAATAAAACTGGACTCAAGCAGAGCTCAGGATGAATTGAACATTTTAAAATTTTAAAAAGCAGCTTCCCAACCTCAATTTCTGTTCCCCCAAACAGTAGCAGCAATAGTGTGGGAACTGTCCTGGAAGGATGGAGGTAGGACTATGTGCTGAACAGTAGACTATGTAACAATAGTACGATTATGTGACAATAAAAACACGTTAACACTCCTGTATTTAACAATGGAAGTTTCAGAAGCAAAAGGCTTCTTAAGCAGCAAAATAAGGATGGTAAGAGTAACAGGCATCTGCTATAAAAAGCTAGCAGAAGCACTACCACCATTTCACCCCATACAGGCTCCACAGCGTGCCCCAAAATCTTGAAAAGGCTGAGAAGCTACTCTACAGTGCGGGTGGAAGCAGAAGTTTCAGAACTGAACAGCATGCAGGAGGTGTGCAGCTGACCCGGACAAGTGTGGTTTACTTATTTGTAAACAGCATCAGGTTGATGTTTTCAAAATAGTCCCATCATCCAGGGGCGTCAGCTGACACTGGCACTGTTTAAAGGGCCTCGCTGCTCCACCATCCTTTGACCTGGTGCCTGACGCCACCCGTGAGGGATAATATAGGCTCTTGAGGGAGTGGGCCTGGCTGCAGCACCGCCTTCCAGGGAAGCTATTTAGCTCTCCCACCAGAGCGCTGTTGATGACAGGAGATGAGAAGCAAGGGCAACATCTAGCAGTAAGCGCTGCTTAAGTAAGCTGAGGCTTTGGGCTTAGAATGCCAGAGCTTGTCACTTCATCCTGTACCATGTTCTCAGGACAAGCCAAGAAGTTGAACAGCCATGGAGAATTACTATTCTCCAGTAGCAGTCCTGCAGGGTTGCTGCTTAGGCTGTTTAATTCTTAACTACACTTTGAACAAGGTGAGGAGTTTACAAATTTAAAAAAAAAAGTACCTGAAAAAAGGGAAAAGCTGATTATGATGCTGATCTGATTTGGCTGATGGAGGCAGATGTAGGATGTGCATAAGTTTTTCTTCCACCTTGCTCAGCCACCATTTTAACCTTTTCCTATGGCAACTAACGCTTCCCCGTGCATTATCGAAGTGGCGTAGTCAGTCATGTCCTGGGGGTATACACAGGAGGAGTTTGGGAATCCAGATAAATGAACGTAGATTTAAAGTACTATGACCGTGAAAGATAGACGGAGCTTATTTCCTTTTCTTTGGAGCTCTATAGTAAAAGCTTCAGCTTCTGGGTGGCGTTCATGGGAAAGCACTAGGGTTTTCCAAATCTCTGTGTTGTCTGCAAGACACTTTATGCAAATTTGGCAGGAAGCACCTGTCACCCATCATTACAGCTGTGCATGTAGCTCACCTAAGAATTTTATAAGTAAAAGTTATCCATGTAATTTTCAAAGGACTGATGTCACTTATCACATCTGAAAAGAGAAATTCCGACATTACCGTTTCATCCCTCCCAAGTAACAGTACTGCTGTTAAAATTCACACAACTCAGCCTTGTATTTAAAGCATAAGGCTGCAGGTCTGTCATTAGCACGGCTACTACACTTTTGTTCCTAGTCAAAATGGATCTATACTTCAGCTGGATTTTTTGGCACTTTGGCGAGAAAGCTCTGGACAGCTGGAAGAGGCTCGCTCAATCATTTTTTGTTTTCTTCTTTGTATCAATTTTCCACCTGTGAAACCCAAAATCCCACCACCAAGTGCAGCTGCAATTCCTGCCACTTTGAAGCCTGCAAGGAGACCAATAGGACCCCCCACCACTCCACCAATGACTGCACCTGCCACAGGCAGAGCTGCCAGCTTGTATTTTGCAGCCTGTAAAGGGAAAAAAAAAAAAAGAGTTAGAATACTTGCCTGTGGTGCTGTGCATTTTCCCCTCATTGCTCTTGGCAATGACTTGAATGCTCAGTGATAAATAAACTTTACAAATTAGTATTTAAAAAAAAGATGATCTACTATCCCACATGTATGACAGAACATACAAAAACAATTCAAAATTGAGCTATCTCATGTATGCAGTTGTGAACCAGGTCCTTTTATACGCTGCTGCCTGATTATGTAGACTATTTATTACCTCGTCTCCATCATTAAATCAAATGAGAAACAGAAAATGCTCAGACTTTTCAGTAACATGCCTGAATCTAGCTTTGTGGCTTATTAGCAACTGTCACTGACATCGACATAGAATGGGATTGAAATTGCATGTTATCATCAACCTGATGTGTTACGCTTATTTCATTCGTGTGAGCCAATCTTTGAATGCTCTTGTCTTCGCAGGTAAACCAACGTAGCATCAGAATAGCATAAAAAAAAAGAAAAAAAACCAACCCTGTATTTCCTAGTAGCCTGGATGTGATAGAAAATTACAAGAGATGATTGATTTTTTTTTCCCCTGCTACCTGTGGGTCATTTCTTCCTTATTTCCTTAATTGCTGGCTCCCTCAGCATTAAAGACGGCAGATCAATTGGGTTAATACAGAGGATTGCTGGGAGGCAGAGTACCATTGATTCACCAGCGGGAGCAGATCCCTACCTTCCCCAAGTTTTTGGTTCCCTCTTCAACATTCACAGCAGCACTGTTGACATGGTCTTCAATCCTGTCAATCTTCTCCTGCTGAGACTAGATGCAAAGGAATTATGAGTGAGGTAACCTGCTGGGAAGCAGCAGTGAGCCAATACACACCATTTTAATGCCTGTAATCAGGGCCCCACAGCCGCTTTCATCTGCTACACACTGCAGCCGTGCAGCCTTAATGGTGGTTCATTAATAGCATCTGATAAACTGTGCTGAAACTACAAACTTGCTGTAAAAAAATCTTAACTGTTAAGTAATAATATGGTGTGGGTATTATACAATGTGTTGCTGCAGTCAGAGAAAACAACCCAAAACATATGATTTCTAAATCTTTTCTGTGAAGAGATGAACTCGCATTCCAAAGGGAAAAATAATCCAAACTAGCCTTTTTGTTTCCTGCTGAGTTTCATGTTCAAAAAAAATTCTATAAAGAGCATTTATAAGATCAGTACCAACTCCAACATACAAAGCTGCACCAAGAAATCTAAATAGAAGTGTTTAATTATGACATTATAAAACACAGACTTAACTTTACAAATGGAGTAGTGACAGTACTGAAAATATACTTGCTGTTGCTCTACTGTTTGATTTTACAAAAATGTTCCATCCTTTCTCCAAATGCAGTCAGATTCCCCTGCAGTCTCTCTCAGAGAACACTGGAGCAGAAGATAAAGGGGTTTGTTTGTTCTTATTTTAATCTCAGCAGTACCCAGGCTGTTTTACGTCACAAAATAACGAGATGGCCAATGTTCAGCTTAAAATAAAAGGCATTCTGAACTTTTTTCCTCTTTCTAATTCAAAAACTGCTGAATCCACCAGCTCTGGTATCTTCATCCATGATCCAATCCACACACTTTAGATACTTGCTATTATATCTAATGATGGTTATGTGTAAAATCCAGAAAGTCCTGGGAACAGGAACTCCCCTTTTTTAGCTAAAGCTGCTAACATTTAGGCTACTGAATAAAAATTTTTGCAGTCCCTCTCCAACCTAATGAATCCTAGGGTTTTTTTTCTATATGTGAAGCAGCACATATTCAGCAGAAAGGATAAAAGCTCTTTGATCTATCCCAACTAACCCAACAGCAAGGAGATTAAAGAACTCTCCTAGGAGATGAGAATTGTGGGTTTAAATTCCCTGTGGCACAGGAAGAACTAAACATTGGGAACTGAGTGTGGATGATGAAGATGCACAACCTTTTGGCAGCTACATTTGTGAGAGCAGAGAAAGGGCATGATAAAGGTCAGGGAAACTTCAGATTTTTCTAGTATTCCTGATTAAGCGAGAGAAAGTACCTGAGAAACACCCACCCTGTGCAATGAAGGCTATCGTCACCATTACGATTAGAAATCGTAAAACTGAATGGGACCTGGGTAGACGTCTGCGGCCAACACTGTAGAGCTTCTACTAAGGTTCAGCTTGTGGCCAAGGGCACTGGCTAGAACATCAGTAGTTGGTCTGGTGACAAGAACTTAGGAGCAATTATTAGCACTAGTGCTGAAACAGAAGACTACTGCCTCCTCAAAAAATTACCTTGACAGAGCCTGAATCAACAGGAGAGCCACAAAGATACTTGTAGCAATGAGTCACTGATGTAGGGAAGGAAGAGCTGATAGTTTTCTAACCAGATGGGGCAGCCGAGTAGTTAAACTAAGTTAAATTCAGTTAATGTTATTCTGCTATTCTGTCACTTTGATCAAGTGATACGAGCTCAGTCTGAGTTCAGATTACGGGCAGAAGTATTGCTCGTCTTTTTTTCCCCCAACTAGGAGTTACCCATTCACCCTCTTTTCGTTCAAGACTCTATCTGGGATGGAATGCAGAATTAATACTTACGCTCACTAAGAGAGAAAAATCGGTCACCAGCTGGCTAAGCTGAATCAAGTCCTGCAAACAAAAAACAAACGTTATTTTGTAATAGTTGCTAAAAACAAGAGCACCAACGTGGCAGTAAGGGAGTTTCAACGTACCTCTTCTAAAGTTTCCCAGGACTCAGCTGCATTTTCTTCCTGAGGTATTTCGGGAAGGCGGGAGTAGATCTGGATTAAACTTTGGGAGCCATCCTTCACTTCCGTGTTATATAAAGTTTCTGAATGAGAAACACGATGTTTATAAATAAACGCACTGGATCAGAATGCAGATGATGTGCAAAGTTTCTTGCTCTTAATGTTTCTCAAAGATAAACTGATATTTAACCTAACTCAAGCCAAGCAACAGCCCTGAAAATGATCATATAGGGAAAAGTCTTACTCACAGCACTAGACAGTTTCTTAAAAGGAAATTATTGCCAAAGTAATGGATTCATTTCTATCAGCGCCCTTTCACAGTCAGTTCTGAGAATGATATTAAATTATACTCCTGAATTCAAGGTCAGTTAATTAATTTTGTATCAGCCGAGCTAAGAAAACTGAGCTCGAGACAAAAACTTTTCATTTATATACGACACATAAAAACACTGCACTTCCAAAACTGAACAGACAATTACTCATTTTCTGATTGATTATTATGCTACCAGTTTGATTTTCAGCCATTTCGGATTAAAAGAAGCTGGAGGAACAAGCTTTCCAAGTAAAAGCAGTGAAACCCAAGTAACACGCTGCCCAGCATTCAGTGCTGGATCCAGCTAGGTAACGGTACTGTGAGGACGGCAAACATTTGCAGCTCAGTGGTGTAAAGGAGTTATATTCTCAAGTATCTTCCTTTCTAAATTACCTGGATTGAATGCAGAAGGCATTAGGACAGGGTACGGTGGAAAAAATGGGGAATGAGAGACAGCTAGGTGCCATGGGGGAGAGGAGATGTAATGAACAGACACACACACACCTCCTCCGGTCGAAGAGCCCAGTCGTGAGCCACTATGGATGTAATGGACATGTGCATAAGTATGGACAAGTAATTATGTGGTAATAAAGAATAATAACAAACAAGTTTGGCTTGTCGTAGCAAGGATTAAGGAATAGCTTAAGAGTATGAAAGGCAGACTGGAGAATGTATGTACGTAAACACAGTGCAAAGATCGTGTTAATTTAGACAACTCCAATTTCTGAAGGAAGATAGCTACTTTAGTAGGACACTGATGTTTCCTTCCTTGGGAGAGTAGTATCAAGAGAAAGCTTAATATGGGGAAGACTGGTTAGATATGTCTAATAACATTAAAATGTAAATATTGCATTAAAATCTTTAGAAACAATGAATGTACCCAGGCACTATAATAATATTATATAACTGTTACTACAACAGATACTAACAATGGAAAACAATAAAAATAATCATATTCAATAAGAAGTCAGTAATAGTGCATGCTTACTCGTGGAGTTAATTTATGATAAAATAAAAATGATACATTTTCATAACATTTGTCCATTTCTCAACATTTTTATCCCAGTATCTCAAAATACATTAAGGACCTAATCTTCCTACTCTCAGATCAATAGAAGTCTAACATCAACGAAGCCGATATTCAGCTGTAATTACTAAGTAAGCAGAGTAGCAGAGTAACAAGGATGGAGTAAGCGATCTGGGGTTTTATTTTGGGCTTGTTTTTCTTTCTAATTATTTCTACCCCTTTTCCTTTAAGAATCCAGACATGGAAGGCACTTCACCTTCTACAATCATCACCTGGTCTTCCAGAATATATTTTTAATCTATAGCATCAGATTAATTAATGTTATATACTCAGTTCTGAAGTATTCCTTTACCCTTTTCAATATAATTAATCATATATCCAAATGTGTCCATTTTTGGATAAACCAATTCTGCTACATATTCTGACATTTAACATTGGTTTTGAGAATTTTATTCCATTTCAATCCTTCACAATGTTATTTCAAAATCAAGTTTCTTCTGCCAAGAAAAGCATACTCTTCCCTAATCAGCCACATGCATGCTAAGTTGGTTGAAATTAAAATATTTGGAATTCAAAAGCAAAAAAAAAGCTCACTAAGCAAAATTGCCTCCTCGCAAATTATGTTTCCTTTCTGATCTGTCCTTAACAATCTATGCTGACCTGTTGTACAAAAGCACATCCTTCAACATACATGAATGATACTGAAGTTTTGCATGACACACATTCAAGAGAACTTAAAATTTTAAGTAGGTTTACACTGTGTTCATTTTCTAATAACTAAAAATTAGTGGAAAAAATTCCTCAAGAAAATTCTTTACTCACTTCAAAAAACTAAAGAATAAGAAGGGTGAGAGAAGGTGAAGTCACATTTGGGCTGAAAGCATGAGTAAGAAATTTATGTTCACTAGTTCATGTTTTATCAAGTCTAACCAATTTTAATAGAACTGAGAATGGAAGTGGCTCCACCAGTTCACTTACAGCATCCCCACAGAAATGCAGTAATACAAAACACCTCTGCAGATTTCATAGAGCAGCTTCGCACCTCATTACACTCAAGATAAAAATCTAATGCTCCAGAAGATTCAATATGTTGGTTAAAAGATCTTAGTAATTTTAAGAGTGGAGTCTCACCTTTTGTTAATATTTGTTCAAAATGCAATTAAATTCCATTTCTATTGGACCTGAGCCGAGGATGGTGAAGGGGGGAAGGGACCACATCGTTTCATTCACCTGCCTTCTAAATGGGCGATTTGAATTTGTAAACTCCTTCCTTCTCTACCAGATGGGAAGCAACATGCTACAAAGAATGGGCATACTGAAGCTCCTTTGATTAAGATCAGCAGCCAAGATTTGCTTTCAGGACTGCAGCCTCTAAGCACAAAAGAATAGGCAATATATTGCATCTGTGTTAGCAATTCAACAGAGCTGCTTTCACTGTCAGGCAAACTTGAAAAAAAAAAATCTGTTTAACTGTATTTAGTTGTCTGCCTGCCTGCATGTTTCATTTTAAATGGGGTGAATTATTTCCTGTATTCTTGAGCAGACTTGCAGGAGCATGTCATTCCAGTAATATTTTTCTGTTCTTCTCAGTCCAATCTTTCTGATCAATTTCTTGTCTGTCTGAAGTGCAGTTATGCTCAATGTCTTCCATACTTTAAAGGTATTTCAAATTAAAAAAGCAGTCCTGTTCTTTGAAATCAAACTCCATTTAACACCTGTGTAACTGTTAGAACAGCAATAAGCCAAGACAAGGCCTTTCCAATGAAATACCAGAATGTATTGAGGGCAACTGCAGAAAGTTACCAAAAGAAGAAATATTCTAAATTTAGTTCTGATCATAACAGAGAAGAGCTCACAAAGAGCCTGAAAGTAATGGCTAATATGGATGAAGGGAATCACTGAATACCAGAGTTCACTATTCTAAAACTCAGAGCTAAAGACTAAAGACAATGAGCTCCCCCCAAAAGAGATACTAACACATTTGGCAAACTGATTAATAGAAACTATGGGGAAGAAGTTCCTGAAGGATAAAGGACTGCAGAAGAGCTGGCAGACACTAATAAAACAGGCTATACTGAAGATGACAGCAAATTGTCCTGATGCAGAGGTAAATGTTTATGGATTCAGCAAGAGCTCTTAAATGCCCGGGATATCAAGAATTTGACACACAATTAAGATGAGTACAAGGAATAATATAAGCATGGGAAGTTAATATCATAAAGACTAGGACACAAATAAATTGCAACTACCAAGGGGCATAAACGGTAGCAAGAAAGTTTCTATAAATGCTTTTCAAGTTAGAGGAAGACAAAGGAAGTATAAGTGCATTGCCAGGTAAAGAAAGAAAATAACAGACAACCCAGAGAAAGATTAAGTCAGTCTTTATACAAACAGGTAGCTGTAATCAGGTTTTTGATGCAATTAATTTAAACAAGAAAGAAAAAAAAAGAATAGGCTGAAACATAAAGAGAACAGGTTAAACATATTTAGATGAGCTACGTCTATTCAAATCCTGAGGGTCTGATGAAATTCACTCTGAAGCATTTAAGAAACAGCCTCTGAAAGTTCAAGCATATTTCTGAGAACTTCAGTAAAGGGGTCCCAGAGGACTGCAAGAGAACAGATTCAGTTATTATCTTCTTTTTTTGGAGGGGAAGGAGAATGCAGCAAATAGCCAGACTTTGAAACCCACAAAGATATTAGGACAAACTACTGAACAATCAACTACAAGATGCTGAAGGTGTTGAAAAAGTCAAGATTCATATATCAGAAGCCAATTCAGTCTTTTTTATTGGTGTGGTAAGAAGATAGAATTTTTTTATGATGAGAGTGGTGAGACCTGGAACAGGCTGCCCAGTTAAGTTATGGATGCCCCATCATTGGAAGTGTTCAAGGCCAGGTTGGATGGGGCTTTGAGCAACCTGATCTACTGAAAGATGTCCCTGCCCATGGCAGGGGGATTGGACTAGATGATCTTCAAAGGTCCCTTCCAATCCAAACCATTCTATGGTTCTATATTTGATATATCTTGACATTCATAACGCTTCCCGATATTCTCAAAGGCACATGATATTCTCAAAAGCAAGCCCAGTCTTCCAGATCTGCTCTTCTTTTCTCCCTGTTTGACCATTAGACTCGCTAGCTTGTTAATCACACTTGAAAGAGTTCTTGTAGTTCTCTACATAGCAACAAGAAGGGTCATGAAATCACAGTTTATGGCAGGTTCTTCTACAATTCCATTGACTGAGAATACTCTTTCCA
Organism: Calonectris borealis; assembly: GCF_964195595.1. Lineage (NCBI taxonomy): Eukaryota > Metazoa > Chordata > Aves > Procellariiformes > Procellariidae > Calonectris > Calonectris borealis. The sequence continues at coordinate 68,445,798 of NC_134313.1, read as the reverse complement.
TTCTAAAGACACATGAAATTTCCAAATAATTCTAGACAATACTGCTACTGCAGCCATCAAACTAGTTACTATTACGTGGAAGGATTTAATCCTGGTGTAACCAGCTTCCTCACAGATCATTAGCAACGAACACTGGCTGGTACCAGGGCATAATAAGGGCTTCCCCCGAAGACAGAATGGTAGAACAAGGAATGAAAGACATTTTGTAGAGAAAGGAGGGAAAAAGAGCAACCACGTCTGACTTGTAGCATGTTACAGTATGTTTTCAAAATCTTTTATTTAAATGGATTTATACTGTTTCCTGCTTTCTTGTCAGTTACCAAAATAAAATGCTACAGGAAGAGATGTTCTCCTTTATATAGAGACTTGCTCCTCTTTTCCAGGTATTTCAGCAGTGGCATATTATACTGTCTGTCATATAAAAATTGTTTTCTTCTTGATGTTGCAAGCACTAATTCAATGAAAATGGCCTAAATGATTACTCGCACACAATCAAGTGATTTGCAGGGGCGGGGGAAAGAAACGTGTGAAACGTGAATGTAAGTGTTCTTCGTATGAACAGCCGTCTATTTCAAGATCCAAGGCTGTGGGATCTTTTTCATGGAAGGCCACAACTATCTCATTTCTTAAGATACTTTAATTAGAGAATTCTCCACTTATCAAAACTCAGTCACAGGTCATGAGAAAAGTGTGGTGTAGGGAAAGAAAATCTACTTCTTGATTAACAATTATTCTTCAACTGAAATCTCATTTGTTTACTTGTTACTCTGGTCAGAAAATGCAGACTGGATACAACAATATAGATATGAGAGATACAGAAATTAAATACTACCACCTCCTCCTACAGTTGCAGATCTGGTTAAAGAGGCATCCTCCTGTCCTTCGAGTTGCTTTTTAAGCTCTTCTGCAGATTCAGAATGGAGCTGCAGGAAGTCTTTTATGGCGAATGAAGCTTCCTCTTTAACTGGATTTATCATTCTCTGCAGAACTGGGATGTCTTCCTGTCGGACTCGCAAACACAGTTTCTCCATCTCTCTCATGTTGGCTCGGAGTTGCTGTAACAGTTTTAAGAGTTATTTTGTAGCTTACTACATAAGAGCACCAGACACCTTTTGTGTTTGGGAAGCAACAATCATCTTGATTATCTTTAAATAATCATTAAAAATGCCATTTCTAAGTTTTAATAAACTATGACAAAAAAACCACCTCAAAAGCCCCAACTTTCAAGCAACCCCTATGTTCCAGGTCACCTCTCCGCTACATCCATTTTCGTTTCCAGACTGCATTGTTTGACTGCAGCTGGTTCGCCTGTCAAAGATGCCCCCAATTGCTGTAAAAGCCAGTGCCTCCGATACCGCAGTGAATCCTTCCTTTGAACCCATCCTGGGTCTCCCAGACTCTGTTATTTTCTGACCCAGTGCTATTCCCTGGTCTTTTTGTACTGCTCCTGCAGAAGAGTCACCCTATAAAAAATACAGTGCTCTGCAGAGAAGGGGCTCGTCCTCACTTAAGGTAGCTCAGCTTAGAGATGATCCCCTCTGAGTAAATGACCCATCTCCTACTCTTCCTAAGTCGGATGACAGTCCTGTAGCTGACGGTGACACCGAGCGAGTCAGCGATTTAGTCGCCTCAACCAGAGCTCAAAGCTGCCCATAGAGGAGGCGTCGGTACTTCCGAGCGCTTCGTACTCGGAGGTGCCACTACATCATAACCAGCTCGCTAAGTCTGTTGTATTTTTAGTATTTGCTTGTGCTTGTGAGTTCACTCAGTTCTCCATCTATAAAAAAATAAATGGGGGCGGCAGCTCCCAACACAGCAATCCCTAAACGGTGCAGTGAGGCGTCACCTGGACACATTGATGAATCTTTCTGGACGTGGCCTACTTTCCCTAGGGGAAACTAAGCTATCTGCCCCAGGAGAACAGGAACCAAAGATCAAGGAAGAGATGGTACCTATTATCTTCCCTGGCGAACTAATTTATCTGTAGTATTAGCCAACTGCAAAACAAGGGAGAAATATTTTTTAAGCCATCCCCATCAATATTTTGATTTTCTTGCTGTCAATTTTATAATTTATCCACTTCTCCAAGTAAAGAAGTCAGTTTGTTTCATTTTGCGTTTCAATTAAAGTATTTAACTAATTAATTCACTATGTAATTACTGAAGTTATTTCGGTGTCTGTGATCAATTCAAGCCTTTGCCAAAATATTTACACAGGTTGTAACAAGTTAAAATAATACCCAAATAAAGTAAGTGATTGCTTCTCAAAATTTGCCTTTTTTTATAATAAGCAACTGTGGTGATTATTGCACTTCAGGATACAATCATTTGCAACCCCCAACTACCCCAAAACTATCATTTTCATTTTGTAAAGACAACTTCAGGGACAAAGGAGAAGGATTACTTTTTTTTGCAATAGTTAGAATCACAGAATCATAGAATCATTAAGGTTGGAAAAGACCTCTAAGATCATCAAGTCCAACCGTCAACCCAACACCACCATGCCCACTACACCATGTCCCTAAGGGCCTCATCTACACGTCTTTTAAATACTTCCAGGGATGGTGATTCCACCACTTCCCTGGGCAGCCTGTTCCAAGGCCTGACCACTCTTTCAGTAAAGAAATTTCTCCTAATGTCCAATCTAAACCTCCTTTGGCACAACTTGAGGCCATTTCCTCTCGTCCTATCGCTAGTTACTTGGCAGAAGAGACCAACACCCACCTCGCTACAACCTCCTTTCAGGTAGTTGTAGAGCGCGATGAGGTCTCCCCTCAGCCTCCTCTTCTCCAGGCTAAAGAACCCCAGTTCCCTCAGCCGCTCCTCATAAGACTTGTGCTCCAGACCCTTCACCAGCTTCGTTGCCCTTCTCTGGACACGCTCCAGCACCTCCATGTCCTTCTTGTAGTGAGGGGCCCAAAACTGAACACAGTATTCGAGGTGCGGCCTCACCAGTGCCGAGTACAGGGGCACGATCACCTCCCTACTCCTGCTGGCCACACTATTTCTGATACAGGCCAGGATGTTGTTGGCCTTCTTGGCCACCTGGGCACACTGCCGGCTCATGCTCAGCTGGCTGTCAACCAGCACCCCCAGGTCCTTTTCCTCTGGGCAGCTTTCCAGCCACTCTTCCCCAAGCCTGCAGCGTTGCCTGGGGTTGTTGTGGCCGAAGTGCAGGACCCGGCACTTGGCCTTGTTGAACCTCATACAGTTGGCCTCGGCCCATCGATCCAGCCTGTCCAGGTCCCTCTGCAGAGCCCTCCTACCCTCCAGCAGATCAACACTCCCGCCCAGCTTGGTGTCGTCTGCAAACTTACTGAGGGAGCACTCGATCCCCTCATCCAATAAAGATATTGAACAAGACCAGCCCCAAAACTGAGTCCCCAAAACTGGGGAACACCAGTTACATGTTATATAGTTATATTATATAATATAGTTATAATTATAATATAGTTATATTCTTTTTTTCAGAAGAAGGATGAATATATTTGATTGGAATATCAAATATAATAAAATACAGAAATATTTCTTCAGTTACAAGAGTTTTGAGAAGATAAACAGTATTCACAACTAGCAAGAAGAGTCTGTGTGCAGGCATCTCCTGTGAGATCAACTTCTGTCTACAGCAAAAATAGAGGGGTATTTTTATTGCCTAGGCCTTTAAAATACAAAAATGCACACAACTTTTCTTTTTGTACAAATAAAAAAAAGAAATTTATAGTTTAAATTATACCACTTATTGTTTTAGGACAGAGTTTTTACCTAATTATAAAAAAATAAGGCTGTAATAAAAATAATATTCCTTGCATTACATTGTAAGATGATATAATAAATTATATTACTTATTGCATTATTTACCAGTTGTTATGAATATTCTTCTCACAGCAGAACAAGAGAATGGATTAACACCAGTGAGTGGTTAGAAAAAGAAAGGTTTTCTTTTACAAGAAATAATACAAACCAGGTACAGGTAATGCCTTAGAATGGCAATATTGCTTACCTGGAAAAGCAGAACTAGATGGAATTTATTTTATTTACATACACTAGTAGAATTAACTTTTTTTAACAAGTATGGAAAAAAATAGTAGAAATATAATTTGAGAAGAAGGAAATTAATACAACAACAAATTGAAGTAATGCTGCACGAGCCATATTAGGCTACCAAAGAAAAAACTATTGATTCATAAAAATCATTTGTCAAATTACTAAGAGTATATTCTATTGTATGCTTAAATTAAGAATACTACTAGTCAATTTAGGCTGCATTATTTAAGGCTAACCCCAGGTAAAAACACTGTTTAACAATTAAAAAAAGGGAGATACAAAAAATAACTTTGTAAGATATTGAGTTGAATTAGAAACATGGTACCCAGTAATTTTCCTCATACATTTCTCGTCTTAATCTACCTTGGTTTTCCTGTTATCTTCCTCCCATGGTCTGCCCATAAGTACTGAAAAAGGGAGAACGTCATCACTGTCATAGTCCACCATGTGCCAAAATTCTCAGTTTATAAAATCTTGGCATTTCATTTAAAAGACAAAACGGGACTATCTAGACACAACAGTTAATTATCTATTTTGTGAAAATTATATGCAGGAGACTGAGTGAATCCTGCTGTTCTGTTTCAGGAAGCAAAATTATTATTATCCTATCTTTGGACATAATGGAGATAAAAAACAATACACCAAACAAAAACATGTTGTGAAACAATGACAATAGTGAGTTTGGGATGAGTTAGTAATGCTTCCAAAGCAGTTTCTTTAAAAAAAAAAGAAAATTTCCCAGTTGAAATTGAGTTAAAATACAGCTCTGCTAGGGATCTGCACCACTGCAGCTGCCGCTGGGGCAAACTACCAGTATAGCCAATGCACGAGTATAATGAAGGTGCAGCGACCAGCACAACTACCAACTTGCTGCTGGAGTTTTCAAAAATCCTGAACAGAAGCTTCAAGAGATACAAACGACCCACCCCAAGGAATGGCTAAATCAGATCCTCACTTTCACTGTTCATTATTATATTGCTGATCAAAGAAAAATATTTGTGAGAAAGAAGATGGAGGAATCAGATGATGATATTTGCCTGCTTGGTGAAATTTAATTTTAGTACCTCTTCCTTTGTGGTTTTGGAGAGAGGACTCTTGTTCCATTTATTGTCAATTAAACAGAAGCTAAACTGATTCAGCCTAGCAAGAAAGCTAAGCCCTGCTGCGAGCAGACACGTCTTAGGAGCTCACCAGGGTGTAACATGATAAATGTTATGGATATGCAAATGACTGTGACTTCTTTTCATAATCATTTTAATGGGACAGAGTTTAATTTCTGGGTAGAGCATAAAAGTATATCACCCTCTTCCCAACTGTTTCCACTTTTAAAACCAAGCTTACTTAGCGAAGAAGGTAATACAAAATCCTGTTTTCATTTATGGGAACTCCTGAGTTTCGAACTCACCAAATTCAGCTGAAAAGACACAGAATTTTTCTTTATAATATTTGCAATTTTGGTCTGTTAACTTCCAAAACCAACTCAGTCTTTGTTTCAAATGGCTTTCTCACAAAAAATGTATGACAATAAAGCTGGCGAAAACCTTGGGAAGTCATCCCTTTAAAACATGATCCATCATCCCTATTTTATTTCTGACAGTTGTTTATTGACTCTGGCCTTAAAAGTACTTCTTTATGAAGAGCTACAACCTCCTTGACATTGTATTACAAGAATTCATTATCCTAATTGCCATGGCATTTTTCCTCATGTCTAACAGAAATCTCTCTTGCCTCAGTTTAAACCAGGTATTTCTAATCCTCTCCATTCAAAACGAGAAAGACAAACCCTGTCCTCTTTGCAACCATCTTTTCTGTATTTGCAAACAGACAACACGCCACTGTCAGGCGTTCTTTGAGCAAAATAACTAATTTGTCAGTCTTTCCAAATAAGCCCTGTTTTTTCCCTATTTCTGACCATCTTCATTGCTTTCCCTGAATATTCCCTAATCAGTCCATAGCTTCCTTAAAAGTGTGGTGCCCAAACTGGAGTAACTATTCTACCTGGGATCCTACTAATGTTGACCAAAGAGATTGTATGAGAGGCCGCACTGACTATTCTCCCGTTTATACATCCCGCTACTTTATTTGGCTTTTTTGTATCACTACCACATTATTGGCTCACTTTTACTCTGTGTCCCTCAAGTTCTCTCCTGCAGAAGTGCTGCCCCCACCAGCTTCCCACGCTGGATCTATACAGCCAACGATTGCCCTTGTCCCCGTCCAAAAACATACTGATTTTTCAGGTCTTTTCTCAACATCATTATGAATTCTAATCCTGTCCTCTCCACCAGAATCCCAGAATCCCTTAGTCTCTCTCAGGTTTATGCTGTTTGCATATTTTTGCTGTATAATGAAACTAATGTTACATGGCTATTATATAGTGCTTTCATCCCTAGGTCTCAAAGGACATTATTGGAGTAAGGTTCACTGTTGTTCTTGAATAGATGCAGAACTGAGGTAGGGACACAAAGTCTGAGCCTAGTTTTTCTAAAGTGTCCACAAATTTGGAGGTAGGTCTGGGAGATCCACCAGGATGATGGATTCACTATATTATGTGAATAAATATAATGGATTTTTTTCAGAAAACTAAATGATAAGTGGCATGGTTTTCACAAGTACTGTAAAAAAATCTATTTTTTTACTCTATCAACACATCCAAAATGGAAAGAAACAGAGAAGTCATGCATCATGAAGTTGCACTGCTTTTCCATTCTTTTCAAAATCTTTACAAACACAATCAATAAAAAAATAAAGAATAAATTATAAATTTCTATCAGAAAGTAAAATACAAAAAGAGACAAATGAGTGAAAGGAGAGCTTCATTTATACTTTTTTTTTTAAATCACTGTTGCTGAAAATGACTGTACACATCTGCCCATTAAGCTTACCTTATTACTCAGCACACAGTTTTAAATAAATAAAAGAAGGAATTATTGTAAGTATTCAGTTGTTAGAATTATCTTTAAAAACACAAAGTATCTTCCCATATTCTGCTCCTCCTAAGTGGTTTATGAACAGGAGTTCCTCTACAGATGTCTTGGACGTGTGAGAAAAATGATAGACTCCCTAAGGGATTCAGAAGTCTTAACAGCAATTTTCAGAAAACCAATAAACCTTATTTATGCAAAAGAGTAAAACTACTTTTTTTTTCAGTATTTGTTTTTCAGAGCAGTAATTTTTCTTCACTAATGGTGACAGCTGAACTTTCAAACCTGATGAAAAAATAGATGCTGTGTTTCCATAGGCTTACTGTAGGCCACCTTAAAATATCATCATCACTTCACACTCAAATACATAACACTCCTGAACATCACCACCAATATTATACCAGCAACACCTGTCTCTTCTGTGCAACCGATTTCATTACAATTGAGAAAAAGTAGCGGATGACAATGAAGAAGGAAATAATGGAATTCCTATTCAACGCAGCAGGCAAACGCACGCACACGCAGCGACCCGCAGTACTGTGCCATAGCAGAGAGCTGGGCTACACTGCCAGAGCATGCTGTTGATTAAGGACACATAACACCACAAGGAAAAGAGGTAGTAACAAGCATAAGGACACCCCAGTGCTTCAGTGCTGACCCAGCGTGAGGCCCCCGGCCACTGGGTCCGCATGGCTTGTACAAATGTCAAAGGGCTGAGATAGGACCAAAACCCTTGAAAAGGCAGTAGTGACTGGAGCTGTAGGATTATTTCCATGTAACACGTGATACCTCTACCAGTTATGGAAATATCTGAAGTTCTATCTAAGGCCCCCAGCAACAGCTACCTGAAAATCGCAGAATAATTATCTGCTTCAGCCACGTGTCCTTGGCAAGGCTGATGTTCCCAGAGTGCTCAGAAAGTCCAGCACTTCACCTACTCTATCCCCATCAGGCTACACTGCTGCTAATGCTACCAGCTAACTGAATCCTGGTGGTCATGCCATTATTACACTCAATCTCTGCCATCATCATTTTTCGTCTTCTTGGTTGTATTATCATTAAATGTAATCTCATACACATTTTCCAATAGTTCACACTTTAAACTATTTATGCTGAAATAGTACATGGATGACACGGGATCTGTCGCATCCAACAAATCGGTCCCTTTTTCTCTTTATCTCCTGTCTTCTGTGCATTAATCACTGTCAACTCTCCCTCCATTCTGCATGTTGTCGTTTTAAATTAAGAAGTAAATAGCGCCTCCAAACAAACCCACCACCTTAAACCCTCTCAAACATAAATATGATTTCTAAGAAAGTATTGCAGTAGCTTAGCTGTGCAAATGTAATCTTGCCTTCACTTATCTTCTCCGGACTTTGTTCAAAGTAATGTAATAAAGGATATATGTTACAAATTTCTTGGCATAGGTCAAAGAAAATCTGACTTTAAGGATATATTTACCTTTCAGATGGCCACAGGCTGCAATAGAGAGCTGATTTTACATGACCCTGCACTGATACCACAAACAATCTCCTGCAGCAACAAAGGCACTCATCTACCCTGCTTCTCATGCTTTCCCAGTATATTGCGTAGTGTTCCAGAAAGATATTTAATTTGAAGACTGCATAATTTTAAAGATAGTACAGAAGACATGAGCCATACAACTAAGCTTTGAAGATTTATGCCAAAGAGAGCTGATTGAAAACCATCTTTTACTTGTAAACCATTTTCAGTTGAAACGGAAATCATAAAAGTGAAAAAGAAAAAAAAAAAAGATTTTTCAAGTAGCTTTCCACGTTCGAGCAACACAGTGGAGAGACTACGTCTGCGTAGGTATGTTTTGCAGAACAGCGTCTCCTTTTGCAGGCTAAATATAGACTAAAGCCAGATCATTCATCCACAGTATTTTTCCTTTTTTTGTTCAATGCCTTATATCCTCTCTAGTAACTGCAGCATTTTTCTACCTCTCACTATGAATATGATCAAAGCAGTCCTTAGGTGTTACAACAAAATACTGCCATTTCATTGAAATTAACTTAAATCTTGCAATAATTAACCAATTGTATGGCATAGTCAGCATATATGGGGCAAAGCCTAGCAAAACCGGGTATTTATTCAGGCCCTAACATTTTAAGAAGTCCACAGACCATTCCTAAAAATGAAAATCTAGAAGAGCACATTCGTGAAAACTAATACACAGTATATAAGAGCTATCTTCTCAAGGGTGTTATCATGCCCTATACAAAGATTTCCCCAGTTTCTTCACTTCCTTTTTTAGAAATCTTTAATGTGGCATCCAGTCATCAGAAAGAAGAGGTATACATTTATGCTCATCTATACTTCTATTATAATTTTGACCATCATCAAAAGTACAATAGAAGTAATTATTCTGGGTAAACTGAAAATTCGGAAAAATGGCTAATTATGTGCACATGGATTAAATGTAGAGTGGCTGTGCATATATTTGTCTAAAACTTGTGGCGGATGCCTTGGGTCAATATTGACTTAGGGATTCCTAATGTATTTTTACAACATCTAATTTTGAGAGCAAAGTGTGTGCTGCAGAGAACATTTGGTATCACAATAATTAATCTGATTTCTTCGCAAACAAACAGATCACAAGTCCATTGGTAAACATTTAGACAGCTCACAGCAAACACATTCTACATGTAATATAATTTATTATCAAGTACTCCAGACTCCTAACTATTTAATTAAAACAAAGAGCTAGTCGATTCCTTTTGATGGACCCAGATACTTACTCTGCTCTCTGGGTATCAGAATATGAACCACTTTAATGCAAAACTTGCATCCAGATCTAAAAGCAATAAGCATTAAATAAAATAGAAGGAAATTTATTTTGGCTGAAAGTGAAAATGGCAGGCTCTAGGTTCAAGACAAATATAAATGTTTCTAGAGACAAATATGAGGTTTTATTACTAAAGCACTTAATGTATTTAAAAACATCATCTTCAACATGGTTACTTTTTTTCTAATTATTCATAGATTTTGTCTTGCTAAACAAATGATACTGGTAATAAAGAATTCCAAGAGAAGCCTTTTCTCCCCTCAGATGTGAAAACAGATTAGAGCACAGGTGTAAGCAAACACCTGCTTACTACACCACACTTGCTAGAATGCCACTGTTTTAACAGGACTTCCACATTTGGAAGACTCTTTCAATATTAAGAATAAACTTATTTTATATTCAAATTTCAAAAATGCTTTGTGAAAAATCAAAATAAACATTCAAATCTCCAAACAACAGAAAAATCAAGTGGATTTCATATATAACGTCTTATAATCTACACTAAAAAAACTCATTAACTCCAGCTCTGCCTACTGTCTAATTCTGTTATTCAATTAGGATTAAGTTTTTCTTTCTGAGTTTTTTTTTTTCATTTCACTGTGGGTCTAATTTCCCACAGTACGGCACTACAACAAACTTGGGAATTTACAGTATTAGAATTATAAAATACAGTGGTTTAGGATTGTGCTACCCCTGCTGGCAAAGCCTGCTTGTCTAGATGCAGCGAAGGTCACAAAAGGTTTGTTCTAGTAACAAAGTCATGTCCCTCCTCTGAACAACACCTATGAAACCAACACAAGATGCCTCTCCTGCTGGCAAAGATACGTCTGTCCCCAGAATTTTGCCAGTACAGCATGTTATAATCACTAGCTGCTATATCTGTCAGCAAACTTTGCAGTGCAAATCTGGTCTTTGTGTTTTTCTGTACTGATAACATTCTTTGGCTGTGTGCTATTTAGCAGCGTGAAGGCTGATGTTTGGCCTTAGCTTTTGCATCATTTTCATCAAGACATGCATTTTTTTAGAAGCAGATGTGAGATTTAGAAACAGATGTGTGCTGAGTTATGGGTGACTATGCATGAAGTCACTGAGATGATGCCATGCTGACAAATGTGCCTGGTATTTCCTCCTTTGATGATATTATGCATCTAACAAGATTTGCACACCAAAGTAGTAGTCCAGATGTTCTGTGTTTGGCCTGAAACCATACCTTAAAATTAACAGTATCTCTTATTGCAATTCCTGTCTTTCAATTTAGTAATGTAAGAGGATAGTTTGCAAAAGACCAGAGTCTCCAAACTTTTGTTGTTCAAGAATCCTGAAACATTTCTGACTGCATTTGCCTCATAGGACATAATTAGGAAATCCCTACCTTTTAAACAAAGTAAAGCAATGCCATATACTTGTCAAATCCATCTGTCAAATACACATCTCTGTGAAGATCCATCCCTGAGGTAGCCAGTACTATGTATGTAATTTAATTCCATTAATATCACAGTCATTTCAATAGCCTTACCTGAACTGTTCGTCCTGCGTTAATGTGCTCTTCGTGCAATCTGTCCCAGAGCCTGCATCTTTGATACTAAAATAAAGGAAAAATAGTCCATATAATTGCTATTTTTACCAACTAGCTATGCAGAAAAAAGGAGCCTTCAGTAAATAATCACTTTAATTTTCCAAAATTGACAGTATAATACAGATATAAATATAGAGACATTATAATGAAAAAGAGTAGTAAAATAATAGAACTAGAAGCTGTGATTCCTGGAATATGTGCTGAAACCATCAAAGAATGCATTTATACTAGACAATATTAGAACATTCTTTTTAATTGTTTAAATAACAAGACAAAATATTTACCATGATTTGTGAGGTATTTTTATGTAAAATTTAATTCCTCAATTTCTAAATATGCTTTGTTACCAATAAAAAACTTTACTTAGAGCCTACATCTTTCCTTAATTCTTTTCATAATTTCAGAGGCCACAGTAATAAAGACCACAAGTTACTCAGCTTCCTAAAATATAACGAGAAATCTGAAGTTACTATTTCTTTTTGGAGAAAAATGTTATTTCATGTTAGGATTTTGTAGTGCTCTGGAAGAGAAAAGGTTTAGTGTTGTTCAATTAAGTCAGATTAAAGTGATTTTTCTAGGAAATTAGCAACTTCTACATAGATTATTATGCCATTAAAATTGCTGTCATTGTTCTTTAAAATAAAATGGACAAAAAAATCTGTATCAACAGTAGATCTTCCAATTCAAACATCGCTGAAAGAGTACTGAAACAGGAATTTCTGAGGGGGGAACAGAAGGGGTTTGGGGAAAAATTACCTTTCCAATTTCAGCTGACTGTAATATATTGTCCATGTATCGAATAATAAAAAAAACTGTTTTCCAGTTAAGAACAAGAAGAATTCCTCAGGAAACCTTTATTGCTCTTTATAATTTCTATTAGAAAGGCTCAGCACATTTATCTGCTTTATATATTTAGTAGTTTTGTTACTTTACTTTGAAATTGCTAGCATGCTAGCGATGACCTCAGAGAATCCAATGACTTAATACACCCAGTGCAGTGACATTTATGTGGTCAGAGAATTCTTCCTTGTTAACGTCTCTTTGTCACCCGACACAAAGTAGGCCATACTCCTGGGCAATATTCACTCTGGGGGACTCAAGGATAGCAAACCTTGAGGAGGGATGGTATTGCCGTTATTTATCATTAACAAATACATGTAAAACTAAGGGAAGTCCATGAAGTAAAAATACCTGGAATTCCTTAACAGGAATCCTAACCTGTTAAGAGTGGGTCCAGAGGATGGTCACAAAAATGGTGAGAGGACTGGAACACCTCTCCTATGAAGAAAGGCTGAGACAGTTGGGGTTATTCAGCCTGGAAGAGAATGCTCTGGGGAAACCTGATTGCAGCCCTTTGATATATAAAGAGGGCTTAGAAGAAAGATGGAGAGAGACTTTTTACCAAGGCCTGTAGTGACAGGACAAGAGGCAACGGTTTTAAACTGAAAGAGGGCAAGTTTAGATTGGACATAAGAATGAAATTTTCTACGATGAGGATGGTGAGGCAGTGGAACAGGTTGCCCAGAGAAGTTGCGGATGCCCCATCATTGGAAGTGTTCAAGGCCAAGATGGATGGGGCTTTGAGCAACCTGACCTAGTGGAAGATGTCAGGGGGGTTGGACTAGATGGTCTTTAAAGGTCCCTTCCAACTCAACCCACTCTATGTTTCCATGAGTCTATGACACTTAAATGTAATTGTGCTATAACCAAATAGTTTGTATTCCACATTAGAAATACAAAACATAACATTACTCTTAGACAATCTCTTTTCCTCTTTGTCCCATTCTCTTTCGAGAACTCTAGAAAGAAACCTTCGTGCTTATGCTTTGGATCCCTTCCATTTCTCCTTGAAAGTATCCAGTGGACACGGAGAGAACTCAAAGCTTTTGATAATATCCTCTGCATTAATTTTTGTAGCAGGCAGTCCTCACCAACATTTCTAAAAGCTCTGTAATAAATGTCTTACACAAATCTATACATTCTGATGACTGAATAAGACTCAGATATCTTAATTTCTCATTTTGTGTCACCTGTATGAATCTTCCCACCACAACAATGGTCCCCAGACAAAGTAAAAAGTGTTTCGCAAACATTCTTTAACTTTGGCACAGTCATGGGAAATGAAATTAAAACTGAGAAAAGGATGCCATGTCTTACAGCACTTTTTTTTTTAAAGGACTGTTGCATATCATCAAAAAAGTTTAGGGCAGCGTGCCAAAATCTCCTATAGTACCATGACAATTGCTTTCATCTAACAGAAGCTAATAGAAAGTTCTAACTCTTTTGGATAAGCATGCATTTTATTCCCTCTTTTGGAGTGAAAGATCATCCAATCCACAGAATGTGCTTTAGAAAACAAGAACTTTTGGGGGAAAACATGAAAAGAAAAAAAAAACAAAACCAAGTATAGAATACTGATTTCTTAAGGATGTAAGTTTTAAGCCTTCAGAAACTGTCATATGGAAAGTTGGACTCTCAAATAGTTGAGAAGCAATGCTATGACAATGGATTTATGGTAGCCACTTCCTCAGAAAAGGTGTACTCAAGGTCAAATTTCATTATATATTGATTTTATAGTTTCTTCAAACAGTGATTTAGTAGATTAATTGTTTGGACTATCTCTGGAACCTAAGGTTTAAATCAATATTCATGAAATGAGGTTAGAGATATTGGCTTCATCGTAAGTAAATAATGTTGCTGCTCTAAGCAATTTGACATAATTAGTGATTTTTGCTTAAAAGTAGCCTGTAAAACAAACAGGACCAGATTCTACAAAATTATCCTTTTACCTCTAGGGATGTTTGGTTTACATGGCTGAACGTTAATTTTACAAAAAGTGTTTTAGAGAAAACCATTTAAGCAGCTGAGGCTGACAGCTCACAAAAGTAGTGTAACATATTCGTTATGGCTAAAATGCATGTAAAAGATATAAAAATGTAAATTATTATGGAAGTATTTCAACCAAACTAGTGCTAGTGTTCTGATAATCTAAAACTATCTGGAGTGACAGATTTCAAATTCAGATTTGCCATATTTTTATTCTCGCCTTCTCATAAATCTAACAATAGAGTGAACTTTGGACTATTTATAGTTCTTACAGCCAGAAAAGTATAAAAAAAGAAGAAACTTTCAAATTTTAAGAACATTACAGAGTGTGGACTTTTTAAAGAATCTGGCATTTAGGGATTATTTTCATACTCAGATGTATTACTTCTCATAAATGTTTGTGTCTTATATTTTTTGTCAATACACAGAAGTTCTGAAGCCTTCAGTACTGCTGAATACCTTCTGGTACAGATACCAATTTGAAGGTTTTATCCGTAGTTATTTGTTTCTCATAATTCTGTTAATTACTAATTCAAATATAAAATCTGCCAGGACTCATACTGTCAGAAAGACAAATCTGTAGTAAAGGTTGCTACCACTTCTTGCTTTCATAGAAGTGTTGTTCTAGAGGAAACACAGTTAACACTTTAAAGAACTATGTTTACAATTATTTAAGGATTTTTCTGAGATGCAAATTTTATTATGTTGACTGAACAGATCATTCGCATTGATACCAACAACCTGAAAATCTCAAGAAATGTCCAAACCAGATACTTTTAGATTGCATCAGATTTTTACATTCAAAATATAAAATTCAACTCAATAAAGCATCCTGGTATTTCAATGTGATCATTGAATCTCATCACAGAAACGCTGCAGTTTGTATTGCCTATAATTAAACTCCAGCTAAGCATGAGTTTCTGACAATGCTTTGAACAAAGTGTTGAATCAGAACTAACCTAAAGACTCATTTTATCGTGAGTGCTAATATTTTCTGCATTTTCTTCTAGACACAGAAAACTATCCTTACAACAGTCTCCCCTTCTGTCTGCAAAACAGGAATGCTTAACTCAAATGAGTTGCTGGGCCAATAAAGACTTCAGTTGACCAACACATGGCTGAATTAAGTGGAATGTTTTTCACCCCTTCCCTGACAGCATGGTAACACTATCTGGCTAGATACAGTATAATTATTCTTTGTCTAAATACGTAAAAGATTTTCAGCAGGATCAACCAGTAACTGGCTACCTCTCCTCACTGACCAGGTTCTGCAAAATGCAGCAATTCCTAAGATCATCTCTCACACTGGTAAGTACTACACAGGGTAAAAATTGATCATGTCTCTGTTTCTCATTGCAGCACCCAATGCCTTTTGAAGCTTCTTGATAGGGTTTTTATATAAACTAAATGAAGGGGGGGTCTACATATATGGACAATACTTAGCAAAGAATCTATTTAGCTGTACAAAGTAATACTCTTCCAAAAAAAAATCAAGCAGCGTAACAGTTATGCCCATCCCCTCCATCCTCTCTCCCTAATTACTACCTTACACAAATCAAAAGCTTATCTTTACCTTCAAAGTGCAACAAAACCATTTGTGTAACGCTAATGTGCCCTGCTAATCACTTCCCATTCTGTACTGGCAGGTCAGCTCCCCCCTCCCATCACCAGACTACCTTTTTCCAGTGACCACCCGTTTGCTCCTCTCAGGCAAGGCTGTAGCTTTTATGCCACCCTTTTGCGGGTATTTATTAACTGCATCCCTTCATTTCTGACTGCCTTCCTCAAGACTCTGAAGAATGGTACACCTTACTGCTCCACACTCACTGATGCTGTTGGTGTTAACTGAAATGCTGCCCTGAAAATATAATTTTTAACATAATTTTAACATAAGCCAACTGTGGACCAAAAACTACCTCTCTGCAACCAAGAAATCCCTCTTGGTGGATTATGACAAATGCATGTTGCTTCCATGTGCAGTTGTGCAGCTTCTGGTTAGAGAAAGAAGGGAACAACCTAGCTACCAAGACTGTCTATATTTGAATGAAACAGCTTGCATGGAAAAGCTATTATTACGATGCTTTCCTCTAGGCATCTCTGAATCCTGTCCTATTCCACATTATTCTTCACTAGTTGCCCTTAGCTAGCTCTGCCGCCACTGCTAGGTACGGGCCGTGCACACTGAGAGACGTACACACTGATCCCTGGAGGCTGTACACCTCGCCAGGGCAATTTAACAGTCAAGGCTGCTTGCTCCCCCATCTTCTCACCCAAGAGCAAGCTAATAGTGATTCCTCTGTACTCTGGCTAGAATGCAAACTCAATTAATTGTTCTTTATGATTCTAAGCTGGAGAACAGAAAGCTGCTCCTGGCTGCTACAGTACGGGGCTGCTGCAAACTGGCCAATTACAAGGCAAAAAAATGCTGAATCAACTGGCGTCTAGGTAATGTAATGAATTATACAAATATGGAATAACAAAGAGTAAACAACATGCTGTGACTGAAAAAATAGGTCATCTCATTCAGCAGTTATTGCTTCAGGCAAATATTATACTAACACACTTTTCAGTTTGTGAATATTGCAGTTCATATCCTTATTGTACCCTTATTACACCCTTACCTGGAAAGAGTCAAATGATTATCTCCCATCATTAGTACCAGCAGCCCCAGGTCTTCCTCTATCCCAGTTTTTCTCCCGTGCCATCGTCAGCCACCATTTCTGCACTTTCACCTCCCTTACAAGCTCCCCCCACCCAATTCTTTATCCTTTATTTACGTGAGCCAGGAAGAGTTTCCTCTTGCACCCAAGTAAGGGAAAGTAAGAGGATGAGACAGTGGGAATGCAGAAAAATCATTTCCCTGTTTTCATTCTCAGATTCAGGACCAATCAAATTAGCAACTCCAGGAATGAGTTCTGCTAATTTCTAAGTACACGAGCATGCCTTAGTGTTGAGTAAATCTTTAGCAATCTGCAGCTGGTGAAGTTCAACCAGTATCTACTGAGTACCTGCAAACCACTTTTTTTCCAGAATCGTACCTCTTGGCCAAAAAATGGCAGATTTTTAAAGGCACAGCAAAATGTACAGTCCGGACAAAGACCACCCCACAAAAATATCTCAAGTGTACCAACACGTCACTGCTTTGAAAAGAAATTATTACTAAGCTATCAATCACTTACTATCACTTAAACTAAGCATTTTTTATTAAAAGAAATGACTATCACTTGAACAACATTATTTCCTGACTATGTTCTCAGAAACAAAGACATGGATTTATTTTCCCTCCTCCCCCATCCCCAAACTACTCGAGGCAGAAACCTGGCATGGAAAATTTCATCCAACAGGTTACTCACTTGGTAAAGTTACAGTAAAGTTATGGTAAGAGTTGTGAACAAATGACAGCAGCAAAATGCAAAACAGTTTCAACAATACATTATACGCACCCTTCAGACCATACCTTTAGGAAATCAAAATCACGTTCACCTATTTTCTTCCAATTTCTTCATTCCTTCCCAACGTGTTAAAAAATGTAGGTGGGTGTCCTATGCCATCCAGATTTACATATACACTTGATTTTATACATTGTGAATAAGCCTAGTCAAATTAATACAATGTATGATTTTTCAGAAACATGTGCAGAACTGCGCAGAACTATAGACACTCACTGTTGCTGATTTTTCTGTGGTGGTAAGTATAATCTTTTCTAAACAAATATATTTTGTATGGTCATTTCAAAACTTCCATTGCAATGTTGATATTATGACTGTAAGTGTGTTTCTGAGACGCTCACTCTCTTCCTTTTTTATTGGTGTCACCTGTTTTAGTAAATCTCTTACCACCTTCCTCAACAAACCAGTCTCTCTGCTTCTACAGGCTATATCTATACTAATAAACAGAGATCGAGAATGTTTCAAGTCCGAAATCTGGTCATCTGTGCTGTTAAATTGTTAGAACTGTCCCTGGCCATGCCAAACAGCTCTCTCACATAAAGAGTTCCTGAGAACGACTGAGGAGTTATAAACACAGAACAGAGGCTATTCCCCATCAGCAGTGTGGATACAGCCACCCTGTTTTGCAGAATATGAGGATTTAATAATATGGACATAGGCCATTTCATGCCAGACAACTGTCCTGTGCATGTTTATTTTACCAGTACAGGCATTGCCACAGTGTATGCAAGAATTTAACTTGAAAGCATATTCAGTTTCACTGGCAAGTGTGAGCTGATGTCAACAAGCAGCACATAAACATACTACAATTTTGATACAATTCCTCTTCTATTTACTTAAATAATTCAATCTTTCTATTTTTCTCAACTCAGTTTAAAAATATATAGAGAAAAAGATAGGTATAAACAATAAGTTACTCAGAATAGTTGGCAGCTAACCACTGTGACTTAAAAATAAAGAATATTGGGCTGCTTTCCTTACAATAACTTTTTAACACAGAACAGTAATGTTTCTCACTCTGTAGACTGACTAGTTACTACAAATGTAAAAGCCTTTGTACACACTGAATTACCAGACAATACTGAAGTTTCATTTTTAGACAAATTTGAATTAAAGTATTTCATAATCAACTTTTCATCGAAATCTCTATATAATCTTCCAGTGTGCCTGCTTCTATACTGTAAAAAGAACTACATTAGTAAAAAGTGAACACTAACCTTCTCAATATTTATTTGGTGTTTTCGTAACCTTTCCAAATCTGTTGGAATTGCCACTTTAATGAATTTCTGAATGGCAGGTTCAATTCGACGGAGTTTAACTTTTTCATCATCTTCAGACATCCTAAAAGCAGCTTTCAAGTCAGCACTTGTCCAGTATACCTTCACCAAGGTAGAAACCCCTAAAAATCAAAGAATTACAGGCTTACAAAAATGTGGTAATTTAGAATCACTTTTTAAAAGAAAGCAAAATAAGGTAAATCAGTCTTTCCAATAATCACATCTATTCCAAAACCACATTTGAGCAGTATTAACTACTTAAAATCTGGATACTCTATTTGCATTTAAATGTATTATTTCCATTTATTTGCAGGCTTTGGGGATCATTTTACATAGACAGAATTTAACACTAAGAAAAAAAAAAGCTAAATAATTAAGGCAGATGCAAACATGCTTTGCAGCATAATGATAGATGGAAGCCTTTCAAACAAACTTCCAATTAGATGCTTTGCTTGATCAGAATTCAAGTTTTGCCAATTTACATTCTGAATCACCTTAAAAATTGTAAAACATGTCCTGAAAAGACACCAAAATAAAATTAATTTTGGAAGTCCATTTCCTAGAAAGGTTAAGAGCTCCTGAATCAAGATTTGCACTCCAAGCTGCATTTGTCCCTTCCTGAAAATGACGAAGGCATCACCTAACAAGGGGTTTTAAACAGGTAGCTGAAATATTTGCAGGAC
The DNA here is from genome assembly GCF_964195595.1 of Calonectris borealis. Classification (NCBI taxonomy): domain Eukaryota; kingdom Metazoa; phylum Chordata; class Aves; order Procellariiformes; family Procellariidae; genus Calonectris; species Calonectris borealis. The sequence continues at coordinate 68,426,211 of NC_134313.1, read as the reverse complement.
TGGTACATAAGCAGCCTGAACTCTGTTCCCTGCATACCCATAAAACATAACTTTGAAGTTTCACTTCTCTGAAAGAAAGATACGTAGAACTGTATATAATAGCATTTATCTACAGAGCATATGAGTAATATAAAGGAATTCCACCATGCTGAATGCACACAAGGGGCAAGAAAAAATTACTGTGAAATAATTCTGTCGTTTTAATACTGTATAAACAGAGGTTATTTAAAGGAGATTTTCTTTCTGTATATTTCTTTTTTAACAAAAAAAAAGAAGTTGAAGTTGAATTGCAGACACGTATGAGAAAGTTTTATCACAAGTGTCAGTAAAAAAATACGTGCTAACTTGGTTATATGAAAGCACCTGTACTACAACAGCAACTGCATCAGGTGGCTTTCCCTGATTTTCCTCTTCCAGTAACCAAACTAATTTAAAATAATTAAACTAGCATAATCCTCCTGGTACAGATTAGGCACAGCAGAATGTAACAGATTAAAAAGTTTTCTTATTTTTCACACAGACAAACAGTGAAATTAGACATTATTTTTCTCACATCTAACTGGGGTGTGAAAGTGCAGAGGCAGAGTGTTGAGGTTTTTCTGAGACCTGTGATCCCTGCAGGTAGAGAGAACTTGAAGGTAGACACCAGTTGACGGCACTGGGTCTTCGACTGAACCGCTCAAAGTTCAGTCACAGCCCTCACTTGGAGGGCATGTACAAATCTCCCTCACCTTCAAAGGAGCCAAGTGGTAAGCATCTTCCATCAGGCCAGTGAGAAAGCTGACAGCGCTTCTGGCAACGGGAAGCTGGGTTTCTAGAGGAACACAGTCCCAGATTACTCTCCTTTTCCAACACAGTTGCAAATAAAACAATGCTGTGTTTTTCTGAAGAAGAGAATGCTAAGAGAAGACTCTCCTTTATCTATCCCATCCAACAAAGAAACTGAAAACTGTGGAAAACCGACCATTTACTGAGAGTAGAACAAGTTAGGGGAATCAACCTTTAAGGTTTCAACTGCAGAGTTACCACTGATACACCTTTTCCTTTTTCAGAACCTCAGAAGGAAATTATTTCATCAATTGACTTTGCAGTCATTGCTGCTTTGCAAGTAACAGAGAAATATACTATCAAGCAGTCTTACAAATCCCCTTCTAACCCAACACATTTAATATTAATAGGTCTTTGTCCAAATCTCCAAATAAACATGCAGGGGGTGGTCGCATATTTTTGGGAATGTAAAAAGAACTTTAATCCTTTTGTGTTGATTTACTCTTTCCAAGATTCTAAAAACAGTAGCTTAAATGCAAGATGATAAAAAATACATCAGTTCTTTTATTATACCTTGGTCACTACGGTCCCTAACACTTTTGAAAAGAGCCACTTATATCTCACAGTTGAACTCCATTTGGAGCCTAGACCAGATCTTTTTTTTCACAATGAGCAAAGGATAAAAAGCATCAAACTCCAAACTGCAGTACTTCCTCTTCGAATACACATTTAATTTCCTGACAGCTTATACACTAATCCACGAGTTTATGAGCTAGAATTAATTAAAATTTCGTTCCTTAAAGATATTTAGTAGCCATGTCATGCTTTTCTTTAATATTGAATCATCTTGAAGAAGCAAATTCTTCTTGAAGACACAAATTCTTCAAACTTATCTCACAACGTGAACTCACAGAAACCCACAGCCCATTCTGTCTTAGAACAAATACAGCAGAGATTAAGCTAAATCCATCATAATTTTGTCCTTCATGTCCTTTAATGACATCTAGAGATTGATAAGAGTCAAAACTGACAGATTAGATGACTTATAAACTGGACTCCTGTGAAAGCAGAGTTAATGTAACCAACAGCCGTATGTCTTGAGTAGGTAATCTGAATAAGCAAGTTTTAAATTCAAAGATTTGGCTGCATGCAGGGCTCTGGATAGTCATTTTCTTCTCCTTAAAAATTCCCAGACGGTAAACTAGCTTTCATGACAGTGTCTATGAGTCTCTTTAAGGCACTGCTGCCTAAAATTCACTGCACAGTGAGTGTGAGAAACTAAGAAAGAAATATAAAAACTCCTTACATTCTCACCAGGTTTCCTGTTTAATTTTCTCTCAAACAGTATAGTAGCTTTTGTAACAAAAATTCTAAGCTATAAAATACCAATAAGAAAATATGCAAGGTCTTACTTTTTTTAAGTTCATATAATATGGTAAATAAAATTAACATTACAAGTTTTTGTGATGACCATATGTTTGTTCCAGATGCAACTTCAAGGAAATCTAAGGTTTCTTGCATACTTTATTGGGTTTGTGTTTTCCTAAGCATAACTTTAACAATTAATTTCCAAAGCTATAATGCCTGTTTTTTGAGTAATCACAGAATAACAGGACAGTTTAGGTTGGGAGGGATTTTCATCCGCCATCCAGCACAAGCTGAATTAGATGTGGTTGCGCAGGCCCTTGTCCAGTCAAGTTCTAACACCTCCAGGGATGGACGCTCCACACACTCACTAGACGCCTCCTTCAGTGTTTGACCATTCTCCAGGTTAAAACCAAACTAAACCAAAAAGACCTTTGCTGTAGCTAAACCAGCTTGTGTCCATTGCCTTTCATCCCATTGTCAGGCACCTCCAAGAAGAGTCTGGCTCTGTATTTTCCCACACACAGCAGCAAGATCTCCCCTTTCTTCACCTTCTCTTCTTAAGGCTGAACACACTCACCTCTCTCAGTTTCTCCTTGAGTATCATGTGCTTCAGCTCCCTAAAAGCCTTGCTAGTCTCACAAGTGCCGAACAGAGCAGAAGACTTACTCCATCGACCTCCTGTCCCTCAGCCATGATAACTAATATGGCCCACAATGCAGTTGTCCTTTGCTGCAACAGCGCAGACTCATATTCAACGTGCGGTCCACCAGGACACCCAGGTCCCATTCTGCAATGCTGCTCTCCATCAAGTCTTCCCCCAGACTGTACTGGTTCTTGGGCTATTCCATCCCAGATGCAGGGCTTTCTCATTGCCTTTGCTAGAATTTATGAGGTTCTGTCAGCCCATTCTCCACCCCCGTTAAGATCCCTCTGAGTAGCAACCCTGTCCACCCTATCAACCCCTCTCTTCAGGCAAGCAAAAAACACTGCTCTCAACTTCAGCTTTTTAAGACGATAATTTTGTCTCTGTCCTTGGATCTGAACTGCAGCCAGCATGTACATGAACCTGCACAACTTCTGAACTCTTCTCAGAGGGTGCCGTTCAGACACCATGAGGTTCTGTGACCCATCACCCTCCCTCTCTGATTGTTTCTGTACAGGATGATCCTTATGGGTCCCTTCCAGCTTGAGATATTCTATGATTCTATGACTGTCACTTGAACAGGGGCTTGGGCAGTTCTTCCTACAGGCATTTACCAAGTTCCAAGCACAACAAAATCTCAAGTTCTCTGAGACTGGAATACACAGCTCTGATTCTCTAAAATAAATTCAAGTTTGAGCAAAAAAGCCCAAGAGAATACCATATCATTAAATCAGTAATTTAAAAAGTTAGATAAAACCATTTGTAATTAACTGTCCTTTATTATATTCACTGTGCAAGATATTTTGATAAACAAAGAAATTACAGAATCTTGTCTTTTCAAATGCTGATGCTACAGGCCTGTTAGGGGTTACCTTCTAAGTAAAATACTTTCAATTTAACATTCAAAATTCATGCACCAAAATTCAATTATATTTCAGTGACAGAAATAACACTTATCCAGAAGTGATCAAGACCCAGATGCAGAATAATTTTCAGTCAACTGTGTTAATAAAAAGGAAGATATATCCAAAGCATACTGCAGCAGCATTATCAAAGATGGTGACAAAAATTATATATATCTCCTTTCTTAATATTTACGTTTTCTGGAGACTGGCCCCAAACTGAAACTGTAATTGTGAAGTAAAATTAGCATAAAAGAATACCATTAACTCAATATCTGCACTTAATGTGAAAATCATCTATGTTCTTACTACCCACGACAGGAAAAATTCCTTATCTAGTTTGTTCTCCCCATGTCCCTGAAATTATTTAAGCATATCTTCCATAAAGGATTAGTCCACATGCTCTTGTTTGTAAGAAACAGAGCAAAAGAACCTGAGGAGTTCCACTGGTTTCATCTTTGCTTTACCAAATAAATGGGTATGTAAAGCAAGAAAAATTTTTCAGAAACAGATCACTTCCTCTTTCAGCTTTTGAAGGTCCAACCAGCATATGCTATTTTATTTCACTGTTTAAATCAAATAATTTTAAGAGGTAAAAGAATTTTCAGGCATCCAATTCCAAGCGGTGAAAGTGCGAATGTAATTCTGACACTAACACAAAATCTCCACTTACTTTGTGGTGGTGCATAGAAAGCACATAGTCACATAGTTGCAGTTAATCAGAAGTAAAATTCTTCGTATGTATGGTAACATGCTTGTAACTTGTATTATAAATTTCAGTAAATGCTGTCAAGATACATCAAATGTTACGCTCATGAACTTCTGTTACGCTGCCTAGTGTTCTCCATCCAAATACGGTAGGAAAAATGCAGAATAAACCTGAAGAGTTCTGCTTGCCCAGGGAAACACAATGTAACACTCCTATTTGATTTTAATTCACTTACAACACTTTAGACAATCACTGCCACTAGAAAAAGTAGATGCCTTGTTTTTAAGGGTTGTAAGGCCAAAAAGCTTTTTCCTTTTCTCAACGTAAATAAAATAAATTAGAATACAGATGCTAGAATACAGAGACTTACAATAGCTCTCTCACTAAGGTGACCTGGAACACTTCTTAGAGTAGTACTGGCCCCAAAATTGCCATGACAAAGAGTATTCAGTATTGCTCACTTGGCTGAAGTCGGTAGTTAGTGAGGAACACGCTCCTGTGGCAGGCTACAGCCAAATTGCACTTTGGGGCTGAATTATATCTTTCTCCTTTGGCTGTAAAAGGAACCAAAGGAAAATAGCTTTGTTAGGCTGTAGCCTGCCCCATTGTCACCAGCCCCAGCATCTTCACAAAGTGACATGAAACTAGTTTGCGGGATAAAGAGCCGTGCATGCAGGATCTCCCGCAGAACAACCAGAATTAGCAGCTGTATGCAACAGGCTGTGGGTCACAGTGGATCTGCGTGCTTGTGGATCACTCGGCAAGACAAACTTGATCCAGACAAGGCAAGGGCGCCTGATTGCATTTTGAGAAATCAGAGCAGACGACAGGCATTTTGTATTGCTTTTACATGTTTAAGCCAGCTGCAAAGGGCAGAAAATACCTAATGACTAACACGTCAACATTTTTTGAACAAAGCTGAACCGGTGCAGTGAGTTTGAGATGGACTGACACCTGCAATACGTGGCCGCAACGCAGTTCAACCTGCAATCAGAGCCCTAATACTGATTTTTCCATATTACTGAACTATGCCTCTGGTCTCACCCCTGCAAGCAAGAAGTGGTTATAGAGGCCTGCGCTTCCTGGATCTCGCCCCTAAAAAGCGAGGGGTGCATGCAGAGAGCAGAAGCATACGGAAAGAATAAAGAAAGGTTTTATGGTCTGTATCAAGGCTTCAAGTGGACTACACTAGTTTCTTTTTCCTGAATTACGTTTTTAAAAGCCTGGGGAATGCAGGACTAAACCATTTGCCGCACTGTGTTTTCACTCTTTTTTTTTTGGTTTTTTTCCTGAACCCAAGCTGGTGTGACAAGTTCTGGTTCGGTTCAGCTCCCCGCCGGCAGGTCAACCTGTGCCTCCCCGCCCCCTGACCCCCCCCCCCCCCCCCGCGCAGGACCTCCAGGCCCAGCCGCTCCTGGGGGCACCCCCACGGCTGGGGCACCCCCCACACTCCGCCGCGCTGCCCAGCCTTGGGTGCCCGGCCGCTGGTGGGGAGGGAAGCCGCCCTCACCCGGGCCCCCCCGCCGTGCCAGCCAGCCCCCGGGCGCCGGGAGAGGGGCAGCCGAGGGGCGCGGGCCTGCCAGCGGCAGCAGGGCCCGGCCTACGGCCGCGGCCCGCAAGGCCGAGGTGAGCGGGCGGCCGCCCCGCTGCCCGCCGCGCCGGCTGGCTGCCCGCGGCGGCCCTCGCTGAGGGGCAGGAACCGCTGAGGGTCGAGGGGGGAACCCGGCGCTCTGCTCCCCGCCGCCGGCCGCGCTGTGGGCTCCTACCGGCCAGCGGCGTCCGCAGGAACCAAGCCCCGGGCCCGGCCCGGCCTCCCTCTCGCCTCCCCGGCGCGGGAAGCGAAAGCGAAAGCCGCGGGGCCGCCCTCGGTGGGGGTCCGACAGCCGCCCCGGCCCCGCTGCCCGCCCCGCCGGCGCGGGGCCGGGGCAGCCCTTGCGCCCTCCCTCCGCGCCCCGCTGCTCCCGCCGCCCCCGGCCGTGCGCGGCCCCCCCGCCCCGCCCGCGGCCCCTCACCATGTGGCGGCGGTGGCCGATACGACTACCGCGGGCAGCGGCGGCCCCGGGACACTGGGCGGGAGCCGGCGCGCAGGGCTCCCCCTCAGCGGGAGGCGGCCCAGCCCCCGCCCGCTACACACACCCCCCTTCGCCGGGGCGGTTTTCCTCATGTTTATTTCCCTCCGTAACTCTTGGTGCGGGGCGGCAGGCCGGGGGGCGGGAAGAGGCCGGGGCGGAGAAGGAGGAGGAGGAGGACGACGACGACGACGAGGTCGAGGTCGAGGTCGAGGTCGAGATCGACGACGAGGAGGAGGAGGAGGAGAAGGAAGAGGAAGAGGAGGACGAGGAGAAGAAGCTGCCCTGGCCGAGGCAGGGAGTACCAGGCGTTTGGAATAAGGGCTCATCGGGAGAGAAAAGTTAAATTTCTTCTTCCAAAAGAAGGCCAAAGGTTCCCGCCATCACTTTAGGAACTTTTTGTTAAATTCCCCACTACCAACATTTTTACTTGCCTTGACACGTAGTTTAGGTAATACCACATAGCCAAGTGGGACCCTGGGGATGCAGAGCGTGGGTTTGTAGGGGACAAATGCCGACCAGGCCGTGCCGTGCCTTTCTCCCCTCACTAATCTTCACTGTTTCTAACAGCGTTCAGAGAGTAAGTGTCTAGGAAATATTTTTGACCTGTATTTTGAAAATAAGTGTAACCTGTTTGCGTCTGACAGCGATCATTGGATCCTCTCCCAACACCGCAGCCTTTGGCTGGCGGAGCACCTGCTCCCAGCAGGCATGCCGGCAGCTGTAGGACAGGCAGAGCAAAACCTCCCAAGGGCAGCCTGGTATCACTTCTGGTTGTTTTACCACCTCTGAATAGAGGTGAAAAACTATCCGGCTACCTGGCAATATCTGGAGAGCAACTATGTTATGCCACTGTTAAAATAGAACATATTTTAACTGAACTCAATAGCATTAATAGAACAGACTTAAGAAGATCTCCGCAGTGTCAGAGATTAATTTAAGCTGATTTTGCTGTTCTGGACAAGATTTGTGTTATCTGTCTGTCTGTCTGTCTGTCATTCCATGCCTTTTTGGCCAGTTCCAGTCTGATTTGGAGAAAGTCATTACACTCTTACAAGTTTTGTGGAAATTGATTGTGAAATAAACTTAAATTTGTTTCCTCAGCAAGAGAAGAACAAGCAAAAAAGTCACCTTTTACACATTCCTGTTAGCAGCAATCAGTCAGACAATCAGTATGTATATATTAGCCATCCACTTTGCATATACATAGTTGCAGACTACTAGATGGGATTTTCACAGGGCAAATGGAGAATAAATTGTACTTTTTCTAATTAAAGTTCTTTAGGGGCTAAAGGATTCAAATCCACAATATCCAATGTCTTCATTAGTTCTGTTGCTCACAAAATAGTTGCTGGAATGGCAATGGTGTACTGGGGAATGCCAGAGTACTAAAAAAAAGGTCACACTGAACATATATTTAAAAAACGGTAAAGAAGATGACACAGGCTAGCCTAGCATAGCCAGTTTGACATGGATGTGCAGCAGAATCATGGAAGTGCTGACCTGGGATATAGTCATTAAATGCCAATAATTAAATGCCAGTCAACACACTTTTATGAAAAAGATTTGATTAAACGCATTTCAATTTAAGTTTTGTTGATAAAGTTAGTAATGTTGATGTAATAGCTTCCATCTGAGGGAGAAGAGTATGCTATTCCCATAAATATAACGTGGAATACAAATTCTGCATAGCTCCTAATAAGTGATTCAGCTGACAGTTCTCAAGAGAAGTAATTGTAAGTGAAGATTTGTCATAAGGTTGTCTTTTTGGGTGGTGTTATTCTCGGCCTGGTACTATTAGAAATGACCTAGACGAAAATACCAAATCACTACTTTGCTGTTGTAGATAAAGGTAAGGGCAGGTCACTTAGATAAACTCTTTTGAAATGCTTTGTAAGGTCTTCTCACTTGTAAAAATACTCCTCTGAAGACAGTCAAATTGGAGGTTATACATTCAAGATAAAGCCTCAAAGCCGCACTTGGAATCTGAGGGAGAGCAAATGACATGAGACAACGCTAAAGGGGACCTGGACGCTATGACATAAGCAGCTGATCATGAGGTCCCAGAACAAAGCTTTTGCAAACTGATACTCTGAAGCAAAACCAGAGGAACATCAAATACAACTGGAATGGATACTACCCCTGTTTATAAGCACTGATTAAACCATTTCTGAAAAAATGCATTCGGTTTGGGCATTTACACTTCAAAGGGATGTTAAATATTGGAAAGAGTCCAGAAGAAAGTTACGAAAAGTGTGGAAAATGTGCATTATTGTGACATACTTTAGAAGTACAATCCAGTGCAGGTGAAGAGATACCTTTGTCATAAGCGTACTAGGACTTGTCTGGGTTAGAGATATTTGAGGAGTAGAAGCAGTGTTAGCTTTCAGAAAACGACAAAATTCTGAAAGCAAAACTAAAAAAAAATAGGACTAGAAATATGGCTATGGGATTAAATTCTCTGTGAATCTGTTTTGAAACAATACAAAATTGTCAGTAAAAAAATTGAGATTTTTTCAAAGATGTACTGTAGTTCAAGCGTACACAGCTGCAATTTTGATGCAGAGCACATTGGCAGAGGTTTTGTGCAGTCTGATACAGAGGTGGTACAACCACAAAATTATACTCGGTCTTTCCTTTCCTTAAACTTTATGACTCCAGAAGAAGACCAAGAAGTCTACTATGTAGCAGCAAAAGAAGGAATAGGATCCCAAGGATGTTCCCAAAAAGAAAATGTCTTTTTTTATTATTTTTTTGTGAGTTCTAAGAGGCAACGTCTGAAGAGCTCCAGCACATTTCACTGTGAACATGACGTTCATGCCTGACTGCCCAGTTCTGCTACCATTGCTAATATGATCTCCCAGACAACCCAGCAGTGACTTCAGAGAAGTCCATATTTCCTCAAGGGAAAAATGACATAGCAAAATGCTATGTCACTCATGTAAAGATCATCAAAGGAACAAGAGTTCCACCTTCAGGTCTGGGAAAATACTACCTCTGATGGCAAAAGATGTAAAAAAAATGTAGAAAAAAAAATGTAATGTGTAGATGGAGTTGGACTTCCTGAATTACAGACAGACTCAGACTTGTATTCCATGTCTGTGATTAATTTTGAGTGAGTGGTCTTTTACAGATCTGATGGCCGTGAATGTTCCTATACAGTTATCAGAGAAACTGTTGTGTATCACCAATAAATAATGTAGAAGAAAATCATGGAGAGTCCTAGAAAGTCAGAGGACTTTCGGATGTTGTACATCCGACTAAGGAAGAGCTTGCAGCAGTTTCTTTTTCCACATGAGATCATTCATAGTTTTCAGATACATGGATTTAGGACCAGGATCCAGGTGTGCAATTCATTCAACATGGTTCCTTCTTCATCCTACTGCTCGGCTCTCTTCTCAGCAATCTTTCCTTCACACACAGACTCTCAGATAACTCATGCTGGGGTCGGTATTTCAGAGTGTTGCTCAATAAACACAGAACTTCCCAGATACTTACATTATGTTCCAAAGATATATCTTTTTCCAGTAGAGCATTTCAAAATTCTGTTGCCTTTTTCAATGCATTATTATTACAGATACACTGATTTCACTGTCAAAAGACTTGTGCTGGCAAGAACCGATAATAAAGTTTTCATTGTGTCATGGAAAAAACAGCCATTACTGTGTTACAGTTGTCCTGGTTTTGGCTGGGCTGGAGTTGATTTTCTTCCTATTAACTGGTGTGGTGCTGTGTTTTGGATTTAGTGTGAGAATAATGTTGATGACACACTGATGTTTTAGTTGTTGCTGAGTAATGTTTACACTAGTCAAGGACTTTTCAGCTTCCCAGGTGCTCTGCCAGGTGCACGAGGGACTGGGAGGGAGCGTGGCCAGGATGGCTGGCCCAGCTGGCCAATGGGGTATTCCATACCATATGACGTCATGCTCAGCGTTTAAGGCTGGGCGAAGAAGAAGGAAGGGGGAGATGTTCGGGGTGATGGCGTTTGTCTTCCCAAGTAACCATTACGCATGATGGAGCCCTGCTTTCCTGGAGATGGCTGAACACCTGCCTGCCGATGGGAAGGAGTGAAGGAATTCCTTGTTTTGCTTTGCTCGTGTGCGCAGCTTGTGCTTTCCCTATTAAACTGTCTTTATCTCAACCCACGAGTTTTCTCACTTTTACCCTTCCGATTCTCTCCCTCATCCCCCCAGGTGGGAGTGAGCGAGCGGCTGTGTGGAGCTGAGTTGCTGGCTGGGGTTAAACCACGACTCAGTGAACATTGCACTCTCTCTCAGTCTTTCAGGAGCACAAGGTTGTTCGAAACAAGATCCCCTTCTAACACACATCCCTGAAACAATCACACTCTCTCAGTAATTCTTGACTGAGGGGTGTTTTGTGGAATATGCGGCAGCATTTTCTGAAACTGTCTTTCTGATGTAAGCAAAATACTGCGAGTTGGTTTGGGGGGAAACTGTTTGCTACCGTTGACAAAAATTGTGCTGTAGTTTTTTACGGTTGGTGGAATTCTGATCCGATGCCCTTTTAGTGTAATTTGCTGCAAAACCAGCTCAGATTTGGTTGAGGATCATTTGTGCAGTATTGCAGAAAGTAGGTCTCCCAAGTGGTAATAAAACAGAAGAGGTTTATTATACATTAACATATTCACAGTAGCAGTAACACTGAATAGGGTATAAAAGTAAGAGAGAAAGCAATTAGGGCAGATTTTATTTTGAGAGAAACACTTTCTCGCTGGTTGCACTGGTTATTTGGGTCTTTTCCAGCGTATTCACAAGTCTCACACTGTGACCTTGGTGCAGGAACGGTTTACAACAGCTGCTGTTGATCCTCCCCTGCAGGAGTGGTGCAGAAAGCCTATGCAGGGAGGATGGTAGGTGCAGAAACTACCTATCTACAACTCCTGGCCCGCAGTAGGGTTTCCCCGCTGACAAGAGGAGGGCGAAGCAGGCATCGCTAGCTGGTGAGAGCTCGTGTCGCCGGCACTTGGGGAACACGTACGTGCAGCACTTTGCCTGGGGAGCCTTAGCTGTCCACCGCCGGCATAACCAAAGGACATAATACATTAAAACAAGTGTTGCTGGGGTTGTGGCCCTGCCTGGGAACTTCCCCTTGACTGGAATTTAATCAAGACCCAACATCTTTTCATCCCAACTGGAGCTGAAGAGGCTTTCTCACACTCAGAACTACTGGTCAGCTTTCAGTTTGTGCTGTAGCAACACTGTATCAGATATTCTCAGGTTTTTTTTGTAAGGTCACCTAATCAGTTTTACTTTACTACAGAAGAAGGTTGAGCTAACTCAGTTAAAAAGCTTTTAGTGGGACTGTCTTTTGTGCACGTTCATCTCTTGCTATAGGACTGAATAACGGCATCACCTTAAGCTAAATCTCTACAAGTTACTCTAAATAAAAAAAAGAGTTTCCATAAAAGGCATTTTTACCAACCGAAGGAAGTTGGTCCTTTTCTTTTGTTTTTTTAATACAAGGCCTTAGAAATTCTGTATCAAATCTTAGTGCCGTTCAAGTCAGTGGTAAAATTTCCATTAAATTTAGCAGGGTGAGGATTTTGTTCTTTGTCCAGGTTCCAATGCTTCCTAACACAAGAAAATACAAACTGTAGTCAGGGGGAAAGAAGAGGTGGTGGTGAATCAACTGAACAAACATTCGTTTATCCAGCTCATCCACCACACTTACCGGCAAACATTCCTTTTGTAAAACCGTTCAGCCTTGAAAGAGGGATTCAGAATGTCTTTTAATTGCAGACCAGAGGTGTAATATCGTGGGCTTGCATTCATAATCAGTTTATATTAAAATGTTTTTAATTTTTCTTGCTTAGTTAGGAAGATGATTCTGATTCAGCTGCTTCTCTAACATGTGCAGATCATGAGCAACTGCCTGTTCAATAAAAACTTTAGGGAATTTCAGAAACAAAATTTAGAATACTCACATTCATTTGGGGTGCTTTTCCACTGACTTGATGTTACCACTCTACTTTTAAGATTTCATTTGCCTCCTCTCTTCCCCTTTATGGGATAACCAGAAAAACTTTGTCCAGCTCTGCCAAAAAAGTTCCTTGTGATGACAGGTGGGGCGAATAGACATGACGATCTGTAGCCTGGCTAGTTTGGATTGTGGAATATTTCTTGGATATTGTTCTTCTGGAGAAGAACAGTTTATCAGACTGTTTCTGATTTAAAATCCATGTCAGACTCCAAGGCGTACATCGAGTTAATCAGGAATTTACCTGTCTGTATAATGACCTATTAATCACGCTACTGGTTCAAAGGCCTTATATGCCTTCTAGCTTTGGATTGACTCCAACAGTGGCCACAAGTGCACCGTGAGGGAAGAGTAAGAATCGGGCATGCATACGTGCTAGTTCCTCCTTAACGTTCTCCCAACCTTCAACTTTTGTTACATTGGGGGTTTCCTGAACCAGATGCGGTTTCTTTGCTCAGTAACCCCAGTGGATCTCTCTTTCAAATGTTCACCCAGTCTCCCCTAGAAAGTAAGTAAAGCTCTTTCAGCCACGAAGTCCTTTGGCAAGGATTCTCACAGGTCTGCTGCCCTCTGTGTAAAAAGGCTGGCTTTTCACCTGATTCCTGTCCAACCTCTCTATGCTACTCGTTACTCTGTAGACCTCATTTCTGCTCTACATTGTCTTTCTTTTCAGGCTCAACCACTCCTTAAGGACAACTTATTCCACAACTTTGATCATACTTGCTGTTTTTCTCTGGGCCTTTTCCAGTTCTGATACATGCTTTTTTTTTTTTTTTTTTGGAGATGAGGGGATCAGAGCTGCACACTGTATTCATTTTGTGGCCAAAATACAGATTTATACAATGTTACAATCATATTTTCTGTTTTGTTGTCTACTCCTTTGCTAGTAATTCCTAGCATTTGATATGTGCCTCCCTCTTTTTTTATCCGTGTCTAGGAAGTTTTCCTGCAAGTCTCCATTATAAGTCTTGCTTAGGCCTCAGCCTAACGGTAGGCTACTTAGCTTAGGAACTGACCATACAGTTGCACTGAAAATGATTGAAAGCAACATAATAAATAATGCAATTGTACAAAGGAATACTTTCACTCACAAGAAAGCGGTTCTTGCTAGGAGAAGTCAGGGTGAGTCAGAAGTGAAGAGGAGGAATGGCTGAGGTATAACTCAACATCTATTGCTAGAAAGTATCTGTCATTTCTAATATGTGGCAGGCGGTACACACTTTTAAATGTAACTGAAACATTATCTTAGTAAGTCATAAAATACACATTCTTAAATCAGAACCTTCTTTGGCCCTGTGCCGCTTTGTTTTTTTCTGTCTTACACATTTTCCAGTATCCATCAATTTCTTTGTATCTAGGGAACCCCTCATGACCTGGATCTTTACAGTGATGCTTGCTGGTATTATCTTGAAAAGTTTAAGTTGCTTCTTGGCAGAAGTTAGACCCTTTTCTCTGAAAGATGCAAAATGAGAAGGGAGTCACAATTAACTCCTTCACTGTCTCCTGCTTCCTGCTAGGTCGTAGATATATCTAAGCCTTGAGGGGGAACACTGGCATAAGACAAATGGCTTAGGTTCAGATTTCAAACTTCTTACTTTCTTCCCTGCTAGACAGTTTTACTGCAGAAGTGCTCATCGGCACTTCTTGAAAAAGAAAATGGATGGTCTAGCGTCGAAGATGCAAAGCTGAAGGATATCAGCTCTGTTGTAAAGTCGGGTAGACCTTTTCACTACCGCACAGGCAGAGTCATGTATACTGTGAAGTGCTCAAGTTCTGTAACAGTAGAGTGGAGATACTGCACAAAATGAATATACATGACTCCAAGAGACTTAATTCCACAGTAAGGATTGTTTTTATAAGTAACATTTGAATCTTATTCTATTTACTTCTAGTATGGCAATAACACTGTGAAGCCCTGAAGTTCAGTCTTGTAGAGATAAACCTACTTTAAAGTTTTGTCTCAGAGAAAGAAAGCCTCTAAAGTCTATTTTAGTTTTAAAAGTAATTGAAAATTTGATTTTCTTGATGAGTACTTTGGGGTACATGTTCAGCTAGCTGTGTGGAGAATTAGCTGTGCAAGTCCCATTACCGCTAATGCTACTACTAATTCCCTGCACATCATACTGAATATTTACATCTTCGTTTAGTATTTAGATGAGCCATTAAAATACTGTTTTTTCACTGTTACAATCATCTGTCGAACAAAAAAAATCATAAACCTGTGGAAAAGACAATTTTTAGTTAAAAATGTTTAATGCTATTTAAAAAATAGCATTATTAGAATTTCAATTGAACCCTAAATCGTGACTAAAATGGCTTCATTTCTCACCTCGGAAATAGTAGATTGGATTAAGGTCCTGTAGGGCCGTGTGAATGTAGATTATTTGCTTTGTGTGCAAAAGCTCTGGGTGTCAGAGAAGTTTAAGAGGGGCATTAGCTTAATGCTTGGGTGGTACAGAGAGTGAGTTATTTCAGCAGTTTTAAATCTGGTAGCCAATACTGTCCACATGATGGATTTCAATCATTTATGAATGGTTCTCTTCCATATCAGCTACAGATATCACTGGGCAAAACCTTTAATTGGTGAGTGAATGTGTTTGGCAACCTTGCACATTGACAGCATCGTTTGACTACCATGACCGGATCTCATTTTCAGTCTGGCTGACTGCTTCATGCTGAGGATCATCTCTGAGCTGGACAGCAGTCTCAAAGTGAGTAAGATGGAGGTAATGAGTACAAAACAGCTCTTATAAGCCTCAGGCCTCAAAAGAAACCGAGACAACATTTCTATGGATCTAAGCGCAGAGCCTGGTATCTACTTTCTTTTACAAGTAGTTACTTAGGTCTCTTAGTTGTTCCTCTAAGTTGTGATTCTTAATGTAGCTGTGATTTAGTAGGAAGCAAATGGGGAATCTTCCAGTACTTTCACTTCTAGTATCAGAAAATTTAGAGGTAAGGCCAGGACAGACTTGATGTGGAGGGTGGCTAGATGTGGAGGCTGACAAGAAGCAGGGCAGAAGTGATGCAGTGCCTGGATGGGAGCAAAATACACCTGAACAGTGGGGGAGAAAGGACTACAGTGAAGGTAGGAGTGGGTCCAGATTCAATTTGTTTGTCTGGGAAGTCTAACAGACATGTGGAAGGAAAATAAATAGTTCAAAAACCAAGACAGAGTGAACATTAAAATTTTACACCGGTGTGTTTTTAATCTAATGCTGTGTGGATTAAACTTCTGGTTTTGGGGATGTGACTCAGGGGGTTGTCAAATTAGAGTTTGGCCCTCCTGAAGACAACTCTCAGCACCTGAGTAAATCAGATGAAAGTTTGCCTGGAATTTAAAAGTGCCATGGGTTTCTCAGGATTGTTTCAGAGCTGATGACTCAGGAAATTTCCTGAGACCAGTTGAACCTCCGTCTTACTGTTGAGATTAATGGACTCCCAGCAGAGCTTAATGTTCAAATGTTATAAACAAGATTCCTCTAGGCTACTTTAGGCTCCAATTACTCTGGAAGACTTATGCTACACATACATCTGTCACTTCAGGGGCATCTTCAAAATATATTTCAGGAGAACAAATTAGTCCTTCCTGAACTTCTTCACTGCGGCCCTCTGCCCTCTATGACTTCCCTTCCAGGGGACAGGAATGCAAATATTGAGCACAAAGAGCTGTCCCACCAACTGACACTCATCATGTAATACCCATTTCCAACAGCGGAAGCTCTCTACCGATGGCGAGTCCTAGTGAAAAGGCTGCATGCAGGTGCAAGTGGAGGAGCAATAAAGTGACTTGTGGTTCCTGTGGAAGTCTATCCTGTTTACAGGTAGTTCCGCAAAGAAGGAGCGTAAGTGGGATCAGCTCGCTGATGAGGATGCTGGGATCTGCCTTCTTCCAGCCCACACCCTACATGTGTTTCTTGTTATGCATAGTCTTGTTCTTTACATTGCCACCTTCAGAGTACTCCACTACTAGTCTCTTGCCTCTGTCCTTCCTGTCCCTTCCCCAACTCTGTTCCCCTATGTATGACTCATTCCCAAAAGCTCTTTATCTTTTCCGCTGTCCAAATGCCCTGGGTCTATACTGCACTCCAGCAGACCTAGAAGCTCTGCAGCAGTGCTAAAAGCACTCATAATAATATGTAGCAATGATATCAGTACTGTAAGGAGAGGAAGAGATGTCAAAGATATACTTTCACTGCCACCCTTAGCTGAAGCAAAAGACCGTCAGGCAGCACTGGTGATCAGTGTGACCAATGTAACATCAATGTAAGTCATCAAAGCTCTTCATTTTAACAAAAATGTTGACACGTTTTGCACGAAATGCGGAAATGTGTGGCACATCTGAGGCTATCATTCCTTTTTTTTCCGGTCGGTGCCCTGGATCTGCCCATGAATTGCAAGGCAATGGCACTTTTTGCTCCCTCTGTATGATCAGTTCCAGGTGGGAGGTATGTTCTTCCTCCCTCTTCCACGAGGCTGCCCTAGACCTTCTGGACCCATTCAAAAACACATTTATCCGGGACACCTTAGGTTCTCAGCATCATGCCTGTTACCTCATCAGACTCTTTTTAGAAGATAAGACTGCCTGTAGGTTTTGAGACTCGCTGTTCATTATTTTTTGCTTCAGAGGTGCAGTCATCAGCAGTTTTATTCTGTCTACCCAGTTGCTGTTGAAGCAACTTCCAAAGACTGAGTAATAGACTCTGTACTACAACAAATAGCAACATTTCACAAGAAAATTGTGTGAAAAGTTAAAATTTTATTGTCAAATGTTTGAGTTTCCTTAGATTTACATAATTATAGAAAAGTATTTCTATTTTAATTCTTTTATGGTTTTGGATGTTATAAAAAGAAGTTGGAAGCAATAGAATGTCAAGTTATATAAAGTTGTTTGTATTTTTACCAATTTATTATATCATTTCACTAGCAAAAGGCACTACGAATGCAAATGTTATGGTTTAAAACTCATACTTTATTAATGGAAATTTCTCAGATAATGTTCACATGTTATCAAAGTAAATCAGGATTTGCCATTGATTTAATTGTCACCAGGATTTGACTCATTTAAGATAAAAAAAAGTCCTATTTCAATGTTGACATACTGGAAGTCAAGCAAAATATCTTGTCATAGTTACAAGGCATAGACTTGTACTTCAGAGTTTAAGTTCCTTTTTTTGCTATGCACTGGAGGTTGGTACTGTAGTTTTTGTAGTGTTTCTTCCCTAGAGTGATGTCCAGTCTTGCTGCAGCCCTTGAATAGACATTTTCTGCTAAGGCAGAGTGTTATTTGTCACTAACTGCATGTGGATACAAACTGAATCATCAAATCAGGACTCTAAAAAACAAGAGAGAGAGTGGAAAAAAAAAAGTGATCACTCTGTACAAGGCAATTAATGCTGGGACCTTTACAAAATGGGGAAATGGTAATCCTTGGGAGATGGGTTGGATGTACACGGACACAAGCAGATTTGCTGCGATGTATTACAGGTAGTGCCAATTGAAGGCACGTGAAAGGTTTTGTAGTTTTTCACTGCCTGCTGCTTCATTGAATCATTTGCAGTGATGAGGAGTGACCACAAAGGCACATACAGCAAAACTGATGTGATAATGTGCATGTATGTATTGCGCAGCAATTATGAATACACCAGAGGTTATCCACCGTCTACTGTTACACCTCTGTTGTGTGAGAGAAAATGGAAGCAGAGTCTGAATAAAGAGAGCAGTGGGATTTAATTGATTTCCTGCCAATGCGCAAACATCTGTATTGACACTATTTAGCAAAATTACAATATGTTGTCCAAGATCCATGTTTGGCAGAGATGACTGATGAACCCTCAGATAGCATGCTGATTTTTTATATTTTTTTTTTTTCTGACATAGGCATTATTGCTGTGATCTGTGACCCAGCTCCATTTTCAGCTACACTGAAGGATATCAGAGACTGGGCAGTTGTTGGAAACATTGACTGAAGGGTGACTTGTGTGCATAGAAAGAAGGGGAATTTTACCTAATACTGAAATCGTCCTGGCATGCCTTGTGTGTAGAATTTTTACCACAAACTTCCGGGCTGCAAGTGTAAATAGCACAGCCTAAATAGCACAGCCCAAGTGTTCAGTTTAGAGGGGGAGTTTTAATGGCAAAGCGAACGTGCAAGGCGAGGGAGAACTATAGAGCCAAAACCCCATCAGCCAGTCAAAAGCAAGAGGCTGAGGGCAATGGGAGTAGCAAGGAGAAGAAGAAAAGAGCAAAACCAGGTTTCACCTATGTAAAAATGGATGCGAAACGATTTTCAAAAACATCAGGTGCTGAGAAAGGAGAGGCCAGGTGAGGGCTGCGGCAGGGCTGTGGCAGGGGGTGCGGCAGGATGAGTGAAGGCAGGTTTGCAGCGGGGTCTCGGGGCTCAGCTGCCTGAGTTCTGGCAGCAGAGCAAGGTTCTCCTTCAGCCTTTACTTCAGTGGATGCGCTGATAGGGCCTTCGCCTTTCCCCGGCTGTCCTGAAACTTGGGTAAGAGTTTCTTCTTTAAAACCTCTACTCTTCCATTGAAAGTGCGTTCAGAAGTTCTCAGTGGGGTCTGAGGGACAGGAGCATAGCATGACATAAGCGTCATTTGCCTAGAAAACTAGGACAGAGGGGATATTAAATAATGTTATAGGCGTTCATGGCACAGGGGGCTCAGGTAGAACAATTTGAAGAGAAAAAGGTGTTCTTTGGATTAAACAAGATGGATTCCTGAGGTAAAAAAGCATGTTTTTATGTAATTAAGGACTACATCAAAATACTTACACAGGAAGAAGGGGAAAAAAGTTTCTTCAGGCGCAGAAGATTCTTCTTGGTTCTTTTATTTCCTAACTTCTAAATGCTTGACTAGAGCTACATAAGTTTTTAAACAATTTTTTGTGTGTGTGTGAAAGACATGTATCCAGTACAGCAACTGTTCAAGTGTGAATTTATTTTTAAATAGAATTGACTCCTTGTATTAGTATAGGTGCTTTGGAAGTAGAAACATTTCTATATTATCACCATCTATCTTTTGAGAAAGAGATGGATATTTTTACCTTGGCAATTCTGGCAGCAAGGTGGAGGCAGTTTTACAATAATCTGAATATATTTAGGGTGTGCAGTTCATTTTTGTACCTAATGAATAACTGTGTGCCTGAGTGGGTGGATGGAAAATAAGAAGCTCTCGGATTAGATAGAGAAGGTGAAACACGTTACATTTATGCACGTAACATATCTGCTAATATTCCAATACATTTGATAAAGTCACTGTTAAAAGCCATTTTTAATGCATGTGATGGCAATCAGTTTTCTTTAAAAACTGTGATTCCGGGGGTGGGGGGGAAAGTCCATACATTTTAGAAACCAATACAAGTGTTTCATTGAACTAAACCAGAAATCACATTATTTTCCAGTCACATTTCTCCTGTGGTCCCCGTGGTGCTGTAGGCAGCAATGAAACAGAAATCGGCACAGGCTGAAAGGACTACGGGCAGAGCGGGCGCTCACTGACGGGGTGACACACGGTTTCTTCTGCACCGAGTGGAGTCCGACACGTTTGGTCTGTAGCTGCCCCACGTGGCTACTAAAGACAAGCTACCAAATGCTGTGCTCGCACACAAAACTGGTAATAAGTAATTAATAGTATGTCGTGGTTTAACCTGGCAGGCAGCCAAATACCACGCAGCCGCTCACTCACTCCCCCCACCCCCAGCGGGACGGGGAGAGAATCGGAAGGGTAAGAGTGAGAAAAACTCGTGGGTTGAGATAAAGACAGTTTAATAGAACAGGGAAAAAAAAAGGGAAAATAATAATGATAATGATAAAATATACAAAATGAGTGATGCACAATGCAATTGCTCACCACCCGCGCTGACCGATAACCAAGTAGCGATCGGTACTTCCTGGATCACGCCTACCCTTCATATACTGAGCATGACGTCACATGGTATGGAATACCCCATTAGCCAGCTGGGCTGGCTGTCCTGATTATGTTCCTTCCCATCTTGTGTACCTAGCTCAGTCAGTAGGCACGGGAGCTGTCCTTGGACTAGGAGGGCACTCAGCAACAACTGAAAACATCAGTGTGTTATCAACATTCTCCTCATACTAAATCCAAAACACAGCACTAGGAAGAAATTTAACCCTATCCCAGCCGAAACCAGGACATAGTAAAATGATGGCTAAGAACACTGAGGCAAATTAAGAAGCATGTTATCAAGAGAGTATTGTGGAAATGGCTCAATAGCCTACGTCAGAGAGTCTGGGGCACAAAACAAGGAGAACCTGCAGACTCTCTGGAGAGCCCTGCAGGAACGTCTGAAGTTAGAGAGAAGTGGGTGAAGCAAGAGCCTTCTGCCCCGTTTCCGTGCAAAAGGATGGCCGGTCCGAGAGCGTCCGGCAGTCCTGTCGGCCAGCGTGCCTGGGAGGTCTCAACTGGAGGCAGGTGCTCCATCAGGATGGTCACTGTCACCACAGGCGGCTGCTGCCCGTGTTGCACAGCTAACCAGCAACTATAACTAAGCGGCAGCCAACCAGCTGGAGTTTGGGGAAGAAGATGCTCCGTAGATACTAAAAAGTCATCTTTTGGGAGGACTGCAGAGCTTTGCTTCTTTCCAGAGGTCATATTTGTGACCTGGCGCGATGAAACTTTCTACATTCTTTAGTCCTTCCCTGGGTAAAAATGGCTCCTTTATCAGTAAGGAATGTTACCTGTTGAGATATGTGTGGAAGAAAAACTAAGTATCCCTTGGAAATTCCCTGTGATGGCTAGTGTGTCATTATTTTCCTTAGCCCTTTCTCCCTATGAACAACAAAAAGGGATCCTTCATTTGTAAGGAACATTTCATGTTGATACAAGTTATGTGGGAGAAAAAGAAACACCCCTTGGAAATCACATACAACAATTGGTTTGGCATTGATTTAGTTGCTTTATATTTCTTTTTTGCTGGATAATTTTGATATAAAATATGGAGCAAGATACCTGTAAATCACTTCTGAAGGAGCCTTGTGGCCTAAGAGCTGATAGTCTTTTCTGACCATGTGCTACACTTTTCAGAGCCGTTTCATTCAGCTTATGTGTCGGCTTTCATTGCATGTCTTATAAACGGTAAAATCATCTAATTCAGCCTTAATCGATTGCTGCATGTTGATACAGAAAACGGTGCATTGCAGCACTCTCATCCTTTGTGCAAAAAAAAAGCG
This sequence comes from Calonectris borealis, assembly GCF_964195595.1. NCBI lineage: Eukaryota > Metazoa > Chordata > Aves > Procellariiformes > Procellariidae > Calonectris > Calonectris borealis. The sequence goes on along the minus strand of NC_134313.1, from coordinate 68,404,556 downwards.
CAATATTTTTAATGAGAAAGGAAAAAGAAAGTATGACAATAAATTCAAGAGTCTGCTCATTTAAATAGCTTCTAAATTAAACATTTGCATTTTGTGAATAAATCTACATTCTAATGTCTGATATCTGGAGCAAATCTTGACACACCTTGGATATCTTCATGCTTGCCAGATAGATCCAGTTATAAGGGTAAATCTGCCACCTTCCACACGTTTGGCTGTCAGTACTGTCTTCTCAACACATGATTGCATCTTAAATTCTGTGTTCAATATTTCATGTTTCTGGAATGAGTGAATCCTGGGAAGGGGACAGAGCAGAGGGAAAACAGATATGCTATTTCTTGGCTTTCAGGTCCCATGTGAACAATTAAGAATGCCAATATCCAAGTATAGTCCCCCTTCCCAAAATAAACTTTCTCCAGAATATACGTGCACTTTTAAAATTAGAAATAATTTCAACATATTGAAATATTAATTTTAAATGTGTTGCCATAGGATAGTAGAACAAAGGGTGAGGCATAGGAAAGGGGAGAGAAGAATTATAGCATAAAACAAGGCTGGTACCTGGGAAAAAGGTGTATGACAGAGACCGACAGCTCTACTGAAGACTTTCCCATTTTCCTCTTGGTTGGGAGGATGCTCTCTCCCATGGAATAGTTGCCTTGGCCACAGCAAGCAGGGGGCTGCTGCCCAAGCTCAGCACTCATAATCTATGCAAAATAGCTAAATCCTGGTCTCAGAGGAGACTAGCAATTTTTAAGCAGAGCTAGATTTAGCATTTTCAAGTCTTCAGATCATTTCCCCTTTATCTCAGACAAAGCCGTGGTCACGTCATTGTGCGGAAAGCATTACTTAAGGTTTAGGGAGGGACTGGTAAACTGATGTTTGTAGATGAATCTCAACTGATTTATTTTAAATTTTGAGGTGTGTGTGTGAGAAGAAGAAAAAAGATCTTTAGATCATCCTTGCTTCCTCTGACTGATACCCAGCTGCTACCATTTTTGAATCCTGGTGGTTAGTTTATTTGTTTTCAAGGTTGCTTATGAAAAAAAAATAAAAATAGAGACAGAAACTTGATTTTAAAATGACACATCTCCAAAATTGATGGTGTTTAGGATGCTTGTCACTGAAAACGTAGCACTTGAAATAAATTGCAAGTGCGACGCATATCAGGATAAACCTCAGAATTTTCCCAGATACGCTGAAAAGTCTGCAAAAAGAGATGGGTGCCTGCGGCCCTGCTTAGGCATCTGTTTGCCATATGTTTTCACTAAGGAAATGAAATAAAATGTTAGAAAATCTTCAAGAGGTAAAATGTAGGAGGCAACAAGCTAAAAATAGCAAGGCTTACATGGAGACTGGACAGCTGGGTCTTCATGGGCTCAAAATGGAGTATAGTTAATGCAATATTTACCAGTGCTTCTGAAGCACAGGGGTACTGGTCCTCACAGAAGCCATAACTGGTCCATAGATCTCCACCAGTCCCAGAATATGTAGGAAGACTATCTAGGCAGATACAGGATAGACTAGAAACATAAACAAGTTAAAACTTACATGTGTATGAGGTGCAGGTATTAGACGTGACGGGAGACATGTCATGACACCAGGCACAGACTATCGTGAGACAACCCTAGGAAACAAAAATGTCTGTGTGTACTAACTGATACAGACCACTGGCAGTGAAATAAAGATAAAAGCTGCGTGCTCAACTAGATGGGGAACCGCTGGAAAGACAAAGTAGCACAAGGGAAAAGTTGCTGAAGAGAGGCTTGCATGGAAATCATGGGAACAGCAGAAAAGAAAACCTGGAGCAACAAGTGGGAAACATTGCAGAAATCAGAACATAAATTTGTACAGTAAGCTGTGTATAAAAGCTGTACACAAAGCCTATTAAACCAATTAAAAGCTAATATACATCTGTCCTTCAGAAAACAAACAGTCGTAATATTTTATTACTGTGGCTATTGACGTTATTGCTCAGCTCTAGATTTTGAGCTGGTGAAACTGGAGTAGCTCTGTCAAAACTAACGGAGACAGCAGTTTGCACTAGAAGGAGAATCGGGTCTTGCCTGTTTGCATGGAACCTTCATCAAGATGGTGTGCGAAGAGATACCTCTGCTTGTGCATGAAAATAGAGTAACTGGTTGGGTGATGCAATATTAGCATGGATGTTACTAGGACTGGACTGTTTGCTGCTCTGCGGTTGATTATTGCAGTTTGGATACAGAATTAAAGCATGATTACTAATGATTAGTGAACAGAACATACACTTAATTATGCATGAATAGTCATGTTTGAATCTGAGAATTCAGCTGAAGACAGACATTGCCAACGCATTTATGCCAATAAATAATAAATAAGGAGCATGAAGTTGGCAAGGAAAGATATATTCAGAATTTTAATTCCATTTCATAAACTTCATTTTTGCACTGTTTATCATTTTCTAAATTTTGACCTGTCATCGACGCATTTAGGAGCTCAGGAGTGCTCTTCCTAGATCGGACTTATATTTACAGGTTGGTCTACAAAGTTGTGAGGAAAATAAAGCTCTCTCTCATTCAGAGCCAGAAAAAAACCTGTCAGGCAACTCAGGCTGACCTTGTGCATAAAGATCATGAAAGCTCATCCCTAAACTGAGCCCCACAACTTCAGACACACTGGAGCATTTCCGACTGCCTGGACGAAGTCGTTCGGTTCCACCAAGGCTTGCATCCCCTGCCATTGTTGGGAAGTAATTAGCTACACTAGTTTCAGCTTAATTTATGATGATCCATATGTGCTTCTCTGAGGCCCTGCTCTGAAGTGAGTTTTCAGTATTGTGAGATTGTATTTCTTACTCCTCAATACATGTCCTCATATCTCCATACAATTTTTTAATACGCTCTTTTAATCAAGCAGTTCAGATCACTCTCTACAAATTACCTTTCCTCCTTGTTTACCATCCCACTTGTTTTTGTATCCTGTGCAAATTTAATCAGTGGAAACGGTACCAATGACAACATCATCCACTAATAGACCAATAGGAAGAAATTCCCAAGGTATATCCTTTTAGTTCCATATAATGTGATATTCAAAATCCATGGTCAAATGATTTGAAGACATGGGCCTATGAATATACTGTATGAACACAGTTATCTTTGTGAACCAGAGCAATACCTGTGAACAGAAAGAAAATTGAAGAAGACAAAATAAAGGAGGTTTGTTTTACAAGACCTGCGTTCCATGAAATCGTATTGATTATTATTAATTGCAACTTAAGTGTTCAATTCTATATTGGTGGGCTCCTAAATGAAACTTCTCGTTATGCGTCCAGGTTCAGCATCTGACTAACAGATCTATATTTTCCTGGATCATCTCTCTGCTCTTTTTTAATATTTGGAATACGTTGGCAATTCAAAGATCTTTGAGATTTGTCCTGTTTTCTGTGCTGCTTGTTTCCCTCTAGGCTGCTTGATTTGTACGTGTGTAATTGCAGCTGACTCTGCATCATATTTTTCTTCATTCTGGATGCCAAATTTTCTGTTCCGTATACAACATTTTATTGGGCAGATTTATCCTCCTGCTTCCTTCTGAAATCAGAAGAGAAATAGTGATGAACACATCTGTCTTCTGAGCCTTTGGTCAAAATTATAATACCTGTTTCTAGCAACGGACCAATATCTGCTGCAGAAATTTTTTACTCTAATGTGTTTCTTGTATGTTCCTTCTAACTATGTTGCCCATTGATCTTTTCTTATATAGCTGTTTTCAGCAGAGTACATTTTTAAAAATTTGCAGTTTACTGCTATTATCCTTTTTTGCATTCTTTATATTTTGATTGCTAACGTTTCACTAGCATTTCTGCATCTTCTATATTTCACAAATTCTTTCTTCCCCAGCATGAATTCTTTTCTACTTGCAAATTTGCGGACCTTTTTTTTTTTTTGATACCCACTAGAATGTTCTTGAACAATTTCCAGTTCTTATTAATATTTCCCACATTAAATTGATGTTCCTAGCTTGTTAAAGCAACAGGTTTTTTTAAGCTTGGACAAATTGTCCCTTTCTGTTTCTAACTGGTATCGCATTCAATGCGCATGAAGTAAATGTGAGAGGGTCGTGATTACTGGTAGCCAAATACAGCAAGTCTTTACCATCTGAATGAGGTCCAGTAACTAATGTGTCTATACTGGCTGCAAGATGCCTTTTAAAAAATATTATTTATTGTTTCTAGAAATGCTACTACAATGTTGTGACATCCTCTATAACAGTGGTCTCCCAAGTGAGGTGCATGCACCCCAGGGGGTCTGCAAGATGATCCTTTGGGGCACAGGAAGTAAATATAGAACTTCATTAGTACAGGTATATAATTTATAAATAAATAAATATACATATATTGGGGGTGCATGCTCAAAAATTTTTTACTGATGGCGTGCACGATCAAAAAGGTTTGGAGACCACTGCTCGATGAGATGCCTGGTAAGTACATTCTTAGGCTCCAGTGATCCTAAAGGCAAGATCAGTCCACACAGCCCATTTCTAGTTTGTCCTGGCCACTATCAGGATGCTGGGCTAGATGGACCCTCACTTGGAACTAGCACATGAGTCCTTTTGTAGTCTTAATCCATAAAATTAAAACCTTCTGTGATTGTGAACTGTCTGCAGCTTTCTAACAATGTATCATTTTTTATTTAAATTTTTTTTTCTCCCTCTTCTATCCTTACAGAATTACGGTCTTTTAAATGGTCCGGTCATAGGAATCGCTCTTTTAATAGTGAGTATTGAAAACAAAATCTCTTATATGATCTGTTTTCTTTTTTTTACCATCTACTCTGATTGTAATCACTATACAGACAGTTACAGTAACATCCTTTGCTTTATATGTTATGCCATGCAGGTTAGCGAGACTGGTTTGGACTCTACTGCCTGGATAGTGACAGCTCTTCACAGCAGGAGGGAGCTGCAATTTGAGATTGCAAGCAGTAGTCCGCTTCCAAAAGAGTTTCTATGGTTTAGAAATTTCTAAGTTTAAAAACAATATTGGACTAATAACTAGGCTGTTATTTTAGGGCAGCCTGTTAGAAATGCTGCCCTTTGCAGCCTCACGTGTCTCTCTAAGTGCAGAACACACAGTCATTTTTGGAGGATTTACTTTTTGGACCATCTTAACATGCATCCTCGCCCTATGAGCTTGATGGGTTTTGCAGTCGTGGCTGAGTCTGATCGAAGCTGACATCTGTGGGCTTCTGTGAGGGCTGTGGGAAGAAAGTACTAAATATGTCAGGTTAGAGTCTCCCCAAGCAATTTGACAATTGTTAGTCTGAAAGCACCGTTTTGGAAAAGTATGCTGACTCATGTCTTAAGAGAGGAAGGATTTATTTTTTGAAGCAATAGGCTAGTATGGTGGGATCTGGATTCACTTCTTGACTTTTCCAAAGTTCCCATGTGACAGAGCAAGTCGCTAAGTACCTCTGTCCATAAAACTTCTACCCATACAGCAACTATAACTTTTTTCCTCTGTCTTGCTTCATTAATTTTAAATGTCTTCAGAGCAGGGGGTGTCCGGGGGTGTCTCTAATTATGTATGTGAAGAGGACTTGGCAAAATGGGCCCCTTATATCATCTGGGATTTCTGCATGCTACTCCCATGCAAATAGTATATGTACATAGTACATATGTACGTAGTAATGTTCAGAAGAGTACCCATGGCTCTTCTTGATCCTGTTTGGGGTTATGGGTATGCAGCAGATCTAAAAATTAGGCCAAAGTATCCTGACAGCAAATGGGAAAATAAATGCATATTTGTAGCATCGCAGACCAGTAAGAAAAGGGCAGGAATCAAAGAACCATAGAAAGGTTCGGGCTGGAAAGGACCTTTAATGATCATCTATTCCAACTCCCCTGCCATGGGCAGGGACATCTCCAACTAGACCAGGTTGCTCAAAGCCCTGTCCAACCTGGCCTTGAACACTTGCAAGGAGGGGGCATCCACAACTTCTGCAACACTGCAACCTGCTCCGGTGTCTCACCACCCTCATCGTAAAAAAGTTTCCTCCTTATGTCCAGTCTAACCCTACCCTCTTCCAGTTGAAAACTGTTGCCCTGTCACTACAGATCTTGGTAAAAGTCTTTGTCTTTCTTCTAAGCCCCCTTTAAGTACTGAAAGGCTGCAGTAAGGTCTCCCCAGAACCTTCTCTTGTCCAGGCTGAACGACCGCAACACTCTCAACCTTTCCTCATAGGAGAGGTGTTCCAGCTCTCTGACCATTTTCGTGACCCTCTGGACCCACTCCAACGTGTCTTTCTTGTACTGGGGACCCCAGAGTTGGATGCAGTACTCCAGGTGGGGTCTCACAGGAGCAGAGACAAGACCCCACCTGGGAAAACCAGGTTAGTTTTAACCCAGATCTGTTCCTTGCTCTGTTTCTCCTCCTGTCCACGTGATCCCTGCTGCTGGCCCAAGGAAGGGAAGGCACTGCAGAGGGAGGGTACCAGGTGGGCATGGCGTGACTGCTGCTGACAGAAGTCCTGCCTTATGCCAGCTAGTCACATCTGTGAAGCTGCAGCCTAAACGACGTGGCAGTCCAGACCAAACTAGGCCTTCTGTTTTAATTGAGTAGGAATAATGCACTATGGAAAATTGGAAAATGCTAATGCCAAATAGCGTTTCCCACCGTATTTATTAGATTTCTGTGGTTGTTTCTGCCCCTCAGAGGCCAGCAGCATGATTCATGTAGCCTTTTCATGTTGCGTTAACAACTCCATCTTGTGGGAAGAGAGGCTGCTCTGGAGGCATGGAAGAGAACGAGTTTTTTTTCCAAAATCTTATGTTTTGTAAGATAATTTGAAGATTTCATTTCAGTTCATAAAATCTACATTTTTAGTTTCTCAGGTTCAGCCTTACCTTGAAAAGTCTTTCATAGAATCATGGAATGGGTTGGGTTGGAAGGGACCTTAAAGATCATCTAGTTCCAACCCCGCTGCCATGGGCAGGGACACCTTCCACTAGATCAGGTTGCTCAAAGCCCCATCCAACCTGGCCTTGAGCACTTCCAGGGATGGGGCATCCACAACTTCTCTGGGCAACCTGTTCCAGTGCCTCACCACCCTCATAGTGAAGAATTTCTTCCTTATATCTAATCTAAATCTACCCTCTTTCAGTTTAAAGCCATTACCCCTTGTCCTATCACTACATGCCCCTGTAAAAAGTCCCTCTCCAGCTTTCTTGCAGGCTCTCTTCAGGTAGTGGAAGGCTGCTATAAGGTCCCCCTGGAGCCTTCTCTTCTCCAGGCTGAAAAACCCCGTCTCAGCCTGTCTTCATAGGAGAGATGCTCCAGCACCCTGATCATCTTCATGGCCCTCCTCTGGACTCACTCCAACAGGTCCATGTCCTTATGTTGGGGGCCCAGGGCTGAAAGCAGTACTCCAGGTGGGGTCTCATGAGAGCGGAGTAGAGAGGGAGAATGACATCCCTTGACCTGCTGGGCATACTTCTTTTTATGCAGCCCAGGATACGGTTGGCCTTCTGGGCCTTCTGGGCTGCAAGTGCACATTGCCGGGTCATGGTGAACTTCTCATCCACCAATACCCCCAAGTCCTTCTCCTCAGGGCTGCTCTCAATCCAATCTCAAGCCCATCCTGTATTTGTGCTTGGGATTGCTCCGACCCATGTGCAGGACCTTGCACTTGGCCTTGTTTAATTTCATGAGGTTTGCACGGGCCCACCTCTCAAGCCTGTCAAGGATCTTCTGGATGGCATCCCTTCCCTCCAGCGTGTCAATAGTACCACGCAGCTTGGTGTCATCGGCAAACTTGCTGAGGGTGCACTCAATCCCACTGTCCATGTCGCCGACAAAGATGTTAAACAGTGCCAGTCCCAATACCAACCCCTGAGGAACGCTACTCGTCACTGGTCTCCACTTCGACATTGAGCCATTGACCGCAACTCTTTGAGTGCGACCATCCAGCCAATTCTTTATCCACCGAGTGGTCCACCTGTCAAATCAATATCTCTCCAATTTAGAGATAAGGATATCGTGCAGGACAGTGTCAAATGCTTTGCACAATTCTATGTCATCTACCTGAGACCAACACTGTAACCCCGTCGTAGAAGGCCACCAAATTTGTCAGGTACAATTTGCCTTTAGTGAAACTATGTTGGCTGTCACCAATCACCTCCTTATTTTCCATGTGCCTTAACATAGCTTCGAGGAGGATCTGCTCCATGATCTTGCTGGGCACAGAGGTGAGACTGACTGGCCTGTAGTTCCTCAGGTCTTCCTTTTTTCCCTTTTAAAAATGGGGGTTATGTTTCCCCTTTTCCAGTCTGTGGGAACTTCACCGGACTGCCATGACTTTTCAAATATGATGGATAGTGGCTTAGCAACTTCATCCACCAGGTCCCTCGGGACCTGTGGATGCATCTCATCAGGTCCCATCGACTTCCCATCGGGGTCCCATCCCCCTGCATCTTCAGGTTCCTTAGATGGTCTCAAACCTGATCATCTTCTACAGTGGGCAGTTCTTCATTCTCCCAGTCCCTGCCTTTGCCTTCTGCAACTTGGGCGGTGTGGCTTGAGTGTTTGCTGGTGAAGACTGAGGCAGAGAAGTTGTTGAGTACCTCAGCCTTCTCCATATCCCAGGTAGCCAGGTCTCCTGTTTCCTTCCAGAGAGGGCCCACATTTTCGCCAGTCTTTCTTTTATCACTGACGTACCTGTAGAAGCTTTTCTTGTTGCCCTTGATGTCCCTGGCCAGATTTAATTCTATCAGGGCTTTAGCTTTCCTAACCTGATCCTTGGCTGCTCGGACAATTCCTCTGTATCCCTCCCAGGCTACCTGTCCTTGCTTCCACCCTCTGTAGTCTTCCTTTTTGTGTTTGAGTGTGTCCAGGAGCTCCTTGTTCATCCATGCAGGCCTCCTGGCATTTTTGCCTGACTTCCTCTTTGTTGGGATGCATCGTTCCTGAGCTTGGAGAAGGTGATCCCTGAATATTAACCAGCTTGGAGGAGGTGATCCCTGAATATTAAACAGCTTTCTTGGCCCCCTCTTCCCTCCCGGGCTTTATCCCATGGCACTCTACCAAGCAGATCCCTGAAGAGGCCAAAGTCTGCTCTGCTGAAGTCCAGGGTAGTGAGCTTGCTGTGCCCCCTCCTAGGTGCCCTAAGGATCTTGAACTCCACCATATCATGGTCACTGCAGCCAAGGCTGCCCTTGAGCTTCACATTCCCCACCAGCCCCTGCCTGTTGGTGAGAACAAGGTCCAGCATAGCACCTCTCCTCATTGGTTCCCCTATCACTTGGAGAAGGAAGTTATCGTCGACGCATTCCAGGAACTTCCTGGACTGCTTATACCCTGCTGTGTTGTCCCTCCAACAGATAGCAGGGTGTTGAAGTCCCCCATGAGGACCAGGGCTTGTGAACGTGAGGCTGCTCCTATCTGTCTATAGAGGGCCTCATCCGCTCGGTCTTCTTGGTCGGATGGCCTGTGGCAGACCCTCACCATAATGTCACCTGTCCCTGCCCTTCCTTTAATCCTGACCCATAAGCTCTTGGTCGGCTCCTCATCCTTTCATGTAAAGCTATCAGTTATATCTAAAATGGATGTAATTCTGTGTCTGAACATGCGATGGATCCTGATTCTTTTTCCGAAGGACTGAACTGTGTCAGTTTGCCCAGTCGCTGAAAATACTTTCCACTGGGTTGCCCTCAAGAGATCAGTTTAAGACACAGCATCAGTACTTCTGTACAATTTGAACCCAGAGCCCTCCAGCTTCGGCATTTTATTTTCATGACTTAAATTTGTTCCCTGACTCCTTAATTTCAAAGGGGCAGCAATCCACCAGGCTTTCCCTTAGAAATCAGATGAAAAGCAGATGTTCATGCTGAATATTGCACAGCTCTGTAGAGCAGGCGGGAAACTTCATGTAATAAAATTACTCGGTGCGGAAATTCTGTGGCCCAGTTCACAAAGCTTATGAAGAGCCCTGCCATGAGTTTGATTATGCCTTTTGAAATTGAGGGTAGGGGGAACAAAGTTAAGTCATGAAAATAAAGTCCCAAAGGCTGAACGGCCTGGGTTCAAATTTCTCAAAAGCATTAGGAGTAGGTTTTAAAAGAAATCCTTGCAGTGAACTGCAGCGGGAGGTGTCATCAAAAACTGGGCAAGCTGGCACAGTTCAGTCTTTCCTCAAAAAAAAGGGAGGCAAAATGTACACTTCTGAGGCAAAAGTTTTTTTTCAATAAAGGCTTTCTTTAGATGTTCATGTTAGCATGTCTCAGCATCTGTTGGAATACAGGGCTTCTTCCAATGGTTCACTTTTGACTTGAATGTCTAGTCTAAATCCCTATTTGCTTTTTTAACACATTATACTTTATATATTTTGTAACACATTATATATATATAAGCTCTCCTTATCAAGTGTAGTAATTCTGCCCTGGTTTTGATTATAATCTCCTAAAAAGATTCATCATTTACCGTCAAGAAAAACTCTCAATTCCTTCATACCTTATGAGACATTTTTCCACCATTTAAGAGACTTTTTACCTCCCCATCGTGTAGGGAAAGAAGATGATCAGACTCAGAATTTATTATTCAAATACTAGTTTTCTGTTAATAATGTACAAAATCCTTTCTAAATTAGAAACAAATGATACGATTTCACCTGTAATCTATCAAAGATGCTCCAGGTGGTTCCATTATTTTTCTCATCTTTTCTACTCATTTACAGTAGCTTAGAGTATAAATCTACTAGAGTATAAATCTAATCTTTCCAAATTAGGGCAATACTGGCATTTTTCTCTGCTTGGTTTTATTTGGATATCTTTGTTATTGGGAAGGCAGTTTGACAACCAGCTGGGACTCGTTCTCACGTGAGCTGCAGAACGTGAATCTTTTACTTTGCTCAGTAGACACATTTCTTTCTTACCCTGAGCATGCCCAATGAAGTAAAACCTCCCCTCTTGCTGGTGATGCTATCATAAATTTGCCTTCTTTCTTTCTTAACAAATTAATACATTTTGCTTTTAGAGAGATGTTCACCACCAACACAGGGTTTGATAAGACTTCTGAGTAAATTAGGGCACTAACTCAACTGGATAACCATAATACATGATTAGTTAGAATCATAGAATTATAGAATGGTTTGCGTTGGACGGGACTTTTGAAGATCACCTTGTCCAACGCCCCTGCCATGGGCAGGGACAACTTCCACTAAATCAGGTTGCTCAAAGCCCCATCCAACGTGGCCTTGAACACTTCCAGTGATGGGGCATCCACAACTTCTCTGGGCAACCTGTTCTAGTGTCTCACCACCCTCACAGTAAAGAATTTCTTCCTAATTTCTAACCTAAATTTACCCTCTTTCAGTTTAAAACTGTTACCCCTCGTCCTATCGCTACACTCCCGGATAAACAGTCCTTCCCCATCTTTCCTGTAGGCCCCCTTGAAGTGCTGGAAGGCGACAATAAGGTCTTCCCGGAGCCTTCTCTTTTCTAGGCTAAACAACCCCAACTCTCTCAGCCTGTCCTCATAGGGGAGGTGCTCCAGCACCCTGATCATCTTCATGGCCCTCCTCTGGACTTGCTCCAACAGGTCCGTGTCTGTCTTGTGCTGGGGACCCCAGAGCTGAACACAGCACTCCAGGTGGGGTCTCACGAGAGCGGAGTAGAGGGGGAGAATCACCACCCTCGACTTGCTGGCCACGCTTCTTTTGATGCAGCCCAGGAGACAATTGGCTTTCTGGGCTGTGAGCGCACATTGCTGGCTCATATTCAGTTTTTCATCCACCAATACCACTGAGTCCTTCTCCACAGGACTGCTCTCAGTTGACTCATTGTCCAGACTGTATCCACATTTGGGGTTGCCCTGACCCAGGTGCAGGACCCTGCACTTGGCCCTGTTGAACTTCATGAGGTTTACATGGGCCCACCTCTCCATATTATTACATTGTAAATGAAATGTCTGTAAATGTTCTTGATATGCTTGAATTAAAATATTTTACATGATCTTTGGATGTTCACAGAACTTCAGCTTTCGCGAACAGAAGGCTTGTACTCCGCCTTGAGCAAGATTGAGATCTACCTTTAAAAGTAGCTTGCCTGAGAAGATGCAGCTAAGCCTCCGTACCTTTCCTTACTATTTTTGCACATGCTGGCATAGAAACCAGCTGGTTGTACTGAAACTTGGATTAATTTGAAGTGTAAGAAATGGAGCTTAACACAAATGCAGGTAGGGACTGCAGTTACTTCTTAACCGGGTGTGTGCAGAGGTGTAAGAAAGGTGGCTGTAAATCAGAGACGGTATTAACTGAATCCTGAGGACATGGGGGAAAAACCCGTATACATACTGAAGAAGTCAATTGTTAAAGGAAGGTATAATGAGAAATGGATAAAAGAGGGAAAATTATATGGGACTGTACTGAAAACATTCCAAGTTGCCAACCCTAATTAGTGTTTGTGAAATCCCTGACTGTTGCCATGGCAATAAATGTGATACTACAAATGCAGCATTCTGACTTCTTCACAGGATCAAGTGAAGTTGGAAAGGAGCAAATCTCTGTGTAAACATCAATATCGTCAATTAATTAGGAAACACAGCAAGATAAATAATAAGACCCCATGAAAGGTAAATTAATTTCTGTTTTCTGTCTGCTATGTTTGAAAGTTTCCCCAGTATAAAACTGTCTCTATAATTCACTTTCATTCTACAGTAGTGCTTAATCACAGACCACAGTGGAAGTTATTGTGGAGGGAGTTTTCTAATACATTACTTAGCAGGTTAAAGACTTTGGGTTATGTGAGATATTTCAGCTACTTAAACACATTTCTTACTTTAAATGTCACTTAGCTTGTTTATTTATTCATTTATTTATTTGAGATAAAATTCCATCTTAACAAGCCCAGAGTTCTCTGTTCTTTTAAGAAAAAACTGTCTAAATCTAAAATGGAGCAGATCATCTTGCGCACCATCACATGGCATGTACAGGACAACCAGGTGATCAGGCCCAGTTAGCATGGGTTTATGAAAGGCAGGTCCTGCTTGACCAACCTGATCTCCTTCCATGACAAGGTGACCCGCTTAGTGGATGAGGGGAAGGCTGTGGATGTGGTCTACTTGGACTTCAGTAAAGCCTTTGACACTGTCTCCCACAGCATTCTCCTGGAGAAACTGGCTGCTCATGGCTTGGATATAGAAGAGACGTACTCTTCGCTGGGTAAAAAACTGGCTGGATGACGAGGCCCAAAGAGTGGTGGTGAACGGAGTTAAATCCAGTTGGCAACTGGTCACAAGTGGTGTTCCCCAGGGCTCAGTTTTGGGGCCAGTTCTGTTCAATATCTTTATCAATGATCTGGATGAAGGGATTGAGTGCTCCCTCAGTAAGTTTGCAGACGACACCAAGCTGGGCGGGAGTGTTGATCTGCTGGAGGGTAGGAAGGCTCTGCAGAGGGACCTGGACAGGCTGGATCGATGGGCCGAGGCCAACTGTATGAGGTTCAACAAGGCCAAGTGCCGGGTCCTGCACTTGGGTCACAACAACCCCAGGCAACGCTACAGGCTTGGGGAAGAGTGGCTGGAAAGCTGCCCGGAGGAAAAGGACCTGGGGGTGCTGGTCGACAGCCGGCTGAACGTGAGCCGGCAGTGTGCGCAGGTGGCCAAGAAGGCCAACGGCATCCTGGCCTGTATCAGAAATAGTGTATCAGAAAGGAGGTGATCGTCCCCTGTACTCAGCACTGGTGAGGCCGCACCTCGAATACTGTGTCCAGTTTTGGGCCCCTCACTACAAGAAGGACATGGAGGTGCTGGAGTGTGTCCAGAGAAGGGCAACGAAGCTGGTGAAGGGCCTGGAGCACAAGTCTTGTGAGGAGCGGCTGAGGGAACTGGGGTTGTTTAGCCTGGAGAGGAGAAGGCTCAGGAGAGACCTTACCATTCTCTACAACTACCTGGAAGGAGGTTGTAGCAAGGTGGGTGTCGGCCTCTTCTCCCAAATAACAAGTGATAGGATGAGAGGAAATGGCCTCAAGTTGCACCAGGGGAGGTTTAGATTGGACATTAGGAAAAATTTCTTCACCAAAAGAGTTGTCAAGCATTGGAACAGGCTGCCCAGTGAAGTGGTTGAGTCACCATCCCTGGAAGTATTTAAAAGACGTGTAGATGTGGTGCTTAGGGACATGGTTTAGTGGTGGACTTGGCAGTGCTAGGTTAATGGTTCAACTCGATGATCTTAAGGGTCTTTTCCAACCTAAGTAATTCTATAATTCTATCATTCTATGAAAATATTAAATATTAAAAATGGCATTTTTTTCTCATGATCTTGTCTCTTGCATGACTTCAGAACCTTGTACTTGACGTTAAAGTAGTTTCATTATACACACATAACTATCTTGCAATATACATAATATCTAATTGCAGCTGGACTCCCAGCCTTCTCTTTGAAGAAAATCCTTGCTTTTGTGAGTTTAGGTCAGAATCTTGATCTCGTCCAACTTTCACAGCCATGTCACAACTTCATGTATTCAAACTTCTTCATGTATTCAAACTTCTGTAATCAAATACAGCCAGAACATTCTGTATTATGAATATAAATGTAAAGGTGTCTAATGTTAAAAAAGAAAAGAGAAGAAAAATTGCTAAAAGTGTTTCCATATGGTAAACAAGTTTCTTTTTCCTTTATTTGGCAAATTTCTTTTATATTAACTGTATTGTGAATTCTTACAAACGTAGGTCTCAAATGCAGTTCTGAAATACGTCATCCATTGCTAAGAATTTGATTAATTGACTCCCCATTTATTCAATTACTGCATCAATAGTTTGGCATTTTTAAAAGTTAATATTTTTTATCCATTAATAATTATTGTTTAATCCATATCTTGAAATACTCCTAATGGTCGGTTTCATTAATAAAGAACAGCTAAGTATCTCTTTTCTAAATACTGTCTAGTTTGTATCACAGCTTAGCTCCAAACATGTGATTGACCAGGACTTTGAATAGTCTCATGGATGACTTATATACGCAGGTTAAACAAGATCAGTTTGAATCCATGGGTTATTTTGAATTTGTCAATGCTTTTATCGTGTTTGCATAAAATTTGATACAGTGGCAGCATAAATTGCCCAGGGAAAGAAAAAGAAAACAAAATAAGAGCATTCACTGGACACTAGCTCAGTAAACAAAAGTTTTTATTCTAACTCTGTGACTGAAATGCTATATGCCCTTGGGCATGGCATTCTACTCCTTTTTTACTGTATTGCTCCTCTTTCTTTTTCTTTTGTCTATTTGAACTGGAGCTTCTCCCGTGTGGGTACTGGAGGTGCTAATTAGGATAGCTAGCAAAATGGGGTCCTGATCTCTGTTGTGGCCTCTAGGTGTTGCTATAATACAAATAATTAATCAAAAGACATGTTTCATAGCGTCCATAGAGGGAGTTGCCAATTTTTGTCAGAGCCACAAAATTTTGTACAATTAAACCCCCCTCTCTCTCTCCCTCCTCTCTGCAACATAACTGAAATTTTAGCTTTGTGTGTTGGACAAATGAACCTGAATGTGAAAAGTAAAGGCTGGAAAGCTGTACAAAGAGCTTTGACTCACCTCTAGCTAAAGTTGCTCATTTTGGGGTGCCTTGGTGCCAGCCTTCTGTCCAAGGATGGTCTTGACTAGAGGAACCCGCTATCATATTCCTGACTCAGCCCAACCTTCCAATGCCAGAGTCAATCACTGGGCATCACATCCTTTGCAAGGACTCTGCCGCTGATGTGGTTTAGGAGTGCATGTAAGGCGCGCATAAGGACACAAGCGCAGGTGATCTAGATCAGGACGTAGTTCTGTTCCCATGTCTAAGGACACAACTTACGGCCCCTGAAGTAATTACAAATTGAGATACTTGCAAGTTTATGAGGATGAGCTTTTTCTTGTAAGGTGAACATTCAGACCCTGGTGCAGGTTGGTCACAAGATCTGCGTGTTTTGCCTAACAGGGGACTATTATGCAAAACGCATTGCCATTCTCATTGAGGATTTTAAGATTTTTAGTTTAATTTTAAAAATAAGGCATAGGAAAAAAGCAACAAATAATTTGGAAGAGTTTGAGCAACCTTTTGTTTTGTCACATTTCCAAAGAAGGAGTTGCCAATCCTGAAGCCTGACACATCACACCCTTTGATGCTCGGCTAGAGTTGCTGCAGAAGAACAGCTCTCACGGAGGTGTGCCGGAGCCATCAGTACTTATGGCAATACCCGGAATAGCGGCAGATGCCTCTCAAAACTGTATTTGTAGAAAATGCATTTGCAGCCAAACAGTTTTCTCTGGCGGGGGATAAGCGACCCCTCCTACAAAGCAAAGGCACGCTAAGGAAGGGAACTGGACGCACATCTAAAGAAAACGCTGCAGGTGCTTGCTGGAGCAATGTCTTACCAGGATTTACTGACACAAAGGGGCAGAAGATGGGGTCAGAGCTCTGTCCTCTTTCTAGCCAGACAGAGGTGCTATATGGGACCACGAGCCCTGTAGCCATCCCCTCCCTCCCTTGTGGCCATCATCATTTGTGAGTTAATTACAATCCCTTCCTGGCACGGAGGAGAGGTACAATGAGGGGCAGGTAGTCTCTCTGCTCTGGTCCATATGTAGTTCAACCTCTGGGACAACCATGGTCCAGCTCTCAATATCTAATTGAGATTGCGTAACCAGATACTGCGGGTCTTATTGTATTTATAGAAAAGCTATTTTAATCAAAAGAGTAGCCGTTAAATTGCCAGTGTTCTTAAGCATGCTTCACCAATTTTTCCACTTTTAAGACTCAAGTTTTTTTTAATGTTTTATAAATGATAAAAAATTCACATCAGATTTTAACAATTAAGCATACTTATTCAACACACATGGGGCCTCTGAAAAAAATGTTATTCAATTTAATAATTTTAATTTACATTGTATATGTACAAGAGCATTTCTTTCAACCCACAGGTTAACACCACAGAAAAAAAAAAAAGAAAGAAAAAAGAAAAAGAAAAAACCTACTGCGGTTAGCGGAGTGAAGAAACTCTTGAAACACTGTTTTGTCTGAAATAAAAGCAAGGCACTCTCCCTTAACACCTGATATATTCCTGAATTCTGCCTAGACAAAGGCATGTTCACACCGAGAGAGCTCTAAGAAAAGTAGTAGATTTATTCTGCGTTAACTCTTTCTTTTACCACTGTGACCTGTCACTGGCTGGACTCTAGGATGAATCTGTGTATTGAAGTTGACATGAAGGACAATTCCACAGATGAGGGGATTTGGGAGAGTATCACAGTTAAGACTATCTATGGAAGACTGGAGGACACCAGCTACGGGAAATCTCACAGGGGGCTCTGGACCTGCTACCTCCCACTCACATTCCACTTAATAAATAAACCTTGCTCAACAAAAAAGCAATTGTACTGTACTATGCTGATTCGCCTGAAAATTCTCTGTAAGGGCCCACTCGCAAGAAGCGCCTGCAAGCCCTCATCTGCCTGGTGCTCAGCACCTGGCAGGATTTGTCCCTAGATAAAAGTAATTTCCCAAGGGACTTGTGTCTTACACAAAGAGACAAAAGTAAACATATACTTTTGGATTTTGTGTCTGTATGTTTTTGTATGCGCACATGTGTGTGAGTGTGTATATATATATACGTATATATATATATTTAGTATATACAAAAGCAAATTCAGTCAAAATATATTTGTCTTGCTGGTCAGGCTTGTTACAGCAACCTACAAGAAACATTAGCTTCTCTGATATTTAATTATGCTATTATGTTTGCACATAAGCTTAAAAGTCAATACAAAAAGCAATACTTTTCCAAATATTATCTGCAGGTAAACCGGAAATATTAACTATAGTGATTAGAAGTCTGTTTCCCTATTGACACTACTATAAATCTTGATATAAGAATAATTTTTTCATAAAAGCACATCCAAACATAGTAAGTGATAAAATACCAGATTACTATTTGAAAACCATACAGTGACTCGATATCTGGGTTATCCTTTGCAGCAATTAGGCAATTCATTTGGCATCTGTTTGATTGTATAATTTAATTTCCATATAAACAGCATAGTTTAAAAAAAGACAAAAGCTAGAATGTTTAAAGCTAACAAAAGATACAGTGACATCAGGTTGACATTCAAAAATTTCCTTAGCAAAATGACCAACAAAATTTTGACTTAATACAGTGCATATAAAGTTTTTTAGAACTAAACTTTTTAAATATTATTTGAATTTAGCAAAACATGAGCAAGATTTTAATATCAAAGTGCTAAACAGTACTGCCTTAGAAGTCACTGCAAATAAACTGTAAAATAACTCTGCTTGTGATTTGACAGATATTTTATATACAAATGGTTAATAAAAAGACACGCGCGCACACACACACGCACACAAATATAGGTATATACATATATATATACACAGATTATATATATGTATATAGTTTTCCAACTGGTGTATCTGAGTCAGTGTGAACACCCCATTTAGTTATCATGTGTAACAGGGCTCCCATGAGCTGGCAGTCATTGCAATAAATACAGGCAAAGCCATTACAATATACCATGCATACAAACATTTATACAAATAAAGACACTATGCAACAAATTATTTCATATTAATATGGCATCAACAGTATAAACATACAAAAAGGAGTACGAACACGGAATGTTTAAACGCAGCCCACTATATCCTTCCTAGCACTTACATTCATACTATTTTACAAGACTTGCTTGTTCTTGAAAACCATCTTCTGTCTGTTTACTAACTAGTCGCTTATGTTAGAAGTCTAAACCTGAACTATCCCTGATGCTGACCCTGTATGCTCCAACCTCTACTTACTCAGATTTCCTTAGCTAAGGAACAACTGAGCTACAATTGCTCCCGTGTCTTCCACATACATTTGTCAATAAGTCGCGCTACATGGAATCAAGTTTGGAAAACTCGGTCGGGTAAGTTAGTGCATGTAATTTTCTCACTTGATTTCTTCCGTTTGTTTTCATAGTAAAATAAATTAGTTAATAAACGAGACTTAGTAAGACAGCACTTTAAAAAATTGCACTTGAACATGGGAGCTAACAGCCATTGTCATTTTGCTATATTTGATTTGTATGAAATGTTCAATTGAATGTACTTTGCTAAAAAAGTGAATTTTTGTTTAGATTGTGCTGATGTATGTGCCCTTGATGCAGGAAGTATGCTAAAGGTATCCTCACAAAACACATACTACCCTGGCAAACAACTATTTGCTGTTCTTGTTTTCAAACACAGCTTCTACAATTGTATTCCTCATATACCGTGAGGTGTTAAACAACAGATTTAAAACAGTCGTGTTAACCTTTTACTGCTGCTGGGATAGCATTGTCCAAAAGTGCCATATTAGCCATTTAAAAAACCCAAATCACACAAAAGAAAACAAAGAACACAACCCCAAACCAGTAAGCCAGTAAGTTTCAGGCCTCCGGTTGTAAGGACAAAGCGCCAGAAAAGACCTCATTTTAGACTCGGAGCTGCTTTTCTGTTAAGTGAGGGCAGAAATGTTAGCTGTAAGTCACGATCCGTTTGCCTGCTCTGGTGGGCATTTGCCTTTCAGGAGGGTGGTTTGACTCAGAAGGGTAAGGTGTCCAGAAACAGCCTGTCGATAATGGAAGGGGCTGGCACCAAATCTTCCAGTTTCAGGTAAAAGATGCGCTGCAGTCCCAGTGTGCAGAGAGAACGCAAGTCAGCCAGAACACCCAGTACCTTCGGCTCTGCAGACTCAAGCGGTTGTCCTTTGTTTTGGCAACTGAAAGTTAAGTGATCTTTCAAACTGCTTGTGATCTTGTTGCATAGCTCTTCCACTTTCTTTGGTTCTTTTAATCCATGTCGTTCTGCAAAGCGAGAGAAAAACCACATCAGCATCCCTACCACACATTGAGAGAACTCGTTTTCTTCCGTGTAACCCAAATCCACACTCTGGTACTCAAAGCAAAAAATGCTTTGAAAGTATGAAATTTCTCAGAACAGTTGGGGTTATACGATGTCAGTTAACCTTGCTGCCACACCAAATAAGAGATGGCAAGTGCCCTTTTCTCTTTAGCTGCTAAAATAGGCAGCAGAGATGCTCAATTATGATTGAAATTCTAGTACAAGGAGTCCAAGCATCCTCCGATCTCGCATAATTTTCATTATATGAGACAGAATTAATTGGGTGATTTTCCAGCAAAACTATCACAGGAGGTGTTTTGGAGATTTCCGTGCTTCCCCACCAGTTGTGAATGCTCAATAACTATGGCAACCATTATTTATTCAGTGAATTCAAGTGGCGATCGATATCCTTAGCCAGCTTCATCAGCGCCGGGCCTAGAATTCCACCAGGAATTTGCAGACACTCTTATAAGAAACTAAAGGCACCTTACCACCCTTTGTTATTTTGATCAGCTGCTGCTTTTTAGTTTATTCATCTTTAAAAGGTCTAAGATAAAAGAAGCCTGGAAGTTAACTATTTTGCTTTTAGTGAGCAATGCCTAAAGGGAGAAGGCAGCTGTGTTATCCATCACCAAAACCTCAGTGTTCCTAAAAGGAAGGGGAGCTGGGGTTTGTCCCCCTTCAAATAACCTTTTAAAATGCTACAACCATGTTAAATGCATCCACAGTTCTTTAAGCATAAGTAGAATGAATCAGATTTGTAATTCATTAAAAGCAGGCTCTTTACTGGTACATGGGGAAAGATAATTTTGTGCTGTTTGCCACCAAGATTTAGTGGATAAATTCATATAACATTTCAGAACAAATAATTTTCTGATGTTTTGATTTGCCTTTGACTTTGAAATTCACAGGTAAGTAAGAACTTGCTTTACAGCAAAGTCGTAATAATTTACACATGAAATAGAATAATACCAGATAGGGCAGTCTAAGAAAATGCAGGTTAAATTAATTTTAACCGACTAGACATATAAAAACAGTGACAGCAGCGGACGAGGAGTAATTCTGGCAGTTCTCGTGTTTGATGCATTTGAAGTCGTCTGACTTGCCTGGCCCTCTCCCCCACCCCTGGCAGCCACGTGCCGTATTGTGCCCATTGCCCCCAAGTCTTGTTCCTCTACTCCAGGAGGAGCGGGCAATAAGACACTTTCTCTGTCCATCCCCTAACGAGCAGTGAAAAGAGTACAGTTTTCTTTACTTCCAGAAGCAGGCGTGATGTCTGCGCAAGGCGCAGTGGTGCGTGTGTGCATAAACTCCTCGCCGCCTCCCCTTACCGCCTGTTTTGGCTAGATGTTCTTGACAAACCAATAAAACAGATGGGATTCAATGAAGGCAGTCAGAAACGAAAAGGTCTGATTTTCCACTGATATTCACCCATTTCAGCTCCTGAAGAACACTAGTTTGGGAGCAGAATCAGAGATGGGCAGACGTGTACGTCTCTGGCCAGAAGCTACTGTGCTCTATCATTTAAGTACCATCAATCTGCCCTGTTGCTTCAGAGCAACACTCATCCAAGCAGTAACATCTGCTTCAGACATCTTTTTCACCTTGCAGGAATTAAAAACCCTAGGTATTCTAAGTGCCTTGTTTACATTAAAACACGAGGAGTCAATGAATATTTAAAGCCTTTCCAGTAAATGGTGTAGAGTGTAATTATGTAACCCTTAACTATACAGGTCACTGAGAGTAAATACTTAGGCAGATTCTGCCATTAAAAATCTTGGTAGATAAATATTTTATACGGATTTGAAAAGCTGTAGTTTTTTTTTTTTACCACTAGCCTACTGAGAGAATCTGCAGGACATTAAATTAATCTTGCAGTCTTTGAAGAGTTCCCATCTTTTAATCTGTTTTGAAGTTGTTTCCTGGCTGTGTAAGTGAAGATATCTTTATAGATCTAGGGAGCTGAAATACTAGAATGGATCCAAAACCTGACTACAAATTAGCAGAGCACATTTTTAAACCAAGGCCTCAGTAGGCGTGCACCTTGCTGCAGAGCATGGAAAATTATCTCTGGCTCTGGAGCATACAGCAACATTGTTAACGTTTCCAGCCAGAACTAAACATTCTTTGACTCACACTGACAAGTTCAGAAGGTTTCATGAACAAGTCGTGTCTTTGGTGGCTAGCCATGAAACATACTGACGCAAAACACAACACGTGCAAAGATTATAATATTAGTAGCCTTACTTTAAATAACTAAATCATGAACATTCAGAATTAAGACATACTCTGTCCTTAAGCTGCTCTCCGGTGCTACAATATTAAAGCAGCCTCCGATAAACCAGGCTGTCCTCTCCTGCATCAATTGCCATGCAACAGCCTCAGCTACTTGCAAATCTCTACAAAGGTAATTCCTCACGACTGGAACTGCCTCGCTGGAAGAAGGGGTTTTCAGTCTCCAATCCCTAAGGCATCCCTTGCGGACCCATAGAAAGTCAAAGCCGTCTGTGTGGAAGCCCTTCCGCTAGGAAAGGGCACTGCATGCGCTGGCATTGCCATCGCAGTCTCTGGTGTTAGCATCCAACTAGTTTCTGGGGAACATACCAGTATAAGAAACAACTCGTCTCTTAGGTAGAACTGAGGAGTCTTGGGTCTAATTTTCTCAAAGATTTAAATTTAATAGTTAGGGTTCAAATAGCAGGAAACACATTTTCTTGCCTTTTCCACACAACCGGTCTCATTTGGGCAAAGACAGACCCCCAGTCTTTCTCATTCAACCGAAAGGGAGCAGCACAAGGCACCTGTGGTAAGTGTGTGCACTGGCGCTGAAGCTGATGGCCTCTAATCATTCGCCGTCTTCCACAGGATGTTCTTATCCACATGGGAACGACAAGGCCAAGATTTATCCCAAGAAGTCAAAACCAATAGATTTTCTCTAACTGATTGAGGAGGTGTGTAAATATTATTGTATTCAGACTTTCTTATAATGACAATTAAAAAGGCACCGGGTAAAGTGAATATAGGATTTCTCAGCCTCGTGTTTTAGGACACCATTGATTTTTGCAAAAAAAATGGTGATTTATGGCAAAGATGCTCGCCATAAGCCTGTCAAAATGATTCATCGGAAGTCTTGTCTCTAAAGCTCTGCAAACTTAGCAGCTCATCCTGGCAAACTGAACGCAGCAAATTTTTTACACCTTTCTCCTTTTCCCAGGAATCTCAATGCGATTCTGTGCTATAATTACACTGATGAGCAAAAACTTGATAGGAAGAAAGTAAGAGAGCAGGAAAACCCGTCACCAGCTGTGCTAGTCCTTCTTTCCCTAACCTCTGACACGGGGTAGATTATGCCAGGGCTAGGCAGACCGAGTGCTACCTTTACGAGAAACACCTCTCAAAGAGCACAAGTATCTCAAAGACCTTGAGTATCTCAAAGACCCTTCAGCTCTGTGCTGTGTGTCAGGGTGGGTCAGTTTTAGCCTTAATTCATTCTGAGGTGTCCAATCAGAAATGCAACAGATTTACGCTGCAAACTTAAAATAGGCCTCTTGCTTGTCTCGGTTTCAATATAGTTATCTGATTTTCTCTTCCCCCTTCACAATCCTCTTCCCCTTCTATAACTCAAACAAACACGAGGCTCACTTGCCTACAGCTTTCTGCCTGTCTCGTGCACACCCTGTTACACAGCAAGATTGCAATTTGGCAGATCCAAGAATCTCCTTTCGTGTTGCAATCTGGCCCGTGTTCATCCCGCCTAACTCTCAGGCACTTCTCAAGGGTGCCCAAGCTAGGAGCGCAGACTTCTTGAGCTCCTCCTAACATCAGTAGAAGGATGGGCATTTTTAGAAGATGATTACAATTTTAGGTGGACTGAATCATCTTTTGCAGGTGCCCTGTATTCTCCGTCGGCTGTGCAAGGTACCTGAAGTTAGGTAACCTGAATGACCACACAGGACACCATAGTTTGCTCCCTCCTTTAAGAAAACCACAACGTAACACAGAGACTGCTGGTTGCTGCAGGAGGAAAGAGTTCTTGCCTCAGCAAAAGGGTAGGAGGGGAGAAGGAGGAGTGAGTACTTCACTTTGATGCTGACAGTGTTTCCCTCGGCAAAGTGGCGGGAGGAAGGCAGACAATGCAATCTGGAGGGTGTTTTTTTTTTATAACTGGCTCTCCTACACTCCTCCAGTCTGCCACCTGCTCGTATGTAGACCCAGCACACGAAGCACCCACTCTGGAGGATGCTGGCGACAGGACTGAAGGATATCTGCCGCTGAAGCGAAGGTGAGCCTCCCTTCCGGAGGGAAGTTGGACAAACTCATGTTCAGAAGGGAACTGCAGCAGCCAGACCCTGTTTAGCCAGACCAGACTCCTTACTATTTCTTGGTATGACTGATGGTGCTAAAAATTGTGTTTGTAAACTAGAACAGAAAGCCCAACAGCAGGAAGACAAACACAAACTCATAATTAATTGAAACCTCACAATATTCTTCAATGTTCTGGTGCCAGTCTAACAAAGCATTAAGAGTGTGAATAAGCCCAATATATACAGTGGCTCTGGGCTGGTCTGTAACACACTTAAAATAAAACATATGCTGAAAGAGCTTGGCTGAATGAGGGCTAGAATGCTCTGTACCCGGCAGCATCCCACTGAGAGTGTCAAGTGGGCAAAACAATAATATTTTGATGTGGATAGAGAAAGGAAGAGGCAGAGAGGAAAAGAGAATCATCGAGAGAGAGAGAGAAAAAAACACTAGCAGTTTTAGAGCAGGCAGAAATTTGAGGCTAAATTAGAGTGTGCCCTTGAGATGATCTGCATTGGAGTCTCAATCTTTATATTTTGACACTGTTTGCTAGAAAAACTGTAAAGCAGAGCATTATAAATGGTCATTTGGGAAGTTAAGGAACCACTTTCAAGAATAGGCTGAGCCAAT
Organism: Calonectris borealis; assembly: GCF_964195595.1. NCBI lineage: Eukaryota > Metazoa > Chordata > Aves > Procellariiformes > Procellariidae > Calonectris > Calonectris borealis. Next base: position 68,379,746 of record NC_134313.1, on the reverse strand, counting down.
ATCTGGTCTATTCTGCAAAGCTTCATCATCAACACTATCCAGTCCAGCATGGAGCGGTTGTGCGGGAACACTTGTGATCCATGCAACACACAAAACTGATAGAAATCATCCATGTGGAAATAAGGACAGAACTTGTGCCAAGATGACCAGCATTTTCTTTCCACGTCGGCACTCTTCTTTAGCTCATTAGATCCTACATCCCAACGGAATAAGTGATCCAAAGAAAAAGAACAGGACAGAACTAATTTCTTGCTTTCATGGGGATGTGGGGTGAGTGTCATGTGTTGTTTCCTAACTACTTTCTTCTGGCTGATGCTCAGAGTGCCGCTGATGTGCTCTGGAGGAAGTTGTGTCCAGCCCTTCTTAACCAACTGAAGGAAGTAAAAAAAGAGAAGAGAGACAGAGAGAGGAAGATCCTCAAGGAGTACCTTAAAGAAAAATGATGTGCTTTGGCATTGCAGAGTTTTAAGTTAACTGTTTGCAAGCCACCCACAATAAACCAGATGTCACTTCTTTCATTCTGAGTGCTCTTTCAAGCTGATGTCCTATCTGAAAGGACTTGAAAATTCAGCAGCAATCCGACATGATACTTTTCCTTCTAGGCAACATACTGCAAATTCCCAGGAAACGTAAAATAAACAGGAAAAGCACAAATATATGGACTTTCTAATGGATTATACAATGCAAAATATTACAAAATCTTTTCCTGTTTATTTTATGTTGTGCATACCTTTAGTTTTACGCAAAGCAAGCAGTGAATTAGCGAGTATTGTGATACTCGCTAGGTCTCCTGTCGTTCTCTTCAAAATTACTAAACAGAACAAATGGTCATACATGCCTATAACCATGCATCCTATGGTGTGACCTGCAGCTGTGGTTGAGATACGACATGGAGCTTTGCAGCTCCAAACAAGTCAGCAAGGTTAGTTAAAGGGCACTAGAACTACTGGGGCTGCTACTGGGGAGCCCATTTGACATCCCAGAATGAGAGAACAGCCTTCAGTATCTTGGACGTGGGGAACAGTGGAATGTCTTTTAGCCTCCAATGCTAATTTTTACATTTATTCCCTCTTGCTTCATTGGGAGAGAGATGTTAGTTCTCCCTGTCACTCGTGGAGAACAGACATGCAAAAGAGAGTAGCAACTTCTCTTACTCCTGCAGCAATACTGCCAATGACTAGTATACAAGAGGGTTTGTTTTCTAAGAGCACGTCTTTGTTTGGGCTATGGAAAGCACTCATGAAATCAAGAAGAACAAACAGGTCATTCATTATTCCCAGGAGCGTTTTTCTTTACCTGGAGAGATTATTCTTGAATTTGGTGCTACCTAAGATGCTGTACCGTATTAAAACAAGCTATGACTATTATACAACACTGGGTTGTCGTCTTTTTCTTTTTTTGGTGACCATCAAGTCATGAAAAGTTGACTAATGCAAAATAAGAACTGGAGCAATTTGTCTAATAATGAAAATTTTGCTCAAGCCAGCATTTCGGTTTTGCAGTGTTGCTAATAAAAGCAAACGACTAGATTCACAAAACAGAGCTTTCCTGCCCCTTCCTATCTTGCAGCCCAATGACATGGATATCCATATGGGACACGGGAGATTCACGGTCAGATTCCCTTCCTGTTGGAATCAGACCAGAGACTGGGCCTTGGGTGTCCCTCTGAGCACCAGCTTGTCCCCAAATCATCCTACACAACAGCCATTTTGCAGCCCGTGAAATATGTCAAATGGCCTTAACACAAAAGACAGTGATACTCAATAGTCGGATATCCTATGTTCCCGGAAAAGGTCACTCTCTCTTGCTCTGGCTCACAGAAAGGGCTTGAACCAGGGTTTGCTAATCACCCATTGCCTCCAACAGTCCACTCCAGGAGAGAAGAGTACCTTCTCCAGAGATAAAGAATGGCACCTAAAACACCCACCTAAACCTAAGCCAAGCCCCAAAACAATGCTTAAAAATGTTCAACAGATTTCAGATTTCCAAAATTTATCTTTAATATTTTTTCTCTTTTGGTGGGACTAGCTGAAAACCAGCACATGGCTTGTCATACTCAAACCATAGGGAGAAGACAAGAAGCCATTTCTCATGGGATACAACACCAGAGGCAAATCTCAAGACTTTCCTGAATATAAAATTTCAATATACTATCACTGAGAAAGTCTCAAAAGAACCCTGCCCACCAGCATTTTGTGCTGTAGTGCTCTCTTAGCCATAATTACCTGATTTCCTCTGTCAGTTTTTTTTTAATATTGTTCATCATTATACAATACCATCCATTTTCAGGTGACCAAATTTCTGGCTGAGTCCTTAAGTTAGCTAGCTGTCCTTGGAGAGCTGAAACCTGTGAATATAAATCACTAGACACGGGAGCTTCGGTCTAATTTAGATCGCATGAAAGTATACTCGGTCCTTAACAGCAAATTGGCAGAGATATATGGCCTCATGAAATAAAAGAATAAGCAGAAAACTACATTAATTTTAAGCACCATCTCATACAGGTGAGAAAATCAAGAAAAGCTTGACAAATACAGAAAACCTTAAAGCTTTTATGGACAGAAATGCTCTCCTTTTAAAGGCAACAGTTACTTCAATTTGTTTAGAAACTTTGAGAAGACCAGCACAATACAGCCAACTCCTGAAAGGGTTGTTATCAAGGAAAGGAAGAAATGTGGGGTGTTATCAATTAAAAGCTATTTCTATTAAATATCTTAGGGTGACCTGAGCCAGCCACTGGACAACTTTGACTCTGTACGTAAGGGCAAGCAAACAGTGTCTAACCGAACAAAGAATCATCATGTTAAAACAGGGCACGGGTTTGTAAGAAGAAAAGCTTTTCTTCCTATACAGTAGCTTTTTCTACATTCATGTAGACAGCTTGCTGGGAATCCTGTTCATCGACCTGCACCCTCTCAGTCTCCAGGAAGATAATCAAGAACAAGCTACCTGTGTCTATCTAAAAAAGACAGATATCTAATATACAGTAAATAATCAAAATCAATGATAAGTGCTATATATATGTGAGCATATATGCCTGTATGTAAATATATATGGAGCGAAACAGCACCTGTCCTTGATTTATAGATATGTAAATGCATACACATAAATATATACATTGTATGTGTATATAGGTATGTATATACATACACATATATATACGTATTTCTAATACATATATGTAAGTATGCATGAACACGTCAGTGGACGTTTATATACACGAATAAAAAAATAAGTTGGGAATGTTCTTTCTCACTTTAACATATCACTCGTTTTGAAAATTCTTTCATACAGAACAAAGCAACTCCAATGAGTTATTCTGGTCTTAAGGGTTTTGCCAAAGAAACTAGAATCTGGACCTTAATGTACCCTTTCCAACTCCAGAAAAAGTGAACAGAAATTAATTAAAAACCTGAAAATGCTTTTCTTAAGAAGCAGAGAGTTAATGCTAGAACACGTAACCCTTCACCCAAACGCCGGAAGGAAGCGTACCATGCAAACTCTGAAGCCAAAGTCTTGGCCCCACAAGTGTCAGCAGGGAGTGGCCAATTTATAGTTTTTATATTCGCCTTTGAGCGTTTTACCTCAGTGCTTCCCTAGCGTCATCTCATCCTAGGTAAATGAAGACCGCAGGTGATATTGTTGAGGCCACCGCCTGCAAACTGGCGGATGCCTGAATTGCAGGAGGAAATCAATATCCATCCCAGTGGCGCTTATAGCATCCCTGGGAAGATCAGCTCAAGGCACACTGAAGCCCTGTCTCACACTGACAGAACAGCTGCACCTTTATACTACCAGCTTTTCTGAAACGAGTGTGAGGCGCTCGGCAGAGATGACTGCTGCTCCGACTGCTGCCGTAGGGTTGTCAGACAGCCTTACTCCCAGCCCTTCCTGCTTCCCTCAGCCATGCCTCTTCAATTGCGAGAAGCCCAAGGTACGCAGTGTGTACTTCAAGGAGCTTTGTTGTTTCAGGAATGAGAAAATTACACTTTATAAGGTTACGCTCCTCCGTTTTGTACTTACTGGCCAGATTTGGCAGATTCTGACATTAGTTTCCTGCTGTTTGCCCCAGCAGGCAGAAGGGGTGGTATGGTCACATGCACACCCAAAAGCTTTTGTGCAACTGCAGAAGAGGATTTTTTTCTTACTATTCTGCAATTTTCTCTCTCAAAAAAGCAGTACATGGAATATCTACAGTAGCTTGGCTACCACAAGCAGCCTGCCTGCCCTCGTGAAGCGCTCCTTCTGGTCTAGCTCTCTTGCTGAGAGGTGAGCTATACTAGCTGTACGGCTTCTAGCTCTCGAGCTACCCTGGTATTAGTATTCCTACACAGAAGACCTAGCTCTGGTCATTTCATTAGGCTTTTCTGGGAATTCAGCAAGTATTTTGAATGTTTTTGCAGGAGCTACACAATTTGCTTGGAAGCAGTTTGCTTTTTAGAGACTATTCCAAGAAAACAATGAAACCATGAAGAAATAGAGAGTTAGATAACGTTCTAACCGGGGTATCTGATGGCCTAATGTTAGTCCACAATTTCAGTACGGTCATGACCATGCTTCAAAATCATACTCACTTGACCCTGAATATAGCTAAGTTAACTGAAATCGCTTGAATCTACATTAAAGCAAAGCACTAGAGTCTGAAGCTTTCTATTAACAAAGGAGCACTTACCTGTAATCATAGTTAGAGCTGATAAACTTGCTAAGGCTGGGATATCAAGGTTAAGGCTCTTTAAGTTTAAGGAAAAGTCTTTAATAGAGTCGAGCCACTCCCCAAATCCACGAAGGCACTGAAGTCTATGAAGCACAAGTCCATTGCAGAATACAAACTTATCCTCAGCAGTATCAGACCTCAAATAAAAATAATTGAAAAAATTATAAATGCATCTTCTACGTTACAGCAAAATGCATAACCAGTATTGAAGTGTCTGTCATTTAAAATACAAGGCATATTATCCTGAGACATATGTGGGCATTCACGTTTGACAATATGCTTCTCCCTTGGGGCCAAAGTACAACAAACAAGCTTCTATGATTGCTTACTTCGTAGAGTTATAGGCCTGAGGTTAGGTTAGCTGTAGCATGTGGTGTAGACTGTCTAATTAGTTAAGATTTTGGTCCTGCCCAAAGGCATAAACAGAGAAGACATTTTACATTAAATACTGTATGTTTGAACCAAAGGAATACTAAGTGAGTGCATTTTGAAATACAAAACTAATAAAAACTGGAGAAAGAAGAGATTCTGCAACTCTCAGCATTTACTTAGCCTCATCTGCATCTTTCATACTGCAAAAATTAATAAGGAAGAAACAATGGAAAATACATGCAACAATGCACCACAATACACATAACATCATAAACTCTTTTATGTGAAAATCTGTGTGTAAGAGAGAGATTACAGCCAAGCTCTCCTCTCCTTCCGCTCCCCATTGCCAATATCCCTGTTAAAAACCACATGCAAAGATCATTTTCAACCTAAAGAAACAAGGACATAACTCAAATCACCAGTTTGGAATTTCCCCAGTCCCTGAAACTGGTTTTGGTAAAATGTCTTAACTAGTGCTAGACTGACAAATAGCATTTCACTCTATTAAATGACTTTGTATTAAGACGAAAAACAATCTGAACAAGATTTTAACTCTTCATCCCATTCAAAAACAGATGACAAAGATGTGCATGCGCAAAAGAAGGGGGAAAAGGAAAAAGCTTTCATACTGAAGGTGCTTTTCTATCGTTTATGCTGATGAGTACGAAGCAAACTTGCTCAAACAGTACCTGAGGATCAATTTCAATTACTACAGAAGAAGAGGACGGAGTATATCAAATAAAAAGATGCACATTAGCGAGACCTATGCTGTCTTTTTAAACCACTTTCTTATTTTTTCTGCAGTGTAAAACAAGTTAAACACCGTATCCTGTGGATTCAGACATTGCTGATGTTTTGTGGGGTTTTTGGTACAATTGACAATGTTCAAAGATATGGCCATATTTATTCCTTAAAAATATTTAGATAGATGGTTTTTCACATCAGCTTAAGAGGAAATGAAATAAATAGTTACCTGATGGAGAGTCTTAGTACAAACAGCTCCAAAAAAGCTGATTCTATGAGTAATGTCTGATCTTCTTTTGGGAGGTCAGTAAATCCTGGGATTTTTTCTGCCCAGCCTCTAGATATGTCAATGGAGGCAGTCAGAAGATTATAGAACTGTTGTACATGTTCTGCATCTGTGCCTGCAGCAGCCTGATCAGTGGAACAGTACTAAAATGAAAGCCACAGAAAGCAACGTTATATGCATTTAAGGGCATTCTGTGAAACATACGGCGTTACCTGCCCAACAACATTTCCTTCTGTGGCAAAGCTGGTATTATTAGCAAAGGCATAATAAGTAGGTCTACATTATCTACCTATTTGGCTACCTACAGGCGTTTTGCTATTCAGATGTATATTGCAAAAATACTTCCACATGTATAGAAATCGTTTAAAACTTATAAATTAAATATAATACTTATCACATTTTACAAGTACCTATATGCTATTAGTAAATAGAAACAGAAACCTGGTGGGTAGGATAATTTTCATCGCACTAGAAGAGGAATACTATTTAACTTACTACAATTAAACACTTTTCCCATTGATGAATTTGTCTCAGTATGTCCAAAATGCAGATTTCTTCCAAAAGCTCTCAAACTGCATTTTATCTGACAGTGATAGAGACATGTAAGATAAATCATCTTTTATCTGACACATGCAGCATCGCTTCATTTGAATACAGAATTGGTTCAAAGTAAAACAGCTGCCCCATATCACCTCTTATCCTTCAAATGGAAGCATTTAAGGTTCAGGAGAACCTATTATCCTGCTGATGCGGCCATAACTCTTCCAGACAACCATTCGACAGCCTCAGCTTGCTCAGCTTCCCCGTGACCCTCTGACAGCTCCCTCCCCGCTATCTCCTGCTTCCGCACCAGTGGATCCCTGTCACTCCCGTGACACTGCTCGCTCTCTCTCGGCAGAATATACAACAGGAGCTTTCGTGGCTTAGTCTGATTCTGTGCTTGGAAAGGGCTGCTGGTTTTCTGAGCAGGAACTGAATAATTTGGGATTTATTGTAACAACATCCTCCCCATCAGGCATCTTATGGGTTATTTCTGGGAGGGACCTCGTACCAACTCTCCCTCTGGGACTCAGCCAAGGAGAAGTCGGGGTGGTCTGCATGGCCCAAAGAAGTGTGCACGCCCTTTGGAAACAACTTTCCACATGCAGTTCGGGCTTGAGTCCGTCAGCCTAAAGGTCTCCCTAGCAACTCCCCAAGCCAGAGTGGAAGCAGAAAGACCCACATCTCTTTCCCGATGGGTAACAGTGGGCTGGCAGCCTGGGAGGACCTTATCACAGGTGTGCCACCTGGGCTGCAGATATCACCCAAGCTGCTTACTGCAACCCAAAAGTCACCTCTGTGCAGGGAAGAGAGGGGGGAGCAGCGAGCAGAACTTCTCGGGTAGGTATCCTGTTCTCTGCCTGTCCTACTTGGAGCTGGTAAGGGATGAAGGACACAATGTCAGAGTCGCTGATTGACTGGAGAACCATGGCAATCCTAGAGACCTGTGGCTGTATCTGGGGTACCGGTGCGAGTCCTGAATGACTGTGTTCTGCTTACCCAATACTACCTACACGAGTTACTCATAGAATCATAGAATCATAGAATCATTAAGGTTGGAAAAGACCTCTAAGATCATCGAGTCCAACCGTCAATCCAACACCACCATGCCCACTACACCATGTCCCTAAGGGCCTCATCTACACGTCTTTTAAATACTTCCAGGGATGGTGACTCAACCACTTCCCTGGGCAGCCTGTTCCAAGGCCTGACCACTCTTTCGGTAAAGAAATTTCTCCTAATGTCCAGATTTCTCCTAATGTCCAGTGGTAAGCTCCAGCTCACATCCCTAGTCAGCTAGTGAAACATGTGCGATCCCTCTTTTAAAGTTCACGTGGAGGCAAATTCTGAACCAGCTTCCCTGAAGGATCCTGTGACAGTGAAGCAGGTAGAGGCCAAAGTACAGAGAGGATGGGGAGCAGCGGTAGAAACATCTGCATGCTACATCATTTATCTGTTCAGTCCCCCATCTGAATGGAGCAGTTGAGATTGCTCAAGCAGCATGAACTAACTACTCCTGGCACTGGACTGCAACAAGATGCGGCGGGGTGATTAGTGGGTAGAAAAAGATCATATGCTTTTTCAGACACCTTGCATGTTCTGGACTCTCCTAAAAAGAAGCTGTGGAGCAAGCCAAGACAGTGTGCCTGTGAGGAGATGGGCTTCTCCCATTCATGGCCTTCAGCTCCTGAAGACTCTGGGAGATGTGCTTTGCTCCACAAAGGGGGCTGAGCTACGACTCCTTTCTACACAGGGAAAGCAAACAGGTTGATGAAAACTGCTGCCTCACCATAGGTACTGTTAAGGCAAGACACATTCTTGATCCTTTGAGCAGTGAAGAGGAAGGAAAAGAAAAGGAAAAGAAAAAGGTACTACCCTAAGTTCATTCTAAATATAACTCATCACAAGTCAGTGTAACTATGCCAGGTATTAATTTGTTCCCAATATTTATTAAACATTCCTTCGGCAAAAGTAAGGCAAAGTTTTAACATTTTCTAATGAAGCTGAATGCTGCATTATGTCACATAACTGTGAATGCTACAGTACTGTATACCCCACGTCGGACACTTAATTAAATTAAATGCATCTAAAAAAATTATAACCTGTATTTGTTGTTATAGTTTAGCCCATGAGAGCAATTTTAGAAGAAAGGTTAAAAAATTATATGGAATTGTGTAATTTTTAGCTACTGTACTATGTCACTGCTCACTACAAAGAGTTAGCACTTACAAAGAATAGCTAAAATAAAGTATTATTTACTTGTAACAGAACTTATGAGTATGTAAGTAACCATAAACAATATGTATGGTTCTGTTTTATGCACCAAAATCTGTGGGTTTTTTCCATGATTATTTCCTTGACAAGAGGTGATATTTGACCTAACTTCTGACCAAGACAGCTGGTAAGCCTGCCCTTGCTCAGGAGGCCATAGTACAGAAGGGCTCGGATCTGCATTTCTCAACCTGCCCCGTGCAAACAGGAGGCACGCCGGGGGAAAGGCAGAAGACAAAGCTCTGCCTTGCTCCCTTCCTCAGAGCTCCTTTGGGAATTAAATGAAACCGGACTGCTGCTCACGGCGGGGTGTGCATGTGCAGCAAGCGACATTAACTTGCCTGGTGTATCTGAAAAGATTCGGAAAGCCTGATGTTGGGGATGTGCCTGATAGCACGACCTCGTTCTACCCTTTGCCGGCTTTCATCGGACCTTCATCAACTGCTACAGCTGCAAAAGCCTAACAATAACTTCTCTGCACAGAGGAGAAGCTACGCTTATTTTTTCCAAAAGCTCCGGTATTTGCTTAACTTTGTGGCTGGGGAAGGGGGAGGATTATTACCTAAATGCTGCGCTCTCCTTCCAAAAAGGCAACATTTCTATTTAAGTTGGTGGCTGTTCTGCATGAATAAGGACGGCAAGATATAGGGTCTGTTTCTCGTCTCACTTACTTAGAAGTGTAAACTCATGGAATTGTACCAGGAAAACAGGTGTGAGACCAGACTGCGGCCCTTGGCCTTTAAGGAGTTCATAAACCAAACTCTCTTCCTAGCAATTGCTTTTTGAAACCAAGTACCTAAATATACCATTGCTGTGGATTGGTAGGTTAAAACCAGTGGTGAAATGAAAAGTAGCCATGTTCTGAACAGAACCGGTTGCAATCTGTTTTAGTTTAAAAGTCATAGCTTATTTAATTTATTTTTGGTTTTGCTTTTTTTGGGGTTTTTTGTGTGTGTGTGTAGGTTTTTTTGGAGGGAAGGGGTACACATTCCTCTCTGAAACTCTTATCAGTATTTTTAAGACGGTCAAGACATTATGGCTTGTAAACATGAAGACCATGCTAAACATTAAGGTCATGTCTGCAGAAGTGTTAGGACCTGCTCCAAAGCCAGGTTTCCAGATCTACCCGTTCGTGGTGCACGGCAGGGTCACAGCCTAACCGAACGTCCCATAAGTTAGTCTTTACAGGTACAGGATTATTCTTCAAAGGGATTTTTTAGCATTGCAGTGTGTTTACTGCATATTTCATTTAGTTAATCTCAGTTTTTACACAGCATTTGCTTCTGATCTCCCTTAACTTTCCAAAAGAAATATAAGGTTTATGAAAAACATAAGAATCTATTAATTTCTTTTAGCATATTTTTGTCTTTTCAGTACTGCTGAGCATAACAGACTATGATATATTTTATTGTAAAGAAAAACTTGGATATTAATATGTCCGAACAGATAATCATACTTAATCTTTTTGCTACCAAGACTAAATTAATTTACTGTCAATCATATGCTTCCTCTAATGTCCAACAGAATTGTTCAACAATTAGATCTCTGGGCTGTTTTCATTAAAAGAGAAATAATTACTCCAGGACAGAGAAAAAAGTCACATAAAAATACACAGTTTTCATTCAGTTTTTTGGAAATGCAGAAGAACTTTATGTCTATAAATAAATAAATACATAAGGTTAGATACCGCTTTCACGGCCTGGCTGTTATACGCCTGTAATTCTGTGGAACCCAGCAGATTTCTGTCAAAGAGCACAGCTCGTCACACACCTCGGTAGAATGACCCCCTGAGACATTCCAGGTAAGTTAAAACACATGTAAATATGGCTAATGTATTCTCCCCCTTAAAAGGCTGTCAGGTATTGAACAGCTAGATTCTTTGTAATAATTTGGGAAATTATATGATTGTATACTCACAGATTAGCTTGAAGAAAAGATGTTGCAGCATGCTTAAAGTTGCTAAAAGATATGTAAGTATATTCTAAAATAGAATAACGTATTTTTTATATAACTACAATCAAATATGTTTTAGTATTAAATATTACTTAGCAACAAGTGATAAATGGCCAATGTAGATGTTGTCTGAGTACAGCTGTATTTTCTACAGTCTCAGATTTAATCATATTTCATTAAGGGGAAGGAATTTGATCTTGTTTTTCCTTAGCTGTATTTTTTCTTTTCCTATATCAACCTGCCTAAAAATCTATTTAATAAGCCATTTCCATGCCATATTTTAATAATTATAGAACAGTTTTTTAAGCTTTAAAATATTCCACGAATATTTAAATGGTGAATATGATACATTAAAAAACAAGGCTACAAAATATATAATCTCTGGTAAAGCTTTGCTGAGATAATTTTTTAGAATTTTGATTTTAAAAGGTTTGTTTTACAAATGTAAATTTTACTGAAGAAATATTCATGCTGGGGTATCCAAAGCCAGACCCCCATTTAAATAATGGCAAAATTCCTATTGATTTCAATAGAAATGGCCCTATCCATCCAGTGTTACTTTCCGCAACCCTTATACCTGAATATTAAGGAAGTGCTATTAGATTTTAGCCTTCAGAACCTGGAAATTAAGATACTGGACACATGAGTACTGCTCCTGAGTTCAGTAGATTAATCGATTGTATTGTAATTGCTAGTGTTTTGGCACAGCCTTTTGCAAGAATACTACTCTGTTTATCCACATATTTTTGCTTTCACTCAGCCATGAAATATACTGCAGAAAACTTTGTGATTGAGATCCTCCCGATGAATAGTTACTAACACAATTCACTGTACCTCCTTTCCCCTCATCGTCCACCTACCATGAAAAGACATGGCTGGCTGGGCAAATTTTTACCCCCATGATTTGGTTTCATTTTAGCAAACCGGCTGGTAAGTAGGAATGCAGTTCACGAATCATTTCTATGTGGAAAACAAACGGGCCAAGAAAAGTGAGACATACTCTTGAATAGTCAAGCTCCCTGGGCGTGGAGTCGGTTAAAGCTCGTACAAGGGCGTTCATCATGCTGATGGGAGGAGAAGGCGGGGAGGGCTGAGAGGGTTCTTGCTGTAAGGGGCTCTTTGGTTTGGAAGGCAGCCGACCTCTTCTCCCTTTCAGGCTGTCGGTACGGACAACTAGGTAAAAAAAAAAGGGGAATCGGTTGTGAAGATACCAGCAAACGTCGGATCAGAATGAACACCTGCTTTTCTTATGGTGGCCAGCCCAGCAAAAATAAGAGCATTCTCCAGTTTCAGCACATGCTCTTGATGCCTTTGATTGCAAAGGAACACAAACGATACCAAAATTGCGTCAGACCTATGATAGTAAGCAGCATAGGGCTGCTTAAAGCCCAGCTGTGTTCCTAGTGTTCGTGCTTTGTTTGCAGCACATCTATGCGCCCCTGTATGTGTGCCCAGGCACACACACACACAGAGACACTCTACTGCTGAAAGAAAACTGAATGTGAAACACAAATTCTAATGTTCCTACTACTGGTGCACCTTTTAAATGGCAGAGTCGTTCATTCAAAGTAATGTTAGCTTTCTTGAAGCATTGGAAAAAATATGGTCACGCTATGTACGTTATATTATCCATGTTAGTATTTGCAATGGGACTACTCACAGTTATTACTCACATACTTAAATATTTGCAGAATTGGGACTAATGAGTTGATCCTGTTTCCATTTAAATTAATTGCAAATTTACAATCAGCTTATGGGAATGAGACAAGATCCTATGTCAAAATGCACACAACCCAGTACAGCCCCCGGTGAGATAACAGGGGGAAGCCAACAGCATTATCGAGCAACGTTCAAAGTTAATAAAGGAGACATTTTGGCCAGTGTCAAATTATCCTCTCGTGACCTTGCTGTTCTTGAACTCTGGGGTCTAAAGTCTAAATATGATAATATGGGTGAAAAGAAGAAAATCAATACATTATTACACAAATGCACATATTTTGGGGTAAGTTATGAATCCCATCACTGTAAAATTCATTGTAAAGACATCCATGTCCACACACAGACACAGAGATTCATTAAACGTAGTAGTTCAATGTCTGGGATAATAATAGCAATAGTCCTTACCTTCTTTAACCATGCCGACGCTGAGACACTTCTGAAACCGGCAGTATTGGCATCTGTTACGACGTCTCTTGTCCACTGGACAGTTTTTATTTGCCAGACAAACATATTTTGCATTTTTCTGAACTGTTCTCTGCGAAAATGCAACACAAAAATAGTAAACCGATCATTTCTTGAACAACTTAGAACCTGACAAAATGTGTTTTAATTACAACATGAAAAGCGACAGTGCAATTCATATAATTAGATAAAATTAATTTCCTAACACACTAGCCTCCAGGAAAAACAATTTTATTAGTGTTAGCTGCTGACAATGAAAATCATCTAGGATTGTTCTGAAGCAAGTCTCTGGAGACAGGCAACTTTGAATGATAAAATCATATCTGAAATTACCAGGTCATCGCATCTACCTTTGGGGATTAGATTATCTCCGCTTTTAATATCCCTTTGGGAACAATTTTCTACTTGGTTCATTCCCTTGATTATTGCTGACCTTATTAAAATAAAATCAAAATGATCTGCGATGTACTTCTCTTGCTATCGCTATTGTTAGTCAAATACCACAATAACTGGTTTGGTTAGCCATTAAAATCATCAGGGAGAAAAATAAAAATACCAGAAACCCCTACAAAATATCTTTAGTTAAATATTCTGGGAAAGCTAACCTGACCTGGGGAAAAAATAGACAGAATTATACTGTAGTTATATACATTTAATTAACTCTAAAATGATCTTAAAACGACACAATAAATTTAAGATTTGTAAAAACCTGGTAAGCCTTGGCAGAATGTAACAAATATTGATGCAAAAATGTATTATGTGTTTCCATACTTAAAATCAAAGACACATCAATAAATAACACAGCACAAAAAAAAGACATTAGCAGGAAAGACATCAGAATAGGAACAAATTTATCAGCTTAATGTTCAATATTAAACCTTTCACTGCAATTAAATTAATGGAAACATGTTATTTCATAATTTGTGTTCCTTTTCAAATAACAGCCTCCATGTACTAAACATAAGAGACACAGCAAATATTGTCCATTGTGCTTTAGAGCTGAAAACTGTTTAATTTTGCAGAATAAGCTCTAGATACTGCTCCCCGTCAAGGATATGCTATTGATTTCCACAGGGGCAGGATCGGGCCCCTAAGAGCTGCTATTTCCAGGTTATTTGTGTTTCTTTTTCTAATTATATTTAAATAACAAATGAGTTTTACGGGAGATGTATATTCTACCATGTTGTCAAAGGGTTATTAAGTAACATTAGCAGCTCTGTATACAATAAAAAAAATGTTGTAAGCCTTCCCCCCAGCTATTTTTGGACTATTTTTGTTCCCATCGTATCTTTTACCAGCAAAGGGGTACGACTGCTATCTTTGCAGGAAGGAATATACCAAATCAACTCCAAATGTATCAAATCTTAAACCTGCTGCCCAGAACCTAAAAGTCTGTCCCAAATTCTTCACTTAAACAAGCTAATTCTGAAAATAATGCTGGAATCTGAACTCCGTCTGTTGAAAGGAAATGACGAAGCGCCCAAATCTAAGAGCAAAAAGAGAGTATTCAAATCTTAAAAGCATAAGCACCAAGTTTCCACTGAGAAACTGCCGTGTATAAGTTACTCGTGTTGCAAAGCCTTCTGCGTTACAGAGCGGGCACCGGGACCCTGTGCAGTGCTTAGTCACTGCTCTGCAAGCAGCTTTCCACTGGTGAGGACTCACTGGCCTCCTGAACTGAAGAGCAACGACGAGGCAGCAACCAACTAAAACTAGAAGTGCTTGGGTTTGTCCCATGCGTGAAACCAGCTTCCTCCCGGCGCCGACCCTGCAGCCCTCCCTTCACACCCCGACCACCCCCGCACAACAAACGGCACCGCTGCAATCGAGTAAAATGCCAAGTGGACTTCATGATTTCTGGATTTCTTTCCTCGCTTAAAAATGAGGTTTAATTGGAATGAGTGACTGAGGTTGGATATATTCCAGGTGAGTTTCGCTACGGAACAAATGCAGTTTATAGCTCAGAGAGGGGGGACCCATGAGCCCCGTTGAGGGCTGCTGGCAGACCGGGGACGTGGTTTGCCCAGCTCACTGCCACGGCCCTTTCTCAGCCGAGACTGGCTGATCCTTTTATCCTACAGAGGGCTTGCTTTGGCCTTCTTCAAAAACTTTGGGTGGGTGTCCATCACGCCCTGCTGGGGGGCTCTGAACTCTAACACAACGCCCCCGAGCCCCGAGCCCCCGGGCGAGGACCAGGAATGTACTGGGTCAAGTAGGGAGGGAGGGGGGCTGGGGGAAGCGCGGAAGGGAGCAAACCGCAGAGCTCTCACCTTGAAAAAGCCCTTGCAGCCCTCGCACGTCCGTACCCCGTAGTGCTGGCAGGCGGCATTATCCCCGCAGACGGCGCAGGTGCCTTCCCCGGACGAGGAGCTCCTGCTGGGCGGAGATGGGAGGCCGCTGCTGCCGCTGCCGCTGCTCTCACCCATCAGGCTGGAGGTGGCTGCGTTGAGGCCGAGCGATGAGAAGGTTAAGGTGGCTGGTCTTTTGGCCAGGTGAAGCCCGTAGGAATGGCTCTCCATGGGTGTCTGGCTGGCGGCAGGTCTGTCGGAGCCCAGGGGGAGGCTCAGGGAGGCAGGGTCGTAGCACATGTGGGCGGCCGCGGCCGGCGTGTGGGGGGGCGAGTGCTTGAAGTGGAAGAGGGGGAAGCGCGGAGGCACGGTCTTCATGGGAGCAGCGTCCATTAGGTGGCCGGGCGGCAGGCAGGTCTGCGTGGGCTGCAGCGGGGGCTCGTCCCACAGGCTCTGGTGGGAGGGGAAGCCGGGCGTGGTGGGCGTGGAGGGCGGAGATTGCTTGAAGTACATGGAAGTGCTGGGCATCCCCTCGTCCGTGGAGGGTGGCAGTGAGGGCTGGTAGGGGGAGAGCCGGGTGTCTTCCATCTTTATGAGAGGCCTCTGGCCAGAGGAGGCAGATTGCATTTGGTAGAGGCAGGAAGGCTTGAGCTCGTAGCTGCCAGAGTAACCCTCCATAAAGGTGCTGAAGCTGGGAAGGGAGGTGGTGGCAGTGGCAGTGATTTCGGTACTGCTCAGGTCCATGGTCAGCTTGGCATAGTCAGGGTTCATGATCTCCGAGCTGTACTCCGAGCCATACGCGTAGGTCTGAGCTGCATAATTTGAACCGGGCGGTGAAGGACTATACTGCGCTTGCACACAGGGCATATCTGCAAGGGCAAAGGGGAACGTTAACAACAAGCCCAGCGGGCCGAGGCCATGGCCCAGGCCCTCGCAAACTCCTTTCCTAAAAGCTTTCCCACATTTCACGGAGCTCAGTTGGACACCCGACTCCCACTCTCGCCTGGACAGGGGACATATAAATTAGCCTCGAGTCTTTGCCTTTCAACAAGAAATATGCATGGGGGATCGACTAAGCATTGGGTATTAGGGAGCTGCTCTCATCTAGTCGCGGGAGCAACTCAAATTTATACTGGTGTCAGTGAGAGAAGGAGCCATCTCAAGCTGCCCTACATCTGCTGCTTAATATACATAGGTGTCAATGAGAATTAGATAAGCAGAATGAAAACAGTTTATGGCTCTAAATCTATCTCTATATGCATGCAACCATGCCATAAAATTTTCATGAAGGGTAAACGAGATTATCAAATGCATAATATTAAAAATGATATTTATTTTAAAAGAAACAGCATCTGCAGTGCATGTCAGAGGAACGACTCAAATCACAGCATTTGCTACTTAGGACTTGCAAACATCAATTTTGCTTACTCAACTCTGGGCCTTTGAAGCATATTTCTGGTCAGCTAATACTTCAAGGTTGCTGCCTAACTAGCAGTTTTAAGGCTTATCTGTGGTAGAACATTCTCCTAAAAAAAGTGGGTGGTACAACATATCCCTAAATTTGCAAACATGTAAGAGAAAAAGTACGTGGTATTTCTGTTTTTGTAGGAAAGCAAGGCTGAGGCTGCTAATCTAATTGTTTTTATCCATTAGTCATAAAAGTTAATATGGTTCACCAATAGCTGGGATGGTTGAAGCAACACAGTGCCTGGCTATAAAGATTTGATTTTTTTTTCTTTTACGTTTCCTACTAGTCTGCTGTTTCCTTTGCTGCTCTCAGGAAATAATGGACCCAATTCTGCAACCCATTTGAGGTTCGCCTGATTAAACACTGTGAGATTCTAGCCCAATATTTGCAACCCAAACTAAAAGAGCATGGTGTATTTCGGCTCCACAGCAGAGGAATAAAATGCATCAATTAGTATATATTCTCTTGTACAGAGAAAAGAAAAGTAAATATGGAGAAAATGTATATCAAAATTAAGTGCAGTTCATCTCTTCTTAATCATGGTAATTTATATTCCAAAAGCACTTGAGAAACAATTCATACTAAAAAAAAAGCTGCCTTGAAAATAATGGGGTTTTCCTCAGCATTTCAAGAACTCCCTTCACTTACAATTTTAAAAAATTCACTTGAGCCTGGCATGCAGGAATCCAAATACTTCGTGTCAAATCAACTTTTAATTCTTTCCTGCGCGCTTTGCAGATAAACATATTTAAACTAAGCACCAGATTTCAATTATCGTACTGTCACAAAACATTCAGATCTTTCTTCTTGTCGAGAAAACATTAAAAACTAAGAAAAAAACAGTGCTGCTTTCTGAAATTGAGACCTTCCTGCTTGTAAATCCAAATACTTACAAAAAAAAAGCAGGACTACCCTTTCACAAGCCTTGCCTCCCAATGTTATTTATGTGTTTTTCTACCATTCTCTTTTTTCCTATCAATTTCTGTCCATGCCATTCTACGCACACACGTTTCATGCCAAGTCCTGTTACTATCATTTGTTAGTTTAAGGATCATCTGTTAAAATGTAGCGATCACTGCTTAATCAAATAAAAAGAGAAAGAAATTCCTTCCACGCCCCTCAGCTGAGAACTGGCGAGGAACACAACTGAATGAGCGGACAGATAATGTGTTGATACACAACCCTATGAAGGAAAAAAGCTCAGAAAATGAGCAGGAGTTCAGGGAAACAGATCATTATGCTTTTTTTCTGTTTTTTTTTTTCTGAGCATAACAGGGTTATGTCACTGAATTCTGTGCAAAGTGGAGTAAGAAAACAGAAGTCTAAAATAAGCCCGACCTGAGGACACAAAAAATATCCTTAACCTAAAGGTCCGGTCTCTCCTGGCTCTGCAGGACTCCTCCTACCTCGCCCTTTGCCAGCGCACTTGACTGACTAATTCTAACCTCTACTTTTCCACTTAGGGCACCAATATTAATTACCCTGTGAAGTAAATAACCTGGGATTTTTTCTTCTTTACCCAACAATATCTAAAAAAAGCCCCACAGGAGGCGCATTGAACAGCAACCTGTCATCAAAGCCCAAATTAATGGGTAAAAAAATCAGGGTAGGGACATTCCGACCTTATTATTCTGCTATCTTTGCGAGAGCTTGACATAAGGGATGCCCAGTTCAACGCCAAGCAAGCTGCGCTCCGCACAGGGACGCTAACATCCCATCCATTTTCCCCTTAAATCTGGCACGTCTTCGGCTGGGGGTTGGCCAGGCACGGCATCGCTAAAAGCCCTGTGACACGCGGGCGCTGCCCAAATCCTGTTGGGATTTAAAGACCCGCCGGCCCCGCTACGGGACGCCGGGGACCGATGATGCCAAAGGGACTTGGGAAGGGTAGGGGCCGCGGCAGGAGCTCTCGCACCCTCCCCCTCCTCCTCCTCCTCCTCTCCCGGGAGGAGCCGGGCCGCCCGGCCCCGGGGAGCGGCAGCTTACCTGGCGGGTATCTTGCGCGCTGAATGGTGGGGCTGGAGGTGCGGACGGAGGCGGCGGCGGGCGGCGGCGGCGGCGGCGGCGGCGGGGTGGGTGCCGGCTGGGACCTCTCTGCGGAGGCGGGTCTGGGGCCGGGCCTCGGCGGGGGGCGCTCTTCCGACCCGGGCTCTGTCCGCCGGCGGCGGGAGAAGAAGGCAGAGTCAGGGGGCGGCGGTGCCCAGCGGGGCAGAGGGGCGGCCCCCGCGCCTCCCCCCCCGGCGGAGCGCTTCGGGGGGACGGGGGCGGACCTTCCCCCACGCTCGCACGGCGAGCCCCCGCCTCACCCCACGGGTGGGAACGGGGAGCGCGGTTCTGCCAGCTCCCGCTCCCTCATCGCACAAAAGGCAGAAAGCACCGGGCTGGGACAAGGGAGCCGCCGGTTTGTTCTCCGAGAAAGGAGCCCGGGGAAGGCAAGAGGAGAGCCCCGGGCGGTGTGACTGCAACAAGCGGGGCAGCATCCCCCTGCGTCCACTTCCCCGCGGGAACTTTCTTTTTTTGGGGGGGAGGGGGCCAGCAGCAGGCTGGAAGTTTCTATGCAAGGTACCGGCAGGACTTGAGGGGTATCCTACCAGCCCGGCTAGCCTGCGGCGTCTCCGGGCCCCGCTCCCCGCGCGGCTCTGCCCCGCGAGACCATCGCGGGCGCGGGGGAGGGAGCACGGCCCCGCCGCGTCCCCCCGTCCCGGGGGAGCGCTCAGCCCCGGCCCGCCCGGCGCTGCCAGCACGGCCGGGGGCTCCGCGGCAGTGCGGGGGATGCGCGGCGGCGCCGGCCCCTGCCCACGGGAGCCGCTCCCCGGCGGCTCTTTCGCCCGCTCCTTTTTTTTTTTTTGCCTTCCCCGCGCCCCTCGCCTTTGATCCCTCCCCCCCTCTCAGCTCCTGGGATGTTAAGTGACTGTCAGCTCATCCCTTTCTCTCCCGAGGGTTTTGTTCCCTCCCGAGCTCCTGCGAGGCGGCTTCCCGCTCGGCGCGGAGCGCCCTGGGGCTCCTCTCCCCCCCCCGAGCCGCCGGTTACCTAGAGACACTCGCTGCGCTTTTAACCATGCAACACCCCTCCGGACTGCAGCCGCCCGAGCCAGGAGCGCAGAGCCGTGAGGGCTGTAAATTAGGAGGAAATAACTACCCTTGTCAAAGCTCTTTTCTTCCTCTGTGCACTTTACATTCAGCCCCGAGTGACACCCCTCCCCACCCTGTAATACGAGGAGGAAACCGTGAAATACTCCATTGTGATTGTGACTTCTTCAGGCGAGTTTCGAAACCTTCATTTACCCGGGAGGGACCGCGGAGGGGGAAGCTCCATTGAATTAAAAAGTTTCGAGCTCGATTTCCACCGCCGGTTAGCTCGCGATTTTTTTTGGGGGGGATCGCCCCGAGCCGCACGGTCACTCCAGCAAATATCCACGAGCTCGCGTGAGATTCACCTCCGAATAAACCGTCTGGTCTGGTTTAATCCATTGTTTTTTACCGGGGCTTGACTCCAGCATACAGCGGTCTCCACGGAGGAGAGAAAAATAGGGCGAAGAATGTAATCGAGTGAAGCGGCTTGGATAAAAGTTAGCGATTCATTCCCAAACTTTTTTTTTTTTCCCCTGAAGAGAAAAACCCGATCCCAACACACCAACCCCCCTACAGAAAACGGCGTTTTCCGCCCTCTCCCTGGGAGATAGCCTCGCACGGCATCCATCATCTTCAAAAATCGCAAGTTAAATAACAGCGTTATTAACTAGCCGCGCGAAGGTGAGCCGCATCTCCGCCCGGGACAGAGTATCGCGATAATGCCGTCTCGATAACCGTCCCCCGACATAATATCACAACCCAGCGCCCGCGCTTTCTCTCCTCTTTCCAAGACTGAAACTTCTTTCGCAGCTATTAAGGCAAGAAGGCAAGAGCGAGAGGCGCCGCAGGGGCAGGCAGCGGGGCAGCGGCGGCGCAGCCCGGCCTCCCCGCACCGCACCACCCGTGCCGGGGCACCGCAGCCCCTCGTTACCATTTCTGACCTCCGAAGGGAAAGGTGCACATTTCCGAGGAGCAGATGCCGGGCAGACGTGCCGAGCAAAGATCCCGTCTCATTTCAATACAATATGTCACATTCCAGCAATTACCTCTGGAGGCGAGCTCTTTCGGGCTGCCGAGGGGGCTGCTCTCTCCCAAAGTGAGGTTAGATCAACCTGCTCCGCCGTCCCTATTAGACAGCTCGAACTTGTGCAAACAAAACCACCTATTTCCCAAGCGCAGTTAAAGGAAGGAGACAAATTACTGCCATTCATCACCGGCGCTGTAAACTCCCGGCCGCCGCCGCCGCCGCCGGCAGCATCATTTCCATGACAACAACTAGCAGAAATACCTTAGTACCACCGGCTCCGGCTCCCGCTCCTCTCAACCACAGCCCTCCCGTCTGCGAGGGGCGGCGGTGCCCCGGGCACGGCGGGGGTTGCTGAGCCGGCAGGGAGGCTCGGAAGCTGAGCGGCAAATGAGTATCCACGGGGCGGGGGGGAAAGGAGAGGGAAAAGTTTCAGCGAGAGCCCGGCACGGTAGCGCGGCGGCTGAGCCGCATCGCCCGCCGCCGGCATCTCCCGAGCATCTACCCCGGCGGCGCAACTTTCACCGAGTGGGGACACGTCGCGCTGTCCCTCTCCCTCGGCCGCTCCCGCTCATTCGTATACGTACTCGGTTGCTGTGGAGGTTCCGTCTTTACATCTACTTTGTAGGTGCCCGCTTCCTTAAAGGCGCATGTAGGCGCTGTCCAGCGGCAGGACCCGAGACACAAAACCCCGGAGACTCCCGGCGGCTGCAGGTCCGGAGGGTGCGTTATCCCGAGGCATGGAAAAGGATTGCAAAAGCCCGAGGAGCCAGGAGCCCGTCCCCGGGCGGAGGGAGGGAGCGGCCGGGAGGGCAAGGGATGCCGAGCCGCCGCCGCCGCCGCCGCCGCCGCCGCGATGTGCCTTTGTGTGTGTGCGGCGGGAGCCGGGCCGGGACCTGCGCCCGCGTCCCCGGTGCGAGTGCGAGTGCCCCGGGGTGCGCGTGTGCCTGCGCGGAGAGAGGGGACGGAGGCGCCTCTCTGCGCTGCTCTCCCGCTCCCTCTCTCTGAACGTCATTTATGTGAGAGGAGCCCTAGCGGCCTCTCCATAGAGCGGCTGGAATGCGAAACGTCAATAGTGACGCCATGGGAGCCTGACGCTACTGACCCCCCCCCCCCGCCTCAGTGTGTGCGCCGCGCTCCCGCCGCACCGCGCCGCGCCGTGCAGAGCCGTGCAGAGCCGAGCCGAGCCGTGCAGAGCCGAGCCGAGCCGAGCCGTGCCGCGCAGCGCGGGTGAGGCGGCCGCTCCGCCGGCAGCGGGACAGGGTGGCCGGCCGGTCGCCTCGGAGCTGGCTGCCCGCGGCAGCCTGGCGAGTCGCTCCCAAGACAGATTAAATACTTTATTATTAATATTATTTTATTATTATTATTATTATTGTTGTTGTTATTATTATTATTATTATTAAGAACAACAACAGCGATCGTGTTGTGTTGTTTTGCAAACGCAGCAACTCTTTGCTGGAGTGGTTCAAGGGGAAAAGGGCTTTGCTTTAGTGGCACTTTCAGGAGGAATTATTAAAGGTTTCTCTTTTTTTTCCCCTTTTTCCTTTTTTCTCTTTTTTCTTTTTCTTTTTTTTCTTTTCTCCTTTTTTTCTTTTTTTTTTCTTTTTCCTTTTTCCCCCCTCTTTTTCTTTTCTTTTGAAACTTTCCAGTGCGCAGGAGCCAAGAGCAGGTTGTGGAAGGCGCCGCTCTGAGCGGGCGCTCGAACGAGCGGCCCTGACAAAGTCCGGGCTCCCGCCTGCGTATGCTTGTCTGTCTGTCTGTCTGTGCCTGTCTGTCTGCCCGGGGCGCCGAGCCTGCGGCGGCTGGGTCCCCCGCCGCCTCCGCCGGCAGCAGCCGCCCGCCAGCCGCCGTGCCTGGTGCCGTGTTTACTTCCGCTGCCGGCAGCCGGGCCGTTTGCTATTGTCATTGCGGCCGTTACGGCCGTTGCTGTGCTTGTGCTGCGCACGGCGGGGCTCTGCCACACGACTTCAACCGATGGGGTCGGGACGCTGCGGGGCCGGCGGCGAGCGAGGCGCCCCGCTCCGCGCACGCCCGCCGCCCCGAGGAGGAGGGACCAGCGGCGGCGGCACTTTCGCTTTGCCCGCTCGGGGTCCGCCGCCTCTCGCTCCACCAGCCCGGCGCCGGCACCGCCGCAGAGCGCGCTCCCGCCCCGGGCGGCGGGAAGGGGAGGCCGGGGGGCGCGGGCCTCGGCGCACGCCGCGGAGGCCACGCACGGGCCCGGGATCCCCTTCCCGAGGCGGCGGGGCCGGCGGTGCGCGCCGTCCCCCCGCGGGCGCCGGGGCCTCCCTGCCGGGCCGGCGCGGCTGCCAGGCCCCCGCTCCCCCCGCGGGGGAACCCGCCGGCCGCCGGGCTCCCCGCGCGGCGACACTTCCCCTCGGGAGGCAGCCAGCCCCCGGCGGGGCCAATCAGCGCCTCCACGTCACCGCGGAACGCCATGCTCGTGCCGCCGCGGCCAATCCACGCACAGGACGCGGCGGGCCCCGTTCCGAGGGGCGGGGCGTAGCGGGCTGACGCACGGCAGTCGCGTCATTGACGCAAGCGGCGTTGCTAAATTTAGCCGCCGGGCCCCGTGCAGGGCGATCGGGATCGCGCGGGGGAGGGGGCGGAGCCGGAGCCGGAGCCCATTGAGCGGCGGCGACGACGACGGCGGCGGGGCGGGCGGGCGGGCGCGCGCGCGCGCGGGGCTATTTTTGGGCCCCCCGGTTGTGATTCGGCCAAACCAAATATAGAGGCGGGCGGGTATTTATAGCGCCGGCGAGTCCCATTGTCGTGGGGCCGCGCCCCCGCCCGCGCCCGGCTTCCTCTGCGCAGGGGGTGGAGTGCGGGGCTGCGGGGACCGCCCGCCCGCGGGGACCCCGGCGCGCCCACGCGGCCCCCCCACCCCGTGCAACCCGCTCCCCGGCTGCCCCCCGCCGCTCTCCGGAGGGGGAAAGCCGCAGCCGGGCGCTGGCGGGGGGCGCCGGCCTCGGCTCTCCTTCTCCCCCAAAAAAGCTGCGCTCGGTGTCTGCGTGTCCCGCGTGTCCGGGTCGCCGGCTCGGGGCGAGTCCCTCGCTGCAGTGTGCGGTGCTTTCCCTCGCCGTCCCGTCCCATCCCTTCCCATCCCTGCCCTCCCCCGGCGAAGCACTGGACGTTCCCGAGCGGCGGCCAAATGCCCGCTGCGGGGAGCGGCGGAGAGGCTGGGGCTAGGATCCCCCCGCCCCGCTAGTGAGGGACACGCGTGGAAGCGCGGGGTGTTTCCGCGGCGGGGATGCCCCGCTCGGCCGCGGCGGGGATACCCCCTGCCTGACGCAACGGAGCGGAGCAGGGGCGGTGGCGGGCGCGCATAGCGCGGCGGTGACCTCATGGCAGAAGCGGCGGCTGGTTGGGAGTCCTCCCCCCGCCCCCCCCCCCCCAAACCAACCCCCCCGCCCCCCGCCTGTTGAGTAAGCGCCGGGAGAAGTGAAAATGCCATGACGGGCCGGTGCGCTCATCCCCGGTGCTGACACGCCGCGAGAAGGGAGATTCCCTTTGATGCCGCTGCCGGCGTGGGCGGCTGAGGGCAGGGGAGGAGAGAGGGTGGCACTTTCCGCCCGCCGCTCGCCCCGGGCACCGGCCCTGATAAAAATACTCCGCTTTCCATGCTGTCATTTCTCCTTTGCATCTCGGCCTCTCTGCTGGGAAAGGGACTCCGCGGAGCGCGGCCGCCGCCCGGGGCCGGCCCCCCGCCCCCTCCGGGGGGCTACCCCCGGGGTATAAAGTCCCACCGTCATCCCGAAACTCGCAGCTCCGCACGGAGAGCGTGTGCAAGCAGAAAATGTCGGTACCAGGTCGATGGGCCTAGAAACCGTATTGCCCTCTCTCCCATCCCCCTCCCCCCCGTGTACTCCAAGCAACTTCGCAGCTTCCTCGAGCTGTTCCTGTCTCCCACGACGTGAAAATATCGTCATGCAAGAAGGATAAAAAAAAAAAAAAATCCACCCCAAACCAAAAACCGGCGGCAAGAGTGTTTTGAAAGTCTTTAAAATAATCTTCGAGGTGCTATTTAAAGAACCGCTACACAGGAAACAGGATATTTGGAGAAAATGGTTAGAAAGTGGCATTGGGAGCGCTACGCGCTTTGGGGACATGCGGGTGCTGCGCAGGGAGCCAGGCGCTTGCTCACCGCCTGACCAAAGGCAGCAGTTTCCTCCGGGGAGAGCACGGCCTGCTATTTTGCAGTTATTTATGAAATGAGAGGTCACTCATTATGTGCTGCGGGCTTCCCAAGCGGCGAAAAGGAAGTCCTTCGTGCAAGGAGCTCCCAATCTAAGGATAAACACCGGGGCGGAGGGAGGGATAAGGGCACAGGAACAACACGAGGCAAATTGTCTAACTGGTGTGTACATGGCTTGATTCGCTGGAGGCAGCGGTGCAGGAGTGAGGGCCAGAAGGATGGCGTTCCCCGGCATTATTGGATAACTCAGGATAATCAAACCAGGCACTGCAGGCTGCGCCACGAGGGGAGGAAGCCTGTGGGAATGTGAGGGAGGCCTTGGGAGAAATAAAGATCCCAGAGGTGGGGAAGGTTGTCGAGGGACATTTGCCGGGTGATGCCAGAGTTGGGGAGACTGAAGGTTACACAGGGGCCCTGGGAGCAAACAATGTGGAGGAACTGGGGGTTCACTTCCAGTGCCCACCCTTGCATTTGCATTTATGGACGCATAACTTGATGACAAATAACTCCTTATCAGAATTTGCAGTTGACTTCTCCTAGACCAGAGCTTGTGCAGTCCAGGCCAGTCTTCAGGCTGCAAATTTCTGGGACCAAGGCAATGAAAACGACACTGGTTTTAGGCTTTTACTGCAGAATTTAAATACCCAAGTCAAAAAACACGATCCAGAAATCCTGACCAGCTGCCGTCTATCTAGAGGCACCTAAATTCAGTAGTGCTACAGAGGTGCTCTTTGGAAGGTCACCTAGTCCAACCTCCTACTCAAAGAGTTCCCCTGTATTACCTACAATTTTCCCTATCTTCCTCCAGGATATAGAAACCAACTGTTTCTCTGCCTAAATGCCGCCTTCTAGGAAAACCCCAAAAGAGGAGTCAGTTGGTGCACCCAAATTACACGATAGCTCGCTAGTTTCAGGACTTGCACAGAAAGTAGGACATCCAGATTCACATAGTTTGTCTGGGGCAGGGGGGCGAGGGTGGGGATGGGGAGAGCCAACCTGCATTCCCCACCTCCCAGGAGACTGCTGTAATCCCTGCATTATTCTGGGTGGCACCTCACCCACCCGTTTGAAGTGGTGAAACCGCTTTCAGGCTTGTGTGCAGGCACTGTAGTCTAGTGCTTCAGGCTGTCTGCTGGATTGGAGGAGATCTGCCTAGCCATTCCTGCTCCAAGGACGGCTTGTGTATTTTATGTTAAACACCTATAGTATAAAAATACTGCCATGGCCTTACGCGAACTGTCTTTCTTGCCTGATTAATCCCTTCCTATCGAGCATGATTTCTATAGTAAAAGCTCCCTTTCCCCTCCATACCTTCCTAGATAGCCAATACCCTGGTGATGAGGCCATTCTCTCAGGTAATGGTTGGTGTGGATTTGAGTCTTTTTAAGCAGAGAAAGGCAGCTGAATCCCAGATCTTCTGTCTTCTAGGGAGTGCTGTCATTGCCAAAGCTACAGAGTCAACAGAAGGTAGCACCCATCTTCTTTCAGCTGTGTCTCTGAAAAAGCTCATTGGTGAGCATCTTCAAGATACGGTTCTGATACCCTGAAACTTCCTGCAGTCCTAAGCTATGTAACCGTGCTCCAGAGGGGTGGGATTTGGGGTGTGGCCCTATCAACTTGTTGCAGGTAGTCTGTCTTGTACCCTTTTCTCTCCCTGCAAGCATGCAAAGAGTTAGCTGATTAAATTGGATTTCAGGATTTCTTTCTGGGGATGGGGCACTAAAGAAAACACTGCAGTTTTTAATTTGGTCCCCCCAAACCTTGTTGGATTTAGGTTTGAGTCAGAGTCCTACCCTTCAGAGGTATCCTGATGTTCAGAAAATACATGTAACAGGTTCTGGTGCTGATCAAGGTGATGAAAGTCTTGAAAACAGGATGTGATCCTGGTCAAAATGACACCTAGCTGACCCTGCATAGCCTGGAACAGCAGCTCTGCCTCGGCTGCCTTACGTGTGGTTAGGCCAGCAAGTTTCTGTATGAGAGACAGCATGCTACATTAGATGCTCAGGACACCCAGTTTATCACTGCTGTGTTTCCAAACTGGAAGAGGAACTCATCCCACCTCCTTTGCTTCTCCCAGTGGGAAAGAAAGGTGCCCTTGTCATACAGAGGTTATGATGGGGAAGAGCGGAAGCCCTAGCTTAGCCTTTGGTGGTGTGTTTGGCAGGTGTGTTGACCCTGACAAAACTGAGTCCTAGTCTTGATTAAATTAAGTCCTAGTCTAATCTAGTCTGCCGTCATACTTTTACAGTCAAAAGTTTATATTTTCTTTTCCCAACTAGTTAAAAGAAATGGTCGGCTAGTTTATGCTCAGATTTTCCAAATGACTGTCATTGGATCGAGGCCATGCATTGGAAATTTTTGCCCCAAAGGAAGAAATTTTGAGAAAGATTCAAATGATTCAAACCCAGTCTTTTATGAATGTTAGAAATATGCACAGTATGCTTTGTTCACAATAGCTCTGTTTTCCCAGACAGAAGCTCCACCAACTGGTGGAATTGCCCTGGAATTCTGCAATACCACAGATGGGGAGGCTTGAATATTCCTGGACTGACTCAGCCTGTTCACTTTGCCTGGCTTGTAAGACAATAGGCGATTCTTTCGTGCTCGTGGAGATCCAAAATTAAAAGTAAAGGAGGTCGCATATTGATGAAAGGAACGACTGCCTTTCAGACAAACCCGCAGACTGAACTGTGATCATATTAAGCAGAGGGGCTGTTGAGATTGTAATTCCTACTGCCCAGGTAAGAGCTGATTAGGAATGGGAGAAGTCAGGACCCGACAAGGTTCAAAGATGCAAGCATAGCAGATTATTAAATAAGAAGATGAAGAAGCATTCAGAGGGATCTTAATTTAAGTACATTAATTATATAATAATGAAGCAGCTTTAAACTGGATTTATCATGGATATACAAGAACTACATTTCTCATTGGCCTTGATTCTTTCATAAGGACAACCTTATTTGGTTGTGTTCACTTAAAGAAAAATGAGAGGGGGGGAAAAAAAGCTCAGGCTCATCTTATCCTGGGCAAAGATCTTGAAAAGCGTAACATTTATTACAGAGAGATGGATTTTAATCAGGATCAAGGCCATAGGGCTGGTTTATAAACCCCAAAAGTTAATACTTTTTTCCCCTCTACCTTATAATTAATAAAATAGTAGCAATTATCATTATTATTTTGTGAGTTCTTTTCCCATGGCTTCCTTCTGAGCCCTTAATTTCTAAATTTAATTCTTGACTGGATTGTCAATCTTTACTCCTAAGAAGGAGTCTCTTTACTTACCACATGGAGTACTACACAAATGCAACTGCATCATTGTAAAGAAAATAGTAATTTATACCAGATAACCATTTAGACTCGTTCAGCAGGCATTGCCGTTCTGGCAGACTAATACTTTCTGTTCGTGTTGACAAAGGATAGCTCCTCAAAAGCATCAACTTGTTATTTATTTACTTTTCCTAACATCTTTCTATGAGCAGAACCTTTTAAATTCCATCTGTTCTTATTACCTCGTCTTTCCGGTTACCCTGTTTGTTTTACTCCTAATGATCCCTAAGCCATTTACCTATGTTACTGGGCATTGTGTTTCATTTACTGTCCCTCTCACCTCTTCTTGGACTGCATTTTCTTTCCTTCCTACTCTTTCCCTGTCCGTTTCTCTCCCTTCTTGCTACTGTGCTATCCGAACTACCCATTTCCAAGAGCCATCAGGCAGCACTTCCTCAGCTGGGGCAGGACGAGGGGTTCGAGGGGAGGACAGTGGGAGAGTCCAGCTGCCAAGGCAACCGACTGTCCAGGTTTTGCTTTTTGCTTCGCCTCTGTCCTGGCTTGTGCCTTTGCACAACTCCATTTACCTCTGCACGCTTCGTTTCCCCACCTGTAAAATTACAACAGGGGATTTAGGAAATAAAGGCATATAGACAAAAACTAATTACTATTATTGTTTATGTCTTACTAATGCACAAGGCCTCAGACACCTCAATGGCAATAATTCCTTTTTTTCTTACGCAAGCAAATGAATAATTTACCCGAGAAGACCTGGGCTATTTCTTTCAAGCTTATCACATCTTAAAGATCAGAAGTGGGCTCTAGTATCGTGTCACAGGTTAAGAGAGTTTAAGCATCAGTTTCCTTCAATTATGAGTAAAACTTCTGGCATCTCTGAATCAGCTGAGATGATACACTGTTAGAGTGAGCTGATGAAATCAGTTCCATTTCCCCCTCCCCCCCGCACTGTATATGAAAGACCAGACCACGGTGTATGCGCTCTAGGCCTGAACTTACAGCCCTAGCTCCGGGAGTAGGGTGATGAGCTCAGAGTCTAGTCTTTCGGGTTGTGAAAATCATCTTGAAATCCAAACTTGAGCGAAACTGGCAAGTCATGGCTGCCCGAGCCCATAGCGGGCTGGAAATATCATACTTGGAGCTGCCTTACGCACGCTCCTCTGTGCAGCCCTCTGGAGATGGTGGGAGTGAGCGGTGCCAAAACAAACTTACAAACAAAAGGAGCAAAGTGCGCTGAGCGCAGGTGTGCTGCTGTTGGACCAGCTTAGGGAAGCTGGGCTGTTCCTCTCCTACCAAAGAGGAGGAGCCTGCTGCCATTTCTGCAGGAGAAGCTGCGAGGAAGGCAAGAGAGGATGCTATTGCCTCACACTCTTCAGGAAAGCATTTGAGCTTTGAAATGTGTCTTGGAAAGGCCATCTTCAAAGTTAAAGCAAAAGAGAAGCTGAATTCCTGACTTTGTTCCCTTCTGTTCCAAGGAGGCAAGGAACTTGACAGTCTCACCTGATTCTAATTGTACGCTACGCAAAAACTTACAGGTGGAGTGCTATATGAGATGGTGATGCAGTTCAAATAGCAAAAATTCAAAACATCAAGAAGTGAAAGTCAAAACCATCTAAATACAGCTTTAGAAAACAGCTGTCGCTGCTTCTGGGGCAACTAGAGCAGAGATCCAAAATTATAGAAAGGCTACGTGTCTCAGTGATGGAGACGAGGGGGAGAATGACAGAGAAGAGAGATTCCACGCCTCGTCTTCTGCTTGCTTAAGTTATCCTCCCTTGAGTGCTCGAGCTTTGCAAAGGCAAACAGGAAGCACCGCAGTGGAACTGAGAATCAGCGGAGCTGCTCACCGCTGTAGCACTAGGTGCGTTTTTCTAGTGAAAGGACCTCCGCATTTTCAAAGTAGCAAAATCATAATAGATTCTCTGTAACTCCTGTGACTGAAAGAAAAGACCAGCAAATGTCTTCGCAAAGACTATTTAAAGTTGGCATCGTTCTGCATAGTTTTGGCGGATCTCAATGCTCTGCCTTGCAGGAAGGGAATGGAACATCGTGCAGCAGGAGAATTAACGTTCGAACAATCTCCTATTTTTCACTAGGATACATTTTGTATTTTCATAAGAAATTTGTTGAGGATGATGAGGCAAAAGCTTTGTCATGCTGTACTTAAATTTGGCAATAGAAACTAATGCATACTTAGAAGTTCCAGGCAGTTTAATGAACAAATTTCATTCCCATTTTCTCTTTCCTTCACCAAAGCTTTCATGTGCTGAGCGCTAGAATAACTCTGGTGTTTTCACCCTACGAAAATTCCCCACTGATCATTCTGCGCATTTGTGGTTCCATGCAAGGGGGAAAAAAGCTTCCTGCCATCTGTTCTGAATTAGATATCTTTTCCTATTATATTTCCCCGCTTTATTGTTTTTGTTGTTATGAAATAGTAACTTAAATTTGCAGTATTTGTACTCTTAAGAGTTTAGGCAATTCCCTTTATTTTCCATGCTGCTCTTCTTCAATTAAGACAAAGAAATAGTAGCCTGTTTTCAGTAGACAGACAACACCGCCAAGCTTCAACTTTTTATCATTCATTTTAACCTTTTCCTAGCGTGGGATTTTCTTTCTAATGACAGGAACCCAAAACAGTATCATAAATAGGCTTTTATTTAAAATCATGTCATTTCACGATCGCTTCCTTTCTAGCTGTTCAATTGGCTTTTTAATCGCTTCGTTGTATTACAGGTATTTTTAGAGGGCTCCACATTACCTGCAGATTTTGTGTCACATCAGCATACTCCATTAAATTCCATTAATTTTTCATTTGTGCTGATAAGCGTGCAAGGAATGCGCTGCTTTTAGATTTTTAAACTTCACTGGCTGAGCCGCTGTAGCTTCACCAGCTACCGAGTGAATACACTCGCTTCTATTTACCGTGTCACGCCTGGCCAGCGGTGAAACCCAGTCAGGATGAGGGAACGGGCCGTTCCCAAGGCAGTAGCCGCAGAATGCCAGGTGCGACCGTTTGCTTTAATCCCTTTTCCCCGGTTTGGCGGAGGCCCCCTTTCAAGAAACCCTCTATTCCGCCGTTGCCCCGGGGCTTGTCTACGCCACGGCACTTCACCCGGGGGCGAACGCTTCAGGCGGGCGAGGGCCCCGCAGCCAGCACCGGGGCGAGCCCCCCCTTCCCGCCCCCCCGCCCAGGGCGCGAGCAGGTGACGGCGGGTGCGGCACGCGCGCCCGGTCCCGTGACGGCGCCGGCGGGCTTGGAGCCCGGCCCGCCGCGCGCCCGCCCAGCTGAGCGCCGCGTGACGGCGGCGGCGGCGCCAACAGGTGTCCCCGTGCCGGGGCACCCCCCTCACCTCCCCCCCCCCGCGGCCGGTGACCCCCGCCGGCCCCTGGCCCGGCTCCCAGGCGGCGAAGGCTGCGCTCCAACGCCGAGGTTCCCCGCGGACAGCCGGGCCAGTGGCGGGCAGCCGGCCGTGCCGCTCCGTGTCCCCTCCTAGAGCGGGTCGCTCAAACCGCGCATCGCCGCACGGCGGCCGCCCGCTGCAGCGCCGGTCCGGGCAACAGGTTCTCCTGCCTCCCGCTTGGCCTCCGAGTGGGGGAAGACTCGGAGGCGGCCCTCCGCACCTCCCGGGAGAAGGGAAGGAGGCGAGGGCTGGCGCTGCGTTAAGCGGCGGCCACCGGGACAGCCCCGGCTCAGGGGCACCGCGCGTCCCCAGCGGAGCCGGCACCGGGCGCCCGCCGTTAGTTACGGCACCTCCTCGGCACCGTTTACCACAGGGGACCCGCTGACCTCGCGCTGCTACCGCGCGCTCCCTCCGCGGCGGAGATCCGCTCCTCCCACGCGTGGGGCCGCCGGGGCGGGGGGGAAGGGGGAAGAAGCAGCGTTTTGAAGCTGCCGTGGGGCCGCCGGGCCCCGCTGCTCGGCCCACGCACTCCGCGGGAGGAGCGGACCCGGCCGGGGCTCTGAGGGCAGAGCGGCACCGCCGGCCCCGGGCGGAGACTCCGCTTCCCGGAAGCCTGGGGCCGGGTCTTACGCTTTTGTTTTCCGTGGGGTTTTTCCCAGGGATGGGGGGGGGGTAGGAGGGGGAATCCCCCGCTCGGCGCCCCGGCCGCGGCCCCGCACCGCCGGCCCGCCGGGGAAGGGCGCCAGCGGCCGGCCCGCGCCCTCCGCCGCCCCGCCTCCATCAGGCCAGGCCGCGCGCCGCCCGGCTTCCCCCGCTCTCCGCGGGGGCGGGGCCGGGGCCGGCCCGTCACCTGACGGCGCCTACGCCGCGCGCGCGGCCCCGCCCCCCCAGCGCGTGCGGATGGCAAACAAACGGCCGGAGCGCCGCGCGCCTCTTTTTTTTTTTTTTTTTTTTTTTTTTCCTCTCCGCCTTCTCCAGCTATAAATAGCTCGCGCCGTGCGTGTGTCACGTTCCCATTACGTACGCCTTACGCTGACGCACGGGGGCGGTGCGCTCCGTGACGTCAGCACGTATCCGGCCAATCTATAAATAAACTTCCGGCGGCGGGTGCCAGGGGCGGGCGGGCGCGGGCCGCGGCGGCGCTGCTGCCGCTGCTCCCCGGGGAGCGGCCGGCCCCGTTGCCGTGGTGACCGCAGCCTCGTTTCCTCGAGCGGCTGCTGGGCGGCGCCGCGGGGGGGGGCCGGGCCAGGAGCTGCCCTCGCCGCTCCGCTGGGAGCCCCGCCGGGCCCGCGGCCTGGGTGGGGAGGAGCGCCCGTGGGGCTGCGGGGAGGCCCCGGCCTCCAGCTGGAGGGGCTGGGAGCGGCGGGCTGGGCCGGGCTGGGCCTGCCCTGCCGGCGCCCCCGGGTCGCGCTTTGTCACGTAGCTGCTGCTCCCCGCCTTCCCCCCCCTTGCTGAGGTGATAGCGCGGCACGGCTCGCTGCGCACGTCTTAGTTACACACTTCTAATGACCTCCCTACTGCTAAGGCCGTCGGTTTCTTGGGACAGGCCAGGGTGAAGGCGCGGTGCTGTGGAAGGATGTGTCCGCAGTGGTGTGCGCGGTTCCCCTCGGCTGGGAAGAGGAGCAGCCTCAGGAACTGCCCTCCGGTGCCCGTATCTCAGCCCCGCTGAGTGGGGGAGCTGCGTGCCACAGGGCACCCCTCCTCTGGGGAGGGGTGAACTGCCGTCCAACAGCAGCTGATGCGGCCTTTTCCAGCCTCTCCTCTCACCCGGCTGCACAGCAAGTCCTGAGCTGTGACAGTTTGCAGCCATGTGTATTAAATCATTGTTTGTCTTCGACTGTTGACTGTGAGTTCAGTAGTTCAGTAATTCAGTAGTTGCTCCGCAGTTGGCCCAAGTCCATGTGCAGCAGAGATGGAGTGCGTAGCAGAAATGGTAACTTCAGCCATCCTGCTGTACTCCTCCTAGTCTGAGATCCAGATCCCAGATAGAGTTTCAGGGAATCCATACATGTTTTAGCTGGTAATGTATTCCTTGCTGCATAATGAGTGTCTCATAGGCTTAGCTGCAACAATCTCTTAGGAAGCAGGCAATGCTTTTTTGCATCCCTGTAAGTCGAGGAGGGAAGGGAACGTAGTGCTCTTGCAGCCTGGGCAAGTGCTCTAACCACGTGTCTGCTGTGTAAAAGTGGTTGTGATGGCTGGTCTCGATGTCGTCAGTACATATTAGGCCCCTCAGGGCTAGGGGGTGTAGCAAGATAATTCATTTTGCAAACAGCTGTGCTGGCTGAAGATGCAACTCTCCCCCAGTGATTTGCTGCCTTCCCTCTGCCAGAGTTACCGCCCCCACAGCTCTTGAGTTAATGTTGGATAAATGAGCAGCTGGGTGAACTGTACTAATTTTGCCTGAAGCACACTAGGAAGGATTGGTACGATTTCTCTTGCTGGCAGAGGTTTGGACTTGGTTATCTATGGCATATAGATGATGACAGCATTATATGGCAATAATACGTTCACCTAACACAGTGGTGTTTGAAAGAAGATACCTGCCTGTTGCTTGAGGCATTGCAACCCGTGAGGATTAAGGTGGGTAGACAAATACTTGGGTCAGTCTAGGTGGTAGTATCCTGGGTCTGCTCATAGCAGTGCTCGATGCCCAGGTAGCCTCTTTTGGTGAAAGCGTAGGTGTGGGCAAAGAGTTTGGCTCTCATCTCTGGGCATCTCACTTGCATCCTAAATGTATAGGGCTAGGTTCAAAGATAGGCCTGCTCGACTGGCTGAACAACCTACTGAAAAACAACTCTGGAAAAAGAAATCCAATTCTAGTACTTAAACTATTGCTAAATAGCATGATAATTAAATTATTACCTATTTTTGATTATAAGTGTTCTGGACAGGGGAGCATCACAGTTACTGGCCATCTCATGCCTCTTATTGCTTGCACCAAGGTGTGGTGGTTTTTCTTCCCCCTGAGTCTTTGCAAAGCAATAACAAAGTAAGTGTAAATAGCAGATTTACTTAATATAAATCTTACAGTGCTTGGGGTTTCAGGAAATCCAGCCATCTTAATTGTTTTCATGGTATTTTTGTGCTTCATTTTGTAGGTCAGTGTCTAAAACTTGATTGGTTTGCTTAAATTATAGGTTATAAGGTACTTGATGTTACACTTTTCTTGTCTTGTGCTTTTATATCAATGGAATTTAAAAAATAACTTCTCCCATTAAGAGAATTAGCCATTTCAGTGATTCAGGGTTTCCACTGAGTTCTGTGCATTTGGGGAGTTTTGTATGTATTTTCTTGCCCTGGTAGAGTAGACAAATTCATTTCAGTCTTTCCACAGATAAAGTGAAAGTTTTACAACTAGCAGTGGGTTGAATAGTGAGATACGTGTCATTTCTAATCTCTAGTCAGCTTTCTAGGACATATTGGATGTAGTAATTTCTTAATTTTTCAGAGATGTTGAAGCATTCCTTAATCTTGCATTTTTCTGGAGATATAGCCTTCTCTGATGTACGTGGTCTGTTGGAACATCATACAGAGACTATGTCAGCCTTCCCGGAGTTCAGATTTGATGGTAGTATCAGCTTCAGCTGTCAAGGAAAATGGTTTGCTTCTTCAGTAATTGCATTCTTGGAGAGAAACTTGGTGGTTCTGCCGTTGCTTTTTCTGCTGGAGAATTTTCCTAGACAGCACATGTGGCTGCACAGGTGAGCTGAAACCAGAAGCAGCTCGGTTATCAGTGACAGATTTTCTCTGATGTTTTCCACCGTTGCAATAGGATAGACTACCTGCCACATCATCAGTGGGATGGCCGGGTGCCTCTACCTGGTCATCCCCAAAGTATGAATTCCAAGCCATTGGCACCTGTTAAGAGGCAGGTGAAAAGGATGAAAGGATCTAGTTATGAACGAGTCCTCATACTAACCTACCTCTCTGAAAGTGGTGGAGCCAAGTCACAGCACTGTCTTTCCAGGAAAAGTTGACTTTGTATTTCCACCACGTGATATTTCAAAGACAACTTTGAGGAGAGCTGTCTTACAGTGCCACTGGTGGGCAATATGAGATCTTGATGTGTTTGAACAAAGCGCTGTTAGCAAGCTTCCATTAAACTGATCTTGAGCTTTTTGTTAACCAGTCTTGTGCCATTTGATGCCTAAAGGTCTCCTGCAGGGTTCAAGTGTTTTACTAGTTGGCCATTTAAAGGCTTTTGATAGCAAAAGCGCTTATGTGTGCAGTGAACTCTCTCCCCACGGAAAGAATAGAGTTGGGACACTTGACAGTGGTCCAAGGAAAGCTGACTTTAACACTGTGTCACTTCTCAAGGCTGGGTCCAAAGGCCTTGAATTAAGGAGGGTGAAAAAGGTGGGAAGTTAGAGGTAATCCTGGTGGGGCTCAACCTAGAATAAAAAAAAGTAGTGACTCTCTCAGTTCTCGTGCATGGGCAATAATTCTCCCAGTGTAGTGACTTGTTTGAATAGAAGACAAGTTAAACCAGAACAAAGAGCTTGGGGGAAAGCAGAGAAAGATGACTATGACACAAAGCTCTAAATGCTTTGTAGGGTGCAGTAATGAAGCCAAAAAACTAGTCCCCTTTATAGTTGTTTCCCCAGGCTCAGATACC
Organism: Calonectris borealis; assembly: GCF_964195595.1. Lineage (NCBI taxonomy): Eukaryota > Metazoa > Chordata > Aves > Procellariiformes > Procellariidae > Calonectris > Calonectris borealis. The sequence continues at coordinate 68,343,331 of NC_134313.1, read as the reverse complement.
TCTTAATTCTCAGTCCTGGGAGTAAATGTCCTCTACAGTGATGCTGTATGTGATCAGGCTAATTGACAGTGTTTCTGTCATTGCAAATGATAAACAGTAATAATATTTTTGCAACAACCCTTGATCATAAGAAAATCTGATATTAATGTGACAATATTGTACATTCTTTGGGTACTTTACAAAAAATCATACTTTTTTTGAATATCTTTTTTTTTTTTTTTGAAAGGTTTGCTCTCTAACTTCAGGTAGACTGGGATTCCAGTCTGTTTTACAGAATTCAATGTGTCAGTTATATTTTTTTAATAAGAAACAGAAAAGCATTCTATTACTTCTGTGATGTATGTCTAGGAGCAAATTTGCTAATGTTTATCTTGAGCAAATTCTTGTTGCTTCTTTTCCAGAAATGTTTCATTTGTTGAAGAAAATTAAGTCAGAAAAACGTGTTTGGATGGAATATAACAACACGCAGGATTGTATTAACATCCAGTTTGGTATTTGAAATACTAAAAAGTGTGGCTTGGTACAGTTCTTGAATATGATTGTAACAATCCTGTGTACGAGGGTTCCATGTTCTAAAAAAGTTTTAATTGTCATTGTTTTCCTTGTTCCCTTGTTTTTCGTTTCATGAGAAGCAAAAATGGGCTAACTTCGTGATTTGAGTGGGACATCGTAAGCAGAAGAGCACAAGATAATGTGGTTTGTTAATGTCAGCCTTCAGCTTACGTCTGTGGTCACACTTTAAAATGCCGTTCTTGGTTTCTCTGCCTTCTGTTCTTCTTTTCACTCTAATCTCTCTTCTGCCTTATACCACTAGAGTTTTCAGTCTCTGTTTTGCGTCTCCTTCCTTCCACAACAGGCCAGTTCTGGACTTTCCCGCTTCACATTTCCCTAATTGACTAGTTTTGTTCATTTATGTATTAAAAATAAGGAGTGTTTTCATGCTAGCTTTCTAGGTTTTTAATAAAACTTATATTTACTTTTTTTTTTCCAAGCTGATCTCCTTGTGGGAGAAGTGCTAATGAAACCTGTTAATGTCTAAAGCATGCGCCTTTTTCTTGTGCTACATTCAGTCTTTTTCTAACATTTTTTGACATGTGGTTTTCATTATGCACTCTTCTGCTATTGACTTTGTCGTTCAGAACTGACTTCAGTCATGAATAGAAACTAGGAAGGAGTTTTGCTCTGGGATCTGGCATATAATGGAGACAGAGCTACTTACGTATGATGAGGTTTGTGCATGCCTTTCCTTATGATGGTCTTTTCTACTAGTGAGTAGATCTTCCCTCCCCCCTTACTTGGTCTGCAGCGTGCTCAATATTCCATGGCAAAGCCAAGACTTTTGCACTGGGAAGGAGATGCAAGCCTGAGACGTGATCTCTCTGTTTCTTCTCTGAGGAAAAGAATCCGTCTGCCTTTAATATTAAGGCCTCTAGAGCCATAGAGCAGCAAGTAGTGATGGAGGACTGGTGACTGCTTTCCATCTCCTGTTCCTCCAAGGTGATTGGAAGTATTTGGAGAAAGACTAATCCCCTCTATTTTCCTCGTAGAGATGTCAGGAAAGTCAACATGGTCTGTCTTTGTGGGAGGGGCACTGGTTACTATCATGTTAGCCCTTGTAATCCTGTGTGTCAAAGTGATTTGATCCTGTATGCATTCTCAGTAATTTATTTACAGAAATATACTTGGGTAAGTAAGTTTATTGCTCTCTTTCACTTCATTTGTTACTTAAAAAGTGCATGGTGCACTTAATTAACACCGCTTGTGCTTTAGTCGTGGAAGCAGTGCTGCAAAAGTAATGAAAGGTAGAAATAACCAGTGCAGCCATCTGCAGTATGTTCTAATTTCGTTTGAATGTCCTCAGTCAGTGACGGGGAAAAGCTAGAAAATGGGTGATTGAGGATTTAAGTGATTGTTCTTGGCTGTGATCATTTGGACATTGGGCCAATTATTGTTGGAGATGGTTGGGTAGGGGAATTGCGGCTGAACAAGATAAATGATTCAGAAATCATTGTTGATAGAGCTTGGTAGGACTGATAAAACAGGAGGAATGGAAGGTAAGAAGTCTTGTTAATATTTGATAAGATCTCTTACAGGTTTTAAAGGCTGGAGTAATTGCATGGCAGACTTTTTTTTTCTGAGGAACCTGAAGAAAATACGGGAAATGTCATACTGAAGTTCTGCAACTCAAAAATAAAAGACTTTGATTTAGAGCTTGTTTTGGAAAATTCTACAGTGTAGACAAAAACTGGCTATGTTAACCTCTACTTCCGAGTGATGCCTGAATTCCCCTTGTAAAAAAAAAAATCAGTTTGCATATCCTGGTATAATAATTGTATAGATGTAAAGATGTGAGCTTGCGTGTACGCCTTCACGTGAACTGTAAATGTTTTCGCTTTGAAAACTGTCCTAATTGTTTCTTAAAACTGAAGAAAGGAGTTATGTTAAGTATTAAGCTAAAATAAATTCTTGGCTGAACAGTGTGTGGGATTCAGTAGAGTCATGGATGCATAATTGTACAGATTTATTTATATTTAAACAGTTTCCTGAATTCAGATTGTGCCTCTCGCTTGTATAAATACTGAACCACTCCCTCCCCCCCTAATTTCACCATAACTTTAGAAGCTGCAAATCCGTGTGCTCTAGTTGGCTACTGACTTTTAGTAGCCAGTCATATGGTATAGATTTGCAAAGCTGACGCAAAATGAAGCAATTCATCTCCTCCGTAATACAGGCTGCTGAAAGCATATCACCCTGAAGCTCTGCTCGTTGCACTGTAACCCTGCTGAGTACCAAGACAAGTTCAAGGTTTTGGTTTTGGTCTTAGACTTTACAATGCATGATGGCGATGGCCCAGGCCGCCTGAGGGAACACCTTCTGCAGTCACGGCCGCTCATGACAGCTGCATTCCACTGGAACAATGGCATTGTTGGCGAAATGGGGAATGAATGGGAGAGACAAACTGCTTCTGCAGCTAGCCCACAACTGAGGGATTCATTCCTGGAACACATCAGAGTGACTATAAACCTCCCTGTCCTCGGAATTAAGCGTAAAATTCACTTGCTTCAATCTCGACTCTCCACAATGACAGGGAAAAAAAAAATCCCTAGGGCGTAGACAGGGATGATCTCAGTTTCTTTTTAAAAAGCCCAAATAACAATGTATATAAAGTATAGAAAAACTAGTGTAAATTTTGTCCACTATTCCTGTGCAGTTTTTGGTAGTCTTCCTCATTACTCTTGTCCTCAGAACTTTCACTCTGTTGGCCAGCAGTAAAAATGCTACTTAGACTTGTTTTTTGGCTGAGGAAAAATCCCAATCAAAGAGGAGACAATAGAAAGCCAAGCGGAAAAGCAACACAGAAGAATGTTTCTAAAAACTTTAGCTTCTTTTTTTCTGCTTCCTTCTTTCCTCTGCACGTCTCTTCTTAATATACTTTTTATTTACAGATGTGTTATTGATTGTTGAAATGCAACAGTAAAGTTTATTAACTGTTGTAGGAGTGTTGCAACTGTTCTCGGGACAGGAACCTCGGTGATCTGTTGTAGCTTGCATTTGAATGAGAGTAAGGCCATCAAGTAGCAGGGAGAAAATACCCACTACAATTTCCTTTCCAGAAAAGCATTAGACAATGTTGATGGCCCATCTGGCTGTTGTAGTCCTTTTGCTCGATAGTTGAATTTTGGGCCTGAGCCTAAAGAAACGGTAAATCTGTTCTGAAATAGCTAACAAATGGCTTGGTCTTCAGAAACAGAAGTCCACCGAATCATGGGTGTCATTAGAGGGTGACTAGAGACCGAGTGTCTGCGATGCTGATGCCGAAGGAAGCTGGTGGGTGTCGGGTTCAGAACAAGAGGAGGTGGTTCTTTGCACAGTGTGTCGCTAAGCTCTGAAATTCCTCACCTGAGGATATGACGAGTACTAGAAGTTTGCCTGGGTCCAAGGAGCTGGCCGCACGGAAAAGCAAGCCATTGAGACTTAGTAGCTATCAAGACCGAGCGTGCAAACTCAGGAGTGGTTGAGAGTGGAAAGTCGTCCAGGGATGTGTTCTGACTCTGTTGCCTAAGCGTCTTTTTTTAGTCAGTATTGCACAGAATGCTTGGTTAGGGGGATCACTGATCTGACACAGTGCAGCTGTCTCTGTATTTTTATGTTTAAAAGCAGTCTGAGGAGAATGGAGGGAATGACAAAGCTTACAGAGAAATCAAAACTAAAGCTGGCTGTAAAACAGCGCAGAAGATCTTGCAATTCTGCGTGACTGAGTGAGAAAATGGCAGATGAAATTCAGAATTGATAAATGCAAAATAATGCACATGGAGAAAAACAACTAATTATACATACACAGTGATGCGCTCTAAATTACCTATTATCACTCAGGAAGGATCCTGGACTCATTGTGAATAGTTCTGTGAAAATGTCAGCTCAATACTCAATGGAGGTCAAAAAGGCAAGCGGAACAATGTTAGGAAGGGGTAGAAAGGGAAGAAAAAAAAAAAGAAAAACCCATCAGGCTGTTATATGAATCCATAGAGATCTTGAAAACGGCATGCATTTTGGGCCACCTTATCAAAAGGAAGATAGAGTAGAATTTGGAAAAAACCTGAGCAAAGGAACAAGGCTCGTTGGAGTGGTTTTCATATAAGGACAGAAAAGTTTTTCACTTTAAATAATAGATTTCAGGGGAGAGGGATTGAATATGATAGCTCTCTGCAGAGGGATGAATGGTGGACGGGAGGACACGGAACAAATAATTCCTTTCTCAGTAATAAACCATAAAATGAAGTCTTCACGGTGCAAGCTTAAAAACAAGCAAGAGGAGGTACTTTTAAAGGAAAAAAACTGCAAACAAATGATTACTTTGTGCCATTTGTTGCTGCAGTTGGTTTGAATAAACAGGTTAAAGCAGTGATTGACAAGTTAGCGGGACAAAGGTCCAGCAAGGATTACTAAACACAAAGGTGGTAATGCTGCTTCTGGTTCAGAAAGACCTTAAACTGCCTGCGGCCGGAGGGGAATGGTGCTATGCTTTTCCCAAAGTAGTCAGCGTGGGCCGCTGTCAGGGGCGGGATAGCAGAGTCAGTGAAATTACAGCCCGACGCGGGGAGCGTGCCTTACGTTCTCAGCCCTGATGTCGGGAGTAGTGGCTGTGATGCTCTGCAGCGTGGCTTATAACAGATGAAACGTCTTGTTCACAGGACAAGTGGTGTGTGCATGTGACAGTTGAGGAAAGGAAGGCTTTGTTCCTGAATATAAAAAGATGGAAATAATTTAAATTCAATGTAAAAAAATCTACAGAAAACCATGGCCTGGTCTGTTGCCTGTCACACGTTGATTTGATGGATGATTATAATATCAGGATGTTTATAAGCTTTCAGTAGGCTAGGGGAAGATGATCTGCGGGGTGGTCTGAGGGCACATAGTCTCAGGTGCGCCTTAGTAATGTCAGAGAACATTTTTCGGTTTCTCATTCCTCACTACAAAGCCTCTTTTTTTCCCTGAGTTTGTCTTGGTGACATATTTTTCAACCAGGTACCAATTTCTTTGAGACACTTAGAGACACGGGAGATGGTGCTGTCTAAATTCGAGGTAGCAAAGATCAGAAGTTGGGTATCGCCTGTGTTTTGGGGATACTGTAGCCAAAGCTCTCTCACTAGTCCTCCCAGTCACTTTACAGAAGCTACTTCTGTCTGTAGAAGAGCAGCTGGTCATAACAGCCATGAGAGTGGGTCCTGGGTGGAGAGTACTTATTTTCATCCCTGAAGCCTTTAAAAAGCAAGACAGGAATGAAGAAGTTGTTTTTACTGAACTTTCTGTATTTGTTAACTTCATGGACTCAGGGGAAAACATAACAACTAAGACAGTCTTGTGAATACATATACGTACAGTAATGTCAAATCCATTTTCTGGGCCACAGTCTAATAATAAAAAGACAAAATGAAACCTATAAAGTTATTGTTTATTACCTCTTCAAGACTGAATCACTCACACTGGAAGTGAAAGAAAACTCTACTCTTTCCAATGTTTGTTTGTTTGTGTGGTTTGTTGGTTTTTTTTTTTAAATTACACCCTGTACAAAGCAAGTGAGGTAATGCTGAAATACATGTTTTCTAGTGCCAGTCTGCTCAGCATCTGGTAGAAAATATCAAGAAGTTGTCCCTACGGAAAGTATCTCCTGAATCAGGTTGAAGGCAATAACGGAGATTCTGTGGTTAAAACTTCTGCCTACGACAAAGTTCTGAGTATCAGTGTTCCAACTCCTGTCTTCAAAAAAAGCACAATAATTAGGTAATTAGGGGAATAGTCCGTACAAGGAACAAAGATGCTCCATGCAAGTATACCACTTTTTACAATTAATGAACAATGCTAAGTGGTTTTTAACTCTTAAAAATGCAAAAAAAATCTGGTGTATGTATGCTGGTTTGAGTAATTTCTTCAAGTTACTGGATGAAATTTATTTTTGTTGTACCCATAGTGTTACTCTTATCTCGTGTAGCTAGGTCTTTGCTGAGGGCTTTAAGTGTTCATTTTAAAGTTAGACAAGTGATTTTCAACCTTTCAGTTTGAAGGCCCAGAAAAATGTGCAGTGGTGGAAGGAATACCTGTTAGAGCAAATTTAAGCCTGTGAGAGTTGTCTTTGTGGTTTTGTGGTCCCTGAGTCCACCAATGCTTTGGGGGTCTCCAGAATTTGAAACAACTTATTTAGACTCTTTAAATTATGTATATAAAAAAAATAAATAAAACCCCCAAACCCGTTCTCTGCATGGAAGCTAACAATTTATCCCAAGTGTGCTGCTGGCTTTGCCAATAGCTTGCTCTGCACATTTATTCATGCATCGACTAGGGTTTTTCTTTCAAGAAACTGGCTAGCATTGATCAAATTTAATTATGCTGGACCAATAGAATCCATTTAAGTCTTCCTTCCTGCAATGCTGAGAATGTTATGAGCTGGTAAGAAAGCTGGTGTTCTTTTCAAGTATTACTCCATGAGTCACCAATTCTTCATTATTAAAACAGATGAGCTATCCCTGTCTTCTTTTTTTTCTTTCTTTTCTTTTCATTTTGGTCTTTTAAGAATTTAGTCAATTCTCTTCTATTAGTAGCTTTTACTGGTTTGGTCAGTAGGGAGGTCAGACGTACTGGTCTTTGGCTCCTAGGATCCCTCTTCAAGCCATTAAAAATTTTTCATGTTTAGTATCTCATGTTTCCAGAAGCTGAAATGGATTGAAATGATAGTTACATGACAGACATGATAGTTTTGTGATTTGGGGAAAAGTTCCTTTACATTTTTGGTTTCAGGATTCAGCTGACTTCAGGTTTCTGCCCTAGCATTCAAATTCCACTGGCCTTATAAATGGCTTCATCCCTGATCACAATGACTTCTGACAATAGCTGTATTACGTTGTAGTTAAAATAGTGTAAAAAACCCACATCCCAAACCAACAAACAAATCCAAAAGGTTAGGGAGCTCATGAGAAAAGACCCAGGTCCCTTTTCATAGAGCTCATTCTGGTAGTCAGCTTTGAGGAAGGAGAATGCTTATTAACCTCACAGCATTCTGTACTTGTCTGTATTCTTTAATAAAAATTGCCTTTGCTGAGCCTTCACCTGCAACTTAACCACTGGTTTTTTTTTTAAATCTGAAACACAAAGGGCTGTGAAGTTGCCGAGTCCTTTCTACAGGGGCAAAGGATCAAAGATGCAACATGTGCACTTGGCATCTGTGTTTCTAACACTTTCTCTCTTTGGTCTGCTTGCTCCTTTATGTTTTTTTTCCAATTATGAGTGGGAAAGGGCAAGGAAGGTAGAGGAGGAATGTGCTCAGCAGAATTGGTTTTCCCTGATACTGTTCTAAACAGGACCTCTGAAAGAGGAACCTTCTGTTTCAGGACTCTGGTGCATCAATAGTGTGATGTCCTGCCTGCGCGTTTGGAAGATACCCATTTGGCTTTGTGGTTTCTGCAGGGAGCTTTTGTATGGAAACAGCTTGTCCGGTGAAGTAGTATCTCTCACTGTGTGTAAAACTAAACTGGGCCAAATAGAGAAATTTTGCCAGCTAGGTGGAGCTCCCCCACTAAGTTTATTCTTGTCTTGATTTTGTACAGCCTTAGTCACTATCTGTAAGTTCATTTAATAGATGGCCCATTTACGAAAAAAATAAAATCAAAATGTAGGAGAAGCTTTCTCCTCCATGGACTTTGCCACAGGCAGAGGTAAGCACACAAAAAGCCAGGGTGGTACGGATCTGTGCTGTTGTTGAGGCCCTATCTCTCCGTGGTGTTTTCATTCAGTGCAAACCTGGAAGTGCTGGCAACACTTCTTCCCGGTTAATAGAATTTTAAAAATACCTTGCGATGACTCAAACATAGCCCATGGATTACTGTAAGATAAACTTATCACTGAGCTGTAATAAACACCTATTCATAGCAAAACTGATTCTTCCCCCTTCCCTCAAGGAGTGATTCTTTAAGCCTGGCATCCTTTGTTTCCATACTTGCTGGGTCTCTAGAGAGCACCGTATCAAGTGATTCCTGTCTACGTGTGACAAGGATGACCTTCCCACTGCAGCCTGAGATGTGAGGATCAGATGAGGTTCACCATGCATTTTTATGCTGTCTCCACAGTAAAGAATCTGCAGGACATTTTAGACATTGATGCAACCACATCATTTTTCTGTTAGGCCTTTAGTGATGCTGAAGACACTTAGTCTTCAGTAGTTTTCAGTAAATACATGAAGTGAAACTTATTACATGGTTTTGTTGATAGTTCAGGAAGAAATACAGAATCTAGATTGCTGTCTTACAGGGAATTCGTATTTTGGAAAAACGCAATTGCTTTGTTGTGGCTGTGAGGAGAGCCTAATGTATATCCTCATCCGTGTTCAAAATAATGGGTCTGATTTTGCTAAAAGCACGCATGTGATCAGTTACTGTTGCTCAGCTGCTGAACAGTAATTCATTATGCTACAGTAATGTGTGTATTGTTTGCTGTGATACCCATACGCTGGAGTAAAAAGTTATGGTTCGGGATTTGAAATGTAATAAAATAGAGCTAGTAAGAAGCTAATTTCTTTCTCCACAAAGCTTCTTTTCTAAGTAAAAGTGAACTTTTTAAGGACCATAGTGAAGTATAATTAAGTAAAGATTTTGGGGAAAAAAAAAGAAAAGGAAATAGCAAACAAATAACTCTCTATGCCAATAATCAAAGACATTTGTTTGAAACCAAATCTCTCCAAAAGAAATGTACATATATATGTTTCTATTGTAATATGACACTAGTCTGTAGACTTCTGTATGATCGTCTATGGAATATATTCAACCACTAGCAATCATTGTTTCAGTTCACCAAGTAACCAGTTAAGAGGAGAAAATCAGTACCATGTTGTAGCATTAATAATGGCAGTAGAAGAGTTTTAGATTGAGGGGAGTTTTTTTCTGAGGATATGCATACATTGGTCTAATGGGAAAATGTCTTTAATTCCACCCTTAACAGTGTGGGAAAAGTTTAAAGAGTTTGAAGAATCATTTTAGTTCAGATATTAAATGAAGGCAATCTCGGAGATACCTGCTGACTGATTTCTGAAAAACAGTGCTCTGGGGAGTAGCAACCTTACATCAGTTAATGTCTCATGTTTTAAGAACTGATGGTGACACATATACACATTTTATCACAACTTATGTAGAATTTGGAAGATGAAACACCAGAAGGAGAAGGGAGGAATTTGGAGGAATCATCAGAAAGTCATTTTCACATGCCTGACTGGAGTGGTAACTACATTTATGATGTTGTGGAAAGAAGGATATTTCGATGCAATTCTAGTTTAATTTTATAAATACACAATTGTTTTATCATGAAACCAAATCTATTTTTATATATTTGCTATTCCAATAACATTGGAAAATTGTTGACCCTAAAGCCTATGCAATTGTTAAAGCTTAGCAGCCTGTGTATTTATTTACAATTGTAATTCCATTCACTTATTAACTGAAGATTTTTTAGCATAGTGTATTGAGTGACTATATTAAGTATTCTGTGCATCCCCATGACTCTGTAGACCTAAGCAGTGCAATGATGACTTTTTCTTGTTTCTTATGAGCACACCTAAATTTTGGAGGAAGATGAGGTTTGAGGCCTCAGTCTCAAGGAATAGATTCAATCCTCTCTGCAATCCTAAGTGCACCTTTCCGGCCGATGATTTAGAGATAAGGAGTGACCTGAGATTTATTGAGTACCATTGACTATTGATTCAAGGCAAATATTCGAAGCATGACCTGCATCAGTGACTCAGACCTATGCCAGTACTACAGAAAAAGTTTCAGTTACAATGGTGCATTCGCCATGAGGATTGCCACTTAAAATAAAAAAATATTTGACTTCTTCCTCAGCAGAGCTATGCAGGAAGACCTTCATGTTCTGGACATAGTCACCAGAATATGTCAATACAAGTGTTCTACTTTTCATAGAATCATGGAATCACAGAACCATAGAGCGGTTTGGATTGGAAGGGACCTTTAAAGACCATCTCGTCCAACCCACCTGCCGTGCGCAGGGACATCTTTCACTAGATCAGGTTGCTCAAAGCCCTGTCCCACCTGACCTTGAACACTTCCAGGGATGGGGCATCCACAACTTCTCTGGGCAACCTGTTCCAGTGTTTCACCACTCTCATCGTAAAAAATTTCTTTCATATGTTCAGTCTAAATCTACCTTGTTTCACTTTAAAGGTGTTGCCCCTTGCCCTGTCACTACAGGCCTTGGTGAAAAGTATCTCTTTTAACTCAAAAGTATTAGGCCTTGCAATGTAGTGCCTCAATATACTCTAGAACACTTTAAAAAGCTGTACCTAAGATTTATCATCAGTAGTAATGAGTGCTATGATATTATGTGACTAGGGAGAGAATCATTAGGTTAAAAACACAATGGCAAAGATGTAAAATTGGTATATCGGAGCAACTTACTTTTTTATAAGTGTCACAATGAGCTTCTCTACTTCTGAAGCCAAGTCCTTAGTGTTAGCTATTGATTTTTTTATTTGTGTAGACACACAGCAGAGAATTTAAACGACATCGTATCAGCTAGTAATGTTTCAAACCAAACAATGGGGCCATACATTTGACTGGAGAAGAAATTTGTGACTAAGTGGTCTTATGGGAACCTTGTAAACCAAAGATGGTGGTAGTTTTGCCTTCAGGTTCATCACTGGTGCAACTGAATGATTTCATATCTGTTTGTATATGATGTTGCTTTTGTACTGGGGTACTATAATGTGGTTGCAGAACAATGGACCAAAATATTCAAGCTTTCACTGATGCCCTCTGATTTTTTTCAGACCATTACCACAGAATGCGAGTGTGTATTTCAGTCCTTGTGAGAAGATGGAATAACAGCCTGCCCCTGTTGGAGTCAGGAGCCAGATTTCCATCAGTGATGCAAATAGTGATTTATACGTATCTGTATATTAATGGCAGGGGAGTCCCCATCCTTGAGGCAGTATGTAAGTGTGAGGTTTTTAATCAGTATCTTCAGACCTTAATAGTTCAGCCCTGAGTGGATGCCTTGCAGGCTGAGCAGGGCTAAATACTGGATCCTGACAGTCGTCGTTTTCTTCTGAGTCATAGTTGCTTCAGGCTGTGGTGACAGCTGCTGACTTTGCAAATAGCTGGGCTGGTTGGGGATGTTAAAATATCATCTCTTCGTTACTGACCTTGCTGCTAAAGAGTATCACCCTGGCAAATCTTGTAATGGAAATAAGCGTGCTTACTTCATCCACTACAGGCCCCGCTAGAAGGTTTGATTAAAACAGCTGATAACCTTGCAGACTGGACCAATGTGAATGAGGCTCATACAGTCTGTTTTGTTAGCAGGGCTCTGCGAGCGGTAACCTGCACCTAATGGGTTATGAGGAGCAACCAGGAGTGGGAGCAACTTCATCCTACACAACTAGATCTGAAAGAGGATACACATATGCAGAAAAGCTTGTTCTTACTCAGAGTGCTACTGCTTCAATTTATATTGGTGTGGGGAAAAGAATACAACTTCCCCTTCTCCAAACACAATTATTACTTGTACAATTTTGTATTTTAGCTATAAGCTGTGCCAGTGTAATGAATTTTAATATCCAGGTTGGTATCTCTGTGCTAGGAGGTCTGTATTCACCTGATAGTTTTGCTAAAAGCATCACACCCTTTACTGAAGTTGTTATATGGCTAGAAAAAAGCAAGCCTTAAAAAGTTACAAAGGAAAGTGTTTATGTGCTTTCTCAGTAATGTTGCTCTATATAGGTAAGTAATTCAAAATGTTAGGTCAGAATATCTTCTTTTTTTGAATAGTGTAGAGTGCTCATAATAAATATAGTAGAATAAATAGGACAGATATTTGTTTTTACCTTTGCTGCAGGGTACAAGTATTTAAAAGGTGTCTTAATCCTTTGTTGACTGTGTATTGGTTTTGTTTCTGGCCTGCAATTTGCAAAGAGAGATTCAGAAAAGGAAGTGAAAAGTATTTTACAACTTGAACTAGTTTTAGTATCTAGTAGACTTGTTGCAACATCTGTACAGGAGCCTGCGGAGAACATGAGTATTCTGAAAAAAAAGTTTCATGCCTGCTTAAATGCTACAAGGTTTACTTGTTTAGCATCAGCAAATGGAGTGGTCTGGCAGCTCAAGACTCGAGACTAGGAGAATGGTGTCCTTCAGAATGACTGTAGTTTACAGACATTTTTTCTTATTTCTGTATAGTATTTGATTCATTAATACATTTTTTTTTTGCTTTTCAGAGTACATTGCAAAACTGGCATTATATATATATATATATATTGCATAACACTTGCTGAAAAGATTATACCTCGTCAGGGGTAGAAGGGGATTTCAGAAGCATTTCAGTATAAAGAGACTATTTCGAATCACATCTTGCTTCAAAGGAAATTCCCTCATGAAATGTATTAGCACAATGAAGACAATTGCTGTCTTTGTATCACGTATTTAAATTAACTCCTCAGCTATAAATGAAAGGTTATACAGGTAGCAAACAATAAAATGAAGAAGAAACTGTATTTTATGTATTTGTCAGGTGAGGAAAAAATACAAATACTATGATGATGAGATTAGTATGGCTAGGTGTGGATAGGGTTTATATTGTCATGCTCTGTGCAAGTTGATGGGGGTTTTGAGGGAATGAGGAGCTACCAGCAAGTGTAGTTTTTTATTTGTGATGATGGGTCTGGTAAGTGAAAAAAAATACATACATGGCATAGTTTCTCTGATATTAACTGCACTGTGCTTGCTTACACCTGCAGATTGTCCTGCACTTTTGGCTACAGTGATAGTATCAGCTGGATAAAACGAAGTATGTACACATTTCTCCATAGTCTTTACAACACTAATTGCGACTGCTTCTGCTTCTCTGCTGTCTACTGTTGTCTACACTGATGAGCATTACTAATAAGACTAATATTCCCCAAAGCAGTATTTACGGGACTCTTACCCTGTGCTGGGGAAAGAGACTGTTCTACTGGAGTAGTTTTCAACAATAACACATTCTTTGAAAGTATTGACAATTCACAGAATATAGGGCCAGTACTTCACATTGTTTTTGCTTCTTGCTGACAGTTTTCCTTCCTGTGTCCACAAAGAAATGTCATTCATCCTGGGGAGTACAGGAAAAGGCAGAAAGGTGAAAATAGTAGTGCCAAGGACAGGAAAAGGATAGGAAACTGAAACTCTGTTAAGAAAAACTGAGACTTTTTGATGGTTCAAAACACAGTCAATGATTTAGCTTCTCAATACATTATTTGTCCCCAGCTTTCTCAAATTGGTAAGTTTCTGATGTGTCCCTTATCATATTTTATGAGTACTAGGGCAAAATTTCTAATGAGTGAGGAAGAGTAGTAGACAGCAAGTGTAATCTGGGTTACGATGATAATTCTCAGAGAAGTAGCAAAACTAATTGTAATACTAACTCCAGGAGCAGCTTTGCTTTGTTTTGTTTCTAATCAGGAGATACCTGGAGACACATTCAAGGTCAGATTTAAGTGTTGTATTGACCAAGGAGACATTAGAAGGTGGTACGTTCTCCAGCTGCGCATCCAGGAGAGAGTTTTACATAGGTTTTCAAAAGATGTTAATGACATGGATTGTAGAATTGGTAAAACCATGAGACAGGCATCAAACATGCATTCAAATTTGACCCTATCTTTTGCACAAAAAAATATAATATATAGCATCTCCATCTCAAAAAATACCCAAAATAAACATGAAAAGAGTTGTAGATCCTACAAGTCCTGTCAGTCACCTCATGCAGCATTCATAATTCCATAATCACATTTTTTCATTTAATGAATGAATCAAATATATAAAGAGTCCCCATATTGGTTGCAGTACAAGAAATGGGTAGAATATACAGCAGGATGTGGTAGAAAGAAATACGACCTTTATGGGAATAGGTTTTGGGCTCGTCCATAAGTGAAGGCTAGGCTGAGAGCAGAGGTTGGAGTAATACCCTCTGAGATGTACCCTCAAATTTGAGCACTAGCTGCTGAATGGCACTACGTTTCTGTGACTTACCTGTGTTGCAACTACCGGCTGATCTAAATTTGTAGAAATACTTCTTCCATCTTAAAACCACAAAGAATGGATCTTAGAAAGACATCTTTTCTCTTTTGGTAAAAGGCATCTTTTCTCTTTTGGCTATACTTGGAAGGAATAGCCATGATTAAGAGCAGTTTCTTAGGTCTGTAATGCTCCAGGCATTGCGGAAACCACAGCGTGGTTTCGAGCATACAACATCCTGGTCACTTCCTCCACGAGGGAGCAGACTGGTAAGAGAGAGCAGGACAGACATCTGTCAGGCGTGCTATAGTCAGCAGCTGGGAACATCACCACTTTCATTTCAAGTGGCCTTGTGTAAATGGCAGGAGACTTGTAGGTGTCAAAATCCATCGTTCTCTTCCTTAACCACAGAAATCTTGCGCAAGGTGAAATCAGGCAATCTAGATGCAATAAAACTAAGTAGGGAAAATGTTGGGCAATACCTGCTGACATCACTGTCGCTAGACATAGACCATATGTGACTGCTGTGGACTGAAGTATGTAAACTTTACTGAGCTGTGGTGTGCTGCGAAGGTTAAGGTTAGTCATGCTGGAACCCTAGCAAAAGGTCTCTTGAAGGAGGTCCACCTCTGTGGCATTCGGTACCCAAAAGAACTGAAAAGACAGAAGTTTTCTCTAGGCAGGGATGTCCATGTTGGCAGGGTGGTCATCAAGCTGAGCATTGGTGCGGCTCTGGAACCTGCTGCTCTTCAGAAGAGCCAGAGCCTCGACGGAGAAGGGGAACCCTGGTGAGGGTGCAGGCATGCTGTAGCTTTAAATCTGTAAAGGGATGCCTGGCAGAAGGGGGCTGAAAAACTCTGCCAGGAGTAGGAGGATGGGGGGAAAAGCAGTTTAAGGTAGTGGTCCTCAAAGTTTCTGACTGATGGATGCCTGTTAACCTCATTCTTTCTCTGGTACTGCCACTGAGCTGTTTTGTCAAACCTTTAAAAGAGACACTGTTGAAAACAGTGTTTTAATAGACTTTTGCGGGCCAGCCTTAGAGCGTTTAGCCTGGCCTGGTGCACCATACTTTGGGAGTGCCTTCTTAAGGGGAATTCTGGTCTACTTATTGTAATAAAGTTCTCCATTCATTGTCAGAAGACTGAAACTCTTTTGGGGATTCTGCACTATTGTCATTTGACATGGTGGCTGTCGGGGATTGTGGATGGTTTAGAGGCATATGGGGGGTATTGGCCTATCACAGATTCCCTGGGAGCTGCTGTGTGCCATGGGGGGCCTTGGAGTCTATTCTCTCTTGCAGAAGGGACATGCTCTGCCCACCCCCAAGGAACAATAACGTTCAGACAAAGAACATTTTTTCCAGATCTCTTTTGCAAACATGGAGCTGAGTGTAGAACCCTTTCTGAGCCGAGAGGGAGCTGCAGAATTTTGTGTATCTGCTCTATCGTGAAGCCAGGACGAGTATTGGGCAGAGGCTTCTTTGGAGGGTGATGTTTTGGGACCACCTGAGTACAGATGGTTCTTGCTACTCTAAAACCAGAAAAAGAGCTTCTGAACCCTAGACAGAAGGTTTTCCATCCCTGTCATTAAAAACAGCTCCACGGAATTATGGAGACATGGGCAGTAAAAGCCAAAGCACTTAGAAAAGCAGAATGGAGTGCTCTGAAGCCATAGGAGGAAGTCCGATTCCTGAGTAAATAAGCTACTTTTGATGGAATTCCAGGATAGCTACCGCATCCCTGAGATCAGTTGTGGGTCTAAACCAGGTGTGGAATATGTGGGACAAAGACACAGGCATATCCTCTCAAGTGGCATCTTTTTAGGGGGTGGTCAAATGAGACAGAATGAGCAGATGTACCAGCTCGCCACTACCAAAAAGATGAGATCCTCTACCCTTCTCTCCCTTTCCTTTCCCATCATATACTTTGTGTTTTCTCTGACACTTGTATCTCCCCAGGAACTGATTTAATTCACTTAAATGGCAGACCATTTATGCCATTTGTGTTGTGGGTAGTTTTCTGAAATTTCAGTCCATCAAATCAGATGGTAGAAGAGACTGATGCTACAGCCATAAAATGTGACAGTGGATTATGCGGCTTTGAGCAGGGGAGGAGGAAGATAGGAGCTGGGGCATAGAAAGAGAGAAGCAGGAGAAGAAGAAAGGGGAAGACAGACCTTGTACTTTCAGCTGCAGGGAACCATTTGTTGGGTTTATCTACCCATCAAACTTATGCTGTGGCTTTATGCCAATTCAAACAAATTTTCCAATTAAAATTGAAGAGTTTTCCTTACTAATTTTTGTAAATGCCTTTTTTTCCTCTTTCTGCTTGCAAGAGGAATTGATGGGTAAACTGCATTTTTAGCTCTTCACATACCTGAATTTTTCTGAATTTTGCTGAATTTCATGACCTAGATGTTGGTCTTCTCTTGTTTCATGAGGTATGTTCCATGTCTTCTGTAATTCATTTTTTGTAATTCAAAAAATAAAAATAAAGAAACCCAACAGGGCAGAACCGAAATTCTGAGACCCAATGTAAAAGTCAGATTTGGTGTTCTCAGAGTGACACTGAGGGTTTTTGTGGGGAAGGAAAGGGTGATTTAATCTCTAACAAAATCCTCAGCTAAAGAAAAAATAGATAAGTAGAAGTCAAACAGCAACAAAATGCTGAGTATCAGCCCTGTGGGACTCAGATTTAAAATGTAGAGTAAATTTCACTGCTTTGCTGTGTGCAGTTGTTCTTGTGGACATTCAGATTAGAGCCAGAAGAGATGGGCCATAAATACAATGGTCTTTAGAAGCAATGACTAATAAGGAAAGGCAGGTCAAATATCAACCAACAATTTTAGCCTCAGTCCCATGAGGATTATACACAAACAGCTAAATATAGGAGCATTCTCCTAAATTCAGACAAATTAATTAAGGCCAGAGAGAATTTTATGTGGTTCAGAGCCCACTAGGAAAAGCAAAATCATATAATTTCATAAGTCTGATTTCTTGTTTTCAGTGAACAAATGGACTTGAATGATTGGTAACTTCAACACTCTGTTGACCAGAACAAAAACCTGTCCCTTTCACCCAAGACTGTAGACTTTTCTTCACCACTGAAGATCCTTCTCTCTGTAATAGAACCTTGGGAAAACCTAGGTTTTAAATTTTAGAGCATTAGACTTCCTATTACTCTGCTCTTTTAAAAATTGTATTCCTCAAATGATAACAAAATCCACCAACCACTACCTTTTTAGTGGTACAGGCATTAGCGATGGAGGGATCCTGCACTTAGACTTTAGAAAATTAGTCGGGGAGTGGTTCTTTCTATGCTGGCACTGAGTAAGAAGACAGAGATTTAAAAAAAATCTTTAAGAATCACATATCTTTACAGCCAGCTCAGACCTTTGGCGGCGTATCCTCACCACTGGCCCTCGGTAGCCTTCTGCATACAGCTTTGATGAAGCTATTTCAGGGTTCCTTTTTCCCCTACGTGACAACTCGTAACTACGCTTGCTCTTTGGATGGGACTAGACTCTGGGGTTTTTGTCTTTAAATTGTTGTTACTTATAATGAACGGTAAATGAAAATTTTCAGTGGACACTGAAATGGCTGGCAGTGAGAAGGGACTAGGGGCAGACAGACCCACTGGCAGGGAAGGGGTTAGAGCACTGTGACATGGGGGCAGTGAAGGTGTGACCTGCAGAATCAAAGACCCTGGTACCAGGGAACAGGGGGACAAAGATGGGGTCACGCAGAACAGTAACCGGAAAGGAAGAATGGGATATGCTGTTATGAGGTGCACATGGAAAATGAGGAGCATGAGGAAGAGGGGGGATTGGGAATGTGGCGTGTTACAGCAGTTATACTGCTTTAATCTGTCAGTGTGGTGTGACAGGGAATGAACAGGATCCACATTTCTGACGTTTCTTACACATTCTTGTCATATTGGCTGGTTTGCAGGCATATATCAGAGCATTCATTTAAATTTTTTTATTTATATCTGAAATCTGCTCTAGAGGAATTTCTAGGTCCTTCAGCATAGACATTTTCTTCCTTTGTCTTTGTAAATGCAAAGATCAACACACAACCTTTCATATTTCTTAACTAATTTTGTACTGAGATGTTTATTACATCTTTCTTGCCTGGGGAAAATCCCATTTGTCTCGAGTGCACGGTAGTTTCTTCTGTTTCCTGTGAAAAGCTGTTCTTCTCAGTAGACTGTGCTTCAAAGATATTTGCTCTAAAATGCTCAACAAAAGCCATGCAGTTTGCTCTATCCTATCTGCTTTAAGCCATTGCATAGTAAGAGCTTCTCCTAAAACAAACAAACAATGCGTTCTAAAAGCTGAGTGTCTTTATAAAGGTGTTAATGGAGACGTGTAAATGAAAAGAAATCAAGTTGATGATACATTTTAACCTACTTTTAAAACTTATTTTAAACTTAAACTTCAAGTAAGTAGAAGCGTTGGAAAGGGAGGGTGAGGAAAAGGATCTCTCGCTCTTTCTTTCTCTCTTTCCAGCTTGTTTACCCTGTCCATGTGCCAGCACAGTGTGGGTATTCAGTTTCACTCTTTTCATAAGAGTTTTATACAGACATGCACCGATTTTTTTTATTTCTAAGATTATTGCATATGTTAGTAGGGAATGTGAAATCTGTTAAAAAAGTAGAGGATCCATACTGTAAAGCCACAGAATACATCCCGGGGGATTTAGGGACAGATGGGGGATTTGCCCCATTTCAAACCAACTTTAGATTGTTAGATTTCAGCGTGACGTAGTCCCTTTGAAGAGATGGCCGCAGCAGCCTGTACATCTATGGACTTTCCTAAGGGTGACTCCAGGGCATGATAAACTGCTTTTGGCTGATACTAGGAGTAAGTTTACAACTTTTAACTCCAGCAGCGCACACCCCCTTCTCATCATGTATGCTGGGTAACATACGATGGGGGAATAGAGTAATGATTCTCTAGATATCTGATCAATCACAGGAAATAGCTGGCACACAGTCGTTGCTAGTCTTTAATCTGAGATCAGTTGCATGGGAGAATTTTCTTACTTCTTCTCTCCATGGTTATAATCTGGCCTTGAGTTTTTTTACTCTAGATAACATCTGATAAGAGATTAAGAACATGATAAGAAGCTGTTTTATATGAAATTTAAGAGGCCATTAACATTCCATTGAATTGTAAAATTGTCAAGCTAAAAACAGCTCTCCTGGTGTTCTGCACAGATGCAATAGCAAATCACTGAGTCACAGGAAATGATTCAGTCAACATTTCTAAACTTTCAATGTGTGTTTTATGGAAGAAACTTGATGTAAATGTTTAGACAGTTATGGTTTTGGAGATAAATATTGCAATTTTATGGAGTTTGGGGTTTGACGTACCAGAATTGTGGTGCATAGTTGTCAATTTACTGAACATCTAAAGCTGTTCAATTATTGTATTTGATTCCAGTGTGGGACGTTATTTTCTTCGGCTAATGAAACGTGGTGTCGTATTTGGGCATAACAGATTACACATCAGAAAATTAAAGGAAAATTAATTTTTAATGACCTGGGATTCCCTCTGCACTGCTGCAGGAGAACTTGCATAGGCCTTCACACAGTTCTCCTTAGTTTCTTGTCTCCTCATCCTGTAAATACAGCACTTCAGTGATATGACCTCTCATGACAGGTTTTTCCCCTGCCCTAAGTGATCTCACTGGGATAAACTGCTTTAGAAGGTCAAGTTAAAATGTTTCTTCGCTCTTCATTTTAATTTCATTAATTGCAACAGAGAGAGTGCTCACAATGCAAAATTCACTTTTTCTTATGTCAGTTGCTTGCAGTTAAAGCCTTTCTTGTATTTTTCAAATATTTTATTTCAGTAGGATTTTCTTAAATGTTTTACTTGGTAAGAATTTGAATGGACCTGCAGTGGGCTATGGCTTAAAGGACATGAAATCAGTATTATGATTACTGTACAAAACTATTATACCTAGCTATACTTTTGTGAATCTGAAATAGCACTACTAAAGCCAATGTAGATTTTCTGGATTTACACTGATTTAACTGAGACCAATCCAGGCCTGAATATTAATATTCACGATTAAAACATAAGCGGTGAGGCAGGAACTTAAGAGTTCATATTACTTCTTGACATTAAATATCTCATGGCAGGACTTTTAAAAAAGTCTTGCTAGCACCAGCACGATATACAAATTCTAGTTGCAACCGTATAATTTCCATGTGCCTAACCTGTCCTTACAGGAAAACAATCCCAGGAGACAGCTTCTGCGGGTGAGCAAGTGTCTGCTAGTGTGTGGAAATCGATATTTGGACCTGAGACAGCGGAAGATCGACAGGGTGTCTCAAGTTTCTGGCTGTAACAGGTGAGGACAGGCATGTCAAAACCAGTAATGTCTTTGTGGTTCTAGATTTCCACCTCGAGGTGGAAAATGGAAAAAGGTCCTAAATGGAAAAAGACACTCCTCTGAATGTCCCTGCGATGTTGAACGATCAGGATGGATCGGTCGCCCTAGACAACGTAGGGCGTGCGGTGACCGAAGAGTTTGGTTCAGGCTGAGCGACGCTGCACCGGCCGCAGGTGCCCAGGCTCTGGCAGGGGGGGCTGCAGGGGCCGCCTCTGTGAGGAGAGGCCGGGGCTGCCCCGTGCGGGACACAGCCGGTTCCAGCCGGTTCCAGCCGGCTCCAACGGCCCCACCTCAGGGCACCGCTGAGCCCCGCAGCCAAGATGGTGGCGCCTCAGGGAAAGCCTGTGCAAGAAAGGGCAAAACGCTGCCCGGCAGCAAGGGGTGAGGAAAAAAAGTGTGAGAAACAGCCCTGCGAGCCCCGAGGGGAGAGCAGCAGGAGGGGAGGAGGTGCTCCAGGCGCCCCAGCAGAGACATCCCTGCGGCCCCCGGAGAAGACCATGGTGACACAGATTGTCCCCCTGCAGCCCATGGAGAATCACGATGGAGCAGATATCCACACTGCAGCCCCTGGAGGGGACCCCATGCTGCAGCAGTCTTATCCTGAAGGAACTGCAGCCCAGGCGAAGGGCCCAAGCTGGAGCAGTTCATGAAGGGCTGCAGCCCATGAAGAGGACCCAGGCTGGAGCAGGGAACAGTGTGAGGAGGAAGGAGCGGCTGAGAGGAGCTGTTATGGATTGACCGCAGCCCCCATTCCCCATCCCCTGCACTGCTCGGGGAGGACGAGGTAGAGGAGTCAGGGATGAAGGAGTGAAGGTGAGCCTGGGAAGAAGGGAGGGGTGAGGAGAAGGTGTTTTTACTTTTGTCTTTGTTTCTCAACATCCTATTCTATTCTTAATTGGCAATAAATTACTGTCACTGCCTGTGACAGTAATTGGTGAGTAATCTCCCTGTCCTTATCCCCACCCATGAGCTTTCTCATCGTATTTTCTCCCCCTGTCCTGCTGAGGAAGGGGAGTAAGAGGGTGGCTGGGTGGGCATCCGTCAGCCGGCCAAGGTCAACCCACCACAAATGCATTTTGTTGTATGTGGGGACTATGAATGTTCTAATTCAACGGAATACCTGCTATGCAATTCCTGATGATGAGGTCTTTGGTGTCAGATTGTTTTTGAGGGAGATGTAAAGAGAAGGAGAGAAGGGAAGCAGACCTAATATTGAATAGATACTCAAATGACAAACCAAGACAAGTAGCTTTCACTGAAAATTGTCTTGAAAGGTTTGTAATGACAGTGTTTCTTGACTTTTTTTAGTCTCCAGGGTGAATTTTTTAAGTAAAAGGCAAGAAACAGTTAAAAAAATCACAATGCCAGTGACATGTAGCAAAAAAATCAAAGCTTTAAACACGAAAATAAGTTTCCTTTGTTCAACAGCCTGTAACAGCTAGCTTTGAAAATTCAATCCTGAAGCTTTTGCATTTCCTTTTAAAAAGTTTAAACTAAGTATTAATGTGGCCACTTGGGATTGCACACAGTTTCCTTGAAAGGACAGAGAAACGTATCCTTCGAGGGCTTATACTATGTATTCAGTTTTGTAACTTATAGCATCTTTTTTTTGAAAACTGCAGTATTTTTTGTGAAATTTCACAGGCAGCCCTTGGCCAGAAATACATTGTTTTTACAACAAAACAAAAAATTCCTTAAGATTCACTGATATATACAATTAATTGAAACTTAATGAAGCTGCTATTAACTAACTTGTCAAACTTGCATTCCTCACTTACCTATAAATCCTTTTCAACATACCTATTTCCAACTAATCTTCACTTTTCCTGCAGAGTACTTATTAATTTCAAATTGGCTTAAAGTAAATAATTTAAGGATTGTCATAGCTAAGGTTTAATATTGAATTTGTTGAAAATGTATATACATAGAAAGTACTGTGATTTGTGGTTTATCAGACGAGCTCAAGAGACAAAAAGTTGATTTTTTTAGTATACAGCTTCTGTAAATTCTTATGGGTCTGTTAATGCCAAGGTAGTTACAGCAGCAAATGTAAAAATATATATGGCAAATGGAAGACAGTGAAAAAGAAATTCTGCATGAAAAACAGGACAGACTTCTTTATCTCTCTTTTTAATCTAATCAGATTTTAAATGTATCCTGAATTATGTAATCCACCTCTTTAAGCTAAATTGTAGTAAAATGAGTCTGCAATAGTAGAGCAAAACAGAAAGGAGGAAAATGTTAAGCTCCTGTTTAAGAACCATTCATGGAATTATCCGTCGTAATGAAGTTAATAGGAATTCGGCAAGGATGAATGCCAAACCCTGCGCCTGGGAAGGAGGGATCCCGTGGAGGAGCACAGACTGGGGACAGAGTGAGCAGCTCTGTGGAAGGGAGCTGGAAGGCTCCTGGACATCAGGTTGGGCAGGATCCAGCAATGTGTCCTGGCAGCAAGGGAGGCCAACAGCATCCTGGACTGTAGCAACAGGAGTGCAGTCAGTAGGTGGAGGGAAGTGATTATTTCCATTTACTCAGCACTTGTTAGACCACATTTGGGTACTGTGTTCAGTTTTGGGCCCTTGAAAACAAGAAAGATAGTGGTTCAGTGGAGGGCCACAGTCAGGGGGCTGGAGCACTTGCCCAGTGGAGGGAGGCTGAGGGAGCAGGGCTTGTTCAGCCTCAGGAGGAGACTGTGTTGGGGGCCCCTAATAGCAGCATTCCCCTACCTGTGACAAGGTCATCAAGAAGATGGAGCCTGGCACTTCTCAGGAACGCAATGTGGGAGAACAAGAAGCAACAAGCAGAAGTTGAAACAAGAGAGGTTCACACTGGGTGTGAGGAGAAACCTTTTGACCATGAGGAGACTCAGGTACTGGAACAGGTTATCCAGAGGAGGTCATGCGCTTTCCATCCTTGAAGGATTTTGGGGCCAGGTTGAATGAAGCCCTGAGTAACCTCAAGGCTCATCCTGCTTTAAGCAGGACGTTGGACTAGGTGACCTCTTGAGATCCCCTCTAACTTGAATTATCCGTGATTCCATGTGATTTTATTATCATTGTTGTTATTTTCTTTTCTGTAAAAGGTTGAAAGGCTGTTGTAAAAAGTGTCCTTTCCAGACTTTACATTCGGTCTCATTTCAGTCTTAAGTACTTTTCACTTGTGCTAAATGTGATTTGATATACATGAAACAAATTGTGTCTGACACAGAAAACTTCAAAGTTTTTGATTCTGTGATCTTAAGACATTTAGATAATTGCATATTTTTCCTCAAATGAAAATACTCCCCTGCACATTTTGGCAAATATTTATTCATCTCCCCTGTTTTAATTGGTAGTTAAATGAATGGAGCATGACTTTTTTATCAAATAAATACTTATTTTAGAAATTAAGGGTATAATTTGAAAATAAAAGGTAATTTTTGAGTTGAACAGATTACTTGTATTCAACCACTATTCATTATCTATTTTCACTTTATGTCATGACTGTTTAAAAGGACTTAAGAATATATTCCTAAACTCAGTGTTAGATGCAGCAATTACATTTTCTGGTTGGAAAGTTAAGTTCTTCAACAGACCTTACAATAGGCTTAAGTAAGCTAAAAATAAACTCCAGGCAGTTCATATTAACTGGGTAATAACAGGCAACAGCAAAAAGCAGTATCCAGCTATGATGAAAACAGGAAGTTCATTACACAAGCTGCCCTTTCCAGATAGGTATGAATTCTTAAAGGCTTAACTAAAATAATAATCCCTCAAAGTTTTTAATAAAAGCAGAGAGTTGCCTATTGTTCATGGCTCAGTGGAGACGAAAAACATGCACCCCACTACATTGTGAAAGATCTGCTGTGTTCTGGGAAACAACACTATTTCCATTTAGTTATTGGTAACCCTGATTTCAATTTTAAGTCACTATGGATTTGATCCTGCAGAGGGCTGAGCATCTGAGCCCTATCCAGCAAAGCTGCATAATGCTGGGAGCGTGGTGAGATTGAAATGCAGAAGTTGTCCCTGATTGACTGGGGTCAGAACTGAGTGCTGAGCTCTTGTGAGCTATCTGTGCTCCAGCATCTCCCGGGAAACCACATTCCCCCTCTGAAACAGTAGTGTCCTCTCCACCTTTTCTTGGCAGGTGGAGGTGGCAACAGGGTCCTTTCCTCAGAAGTGACGAGTGAAGCACTAGCTAGATCTAGACCACTCCTAGAGATGTTTTGCTAGAGACATGCTACTCATTTTATTTCTGTGGTAAGAGGCAGGTAAAAGAAATAGCCCCTCTTGCTGCTGACCCAAGGTATCTAGAGATGATCTGCATTTTCTCAGCCCCTCATTCTGCTTGTGAGGTAGTAAAGAGTAGTTGTGTGCACAACCAAATATCTGGCGTACCTTCCTGTTGCATGCGTCAAATACTGATCTGAGCACACGAGAGGGTGTTTTGGATGGAGGACCATCTTATTTGCATTCGGGGGGGTTTAACACTTTCTCTGATGTGTTAACAGGAAAAATTACAGCAGCTTAAGCATGCCGTGTTTCAGAAGTGCCATGCACTAGGGACCCAGCCAGGCTGCGGTGATAGAGGGTGTCGCCTGCCTGAGAAGGGGCATGCCTCTGCCTGGCTGTGGCCTTTCTTCTGTCCTATAGCGCTGGCTGATCCCTGCTGCCCTTTCACCACTCTTTTCCCTGCACCACTGAACCACCTCTGCAGGGAAGCTCTCACCCACCTTTCAGGAGACCACTCTTCCACAGTGTGGTTCTTCCTCTGAGGCCTGTAATAGGAATCCATGTGTATTCGCTAAACATGATGCAACACAACTCTCTCTCACCCTGTGTTCAGCATGCATTTGCATGACAAAAGAAATGTCAGTTAGTATTTCTCTTGCCAAATGAAATCATGTTAGACTTTTATGTTTGCTCTGGTTTGGGCGTTTTTTATCTAATGCTGCCCATCCAATAAAATGACCTCTGAAATTAAGACGTTTGAAAGTCAGAATTCACTATTTCCACCCAGCAGGATAGAACACAGCCATGTTGTTAAATAATGACAATGTTGATTTACTGTTAACAAATTCTTTATAGAAGCTAAACACATTAGACAGTCTACACAGATAATACTAGTATTAAACCCAGACCCATGGACGAACAATTGCCATTATGCTCTTACCACGCAATTTTGGTTCTCAAACTGGAAAAAGCTGGTACTTTGTGTATTAATTATATGTCTGTATAGTCTGCAAAGGCTCCTTATCGTGTTTCAGGAATACATAACCATAATGATTCTTGTGATATACGACAGGAGAAAGCTTCTTTGTAAACTTAAGATCAGGTTTCCTGTGGAATCTCCTCAGGTTTAAAAATTGGAAGTCACGTCATTCCCTACTTAATTTGTCTATGTTTAGCTCATGGATTACAATAAGTACTTCCACTTTTAACCACGTCTTGCTCCAGCATATTTGTTTTTGCTGCTGCTCTCGCTGTGCTAAGTCCAGCTTGGATTGCTGTGTCTGTGCAAACACATGGGAAGATGCAGTTCTCTCAAGCTTGAAGCGTAAAATGGAAAGCCTCCAAATGAGGGGAAGGAGGAGAAGATAATGATATCTACGCAAAATCATTACAGTGACCTGTTGATCTGACATCTTTTTGGTGTGTAGCACTTTATTTACATTAAAAACGTTTCATTTTAACATTTTGTCCTGGAAAATTTCATGATAGTGATGTGGAAAAGAGGATTGTTGCGTTTTGCTGTGGGAGAGAAAAAAAGAGGAAAACTAGGAAAATGAGAAAGTATGTGTTGCACCGGGGACGGTATGGACACATGGACAGTAAAATTGAATGGCTGATGTGTCACGGAGATGAAGGAGGAGGAGATGAAGGTGACAGGCAATCAGCAGTGACACAGTTCATTGGCAGATCTGAACGTCTGGCCCAGATCTTGCTGCTCTCATCTGCAGTAAGGGAAAGAGGCTGCTAGATTTCTTGCCCCGGTATTTCTCTTTCATTTTTTGTTCTCTTTGTATGCAGTCTATTAAGCAGGTTTTTTTGCTAATAGGTAATTCTTAAGCATTCCTTTTATTTCACTACATTGTCAAAACCTGCGGTAACACTGAATAGCAATGCTTGTGATGTTCTTTTGAGTTCTTTGCATTTTTATACCGTTCAGATTCAGATTACCCTGCGTGCTATTTAGGTCAGAGTGTGTGGGGACACAGCTGCTGTGAAGCTGCTTTTTTTAAGTCATGAGGAAGTTGGGATGTGACTGGCAAAGGAACTTCCCTAGGTCTCTTTACCTCCTTCTTGCCTTCTTGTGAAGGACTCCCTTTTAAACTTGTTGTTGGATTTTGAAGGCATGGAGAGTTCTCCACTCCCCCATCTGCCTTCAAAAACCATAATTAAGCTGCAGACTTAAGGCCTGACACTGAGATGGCAGAGTCTCAGTGGTTTGGACAGATAAACATGGAGAAATGCCAAATAGGAGCATTGTGGGTGAGGTCCTGTCTCTGAAGGGCTGTTTCATTGTCTCCTGCTGGCTAAGAATACTGAGCAGGGAGAGGCAAGGAGGCCTCTCTGTCTGCAGACGCTTCTCCTTTGCGAAGTGCCTGTGTGAAACAGTGCTGCAGTGGATTGTGGTAGAAGGGATAAAAAAACCACTCAGCCGCTGCTGGGAGGCAGTGGGCAACAACAGAAAGGTGAGTGCCTAAAAAAAGGCATGGGATGGGGAAAGAGTACATCTGGAAGGAGAAGAACTAAAACTAAAGGTGCAACTGTAAATGACAGCGATAATTAGAATTTTAACATGTTAGGGTTGTGATGGGGGAATAGTTATTATTTTTCAAGATAACTTTTGGATGGACTGAAACCATTACTTACTTTCTCTGTACACTTTTCTATATACTTTATATATACAACCCTTAATATATTTTACCAAATTAAAAAAAAAATTCTTAAAACAATGCAATCTGAAATGTCAACAAGAGAATGAAAATTTTTAATAAAACGATGATTTCCTGAAAAATTATCAACTTAGTTGGAATTTTCTTTTCCAAAACTGCTCATCAAAAAACCTTGTAGAAACCTCCTCTTATTATATTCCCTAGTTTTGCCTGCTGCAGTACAGGATCATTCCCAGATTAATGTAGATTCTAGTGTTTATATAATCTACTGTTATGCCAATTAATTCAATTTCAGTGACCGATTAAAGTTTTCCCTACTATTAAACTTCAATGCTCATCACTTATTTTTTCCTTGATATTTGTGTAATACTCTCTTGTATCTCTCTAAATGATTCTGCTAATGAACCAGTGTAGAGTTTGCAATTTCAAATATTTGTTGTAGATGTAATCATAACTTAGCTGCCATTTAACCAGTGCTATACATGTATTTCTCTTTTCATCTTTTCTTTTAGTTTAGTTTCCCCTAATTATTTTTGTAGCTTTTCTTTGAACTTAATCCAATTTGTCTACATTTTTCTGGTAATTAGGTGCTGATAGCAGAAAAGCATTTGGACAAATTCCACCTGTTATGTGAAGAATAATTTCCTTTTATTTCTTTGAACCTGTCTCCTACTAGCTTTCGTTAATGGCCCCTACTTCTTGTGTGTGAAAAAACAGCGAGCACTTGATTTCTAGCCACCTTCCCACATGTAGCATGATCCATTTTGCATTCTGTAGCTCTTTTATGGTTCATTTCTTTTGACTTCCAAAATTACTTGCCCTGTTATTTTTGTATGGGAAAGAAGTTAGGTTTGTTCTGCCAGTGGTTGTTGGAGCAGTATGGCTTTCTTTCTTCGGCAGTAGAACTCTCTCTGGTTTTCTCTAAACTTCTGCTATTTATTTAGTTATAAATTCTTTACCTAATAACTTTAGCACCTAATAACTTTAGCAGTTTCTAATGCTTGCCCTTCATCTATGAGTATGCTAATCTGTTAAAATAATATTAGTCTGGCAAAGTGAAGATCTCAAAGGAAAAACAGAATTCCAGTTGCTCGGGCAATATTAATTTTGAGACCTCCTTCACTTGTGTGATGTATCTTTAATTTATGATTAAACTCTTTTTTCTTTTACATAGGATTCTGTCTCACTAAATGCAAGGATGGATAACACTGAATGGCAAACACCTTCCACATCTCTTCCTTATCCTTTAGCTGTAGCATCCTTATTTTACAGGCAAGGAAAATATGTGAGAAGGACATAACAAACTTTTGCTGACATTAGGACAATGTCTGTCAGTGTGGAGACTGAGCATTGCTTTGGTCTTCAGAGCTGGCCGTGAACATGCCTAGGAGTGCACACTTTGCAGGGACCTTGCTTCAGAACTGGGTGGTCAGATCACACCCCTGAAAGTTAGCACCTCAAGCAAGACATACCAAAAATGAGGACTGCAAAATATTTCTTTCTTGGGGGCAGGGATGGAAATCTGGAGATTTCTGTGAAATCTGTGAAAGAGTCAGGAATGGAAGTGAGTTCACCTGACTGAATTTCTGCTTCCTAAACTGTACATCCGCTCTCACCTTGATGTCCTCCTGCCAGCCTACTGTAATGCTTGAAGCCTTATAGAAATTATGGCAGAAACAAAATCAAGAATATTAAGTGCCCTGGTCTGTGTGTAAGTACCATTCTTCCTGTGAGCTGTGTCAGGCAAGGGGGATGTGAATGTATAATTTAAACCAAATTGTTTTCCTTCTGGATAGGGATTGATTGGGCAGTCTTAATTCTGGACTTCCCAAGCTTTGAGTGCTAGATCCTAACAATTATTCTTCAAATGTTAGTTTAGGGAAAAAAGGATGGAAAGAAGTGAAATTCATCACTTCGTTAAAAGACAGAAGTTGGGCTTCTTCTCATTGCTTTTATGTGTAATTCTAACACCCTTGGTTTGTTGAATTGGTCTCTGCCAATTCATTTAATGAAATGAAGGTTAATTGCTTCAGTATCTATCTGCTGTGGTTTGCAGGCCAAGCAGTGGAAGATGATGTGACCCATAACACACTGATCAACTCTATGATACAAACTACTCTGTCTATACAAAAACATAGTAATTTTTATTGTGTTGATTTTACGGGTCATCCTGAGGTTGTCTACAAAACCAGCACTGGTCTCTGCTGGCAAGGAGCCTGCAAAGGTGGTTTGAGGTGAGGCCAGCTGGTGTCATGCATGATGTGCAGATCTCTCTCATACAATGCGTGTATGTAGCTGTCACGTTGGACTGGCAGCATGTAACTGCTTTCGGTATGTTCTTTCTTTCTAAATATACCTAAGTAATGCTATGCTTTCAATCTGCTTAATACATCTTTGCCACTTTAAAAAAAAATCTTTCCTCTTCTTATCAAGAGGAACATTTATTGCAAGTAGGACAATGTTATGACGTGAGATACATTTTGTTATTCCCTTTTCCCCCACCAGACCTTTCCTTTCTCTTTCTGCCATTCTGTGGCAATTATATGTTCAGTCTGTGCATGACTTTGCATGTGCTTACACATCAGTTTTACAGCACTGCTCCCCCTTGCCCATAAACCAGTGCCTGCTAAGTGCTTCGTGCGCTCTTGCCTTCCTTCCCTTAGTGCCTGTAGAGCTGTGTACAAACTGCTGGAAAGAGCTGTGCGGCAAGAGGAACAGGGGAGGGCAAAACTAGGCAGTAGGTGAGTACCAGCCAGTGCAATGATCAAGACGCTTGTCTGTATAAATTGTGTAGGTTTTTTTTTTCAGTATTTTTGGAAAAATAGCAGACACCGTAGTAGCAGAATGTACAAATTTGTAAATAAAGCCTGGTTCAGTTCCGGTTACAGAGTGATTCCCTGAAGTAGGAATTTCCTTCATCTCACAGTGGATTATTGTATAATAGCCCATGTTTTATCAAATGTGAGGCAAGAACCTTAAAGCTTTGCTTTAAGATGATAAGATTTTCTCTCAATGAAAGATTATAAAGGTTCCAGGCACAATGACAAAAATTAACAGGTGATTTGAAAGCATTCAGAAATCAGATGTTGAGGACTGGTCTATCACAGAGTAGTTGGATAAAGAAACAAAACCTGTAGCTACTATAGACTGTCATAAATGTTCTGTGTTACGATTTAAAGTGAAATAATTTAAGGAAGTCTCTGATAAAGATTATTCCTTCCAGATTGTAGCCAGAAGGATGCCAGGAAAACTGAAGAAACTTTGTATTCAATGAGGTTTGTAAAAACAAACAAAAAAGACCCTTTCTGTATTTTGTGAACTTTTCATTAACAAGTATTTGTGAACACTGGAGATTTCTGCAAAATGTTTTTAGCAAAGTAGATTTTGGCCGTACTAAATAGTTCCTCTAATGCATTTATTTAATTTTTCATTGCTCATGGTTCTGCTACAACAAAAGAACTTGATCTTTTGGCATCCGCTAATATTTTTGCTTTGATCCTGTAACCAAATGATGTTAGCCACAAAGTTATTTTAATTTTGTCATGATTGTACTTGGGATACTTACTATTCATTTTGGTTTTGGCACTCACAGCATTGAAACTTAACCCAAATAACCAATAATGTGTTTGCAATAATGTCAAGCAATATTTGGCAATTATTTCACTGTATGAATCAGGAAGGTGTTTGACACTAACCTGATTGCATCTGGGAATAATTGTGAGCTTATGAAACCAAGAGTGGAATTATAAACTAAACAGCTATTCATCTCTGACAGGAACATAGCAATTATACTTTTTCAATAATATGGGGTTTTAGCTGGAAATCAATATATAACAGGTAAGGGGTGACTAGTAGGCTAAATAATTCCTGCTAAAGAGGCTAAGAGGTAGCTAGGCAAGACTTTATTCTTTTAGCTTTACATTTCAGCTTAATTATGTTTCATGTTAGTATACATAACTGGGTTTTACAGCATTCTTGAAGTCATTCAGCCTGCTGTGAAATAAAAAAATATGGTTAATTGATGTATGTTTCTGTATTTGAGACCACTGATATACTGGGTGTTCACATGGTGATTGCAAAGGGAGAGAATGAGTTATATACAGCCTTGAGTTCTATATAACCAGGAATTTTTAAAATAAATTTTTGGTCTTCGTCTTGCTAAATGAAGAAAAGAGAGATTATTCCAAGACATAGGCATCCTGGAAGTACAGGAGTCTAATAGGTAGGTAAGCAAACAATATATTTCTTATGAAAAGAATAGTTGACACTACCTGACTGAAGCCACAATCTAGAAAAAAATTATAAAGTAATATGTAATTTATCTGATCATTCCTATTGATCTTGATAGGAGGTCTGTAATGGGTAATGTTATTGACATGTAAGAGTTAGCAAAGTCTGGGACAGAGTCAGTTAAAGGCATTTGGTTAGGAGCAATGATAATTAGCACAGGGGTTTTGTCTGGTTAGATTGGATTTAAAATCTCAAATCCTTATTTCATCTTAGGACTAGTTTACATGTCTGTGCCAATTTTAAGAACCAGATAATATTATCAATTTTTATAACTTACAGGTAGAATGAATATGGCATAAAAAGATATTTTCTGAAAAGATTCATAATATCAACACAGAAGTAACTAGGTGATGGTTTTAATGTCATTAGTATGGTGGTAGATGATGGTATTATTGTTGTTGTTACTATTATTATTACTATTATTATCATCATCATCATCATCATAATCATCTCGGATATTCACAAGATCTCCAGCCAAACTTGTTGAAGCTGGATTTACGTGCTAATACTTTTTGCCAGCTCCTAGTGATTAAGCATAGTGGGATAGGTACATACATTAAATTTCAGTGGCATTTTCTTATGGATAAATGTACTTGAATTTTTATCTCACATAGGAGAGTCCCAAATCTGCCAAGAAATAAGTCATTAGGTAATTTTCTCTTTCCCACTGAATTCTATGATAACCTGACAAGACATTGCCTAGGTTGTGTTCTTTTCACATCATTAAAACTCAGAAGCCGAGTGGCATTTCCACAAATAAATATACAGCTTCAACATAAAAGAAACTTCCTGAAAAATCTGAAAAATAATTTGCCAAAGATAAGATAAAATATCAGATGGTAGAAGTACTGCTTTGGTTTTGTTGTACAAGTCCTGGTCTATTTCAGACGGAAGAAGAAGAGTTCAATTTTAACAGATAGTTCCAACTATGGAACTAAACAGAGTCTTATTGGTTAGTTTAAGATAACATATACAATAAACCTTTATGTCTGACAAGACATATTTAAAACCAATTGCAAGTAGCTGTTATTAAAAAGTTTTCAGGATGAATGGGCCTTTCTGGTTTGCTTTGTAGAGGAAAATACTATCATATTAGCCAATAAAACATTTATCACGATTACTACTGGTTGCCCTAACCTCTCCATTTTACTTGGCAGAAAGCAGCATGGAGCATTGCTACTCTTTCCCTTGCTCCTGAGCCTCCACTAGAATGTCTAGCTAAGGTGGCTAGATGACATTTTGGCATAGAAAGCATCACATTTTCTCCTGCCAAATTCAGATAGTTCATATATGCAGGTGAAATTGAAATGTTGCTCTCACTGGTTTTTGGGATATGATTCTTAGCCTCCTATTAGCTACATACATTCGGAAAATGGGAAAAACTTGAAATGTCATTCTGAACAGGTGCAGATATTTATGTGTGTCACCCCCTGGCATATTGATATTCTGCCTTGCAATATGAAGGACACTACTTTACTATGACATTTAACTTGCAAAAATTGCAGCCTCTGGTTTCTTATAGATGGATCCTAAAGAGGAATTATGGACAAGTTAAAATCTATTGTAATTTCTCTCCAAGCATTCATTCTGTGCAGGAGGGTTGGATAAACAAGTTTCACTAATAATCTCAGAGTCACATAATATATTAATTATAGTGAATCCTAACCAAAAAAAAGTTCTAAGCATTTTTAATTCATAACTGCTATTCTTTGTCATAAGTAAGCACTTTTGACGTATACTGCAGCCACTCCTGTCTTGCCTTTTCCTTAGCTCAAAAACTTGCCTTTGAAGGTGGATAAAATACAGTTGTTGGAGACTGACTCCTAGAACTGCAAATTACTTTTTGATGCATTTTTAAATTCGTTTTGCCCAGCCTTTATGAAAGGTAAATTTCTTTCAGTAAAATCTACTGGATGTTATTTAAAATGGAGACACACAGTTGTGTGGTGAAGGGATACATGCTTTGCTGGAAGAGAGTAGTCTTTAAAAGGGGTTTCCTATTTAAGCATTTACTCAAATACTTATAGTTTTGAATATTGTAATTTCCATATGACAGAAGCACATTCATTATGTTAAAATATTATAAGAGGCGCAAAATTAATCTACCTACCCTAGAACTTTTCACATGACTTCCTGATTCTTGCCCTTCTTTTCTTCATCTGCTGTAAATCATTCAGAAGAACAGAAATTGATGGCTGTCTTGGTGGACTTTTGCTTTCTTCAGACTCTCCTAGAGGATGTTGCAGTTGTCAAGTGTGGGAATTGCTCGTAGCAGAACTGGTAAAGGAGATGATTTATGGATCAAAGGCATTGCTGGGCAATGTCAACAAATGCCCTGTCACTTATGTAGAACCTATCTTTTAATGACTGTTTGGAGTTCTTAAATGGGATTTGGCCGCAAAAAAACTTTTGGGATAGTCTTCCACAGAACAGTGAATATCCTTCTCCGTTTCTCCACTTCCTCTTTAAATTTTCCAGGGTTGTTTTGTTTTGTCCTTCATACTTTGTGAGGCTTAGGGTGAATGCAGTATTCAGCTATTCTGACATCCAAACATTTCAAACAGTATCTCTGTGCTCAAGAAGTCTTATTTTTCAGTGAAGTGTATTTGTTCTTTTATTAATACCTCATTTAATATCGTCCTACCATTCAAATTCAAGTTGATGAATATTCAGAAAATACTTGCACAGAAACACTTCCATTTTTATCCCGTCCTGGTGGAGGAACCCTTGCATTAAGCAAACCTCTTTTCTTTTAACCCTCCTCCAGTCTGCTGAAAGTCAATAAGCTGATGATGTTTCAGCGACTGCTTTTCTTGCTGCCAGGCGGAGAAAAAGTCTATCTACAAAAGCATTCTCCTGTCTACAGTTACTTGCATGTGCTCTCCCCTCTCTTTCTCCCTGAGCTGAGAAAGACTTCTTCAGAAAAGAGGTCCATGTTGGCCGCTTACCAGTCTCTAAAAATGCCCAGTGCTGAGATGTATTCAGGTTCTGTTCAGATTGATTGCTTGAATTTTGTGGCTGGCCTGACTTGCAGGAGGAAGTTTTTGAATGTATTTGATAATCCAGAGAGAGCGTGGAACTTGGGTTGTGAAATTTAATAGTTGCTGTTCTAATTAAAATTGCTGCATTGAAAAAAACCTCTTTGTGAGCAAGCATAGTTGTCTGATGAATGCTGAACTGAGGTGCTTCCTTTGTTTGTGAAAATTTTGTCATGCAATACATGAAATAGAAGTTTCTAGTCAAAAAGCAGGTATTATAGATATTTATAATTGGGCTCGGTACAAAAAATGATTAAATTGCCACATTTTGAATGTAAAGATTCAGAATTGTGGTTTATCTTGAAGACACAAATGTATTTATTTTACAGTTTACAAACAAGAAAATCGTGACACAGTATGTAAAACCAAGATAAATTCCTAAATAAGACATACTGATATATTCCCCAAGGGAATGTCTGCATTGCGTTAGTTCCACTGTGGTAACTTTCAAGTGTTATTTTTACCTGCTACTCTAAACATTTTATAAGAAGCTTTCCCCTGATGTGTTTCCATAGAAAGATCAGTTGTCTGGAAAGCTACAGGTGGGCTTCTTTTGATCAGTACTTTTGATAGGTATTTCTCATAAGTCTTGGCTCTGGGGCCAGTCCTAAAAAATGGAAAAGAAACATGTAATTGTTAAATGACAGATGTTAAAAAAACAAGCAATTAACTGTGAGCAGTAGGCATCCAATTCAGCTGGCTTTTATATACATACTTTGTTTATATGTAATCTTCAAGAACAGTTTCTTCATAGATATGAAGCTGCTGCCATACAGGTAATATCTGTGTATGACCTGTAAGATTGACAGACAGAAGAGTTAAAAAAATCTCCCATGTTGTGTGAAAAAACTTGGGCAATGCTTGCAAAGATGTATGCTTGCAAACAATTGCTTGTGTTGCTATGAACAATGCAGTTCCCAGTCTGCTCCCAAGTCAGGTCATTGACTTATGTAGACCTTTGGATGGTCCCGAGCAACTTGATTACATAGGAAAGATGATATTGGTGGATAAGAGGTTATTGCAAATGTCTTTGTTTCCTGCAAACTTAAGGTTCCCTAAATGTCTAATGACTAAATTATATATCACTTAGAATTCATGGTCTCATTGCCTTCTTATGCCCATTCCCTCACCTTTTTTACATTTCAGGAAATGTTAAAGCACCTGACAATTATTAACTGATATTTTGGAAATGTTTAGACAAGAGTAGCTGGGTTCCATAGTCTAGTAATGATACTCAGAAAGATGGCTTTTGTACCCCAAGATGGAGAAATGTTATAGAGAAATGATACTGTTCTCTCTGAATAATGGGATTTTACAAGAAAAAAAGACTCTGAAGTTGATAGCAAAATTCTTGTAACTGTCAAGAGGACTGAGATTTCATAAGCTTTCTGAATATTTTTTGATATTTTTAATAGCCAACAAGAAATTTTGGAATCACTCCATGGTGAAAATTATAATTACTTTTATAACATTGAAACCTCAGGTAGTAATTCTAGTTGAATGGACTACTTAAGAGCTGTTATTTTTTAACTTGATTTCAAGATTTTTGGAAGAGACTTATGCTGTGGCATTGTCTGTCCATCTGCCTGTTCCACACTAATATCTTTTGAATTCCTCGGTCAAATTCAACCAAATCTGAGTTACCTGTAAGAGTCCTAGTTTACTTTATGTTCCTTCATCTCACATGAAAAATTAGGGGCTGCATGGAAGAAAGAGTCTCAAATTAGCGTACTGCTGAGGAAATAGCAGGCAAGAAAGCAAACACTATATATTTTACTAGGCAGCAGTGGGCTAAGTCTAACTTTGGACTAACCACATTGCATATGCTCTCTTGCCTGGTTGGGATGGGATGATGAGAAATGGTGGTGTCGAGTAGGTTTATGGGATGAAGGGAAACATCTTTCTTTAGTTCTACTACTCACAGAAGAGCTCATTTGACTGGCATTGCTATAGCTATCTTAGTTCAAAAAGAGAAGATTTTGAAAACCAATATCATATGCTTTATTAAACTCAAGTCTTACGTAAGGCTATATATAATAATTTTAATTTCTGAGGCTTCACAAGTAATCCTACTTAAATATATAGAGAAGATTTATCAGAAGATGTTAGTGCCATTTTTCTTGATTATCACTTACTGAGGCTTCAAAGTACTCACTTCAAAGTGCTTAAAAGCCAAATGTTTTTTTTTTTTTTCTTGCCACAGCATCCCGTAACCTAATAAAAGGCAGATTATACTGATTTACTGTGAATCACAAGGGATAACTAAAATATAAGTTTTTTACATGTCTACCCCATAGGATTGTGAGTTATGCCAGGACTACAGGCAATGTAGATAATTTTGTATAACAGGTACAGAACATTCATGTTTTTAAAAAATAATATTTTGCTTCAGTATGACAAAGGACATGTCAGAAAGAACGCTTTACCTTCAAACTTAAAGCCACAGGGACTCATGTTCATTTGGCATTTCTGCTAGATGAATCTCTCTAAAGACAGTCACTGGTGAAGCACTGTCCTGCATGGCCTTTGGTAGGCGGCCACAAGGATGCTGTACAGCAGAGTCTTCTGCTCTCTGAATGTAATGCTGCCTTGCAGGCAATCTACAGCTGGCCATTCTGGTTGTGCCTGGTGTACAGCAGGCTGCCTTATGCCACTCTAAGCCCCTGGGTGTTCTTGGATGCATGTCTGGTGTCCCCCTTGCAGTTCCTCTGTAGGAATAGAGACTTCTCAAGGCGCCTCAAGGCACCCTTCAAAAGTCAATCTAGACCTGTTCTTTGGCTTGCCAGCACACTTTGGGTCACCACTGAAGCTGTGAATTTTACTGTTTGAGAAAGTGCCGCAGCAGAACCCTCTGGGACCAGACTACAGTTCGTGTTTGGCTACTGTTCTGTTTCAGTTTGTGACTAGAGCAGGCTGGTAAGATAGTACTGAAAATTTACCAGTTCTGGCATAAAATCCGTATCCCTAGCCCATCAAAAAGAAGGATGAGAAAATAACATTTGTATTATAAGCTACATTTTAACCCTTACTTGGATACAAAGAAGGAAACTAATTATGCAATTAAAATTTGCCTAGCGTTGGTCCTCAGTGAGTTTAACAGTAATGTATTGTTCTCTGCTGCAGGGAGTGGCAAATGTACCAGAACATACTGGATTATATCACAGCATGGCTCTTATACTACTATCCGCTTTACACAAACTTTGAAGCTCTTGCCTATGAAGCTGCCAGAACCTGGTTGTGGGACTGTAAGACACTGGCTGCACTGTAAGACACTGTGGGGAGAAATCCTCTCTGTCAAGTATTAACTGGAGCCTCTTTAGCAAGCAGTAAGCCAGAGTTTTGGCAACCCTTCATTCAGAGGGACTTGACCCCCTAGATCAAGTTAGGGGCTCCTCTGAATTCCATCAGGATGAACGTACGTGAGTTTTGAAGTTCTGAATATTGAAGTGCTTCTAACAGAAATTAATACCGGGGCCCAAAGTTATCATTGTATATAGTTGTTGGCCAAGTGACTTTAAGCCTTAAACAAAGACTGCTAATCCCAGAGAAGAACAGCCTTTCCTGAGCATCCTGCATGTAGCAAGCCATTTTTGGGGAGTAAGAACTCTGTTGTTATCTGCTGAAGTGTGAGATTACGGGATTAGATGGTCCAGGTTTCATTTACATGTAAACTTCGAGACAGCTGACATCCCGCTTTGAAAACTATTAGTAAATTTTAAAATGAGGGAAAATGTAACATCAATATTTGTGCTTGCTGAGGACTGCCCAGACTGCTTTGCAAACTATAGTACCAGGGTGATGAAGCCATAGGTCAGGCATGAATCTGGAAATGTTTCCCTGTTGTCAGGACTCATTGGAGTTCATTTTGAGCAATGACTCTCTGTGAAGGAGGAAAGAAGGAGTGGCCAGGGCGTGTTGCCACGATGGAGCTGATAGGTCACTAAATTGGCTAGTGGGTACGGCAGCTACTCGTGGTGCCTGGCAGACTTATATGTACCAGCAACGGACTAGTCACGGAGTAGACCAGCTAGGTGTTGTCGTTGAGTACAAAAGCCATGAGCAGGAGCTTTGCTCTGGGCAGAGTTGGGGTAACTAGATGAGCCTTGGGAAACTGCTCCTCCCTTTGCAACAACAGATCAACCATCTGCTGAAGTTGTCTGAGAAGGATAATGTGGATGGCCATCCCCGGTAATAGCAGTTACTTCAGTGGCCACTTACACCTATGGGAAGGGGAAAGGGTCAGGACATTTGCTGGTCAGGACATAGGAAACAGAGGAGGCTAGCTGATGGTAGTTTTGATTACTGTAACTCAGGTCTCCCAAACTCAGCTTTGGTTATGTTGTCATCTCCAAAGCTACTGAAGTTCTGCTTGTTTATAAACCTTTTGAGTGTTCTGGTGCACGTGAGTCTGGATGTTTTCTCAGTTTTGGGCATAAATTATGCTTCATACAGCATAATATAGTTCCCTAGGCTTTTGGGTGGGAGCTCAAGATAATATTTAAGAATTTTACTAGAAAGGTCTAGAAACTGAGCAGATCCTTTAATTAAAGCAAATCAGTATGGGAGAGAAAGGTTACCTAGTGACTGAAATTATAGGAAATATTCCACTCTGTAGTATTCTGATTTCAGTAGCACAGCTGCACAATTTTGCACCCTTAAATTCTTTCTTGCCTCTTAGCAAGCATTAGAAAGCACCTGTTCTTTCAGTTATGCTGGAGCTATGCAAATAATTATGGAGTCTCAACATACCAGAAGTGAAACATTAATTTAGGAAAGCCATCAGCAACTGAAAATAATGTAAGAATTGTAGCAGATTAGAATGATATTCTTATTATCTAAGGATAATTCTCATTATATGTTTGGATTGTTGCAATGGCTTACATCCTTCAAAATACTTCACTATATATTACGATTTTGAATATCTCTGTGAGATATTCTTTTTGTCATTTCTGTTATGGACCTCTTACATCTGAGTAGCCCTGGAAAAATAAAAAGCGTCCTCCACTCTCAATGGGAGGAATGGGTGAATGATGAACATATCATGCAGTCCAGCCTGTTTTTTCAAAGAAAATGATGCATAGGTAAGTTAAGTAATTGCTGATGCAGGTATCTGTGGCAAAATTCGGAGTGAAACTCAGGTATGAGTCCTGGGTCTCACTATCATTGCTAGGCATTATATATAGTGCATTTACAGGTCCACTGTACGACATTAGTTATGAAATGTAACGGATGAAATTTAGTGGTGTTTAAGCTTGACTGGCATAAAGAAAATAAAAGACTATAGGTCGTGTCACCTATAACTGGCGGATATGTTTCATCATGACTGTCTTTCCAAAAGGCTGTTTGGCTGTAACAAACAGCTCCTTGGGTCCAAATCTTATGTGCTGGATGACTGTCTCCAGCTAAAATGATTCCTTTTTTTAAGTTCAGCTATTATGAACCCAAGCCGTTTCCATTAAAATATAGCTGCATAATGCTTTTGCTGGGTAAACTCTAGAGCATTTATTTTAATTTAGGAGATATTTGAAATATGGTGGAGATGGGGCTGGTGACAAATATACACCTTTTTTAGTCTCTATAGAAGCCTCACAGTGTGGGCAAGGTACAGAATCCAATCACATCTTAGGTTACAATGCAAATAAAGGGATAAATTTATCATCTACCTTATCTGAAGATGTTACATAGTTGATCTCTAATATCCTGGTGGTTTGGAAGGCCATGATAAGTTTTCTGGAGCAGATCTGCAGAGCTGAGTAAAAATACAATGTTTATGAACTAACCAGTGCTGTATGGTAGATATCGTAGTCTACCATCATATCTTCTGCTGTATGTTTCTCCTTTGCTGTGTGACCTCACATGATCACTGACTCCCCAGCATGTGACAAGTCCCACATGGATGGTCCACAAGATTCCAGGAGTGGTTCAGTGCTCCAGAGAGGTTTGGGAACACTGATTTATCCAACAGATAGAGAGGATTATCAAAGTTTTCCACTGTTTTTCTCTCCTGTTAGTTGCTGACGATGTTTGTGGAAGAATAGGTTCCCTGTCTTTTCTGTGCGATCAAATGCTTCTGCAGCTGGAGATGAGGCTAAAGGGAGGAGAAGGATGAAACAACACTCTTACTTTTTTTTTTCCTATTAGCGACGTATTTCTTTTTATTCTCAATGCATTTTTCAACTTTATAAAGAAAGCTGGGATTGAATCTGTGGAAAAACTCCACAACTTACTTACTTTGTCTGCAAAATTAAGATTGCATCTCTGCTTAGAAGAATGCAAAACTTCAAGGTTTGGTTATATCTCATGGTATTACCTTCTATTTTTTGGTATGTCCTCCCCCCCAGTGATGTTGAGAAATTTATATTAAACTTAGGGAAATAATAAATGTTCTGTAGTACATTTAAAGGACTAGATATGTTATTTAAAGGACCAGACATGTTAGTCCTTGTTATGTAGTAACATGCGTCCTTCTTTCTAATCAACGTGTTTGTATTGCCTTGTTCTGTCATTGGCCTGCCGTGGCATGGAGCGAACAATATGATGTCAACCATGGAAAATCAAGATATACTCACTGGTAGGCATTTGGAAATCTTCAGAGCCAAGTGACATACACAAGGGTGTAACAACTGGTAACAAATAAGGCAAATAGCCTGGAACTATTTAGTCCAACTAAGTGGACTAAAGCCCTGCTTCAGAAGGTTCTCTCTTGCAAAGTTCTTTCCTCTCATACTTTCTGTACCATGTCAGTGGGCAGTCAACAGTATGGATTCTGTCTGTCTCAGCTACCGGGAGGGAATGTAAAGGGGTGGACATGAGGATGTTGCTGATTGTCTTGAGCTAATGCTCTGAAACTGCCTGTCTGGCAAGAGCCGCAGCCTGATAACAGAAGAGACAGCTTTCACAGAGTCACAGAATAGTTGATGTTGGGAGGGGCCTCTGGAGATTATCTGGTTCAACCACCCTGCTCAAAGCAGGGTCATGTAGAGCAGGTTGCTCAGGACTGTGTCCAGTCAGATTTTGAATATTTCCAAGGATGGAAACTCCCCAGCTGGCCTGGGCAACCTCTTCCGGTGTACTATCACCCTTATAGTAAAAAAGCTTTTTCTTGTGTTTAAACTGAATTTCCTGAATTTTGGTCTGTGCCCATTTCCTCTTGTCCTTTCACTGGGCATCACTGAGCGTGTTTGGCTCTGTCTTCTTTACTGCCTCGCATCAGATATTTATAGACATTGATAAGACATGCCCCCTACCCCCAGCCTTTTCTTCTTCAGACAAAACCAATCCCTGCTCTCCCAGCCTATCTTCTTATGTCAGACAGTCCAAACCCTTAATCATATTCATGGCCCTTTGCTGGACTTGCTGCAGTATCTCCATGCCTGTCTTACACAGCACTCCAGATGTGGTCTCATCAGAGCTGAACCGTGCGGAATAATCACCTTCATCAACCTGCTGGAGATGCTTTTCCTAGTGTAGCAGGGTGCTTCTGTTGCCTTTCCTGCAAGAGTGACTTGCTGGCTCATTTTCCACTTGTTAACCAGGACCTCCAGGTCCTTTTTTGCAAAGCTTCCTTCTAGTCAGTCAGCCCACAGCATGTACTGATAGGTGCAGGACTTTGCATTTCACTGTGTTGTATTTCCTAAAATTTCTGTTGGCCCATTTCTCCAGCCTGTTAAGGTCCCTCTGAATGGCAGCACACTCACTGGACTTATCACCCATTCCTACCAGTTTTATATCAACTGCAAACATGCTGAGGGTGCGCTCTGTCCCATCACCTAGGTCATTAATGAAGGTGCTAAACAATATTGGACCCAGTATCAACCTGTGGGATACACTGCTGGTGACTGGCATCCAGCTGGACTTCGTACAGGTCAGCAGATGACAACTCTTTGAGTCAAATATTTCAGCCAGTTTTCAATCCACCTCACTATCCATCTATCTAGTCCCTACTTCATCAGTTTGTCTATGAGGATGTTATGTGAGACAGTGTCAAAATCCTTGCTTCAGGCAAGATGAACAACATCCACTGCTCTTCCCTCACACCAAGACAGTTATCTTATCACAGAAGACTATCAGGTTGGTCAGGCATAAGTTCCACTTCCTAAATCTGTGCTGACTTTCCCTAATCACCTTCTTGTCATTCATACGTTTGGAAATGGTTCCCAGGAGGATTTGCTCCATCACCTTCCCAGGGATTGAAGCGATGCTGGCTGGATTCTCCTTCTTGCTCTTCTTGAAGACAGCAGTGACATTTGCTTTATCCCATTTCTGAGGAACCTCACCTCATGCCCATGACCGTTCAAAGGTTCTTGAGAGGGGCCTTGCAATGACGTTGACAAACTTCCTCAGTCCTTGTGGATGCATTCCATCAGGACCCATGGACTTGTGTATGTCCAATTGCTTTAAATGTTCCCTAACTTGATCCTTCCTGACGGAGGAGAAATCTTCATTGCTCTAGGCTTTCCCACTGGTATCAGGGGCCTGGGATTCCTCGGGGCAAATCTTACCAGTAAAGACCAAGGCAAAGAACGCATTGAGTGTCTTGTCCATGTCGTTTGTCATGAGGTACGCTGCCCCATTCAGCAGCAGGCCCACATTTTCCCTTCCTTTTGCTACTTATATACTTGTAGAAGCCCTTCTCATTGCCTTTCATGTCCCTTACCAGATTCAGATCCAGATTGCCTTCAGCCTTCTTATCCCATCTCTTCATGCTCAGACATTGGTTGCGTTACTCTACTTCCACCTCTTGTATGCTTCATTTTTGTGTTTTAGTTAGAGCTCTTTGTTCATCCATACAGGCCTCCTGCCACTTTTGCTTGATTTCCTGGTCACTGGGATAGACATTCTTGAACTTGGAGGAGGCGATCCTTGAAAATCAACCACCTCTACTGGATCCTTCTTCTCTCTAGAATGGTCACCTGTTGGGATTCTTCCAAGCAGATCCCTGATCAGGCCAAAGTCTGCTCTCCTGTAGTCAAGGATTGTGATCCTGCTTTTTTGTTTCTTCCCTCCCTCAGCATCCTGAACTCCACCATCTCATGGTCACTGCAGCCAAGGCTGTCCCTGATCTTCACATCCCTGACCAGTTCTTCCTTGCTTGTAAGTATAAGGTCCAGCAGAGACCTTGTGGTCTCCTCATTCACCTGTGTCAGGAATTTATCATTAATGTACTCCAGAAACCTCCTGAGTTGCTTGCGCCGTACTGT
The DNA here is from genome assembly GCF_964195595.1 of Calonectris borealis. Classification (NCBI taxonomy): domain Eukaryota; kingdom Metazoa; phylum Chordata; class Aves; order Procellariiformes; family Procellariidae; genus Calonectris; species Calonectris borealis. Next base: position 68,298,980 of record NC_134313.1, on the reverse strand, counting down.
ATTGCCCTTCCAGGAGGTATCGGGGTAGTTGAAGTCCCCTCATTTACCTATAATGTTCTAGTAGCAGAAATTTGGTAAAATACCAGAATGTAGGAGTATATATTGTTAAGTACATTGCAGTTAGCCATTCTGCCCCTCGTCTCTTGCACACCTGTGTATGAACAGCTAAAAGGCAGGCACAGACCTCTGTGTGGCATGTTTACATGTGCTCCATGTACATGAACATTTTAAGTGACGTGCATTTGTATTTTCAAATGTCCCTTACCAGATGCCACAAGGCTCTAAGGGCAGCTGCCATAGTTGTGAAGAATAGTAAGCTCCTGGAAAAGTACCAGTTAGGTCGAGATGCAGAGGCCAAACCTTTTAAGACATTTGTGCTGGCCACATTCCAGTTGTTTAGTGAAGAGAGCGCTGTTTTCCATTTATAATTGCTGATAACCCGAGAATATATCACTACTATAACAGAACTAGTGTAGAGTTTCCAGGGGACAGGGAAATCTCTGCCATCAGGTATTACTCTCTATCTGTAAAAAGTTCACAGGGTCCTGAAGATGAAATCCTTATTATGGTCGTGAAATATTCTCAGATGATTAGACTCCACTCTGGAAGCAGAGTGGAATCAATGCTGAACACTTCTGATAGTCCTGCTTTGAATATTTAAGTCTGTGTTTGCAATGTGAAGTTGCTTCTTCTCCATGCCAGAATCTCCCTTCTTTTAAGAAATGCCCCGGTGTTGAGCTCTTTTTGATTTTTCTGCCTCATGTATTCAAACAGCTGCTTCAAAGACATTATACTGTTGGTTAAGCAGTGCCTAATCCAAATGGACGGTTGGTGGCTCTGCTTAGGTCTGTATTTTTTGTATATTTCCTTGAGCACAAAGGTTTGAAAGGCCTCATATAGGCTGTTTTGTTTGCTGTCTTGGTGATGGCTCTGTGACAGGATGTGCACAGATTAGAAGAAAGATTAGATTTATGCTTGAAAACTATCAATTGTATGCATGTGAGGTACAAGTGGAAGTTAGGCTGAAGCTCAGTGATGGCTGGTGCTTTATTTTTACTCTGCTGCTATGATGTTTTGCTCCTTTATAAAAAGAGAGTGATAGAATCAAGCAGAGACCTCTGGAGGAAGGGGCAAATCACTCCTTGAGATCATCTGAGTGTATAGGAGGAGAAAAAAGCTTTGATACATGCTGGTCAGGCAGAGGAGGAATGTCTGTCTGACACTGAAAGCTAGCTGAGGAGCTAGGAGATGGCTAAGGAGAGCAGGGAGCAAACACAGAACTAGGCCTGAGTGATTTCTCAGGATCAGGAGGGCATTGCATAGAATTGAGCTGCAGCCTCAAGACAACAAGCTGTTAGGTTGCCAGAAACCCTAAAAGAAAGGATGTACTTCAGAAGGGTAAAATAAGCAGAGAACCTTCCATTGCAAACCATTTTAAAATTTCGTTTCTGTCTTACCTAATTACTTAATTTATATCTATTATAAAGAGTTAACTCTTCTTGTTTGTATTTTAATAGAATCTGGCTTTTCACTGGAAAAATCCTTCCATTTTTAAGGAGCAAGGGAAGTTCGTTTTACAAGCTTTAAGCAAATCTGTCTCACAGTTCCTATCCAATTTGAAGTTTAGTCCTTGGCTCACCTGAAAAAGTGATCTTCAGATTTTTAGAAACTGCTTCTAACTTTGCATTTTTCTAACCACATGTATACTGCATTGCCACGGTGCAGGTTTAATTTTGAGGCTTAATAATGGAATGCAAAAGCTGTTTTTTTTGTCTTGTATGAGATATGCAGGCTGGATGTTGACCAGATGTCAAACTTTCTGAAAATAGTTCCCCTTTTGGGGAAGATGACCAGCATTTCTGTGTTTTAAAGGAGATTCCTTATTTCATTATTTCGTCACATGAATCAAGCATTTGCAGAGTGATGCTATAACATACACTGTTGATTAAACCTTGTTCAGTGTGGAACTCATCCTGAAGAAATATTGGTACTATCCAGAGCCATTCATGTGTGACAAAAGATTTAAAACGTGCCCTCTTCCAAGGTTTATCCACAACTAAAGTATTACTTCTTGGTAGAACTGTAATTTTATGTACATGCTAATAATAATTCCTCTTTCAGTTAAGAAAACAATTAAACAATTAGGTCGGAAAGGGCATGTATTTTCTTTCTGGCCACCATCTCAAATTGTGAAAATATCCATGTTTCTGATAGCTGTTCATTACCACAACTCTGAAAGGGGAACAAGCCTCTGTCTCTCAATTAATTAAAAAAGAAACAATGAAACTGCATTAGGAATATTTGCAAATGGGAAAAGTACAGTGCATTCAAAGATTCGGCTTTTGAAAACATATAATCATTTATACTGATAAAGCTAACACTGACTTTCCAGAAACACCAGTAGGTTCCTGGCTCTTTTATTCCCTAATACAGCAAAGTACGCTGTACATAAATAATTACTCAGTTTTAAAAAAATGTGCGATCATGTTTATAGTCACTTCACTTCAATTGCCAAAAGAGTTCAAGTTATGGGAGATATTTCATTTTATCAGCCTGGAATATTTGGAACTACTGAAGCATATCTCCACAAAAATATTATCTCCACTGTTGACTTAACTGTGCAGTTGAAAGGATCTTGAAAAGTTTCCTCACCATTAGAAGTTAGTTTTCTGCATTAGGTGAAGATTACCTAATTGCAATTTCTAATTTCTTTAAGGATGATAAGGATAGGAGTGATGCTTTCAATGACTAAATAACTACTTAAAAAGTTTTTTTTATGACACACTTAAAAATCATAACAACCTGCTCTTCTGTATGCTGGAGTTAATGATGTAATGCTTTCTGTGAAAGGTAAGCTAGGAAAAAGAACTGACAACTGATTCATACATCACGGTTTAATTCTTAAAAACACTTCACATCAAAGCAGAAAAAACACCAAGCATTTCATTCACCTTTCAAATACCTGGATTTGTATAAAGCCGCAACAAACAAAACTAAATTTAAACTGAACCAGTTGCTTTCTCTGGAAAGAGTGTTGACCTTTCAGGAAATCACAAATGTTTGTGACAGGCTGAACTTCCAAGTCAGGATGCGGAACCTTTGCCTGGGGAATTTTGTGGAGGGTGAGGGTGTCAGTAATACACCTGCTGCACGAGCCTTGAGTAACGAAATTGTCTGTGGCTTTATCCTTAAGCTTTCATTCTCTCTCTTTCTCTAAATTCATTGGCTTTAATATGCCCTCTGCTAACTCGAGTGCACGCTCTGAAGAATATTTTTCTTTTGAAAACAGATGGTATGGAAATTTGTTAAATATTGGTTAAACCCAAGCTACAAATTAATGTTAATTTCAGTTGAATGTGTGAAAAGACATACAAATTGATTTTAAAAAACAGTTTAAGAACTCAAATGTTTAAAAAGGTATTCATTATCAGTTTTATCTCAATAAATTGAATATGATAGTATGGGGGCAACAGGAATGCTGAACGAGAGAAAATTGGATGAGAAATAGTATTTCCCTCTTCTATTATGTTATCACCCATGAAAGATGATGAGCCAACTTCTGAGGCAATTAAAAGCTGCGTTGTCAAGAATATGGCATCCCATATGGATTTCTGGTAACTGTACTGCTAGTCCGCCCTTTAATCACAACAACACTGATCTTTTTAAGCTGCACCTAATAAATAGGTGTCCATATTAAGTGACAGTAGTTTCAACTTGCACAGCTTTCAGCCCTGTAGCTTGTTATATTACATTTTTGCTCTTTATAAAGGTTCTACTCATAAACATATTACATTTATTTGTTCAGGTCTTGTCTTCCTTATATTGACAAGTAATAATATGCAAAGGCTTCATTTGGGTGGGCGTGGAGAGCAACTGAATATATCTAGGTCCTTTAATAAACTTTCCAGGTTATATTTTCTAATTGATTGTTCTTTGGTTTATTTTTGGGGGGTGATTTTTTTCATAATCAGCTTTTAGAGCTGTGGTACTCAAATCCAACTTCTTTATTCCAATTAAGGCCTAGTCACTGCTGTCTAGACTGCAGTAATGATGTTGGTTGTTTTCCTGTAATAACCCTATTGATACGCCCCAAAATAGCACTGGCCCTTTTTTTCAAATAGCTGATGTTGGCTGATTGTACAAATAGTGGACTATCGTCCATTACATGTAGTCTGTTTTTTGCCGTAAAGGGAAACTGTGCATTAAAGATAAATCGTTTTGAAAGGAAAGGGAAGGTTTTAGCCTGAAAGTCGGTTTTCAGCCCTACTTGGGGAAACTGTCATTCAAGCTTTACATATCAGGGTTGTGTCGCTCTAGGGCATTATGTCTGCTGTTCTCCTAGTCCCTCATGGCAAAAGGGTGAAGGCGAGAGCTGGGGTCTAATGAATTGCAGGCTGAGGGCAAACTCACCTTCCTGTGAAAACCGTGGTTTAATACCTTTTCAATAAATTGGGCATTAGCCTGAACCTGTATTATTTCTTGCTATTATGTTTTTTATGAAAAGAATCTTAGTTAGCTGAAGCACCAAAAAGACCTACTTCTGGCCACTAAGGATTACGTATCTCTGTTACAAGTTGGACCAGTGTGATGTAAGATTGTAAGTGCCCTGTCTGGCACTTGAATGTCTCTGGAGGCAATTCCAGAGGATCACTGGCTATTTGGCATGGCAAGAAAAATTTCTGCGGTAGCCCCTCCATGGTGTCAACTTAGCTCAACATGTTCATACGTCTTTTCTTCAGTTTGGAAATCTTCGACTCGCTTTTTAATCTTAACGAAAGGGCAGGAAAGTACAGTTTCACAAAGCTGTCACGGGCTCAAGGTATATATTTTGAGCTTGAGCCTTGTTTTGTATAGACTCATATGTCTGTGGTTTAGTTGGAAGCTGTGTCAGAATGGGTTGCTCTAGCTGCTTTCTTCTTTTATGTGTGTGGAGAGACTTGCTTTACCTCTTTACCAGAAGATTGCTGGTATCTCTAGAGGTGTTGTGGTATTATTGAAACTGTATGATTTGTTGTCTTGTCCCTCTTGAAACCATGCCAGGTTCTTGTAGATAAGTACTATATGAACATCCATAAAATTTTCATCACATATTAGCAGCAATGATGGGAGGCCTTAGGTACTGGGAATGGTATGAGTGGATTTTGCCGGGCTGTTTTGTACTGAAATAAAGGAAGAAGTCTGGTACAAGAACCTCTGCGCTAGATGTTTAGATGAATACTTGGCCTTATACCAGATGCTGTGATCAGGGGAATGCCAGCCAGCCGGACTTCTGTCCTGTAGGAAGAACAATCTCTGAATTTCCCCAAAGAATGGTGTGACTCTGCACCATCTGTAATGACAGCCATTGTGCTAACTGCACAAAAATCCTTCACTGGGGCATCTGTGAAGAGACTTATCTTTTGTTCATTTGCTGTTTTTTCCCCCCATTAGTATTCATGAGCTAATAAAGCAATAGGCCACAATATATATGTATTTTGAATTGCAGTACTTGGTACAGATAAGGAATTCACACAAAATCATGTGAGAGGAAGAAAGGCGCATGACCAGCTTTGAATATATTCTTCCCACACAACAGAAAACCACAAATATGTGCAACTGATGAACAGCTAAATCAAGTCCTCTGTTGGTGACCATATTAGCTTCACATAAGGTGCTCTGCTTGACTGCCACTCAAGAGCTTGTGCTGTAAGTTCTGCTAGAAGGCTGAAATTGTTTCAGAACTTCCAGGGTGTTTGGGACAGTAACCCTACAAACAAGGAGATACCAGGCCAAGGGAATGGGACTATCATAGGAGGCTGCACATAAGCACATACACAGGCTATGCATCTTAAGTTGACCTCTGCTGGCTGGTGAGCGCATCAGGCAGGGAGTTAGGAGATCAGTACTCTCCTCCTGACTCTGCCAATGATCTGGCGTTTCCTGGCAAATCGCTTTATCTTTCTGTTTCTCAGTTTCCCTGTTGCTTCAAACAAGGAATAATGTTATCCTGGGGAAAAGTTTCTCCTAGAAGAGCCAGGAAACTCATAACAATAAGGTTTGTGCTTGTGATGTTACTACAGAAAGTCCTTGAGTTTGTTACAGAAAAAAAGTTCCTTGCTTCTAACCCATCAATTTTTTTTCTGCTGGGCCTTTCCACAGCGGTTGATCGTGGATTCTAACCAATTTTAAAGCAAAGCAGGGCTGAGTTGCTTCCATTAAGATGCATTCAGTAAGAGACAGAAGTGGATAGAAACAGTGCACGGTGCAATCGTATTTCTAAGACTATTTTGTAGGATCATTTTTTGCTATCAAGGAACCAGAAAAAATAGAAGAAAATACTATTTAAGTCTATTCTTATTGATGGGATTTGTGCAAATTTAAGAATCTATTATTTTTTGTAAAACTGGTACTGCTCCAGGGAGAGAAATGAAGTTTATCTGTCTTGACAAGAAGCTCCAAAGATTTGAGGGGAGAAGTGTGAGGAAGAAAAGACATACTGAAGTATATAACCAAATAAATAAATAAATACATGATAAAGAATGGAGAGAAGAGAACGAAAACTCAAGGCTTATTTTTTCATAAGAGATTCTATAGTAACAAATTGGTGATAGTGTAATGCCAACATTAATGATGCATATCTGTGTATTAAAGTATATGAAATTAACTCATATAGATGTGTTCCTTCTGCCTGTGTCCGTACTGAATTTAACCCACAACAGTAAGACACCTATTATGGCTGATCCTGAGTATGACAACTATGAGAGCTGCAGGCAAATGGCTAGATCACTGACTAGGTCCTGGCCTGAACTTAGGCTAATGGAAGAGAAATTGCTGGACAACAAATTAGAAATTCCTGAACATGATACAATAAAGCAAGAAGCTGGCAAAAGCTGCAGCTACTACCACCAGGAATGGCAGAATTGTCTGGATTAGAGTATCAAGGTATTTATGTTACAACACTGGGACCTGTGGGGAAAACAGTAAACAGGGGTGGTTGGTGTTTATTTGGGAGAGAATGAGGATGGTGAAATAGAAGAGAGTGAGAAGACGAAAAGGGAATATAAGGGGTAGCAAGTTGTGATTAGTGCTGTCTGGGGATACCTGTTGGGCAGTCTTGTGCTTTGTCACTGTGGACTAAACTAGGACAATAAACCAAACTTCTTATTCTGACCATAGCACATGCATCAAACCTGCTTCCCTAGTGAGGAGGACCAGAGGGAGCAGCATGCTTTCCTTAGCCAGCCAGGGAACACCTGAGGTAGATCAGGCATCCTGGTATCACTATGACCATGCCTGTCCCAGGCCTAAGGTCATTGGCATCCTCCTAATGACTTCCTGCCAGCATCAAAACGTGCCAGCAGAAAGCTTGTGCAATCAAACCCACTAGAGGCTTTTGAGTCTGCTTCTTCATGGCTTTGGTAGAATGAACTTCAGAAACTATATGAAGTGGTGGGAAGGACCTCTGATCACTATCTGTTCCTCAGTTTGGCTGAACATAATTCTCCTAAAACTAAGAAGGTTCATTAATGTGGCATCTCTGGAAAGTACTGGTTCATCAGAAAAGCCCTGGAAATACTTCTGGTGTATGATAGGGGTGAGACTTGCAATATGATTTTATAGCTGTTGTTAACTACGTAAGTGAAAAGAAAAATATGAGTAGAAGAATCAGCTTTGGATTGCTAGAATGAATCTGTTGCTTTTTTCATTAACCTAGTTTAGTGTTAAGAGGGATCTCAGAAGCCATAGCAAGAATGGGTAGAGTGGACGCAAATAAAACCTTTCATAATCTGCAACCCGGGCAAGTTTAGTAATTCCTGTGTTGTCCTGCCAACAAGCTGTAAGGCACAGTTTGAAAGCCAGTGGTCCCAGAGCTGGTCTGGTGGGGGAGAAGTAATAGAGAGGCAGCCCTTCACTTTAGGAGACTCTAGATTATCACCCACAACTGTAAGAGATTTCCTCTTGTGCATTGTTTTGATTTTTGCTATGTGAATGACCTTGACTTTTGGATGGGGAAGTGCGTATAACAGCAGTCAGTGTCCATAAGCATGCACTTGATACCTCCAGATGACCTATGCACCTGGCCTGGTATTTTTTAATAGTGAGGCCTTTTCTTTTTTCATCTCATGGCAAACTCTGTGTATGCTTTATAGCTATCAGCTGTACATTAACTTGCCCTTTGAAAATCTACCTGCTAACAAGATATTCTTCACCTGTCTGGAAATGATGGTAAAGAGGGGGTGCAGCTGGGTGGGACTCCTATTTGTCATGTGGCAACACTCTGTCCTGGTAGACCCAGCTAACCTTTTGGGAAGAAAGCTGGAGACTGCAGTGGCAACGAGACAAAGTGAGGGAGAAACTGCCATTGGGATCTCTAAGAGTTAGTATTGCCAGAGATATCTCTGCTCTGGTTTACTTGAAACTAGACAGCATAACACGATTTTAGAGTTTGAGATGGATCACTTGAAAATTAGCGTTTCTCCTCTGTGGATGGAGCAGAATGATTTTTTTCCCCTCCAAATGACCTAGTTTTCAGTGTCCAGACAGCCCTGTCTGCACTCACCTGCGGGCCCTACTCGTCATGCATGCTGAGAGGCTCATAAGTGCTATTTACAACCAAGTATTTTCAACCTTGTTGGCTAACAGAAATGTTTTCAAGACCTGGAAGGTAGGTCCAGACTGCTTGCCCACACCCACATTGAATATGCTAGCTGATATGCCTAGATGCATGGAAAATTTATACATTTTCACCATGCAAAATTACACCACTTCTGGTAAAAATTTGTTGAAATTAAATTTTTTTAAATGTTTAACATGACTTTTGATTTGTATTCAATTTTAACAAAGTTCGTACTTTTCCCTCTCTGCAACATTTTAAAATCAATTATAGAACTTCTCACAATTTCATTAAGGTTCTTGTTCTATCATTGTTGTGACAGACTGTAATGGCTTGTAGGATGGTGGGAGGCAACTCCGAGGAGCAGTGAACTCAGGAATATTGTGCTTATCCTCTGTGAGCTCTCAAATGATATCCTAGCAGACTGATGGAAGACTGCTTCTTGAGACCAAACATTTTCTCTCTTGGAGATCAGGGGATGCATAAGGCTCCATAGTGATTCTGTGCAGGAGCAGGTTTTGGGGGGGAGTAGGGAGAGCTACAAGCTGGTTTACACATTGCCATCTGAGAGGAATCCGCTGGTCAAGAGATGGGAGCTGTGCCAGAGAATATCTGGTGCTGCAGGCTTGGCCTTCGGGGGCTAGCTCTGGTGGATTTAACTGTGGAGGTCTAAAGGGATGGCTGGTCCCCATCTGTGTCATTTTCCAGAGCTTATTGCCTCTGCTGCAAAGGTAGCAAAGCAGGATTCTCATCAGTTCCTTGGCTGCCCCAGGTCACTATCCAATATTTCTGCATAAAACCCACCTTTGAAGTAATTTATTGCAATTGAACACCTTTAACTGTGTTAGGTAGTGGACTGACAGGCAGATCTATGTCCTCTACCACTGCCTGCGCTATCAAAGTGGTAATCTCTGGCAGGGAGGTGCAGAAAAGAGGTGTGCAACAAGCTACAGCGATATTTTCAACTCTGCTAAATAAATCTTCCAGAGTTTGTCTGCCACTCGTCTCACAGGGGGTAGAATCAAAGGACGGCCTGGTAGCGAGGGGTAGCCAGCTGGAGACCGCCTCTGCCTTCTCCTATACCACTGGCACTCTTTAGAGTATGAGTTTCCTAAGATAGATACAGGGTGTTCTTAAACATCCCTACCCCACTGACTTAATCTGAGGCCAATGCCTCAAATGGTCTCATAATCTGAGAAAATTGTGCCTGAATTTGGTTGATATTATGAAGTTATTTTTTAGCTCTGGCTATGCATGCTGTTGTATCCTAGATACTTTCTTGCCCATGTGCATCCATTCTTGTAGGTGAGACTGTCACATCTCTTCAGGGCATTAGTTAGCTCCTAGATTTGAATGGTTAGTGATTGAAATAGAAAGCATTTGAATCAAGGTTTGTCTGAAGCTTGGAACAAACAATTCTGGCTGTCTTGTCCTTGAACAGAATGTATGGGTTCAAAGAAAATTATCAGAGAGAGAAAAAAAGTTGCATATGAATGGGGAAACACAGAAAGTCCTCAGGAAGAGACAAAACTGGAGACAGGTAAGCTGCTCTAATGGGGAGGTTGGGTTAGAAAAAATAGGGTGATTTGGGAGTACCCCATGTTTCAGAAGAGTGTGATCTGACCGGAAATTCCCTATGTAGGTCCAAAAGATCTGAACTGAGCTCAAAGGAAGGCTCTGATAGGATGGTGAAAAGGAGGAAGGATAGATCCATGTATTTGTTGTGGCATGAAGTAAGTAGTGGTGGAATCTTAATGAACTTTGTCCATAAATCTGAGTTTTGCTTTTGGTTTACTTAGCTCTACCAAGTACTTGTAGAGAGCTAAATGGTATACCGGAGAGCTTGCACTTCCAGGGGTAAGTTCTGGGACATAACGTATCTCAATCCTGAAGGACCAGCCTTAAATCCTGTGGGGACAAAAATTGATTCCATCTTTTGGATGCCAGAGAGGATCTAGAAGCTGAAAACTAGAGAAGTTAAGTGAGTGAGTGTGCTGATCCTTCCCAGACCCTGGAGGTTTCAGGTTGGAGGGGGGTCACTTTCCTATTGGGCTACGCACAGCTGTGTAGCAATAAAGTCTTCCTCTGTTCAGTGTCTTCCTTTGAAAATGTAAGGTAGGTCCATTTCCACCAGCTTGTAATTATTGTATGTCAGTTGGCACTGGTTTTTTTAGCATGCTACAGCATCTGTTAAAATATCTGTGTGATGTTAGACACTGCATGTTTATTCCTTACGGCTTTCTTTCCCACTTCTTTCTTATTGTGGCAAGGGCACAGGGCTGTTCCCAGGATTTGTGCCTCAGCAGCACTTCAGTAAGTCTGCATTAACAGACCTGTGATCCAGAAGAAAAGTCATAGCTAGAGAAATGAGATACGGATGGAGGAGGCTTGAAAGGCTACTGGTAAAATGTCAAAGCATGGCCAGATATTGCATGCACGCGTTCCTTACAATGCATAACTCCATGTGCTCTTGTGCAAATTGAGAGTAGAAATGGTGTCACACTGTCTGTTTCTTATTTATTCAAATAACCCCTGGCTTGGAGGTCAAACTCTGAACCACAGTGCCACATCCAGTAAGATCTGCTCTGTGCGTGTGCGTGTGTGTGTGTGTATGAAGTACTGGGAAAACCTGGGACAGAAAGAGTCCTTTATTAGCCATACAGGGAAAGTAAGGACAGCTTGAACTGTGGTTTCCCTGTCACAGAGCATGCAGAAGAACCTGAGGCAGCAAGTGCTTGTCCTGTAAATTCCTCATCCCTCTCCGACAATACTCAGTGGTCTTAAGTGCTCCTGTTGGTGTCTGCAGGGACGTCCACTTATCCCTGATGTCTGAACAACAGTTTTCCAGGAACCTTCCAGCCTTTAGGGTGGCTTCTAGGGACTCCAGTGTGCTTGCATTTCCCAGAAACAGTAGAGACCCTTCTCTGAGTGAATTGACTTGTATGGACTACCCATGCTCATGGAAGCATAAAACTGCAAGGAAATGGCAGTTTTGATACAAAAGCAGCAGGCTGGTGAGCACTGAGCAAAGTGGAGCTTGCTTAGCGCTGGAGGCCTACCTTCAGTTGTGTAAGGAATAGAGTTAATTCTCGCCTGGCCTCAGGTAAATGGATGACTGCATGAGCAATAAGGTGTTTAATCACAAAGCCACTAGAAACAACTTGACATGAGATGGAATTGCTTCATCAGAATTTGTTCTGAAGGGATCAGGGACCAAAGCAGCAAGGATATGCCGTGCCACCAGTACAGAATAAACCTTCCTGTCTCTCTCCTTCCTAAGCAGGTTTGTTCCAAACCAGTGGAAAAAAAGTGATGTCTTCTGAAAGGCACAACCTGCCTTGAAAATTTAAGTCAACCCCACAGTAGAGAAATAGGGGCCATCACAAGTACTTCATCGCATAATCCCACTTCATGTCTGAGGTCCTGGGTGAGATTTTCAAATATGTCCGAGTGAGTTACTGCATGGTGGCTTGAACTCCAAATTAATTGAAAAACCTAGTGATTATCTCCGCTAAAGAACAACAATGGCTAGTTCTTTCTGTGCGGTTTTGAAAGTATCCTTACTTTCACTATTGCTGCGACTGACTGTATCACATGTCACATGGCAACTGAGTTGCCAGTTTTAGCCTATGAGAAATGGAATGGCCTTGGAGCAGGTGAACTAACTGTTCTGAATAGTTTGTCTTTTGACAGCCTATATACTCTTCAGGAAATGGACAGGTTAGCTGTACACATTTGATAGAAGTGCTAGTATTTTAGCTGAACTGGCTGTTTTTCAGGAAAGAAGGAAAGGAAAGGAAAGGAAAGGAAAGGAAAGGAAAGGAAAGGAAAGGAAAGGAAAGGAAAAAGGGAGTCTTCACAAATCTCTGAAAGAATATAATTTTTCTTCTATTATTGTTCTCTTAGAAGAACTGCACTTGAGTGACTAAGTTAAATAACACAAGCAAAAGGTGATGATTCATGCTGCTTTTCCTGATAGTTTCTAATGTTCAAAAGCCAGTATCACAGCTGCAGCTCTGAATAAATGCGTGGGGAAAGGAATAAAATTATAGTAGGTATGTTAGCGTAATGTTCCCAATGTGCAGCCTGTGTATGTGATTACCTAATATTCCTTACCAGCTGTTTCTTAACATTAGTCATAGTGATCTAAAACAACCACCCTCTCTTCATTTATCTCAGTAAACGTTGTTCTTTTTTGAAGAGGTAAGCTGTTTAGGAACAAAAGTTGTTCCCTCCTCCCCTTCAGCTCTTTCGTATGCATGTCGTAATCATCTTGAATTGGAAACAGCTATAGCTGACTGTATAAGTAATAAACAGTGAAGAAATATTTAAATATGGTAATTGCTATATTTGAGTATCATTATGAATGTGTTTCCTAGTAGCGTCTGGAAAATGCAAGGCTCTGTTCTCACGCCAGTACAAAACAAAGATAAAAGGAGGAAATGTTTTCATTTTCTCGTTTAACACTACACTTCTGTCTTTCCAAATGGAATCAAGATATGCTCCGCAATTCAGTGTTTGTCTTTTCATTTGAAGCTGCTTATACTGTGCAACCATTTTGGTTTTATTTCAAATATGCATTGTCATCTTTCATTATCAGTTCATGCTAGCATCTTCATAAGTGTCTGTCCCATTTACTGATGGTGAGCTGTGCTCTATTCCTGCCTAGCTTCCACGAAACTCAGTGGGACATGTGTTCCCAAATTCACTGGGACATAGTCAGTGGAGTAAAAGCTCAGGGTGAGGAGAATCTGCTCAAGGTATGTCTGAAGGGGAAACAGCAGGAGTGCTTGTGAGACTGAGGAGATGCTGCAAGTAGATCTCCTCACCCTGTGGCTTCAAGTACCTTCTCTCGGCAGGATGGTGACCTTCCTTGACAGGGCAAGCTGCAAACCGAAACCTTCCTGTAGTTGAAACCACAAGACTCATTCCTTTCTCCAGAAGAAGGCCAGAGTCAAGACATGAAATGATATCTAGGGTCATAAGCTGATCATAAGCAACCTGGTCTGGACCATGTGATCTCTAAGAGGGCTTCTTTGTTTCTGTGTTACATCTGTGTAAGCAAGAGTGTAATTTTGCCCAGCACTTAAAAGTGATCATTTCTTACTGCTTAGTCTAAGGAAAGACCAGATTAGTCCGTATTCTAGCATGTGTGTGATACTGAAGCAGCAGTTGAAATTTCCTACCTGGTCTTGAGCACAGAACAGATTGATAGGAATGCTTTCTTGTCAGCTGTCAGCAGTGAGAAAGATTTGTGCTCCTCTGCAAAAATAAAGCATTCATGAAACAGAAATCAGTTGATAAGTATTTGGATAAGTTTATGAATAAGTATTTAGAAAATCTATTTAAAACCCCGAACAACAAGAAACTCAGAGGACTAATCAATGTGGAGAAATAATCAAACTGGGCATATATGGAGGGAAAAATACTTTATTTGCAAGTTTGAAGGCTAGTAAATGGTAGTAAAACCCAGATATCAAGGAAAAATGTAGAGAAAGGCTCAGCTGGGGTTTGATTAAAGATCAGTGGGGAGGTCTCATTAATATGTAAAGTGCAGTGTATGTACCTCTTTGTCAAGATATAGCTGGTGCAAAATCAAGGTTGATTTCTGCATCAAAACACCCATGTTTTCTTTTGTCTTTTTACTAGCCTATTCAAACTGTGTCTTCTCTTTCTGTTGGCACCATGTTCCTGATCAAACTGATGGGCAACACAGAAGAGAAAACTTCTGATCTCAGACTATGTTTTTTCTTTTCTCAAAAGAACAATCAACAACTAGAAGAAATTCAAGTGATTTTCTCGGTAGCTGCTACTATGTAGCTGAATAGCCAAAGCTCTTTATAGAAAACAATCTTGAAAATGCAGTCCCAGAAAATGAAGTGTGTCATTTATAGACAGTAAAGAAGCTTTCAAAATTGGAGCACAATACAACGCATTCTGCTCTTAAAGTTATTTAATATATGCAGAATACCAGCATGAAGTATGTACAGTCAATCTTTCTTTTTGTACTTCCACTTAGATGTTTGCTGCAACACACGAAAGAGATGTGTCAACTGAAGCATATGTTAGGATACCTGACAAACTAAAATTCAAGGCACAGTATTCAAATACTGAATTCAGGTCTTTTGTATAGGTAACCAGCTGTTATTTAACAAAAAGATACCGCATATTTATTCATAGTGAAAATATTTATAGTGAGCACATAAGCAATGAAAGCATGCGTTCTGGAATACTTTAAAAACAACTGTGTAAAAGCCATTTATTTCTGAGGAAGTTTAATCCAGTGTACTGCCATACTAGCTCACGCTCCTGCTGTTGCCCATACATTATGTTCATGAAAAGTAACAGCTGTAACATCTGTTATCATCACAGCATATCTTCAGCACAGCATAACACACATTTGTACCATATATGCAGTCTTTCTCTTCTCCTCACCTCTTCTTCTGAGATAACTATCCCTCCTTCAATATAAACATGCTGTGCTTATATAACCTGAGCCTCCTGAAGTTGAAAGGCATTCACAACTTATCTGGATCTATTGCCAAATCCTTCTTGACTGGGAACATACAGAAGACTCTGGTTGGGAAATCCTCAGCAGTTAGGGCATTCAGGGCTCTTGAAAATGAGTACTTTCTTCTCTTTAGTTTATCTGATTCAACAAGGATGTTCCCTGTAGACAAAATGTTAATATTTCTGGGATGTCAGCAAAGACAGTAACCTATCTCCTGGATTTCTACAAAGCATGTTTCCTTCTTCTTAAACCAGTTGAATCAAACAAGGGATTTAAAAGCTCAATCTCACTCAATTCTTAATTTTTGCTTGTTTGTTCTTTTTTTTTTTTTTGTACTTACCGGGAAGGAGCAGTAATCAGCCAGCTAATAGGTAACTGATACACTCAGATTTCATGGTCCTCTCTCGCAGTACTCCATATTTATAAATCTACTGTGGAATTTACCTCTTATTTTAGTAGGGCCTTGTCTAGTAGAAAGGTGATGAAATAGCAACAGTTTGTCATCAAGCTATTACAGATGGGGAGAACCAACTCTGATGACATATCTTTGGTCTCTTTTTTCACTTTTTGTCATTCAGCTTGTGGGTGTTTGGTTATCACTCAAAGCCTGACTGAGTCTGATTCACCAGGCATTTGAGCTCTAGCTTACCAGTGCTATGTAACACCAACCTCTGTGCAACATATAGGGTTACACCTGCACATCTAGCTAGCTAGGTTCTGTGTTGTTCCACACATCCTCCTTCCCCGGTCAAACATAGCAAGAATTCATGATCAACACTAGCATAACACAGAGTTTCAAGACCATTCCAAAATAAAAGCCCCAACATTCAATGATCTATGAATAATTGCTGGTGCCTCGGGTAATTCCTTCCGTCCAAACAGTGTATTTCCATAAATTCTGGTTACCTCCTAGAGCCTAGCTCTTGATGGTCATTGTCAATGATTGACAATCATTGATAGTCATCTAAGATCGCTATCTGTGTTGACCCTATCTGGGTAAAACAGCCGACTCAGAAAACCATATGTTTCTCCCTTATATGATCTCCCTTATATGAGGATGTAATTGATATGTCTGTACTGTGTGACTGTTTGAAATTACTTTCATGTTCAAAACAGCTTTTGGGTCACCACTGCTATCTGTGATCTGTCTTGTTACAAATAGGCACAGTATAATTTTCATGAAATAATAGTAATACTCAGAACCTCACATTAAAATAAGTCTTGTTTTTACACTAATCTACCCTATTAATATCTGCAAACCCCTCTTGACTTTGATAGCAATTTGCTGGATAAGGAAATAACAGGCTATTGATGATATACTTCAACCTATATATCATTGCAAGCTGCTTACTCCTTTGTTACTAATTGATGGCTTACTATTAAACAATATTGTGTCAGGTATGGTGCATCTAGAGAAAGCTGTAAGATAAAAACCTAGTAATCATATTTCAGGGAAATCATAGAATAGGAGCATGGAGTTTACAGCCCCTCTCCCATACAATCTGGAAATATGCTGTTCTCACCATCCTGTGCTTAGACTTTTCAGTATGGTCTCATCTGCAGCAGCAGTTTCTGAACATCACAGTTTACATCTCATCTAATCCTGGTCTCTGGTAAGTAAAGACATTAAGCTTTGTATACTTATTGATCAAGATGAAAGTTTTTGCTTGCACACATTGCCATGTGGATTTCCTGTACTAATCATGCTGCTCTAAGAGCAAAAGTCCTTCCCTGAAGAATTCGGTAAACAGTTACGTTTTCCTTGTTTTCAGAATGCATGAGGACCAAGGGGAGAGGAGGCAGTCATGGGTTCAAGCAACATTTCAACCTGGCAATAAAAGTCAACAGACATTAGGACCAGTTGCTCTGAGTGATTTTAGCAAGTGCCAGAATTGTAGTGCTGGACACACGAATTCCATGTAATGGAAGAAATACACCTGGCAGGAAAGGCAATACAGCTAAACTGAGACCTTTGATAACATGCCCTCCCATTCATATAAGGAAGATGTAAAAGACTTCCTGGAAATAATGAATTAGGTGGGGAAACACGCTTGTGCCTCCTGTGCCACAGCTGGAAAGTGAAACCATTGTACTACTGAGCAAAGACAGTCAAAATGAAACAGGGTAAAGCTGTTCACTCTCTGGGACGTGTGATATGTAGGATCAGGCCAGAGCATGTACACAATTGCTTCCCTTTCATGCATCCCAGTGCACATGTGGACATCTCAGCTAGGTTTCCGCAGTGCCTCCAGTGCATGGTAAACTAGTTCTAACTCAACGTGCACCCTTCTGTCTGCATTTAAGTTACAATTTAATAGCATGAATTATTGTTTCATCTTCTAAAGGATTTTTCAGCATTTTGTGGAATGACTGCCATGTGAAATAGAGACAATAAAATATTGACAGTATTCATACAGTAGTTGGGAGCAACACTCCTTTGACTCAAGAAGCTGCAGGGTGAAATTCTGTGTCCAGTGTTAGACAAAGAGATCAGAGCACATGGGCCCTTTTGGGCTGAAAAACCTATGAATTTCTTCGATAAAGGTAACACCTGGCACACTATAAAGCCAAATCTCAAAAACAGACATTGAATTTTTTTTATATTTGTTTAACAGCATACAGGAATAAAGAAATGAGAACAGGGCCGACAAAAGTAATGATACTTTGAAAGTAGAACATACAAGAAAAAGAGACAATAAAAAGTTATGAGAACATATTAATCACACAGAGTCTACCATCTGTTGACTGCATATATATACTCCATCCTACTGCTCCATATGGTACTCGAAAATAAATACATATAATGATGGATAACAAGTGAAAAATAGCACACAAAAGGTCTAATGTACACGTAGTAAATAAGCATATGGCATAATGACCCCATTTTGGTGTATCTGGTATGACCTCCCAGAATACACAAGCAAGGAAAGGAACTGATCAGCAATTGAGCAAATGTGGCATTAAACAGATCTACGGACTTCGGTCACTGAAAACTCAAAAAAACTTAGCTATGGAAGGAGCCTTAACTGAATAAACAGTCTAGGAACATTAAGCCCTGAAAATAATGGGACATCATACAACCACAGAGCTCTGCCCAATTGCTCTGTCACTCCTCTTCCATCACTCTCTCTCTTCCATACACATCCAAATATCAGTGACTTTCTTCTATCACAAATCCTATTTTGCTTTGTCTGTGGGTACCTTCAGTGATGGAGTTTCACATTTAAGGAACCAGAAATCATTGAAGACACTCTTCTGTGGACTGGGGAGCAGAGGACAGAGGTGGAGAGTGTGCTTCCTCTTTTTCTGCAGATGGTTCCCTGTGCAAAATAGAACACTGCTCAGCTAAGAACCAGGTCTTCTTGGATCAGAGAACAAGGCTGACCTGCAGGGCAAGTGGAAATAATATTCCTCAGAAGGTGGATGGTGCTCCAGAGAAGCTGGTAACTCTCTTCATTTTTTGCTTCCCTCCTCTTGCTTCTTCATCCTGCTGAGTTTTGGGTAGGAAAGAAGTTGAACTCTGTGCAACATGAAGGTTAGTCATGCGTCCAAGTGCTGCATTTTCGTTGCAGTCCCTGCCAGAAGAGTAAGGTTTTTTCCAACCATGAACTCTGGGCACCGAACAGGGGCATCTTCAGCTCTTCATTTTAGTTAGAGAAGCTGGTTTGACAAACATCCCATGGTCATTTCCGGATGTTCTTTTTGTGTCCTCTAGTCCCATCACAGCTTGTTTGGCCAAATATATAGTTCTACAGTCTTTCATAATTTATTGTATGTGTAGTTAATGGATGGATAGGCTGTTTAGCATTGTCTACAATTCCCTTTCTAAAATGTAGAACTAAGGATGGAATTTTTCTTGCTGTAAGTGGTAGCAGTTCCTGTATGAATTTTCAGATGAGAATCACCTGGCACATTAGGCGCTGTGTGAAACAGATGCACCCTACTTGTGATAGCAGCTATCAGCTCCCAGTTCACAACAGACTTTCTGATTTGTAAGGGAAGCAGGCAGCCTGCTGTGCAAATCCTACTAGTTTAGAAGTACTTCCTTTCATTTGCATCCTCTTCCCCCACCCTGTATTTGTGGACTTCCATGTCATGCAGAAGAGATGAGCTGCTGACCATTGGTTACTGCCATTTCCATGGCAGCTACAAAGATTATTTTGGAAAGCAGTTGACTCTAGCTGGAATCTTTGATCTTTATTTCTTAATAAGTTGTGCTCAATGTACACGTATTTCCTATATTTCTGGTCCTATTACAATTCAAACGTTTCCCTTTGCTGTTTTTATGGGAATATTTTCAACCCAGCAAGGAAGTTATGCCTGTGCCTGAAGGAAAGTCACTGCAAACTGCTAATCTATCGTCTGTGCTCTGGGCTTGCTGCCTTGGTGTTGCTGTGAGCAGAGGTCAGCATGTCATGGGAGTGAGCATTCTGCATCCACTTTCCTGGTCCTGTGCAAATGATAGATGTGGCATGAGCTGAGACTCCTTTTTCTGGAATGTGGAGGAAGCAGAGTCCTGCTTGAGTGCTCTACCTGCCTCCAACCATAGCTCCAATATTGAGAGCAAGTGACATTGCTACACTTGTACAAGAGAAGGGAGGGGATTAAACCTGGTCCCGTTGCTAAGTACTTTTGTGATTAAAAATAGAGAGCTCTTGTCAGGCTCTGTTTACTATTCTTAGTTGTGTTTTGTTTTCCTGCAGCTATGTGGTCCTGATGGATGCTTATGGTTGCAGAAGCCTTGTTTATCACTTATGTTGTCAGAGTAGTGATATGTGTTCTGCCAGGTAAAATTTAGGGGCACGTGTCTCTTTGTGGCAGAACAGTGAGCTAAAAGGACTTAATGGGGAGTTTTTATGAGAATTTTCTATTTGTTGACCACACATAATAGATGAGAGATCTGATAAGAGCCTTCATTTCTCTCTGGAAAAGTGACCTTTCTGGAGGTTCAGCTTTTTGATTCTTTTTCCTTAATTTCTGGTCATCTGTTCACCTTCTGGTTTTGGCGAGAAGTGGAAGTATTGCCCTGCCATGAGAAATGCTTTTTCTAGGGTATTTCTGATCCACTGAAGCCGTGAAGTGCTAGAAATCTTTGTGAGAAATCTTATCCTCGTGAAATTTGGAGCTGTGTTTGGAGTGGTGTTTCCTCAGCAGCATGTGCTTACTGGGAAGAAAGATAGAGGTTGCTGGGCAGTGTAACATTACGTCTGTCTTCTGCTGAGTTGTTTAAGTAACCTAGAAGGGGGGAGGGAGTGCAAATAACATGTTAGAAGAGAAATCGGTGCAGCAAAGGTTATAAGCAGGTAGTGACAAATGTCATCCCTCCCACTTGGACAGAGGATAGTCTGTCTGGCTAGAATACTTTTATTTTCCATACTTAACAGTGCCTCATATTAGTCTATGTTGACAGGGCTTTCTGGTTTTGGAAGCCAAAGGCAAACTCTAACCTTATTCCCAATCCAATATAGCCAACATGAGGCTCTTTTTTTTTGTCTCGTAGGATAAGCCTACATACTAAGCTGCAAAGGGGAGAAGATTCAAAGATTAATTGAGCCAGCTCAAAAATCAAGACCAAATAACTTACCGTAATCACTGCATCACAAAAAACTGATTTCTTCCCTGATTTCTCCCCTGATTTCTTCCTCTTCATAGTGTGTCTGGAAAACCAGGTTGTCCAGATCGTTCCTGGATGAGTGCTTGGCTGCCTGTGGCAGCCTGCCATTCACAGACAACCAAATTCCCTGCCTTTGCCTCAGGCTGGGTCTGGCTAGGTAGGTACATTTCTGTTTGGTATGCTAGCTGTACAGTCTGAGATAGCCTCATTTTCTCACGGGCCTGACGTTCAGAGGTGTCAAATGTTCCCAAATCTCAAAAAGTCAAAGGACATCTGGAGGCTCTGAAAATCTTGCCATGGATGGATACATTCAATTCAGCACACAGAACACTTACAGGTGATTTAGTCTGTCCCTAGCTGCTTTTCCTGTCACATGTTTTACTTCTGGCTCTCTTTGTGATTAAATTATATTAGCAACTTTGTCAGCTGTCTGACTGGGAAGCTCCTGCTCATGGATCCTACAGATTAGTTCAGATTCTATACCTTCCCCTTTATTTATTTACCTTTTTTTTTAAGAAAATAGCCATTTTTGGAGAAAAGAATAAAAATGGGCTGTCCATGAGTATAGCATCACCATAAAAACTAGTAGACAAAGGCAATAATATTTTAGAAAATCTTCATGGTTGTTCTAAATATACCAGGAGCTTTGTGGCCTTTATTTGTGGTTCTTAGATACTCAGATTTGATAAAGTTGTACCAATTTACCTTCGCTCTCGTGTGCAGTCTGCGGTACAGCATCAGTTACCCAAACTGGGCATATACATGTGTGCAAGTGAATTATTCTGTTTTTCATAGAAAGCCCACAAAGAATAGTCATCTTTTCTCTCATCTTAGAATTCATCCCCTCATACAGTTTACCATCTCTTTAGGTCTTAAAACCATGGTTGTGATTTTTTTGGTCTATGAACTGGATACTGCTGTTTGGCAAAATCGCTATGAACATATTGCAGCTAGAGGAAGAGGCTACTGAGTTTTAACTATAGCCTGGTATTTCTAAAGTTCAGGTTTAGGTAAAGTTGTAGAGAATGACAGACTACGGAGAACTAAGAGATTGTGGAAAAATTCTGTAACATAATTTCATTAGGTAATTAGAACATTTAGGTGACTCAGTTTTTTTGTAATCAGCCTTACTGTTTGGAAATATTGGGAACCTTTTCAAGCTGATTAAGATGTTCCTTGAATGACTTATACATACATTACTTTCTTCAAGCTCTGTTTCTAAAACTGCATCAGCTATTTGGCATATGTTGAAACCTACTTTTCTACAACAGGTGAAGAAAGGGCTGTGAGTAAAGTATGAAGTAAAGGCAACATGTCTCTCTAAAGAGAAACTTTCTGTACCCAGATGTTCTTGGATCACCACAGGAAAAATGACTGATGCACAAATCAGAGTTCACATTTGTTGGTCCAGCAGTTTCTGTCTGCTTCCCCACTAAGCTCAGGCTGTTTTCAGATGGAATGAGGTGTATTTTTTTCAGTTATGATGCTGTGGAGGCTTTTCTTGTGACACAAGAGAATAGTAAGAGAGGCTGAAGGATGAACATTTTGATGGATTTGAGAACAGCCTTATGGCAAAATAACTCTGATCATGAGCAGTCATCTCTAATATGTGCTGGTATTTTATTTTATATCCATTTGGAACCAGTTTATTGTTAGCTTCTTCTCCCTCCCCTTCCTCTTTGTTTCTTTTCTTGGATTACATGGAGACTGTTTTCTTCTGTTACTGGAAGTTGCCTGAAGTGATTTGAAGAGTTTTTCTCTCTCTAACATTCCATCCTGGACCTGAAACACACCAGTTTCTATGACACCTTCTTTTGTTTTTGACTAATGGTATTTTTTTACTTTTGAGGGAAGGGGGAAGTGTCAACAAATTTTCAGGCAACTTTCATTATGATTTAATCTGGGTATCTGTGTAGGAGAACAACTAGGAGTCAAGTGCTGTCTTATCGCTCAACACTAGCCATCCTAAACTTGAACAAAATGTGCTGCTTGTGGGGAACAATAGGTATTTAGGCTCTACCTTGTAAAACTACTTTTAGCAGAACTAAACTGATGCAAAGTGTGTTTGTGATTGGAATGGACAAGTGTCCACTGAGTTAACTGGATTCTGTGAAGTCAGTTCCTAGAAGAACTGCACTGGATCAGTGTAGTTAACACTTCTCCTGTGCCTTGTGGTGCAAGACTGCATCCTTAAAACACTCGATACTTTAACTTCACTTGTACTGAACAGGGTAACAGTCCTTGAGTATACCAAGGAATTGCTCCTATAGCAAGGACAGCAGAATAAGGGTCCAGAGTAATTTCTAAAAATGCACTAGGTTTCATTCAATTCTCATCCATAGCAAAGACATTGAGGAGGACCAGAACAAAAATGTGATGGATGCATAGGAAATATACGAACCTGGTATGTGCAAAGGCAGATCCACCTGACTCTCTGTCCCCTGGCTTGGATAATTAACGTGCAGTTGCACAGTTTTGTTTTAAATGGAAGAACAACTGGTGCTCAGGGATGTGGGTGAGTGAAGAGAGTGTTATTTGGAAATAGGATCATGCAAAGTCTTGGAGGACAGCTATCGTGTGGCTACACCTTCAAAGGAACCCTCTAATTCCGTTCAAATGATAAAGGAGAAAGAAGGCCCAGGTCCATTCATGTGAAACCATGAATAGTTTCCTGGCTTTGGGGAACATGCAGCTTATGCTTCCTGAGACTGTCATCTCCTCCTCTGAGAAAGCACAGTGGAAACACCCTGGAGGGAAAAGTCACATGGGAGAAGATCAAAGCAACCTGAAAAATGTAACTGAATGGCACTAGAGAGGCAAGGGAGAGGGATGATGAAAAATGCCTGCTACCTAATGGCTCTGACACCGGCAGGGTCAGGGAGAAGGAGATCAGCTGGGACAAACAAAAGGCACCCTCAAGAAACTGTTTGCCATTGTGTGCTGTAAGTATTCCAAAAGCCACCTATCTAGAGTAACGCTCACACACCCTTAAGAAAATAAGATAGACTTTTTCCCTGTCACATTTTTGGTTTACTTTGCAATGTTTTTTTTTCTCTTCATGCTTAAATAAAGCTGCCTGACAACTTACATGCCTTTTAGACTTTTGGATTTTAGGAGAGACCAGATAGAGATGACACACTTTTCTTCTATAAGATCAGTAATACAGAAAGAGCATATACCTGGCCGTCTCCCCTGCCCATAATGTGCCATCACATAGGGCATAGACTATGGACCATTCTCCCACATGGTGTGTTGCTCTCTGGCCTAGGCTGTGCAAAACTGGCTAATGTAAGTGCATAATCTTATCATCTCTCCTTAAATTCCACAGCCCATTCTTTCCCCAACTCATAACCTGCCTGAATTGCTGGTTAAATCTAAATTTTCTAGAAAAGCATCTACTTAAGACAGTAGTATGCATAGTGTGTAGCGCGATGGCCTAGTGCTCCTGTTGGACATTTAGATTCCAAATTAGTAATATTAACAACAGCAATAAGTAAAGATGCCGTGATTACAAGTGAAATTTTTTCAAATGGATCTAAAGTGACGCTTATTAGCCAAAACCTTTGAATGACAGAAGAAGCTGGCATCACTTCCCAATTCCTTTTCAGTTAGGAAATGTCTGTGGTCAGAGCATTTTCATCTATCGTGAACCCAAGACTCTAGATTAAGAGAAGTGGCTAAAATGGATTTTTATAAATTTAGTGCAAATGCCGCTATTTTGAGGAAGTGAATTTCTGCTATAAGACACACTCTTCTGAACCTGCTGCTTGCTATCCAGGTTTCATGATCTAAATGATTTACTGTTTGTTGCCTCTTGAGAGCTAAGAAATTTCATTCTTGTGATGAAAACTCCTGAGGAGATGCACTCATTTGTAGAGTGCTTCAGTTCAGATGAACTATATGAGTGTGTGCATAATAATACTGATGACAGACTTCCTTGGCTGATTTTTTTCAATGTATACTTGTGTTTGTTTTTTTTTTTTAATTTTTATTTTTGGGGCATAGTGTCTGGGGATTATAATCTTGATTGGGACTTCCAGTTCAAAAAGGGAGCAGTAATTCTTTCCTTTGTTTGACTGGGATTTATCAGAGTAGTGCTTATTTAACCTCGTGGGCGTTGTCGTGTGATACCACTTTTGGGCCTGACAGGCTTGGGAGATTTCCTTCTCTACCACCTATGACGTAGCTGTGCAAATGAAAAAGGGAACTTAGTTTACTTCAGGGAACAACTTGCTTCTTCTCCGATAAGATTTGGTGTCTTTCACTTCTAAGCTTACCCAGAGTTCCCAGAGATTAAACAGTGAGGATAAACTGAGTTCAGATTAGCTGAGCCAAATGAGGTTTTTAATCCTGCCATTTTAAAAGTAATACTGAACACTCTAGGGTCTGTTTGCTTGTTTTGCCAGTCTTCTAGTAATCAGGGAAACTTTTGATACAAAGTGGAAATGTTTCAGGCCTGGAACCAGTGCATGGGTGAGCAAGTACAGGTGTCTTTTGAACAATTTAAATGAGGGAGCATGGTAGGCTCTCATCAGGCCAACGGCAACCTTGTGCTGGCATGGGATATGCTCAGATGAGTGCGCTGCTGTGGGAGGAAATAGAACAGCAGATGCTGCTGAGGTGGCATTGGGTGAGTTGGCCTGAGATATGGCTGCTCACCCAGACCAGCCTCTGGCCATAATAGAATAGGACTGAGACCTCTGGGGACCAGTTGCCACCTCTGATTAATCATACAGCCCCCCATTCCCATTTTTCATTGTATATTTTGAATGTCTTGGTCACTTAAAGATTTTGGTATGACACTCAGGAGGTTGAGAAGATTAACCATCCCAGAGTCCTGTCATTTCTCATTGTCCCATAGCCAATGGGTCACAGCTGGGAGCCGGGCTCTGCCTAGGTGTTAGTTGCACAACAC
Source organism: Calonectris borealis (assembly GCF_964195595.1). Taxonomy (NCBI): domain Eukaryota; kingdom Metazoa; phylum Chordata; class Aves; order Procellariiformes; family Procellariidae; genus Calonectris; species Calonectris borealis. Next base: position 68,273,347 of record NC_134313.1, on the reverse strand, counting down.
TGCAACTTGTGGTGGTGCTACTTGTATAAAGTTGTGTGTATGCTCTGTACTCACTGTAGGCACGCTCATGCCCTCTATATGAATCTCTGCAGGGCTTCTACTTTACCAGTGCTTTAGTTTGGTTTCTTAAGGAAATTCTGGTTACGCAGTTGTACAGTGTGCTTGCCCCCTTTCTCCATCCCCTTTCCTCCTTCAGTAGCTTCTTATGCAACCAAAAGGTTGAGCTCTTAAAGAGATGTGTTTCCTATAGAAGTCATGAAGCTGCATAGAACAGAACAAGCTTACCTGTGCCCTTACTGAGGGGCTGACTTTGGTGAGCTGGTCTCCTTCTGGACACCAGAAAGTCAAAGAGAGGAACCTTATAAAAGCCTCCACCATGTGAAAAGCTTCATCTGAATCTTATGCCTAATTGGATGCCAAAATCAGGCAAGCATAAATCTGCAGAAAATGTGAGTCTTTAGTTCTGGGTTGATGGAATGGCATTATAGCCTAATGCTCTCTGAAGACCCAGTCTCAGCTGAAGACCTTCCCTTTACTATCTCCAGGCCTGTCCTCTTCCCTCAGTCCAGATGCAGTGAAGGAATTCTGTTTCCAGCCTTCCGGATTGAAGAGTAGAAATGAATAAAGAAAGAGTCCACAAGGGAACTGAAGAGAGAAGCCTGCTGCCTCATCTTCACCTTGGCTGTTGTCTAGTACTGTGTTCTGGATGAATACCCTCGGTTATTGCAGAAGGCCTTGTGCTAGCATCAGTGGTGCTGGTGCTCTGCGTGTTTCTGCTGTGGAACATTTACTCACGTGAGAGGTGGAAGAGGTCTGAGATAAGGGTGCCTTGGACTGCGCAGTATCCCTGGGGCATGGACCACATCTATTCTTCTGTAAAAGATCTGGCATGGTTTATGGAGTTATGTGGAAAATGCACTGAGAGGTGTTTAATAAACATTATGCATCTCTACGTAGTGTCCTATGTGGAGAAGAAGCATTAAGTCTCAGCTAAGGGACAGTAATGAACTCAGTTTTAAGACTATATGTGGCAGTCAGAAAATTTCCTCTCCAGAAGCACAGCAGTTCCGTGTAATATGTTAGGCCTGTATATAGGTGTATATAGAAAGACATTCTTGTCTCTTCACTTCAAAAGGGCTGCAGGTTAAGCCCAAATTTCTGTTAACAGAAATGATGATACATTGTGTAATTTATTACCTTGGAAAGCTCTCTGAAATGTCTACTATGAACCCAAGCTTTCTCTCATTTCAGCAAAGTTTCAGTGCGGGAACCTTACGGGAAAGTAAGAATCTGGGAGTTACTGGCACTCTGCTGAAGAAACAAGTCACCAAAGAATTCATGGTGCACTGCTTAAATTCTTGGTTGCAAAACTGCAAAAGTTGTTGCTGGTCGGTTTAGGATTGAATGTGATGGCACATAACACTCTCTTCTGTGCAAGGACAGGGTTTCAGTTTTCTCTGATTTGTGACATAAACAAATAGCAAGTGGCTTTGGAATATGCATCTTGAATAGATCAGCCCGAGAATGGAGATGGTAGCTCTTTCTGTCACATTTTTTCAGCTTTTGCAAGTTTCCTACAGTAAAGGATGCAGGGCTTCTGCTAAGGCAAGCACTGCTAACTCCACTAATGAATGGAAAGTGATGTCTGACCATGTGATACGAGAACAGCACTTTCCATGTTTGCCTGATTATCGAAGAACTGGAATCAGCATTGACGAAGATAATGTGATGTCACTCTTTAATCTGGCAAGCCTGCAAAACCACTTCCTCCTTGTGTAGGCTGGAGGTCTCATGATTGCCATTTCACTCTAAAGCATTCATTGAAAATGATGTAAGACAGTAGAGCTTTGACTCTGTCCTTTTTTTAAATGAATGAATGCTATTGTGAAACTACTTGCAGCTATATTAGGAAATACACTGGTTGTTCAACAGAATATGCTGGTTATCAAACAAAAAGGAAAAAAAATGAAAAGATTAACTTCATCACAAAATTTAGATTTTTTTTTTTGAGCTTTAGCTTTGATTTCATTTAACATAGATTAATAGGCTAGCCATCAAGTTAAAATTCATGATCTGAAACACCCAGGGCCTGGGCGTTGCCAGATTGAAAGAAGCTGGACATCTTAAAGTTGGGGCTGGGGTGGGTATTTTATACCATAAGGATCCTGTCCATATCTTTATCTTAATATGGTTTTAATAGTTCCCTGGATTAGAACACTTACATTTCTTGAGGTTTCTAAATGACTAGGAAAATCTTGCAGGAGGCTACTCCTGTCACGGTTTGTACTGCTATGACTTGTGTAGTGGGATACATGTTTTTGCAAGGAGTAGTTTGTAAACTGTTGATGGACAGGAGTCAGCTAGGGATGACAGTGAGGTCTCTAAGTCCTTTTGCATCGCACAGTGCCACAACTGTTGCTGAAGTAATGCACACTGCTACTGCAGGCAGGGGTTTGTCCGCTAAAAATACGTTATAAATGTGTTCATATGCACTTTCCGCTTAGTGGAATACACTCATAATAGGAGCTAGTAGAAAATCTTCTAACTATCCCTCTCATACTGTTCTCCTTCTCTAGTCCTACTCTCTCCTACCTGTGAAGGCTGTGTACTCTTTAGGTAGGATGACAGCCTCTTCCAGTATCTTCACTATAACACATAGAAAGTGAAACTGATTTTTTTGGGGAGCTTTTGGAACCTTACACGCTGCAGGTAACAATCACCGTTTCCTTATTAAAAGAGGTCAGTTTGCTATTAGAGCTGAATGTGTAAAGCAAAACAATTAAGGTAAATCCTGAAGTTTTGTTTGGAAAATAGAAAAAAGGGATGGAAAAAAGTCCAAGCTATTTTTCTCAACGTGTTTGAACTAGATTCTTAAAAGACTGGTAACAGAGCTGAGCAAATATTGGATGCCGTTAGAACCAAAAGATGAGCTGAAAGGTTCCATAGTATTAGATCATCTAATTCATTAATTTTTTTGCTCATGGATTTTGAGGAATGTTGCTTTGAAATTGTGATTTGCACTCTTCAGGAATTTCTGGAACATCATGTAGAAAAACAGAAAATGTAGTGGTTCTTCAAAGGATGGCTGAAAAATATAAAACCTGTAGATGCCTGTTCTTTTAAGGCATTGTCATTTTGGGGAAAGAAGTGTGATAGCTATTTTTTGTTGTTGTTGTATATCCTGGTTAATAAGAGTATAACTTTTTCTTTCTTCCTGTTTGCTTTTCCTTAGTTTGCTGAACTAAAAAAAATCAATTATTGGCATAGCCCTGATCAATACAGACTTTTGTGCAAGCCGGTAGTAAGAGCTTCTATTACCTGTATGTATATGCCAACTGTTACAGAATAGGCCAAGCCTTCTTAAAAATCTTCTTTATTATATGTGACATGAAACAAAAGCATGCCTACACACAGACTACAACAAATTGTGACGCTGAGTCTGATGGCAAGGTATGCTGGATGCAAACACCAAAGCTTGGGGGCAACTGAGCCTTGTGTGGTCACATTGTATGTGCTGCTCTTATTCTGCCAGGGCTTGACACTGGCTGAAGGGTGACTTGGAAGGACAGATGGATTAGAAGAGTGGACAGTGATGAGGTGTTCCCCTGATAGCTCAGAGAGAAAAAGAAAACATGGACACATCTAGAAGGTAAGGATTTGTAGCAGTGGTTGACTCAAAGCTTCACCCTGTGTCCTGTGTTCAGAGAGACTGCCTATCAATTTCATAAAGTCTTCAAAGTCACTGTTTGGCTTCTGTAACATCAAGATGAACCTGAGCCTTGCTTTTTTAAAGGAAATTGAGGACTCTGAGAAGTTTGTAAATTCTGTTATTCAAATTCCTGGCAAACACCTATCAGGTATCTCATTTTGAATCATTCTCCTATCTTTAGTGTCACCAGTGGCATAGCTGAAAATGCCAACAGAAACAACTTTTGAACCTCAGCACAAGCCATTACTTGGCAATTCATCTTGATGACTTAAGCAAGATCTGCGATACTGAACACCTGCCAGCACGTTCCTGGGATGCTTCTGATGATGCCATTGAGAAAAGCTTATTCTTTCACTAAGTTGATGCTAAAAACACAACAGCAGAATGTGTATTCAGGACATTTCAGGATATAGGTATCAGGGAGCAGGAGGAGTGGTGTGCGTGGGTGGTGCAAAGAAACAGTAGTGGCCTGGACAGCTTTTTACTAAATAAAGCATGTAAAGCCCTTCTTGGCTTCATATATAGTACTGGGATTGTAAGAAAGAGGAATGTCTTGAGAGGTAGGATAGCTATAATATGATGCCTTAAAGATGTAAAAGCACTAAGCAAAAGTAATTTAGTAAATAAGCACCTTTTTTCAAGTTTCTCTAATGACACAGATTTCTTCTGCCATTCATACCTTGTTCAGTCTGTGGCGAAGTGCCTTTTCTAAGGTACCTGTGTACCATGCAGACTCCTAAAATTAAGGATTAATGTACAAGTACACTTCTTTTTCTTCCTAAATAGTTGAACAATCTCTTCTTTTTTTGTCCTTCAGTGATTCTTACTGAGTGGTTGCTTAGTCCAGGAAACTTCTAGCTCTGGACACGCAAACCAGGCAAACCTTTCATTCCACAAAATATAAGTGAGATGCCCATATATGACCAAGTGAACACGTTTGGCAAAGATCATAGAAACCAATCTTCGTGAGCACAAAGGGAAGTCTATCTTCCTGGCTCTTTGAAAGAGCTGAAGAGTCAATCCAGACCATGCAGGAACTCTAAAATCAGCATGTGAGGGAGCTTCCGGTACAGCTGCCTGGCCCTTAATTTCTTTTCTCTCCCGCCACAACGATAGCACTACTGACTTGGCCATTGAAAGTGAAACTGCAAGATGCAGCTTGTGGGGTGTCCCTCCAACTTGCTTTAGCTGCAAATTCAGCAGTTTGGCAGTTTCTGCAGGAGAATCTTCCCCCACCCTCCCTGTGGAAGGCTTGAAATTCCTCATCTCGTGCTATTGTAACTCAGCAGGGCAATTTTCCCTCAACATGTTGGAAACAAAGAGCTTTACAACTACCTAGTGATCAAAATTGATCTATAAATCCATTCCTGCCTCCCCTTATCCCTGTTCAACGTTGTGTGTACTGTCCATTATCATGGGATGCATCACAGTATGTTCTGAGTATATTTAAAATTATCATTTTGTATCTCTTTTTGTATATTAAAACCAGATCACTAGTATCTGTAATTAAAGGTTTTGTATCACTCTGGAGTTTTAGAAGAATGAGGCTAAGAATGCGGACGGTTTGGGATGTCCTCTTCTAGCACATGTCTGGATGACTCATTAAGGCTAATTTTAAATGCTGGTGGCATGTCTTGTCAGATTGGCTTAGTTTGCCATTATTCTTTATCCCTGCACCCAAGGCCAGTTGCAAGGTCTCTGCCCTGCTCTAGTCTCATTGTAGGTGTTAAAAGTTCACATCACTACGCTCTGCAGCAGTTGTTTAGCTGCAAAGCACTCTAATAATGGTCTTCAGAGTCCAAGATAATACCAAAGCTCAGAGAAGAGGTCAGATGACCAGCTTTTATAGGCCAATATTGTGGTTGACAGGGCTATGTTGATTTTTACAAGGGAACAGAATATCCAGCAGCACTGGAAGAGTAGATGTTTTAATTCTTGACCTTTCAATTGAATCCATTTGTTGTGCTCCTCTTCTTTCAGAGAAATCTGAAAGGTATCTGCCCCACAACAGATCCCAGTTTTGATCTCTTGTTGAGAAAACCATTACAAAATGCTTCTTCCTTTTGTATTTATTTTCTTTATCTCTGTTCTAGGTTTCTCTTAGGGCTTTTATACGCTGGTTGTCTTACAAATGTTAATGGAATAATCTTGACAATTTCCTGTGAAAAGACTTCAGCAGATATTTAGATATCTGCCACAGCAATCTGATTCTTTGAGTCATTGGAGTTATTCTGAATTCTTTCATTGATTGGGAGAGCAGAATTTTTTTATGTTTAGTATATGTTCCAAAGCAGAGATTTCTGCATTGCAGCAGGAACCAGAATGCAGAGAGACATAGTGTTTTGTTCATTGTTACACAGGAAGCCAGCAGAAGCACATAATTTGAAGCCAGATCTCTGCTCTGCCCTAGAACCCTTTTCATGGCTTTTTAATACCTTGTGTCTGAAGGCCAGACGTCAGGATTTTAGAAAATGGAAAGCTGTCATAATTTGTTACTATGGAACATATGTGATGAGCTGACTGACCAGTGTTTTCTTCAGTCCAGAAATGGTCATCATCTTCTGCTGTCATCTGTCGGATGTCATTTATAGTAGGTTAACATGCAAGACAGGAAAAGTGAGCTACAAGGCTTTCCTAAGGAGAAGTGAGCTAAAAGGCTGCATAGCACTATTCTTCCAGACACTGCCTGTTTTTAATTTGCAGTGGGGAGTGAAGTCTGTCCTGTCTAGCGTCTGTCACTGGCTGGGGTGTGGGTCTGTGTTCTGTAGCAGGGATGTTAAGTGTAAGAGCTGTGTCTCCCTAGGAAGTATTGGGGGACACTGCCATCTACTGTCTCCCTTACCTGAAATAATAGTTTGGTTATCGACTTTGTAGAGGAGAGGAGTTTCTTCTCCTGTTGCTACTACTTTTTTTTTTTTTCAACAACTTTTTTCAGTTTCTTGAGCTTCCTACTTGCACATCTCTCTTAAATGTGGAGGGATCCTGACTGAGGTGCAGTAGAGAGGACACGATGCTGGGATTGAGACAGAGTAGCTTCTGTTTCTATCTTCACCACTTGGCATATTGGAGAACCTTGGGCAAGTTCCTCTGCCCCCATTTCCACCTTGCTAAATGAGGAGAATGGTACTGATCTGCCTCATAAACTGCATTAGTGTTTTAGCAGCAGGTCACTGTCATTATTACTGTGTTGAATAGCTGCAGATTTGGAATAGTCCAAAGGAGGAGTAACTCTGGTCTGGGAAATCCATGCACAGGTGTAGGGAAATCATTGCCACAGTATTTTCTTTTTGAGAAAAGTATCCAGTGTTGCGTGCTCTCTTTCTTCCCCTCTGCTGGTAAAAACTGTACCATGACATGTCATCACACTTCTTTCTTCTTCCTTTATCCCTGCACTGGCCTCTGTACAGAGGTGGGCTCTTGCCCTTGGGCGGGGCACAGACAGAATCACTATCCTCTCCAGTGGGAGCAGCGTATGTACAGCAGCTGAGGGGAGCATGTGGTTCCACATTCGTGATGTCAAAATGTGTTTGTAAGACAGCACAGGCATCCCAATGGCCTTAGCTTAGTCATACTGCTCGGTACAAAACCAATACAAAGAATGCTGGATTCAGTTCTAATTATCCACTCATAATTAATTCATAATTAACAACAACAGTCAACACTGCAGTCCTACTCAGTTAATGTCTTCAATATCGAAAGCTCTGAATCAAATTTTTTATGTGTGAGACAGCTATAACTCAGCAAGATCCTCATCTTGGGGAATTGATTGTTTTGGGTAGTAAAGCTGGGTATTCGTGCCAGGGAATAAATAAAATTGTAACTTGTTGTAAAGCATTTATTAATTTTTGTGGGTCTAACTTCCGGACAATAGTTATCACTGGGCAGTAAATCACTTAAATTGAGCCCCAAGCACCGAAGGGCAGCATAGCTAAGAAAAAGCATTCCTTTCTATTCTGGCAAGAGCTGGATGCATCGCTTCTCCCAGCTGATCATGCTGGGTTTGCATACCTTAATGCTTCTAGGCAGTTAGTGCTGCAAGGATGCTTTGGGCAAACGCCGTTGTCCTACAAAGTCTTCACATGGCTGGGAATTAGCTTTTATGCCTCATCTGTAGCAAATAATATGTACAGGCCACAAGGTCACGGAACCACAGAGTCAGTGAGGTTGGGAGGGACTTCTTGAGATCTTCTTGTTCCACCTCTGTGCTCAAGTGGGCTAGCTGGAACAAATTGCCCAGAACCAGTTGGATTTTTAATATCTTATGGATGGAGACTCTACAACCTTTCTAGGCAACCCGTGCCAGTGCTCGGTCACCCTCACATTAAAAAAGTGTTTCCTGGTGTTCAGATGGAATTTCATGTGTGTCTTAATGTGCCCATTGCCTCTTGTCCTGTCCGTGGGCAATACTGAGAACAGTCTGGCTCCCTCTTCATCCCTCTGACCAGGTATTTATACATGCTGATGAGATCCTCCCTGAGCCGTCTCTTCTCTAGGCTAAACAGTCCCAGCTCTCTCATTTTTCCCTCCAGTCCTGTAATAATCTTTGCTACCTTTTTCTCGTCTTGCTACAGTAAGTCCATATCTTTTTTGTACTGGGAAGCCCAGAGCTGGATGCAATAGTCCAGATGTGGCCTCACCAGTGCTGAGCAGAGAGGAAGGATCACCTTCCTTGACCTGCTAACAACGTTGCTCCTAATGCAGAGGATTCTGTCATGCAGTCCTGGGAGAGATCCCTCCAGCTGACACTGACAAATAACTGTGCTTGAGTGCCATCATGCTGGATATGCATGCTTGAACTTCTTGTATTTGGAAAAGGCAACCATGCAATCTCTTACTTTGGCCATTCTGGTACAACTCCTCTCTGGCTATCACTTTTGCATGGAACTGGCATTTCATAGACTAAGATTTCTTAGACCTTCAAGATAAATTTTTCATTTTTCTCATTTCTCACTTTTTCCATTTCTCTAACCCATTTGGGTGCTTGGAGGTTACATTTGTGTCTTCAGATGTATTATGGAGAAAGCAGACAAACAATGAGAATTGCAAAGGGTCTAAATCCATTGTTTTTCCATGTAGCAAGCATAAAAGGTTTATAGAACTGGAAAAAAAAAAATGTCCTGCATATATTTCTCAGCTTCCTCATCAGTTTATAACATTTTAAAGAGTCCTCCAAGGCAACCAGAATCCTCTTTTTGCATCTCAGGGCTTCTCCTCAAACTACAGCCTCTATCTCTCTCTCTTTCCCCCTGCTTCTCTCCTTCTCTCTCCCTCCTCTCCTTTGTCTTCTGTAGGCGGTTTCTTCTTTTGACAATGTCTAGCCTACAGATCAGTCCCATATGCTCCTTACATTTCTCTTGCTTGCTCTTTCCTTGGTTTCTAATGCCATAATTCTTTCTGTGGTCTTTCTGTTGTTCTAAGAACTAAAAAGTTCAAGGAAGTAAAAAAAAAATAATCCCTGAGAGTTAAGTCATCCTGTCTTTCTGCCTATGACGGTGAATGGTTGTCTCCTCTAAAGGAAGACTTGTAGGTATAACTCTCCTGTCTCCTTAACACACATCAGGAGAATCATAGTAAAAGAGCATCATAAGACTTCAGAGGACAGGTAGTCTACAGAAAACAAATTGGATTTTGCAGTTTGTACAGCTGTCTTCTAACCACTAGCACTACTTTCTGCAACACCAAGATTTACTGTCTGTCTTCACAAAACTACTACTGTGACCTCTAGTTCATCATCTGGATCCATGGGCCGAGGCCAACCGTATGAGGTTTAACAAGGCCAAGTGCTGGGTCCTGCACTTGGGTCACAACAACCCCAGGCAACGCTACAGGCTTGGGGAAGAGTGACTGGAAAGCTGCCCAGAGGAAAAGGACCTGGGGGTGCTGGTTGACAGCCGGCTGAACGTGAGCCGGCAGTGTGCCCAGGTGGCCAAGAAGGCCAATGGCATCCTGGCCTGTATCAGAAATAGTGTGGCCAGCAGGAGCAGGGAGGTGATCATGCCCCTGTACTCGGCACTGGTGAGGCCGCACCTCGAATACTGTGTTCAGTTTTGGGGCCCTCACTACAAGAAGGACATGGAGGTGCTGGAGCGTGTTCAAAGAAGGACAACGAAGCTGGTGAAGGGCCTGGAGCACAAGTCTTATGAGGAGCGACTGAGGGAGCTGGGGTTGTTTAGTCTGGAGAAGAGGAGGCTGAGGGGAGACCTTATTGCTCTCTACAACTACCTGGAAGGAGGTTGTAGTGAGGTGGGTGTTGGCCTCTTCTGCCAAGTAACTAGCGGTAGGACGAGAGGAAATGGCCTCAAGTTGCGCCAAGGGAGGTTTAGATTGGGCATTAGGAGAAATTTCTTTACTGAAAGAGTGGTCAGGCCTTGGAACAGGCTGCCCAGGGAAGTGGTTGAGTCACGATCCCTGGAAGTATTTAAAAGACGTGTAGATGAGGCGCTTAGGGACATGGTTTAGTGGGTATGGTGGTGTTGGGTTGATGGTTGGACTGGATGATCTTAGAGGTCTTTTCCAACCTTAACAATTCTATGATTCTGTGATCTCTAGTGCAATATAATGCATCAGAAAAGAGTTTATGCAGAAGTTAATAACTGATAATCAGATACATTAAGCCAAGTTGTGGTCTGCAAAGTCACTGAAATTATTATGGTTGGCCTTCACCTGTAAAGACTGGAATTGGTGAAAAAGGGACAGATTTTTAACTATGATAGATTAACATGGGGCCATGGATATCAGCAAAGTAATATTCAACTTCTGTCAGTAAATACTGCTTTTCTGTTTACTGTGTCTCTAAAGAGAGTGGCGAATGAAGATAAAACACAGAGCAGATGTAGCTGTCTGAGAAGAAACCTTTCATTTTCTGTTAAGCCTGCAGAATTTATAATAAATAAAATGGCAGACTACATTTATTGCAGGGTAGTACCATGTCTGGGATCAGAAGTGGATGAGTGATGTGATTAAGAATTCAGCTACTGAACTGGAGCTGTAATAGCTGCTTGAGGGTCTTCCTTTATCTTGTGGAGTTATCATCTGTGCAGCCGGAGAAGAAATGCTCTTCATCTCTTAAACCTGCTGTAAAACAGATCTGACTCTCTGGAAGCTTCCCTGTTTTTGTGATATAGAGTTAGATGTCCAAGCATTGGCCAGATACTGACAGCTACTGAGAAAATGTTATAGGATCCAGACCATTTTGAGTTGGCTGTTTTTTAGTCAGATTAAGTCTGTTAAAACTCTTTACAAAAGAACTATAAAGTATTACAAAACTCAACTGTGCTATCAACTGTGTTGCCAACTGGAAAACACTTGATATCATTCATAACAAATCCTGTGATATTTCCATCACTGTGCCAAATTATTCAAATAAGTACTCCTCTCCTCCCTTGAAGTGGTTTGAGCCACGTACACTGTGATGTAGGAAGTTATTTAACCAATGAGCTGGTTATATCCGTAGGCATTTGAGTCAATGAACAGAGGGCAAAATCATCTGTGTTGAGTCCAGACAATCCACCCAAGGAAAAGGCCTCAGCTGTGGAGTACGATGTATTCTGATCTTGAGGACTTGGGCATGGCAAAGTCCAGAGAGGATATGTTTGATTCAGAGAGTGTAGTATCACTCAGCACCAAGTGAGAGAGTGAAGTATCACTCACTAAGGTATCAAGAAAGGATTGTGCATAATGCAACTTGGGCAATTATCTACAAGGCAAAAGTGGAAGAGACCATAACGAATAAGCCAGTCAGCATGTAAAAAAATTGTAAATGAAGCCTGAGGCATGATGGAGACTCAGTGTAGAGGACAATACTGCTCCTCACAGCAGTTAGCACAGATGAGTTTAGCAAGTCAGTATCTATGAAGAAAGCCCTAATTGTCTTCATTTAAAAACCAAAATCTTAATTTTAAATAATCAATGGGGTACTTGAAGCAGTTTCAGCATTGCTCAACAGCCTGTGTAACTGTTACATGAAATGCATGGCCAAACATTAGCAGTTTCTACATAGCCTTACTCATGGTTGCCCACCATGTCCTCCAATTTGCTTTTAATGGACAATGCCCCACTGTTCAATGCAGCATTGCTTAGCTTAATATAGAAATATTATAGATATATATAATATAAATCTCCTCCCTTTCCATCTTACTAAGTAAGTTGACCTATTGATTTGAAAATTACAGTTACTGCAAGACAGAAGTTTTTTTTCACTGTAGAGTTTGCAAGATTCATGGATCACGTTGGCTATCAAGAGTTGTCACTTTTTGTCCCCTAAGTGTGAATCCTTTTCCCAAATTGCCTGTCACTGGTGATTCAGGACAAAGGAAGATGAAATATTAATGCTTTTCTAGCAAATATAAAACCTGAGTAGTTGCAATGTAACTACAATCACCTGGGTGTCAACAGTGATATTTATTTTCATTCTGTGCTAGAACTGTTAACTTGTAACTGGATCGAGTAACCCTTTATGATAGTGATTTGCTCAGCAAATAAATATCCAGTATGCTGACATTTTTATTAGGTAGCAAGTAGTCATCCAGAAATACTGACTGCTCACTAACTTAGCCAAAGGCTCTGTAACTGCTTCTGCTAGGGATTACATCGTCGCTTTAATACAAGGCAACAGAGGACTCTCAAGGTTAGTCTTGGGATAGCCATAATAACAACAACCATGTATTTTAAGCGCCGTCTCCGAGTTGTTTATTGCCCACTTTTCCACAAAACACAAAGTACCATAGCTAAGAAAGCAATGTGTCCTGGAATTTAAATAGCTTTCTGTAGACACTAGCTTCGTTGTTTCCTACCATAACTGGATTCTTCTGGTTGAAGGTAAAGCTTACTGTCTATGACTTCAGCTCAGCTGTGAACAGCAGTTAACTATCATTGCATTTTCCTTTTGCTTTGCCTTCAGATACAAGCAGCATGCTCCTCACATTGACACAGATCATAGAGTCTCTGTCAGAACTGATAAGCTCAGCATCCAAACTCCTCCTGAGCCATGTGGAATGACATACAAGCCTGTTCGTCCTGTTGGCTGATCTCTAAGAATAGCCGCACCAGTGTCCCTCTTCTGCAGCTGGTCTCTTATTACAGACATGCTCAATCACAGGAAAGACGACTCTTTCTGGAGGATAGATGATAGCATTTCCCTTGACAGGTCTTATTCTCTAAACATATTTTTGATTTTATGATCGTTCTCTACCAAACTGTGAAATGTGGTGGAGTTTATCTGGTATTCTGAGCTGGACTTCAGAGAAGGATGAGTAGGGATGTGGCTGTATTCTGCTTTGCACTGGGGACAAAAAGAAGGAAAAGTGTGTAGGCTACTTTGTCTTCCTTGCAGCTTTTCTTTGTTTAGTTATAACCCTGCTGAGAAGACTTGATTGGCCACAGTAAGGACTGGGTTTATATTTGAGGAAATACTAAAGAAATACCAGCTTGAGCCTCTGACCCGATCCCACCACCAACAAAAAAAACCCTGAGAAAGTGAAATTAAACTTTCTGTTGTTCAGTGAGTTAGTTTTCCCTTGACATGCATGATTCAATTGACTTAACAAACAACAATTTATCAAAGAAAAAAGAAAATAATCAGGAGGGTAGATTGGCAGGGTAACATGCAGTGCCAAACTACTTTTTTCCTGAAGTCCAGTTGTTGACACTGTTCCTCTGCTTTTTTACTGACACTGCTGGTAGGTCACCTGATGGCTTCCCACCTTCTCTGCTAGGACTTCATTTTCAGTTTGAGATGGACAGGTGCCAGATGCAGAGTCTTCTCTTGGCCCAGTTGAAGCTGCCAGTGATCTTTCAGTCAGAGCTGCTCTTGCCCTGCACTAGCTACTCACCATTTCCCTTCTCCTTGCTCTGGTACTACTCTAAGCCAGCCATTGCAGTTCTGCTAGCAGTTTCTGTTTTTCAGCTCTTTGGTAAGAGCATAGGAGCAGCACACAGAGCTATGCTCAGACCTCTTACGTATGGGGGACAGCCACTCCTACCTCTTAGTTTAGAAGAGGCTTAAGTAGATTGTCCTACCATCTCTTCCCTCCGTCTTGGCCTGCACACACAACTACTGGCTTTGTGGCCAGAATCTGCAAGGTGTTTACATAAATTAGGATAACCGCTGACTCTAGGCATATTTAAACATAATTCACTGCCCCAGATACCTATTTTCCAATCTTGTCTCAGCTTCATAATATTTCTCTCCTTTTCCTTTCTGTTGTAAACAGAAAAGCCTCCCAAACAAGATAAAACAGCATGTGTAAATTGAACATTTCAGAGTTGCCCACTGACTTTTTTCATTCATCTCTCCTACACTCTAGATGTAGTCTCAGTATTATAGCACCAATAGAGGGGAATGACAGAGAGGAACAGCTGAGAAAAAGGTGATGTGTTAACTCCTCTTTATAGTCTTTCTCATGCACAGATCAATAAATGGGAAAATACTGGACTCATAAAAATTATGAAGACATTGGGCCAAATCCTAGTCTTAGTACATGAAGAGTTGTGGATTATGAAGCCCAAAGGTGGAGAGCAGGTAGATCCTTCTCCTGAAAACTCTTAGAAGACTAGGGAATGGCTGTTTTGTCTTTGGTATGCCTGGTTTCCTAACCAATGACTGGTATCGCCATTGGACTATCTTCTGAACTTGGCACATCGTGAAAAATACAGCTAGTACAGAGCCATCTCTAGAAGAAAGTGCCTATGTGTTTGCCTCTCTTACTCTCTGTACATAGGCTATGTGTGTGGGTATCATCCCTGTACATGTGTTCAAACTGATGAAATTCTCTATAAAGCAGTCTCTTCCAAAAAATTAGTCTGAAAATATCTTTGAAATCCTTCCTTTTGGATGGTGCTACCTTATGATGTCAGGTACATGAGAGCACCCACAGAAGCCAGGTTTGCAAAATAATTCTTCAAAATTTCTGCAAAGTGTCAAAAGACTGAAGTAATTCACTCAGATCTGCAGTAGGAGAAGTAAAGTAGCACAGCTCAACAGAAAGCCCACCTTAATGCTGTTCATGCTTCAGCCCTTTCCAAAGACTTAAAAATATTGTTATATGCTTTATTGACCATCAGAGGATAGCTAGGCAGTTAGCAGAGCTCACTGTTATTCAGGAGTTGGAATTAAGCATGATTTATTAACATGGCAACACTGTCTTCTGCTGGCCACTGGCAGTAAGAGAGTCAAGTCTTTGGATCCCACCCCATTCCTCTGCATTTCAGGAACACACTTCGAGTGTATTTCCTTGAATTCACAATGAAAATGAAATATTCCCCAAGGAATACCTTCTCTTCCTTCATATCTACATGGTGCATTAATGATGTAGCAATGAAAAGGGGGTAAATGGTTTTTGTTGTTGCTGTTTTGCAGGGTTTTGGCTATTCATTTAGGCAATATATCTTTTTGCTTTCATCTTGAAATAGAGGACAGAAAAGAAATATGATTTATTTTTTGCCCACTTCTTCAAATATAATAACTGGTGGCTGTAACAAACTCCCTGAGGAGCCTTGAGTTTGAGCATCTGCTCCTTACAATCTTTTCACAGAGACAGCCAGAGAGCCTCCTTGGTTACTGTTGTCCACCAGAAGACACTTACGCATCTCCAGACTTGTGTGGTCTGGAACTAAGATCTCTGCTTGGTTCTTTCAAAAGAAAGCTAATAATTTCAAATTGTCCCAAGCTATTATACTTTAAATACTCTAGTAGGTGTGCTGGAGAGTTGGGGTACCTGTGTACTACAACTTAACTTATATTCCATATACTTGAGTAAGGCATGTATTGTTATTACTTACCTAGCTTGAAATTACTCTTAACATCATATTAAGGTAAATGCAAATAAAAACGTTTATTTGGAACTTCTAGAATAGATGATGTAATTACAAACTTTAGTGGCTCTTGCTTGAGACCTCAGTGATCAAAAAATAGCAACCTCAGGATGATAAAAGGCATAGGGCGTTTAATCCTTATTGCTTTTTTCTGGGCATACTTGAACAGTGATTAAAAAAGAATAAATTTGCAATACTTCCATGTTTTTTTCGTATCTTAGGCAAAACTGAAAAATTTAAATAAGAGAATATGGCTCTCAAGTGTCTTTTTGGCATTGCATTTGTTATGTTTCTTTCATTTATCAGGACTGGCATTGTGCAGAGCTGGGAGATCCATGCCTTGGTCTCAGAGTGACAGATCATATTTTATCTTTGAGTGGATGGTGAAATTGCCCAATTGTTTCTGAGAGAACATAAGTGTAGGGGTAGAATAAAAGGACCCAGAGGGCCAAATTCTGCACAGACTAACACCTGTTTGCCTTAGGGATTTAAATTAAGACAGAATTTCTTTCTTGAGCTAAATTCATCTCTCTTATGTGCAAGAAACTTTCACTTAGGCAATTTTGAGTTATGCAGATCTAGCAAAACAAAATATGGCTTTTTGAGAAGAAATGCCAAGTTTTATTTAATTTGAAACCCCACTGACTTCATTTGTGCTACATACAAGTAAAGGAAGGCATTTTTAAACCCAGAAACTTATTGGTGCATGCATTATGATTTGGAATACGTACACACTGTCACTAGTTCTTCCAAAGGAAGATTTTCTCAACCACTTCACCAGAACGTAATTCAATGGATTATGGCTATAAATGGCTCAGCTTTAAAAACTTCCGTGCTGTTAGAAAGAATAAAAGCAAATGAGGAAACTGTATCTAGACCAGAAGTAATGGTGGACTGAGTTTTACTTGGAAAAATGGAAAGGATGAATTTACTTCCCTAGTTCAGAGAGTTCTCTGAACTAAAATATTTGAATGGGTCCTACTGTGTCACTTTTCAAACATCCTTTTGAATCGAACTAAGTTAAGAGACAATTGCAAACAAAGACTGCAATGAAATGCCAAATCGTGAGATTTTTTAAAAACTGATCAGCGTTCAGGAACTGTGAAGTCTAGTCTCTAATAATTTAACATTGGTCCTACACACTCTGGGCTTTTGCAGGACAATTGGGTTCCTCCATTAGTCCATTAAAAGCTGCTCTCATCCTAAAAGGTATCAAAAAGTTGTACTGTGGTGCTGAAAATAAGTAGTGCTCTCCTGTTTCTAAAGGCTGACTGAACTGCCAGATACTTGAGTAGCGTAGGGGTTCAGAAAAAGTGCTGGTAACAAACATGCACATCTGCTTCTAGGTATACTCTGGTGGAATTCAGTGGGCTTGATTAAAGAGTTTTTAGTCATATTTGGGCAGCTATTCAAAGTCCGGAAAGGGAAGATGACTTTATAAGTAGTTTAAATGAAGCTAGCGATAAGGCTGTGAACATGTGCCCATCTCCTGGAAAGAGACAATAGGGTAAAATGGGTGTAAGAGAGACAGAGACCTTTGTTCATATATTAAATCTTACTCCCTAACCTCCTTCTGTTATAGGAACTACGAGGAGGTGTTGAGTTCAGTACATACTTTTGGCAGCCAGTGATTGGTGTCCTGTAAGTCCTTTGGATAAATACCGTAGCTCCAGTAAGCCCTGCCTAGCTGCATGTGCCTGGGATTCTTTCTGAAGCAGAAGTACCATGAAGCAGCATGCTATAGGAGAAATATGGTCAGTCCAGTCTCCCAGTGGGCAGCCTTTTTGATCCTGGGCTCTGAACTGCTGCTGTATCACATCAGAATGCAATTTGCCCCACAAACACAACGGTCTTCTTGCCCAAGAAGAGGAAGGAGTGGATGTAACCTTTACACTCTTGGTTGCAACATGCCTTCTAAAAAGGAAAAGTACACACACAGTTAAACTACGCTTTCATTCTTCCAAATTCTGAACTTTGCCCAAAACTTAGTTGTTGCTTGAGAGGCCAGCCAGGCCACTAGGCAGCCTGCGAATGTCAGGTAAATTGGCAAGCTCTCCAACAAAAAAGGCAACATTCACAATGCTCGTGATAACATGATTGTATCGAATCATCCAGTTCATTGTTTGAGATACTTAAATTAGTTTGTAGAATTTGTACTGAAAGAGAATTAAGCCCTGAGAGTTCAATGGAAGAGAAGTTGCTTTGCTGTAGTTTTCCCTTTGCAGATCAGTTCTAAGAAAAAAAAAGCCTCCTAGTCGAACAACATTGCTAAAATTATTTTCTATTTTGAGCGTGTGTTTAAGCTAATCCTTTTGTTCCATTCAGAGCTCATCCGGTGATGCAGTGCTCCCTTTTTTAGTTCTCAGAATTGTTGCCCATAGCTAATCTACGCTTATATCTAAGCCTTTAGAGTTTATACCCCTTTACATGGACACCTCTGAATTCAATCGACTGAACTGGAATTTGTGAAAGTCTAAATGAATGGAATGAACAAGGCGCTGATGGTAAGGCATCTTGTAGGACATGCAGCTAGCAGGAAAGCGTGAAGCGTTCACAAAGAGTACGTGAGGTCATCTCTGTTTTAATTTGTGCTGTAGCCCTCCAGGGTTTGGGCCTCTATGTTAGGAGAGACAAACTCTCTCAGATCTGACTAAGTCTTCCTTACACCCCTTAAAACAACATTTTGCTCCTTTCAAAGGGGGTAACTAGCATCATCTCCAAATTACTCTGATCTGGTCTTGATTGCTATACCTAAAACATAAAAATGCATTTAAGACAAAAAAAAAGTACATATTTTTTGATTTGGGGCTAGATTCTTCTCTTATATGACTACTCTCTTTCCATCTATTATGTAAGATCAGTGCTTAAAATTACCTCTCCAAGGGATACTTTCATTTCTCAACTGCTCCGTACGACCCCACTGTTCCAGCCTGTGTGGCCTTAGCTCCTGGCTACAACCTACAGTGTTTCACCATTTATCCCTCTTACTACACTGTCAACTAAAATGGAAAGACAGAACAACCTCTGGGTTATGATTCTTTTACTGTTCTCTCCAGGTGTTGACTTTGCTTCCTATCCAGCCCATGTGGCAGCTCAGAGCAACACAATCTCAGCTTGTAGGAATAAGCACAATAACCGTATGTTTCCAAGAATGTCTATGTTTTGGGATCACTGAAAGGATCAACAGCGATGAAAACAGTGTTTCGTTGCCCTTATGATTTTGCTGTATGAGGGTAATACTAAAGGCATCTGTAAAAGTGCATATCATGCTGCACTAGCCACCAATTTTCTCATGTATTACAAATTCTCTACAACTTTTGGGATTTCCCAGTTAATTTTTAAGTCATCTGGAGCTATTTCCAGAGTGCAGAAGCCTGTCCCTCAATCAGTCCCCATAAGTCTTGAAGGCTTTTATATTTCTCCAATTTCCAAATTTTTTTAATACATCATTGCACTGCTTTTGTAGCACCACAAAACCTCCAACCCCTGCCGGCCGAGGCTAGCGACTTGGCACGGGCCCAGGATCTGCCACAGGTAGAGAGATACACTCCATTTTAGCAATACTGCCAGTTTCAAACCTCTTATGTCAAAGACTATGGGCAACTCAGATGATAACTGAATGCACAATCCTAGTCCATGCACAATCTGTTTTGGGCCGGGACAGGCAATGGGAGCAGTGTTAGTTATTCCCCTGGCTGCTCTTTTGTTAGCAAGGGCATGCTGACCTTCTTATTCTGTGGGGTCTTCTTATATTATCCAGAAATTCTCTAAAGCAGCTGAAGTCCTCCCTGGATGGGCTTCCAAAGAGTTTTTATGGGAAAGCTTGTCTTTGTCATTACATTTCTTTCCAGTTGAGACCCACCTCAGTAATTTCTCTCACTGGTCCTGTCAACAGTCTACATACAGCTGTCAGCTGAAATTGTACCACAGCAGAAAAACAAGAGCCAGCAACATGCACAAAGGGCTACCTTCTTGTCATCTGAGGTTGTCTGATATAGACACGGCCACCAAGACTGTGCTTACTTGAGGTCAGATCAGGAATGAAGACCATCTGTTTGTATTGAGTGATGTTTAAACTATAGCCTTCAGAACATCATCTGTGTTAGGACAAATGAGTGATATGGACAATAACAATAGCTTTAGAAAAATGTAAAAGTAGCTAGGGGTAAGCCTTTTGGAAATGAATCAGGTTCTTATGGTAAGCATAAGAGGAAAAAGGGATCAATTTAGGCCTTCCTGTCTAAAGGTTTTGGTATTAATACTAGTGTATTTTACCAAGGGATGCCCTAGGGAACATTGTACTCAAATTGTGAAAAGCTATAGCTTATGCTAGATACAGCACTTCATGTGCTCATTATGATACATCCTTTTCTGTTACTAAAAAGTTTTAAAAATAAGCAAACAAACAAATTGAGACTACACATCTGTAATGTCATGAAAGATACAGAGGAAATGCAGCACTGAAGATTCAGTTCAAGTTGAATCATTGATATCTATTTAAATTAGTGCAGAAAAGATATTTTTTCTTTAATGCATAGTGACTAAATGTATACAGATAATAACTGCATGATTAAAAGTCTCAAAAATGGATATTTAAAATCCCATGCTTCACAAATGTATCAACACGGGAATTTTTAAAAACTCCTTAAGAAGTTTTAATAGTAATAATGTTCAGTAGGAACACTTGGAGAAACAGAAATGATAGTTAAGTGCCTGAAAAGGATCTTCACATCATATCCTGAAATAAGCCCAGTATCTTAAAACTGGTATCTGTTTGTATGCACATAATTAGATGCCTATGCATGGAAGTAAGAGAATAGGTACATTTGTTTTATTTTGTGGTTCAATATGGCAAGGATGCATTGAGAAGTGATCTTTTCCTTTCCTTCATATAGGTTTTAGACTATTTTGCATCTAATTTATTGTAAATTACAGTGAGTTATTATTTAACATCCACTGACACTACCCATTCATCCACTATATCTGCTTTGGCTGGTGCTATCAGCTGCCATTGTTTTTACTGCTGCTATACATACTATAAAGATCTTTCACTCTTCAAAAAATAGCTCTGTTTTGGATCTCCAAGAGGTAGAAAAATGCTTTTACAACAGTTACTGATGTCTGTTTCAGCATGTACATAATATCTAGCCTCACAGAATTTCTTCCTTTACTAGTGAAGACACTGTTTAAAAATATAGATAAATTTGATGAGATTAGATTTTCCTGCCTTGGAGTAAAAGTTCTGTAGAAATTAAAGATGGAATAATTTGTATTTTTTCCCCCAGAAAAGATTCCCTCCAGTTTTGAACTGGACTACAAAGTCAAATCAGACTCCTAAAAATAATAATATTCAGTGCACATATTGACAAAACCAGAGAATCACATAATACAAAAGCAGTGCTCGGAGAACTCAAAGAGACGCTAACATAGGACCATAAAATATTAGAATTTGAAAATGTGTGAAATGATCCCTCCCCATGCTGTTTTTTTTTCCCCAGAAAAAGTAGACACCTCCACTTGCGTACCCTTTTTCTGCCTGGTAGGATCTGGAGGCAGAAAAAACATATTCTGCATCAGGATATTTATTTGCATGTCTTCTCTCCTCCATTCCTCTTCAACATGGCACATGAATTTTTGAACATTTTCCACTGTACTGCCCACCACTGGTGATTTTATCATAATAATGATTACATGAGCGGGTGCAGTTTGCTCTTCTCATGTTCATCTGTTTCAGGCACGTGTTCCTTAAAATACATCTTAACTAACCATTTATTTTTGAGGTATATTAATATCTTTTGTAGGGTCAAATATATAATCTTTTTTCCATTTTGGAAGAAGTTGTCCAGGTATAATGGGAATTTTTTCCCCCAAATATTTTTGCTAGGGTTGCAACATAGGCCCTGATGCAATTGTTCTGAGTATTTAATGGAAAAAATAAATAGCTCAATGCTACAGAATCACAGATAAGAGAAGAGAGACAAAATTCGAAATTCAGAACTGATAAAATAATAAATACTGTTTTTGGTGAGATTATGGGTACTAAAAAAACCAAAGCAAACAAAATGAAAACAAACAAACAAACAAAAACTCCTAAGAAACCAAACTCCAATGGCCAGTCCTATTGTTATGTGGTCAATGGGAAGACTCCAACTGATTTCAGTGGAAGGGAATGAAACATCATTTCAGTGAACTTTTAAGACTTTAATAGTTTAGATAGTTCTCTTCCTTCAGCCTCATCACTGCTGAGCCCATCTCTGGATAAGCCAAGAGGCCTTACGGGCCCAGGGGTGGCGGCTCTCTGGCCGTGCTCAGGCTTTGCATCAGGCATTTCAGAAATATGTTACTGAGACACACATGGAAAAATCTTCCAGCAGCTGAACACCGAGGCAAAAGAAAATTATGGTTTCACAGAAACTTAGTGTCTGAAGAAACAACTGTGTGTGATTCCTGTTGGCAGGGTATGATGCTCTGACCCTGAAGCCAATGGATCTTCTGTCATTTACTTCAGGGTGTGCAGGACCAAAGAGGTGGTCTGAGCTGGAGTCTGGTCCTTGTCCTGATCCACTGGTTTGTAAGAGTTATGTGATGACTGATGGGGAATTTCTCTGGTGGAGGGACAGCGCAGCATTGCTCATTTGTGTTCCCATTTGTGTGCCCCTTCTTTACTGTCCCTCTCTGCTCTATCTCTTGCAAGCTGCGGCGTGGTCTCCCTGCGGTGGGTGTCCACAATGTCTTCCCCAAGGCTGGTCTTGTGCTGTAAGCCTGTCCACAAGTCCATGGGTGCAGTGAGAGCATGCAGAGCTTGGTGGGATAATGCAACACCAGGCAGGCCAGGAGGTCTGACCTCCACCCACCAGGACGATGGTGCTGTGGATGGGCGATGCACAGCAAGCAGAGCACGCTGTGCTGACGGCCTCGCCAGGGTCTCCTCTTTCCAGTGGTGTGCCACAGCTTCACTAGTTCTCGTGTACACGCATTTTCTCCTCTTCTTCATTTGTAACTGTTCTGATCAAAAGGACTATGAAAAGGCCTACTGATGGTATCTTTTAACAGAATAGATCAGCACATCTTCCAGACCTGAAACTGGTCATGCTTAATCAATGCATTTTAATTTTAGGTTCATCCTTTAGATTAGAAAAAGGAGTTATTTATAACTTTTGTATAAAATCCATATGTTTTTATCTCAGTCAGAGAAGAGTATTTTGCTCTTAATGGAGATTACTGGAGTTTTTGACTGGAGTAATTTGAACTCTTTTTTAGAAGAATAAGGCAATATAAACATACAGACATGAAAAGGCAAATAGACGCAGTTTGTCCTGTCCTGCAGAAAACGCTGCAGGCAAACGATCACAGTGGCAAAGTGGGAGTGACTGAGTCCAGCAGCCCCTCTTTGAATTCAGTGAGATCTACTTAGGAAGACGTTTCAAATACTTTTTCCTCTTAGTTTGTTTAGGGTTTTTTTTGTCAGATGACGAAGATCTCAGCTATACGCTCAGCTTTCTCTTGGTGCTGGCGATTTCACTGCCTATTTCAGGCTCTAGCATGACAACGTCACTTCTGCATGGTTTCAGGAGAGCTGAAGTAAACACTCCCATGCAGTGCTCTGAGAGCCCACATAGAGTGGCTCATGCTCATTCTGCCAACAGAGCTGTTTCATCCCAGACACTATATTGTCTGCATAAATAAACTGTAACAGGAATTCATCCACCAGCCATTCGTCAGAGATTTTATTTCTATTTTTGCAGCTTGCAGTAATTATTTCCTCATAGGGAAGCTGATTCCGCTTATATGGACTTTTCTTAAGATGGAGCATCTTCTCTGTACTTTTCTTATACTTGTTGTAAAGAAAGATTATTCATCTCTAAATTTATAGCATCTAGACATGTTCCCACTTGCAGCACCCAGACAGACAGTTATTCATTTAGCTCTTCTCAACACCCATTTTAAAAAAATCACTAATTCCTTTTTGAAAGCGACTAGAGTCTTTATTTTCCATCATACTTAGCACCATCTTCTTGATCTTACGACATTACAAATTCATGGTTTTTTGCCAAAATTCAGGTGCCTATTTGGACTTGTTTGCTCTCTTATGTAAATGCTAATATTACCATGTTTGTGACCAAAGTCTAATAAACTCCCATAAAATAAAGTATTAATTCGTCAAATTAGGAAGCTTGTAACATGAACATATGTAAATGCTAATGTCTTTAGTTAATAGAACCTCATAAAGCTTATGTGATAAAACTTGTTTCTGGGCTTTGCCTTCAAACTTCATGAGATTAATCAGTGCTGATAATTTCTTGAAGATAAATTGTCCTCCATTGACAAGCTGATACTGCAGAGCTTTCAGGCTTTTTCTGTGTGGGGAAGATGAAAACTTTGAGTTGAAGGGGGAACATGCCAAGGTCTCACTTTCTGTGCACCACGACCTTTTAGCTCACTGTTCTGGTGGAAGGCGTAAAAGATAGCTGGTAATAAATACATATGGGGGTGAAAAGGCTCACTACAGTGGGAAGAAGTAAGTGAAGGCAGGTTCTCATTGCATCAGGTCCGACCAGGTCTAAATCTGACCTCTGATTTCTCTGCTTTGCATAGAGGAGTTCAACATGTAGTACTCACACCCATGTTTGTACCTGTCATCAGAGAAAAAGTGATGGTCCTCAGTTCTGCTGTCCCTGGGGTCACAGAGCCTCCTTTGGACTCCTGACACATGGCCCGCCAGGGTTAATTTCAGATTGTTCTAAGTGATGGCACGAGCCTTTCTGTCACACAGCTGGCCTGGAGTCTGGCAGCGCAAAGCCAGGAACAGTGACATCACTGAGGAGGGACACTGACCTCACTGAGGAGGAACAGTGATCTCCCTGAGGACAAACAGTCCGAAGCAGGGCAGCTTGGTGACCATGGCAGGTTCTGTCAACAGTCCAGTAATCACTGGGCAAAAGCAGGGCAGCAAGTCAGGTCTAATGTCAGTCTAGGACCAGTCAGCAGATCAGGGTCAGGGAGGGCAGCTAAGGACAGGCCTACCCAATGACATAGTTCGGGCTGCAGCAAAGGCCTGTGAGTACATGGAGCCCCCCAACCATGGCGGGAGGACCAATGGAGGCCAGTCAGGGCCAGTAAGGCCTGTTGGTGTGCCCAGGGTCCCAGCAGCTGTGTGCGGTGCTCAGTTGGGGACATGAGCTTGAGTCCTTGACTGCAAAGGAGCAGTTTGTGAGGCTGAAGAGGGAAAATAGATCTTTAGTTTGTGATCTCAGATACTGTTGACTGAAGTTCAGTTTTTAAGTCATTTGATCTCGAGTCCTTGATGTTAAGCCGATGGGTGAGTGAGGAGAAAACAAAGCTTTGTGAAATCAGACACCCTTGCCTTGCTCATCTCTACCAGATCACTGGTGCGTGCCAGTATCTGCCCTCTGGTCAGCAAAACCTTCTCTCCCAGGAGGCCTGGTGCTGCCTTCACAGGCTAGTGCTGTCATCCATGGCTTCGTCAGACCCCTGGCTACCAGAACCATCTTGCTATCTGAGTCTTGACTTTCATCTTCTTCTTGCGATGACCAATCTTTTGAAATGCATTTGGAAATTAAGGTGGAGGGACAGAAAAAGGAAAAAAAAAAAGAAATAAGAAAGATAAAAATGGGGACGGAAAAAAATGATCAGGGAAACTAGGATCTCGGTTTCCTCCTGCTAGACACTAACAAAAAGCTTTTGAAGTGTTAGACCACATATTTTCAGACGTGCCTGGGATCACTCTTTACTGAAACTGCTGATCACCTGCTTTTTAGCTGTGAGGTTGACTCTTATGCTGAATGCCTGTTCTGCCAAATCCAATCGTCAAGGCAAAATACTTCACTTGCTGTAGTTAAATCTCATGATTTTTTAAGCCTGTCTCCTGATTTTTGGAGCCTGACTCATGGTTTCTGTGGAAAACTTCGGCTTGGCAAATGCTGAAAGCAGTGGGAGTATTTGCAGCTTGAAGGCACTGTTCAGCGAGAGGAAGGGTGGAGGAATCTGCCCCTCAGCAATTAGTAGAATCGCTTTCGACGAAAGGACGTGTCATTTGGTAGGTTATTTTAGCATGCTGTACAGATGCAGATTATTTTTTAGAATTTTTAATTGGTGATACCATAGCAACTTTATACAATGAAAAACAGTCCAGGCCAGATTGTGCCTGACAACCACCCGCCTGTTTGGGGGTGGCATAAAGCTGAACCGACCCAGGAGGACTTTGAGAGGTTCTTGATGCTCTGAGTCTTGGTGTGGAAGGCAGTCAGATAGGTGAAATGGGTTCCTAACCCCACAGCTAGAGGGACAGGTCCATACCCTTGTTTCCCTACAGGCCTTCTTGCGTCCTTTGGGATTGGTCAAGATGTCGCAGCTAAAACCCTGAGATGCCAAAAAATGATTTAAATTCCAGGGTTCTGATAGATTTTTTTCCCTCTGTGAATCAGAGATAGGAGAGTGTCTGAAGAAGTATTGCAGGGCAGAAATACATGTATCAGATTGCTTTGTTTCTTAGGCCTACTAATGCTGCCGCGCTCAATAGTTTTTTTTCAGTTATCAGTGAGAACTAGGCTTTTCCTCTGTGCATCCATCTGAAACATTGTCTACCCTTTTGGGGCTAAAAATCTAGATGGGACATGTTCAGTGCTGGCTCCGCTTCCCGTGGTGTCAGTCTGATAGTGAGGGGCAGAGAAGAGTGTCACCAGGTCCCATGATGTAGGTCCTTTGGTGTTCTCTCCTTAGCCAGAGGACTGTTTTTCATACTTCAGGTGCAAGTAGATCTCAAGTGAGATAAAGAGGCCATATTCAACTCCGTGTAGTATTGTGCTTTCATGCATGAGGTCTTCGCCTTTCCATCATGTCTAAGGCATGTATATGTATCTATGTATGTATATGACTGTGAGATGTTTTGAAGTCAGTGATAGAAATGAAAATGGACTGTGCTGACTGGGTGAGTAGGCTAAGGACCAGCGTGAAGAGGCTAAATGTATGATGTGGACAGATGGATGTAAGCATGAGGCAGTATATGAAAGCAGAGGATCTTGGCTAAAATATGGAGAATAGATAGATCATGAGAGCATTGTGGTTCCCAGCCCACCTAGGGAAGATGGAGAGCAGACAATGACTTTCATTGAGAAACAGTGATGGGAAAAAAGAGACTTGGGGAGGCAGGGGGCTTTCAGAGGAAAGTAAGATATGATCCTGACACTGTGATAGGTAGTTAGGATAAGAGAGGATCAAAGCAGCACCGTGTATGTGCTGTTTATTGTGGACACATATTACAGCAAAGACTGTCTCTTAGTGGATTTAGGCTTTATCTGGAGACAAAATTCAACATGTGATTAAATTGCCAAACTTGTGGAGAACGGTGACTCTTGGGAAGGAAGATAGTAATGAGAGAGAGATTTTACAAACTGTGCAGAAGCTTGAATGGAAAAAAATGA
Organism: Calonectris borealis; assembly: GCF_964195595.1. Taxonomy (NCBI): domain Eukaryota; kingdom Metazoa; phylum Chordata; class Aves; order Procellariiformes; family Procellariidae; genus Calonectris; species Calonectris borealis. The sequence continues at coordinate 68,246,386 of NC_134313.1, read as the reverse complement.
AACTGATCCAGGTAGTGGATCAGTTTCAGTTCATGAAGAAAGTACCTGACATCAGTTCACTTACATGAGGAAAGTACCTGACAAACACAGATTTCCCCCATTCTGTATGGAAGAAAAAGGAAAGGCGTGGAAAAAAGGTCACTCATTCACCTTGATAATACCAGACTTCCTTCTGCAAGGTCTCCAGCAGCCCTCTGTTGTACACAAACATGTGTATGGGAAAGGAGCTTGAAGGAAGAGCAAGTCCAACACTTGGGAGCTGTCTGCTTCATTCCCAATGTAGATTCATAAAAAAGCTAACACAGAACATGACTGTGCTAAATACTTATGCTCAAACATTTTCCTACCCTTGTGGGTAGTCCTATGTCCCTGGTCATCCCCTAGAGATATGCACAAATTGGCTTCAAAAATACAGCAGGAGAGGAATGTTGCTGAGTATCCTTTCATTCAAACCACTTCCCATGGGATTTTCAATGGAAGAAAGCAATTTGACTGTGGGAAATTAAACATTCTTGAAGCTATGAGCAGAATTTATCATGAGCTAATGCTATAGCAGTAGAAAAACACCTGAAAATATCCCCAGGGGTCTTCTAATAACATTTTTTTCTTTGAAGATGGAAGAATATACTGTGTCTGCATGTTATTATTCATCTATAAGAATTTAGCATTAATTATCAATTTAAAGAAATCTATCAAGGACTAATTGGATGTATTTTTGTTAGTTTCCGCTGCCTATGAAAATGAAGTTCTACATTTTGAATAGTGGTCTATGAATCATGGAAGTGTTTCTTTTTTAATTAGGGAGATATTAAATACTGATCCCTGTTCTGCTAATGTGGTCAATGAATACATCACGGCTGGAAAGTTACGTTTTAAAAGTATGGTGGTGGTCACCTATTTTTTTGAACACATTCATAATAATGAGCTGAGTTTTTCTTTCAACATTAAATTGCTTTTAATGAGAAGCTAAATAGCAAATAAATACCATGGAGCCAAAGCTTATGTATTTACTTCTGCATAATGCTGTGCTCTCCAAATCCCTTCTCTGCTTTATTAAACCTTTATTAAACCGTTCCCCTTTCCAAGTAATCTTAGTTTGGTTGAAATCTTTATATCAGTTTATGATAAAAGATTATCAGAATGTTACCATTTTTTGAAGAACGGCATCACTTCATCTTTCATAAATACTAATTAAACAATTCAGGCTTACATCAGTGCCAAGATTCATGTCAGCAGTTAGTGCAACTTGTTGTTGTAAGATTAGTTCTGACACATTCCTTCCAGCGCAGCAAGCAGTGGGATCCTGTGCAGCACTGGGAAGAAATCATCTCTCTAGAGACTGCCGGTAGGTATCCAATAGGAAGGAAGACTGCTTTCTTTAACAGATTAAAAACTCTCTGCTGACATACTCCCTAACTGAATCATCTCGAACTGTAAGTCTCACCACGCAGGAGGAACGAACGTATCACTCATCACCCAGTCTTCTCCCTTTACGACACTGTTAGGCCATTTGTATTATAGCATCTATGCACTGTGCCCGATGCATGGCTGTGGGGCTGGCTTAAGGAGCCTTCTCTAGTCTGGTCAGGGATCATTCACAACTGCAATAATTGGCAATGATTTCTTGACTACAAGAACATCGAATGAGGCTTGCTCCTTTGAGCAATTACTTGCTGTGAAAGAGATGTAAGGGAGAGAAATGACCTTATTCTGTTCAGCTGGCATGTACACTGCTGATTCAGGGGCATTCACTGGGCTCTGCTTAAAGGGGTACTGATAGAGGTGTCAGTGTCTAAATGTTACCATTTGAGTTAGCTGAGATATCATTACTTCAGTCCCCAATACAAAACTAAGTAGAAAAGATGAGCTGAAAAGCTAAAAATACACTTTAAACTAAGCACACATAGTTTCAGCAAATACAATGAGAATTTGGGAAGTATGCCGTCTCGTGCACCTGGCAGAATTCGTTGCATGGTCTTTGTCCAATACAGAAATGTTATGCCAACATGCAAACACTGGTATCTTAAGAGCTGTGTAAAATGTTGCATCTCCTTAGTAGAGCTCGTCTTCAAAAGAATTGCTTTAATTGTTCAGATTTGCAGGGGTTCTGTTACAATGCCTTTTGGGTATCATTTCATTTCACTGTGAATGCTTGTGAAGTTGTAGAGTATGGTGACAGGGAGATAAAGACAGACAATGCTTCAATGCAATACAGAGACTGCTTGCCCAGCAGTGCACTGTGAACCAGTATTCTGTCTTGTTTCACAACACGTTAAGACCCAGATTTTTCAGAACAATGTAAGCATTTGTGTGTCCAGTTGACATACGCAGTTGCCATGAATGTGTGTGCGCAACTATAATAAAATGTAAATGTAAGGGACGGAATACATATCTGGTGGCCTGTGTGCCTAAAGCAATTCAGTGAGTAGTGCACTCACTCAAAATTGGATTTTAACCATATTGCAGTTCTGAAAACCAGTCTAGCCTGAAAACTTGGATCCTCACAAGAACTGAGGCATACAGTGGCATTGCTGTTTATGCTACATATTTTTCTCTCTTTTTAATTTAATTTTTCCTAATGAAGTACCATTTATTTTTTAAAAGACAGTGCATATCCACTATCGGAAGGTTATTAAATAGGTAAGCCTTCTGTATCCTCCTGTTTGCTGCACTGACTTGAAGTGAGTATGTGAAGCTTTGCTCTCAGTTTGGGTAGCTAATGACGAGTTTGCACCTCAGCATTAATCTGAAGAAGAAAATCATTATGATACAAAGTGGTCTCACTGATCCAGGAATGGCATCAGATTATACCATACTAGAAGGTGCATTTAGACCCTGTAATCTGTAATCAAGTGCTACTTGGAATCAAGTGTATCATTCAGATACTGTCTTTGGCCATTTGTCTAAATACACACTGGAAAATAAGCAGTTAAGATCAAATGCCAAGATATGTGTCTTTCAGGTGGTATGTGTGTGGTGCTGTTCTGAGCATGCTAGTGCATGGAAAAGACGTATAAACATGAGAGATGACAGAACAATTTTTAATTTCTGTCTTCATCATATACTGAACATCAAGTGGGAGACCAAAGCATCTTTACAGAAAGCAAAGCTGTGAAGCGTGATGGTACTTTTTGGCTTTATCACATGCGCTGCATAAATGACAGATTAGTCCAAGCAGTATCTTATTTGAAGAACCTAAGTCTGCACAACTGCTAGTAGGCTGAGCCAGATTTGGGCTCATAGATAGATGCATGAAAGCCTTGAGTTTTCTAAACATCCCAGACTGGAGGGTGCTTCTTAGCAACAGCTCATGAAGTGAGCAGAGATACAGTGGTCCTGGCTGGGTGCATCCATCATCATCTTTGTCATTATTCATCCAAAATGGAGGAATGTTGAGATATTCTTTGCTGATTTTAAATCTGCAAATGTGGAAGAAAGCTATATCACAAACAAGTCCTGTTTTTTTTGCTGAAAAATTCTGAATTCTTACCCTAAAGAGAACTTTCCATTATTAAATAGAGCAGAAATGGGCTTCTTTATGAACTTCAGGGGGACCACAGCTATACAATATGACTTTTTTAGAAAAGGTCTCAAATATTATCACAAAGGGCACCTGGGTAGTTTTTTTTTAAGGTAGAGAGAAATAATTTTAGTCTATTCCCAGTTGATACTAAGACTCAAGTCAAGACCTCATACTGCATTAGCACATGTGGCACTGCAACTGGAGACAAAGGCAATTGGGGGCACATTTTTAAGCTCCGTAAGAATTATTCAGAGATTTTAATTTGTTTGTTTCTTTGATTTATTTACTCTCAGGTCGGCATATTGTAGCTTAGACAGCACGTCTTTACGTGCAGAATAATATCCCAAGCATATGGGAGGGAGGGTGCTAAGAAAGGCTCTTCTATCAAAGGAAAAGGGCATAAAAAAGAGAAATTAGTCTCATTAATATATAGGAAAGAGGTGGGAAAATTAATGATGACTCAGAAATTGCTGAAATGAAGTTTGAAGTTTCTTCCTTCAGGCATTTTTAAGTTGTGAATGTATAAACATTTTGTGTAGAACATATGGAAGAAACGAAGCTTTTATTTCCACTTGCATAACTCAAAACTGTTGAGTTTATAGGAAAGGAAAGGAAAAGGGAAAAAGGAAAAAGGAGAAAGGGAAAAGGAAAAGAAAAAAGCAAATTTGGCTGAGACCAAGCATGAAACATTTACATTCAAAAGAAATACTTTTTGTTTTGTTTTGTTTTGGTAGATTATTTTAGAAGGAGTTGCGAGTAACTGAGAAGGGGAATCTGAATGGGAAGCAGAATGCCACCTTCACAGATAACCAACTACACATACACACAGATAGAAGATATTTTATGCATGTGAGTTCCTTAATTTAAACTTAAGAAGTATGATTTACTCTGTCCTTATGCTTAAATTAACTGCAATTTCAAATGCATAATGTACATATACTATAATATTGGGGATGGTAATATCAGAGCGGTTTTTAAAGTGTATACCACTGTTTAGTCTGTTCGCTATATTGGTATATGATAGGTATTCAGGCTGTTGAGTGTTACTGAAAGCTGACAAAATAACTGGACTTCCACCAGAAAGAAATAATTAATTCTTTCCCCAAAGCAGAGATTGTTGTTAACTATTCTAGAACAGCAACTGTTAAAGCATTCAGTCTCAGAGATATTCTAATGAAGACAGAAGGTTTACATAGGCTTGGCTAGTCCCCATGGTAACAGCCTTTCTACTGGGTTACCATAGGAATCGTCAAAGCCTTTGTAAGCCTCCCTTAATAGAGCATATATGCTTTCCAGGCAGACTGGAATATCTGCTAGAGGATACACCTCCTGTTGTTAAATATAAATATAAACAGATTTTGTTTTGGAGTGGTACTCATCTCTGTTTAACTAGCTGTGCTACTCTTTACGTTAGAGTTATATTAAACATTGGAGTCACCTGTGATATAGGAAAATGTGTGAGAGCTGCATGGTTTTATGAACAAGACAACCCATATACATTTGTACCTAACCTGCAGGGAACTGCAAGCAAAAATACTGTTCTATACAGCACTTCCGACATAGCCCAAACATTGCGGTACATTGCCCTTTCACCTTCCTGTGGATGTTGCAGAGCTTTAGTCATTCTGAAGCTTTGCTGGACAGAAGTTATACAACAGGAAACAAACAAGCAAGAAATGGAGCCAAAGGAAACAAACAGAAACCCCATCTGAATGAAACAAGCAGAAAGCAAGCCAGTGAGTGACTTCAGCTCTGTAAGTCTTTCAAGACAGTTGCTGTTTTGAACTTCTAAATAATGCTCCTTGAAACTATTACCTGGGCACAGTAGTAGTAGTTTCTTGGATAACTAGTCAGGAGTTGCAGTTTCACGTCCTTGATCGTGAGGCTTTGCAGTTTGGTGGAGAACTGCAGGTTGTGAGGGAACCATGCACCTACTTGCTGGTCTTGTCATTGTGGGCTTCATTTTATTCAAAAGACCTTTACAAATGAAAAATTTTAATATCATTTTGGTTCTGTTTAAGCTCCCAGGATTAACACAGTGTTCTCCATACAGAGGAATGACATTAGTAAGACGACTTGTTAGGAATCTAGCCAACATCTTCAGGGCTTGTTATTTTTCCAAACAAATGTAGCTAGCTACAAGGCTTTCTACTGTAAAGCTGACAGCATCATAATGCTTTTATATTCTACTTTCCAGTTGGCTAAATTTCATTATACAGTTTGGGGTTATAAATCAGTGGAGCTGAATTGAAGGACATGGTCTTACAGGACAACACTAGCAGAGAATTTGGCCCTTGACTTCCAGTTACCAAGATACCAGCTTCTACATGTAAAGATCTCTATGAAAAACAGTAGGATTACCTACATGCTTTGGTTAGACATGTGCTTCCTTGTCTTACCAGAGAAGGAATTCTGACTGGAGAAAACAAAGGTTTTGGAATTACCTGAAAATGTGTTTATTTTAAAATGGATAATTGGAACTGCAGATGTGAAAATTGCTATATATTGTGGTAAGTTTATCCAGATGGTATGGCAAGGCATACATCATACATTACGCCTTTCCAGAGCTGGTAAAAAGGCAATATATTTTTCCAGAAAAATATTTGAATGAAGCCAGAAACATCATTGGTTTCACAAGTAACAGAGGTGTCACTATTAAGGACATTTTTTGGACACCCTAGCCCAAAGACGATCTCTCTAGATACCCAAAAGCAGACAGTGAAAATCTGAGGATAGCAGTCATCCAGAATTGATTGCCGGGAAAGGGAATGAGAAAACAGATAAGATTTGTAGAAGAGTTAATAAGGGATTCTTCTGTGCATTGATAATTTAAAGGCTGCTTTAACTGTCCTCTGCCAGTTATGAGTTGCCCTCACACAGAAATTGATCCCATATTTTTGGTTCCATTTTAGGAACTGACAGAAGTCACAAAGATGGTATCTGGAGCAGCAAGAGAAGCAGGATTATGTAGGGTATGACAGTATCAGTGCTCTCCAATGTGCTCTCCCACTAAAAATGTAGAATGCTTACTATTTTTGGAGCTCTGACTTTCCTAGCCGTGCATTGTCTTGTCAGAGAGGATAGTTGCAGGACTACCTGAAATGAAGGTCTAAAAATAAAGCCATGACTAATTCGTTGTATGGTTCAACTAGTTACGTGTCCACCAAATAGAAAAATGCAGCTTTAATTTCAGGCATTTTGTTCTTTCACCATGAGAACAAAGAGGATGATGTGGCCCAGATAACATTCCTTAACTCACTATTATTATACAGCTTCTAAAAAGCCCTATAAAAATGGCTCTACCTGTAGGCTTTCTGTAAGAGTGCACTCAGTATGTAAACTGCCCCTATTTGTCCCACTCTTTGCCATTGAAAAGTTTTTACTGGCTTCGTGTTGTAGAAACTGTCACTGAAACTTTTTGGAGGTGAGAAACACATGTGACTCATGTTTTGAGACTGTGTGGCTGCAATTTTTCCCAAGTGTTGTGAAGAAACTGCTGCACTCACTGCAGCTTCCCAATGAAACAGCCAGTATATTTTATATGTTTTTATGTTTGCATAAGAAATCACTGACAATCAAATTGTATGCTTGCGCAAAACATGGCACAAGAACAATTTGCCTGGCCTGCAGGGCATACACCACATCTGCTCCATTACTGAAGGTGATAAAGTGGGTGGGGGTAAGCTGAACATATTTGGCAATTTTATGCCAACAGGAGCTCATTCTAAACTCTACTTGGAGACTACCTGCTGACAGATGCACTGTCTTTCTCAATGGGCAAGAAATTGCGCATAGCATTTCCATTCTGGTGTCTGCCTCTATCTGCCCTTGGTCCCACTTGTATCCCCACCCCTTTGTCTCCTCCCCATCTTGTGTTTCCTCTTTTGTCCTGCAGAGTCAGCAGTCTGGATCAGACCTTACAAAGGGATGGAACATGCTTCACTCTCTAGTTCTTTCCCTGGTGTGTTTTTTGCAGCAGATGTTTCCATCTGTGTACCTTGCTTTCCGTTCCTCATGAATATGAGTATACATATGCAGCATATTGCGTTATCTTTGTCTTTCCCATCTGGCCATTCTCAGGCATGTATAAATGCATTTACTTACACAGACATGTTTGCTGTAAAGCCAGGCCAGTGGGGGCACCTGTCCTAGGCACCAAAAGTAAAGGGAAGGCAAATGTACTCGGGTCTCTTTGGCTCCTGTTGCTGTCTGTTCTGCTCAGGCTAAGGACTGAGGTAACAGAGTGGTGCCATGGCTGAATACAGGCTGTTTGGAAGGACGGGCTGGCAAGGCGAGGATGGGAAGTTGCCCTTCGTGTGAAAGAGCAGTGGGAATGCATGGACTCTGCCTTGGGACGGATCATGAGCTAGTCAAGAGCTTAGGGGTTTGGATTAGAGGACAGAGAGATGTGGGCAATGTTGCAGTGAGTGTCTGCTACAGACCGCCTGTCAGGAAGAAGTAGATGATGCCTTCTTCAGACAACAGGAAGAAGCCTTATGTTCACAGGCCCTGGTGCTCACAGAGAAACTTTAACCACCACAATATCTGCTGGAGGGGCAACAGAGAAGGGCACAAATGATCCAGGAGGTTTCTGGACTGCATTAATGACAGCTTTCTAACACAGGTGATTGAGGAGATGACAAGGGGAGGCACGCTGCTGTACCTCATACAAGAAAGAACTGGTTGAGGATGTAAAGCTCAGGGGCAGCTTCTTCTCAGTGGTTCCCAGTGAAAGGACAAGAGGCAATGGGCACAAATTGTAATACAAGAAATTCCATTTAAGCACAAGAAAATATTTGGGTTTTTTACTGTGAGGGTGGTCAAACACTGGAACAGGTTGCCAAGATAGGTTATGGAGTCTCCATCTTTGGAGATATACAAAACCTGACCGGACACAGCTGTGAGCAACCTGCTGTAATTGACTCTGCTTTGAGCAGGGAGGGTAGACTAGATGATCTGAAGAGGTCCCTTCCAGCCTCAACTGTTCTGTGATTCTAATTTTGTAATGTAAGAGAGGCAGTAGAAAGACTCAGATGAGGACGGAGGAGAAAAGGAAAAATGGGGATTGTATTGGATCCAGCACCGCAGTAGAAGGAAGCACGATTTGAAAGTAAAAGCAGAAAGGCAGCAAAACAGGAAAAAGCAAGAATGTCCTAGCCTACGGCCCACCCTTTCGAAGCAATGAGACATTAGCTAGCAGCTCTTTTCCAGAGGGAAATGTGCATACCTGGGTTGGAAGGAGGTAATGAGGAGGTGCCAGCCCAGGTACAGTACTGTTCTGCTGTCTGCGTTGTGTGCTGTCCTCAGTAGATGATTCTTGTTCACCACATGGTTCATCACATGCCATGTGTGCTGTATGGACTGGTAGAACTTCATGTTTCTTCCCTGCTCCCCATGCCTCTCTCTTGCTTTGGAACTACTGTGAACTTACAGCCCTGTGCTGGCACCTCCTCTCCTCATCATGACCCGACAGCATTGTCCAGCTGCCCCCAGCAACTGCTGGACTGCAGAGGCACTGAGTAGCCACGGGTGGTACAGCACTAGAGGGAACTTACTCCCTTTGCTTCTGTGCCTGCACACACCTCTTCAGACTGGTATGACAGTGACTTTTTGCCATCTTAAAGACTATGTATTCTGTTGCTGTTGGCTGGATGTGTCAGGCCTGAGCTGTTTAATGTTTAACTTGAGGGAGAACATGTCTTAAACAAAGAAAAACAAAAACCAGCTGAACATGATTATATCCCTGTTTGGAAAAGCCTGGGCAACCATCCCTAGGGTAACGAGGAAAAGAGGTCACTGAAGAAATACTGCAACCTACAGCATGAATGGGAGGAGGGTTGAGGTGTCTGAAGCGTAGGAGCTGTTGACAAGGAAAACTGGGGACTTTTTAAAGGAAAGAGAAATCGTGTCAAGGAATTTCTGCCCGCTGCGTCACAGGTACCTTTCTGAAAAAAGCTAAAGCACTGCCACAAGAATGGGCTCAAGGGGGACACCAGCAGTTGCAACTTGCACACCTAGGGGAAGTGATTAGCATTAGATGCAGTTAAAGAAACTACATAGTGTTTTTCTTGCTGGAAGTGAAACTCTAACGCCAAGAATAAGTAAAAAGGCAGGGAAATAGCTTGGTAGTAGGTCTAAAAACTCAGAAGATTTAACACCTGGAGAACAAGGGGAAGACTCCAACCGTCAAGACAGCAGCACAGAACTGAAAGTTGAAAGGAAGGGAGGTCTAGGGTCTTTTTAGTTCATTCAGTTTTGTTTGTCTAAGATATTTCAGCAGCTGAACAGCCTGTAGAGCAGCCTTGAGTGTAAATGTGCATGTCTCTTTTGATTTTTGTGGAAGTGTTCAAATGAATACATGCACTCCTATACTCGATTGGGATGCATGCTTGAAATCATCATTCCTTCATTCAGTTAATTCTTAAAGTATTCTTTAAGTATTAAGAAATTACATATAGAAAATACCAAGAAAGAATACCAAAGAAATACCAAGGAAGAAAAATGGATATATATGCTATGAGAGAAGGCCTAAGCTGTTACAGTTAAGCTGTAGGCCAAGCTCTAGCGTAAAGAGGCAGAGTACTGTGGGTGCCAAAGGAGCTGTTGAACGGAACTGCGCCAGCAAAGACAGTGGAGAGTTTACCCTGTACGTACAAAGATGATCTTTCTTTCTGCCCACAGTTAGTCTGTTAACAGCTTTCAAGATCACAGTAGACATGAGGAAGAAACAATTTCAAAAGATCCCAGAAATGCTGAGTTGACAGCAAGGAAGTGAATGTTTATGAGAAACATTTATGAAAATATTAACTTTTGGCAATGTAGGCATCCCTTTTAAGCTGAATGGGAGGGGTGGGGTTTAAAATCATAAGGAACCCCTTAAAAATTCATGCCAAGATACAGCCTAATGGGAGCAACAGAGTAAAAAATATTTATTTTATTATTAGTTAGTCAAATAATGAAGCCCTAGTGAAATATTTTTCTCCGTTTTTTTCTCTATGCTGGAAATACTGAATGAGCAAGGAAAATTAAAATCAGAAATAACGACTTAAGGAAAAAAGTCTGCAATCCCTGTCTGTACCAGGGACTAAGTATGTATGGACTGTATATATTTAGTGTGTATGATGGTTGGAAAATTTCTTTTCCAGAGGAGGAAAATATTACTAAGAGCTGTAGAAGATTCTGACATTGTCATTTCAACCTCTGCCTTTTTCTTATCCCTTCCAGGTTTATAGATGTTACTTTTCTTCATTTTTCTATCCTAATACTGATATGTAGTGCTGGCATTGCAGAGTGGAGGTTTAAGAGACAATGTTGGACAAAACAAGAACACTATAGGTTATTCATTGTAAAGACAATACAAAGAAGTTGAGACTATTTAGCTCTCATATTTTGGAAAAGATAAAAAAAAAGGCCATGCTCTTTTGAAGGACTGCTTTGTAATTTTTCATATACATATGCATATAATTTTCCAGATGCGTGCTCTTTTGCCCTGAGCAGAATTGCCACATGTCTGACGCTGTGAGCCTGAGGATAAGGCAGCAAAAACCCCACCAAAGGCTACACCTTGTAGCAATCATTTTGTGTCGTAACTTGTTACATGTTGTAAAAGACTTTCTGTAAATTCTTATTTTTCTAACACATTTAAGTTAAGTTTTTAACTTAAATGTTTTAGAGTTCTTGTGCATTCACATATATCTTATTATCTTGATACTTCATTACCTGTACTATTCATGTTTTGTATGACATTGCTCTGCTAAACCTCATTTGTGCACATGCCCCCCATACCCCCACTGCAAAGGATTCTGTTGAGATCCCCACCAACTAGGAAGCATTTAAAACTGCTTTTTAGTTTTAATAGATGGTTTCACTATATGTTATAGTCCTTGAGCATTTTGAATGATTCACTCAAAAACTGACTTAGAAGAATGGGAAATCAGAGATCATTTTAGTGTCTAAAATCAATTACTTCTGAGATTTGTGAGTGCAAATTATGGTTATGGGCTTTGAGATTGAAATGATTACCTTCTACCTCCTGAGCAAAAATCAATAAAATTAATTTTAATTGGTGATTTTGCTACCATGTAGGAAGAAGAATATGAGTAAATGGAGGAAAAAGATCTAGAACTGAATTTTTCAAAACTAGACTGATACATTGATCATGCTGTCACCAACCGTTGCTAAATATAAACATTCACTTCTTCAATTTTAGGTTTACCAGCATTAAAGAAACACATTAAAAAGTCATGTGCACTTCAGCATCTGGTAGGCCGTGTTTTTATGTTTCAGAATAATATTCCTCACAATACAATCATAATAAAGCTACATCTCGTATAACTGGTAGACATTTTGTGTCTTTACCGGTCTTGGATATGCAATATTGCACCCAATCTTATTATTTAGCACTAAAATACTGTGGGCTGAGTCTGCTTTATATTTTTGTTCCTTTCTATAATTCTGGTTGTGTAAAAGAGCCTTGAAAGTGGCTGCAGATTTGGCAGGGGCTTTCATAGACGTGGCAGTCTTGATGAGTTCATAATGACTTATAGTGCCCAATATGAGAATGATGCAAAGCAGAAGACAGTGGTTCATTGTCATTTCCTACACTTGCCTCTGCTCATGCAATGTGGCTGTGAAACATTTTCATATTGACCATATTGTGTTTTGCTTGCATTTTGCAGTCATCTTCCACATGTGTAAATGGAGCAACAAGTGCAAGATTCCTGCATTTTCAAAATTCAATCTTTTCCACAGATGAAATTGTAAAATATAATAAGATCATAAAGGAAATAGCAAAATGTGATGACAGTAAGGGTACACACGTAGACAAAAAATAATGTGTGCGTATGTTTTTTATGATATTACACATTACATATGCACACACACTTTTTGTCACAAACCCAGTTCTTTTGAGGTGAAGAGGACCTCAGACACAGATAGTTGTAGAAGTAGAAGTAGAAATGACTAAAACATGTGCTTAAATGCAGGCTTGGCATAGCACCATGAAATAAATTCATGAATGCTGTTCATAATAGCTTGTTGCAATTAGAGATTGGATTTAACTGTGATGAGTGACATGACCAGATGACATCAGGGGAAAATAAAAGCTGTTTTGTCAATACTCTTGTTTTCTATCTTGCTACTTGCCATTATAAAGTCAATATTAAGTCCGAAGTTTCCACCTAATAGGAGACAAGATTGTATGCCTCTTACCTGTGCAGTCTCTGAAACCTGTATCTTAGATATAACCATGTGTTTGTTTTATTCAGAATATTTACATGTAGTGGTCACCACTGTATATTCAGTTCTTCCTGTCATCTCTGTTGAGATCTGTGGATCTGTAGAGGCTCTTTTGCTTGAATAAACTGGTGTACTTCATGCAAAATTATACATAACTGAACCAAAACAACACGTTTTGCTTTAGTTTCCTGTTTGGGTTCGGCTGTGACTAAAGTTTTCTGCTCGTGACAGAGTTCATTATGTGTAAATGGTATATACTGTGTATATGTACCTTCAGTCTTACAGCTTCTGGGGACTCTCCTTTCTGATGTGGTCATATAATAGTCTAAAATTTACTAGCAACAAAGCATTTAAGAGTTCAGACAAGTGTGAAGTGAATCTGCTAAAGAGATTCCCTGTGAACATTTACCATTCAATTTTCAATGGTGTGCTGCAGGAACCTTTGTTTCTAGGGGTAAAGGCAGAGATCTTTACAGCAAGTCATCCTAGAAAGGGAGATGGGGAGAAAACCAGAAGTTTTCTTTGATGAGTTGAATGAATAGGAATGGAGGGCAGCACTTTCTCGTCTATTTTTTTAAACTTTATTAATCTAAAATGATTAAAATGAAAACAATGCAATAAGTTTCAAAAGTAGATCACCTTTCAAATAGTAATGTGAATATAAAAATCAATAGCAGCAAATTTTGTAAATCATGGTAAAACATATGTGATGCTTTAACATGTTTAACTGAAGCCTGATGTGCATCAGCAAGCTTTCACAGTTAATTCATGTCATTCTGGTAGCACACTTTGAGACTGTTTTCGAACATTTTTAAAGATAATGGTTTAAAACCACCCCATTAATTCCATTATGTTTTTCCCCATGGATTAGTTTTATTACATGATGAATATCCAAAATCTTCCATGTAATCATGCAATAATATTAAATGACCTAGGACTAGGTGCTACTTCCAGGTATGGTCTGGAGCAAAAACAATGGATAAAAATGTTGTCTCAGGGGAAGCACAGGGATAAACTGTCCATCTGAGACACCCCTCTGGGAACAGTTTCGTCCTTATTCTACCTTTGTGATAGCAATATAGTAATGTTATCCCACCTTAAAAAGGTCAGCATTCTCAATAGACATCTTGTCAGCTCAACAGGTTGTGTGCCTGTATGGTGGGTTGCCTGGGACAGAGTAATGATTCCATGCACTTGTCAGTGGACGGGGCTCAGAAGTTTTGAGCAGAATGTTTCTCAGTGAGAAAATGCCAATTAATTCAGTTGTAAATGTTCTGTGGGAATGTGTCAGGATTGACTATACTTTGTTTGTTTTGCTTTCAATCAAAACAAAGCTTTTTGATAACATTTTTTATAATCTTGTCATGACAGAATATTTGAATGTTTCATTTTGGAGCAACATTTCATTCAGGATTGTGTTTGATATTATAAATTAGTCAAAAATAAAAAAGTCAGAATTAAAACTTGACCTTAAGTGAATTTTAAAAATGTCCTAGGCGAAACATTTACTTTGCTTCAATTTAGAAAGGGGGAAATGTTAAAATGTCAGAGTTTTCCAGGAAACAAAAATTCTACTTTCAGAAAAGTATCTGACAGAAGTCCATCATTCATCATTTAAAAAGGAAAGTTTTACAGTTTTCAAAACAAATTAAATATATGGCTAAATGAACAAAAATTGCTTAAAAATAATATTCTGCAGTCATCTTAATTTTGAAAGATTAAAAAAGTAATTGGATTTTTTATTTATTAAGTTGCTTAAAAAAGTTTTCTGAATGTCCAAACCAATATTTGAACGTTTGAGTCCTGTCACTGGGCACTACTGAGAACAGTCTGGCTCTTCTTCATTCACTCCCATCAGGTATCTACACACCTTGATGAGATCCCCCTGAGTCTTCTCTTCTCCAGGCAGAAGAGTCTCAAGCTCTCCTCATATGAGATGCTCCAGTCCCTTAATCATCTCTGTAGCCCTTCAGTGGACTTGTTCCAGTAAGTTCATCTCTCTCCTGTACTGTTGGAGCCCAGAACTGGACACAGTATTTCAGATATGGCGTCATCAGTGTTGAGTAGATAGAAAGGGTCACCTCCTTCAACCTGCTAGCAACACTCTTCCTCATGCAGCCCTAAATGCTGTTGGTCGCCTTTGCTGTGATAGTGTATTGCTGGCTTGCATTCAACTTGTTGTCCACTGGGACCCCAAAGTCTTTCTCTACCAGAGCTGCTTTCCAGAAAGTCAGCCCCCAGTGTTTACTGGTGCATAGGTTTATTCCTCCCCATGGGCAGGACTTCACATTTCCCTTTATTGAACTTCATCAGATTCCTCTCTGCCCAGTTCCCCATCTTGTTGAAGTCACTTCTCCCAGTTTTGTATCATCTCTGAACTTGCTGAGGGTTCATTCTGCCCCATCTTCTAGCTCCTTAATGAAGAGGTTAAACAATATTGACCCCAGTATTGACTCCTGGGGTACACCACTAGTGACTCGCCTCCAACTGGACTTTGTGCCACTGATCACAACCCTCTGGGCTTGGCTGTTCAGCCACTTTCAAACCACCTCACTCTCCGCTTATCTAACCCATACTATGTCAGCTTGTCCATGAGGTTGTTATAGGAGACTCTGTCAAAGGCCTTAATAAAGTTGAGGTAAACATCATTCATTACTCTTTCCATCATCTGGCAAGGTAGTCATTTCATTGTTGGAGGCTATCATCTGGTTGGTTAAGCATGACCAGGTAAATCTACACTGACTACTTCTGATCACCTTCTTGTCCTTCATGTGTTTGGAAATGGTTTCCAGGATTAGTTGCTCTGGGGGAGCGAAGTGAGGCTGACCAGCCTATAGTTCCCCGGATCTTCCTTCTTGTCCTTGAAATTACATTTGATTTCTTTGAAGATAGGAGTGACGATTGCTTTCTTTCATATTTTCTTTGCTTCCACATAATCCCTTTTGCCATGAACAGACACTTAGTATTCCCACGTTCATTCATTCCCTTACCAGATGCACAGGCAATGCTTTGGATTTCCTTGACATACACACAGTTGTTGAGGGCTCCTGCTCAAAGCAGCAGGGAGGCTACGAAGCAGAACACTCAGATAGGGCCTTGGAAGAGTGTTTTTCTTCATCCTACCTGTTTTTGAGGTATATCTAGAACTTATTTCAATTCTGTTACAGACAAGAGAAGGAGACCCAGAGATGCAGGGCTTCATTTGTTCCTCTTTAAAAAGCAAAGAGAGTTCCCCCGCTTTGGTGGCAGAGGTAAATTACAATTCTGGAAGCATTTTCTTGCTACTTCTGATTGTGGCTGCTTCTCCGGCTGGGACTGCCAGGAGATTGAACATCTTAGAAACAGTCTGATGAAGGAATAAGGTGTGAAAGAGTTTGGATACATGAGCTACTAAAATAAACTGCCTCAAACATCCTACTGTTTTCCAGATCAAGGAGTACGCTGGACCTGTATTGTCTTCCTGGTTGGGCTTTAAGAAGTACACTAATAAAACTGACTTTAACTAGATCCTATAATGTAACCGTTCTGTCAGGAGTTCAGTGACATATGTAGCCCCAAAACAACAAGGGTATTTTATTTCTGATAGACATAGGTAGAGAGTTTGTTGCTTCATTTAGTATTTTCACCTACATGTTGGCTCTGAACCAATGTCAGCAATTTGGCTGAGGCTGAAGTCTTTGTCAATGATAGGAAATAATATGAACCACCTTGAAGCTGTAGAAAACTCATGCTCATGTGGAAACTTGTAAACATGCAGAACCAGAACATCAAGGAAATATCTGGATACAACTGTAGAGATAAAAGAAGGACATCAAAAGCCAGAAATGTGTCCAGTAACAGTGAGACATAATTTGATGGTAATTCTTATTTAAATGCTTGTTGGAAGATTAAGAAAGAAGAAAATAAGTTGAAAATAGAATTGTGTTCTTCTAGAGACCACCAGGCTAGATCAGAATAATAAAATATCCTGGATCAACTCATCTGGTACTCAAAACCACATAGTTCTTTTACCCACATGGAAATTTTAAATATGCAGACATCTGCTGGGTAACAAACATTCAAACTTGGTTCATTAAAGTGCAGTTCTACTCTTTAAAGTGGATATGTGAGAATGACATCGAGGACCTCCATGTTTGTTGTCTCTCAAAGATCACTCTATCAGATTGTTTCTGCTTACTGGTTAAAACATGTTTTTTTAACATCAGTCCACAAACTTAACCTTATTTCCTCAAGGTAATCCGAGTTTTCTGCTTATTAGGCATTGCGATGAGACTTTTCTCCCCATGATACCTTTGTGGCCGGAACTGTAGACAGTTCTAAGTAATCAGAAAGCAGAAGACAAAGCTGTTGGTGAGGCAGAAGGAGAAACAAAAGCAATTTCTCACTTGGCCTTGCTGTCTTTGATCCTCTGGGCCTCACTTTCTCTGTACCCTTAGCAACTCTGATCAACATGAGCAATGGAGGGGACATGACTGAAACAGCCCCTTTGCCTGTTGTCTTGGGAAGAAGCTGATTTCTTGTCTCCTCCTTCTAGAACTCACAGCCTGAGCCTAATAGTATGAAAAGCTGCCACGAGCTACGGATTTGTGGAGAACAGTTACACAGTTTGAGGAAGAGAGATGTTTGATAATGAAAAAATCTTAATTCTAAACTACAGACCTGAATTAGATTTTAAGAAGAAGGTGCTCAGAAGTGAACCATGGAGAAACCTCAATGTTGACATATGATGAGGAAAATGAATTAAAATCAAGGGGCTTACTCCTGATTCTACTGTGCACTCTGCTTGTCAATGTAATCAGCTAGTCAGGTCCTCTGTCTGTCCAAGATAGGTAGAAGGCTGAAAAATGCAGGTGGGAAATCACAAGAGGAGATTCTGCATGGAGAAGCTCACAACAAAATTGGAGCAAATCTGTTAACTTGGAGGGAACAGGGAGGGAGAGAGAAAGAAAACATCTAAACCAGAGTAGCCCTCTTTTAGGGTTGCACAAGGCCACTTTCTAGAAGTACATATCACTCTAGTAAACATGCAGTTGCTACTAGTGTATATAAAATTAACAAGTAAAAAAGTGCTAGAATCTATCCTCAAACTTGGATTGCAAGAAGTAGTATAGTGTCCAGGTAAATAATTTTCCTCTCTTGTTAGAATAGTACACTCAGCCCCAACAGCATACCTGTATCTGACTTCTTGTCCTCTTAAAGTGTGGTTTCTGTAGCCCTGTTCCCACAGAGAACAGTGTTTTCTGCTGGAATTAGTGCTACAGATGGCTTCAGGAAGCATCTGTCCCCAGAGCCCTGTTACATAGCTACCATGGGTGCATAATTCTCTGTATGTTATGAATACATACCCTGCTCTGTATTTATCACCTTCAGAAGAATAGTCAGCTAATCTGAATTATAAAGATTTTATGTACTTGTGTACTTTTTGGCCCCCAATATGTATGCCCAGTTATTGCTCCCATCAGTCAAAATAGGTATACAAGACACATATTTAAAAGATGATGTTTGTGAAATCCTCGCTTATCACCCCAGATCACATTTTTGATATATGAAGTTGTATGATTTTTGTACAATCCAAGAACAGCTCTTAAATGTTTTAAAATATGATTACATTATATTGCAGTATCAAAGAGAAACCTTTCTGTTGGGATATATTCCAGCAGTCTCCTTCCTTCCAGAAGGCAGCAGCCACTCCCTGGATCATTATTGAAGGAGTTACAAGGACCTGAATTTTCCCTTTAGGAAATTAGCAGTAAATAGAAGGAAGTAAACTAGTCCTTATTCATCTGTACAATATCAGAGATGCTCTGCATCATTTATTTTACAGGTTATTACAAGGCCATCTCTTATATCTGCTGATACATTTCTGAAATGTGTGTAGTACAACATTTGTGGATATTACTATCAATAAAATCTAATTTAACAACATAAGCTTGTCCTACAAAGGTAGGTAAACAGCAGATTTCTAAGCCCAATCACCCTAGTAAAAGATGATTTTGCTTTCGCTCCTTCCTTACTGTGAATTATGAAAGAGTCTGCAATTTTATGGTGTGCCCATTCTTTTCTTTGTCCCCTTTTTAGATATGATGGACTCACAGTAGAGAAGGCTTGCACAGCCAAGGAGTCTGCTCTCTGTAGGCTTCTTTTATTTGTTGCAGAAATTGGAAGATACGTAAGAAATGACCCCGGTGACTGTGGGAGCGTGGAAGACAAAGGTTCCTCTAAGACAGTTGGATACTATTCAGATAATTGAATTCTATTCGTTGTAGACATGCAAGAATTCCATAAACCAAATGTTTTATGCATGATCACTTGAAAGTTGTTCTGCCACCACTTTACACTCTTGTTTGCGAATGGGACGGAATCAACAAGATCCTAATGTTGGATACATGAAATGCTATATATATCACCAAGTGCTCTTAAAAATATGAGTACAAGGCATCTCAAAATGGACATCCACCTTTACTGAACGTTTTTTTCTTTAATTGCGCTTTGTTTCTGCTGTCCTACTGTAAATTGGGGATAGTCAACTCTGCCTTTTCACAGGAAGGCTGCAAAGATAAATTAGTTGACATTTTCAAACATTAACTTCCACTCAGAAGCTATAGTGGTGAATACCATTAGCGACCTTACAGAAAAATTAATTTCAAAATGTTGTAGATTTCCTCACTGACTGACTGACTGACTGAATACCCACTGGTTGACTTTGGAACTGAGGTAGAAATTCTGAAGAATATTTGGTACAAAATTCATTAGTTCACTCACTCACTGTTATATGAAAGCACAATGGAACTTGGTTAAAGTTACACAGCAATTTTAATTCTGACATTACTTCTAAAAATTTTACTTTGCAAATTTATTATTCTCTTAATGCAGCTTTTTGGTGTTCTATAGCACAACACAAACATTTTACTAAAGCTTTCTATGCAGGAATGTATAATGTATTATGTGTAGTAACTGGCTTTTTTTTCTTACTTCAATTACACTTATTAACAATGACAACTAATACTGTCATGTTCTTGAGGTCACATCCTGAAATGCCATGTGGCCATTCCCTCCTAGAAAAATGTGTTTATTGTGGATCATCATCAACTTCTGCAATGCACATGTAAAATACCCTTGGCATAGTTTTGCCAATGTGTATGCAAGATGTTGTTTCCATAAACTTTAGCATGAATAGAAGTTTGTAAGCAGTTTACTTTTAAGAAAAAATATAAAACAATTTACAATTTAAAGATCTAATGTGTTAAAGCAAACAAAAAGAAAAGAGAACTGAAGTGATTTAATGAAAAAACAAACAGAAACTTTACCTTCAGTTTTCTTTTGCTCACCTGACATACAGAATCATATATTCCACAGAGAAATAATTCTACCTATGTCTTGTACCATCTTTGTTCATCAAGTACAGCCCTCTTTATGACTCCAGTTCAACAGGGTACTCGGGACACAGTAACTTTTAATAAGCAAGGAAACCAGTCGACTTTAATGAGGTCACTCATGGATGTAAAATCAAGTATGTGCCTAAACACTGTGCTCTGCCCATTTAGCGAACACATACACACAGTGCTTCATTAATATACAAAATTTCGGTTAAATATAAAGTGGAACAGCTATTGTACACTTGCATTCTGATCAGAAGAGGTAAAATTGCAAAATCTCATATGTAAAGTATAGAATATAGGAAGATAACTAAATTAATATTCTATTTGTAACAAATCTCATCCCTCAGGGTGACTTAGTATTGGACCTTTGCATCTGAAAAGAAGAGGGATACATTGAGCTAAAGCTGAATCTGCTTTTTAAGAACAATATTGATTCCACTCTCACCCATTCTCAAGAGTTTGCTTTCAGCCTTGAGGAATACACCACCTTTCAAATCCAATAAGGTAGTTTTTCCACTGTTGCATTTTGTGTCTCAGTATCTTATACACTGCAAAACAGATGCAGAAGGTAGGAAGGATCTTTTTTTTTTCTAGAGAAATACTATCATGACACAAAAAATCATATAGATTTCATTTGTACACCAGGTGAAATTTCTAGCATGCAGAAAACGGAATTGAAATTTTCCGTGCTGCCATTACATTGCCAGGGGCACAAAGATAGCTCTGTTACACCTGTGTGTCCTGTGTTGCTTCTGGCATGTCCCTTGCTGTAAAGCCCATAAACTCCCCTTCAGTGCTGTTTTATGGAGATATGCTTTAGCTTAGCTCTGTTTTTGTGTTCCACCAACTGGCTTCCCTGTCAGGATTTTCTTTGAAATTGAACCAATTTTTTTTTTTTTTTTTTATGGATAATGTTAAAGGCAATAAATAGTTGAACTCTGGCAAATCTTAGCATTTATTAGAAATACATCCCATTCAATATCAGCATTTTTCTAAAGGAATATGTACCTGTGGCGGATTTCCACATTTTATCCAATGTCCCAACACTGCAGCTTCTGACATATCACCAGTGCCTTGGTCCTCTGTTACAACTTTCTTCAGATGTAAGGTTTTCGGCTGTAATCTTTTTTACTGACTCTTTTGCTACTTTGAGATGTGATGTGTTACATTTCTCTTCCTGAGGAAGTATTTTTTAATAATTTTTTTATGGTGTGGGTTTGTTTAGCAGCTCTTGAAACTGTTTACCCATTACCTGCTTTATTTCTTGTCTATTTGAGAAGTCTTTCCTTGCTCATCCTAGGATGGCCCTAAAGTTGCCTGCTGAGATCTTATTAAGCTGATAAAGTTTTACTACTTCTCTACCAGTAACCACATCAATATGCTAAAAAGTACTATATACATTCTTCTTTTTGTCTCTTCTCATGCTGCTTTTCACTGCTCTCTATCTTTTGTTACATATAGAATTTTTGACTGTTCTTGTCCTTTCTGGAGGTATTTTGGAGAAATTAATTTTTCTTTGTTTTGTTTTCTTTCTTTCTTTCACTTCATTCTGCTTATTCTTACTTTTCCAGATTTCTATGTGGCTGGTATTAAAACTAGATACTATTGTGACAGGTGTTTTGTTGCTGCCACATGAAGAAAGGTTCATGATATAGAAACAATGTCTTTTGGTGGACCTAGATTTTAGCACCTAAACACTGTTCTTGAGGCTAATTTGAATTTGTCGCTCATATGTCTTGCCTGTTAGCCTTATACTGGCCTTCAAGGATTTTTTCTCGAGTTAGATATCTGTTATTGTCAGAGTCTGCAGGCCTGAACAACAGTGAGTGGACAACCAACCAACCATGAACTCAGAATCTGCCATAACATGCAAAATACATGACTGAATGTCCAAATTCTAGTGGAGGCTGATCATCCAGTAACATAATCTTGGCACATAACTGTATCATTGCAGATACAGTTTTGCAGCTGAATCCAGACATGTATTTATGAAGTCTGTTTTCATTTTTAATACTTTCTGAGGGCTGTGATTTGAAGGACAGTGTTTACAAATTGCAGTGTTTATTACTATGTTTGTTAGGCTTTACAACTCCCCTCCCCTCCCCTCGCCTCCCCTCCCCTCGCCTCCCCTCGCCTCCCCTCCCCTCCCCTCCCCTCGCCTCGCCTCCCCTCCCCTCGCCTCGCCTCCCCTCGCCTCCCCTCGCCTCCCCTCCCCTCCTCTCGCCTCGCCTCCCCTCCCCTCACCTCCCCTCGCCTCGCCTCGCCTCCCCTTCCCTTCCCTTCCCTTCCCTTCCCTTCCCTTCCCTTCCCTTCCCTTCCCTTCCCTTCCCTTCCCTTCCCTTCCCTTCCCTTCCCTTCCCTTCCCTTCCCTTCCCTTCCCTTCCCTTCCCTTCCCTTCCCTTCCCTTCCCTTCCCTTCCCTTCCCTTCCCTTCCCTTCCCTTCCCTTCCCTTCCCTTCCCTTCCCTTCCCTTCCCTTTTCCCTAGTGTGGGGAAAGTAACTGATTTCAACAAAATCTAGGAAGGTGAGGATGTAATTTTCCTTCATGAAAGCCACAAAACACATTAGTGTGGCTTATCTCAGCTGACGTGCTTTACATTTGCAAGGAATAATTTTCTAGTACACTTTTTGGTTTTGAGAAGAGACTTGTTAGTATATAATTTTCCCAGATTTTCATATTTCACATTTTCATATTGTTCACAAGCTTAAACCCCTGCTTTATCCCAGTGTTCTACTTCTGCTACAGTACCTGTTTTAACGGTATTGCTACTTCATTACTAAATCTTGTCAGTTGTTTCCTCTGTGAATTGATAGTTTCTTGTCATGTATTTAATTGCTGTTTAATTCTTAAGTTTTTTTCCAACCACTTTATGATGTCCCCTTTCTTTTGTTAATTGCTTTGTAATGAGAATCATGTAGAAGAAAATATAAAGGTCATCATGCAGTTGGAAGAATATTCTTGACACATCTTGACCCCATTTATGACCACTGGAATGTTGCCATTTGCTTCAAGGATGGTGCAGACAGTGTCTTGAGGGTAATGTTCCTCTATCATCATTGCAGCATGAGTACACCTTCAAGTCAAAAGATTAATATCCGATATGTGTGGTTTCTTATTGTCTCAAATAGCTACAATCAAAAAACAGGCTCTAAATAGGTGCATTTTACTGTACTGTATGTTCTACAAATTCTGGTTGTTGTGAGCTAAGAGTGAGTTTTTAGTGTTTGGCTGGCTGTCCGTAAATTCCCATTTATTTAAGCTCATGAGTAGATAGTTTTGTTGATGGTGAGCAGCAAAGCCACCTAAGGGCAGCTGAAGCCTGTGAGGGAAAAACATTCTTCTAGATATCCCAGGATAAGATCAGTCAAAGCCTGGAAGAGATTCACAAAAGCCCCAGTTTTCAAAACGGACATCAGTTTTCAGAAAGAGCTCGGTATATATTGCCTTGCACGACCAAACATGCCAGTATCTGAGGGGAATCTAATCCTTTAAGTGCAGAGTAAAAGTTGATAGTTGACTGTGTATACTGCTGATTAATTTTCGTTTAATTTTATTCCCTAATAAACATGCCGAAGTTGATTCCCATATTTAAAATGATTATATTGGGGCATAATAAGGGGCACAATATTCAGAGGCTGTGAACATCCATAGCGACACAAATTCAGTAGGGCCATAGGATTTTTGTGAGTATAGTCTGGAACAAAATGTGAGAAGTTTTAATTGTGCATCAAATTCTAACAGTATGACCACAGAACTGTCTAAAAATATTTCTCTGTTATTTCTGAGTAATTTAAGATCTTTTTTTTTTTTTTTTTTTGGAATTGGTGTGAGTGTAGAAGATGCTGAGTAGTTTTTTCTACAGCCAAAATAAACTAAGTGGGACATCACTCATTTGCTACTTACGACTCTTCATGCGCCACTTAAAACTTCAGCTTTCATTCAGATGTATCCATTCTCTTTTTTTTAGGGTAACAGTTATATGTTTGTCAGGCTTTCTGAGCTATTCTTACTAGCTTCCATAAATATTCAATTCTAATATTACAACTTATTATTTTAAAAATGGTGTGCAGCACATCTAGCAAAGTATTATTCTTGGTTTTGGAATAATGACTGGCTTAAGAGTAATTTAGAGGGCATAAATAAAAATAGTAAATGAATATGGTTCTGCTTTTCAAAGGAGTCAAGTGTCCTGCTTATTTTCTGCCACAGGAAGTTATCATTCATAGATATCTTAAGTTTGTTTTGAAGTTCATTTTATTATCAAAAAATAAAACAGCAAATAATATTAAGAATGATTTTATGCATGTTATGACTTAGGAAAAAATCTAGTTTATAATACTTTTTCATGAATATTAGAAAAAATCTTCTGTGCCGTCTTTGGAGAAGCCAAATCTTTCATCTGGAATTTAATTGTTCAAACAAACAAACAAAAAAGCTTTATTTTGGGGGAGTTAGAATGTTGCTCCACGATACAGTCATAAAAATATACTCTCAAACAACCACTGCAGAAAAATATAATTACGCTCAGAAACAGAGTCGTTAGAGATGAATGAGCAAAGAGTGGACAGAATGTGTTGCTTGACAAATTTAGCTCTGCCTCTGTCTGTCACTTGTTTGTGAGCTGCTTTGGTCTTCCTTGAATCTATTTGTTACTCTAAATTAGTCTCCAGTCGTGGTGGCAGCTCTTGTGTGTTCCCATGGCCCTGGGAGCTATGCCAAACATGTTCTGCTGCAAGCAGAGCCTCCTGAGCAAGGCAGGCTAGAGGGGATGGGCCAGAGTCAGGAGCTGGTCTTCTAGCTTGGCCAGTGGGCAAATGCTGAATGCTCTTCTCCTTTTGATACAAAGCCAAATAAATATTACAGATAGATAAACAATAATCCAGATAAATTACCCAGGTATGGAAAAGAGACTAAGAGCTGAGGACATGGAACATCTGGATCTCATCAAAGGCAGAAATCCCAGCCAAATATGGTGGAGTAATTATCTCAAAAGCACATCCTAATCTCAGCAGAATGGAAAAGAAATGGAGCCTTTGAGTACGAAAACCTTCCCGTGCAGTTACTGTCTTTGAAGCAAGCTGTGAGCGAACTTGATATGAGCGTGTGTGCTATCACTGAAGAAACAGTAAATCAAGTCTAGAGAGAACTCGAAGGAACCTATACCAGCTCCCAATGTTGACATTAAAATAGTCCTTACTCAAAGATATTAAAGTAGGAAAAAAAGAAGGAACTATACCTGTGACACAGCTGCTTACAGTGGAATCAGATTAATCAGCTTTGTGAATCTGAAGATCATCTCATAGTACTCTCAATGGCATTTGCAAGAATACATTAATATTGAGAGATGTAGTTCTTATCTTAAATCAACCACAAACTTATTGAAGAAAACCGACTAACATTCAGATTAAGGGGAGCTACTTGTGATTCAGGCCACTATTGTGTAAGAGAGAAAACTGCTCCTTTAAAGAAATGAAAATAAGAGATGAGACATAGCTAAAGCAGAGAATCCAAAGAATACATGAGAATCACACAATGATGTTGGTCACTGAGAGCTGGCTTTGGAAAACCATTGATTGAAGTGTACAGAGAGCATTGATACTGTAGCTCTGTTGCAATGCATGGAGTCATATAAAGAATGGATGGACTGTTTTAACGAGTTTCTCAGTGGTGAAGTGGATAAAGACAAAGATTCAGAGACATTTTCTAGGCAGCTGAACCACTTGTGGACGCATTATTTTTTTAAAGAGCATAAGGAAGCAACCAGAGCATAAAGGAACAACAAAGTTTCTATTGAACTATTAAAACATAGGAAGGTGCAAGTTAAGTCAAAGATCTACAGATTTATTTCTCATGTCAGGAATTTTGAAAAAAAAATAACAAAGTAAATACAAAGTGGCAATCAAATCCCTAGTTTTTCAGGTGGACAAAATAAAAGACTACTGCAGAAATTTCTCATCCATAAGATCCCATCTAACTTTTACAGTTTTATATATGCTTAGCAGTTACACAGAGGATTTAGTAAAAGAATATGAAGAAATTACAGAAAAATAGGTCTGTTGTGGCTCAAATATTTTCAGTTTGTCAGCTGCTTGAGAAAAGATGGGAAAATAATAAGAATATATGATTTTAGAAGAAGATATGTGATGGTATAGCTCAAGACAGTACTGTGGACACAATGAAAAATTTGGATTCCCGAGGAAAATATTAAACATTGTCGCTGCGGAGTATAATGAGAGAATGAAATCTCTGCCTAATTTGTTATGAAGTGATACTACTTGCTCTCTACAACTGCCTGAAAGGAGATTGTAACGAGGTGGGTGTTAGTCTTTTCTCCCAAATAACAAGCGATAGGACAAGAGGAAATGGCCTTAAGTTGCGCCAGGGGAGGTTTAGATTGGTTATTAGGAAATTTGCTTCATCAAAAGAGTTGTCAAGCATTGGAACAGGCTGCCCAGGGAAGTGGTTGCGTCACCATCCCTGGAGGTATTTAAAAGATGTGTAGATGTGGTGCTTAGGGACATGGTTCAGTGATGGACTTGGCAGTGCTAGGTTTACAGTTGGACTCGATGATCTTAAGGGTCTTTTCTAACCTAAATGATTCTATGATTCTATTCTATGATAAGGTAGGAAGTAATTTTTAAAACAGGAATGGAAAAACTGCAATGATAATTACAAAATTCTTTTGGTGGTGTAGATGACTTTACTGACTTTTATTTTGTGCTGATATATGCGGATGATCAATTTACCATGAAACAGACAGAAAACATGATATAAAAGAACGGTTAAAAACTGTGCTTGAAGTGGCAAGAACCCCCAAATATATGTAAAAATATGAGAAGACGCTGAGCAAGCTTGCTTAGTAATAATCCAACATCATCAACAAATCAGATAGTGTAATATTTGGAAACATTTCTTGCTAGTAATGCCTTGTGGACCTTTGAACTTAAGATGTGCTGCAGGAGCATGATTGTCTATTTCTCTAATGGGTATATTTAGCCACCGGCAACCACTGAGGAGAAGCAATACTGCATGTCTGTAGCTTGATCTATGGACTTTTTTTTATGTGGATGTATGATGAGCACATCCAGTAAGGATGAGGAACGCCTGGTGTTGAGACACACTTTTTAGTGAGGGAAGGGAGCTGATATATACAAAGAAAACTCTGATAAAAGTTTCAGGGCAGTCAGTGAAGATTAATACCTGTAAAAGTAGTGATTCCTGAGCATTTCAATGGGCTGAAGCGCTGTAGTGTTAGAATAAAGCCTGATTGAAATCTCTTGGTAGGCTCTTTGCATGATTTTTAAATGTGTGGCTGACTACAGTAAGAAAGAATGACACAGAGTGAACTAGTCTGAGAAACAGGAAAAGTATGACTGTGGTAAGTTGTTAGAGCAGTACAGGAACTCTAGCACCTTTCTTGCTCTAGTGTCAGCCCTAATGATTATGCTTTATAGGTATGTGATGTGAAGAATTTAATAACATTTTTGTTCCTATATGTAGGCCCAGATCCAAAGTTAATGGAAGAAGATGACAGTGATTACATCCAGGTAAGGAAAAATCTGGGAACCATGCTTCCAATGTGAATTACTGTGTGTATGACTAGTACCTGCACATTAAAACTGCTCTTCAGTTTTCACTGAATTTGCTATTTTGCGAAGCGATTCCTATAGCACATTTGTCATGAATAGATGTGAAAAACAGACTCAAAAAGGTCATACAAGCTAAGTGAATGGAGTTTTCTGTCTTGAATATTTGCACTATTGTACTTCTGTTGGCCTAATTTATTTATTACTTAATTTCCTCTCTCATTCTGGGCCTTGAACTTCACTTACTCAGTATGGAGGTCAGAACTTCTTAATAAATCAGATTACTTTCAGAATGGTTGGCATCTAGAGAACATACACTATATTTTTACATAAAGCCTCTTTTGAAATAACTGTGGTTATTGCATATATAACAATAGTCAATGCTTGAATGTGAATTTTTTGATTGGACCATTGTGCACAAACAGAAACAAGATCTATTAGAATTACATTTCCATGAATTACTTTTTAAAAAATATCCAATGGATTTGTACCAATTCCAGATGCCTATCTGAGCCAAGCAAACCATCAGATTTCTGAATTACAGAAAACTGGTTAACTCATTGTGCTTTTTTTGATATGGGCCTACAGATTAATCTGAGGGAGGAAAGTCTGGAAAAAAAGAACTCACATGGCTTGAAATAAGGGATGACAAGTGGCCAAGAATGTTTGCTGTAGACTACGAGGAATCTACCTGTTGAGGACAGTGGAACGTGGATCCAGTTCTGCTTAGAATTAAACTACATGAAAGCAACTGAAGCCAATGAGTTTATACATGAAACAAAGAAGGAACCAGTATGGTCCACATGAAAGAATCCTTCATACCCTCTCTGCTTTACCTGGTTTGATGCGGTAACAAGCAATATGTATATTTATATTTTTAAAAAGAGCTTTTTTCCAGGCAAGTATTTCTTGCTTTGTTTTGAAATCAGAAGATATCACCTGAAATTATTTTTCCACCACTTATTTCTCACTGAAAAGACAAAAAAAATTAAGTTCTTAAAAGTACATTTAACTGGTAATGTATACTGTTATATTTGCAATCTATAGACTATTACACTTAAATAATATTTTTAATGTGTATTTTTATACTATATGGTATTAGTACACTTGTGTGTGCATTTTCTTAAAGATTCTTAAAATTCTATTCCCTATGACTAACCCCTATATTGTGGATAAAATAAGCAATGCATCATTTACCAGACATGTTGAGTACCTGAAATTCATGGGATTTGGAATGCAACTTATTATTTGAACACTGCTGGCTAGCGCTAGGCCTGGTATTCTTTCCTCAGTACTCAGTAAAAAAATAAGACAAGAAATTCTATTCTGTTCCATCCTTCAAGGCATACCAATTTCCTTGGTATTTGAAGTCCTATAAAGCCATCCATTAGATAAATGGGAGGGGGGGATAAGAAAGCCATGTTTATAAATTCAGGGTTCAGGATAGACCTTAGATCATCTTTTCACAGGCAAAAATGGGACCTATAATTCAAAGAAATTACATCAGAATAATTAAGATCAGAAAATGACCTTTCAGGACACGTCCTGCTCACTCTTTCTCTGACTTTTTGTACATCTCTGTAGCAAAAATTAGCTGCTCCTAACAGGTTACACAGAGATCCTCATGACAAGAAGGGTATGTGGGTGCCGTTAAACTGATGTATCAGTTCTGTCTCTATATTTCCACCAAGGGATGTCTGAGCTTGGCTGGAATCAATAGCAAGGGCTGGGTAGCATGATAGGAATTGCTTTGAGTGAAAAAGACCAATAAAATAACAAATAAATTATGAGTATAACCTAGGCATGTAAAATCCTCCCAGACACATGTGGAACAGGAGGTTTGTATAACTTTCTGTAACCTCTGGCTGGAAATGGCACAGCTTTTTCCATAGGAGGCAAAATATGGCCCTTTTTGAAATAAAGGATGAGCGTTATCATACAGATTTTCTTTTTTGGTATATGGCCTGATATGTCTTCCAATGTTTGCCTAATGTTTCAGGCACTGATGTTACTTCAGCTCGGCCCTTTTGGGGGAAAGAGAGGAAAAGGAAGGAAAAGAATGATATGGTTGCTCCAAAAGCCGAATTATATGCTTGCTTCAAAAGCCTCTGCTGACTTGAGAATCAGTTAATTCAGCTCTTCATTGACTGCTTTCTGAGGAAACAGAAAACCAGGGCTTTTACCAGAAAAATTCAGGGGACAGTTACAGGTGGCAGGTGGAATGGTAGTGTCATGACTGCTATGGTTCTGCAGTGAAATAGCCATGGACGCTGGTGGTCAATTTATTGGAACAGGGATTTTTTTTTTCTGAATATGCATAGCAAAAAGCAAACTGCACCCTTTCCTTTTCACAAAAGCTAGGTCTTGTTTTGGTAACAACAGTAATAAAAAAGGCCACGAAAGAGCAGAGTTGTAGAGAAAAAGCCACATTAACATAAGGATTTCTCAGCAATGACCATATTGATGCCACTACCTGAAGAGAAGTTTTTGAACCTCAAAAGGTACATCAGAACACTTCATCGGTCAAAATGGAGGGCGCTGGCTGTCCGGCATAGCAATGGATGTGAGCTGCTCAGTTACTGCTGCTTCTTGCTCCTGACGAGGTAACATATCTGGGTAGACTGTGGGTCTTCACTCTAGTTGCTGGTCTTTACAAGATGGCGGCCAATGAAGTGCAGTGAAAGCCAAGTAGCTACAGTGATCTGAAAGTGCTATTTGTCACCAAATTCTTAATCATCTTTGTGTCTGAATCTTGCAGCTTTGCAAAAGCTGCGTGTGGGTGAGTCTAGGTTGTTGCTAGCCCAGGTATATCCTGAAATTCAATAAGGCTTGGTCACTTTGAAATGATTTCATCAGCCTCACAAAGAGTATGGTCAGACTTCCTTTGATTTCAAATAGCTGTAATTTTGCCATAAACATTTACATTGGTGATATGAAGCAAATCTCATGAGTTTTTGGAGGCTGACAAATCTTTTCCATGCCAGTAACGTAAACCAAGAGATGTCTAGTGCTGCCAAGTGGAGTTGAGTGAAACATTTTTGATTGCTTTCTTTGTACACAGAGTAAATAAAAACATTTGTGAACACAGGTTGTTTTAACTGAAAAATTATCAACTTAATATTGATGTTTCTGAAACAGAAATTTTAATTTTTATTCAAAAACCTTAATGTCAGAAGGTAGTTACATCTAATAGTAAAATAGGTGAAAAATTAAAAAAAAACCCCAACCCACCTAAGCTTAACAGTTTCATTTGATTAGAAATGGAACACCCCTTGCTCGTTTACTTCACTGTGGAAAATAACAGCCAATGGCTGATGGTCAGCCAATGTTAAGTCAATTGTTTGTGCTGCCCTAGTTATAATTGCCTTTCTATGACAATTCAAAACAATTTGCATGTTTGATGTTCCTTTTCTAATGGCCCTTTTTTACCTAAAAGAGAAATATTGTCCACGGCTTTAAACTGTGCTTTTTTACTGTGGAAAAGATGCTGAATTACAAGTATTAAAACTTGGAAATGTGAAGAAAAGTGGTGGTTTTACCTGTGACACAATGTTGCCAGTTTGCTGTGGAAGACTGTGTGGACTTACGAAAGCGATTAATCTTCAGTCCTGGCTGCAAAGGAATAGCTACATTCTGTGACAGAAGTGACACAATTTTTATCTTACATCAGGCTGTGTTCTCCTGGTTTCACATGCAAATCTTTGCTAAAGAGAAAAGTATCTGTACCCACTTCCCGTATATAACATAACCTTCCAGGGCTTAATGTGAAAAAAGTCATTTTCAATACCACTACTTAGAAGAGTAACAGCAGAATGTGGTTTCACTGTCGTGGTTCTCAAGGCTAACTTGCTTACCTTATTTTTGTAAAATAGCTAAAATACTAGCTAAATTTTAAAATATTTGAGATTTATTTACAATATACTTAGAGTATTGAATTTTTTTGTTTGTTTGTATTTTTCAGTGTTCAAAAGACACAGTAAATGTTTTGGTTAATTGAAACTTTTAGAAAAAAGAAAATTAGAACTTTCCCTTCCCCTTTTCTAAAGTGCACTTAAGAAAATGTGTTTAGAAATGCTGTACTGAAAGTTTTCACGCTTTTAATTTCACACTGTCCACTCCTGCTCCTTGTAGTTCCTGGAGCTTCCAATTGAGATCGGGCTCTTATTCCTGCAAATGCTAACCGTACATAATCAGGGATAATCGAGTTTCCAAAGACCTTCCAGGCTAATGAAGCAAGACAGGAAAAATAAGCATGGGTGTTCCTGCTTTTTCTAGCTGGGCACTAAGGGACTGAATGATTAGGATACTTGCCCAGTGTCAGGAAAGTTTGTTGCAGTAACAGGAACTGAACATATGTCTTCATTTTCCCAGGCTCCTGCTTTATATAGAGACCCTCTTTCCTTCTGTGAAACCTTATTCTTTCTGAAATGCTGTATTCAAGATTCCAAATAGTTAAACCTGAATATTTGAACATATGTTTTTCAAATTTGTTATATTGTGGCAAAGTTAAAAAAAAAAATTGCCTGCTAACGTTCTTTTTTTAAAGGCCATTAAATAGCCTGGGCCTAGATGTTAGGCCATACTTTCAAAAACTTTTGCCAGCAAAAATATCTTCCTTACGCAAACAAATCAATATTTATGTGTCCTAGCTGAACATTTACATGAACAAATAAAAATTTTGCCTGGGCAAACACTGATACATGAAGGCTCCACTGGCTTGTCTCAGGATAGAGCTCTAACTAAACATGTTTTCTAGCAATAAGTAAACTATCCATTTTGAAAGTGTAGTCTTCTATGATTTAAGAAGAATGATATTTTTCATATTAATAAAATCTGGGGAAGTAATAAACTGATGGGACAGAGCAGAAATTCTACACTTTTTACTAACTTTTCAAATTTAATAAAGCCTTCTCTTAGAAAGTTTTTTTTTGCTCCTTTTGCAGTGTACTTTGCATTTTTGTTATAATTTCTAGATGCAAGTTCTCCTACACAAATCATTAACTCAATGTCTATTTAACTTCTCGGTTTTGAATGAAATGCTTTGATTGGAAATTCAGGGCAATAAATCAACAACCTTTGAGGGGGCAGGGAAGAGAGAAAAATCCTGTGATTTCGGTTTGGAATAGAAGGACTGTTTGTGTTCTTTTGCTTAGGATTTGTCTTGGGTTATCCTTGTCAGCTTTAGCTGTCTACTGTCATCAAATGGAAGATCCTAACTGGAGAACTGGAGACTCTCCAAAATGTATGGAAGTTAAATAAATCAAAATAAATATCCTCTCACCTGCACTGCAATTCTTCTATTCAGACTGGGAGGTCTTGAAGGAGTCTGTCTCCTTGATCCCTTTTAGTGCTTTGGAATTCAATCCAAAAAAAGAAGTAAGTGCCTAAATTTAAAACTGCAATCCAAAAACCACTGTTTTCTTGCTACCAACTCATAGAGGTGTCTAAACTCTACAGTATGACTTATTTTTGTCTTCAGACCTTCTTTAGATATCTAAAACATGTGCTTCTCTGCTCCTTATAAACCATCTTATGAAATCCTTTTTCAGCCACTTCCTTCAGAAGAGGGCTGTGAGAGACAGAGGGCTGATCAATCCTACTAACTTGACCATTTGTATAAAGAGTCAAAAATCTGGACTGATTTCTTCCTTGACATATTCCTTGCCTTTGTTAAAGCCAGTTAAACCAAATCTCCCATTACTCCCAATAAATAATGGAGGAGAAGTCTCACATTTTTGATTTGCTATTGGAGACAGAACCAGAGATCTTTTCCAACTTTTAGCCAGATACAGAGGTGTGCAACCAAGTTCACTAAAAATGCATTTATACTGATACTCCAGTCTCTGTGGCATTGCACAGTACAGTCGTCCCCTCGAGATCACAGCACCCCTGCTCTCAAGTTCAGCCTGAGCTCCAGGTACTACGAGTTCCCTTTGTGATAGCTGGCAATAGCGACCTTCAAGGTAGTCCCCTCTTTCTCATGGCCCATCAGAGCAAGGGCAAGTGTGGTAAAAGAAAGCCAGATTGGCCCACTTTTGGGAATCTTCTTGAAACCAACCACACCAGAGGTTTGTTTTCAAGAATATTAAGTAGCATGCGCTAGCCTGGCCTTGAGGGCACTCTTGCACATAAGTAGCGTAGATGGGGGTTAATATGGTACTGAAGTTATTAGGGGCAGCCAGCAATGGAGGTGTGCCCTCTTTTATAAAAGGGTTAAAATCAGCCCTGTGCAGTGGTGTCAGCCGAGCTCACTTTAACTCATCATATCCTACATTGAAGCCATAAACTGTCATCAATGTAAATTTCTCTCCACACAATGGTTTAACCTTTGCTGAAAGAATCCGTTCCCCTTTATATCGTTTGTTATCAGATGATTTAATTCTGCTTTCTACTTCACGTCCTTTTCACCATACACCAAAGTGATGCTGGTTGTTACCTGTCACCACAGGTGTCCTGAGCCACACACGGTGTAGATTCATTGACCCTGTGTAAAGGGGTATCCCCTGTGTGCCTCAAAATCAAAGATGAATAGTTAATCCCTTGACTTCCACCACAGATAAAAGTAAAATGAAGTTTGTGTTTTTTAGTAAGAAGTTTATAAAAATTAAAATTAACACATCAGTTACTTGTGCTACTTGAAATATAAGGCAATACATCTTCAGGATTTCTCTTTTTAGACATCTGAACTAGGACTGATTCCAGTTACTTCACAATCGTTCTGTCATACTCAGGCTTCAGGCCATCAGTCGCTGGGTGTATTGGTCAGACTAGCATCTGTTGGTGAACCTGACTTGCAGAACATGTCCTCTTCCTCTAGGTGTGTCTTATGGTGTGGGACTCGAATCACAAGCAACTTAGTCTTATATTCAAAAATGCCCCTTGACTGTGAACTAAGGGGGGATTTTATCATTTCCACTCTCAGAGCATGCCTTAGAAAAGAGACAAGAACTTCTCACAACCCCTAATAACTGAGTTTGAGCTGTTGAGCATAATTTGATCCTCCAGAGTGAAACTTCTCAGAACAGAAGCCGTCACAAGGGCTAATGCTTCCTGCTCCATACCAGCCAAACAAAACCAGGCATTAAAAGGTATTCC
Source organism: Calonectris borealis (assembly GCF_964195595.1). Classification (NCBI taxonomy): domain Eukaryota; kingdom Metazoa; phylum Chordata; class Aves; order Procellariiformes; family Procellariidae; genus Calonectris; species Calonectris borealis. Next base: position 68,211,566 of record NC_134313.1, on the reverse strand, counting down.
AAACGTCCTCTTCCTCCTGCCTCCTTGACTTGTGTGAAATTCAGTGGCCCATAATTCTGCTTAACTGATCCCAGATAATGAGCAAGGAAAATGGAGGAACCATTTCTACACCAAACAGGCAAACCACACGCACTGTTCTGGCTTGGGCCATTTGCCTGTTAATGTAAGACCTTAATTTCTTTTGGCTTTCTAGAGAATCTTCACACGCGCTATTGCTCAGTTTCAGTAGTTTTAATCAGGCATGATATAAGGATATTCCTAAAGGCTATCTCTGGCCTAGTGAAGATAACCTTTTTTAGCTCCTTCTGTAGTCAGTAGAGAAAGGCAGGGCCCAAGTTTGGCTGCAGTTTAAACCTGAATTTGATTCATCTATAAAAGACAATATGGTTAGATTCCTGCTGTAAATCGCTTTCTAGAGGACCCATCTTTCTGCACTGACTACAGAGGGAGGAGAGAGAGTAGCCATTGTGGATGCTTCTGCTATTTTAATAATGTTTATCACAAATAATTACACCTGTTTAATATTAATAATTACATGCCAGCCAGAGTAACGTTTGTTCTTAGAACTACTTAGAAGCTAACTGCAACACATTAATAACCCCAGAAAACAGAAACTAAAGTGTAGTGAACAGATATCGCCCCATTAACTGTTTGGGGAAATCCGGTTACTTGTTGTATCTGCTTTCTCTTCTGTCTGATGTAGCTTGCTGGCAAAACACAAAAGGCTGGTATAGTCAAATCTCCTGAAGTATTTAAATACCTTACTTCAGATAAGAGGGAAGTTGTTGTTCACAAGCATTTGCCTATATCACCTTTAAATCTTACCTTTAAAACCAAAACGTTTAATAAAAATCTGGTTTTGATGTTTGCCACAGCAGGTTGAAGAGAGCTGTAACTTGGGAGTTACAAAATAAAAGATCAACTTTTCTGAGTTTTCTTTGTAATTCTCTATGCGTTACAGAGCCTGAATGAGTAAAAGTTGTGGAGAAGGCACATTGAAAATAGTCTGAAAAGTCAGAAAACAGAACAAAAAGTGATTCATACCTTCTCATTCATTCACCTTCAAACAGGAAAGCTTTCAGAAGTTTCAATTCAAAGCGGTCTAGAAGCTACTAGCTAGGTAGAAACCATGCTATGGTATGTTGAATGCGTACCAGCGTTAGTGCATGGGGAATTAGGAGATGCTATATATCTGTTAACATTAACAGGGACAGGGAGTTGTGGTTTTGGGGTTTTTTTATTTACTACATATAGGGAGGTAACACCAACTTGCATTGTTCGAAGAAAATGTAATTATAGAAATGCTGTAAACCTATAGCTGTTGACTTATCTGCATTCTCATCTGGTCAACCATTTCACACAGAGAGGAAAATCCTCATAGGAGCCCTCAATTTTCCTTCAAACACCCTCCTTTTCACTGTTTGACTGAATGTCTTCCATTCTGCGGAGGAGAGCTCCGTAAGTTGGTGATTTCCAGACCACAGCTGGGAAATCGACAGTGTAAACTAGTGGCAATTTACAGTATATATGGAACTTATTTATCAAAAGTGTCATCTTTTTCCAAAGTTGCAATCCTTTTACCATGCATCAGAGGGGCTTGTGAGAGAAGTTAACCTTGAGGAAAAATCATGAGGTACTCACCTGTAGTCATATCTATCATAATTCTGTATCACATTAAATATATGTGCTGAAGAAGACACCATTTAAAATTGAGTTCATCATCTGAAGTTGATGTTTAAAACCTGAACACTTTTTCATACAAAAATTACCCTGTTTTTACCAGACTTGGCATTTTTCATATTGACAATATGCTTTATTTTACACGTTCTCCATACACTACTCCCTAATCATGAGCATTTCATCCTCATTTCATCCCCAAAATGCAGTATCACAGGTTTCAGCAGGAAGGGGAGCCAGGAGCCGAGTGTGGTAAACACAGAAGCAGTGTCCTCACCAACAAGGGTGCCATCCTGCAGCACCTGGACATGGAAGCAGAGCAGGTCTCGTGATGATAATACCTTCGGCCAAGAGTCCAGACAGCCAGACAAGCCCACAGCAACATGGCAGGTCCGAGCTCAAGCAAGCAGGTCAGGTCAGCAACAGGTCAGCAAGTCAATGGTAGGATCAGTCTGTGCTTGGATGCAGTAGCCACGGTCAGACATGGTCTGGGGCTTGTAGTGATGAGGCAGGTCCATGGCCAAGCTGGGGAGTCAACTGAGTTGGAGGGGTGAGGGTTGAGGTGCAAATCGCTGGGGCACAGCGTGCAGGACTGGGCATGGCTACAACGCAGCTGCTCTGACCAAGGGTGAGACCCTCAGATTAAAAGCTTCTCTGGAGAGAAAAAGGGAGAGCGGTGGCTGAGGTTTCCTAGCGGTCTCAAAGAGCTCTCCTCAAGGCTCAACACCTGCCTAAACTGGCCCTGATCCCAGACTGCCAAACCCCCGGGCAGAGGGGGGCTTGCTTCAGTGAGTAAGCGTGCACTGAAGCCTAGGTTGCCCCTAGTCCACACAGACCCGTACTTGTGCAGCAGTTTGCCCCTAAACGCAGTGAGGCCAGCATCGCTCAACATGTGGTCTGTGGGCCAGTGCCGGTTTGGGAGGCATGAAAAGGTGATCCCAAAAGTGGTTGCTGGATCCTCATTGTTCTTAGTGCCTGGGGAAGGGATCTGCTGCATTTTGTTTGCAATATTAATTACAGTTTGCATGTTTGCAATTATATCATAATACAGGTTTGGAAAACAGCAACATTGGGTGGAATTAATCTGCTCTAATTTAGGGATCTAAAAATTGCATGGCTAAATCAGACAGTAAATCACTTCAAAAAGCTGAAGTGTGTCTTTTAAGTAAGCCACAATGAGGAATTTTGGCATTTTGGTGATGTGCATCACCCAATTTAACAAGATATAGCAATGCTGGTTTTAGTATGTTGCACTCAGGATTTTTGTTTTACAATAGCTCGTATTTTGTCAATTAAAACTTGCAGTGCTCTTGGTTCATCTGAATTCCTTCTCTTTAAGACCCATTACCAAAACTGTCTGCTAGTGCATGGAGGAAAAAAAAATACGTTTTTTATGTACAAATAAGTTTTATTATGTACAAAGAAGTTGGCATTGTTTGTACAAAAGTTCACTCACAGTTCCTGCTAAAAAATGCTTGAATTATATGTTATTTCTCCTGAGAAGTCTTAAGCATTCACAAAGGAAACTCTCATTTAAACAGAAAGCAACTGACTTTTAAAAACAATCTCTTCTTGCACCTTTTTCCTTAAATGTGAACACAGCTTATGAATCTGTGCCATCACATTTGAACTTGAATTTGTATGCTAGATATTAATTAATAAAGGATGTTTCACCTGCATTTTTATAGTTAATAGCTCTGCTTCAGACATGTAAGGCATTTTATGCATCAATTCTTCACACATTTTATGGCCCCACACAGTCCCTCAAATAATTTATCACAGCTAAAGACCAACCAAAATAAATAGTGTAAGATCTTCTGAAAGCTCTACGTTTACCTCTCTCATCAAAATTGGCAAAGTTCTGACACATTGTCTTCTCATACTCCTTGTTAATGTACCTTTTGGTATTGTGTTTTCATATCTGACCCTTCATAAACATTTTGTGCCTCATTCACACAAAGCAAAGTTAATTGAGCAGGATTTGCTTTGTCTGTTAAAAAAGAAATTTAGATTTCAGAAAGATGGGGATATCTTGCTCAAGTGAGTGATAAAGGCATGGTAAGATTTCTTATCTATGGTGAATACACAGGCTATTTTAATCCATTAAAGAGAATGCCATATACATTATTGCTTATCAGAAGATGTACGTAGCCACAGTGTGCAGCACAGGAATCCAAGTTGTGGTTACGAGCTTTTTTTATCTACCCTAATATACAAAGATCATTTAATTTTTGCAAGAGTGCTGCCTATACTCCAGTCTGGGCCTTCACCCTATATTTGTGGTGTCTATGCTGGGCCAAAACGCTCAGAAGGCTTCTAGAGAAACTCTTGCACATAGCAGAAGGTTGACATGGGCAAGGTGTTAAAGGTTTTCCCTGTTTCCACTAGGTCAAAGGAAAGGCTACTAATAAAAGAAAGGTTTGATGTCAGTTGGGTGATAATCAAGAGACTACTTCATAGTGATGTGACAGAGAGCTAGATCATGGACAGATATTGGATGGGAGTGTGTGAGGGTGGCTGAGACTGACAGAAGCACCTCATGATAAAGAGAATTTGAAATCTACTTAAAAAAATCTTTCACTGTCCCTTTCAGAGAAAGCTTGAATCAGAAGGCCAGGTTACGCAAAGGGGAACTCTGGACTGTCTCCAGAATGGACCCAACCTGAAGGACTAGTAGAGTGGGGAAGAAAATGAGGCAGGAAAGCATACATAGGACTTTTTTTTGGGGGTGCTATAGATTCCATGTCTCTTCTGTTGTCTAAAATAGCAAGTGATAATTTAAGAAATCCTTTGCAGAGTTTCTGTCATTTGCTTCAGGTCAAGTATCCCCCAAAAAAGTGTAGCCTAGGAAAAGACAAGATTTAGGAATGGTGTTGGGGGTTCTTGGACACTAAAGCTTAAATTTCCTTTAGGAGAAATGGTGCCAACAATCATGTACACAATGACTAAGATCAGAGAAGAAAGGAGACAATACATTGAAAGAGACAGGCATTACTATGGGTCCTACCACAGCAGGCTGATGAGCATCTGGCAGGAGGGAAGTTGACCAACGCTATGACATGTAAGGTAATTTCCTCACTGGCCCTCTTGGGGTGGTTAGTAGCTTTGCAGAAATAAAGTACTTAAGGCAATAATGCAGTCAGCAATTTTTATTGGTTTGTGTGGGTCAGTTTTGCTACTTTTGTTTTGCCTTATTGTTGCTACTGCGAACAGTCGTTAGGAATTTTAAGAGTTCGTACGTATCACAATGAAAACAGAGAATGGTGTGTAGGGGGACATGTGTGGATGGAAGATGGGCATTTCTGCTCCAGACCTGGTGCACGCAGTGTTCCACCTGCAGCCTTGCCAGCTTCACCTGCTCTTACACTATATTCCCACTTGTACAATCTGATGTGACTTTTAATTGTTTGCCACAAGGTGACTTTTTAAAAAAATCTATGTTCAGCCTGTGATAAAGTTGCTTAATACTTTTCTCCAGAACTAGTACTAAGCCATTAGGTCCATGTCCTGTATTTCTGTAGATAATGATTTCAATTAGGTGTCCTTTATGAATTTCAGGCTAATTTTTCCAATCATTTCTCCAGTTTGTTGACATCCAGCATAGTTATAGGCCTCTCCTCTTTTGTGTAGTTGGCTAAAGTAAGCATGGTCTCTGCTTCTTCATATCAGCTGTTAATGAAAATATCAAACAGCATTAATCCAGAACAGCCTTTCATGAATTTCCATTCAATACAGTCTTCAGGCCGATAGTGAACCATTATGAACTACTCTGTGTGCAAACGTTTTCAGCCAATTTTTTTGCTTACTCTACAGTAATTGCATCTAGTCTCTGGCTGTGTCTACATTCATGATTTGGAGAAGCAGCGTATCTTTGGCCTGTTTATGTGTGTTGGTTTGGTTTTATTGAGATTTTGGAGTGTGACGTAGACTCCTTTGAGATAAAACTAAAACCGAATTTTGGCTCTAGGTATATACTGAAAGCTCTGCAAACCCCTGCAGAGACTGGTAGGGTCCAAACTAGTGATTGGTTCTTTAGGTGTCTTTGAACACAGGCCTCTAGCTGTGCCTGCTCCTGTTGTGCCAAATTATTTTCTGTGTAGGCATGTTTTCCAAGCTTGCTTATGGGACTATCATATAAGACAACTTTGAGAGTCCTATTAAAGTCAAACCCACTTTGGCTTGATTCTGATTCCACAACTGTGCTACAGTGGCTTAACTCCATTGCTTTAATGTTTTCTTTACTGTGTGAAGGCTCCTATGTGATTTGTAACTGACTAAAGGAGTATATATTCACAAATGCCTAAACAGCCTCTTGATATGTCATGGGAATTACAAATTGTCACATCAGTCAGAATTTTGTGAAGTAGCATTATAGTCTTTCTCTCTGCCAATTTAAGCATAGTACTTGTCAAAACTGTTTTTTTTTTCTCGTTTACTTTTCTTTGTCCATTTTACAATCAGGCAAAGAATATGTCTAGTAAGATAGACCTTTTATCTGTATTGCTCCCTGAGAAAGATTGTTTTTGTTGGGATGTCTATTGCCAGCTTCTTGTAGGAAATTGTGCTAGTTGCTCATAGTTGCTGCTAATAAAATGAATTGTATGATCTTCTAAGCAGCAGGATTCTCTGTAAAATTTTTCATAAAATTTGTCTTTCCAGAGCAAAGTACCGAAGTGTGCAACTGGGGGAGGCAAATGAAGGAAAAGACAAATTTCCTTTTTCTCCCTCTCCCCTCAATGAAAGCTTCATGTTGGGAAGTATCAGGTTTCTACAAAAGGGACACTCTTGAACCAGCAGAAGTGGGATGGTGAAAGTTTGTGGGAGAAAGCTTGAGCTGAAAACAGACCCAGATACTGGGTCCAGTCCTCTTCTAGCGTAAATGGGTAGAGCCCCATTCCCGGAGACTGTGCCGATTTACATTAGTTACACTTTCTTCATGGCACTTCCAAGTGTCTTTCCTGGCTGTAAACTTTTGCTTTATTCTCTGACTCTTTGACTTTCTGAGAGATGTATATTTGCTTAGTAGTATTTACTAAAAGATTAAGTGCCTGAAAATTTTTGATGTATTTATCACATCCTCTGTTTTTGGGTCTAATTCCCCTCCTAAGCTTTTTGTCAATCTGAAATAATGCACGACAGTAATGGCAATGCCTTTGGTGAAACCCACAGGAGAATCAGGCCCCACATATTTTTTTTATTTATATCCCCAGAAATTCCTGCTCCTGATACCGATTGCAGGAGTGTCCACACCAGTAGTGACTATGGCAACAGAACGGCTTCGCAGCTAGAGCTACCATCCCTTGTCATCGCTTGGGTAAATCAAGAAGCCCTCCCAAAATATGCCCAAGCCTCTTTGTGTCTGGTCAGTTGCACGGCGTGAAGGCATGTCCTTTAACTCGGCCTCACACTTGCTGTGACTGGACTAAGGCAAAGCGAAGGTCCATCCAGGTGGTTTGTGTTCAGAGTGCTGTGACAAGAGGGGTCTGTGCACTCCCAGATCAGGCCATCACTTCACATGGTAGCCGCAGTGGTAAAGCCCGTGCCAGAGTTATTTAGTAAGAACTGTAATCATCCTGGGGAGCGAAGGAGAGCCTGTGAGGCTGGAGGCTTCCCTGCAGCAACTAATGAGCTGTCTGTGGTGCCTTTCAGAGGAATAACTTTGATATAAGGAACAGCTCAGGCTGTTGAAACTGCTCATCCTAGATTTCTTCAAGGGGAAATTACTGATTTAATCACTTGTCCGGCCTCTGCATCAGATCATTGATTCATATGATGAAGGCCTTAATTAAGGCTAAGGCCTATCAGTGCATGCAGCAGTCACTTTCTCTGTCTCTTTTCTGGGGATCTTTCAGCTTCAGGAAGTGAAGTGGCAAGCAATAAAAAGCCTGTTTTGTACAGTTTCTGATGAGTTGTGTGGGCCAGTCAAAAGGGAACAAATACTTCTGAGAAGGCTTTGAATGAATATGAGTGGATCTCTGGTTATCATCCAATTGGGAAACAAGTCATCTCCTTTGTAACATTTTAATTTTTTCAATTGCTTATTGTTGCTTGTGGTTCTGGTTCCCAGGACTTGGTGGCCATAAATCTTTATGTGAAAGCAATGACTTCTATTTCGATTTATGTTAGATGTGTTAAGATATGTTAAGATATGGCAAAAAAATCCCCGAGTAGACCAGTTTCCAAAAGACTTCTTAATGCAATCAGGACTGCATATTTGCAGGTCTAGCTACAGTCCAAATGCCGCTGACTCAGACTACTTTCCATGTATCAGCCTGCAAGGTTCTTTGCTGGTTTAATCTGTAGGCAGCTATAGGCTTGCTGGTCCATAATTTCTTTAAAGCAAATGTCTCGATCAGCACTTTAAATATCTCCAGAAATGTCACTTTTTAACATAGAAGAATCTTCATGTAAAAGATCCTGTCATTCCTAGTTTTGTCTACAATTTCTTATGTGTTCACAGTGTTGCAGCATGAAGTCATTTGTCCTGATTGCTTAGTCAGCCTCCAATATGAAATAACAGGTTATGAAAGGGTACAGAAAACCTGCCTATAGCTGGTATCTTGCTGTTGCTTTCTCTTCAGCAGTAAGGACTGTGGCACACCTTTATGCATTTCATTTCCTGTAAAACATGGTTGACTGGTAAACAATGGGTTCTTGCCATCATTTGAATGGTTTAACTAAAGAATTTCATTTTAACCAAGAGATTTGTGTCCTTTTGTATACCAATTAAATACACATTAAGACACCATATCAAGTAATCATGCACTATCTCATACCTTTATTGTCATAATCATAATCATTCAGTGTGTTATGAGACAAACTTATCATCAAACTTATCAAGACTTGTAGTTGACTGAAGAAGCTGTGATTATTCTCCTCAAGCTACAGCTCCCTCGTGAAACACTCAGGTAAAATCTGCTGCTTGAAATCTGATGGGAACCCCAGTCTGCTCCATCTGGAATTCAAAGAATAATACTGACCCATGCTCTTCACACAGCAGTGGGCAGCAATATGGTGATAAGTTCTACATGAAACTGAGTATCATCTGTTGACAGCTGAGTCACACGTACCCTGCTGCTGGTTCAGGGCAATTTGCCGTTCCTGAGCCATGCTGCTTCTGCTAGGTATCATAATTAGTTATGTTAAGGTACCAAAAGATAAAAATACATATCTGAAAGGCTTTGCAGTGAGTGCTATATATCCTTTTATCTATCCTTGGGTGTTCAAATATGTTGGAAAATCTGGACTAGCAGGCTGTATTGTCTCCAAACATTGGTAAAACAAAACGAAACAGACAAAAAAACCAAACCAAAATCTAGCACTGAGCTCAGAATGGTGGCACATTGCCCATGCTCCATCTCCACCTTCAATTTAAAAATGACCTCACACAGAGCAGCATTCATGCCTTCTTGGCTTTTGACACTGGGAGTAGTCATTTGCAATGACTTCTGGGAAGGACAGTGAGAAATACTGCTTTACTACCAATCCTTTCAGCAAACCCTTTGGAACCCTAAATCTCCACAGCAATTCTCTGGACTTGGGTTGCTTCACGATGACTCATCCTCATCTTGTCCAGGCACTGTAACAGTCCTAATTGGAGCTGTCATAAGGTATGCATACACTATGCAAGTGGGCTGGTATCACCACATTGTACGATGTCCTTTAAGATATACCAGCTCAGTTGTAGCAGTACAACTATAGGAAAGCAGCAGCCTGTTGGAGTAAATAACCTTCTACAGCATTTGGATCTTTGCATTATGCGCTCCTGCACAATGTATATACATAAGCTTTTTGCTTCTTCTCTTCCTGTCTCTCCCAAGGAGCTGTTCATCTCCTTAAGAGGTCTTGGGTGGAGATAGCAGAAATTCTTCATAACTGAAGAAAGGGTTACTAATCCACTTCTTACACTTTCCCAGGATTTTATCTGCATTCAAAACAATACTCCCTCTTCCTCCAAAGATAAAAAATACACAAATGTGACTAGTTCCTATTGTGCAATGATTTTTTGTGCAAGAAATTATGTTCCCTGTAGTGAAGTTCTTATCTTCAGTTCTCTCATCTCCACAACAGTCAGACATTTAACTCTGCTTCAGTATGTAATCCTTGCTGTACTTGGGGAAAGTAACCGCACAGGTAATCAGGAATGTCTTTTCCATTACTAAAATCTGTCCTCACAACAATGACAAAAAAGAAAAAAGAAAAAAGAAGAAAGAAAAAGAGAGAGCATAGAGAAGAAGAAGGGTACAACCTAGATACGGCCTGGGATGAAGCACTTCAAGTAAAATACTATGCAGAGTCGGGTCTGCAACGGTCACAGCAGATCTTGGAGACAATGAGACAGTGAGTGAAATTAGCCTGCCCTGCCTTATGTTTATCAAAATCAGACATTCACGTTTGTGTTGGATATCTAGTGTCCTTACTGATGTAGAGAAAAAACCACCCCTGGAAAGTGAATCATCTAATCCTAAGATAGGTTATGTATAAAATCAGTCAGGTGAATCATCACTTGGAGAGGCCCGTTTCTCTTCAGTGACTGCAAGACGGCTCAAGGTGACAGACATTACGGACATTATACACGAAATTAAATTGTCTGAAGTCAGATGACATGAAGTCTAATATCCTATGTTGTAGCTGAAATAATTGTGTTAGTATGTGAAAGTTTCAGAGCCCGATAAAGAGGCTACTAGCTCTTCTGAGTCCCATCAGTAACAAAGCAAATGGAAGCGAGTTGATTTCTTATCTGGTGTAAAGCAGCAGGATCCCATTGGCAAGATTGCAGTGACTCAAGGTTTCACTCCTCAAGGTGAAGATGAACATCTATCTGTTACGCTTTATATTTTATTACCTGGAATCAGATTACATTTTACATTTTATTACCTGGAATCAGATTCCTCTCACCTCACTACAGCTGACGTCACCCATGCTGCCTTCATGGGCGGTGGAAAACAATGAGCACCATTAGCATGGGATTCACTCGACCTATTTCAAAAATCCGCTTTAGGTAGAGATAAGTAGCTCCATAGTTTGTGTTAATTAGACTGACTAGATGCCCATTGTCTCTAAGAACTATTTATGGCGATTAGCTCCTATGTAAATGTCCACATTGCACCTTTCAACCATCAGGTGAATGGTATTCCTAGTATATGGAGTAGCTGATTCCACCTTAATTTATCAAGGTCATAGAGAAAACTTACAGTATCAAAAGATTTATATAAAATAGCTGTTAATTTTTTTGGTGCTCCTATTTCTAACCTGTTTTACTTCTCATACAGCTGCCATTACTCGCCTTCTTTGGAGTAACATGGGAGATACGTTAAGGTATTAGGGTATACAGAACAGAACAGGGCACATCACTTCTCCCAGTAAAACAGACCTCAGTTCTGGTTGCCCAAGGCTGTGTTCTTCTCAGGTACCAGTGGTGCATCATTTGCAGAAGGCACTCAGCATGCCTGAAAAGCAAACTATTCCAACTTAGGTGTCTTCCATGCATTTTGAATGCTCTTATCTTAGGCTTTAGCCATGAAGGAAGGGTGGTTGTGATACTGGGCTTTGTGTTGGAACAGAAAGTGAAGAAAACACTCCATTTTTACTAACCTAGAAAAAGAGAAAAAGGATTCTCTCCTCTCCTCCTAACTGCTACTCAGATTTTAGAAGAAGAAAAGGCTAGCACATTTTTTTGGCATGGAAACACTTCCAGATTGTGTCTTATTTCTTTGAACTATGCAAGCTAAGATAATGATATAAGGATAATTATATTTCATGCTTCAAACTGAAGTTGATAGGAGAGAAATATCCTTCTGTGTGGAGCTTTTACATCATGTTTAAAACATCTGTTATTAGCTGAAGCCAGAAAGACCTATGCATGTATTTAAAGAATATATTTAAAGAATGGAGAACGCAACCAGCATTAAAAAACAACCTTCTTTCTCCTTGTATTAGCTAATCTGTTATTTTAGTTGCATCAACAGTGAAGTCGCTGGTGACATATCACATGCTGATCACCAGTGTACCAGAAAGGTAGTTCACCAGCAGCTTCAAAACATGCAGTTTCCAGAAAAAGGTAACAACAAGATTATCTTTTGTCAAAAAAACCCGTCAGTAGTCTCCCAAAAGTCTTCACCAAGTGACAAAAAAAAATTCTTCAAGAAAAACTGAGAAAGCTTCTTTAGAAACAACCTCACCAAAAAGGAAAGAAAATGCAACGGTTTAGACTGCTACTCTAATCATTCAGTTTGTATGAGGAAAAGAGGTTAGGATTAGAAATCAAGAGGCTGTTTTCTGACCAGCCCTCCCATGTTTCTGAGGGCTGCTAAGCTTCGTCACCGAGGCAGGCCATAGTAGGACTGTCTGTAGCTAGGCAATGCCTCTCTGCAACCCCTGTCACTATTCAAGAAGCTGAGTAATGATGTAGTGGAGGCTACTTCAAAACTGGTGGTTGCAAAGGGCCTGGATTGCCCCTCTTTTAGGTTTTGTACAATTTAAAATCATACTGAGTGAACACAGAGCACGTAATTGAAAAAATATGAATAAGGAAGCTTTTTGGAACTTTGGAAGAAGACTTCTTCCGAGGCCCTTTGCTGCTGGGAATGGAGCTGGAGCAAGAGCTCTCCAATAATGCAATAGTGAGCAGTCAGACTTGGTTGGCGTTTGGCCTTTTGCTGGGACATGAAGCAGCAGGATTTCTGGGCGACAGGTGACGGACAAGACTAGCACAATGCTTAGTGAAATAAATGAAGGCCATCTCCTGAAAATGAAGAGAGGTAGTGGATGGGGATCTATTGTGCTGGACCCGAAATATCTGAGATATGAATCCTTCCTCTTTTACCTTGTTTCACCTAAAATGCTGTTGGTGTGGATGCTTTCATGAGACGGAACTGAAATGGCATTGAAAACCTCATGTTACCAAATTAATTCCTCCGGAGGAAGGCAGAATTCCTTTGTTGCCTTCCTTCACCCTTCAGAATAGAATTGTAAAATTCTGGAGATTTTGGGTTTTTATCTTGTCCATTAAACTTACAGAATGATTGGATAACTTCTTATCTTTCTCTTCTGTCACTGAATAATTTTGATACTTTACATTTGAATCACTGTAAGGTCTTGAAGCTGTGGTAAATAAATACATAAAAAGCTATAATTCTGGGGTTAGTTCCAAATTTTTGATTTGTAAAAAGGGACAGAATATCAAGATCACCAGACACTGGTAAGGATAACCCTTACACTATTAGGGTAAGAAAGTGCTGCAGAACATAAAGCTGTGCCTTTTGGAAAGGAGCTGGGGCAGCATCTGACAGGATATCTGACAAAGCAGTTTGCCTGTTCGTCTCTTGCTATACACAACACGTTGCTGTACACAACACGAAGCTGAGCACTGGCAGAAACCCATTGAGTGAAAGGATGTTATTAGGTCCCCCTTTCCTCTTTGACTGGCAATGTGACTGTAGCTGACTGATTAGCAAAATTGCTGATCATCATTTTTAGTCTTGAAATTGTAGGACTGTGTTTTCAGTTTTGTTTTGCTTTGTTGTTAGAGAACGGGATAATAATTCATGATGAAACCATATAGGCTACAATAAAAAACCCCACAAAACAAAAACCTTTGCTAAGCAGTTGGTATTCAGTTCTCCGACAGGCAGAATTTAGAATAAAAGGTTACTAACATTTTGGCAGTGTTTTCCTCAGGCTTTCTCTTGTATTTCTGCCAAATATCTCACAAGGCTCAGATTTGATTAAAATGGCAATGCTCTCTGCTACTTGAATGTAATTAGAGCCATTCATTACAGCTTTAGTTGACAGTTTGGCAACCTGTACATTTTTCTGAATATGGACAGCATTCCATGGAAACAGTTCAAGGGAAGAGCGCAAGAAGAGGGTCCTCTCTTGAACTGCAGCAAATGGAAGGCTGTCTATGTTTAGAGAAGTTTACAGGTTTTCGAACTGTCAATCGAAGCTGCAAGGAAGAGTTCTAATTAGATTAACGTAGCAGAGCACCACATTTTTTTGTCAGCCAGCTCCCGCAAGCTCCTACTATGTAGTTATCACGTATCCTATAGGACCATTAAGTATTTCTATTGCAAGTCACTTTGTTTTGCTGCTATTAACCCTGGTCTTAGAACACTGCTGGATGGAAAATACATCAAGAAAATGTGTTTGCCTATGTAAGCCTTTTCTGCAGGCCAGCCTTCTGCAGAATTTAGGAGAAGATTTTTAATCTGCTTGAATTTCTCACCCTTTCCTGTATATCTCAAATAAAACATGGCTCAAATAAAGTCAGAGCAGACCTGGACTTCTTTCAGGTTCCTAATGAATTATATCTTTCGGTTCAAAATATTAAGTCAACTATTGTTACTTTTCATTTTGCATTCTTCTGTGCCTGCCCAGGGGCTGCTAAAATATAGCAAGAAATGTCATTTTAAGCATCTTCCAAACAATCTTCCACAACACAAATCCTGTTGATTCCAATCAAGTTCTTCTTGTGAGTAAAGTAAGAAAGGCTTAATCCAAAATCTGATGAGAACAACTTTCCGTTTTCCCTGTGGCTCATCACTGTTAAAAGGGAAAAGGAAGAGTGCAGATTAATGGATAGGGCAATCTGCAGTTCAGTTTTGCATTGCTTGTTGCTGGGCTACTTCAGTATGTGAACCAGGGGATGATGGCCTCATTGCCCTTTTGGTTTCAAGGCAAATTGAATAATGAGGCTTGCAGGAGAGAGGGTGCATCTGCATGAAATATGGGTTCAAAGTTGGGATAGTCTTGAGGTCATTTGTTTGTTTACAGAATTGTACACAAAGCCCAGTTCCTCTCAACAGCAATAGGAACACGCAGACCACGAGCTTTTGCCAAAGTCTCCCACCAGACAGTTTAGCCATGTGCCAGAGAAACATCTGTCTCTTTCTGCCTCAATTCCTTTATCCTCTGATATTTAACTGCTTTCCTCATTCCCAGCCTTGTTAGATGTCCCAGTCTCTAAGTCTGAAATCTCAGAAAACCTCTTAACTCTGGGTGGAGCCACGGCTTTGGGCTGGCCAGTTAGAAATGCTTTTATTCTGCTTTGCAGTAGTGTGAGTTGCAGAGCAGTCACAGCTCAGGACATGGAAGGCAGCAGGAAGCTGTCATATTCCTGATCCTGAGTGACTGCCGAGCCACCCCCCTTTCCTCCCAAGTCAGCTGAACCTCCCTCAGTGAGCTCAATGTCATTACTTTTACAATACCTATGATGACCCTTTGCGTAATTGCCTGCTATGTTTGTGCTATTTGTCTTCTCTTAAGCCTTGTGTATTTTTATTCTACGACAAATTCATTAGATAAGAAAGCAAGAGAAGCTAAGTCAAACAAAATCCTTACTGTCAGGGCAGATATTCTGGTAGGATGTACTTACTTTGCTAACAGCTGATGCCACACAGAGCTGTTGTAATCTTATGACTGATGTTACTGGGATAGTACTGATTTTACTGTGTTTGGGTAAATTCACAACTTTAAATAAAACAGCTACATTGGTAAAAGACCAGCAGACATTTATTGCCTCTAATGGTGTCCAGCGGACATACTTCTTAAATCCAGCCTACCACTATGGAGCCTGAGGCCATGCAGGATTCCCAAGATAACCAGTGCCAAACATATGTGAAATCAGAGGAGCAAATTAACAGAGTAATCACAAATGTTTAACTATTTATGTAGTATTCTTCCTATCAGGACATTTTAGCTCATAATTGCAAATCCATTTTCTTCCCTTCCCATTCTTCTTGGAACCTCCCTCTGCATGATCAGCTTTCTTTCCCACATGGGAAAGACGACCATCTTTCTTTCCCCGCATGAGTGGGAAAGAACAGCTTTCAGATGCTGTTGTTTGGCTTGGCAGAGGGCCTCACAGGCGATACCTGCTCAAGTGGTTCTAACTCATAAATTGGGATTTTACTGGCAGCCCAACTGTATTTGGTACCCGCCTCTGTACAAATGTGTCGCAGTTATGTTACATTCTCCCATGGGTTAGTCTGTTTTGAAGTCTTCTCATGGGAGTCCAGTAAATACATTACAGTTCTGGAAGTTTTCCTATGCCTCAGAAACATTTTTATGCTGTTCTGTCTCAAATTTTCTCTAAAAGGCGTATGCTGTTAGATATAAGAAGTCACTCAAGTCACCTTAAGAAGCATCCTTAGCTCCATGTGTTCTTTCACCAAGCCACAAACATTAATATCTGTGTTGAATATGAAAGGGACTTTGAAACATAGATAGGTTAAGGTACCTAATTTGACTCTGAGACTACATAAAGTCTATCAAAAGCAAAGTAAAATATTCTGGGAAGAGCTCTGTGGTTCGATTTGTTTCTAGCAGTTTGCTAGTAACTCACTTGGAGTTCCCTCCTTTATACTGCAGTCTGCACTGAACACGTAACTGAGACAGAGGTGGTCACAAACTGCCTTCAGAGGAATTCTCTACCTGGCTAGGATGCTCAGCACCAATTTTTTTCTCTTGTTGCGCAGGAACTTTTGTGGCCAAAAGTGACTTACAAGACTGCAGGTTTCACACTTCAACATGTTTCTCTCACTGTCTTCTTCAGAGGCTACTATGGTGCATGACTGATATTACAGCCACATTACAAGGTCAGTCCCTAGCATTAGGACAGATGCTTACTGCACTCCATTTCTTCTGTAGGAGCTACACATTTCAAGGGCATTTCTATAGACTAGCCACATGAAAAGTACTTCCTAGTGTTTATATCTTTTTAAGATCTAAAGTGATAATTGACAACTTATATTTTGACTTGTCCAGATCCTATTCAAATTCTAGAAGTCCAGATTTCAAGATAACTTTTTATATGTGGACACATTTTGATACACTGCCTTCATTTGAAG
This sequence comes from Calonectris borealis, assembly GCF_964195595.1. Classification (NCBI taxonomy): domain Eukaryota; kingdom Metazoa; phylum Chordata; class Aves; order Procellariiformes; family Procellariidae; genus Calonectris; species Calonectris borealis. Next base: position 68,195,040 of record NC_134313.1, on the reverse strand, counting down.
TGAATTAGATGATTTAATTACAGATCCCCTTACTGCTTAGTGTTTTAAGTAAGTCTGCTTTAACAAAACATTATCAATAAAGTCAGTGTCCTTATGTATTAAAAAATCCAGTACTGAAATGATATTGATATGAAACTGAAATAACTGGCCAGAATGAAACACATTTGAATTTCACCGCTATGTACTTTATAGTTCTTAGATCAATTCTTACATCTCAGACAGGATGAAAACATTTTTGCCTTGGCAGACTTAAATTCATAGAATCATAGAATCATAGAATAGTTTGGATTGGAAGGGACCTTTAAAGGTCATCTATTCCAACCCCCCTGACATGGGCAGGGACATCTTCAACTAGATCAGGTTGCTCAGAGCCCCGTCCAACCTGACCTTGAATGTTCCCAGGGATGGGGCATCTACCACCTCTCTGGGCAACCTGTTCCAGTGTCTCACCACCCTCATTGTAAAAAATTTCTTCCTTATATCTAGTCTAAATCTTCCCTCTTTTAGTTTAAAACCATTCCCCCTTGTCCTGTCGCAACAGGCCCTGCTAAAAAGTTTGTCCCCATCTTTCTCATAAGCCCCCTTTAAGTACTGAAAGACTGCAATAAAGTCTCCCTGAAGCCTTCTCTTCTCCAGGCTGAATAAACCCAACTCTCTCAGCCTTTCTTCATAGAAGAGATGTTCCACCCCCCTGATAATTTTTGTGGCCCTCCTCTGGACCTGCTCCAACAGGTCCATGTCTTTCCTGTGCTGAGGGCTCCAGAGCTGGACACAGCACTCCAGGTGGGGTCTCACCAGAGCAGGCCTGCTGGCCTGCTGGCCACGCTGCTTTTGATGCAGCCCAGGATACGGTTGGCCTTCTGGGCTGCAAGTGCACATTGCTGGCTCATGTCCAACTCTTCATCCACCAGTACCCACAAGTCCTTCTCAGCAGGACTGCTCTCAGTCCCTTCATCCCCCAGCCTGAATTGATACCGGGGATTGCCCCAACCCAGGAGCAGGACCTTGCACTTGGCGTTGTTGAACCTCATGAGGTCCACACGGGCCCACTCCTCGAGCTTGCCCAGGTCCCTCTGGATGGCATCCTGTCCCTGAGGCGTGTTGACTGCACCACTTAGCTTGGTGTGACCTGCAAACTTGCTGAGGGTGCACTCAATCCCACTGCCTATGTCATTGATGAAGATATTAAACAGTACTGGTCCCAATAAGGACCCTGCGGGACACCACTTGGCACCAATCTCCGTCTGGACATTGAGCCATTGACCACTACTCTCTGGATGTGACCATCCAACCAATTCCTCATCCACCGGACAGTCCACCCATCAAATCCATACCTCTCCAGTTTAGAAAGAAGGATGTTGGGGGGGGACCGTGTCAAAGGCCTTACAGAAGTCCAGATAGACGACACTCGTAGCTCTTCCCATATCCACTGATGTAGTCACTCCGTCATAGAGAGCCACTAGATTAGTCAGGCAGGACTTGCCCTTGGTGAAGCCATGTTGGCTGTCTCGAATCACCTCCCTGTTCTCCATGTGCCTTAGCATAGCTTCCAGGAGGATCTGCTCCATGATCTTCCTAGTACAGAGGGGAGACTGACCGGCCTATAGTTCCCCAGGTCTTCCTTTTTTCCCTTTTTTGAAAATGGGGGTTATGTTTCCCCTTTTCCAGTCAGCGGGAACTTCACCGGACTGCCACGACTTCTCAAATATGATGGATAGTGGCTTAGCAACTTCATCCACCAGTTCCCTCAGGACCCATGGATGGAACTCATCAGGTCCCATGGACTTGTGCACCTTCAGGTTCCTTAGATGGTCTCAAACCTGATCTTCTCCTATAGTGGGTGGTTCTTCATTCTCCCAGTCCCTGCCTTTGCCTTCTGTGGCTGGGGCAGTGAGGCTTGAGCACTTGCTGGTGAAGACCGAGGCAAAAAAGTTGTTGAGTACCTCAGCCTTCTCCATATCCCGGGTAACCAGGTCTCCCGTTTCGTTCCGGAGAGGGCCCACATTTTCCCTAGTCTTCCTTTTATCGCCAACATACCTGTAGAAGCTTTTCTTGCTGCCCTTGATGTCCCAGGTCAGATTTAATTCTATCAGGGCTTTAGCTTTCCTAACCTGATCCCTGGCTGCTCGTACAATTTCTCTGTATTCCTCCCACTTTTGCTGTCCATGCTTCCACCCTCTGTAGTCTTCCTTTTTGTGTTTGAGTTTGTCCAGGAACTCCTTGTTCATCCATGCAGGCCTCCTGGCGTTTTTGCCTGACTTCCTCTTTGTTGGGATGCCTTGCTCTTGAGCTTGGAGGAGGTGATCCTTAAATATTAACCATGTTTAATGAAACATCATGAAACAAGTTCATGATGAAACAAATTCCTTGTTTCCTGCTTTTGCACATTACCACTATTTGACAGAACAGGTACTCATCTTTATGATTTACTGACAGTCCTTCCAGTCTTATGAATCAATGTTAATATCATTTTGTGGTGTGTTGACCTTGGCTGGCTGCTAGATGCCCACCCAGCCTCTCTCTCACTCTGCCTCCTCGTCAGGGCAGTGGGAGAAAATAAGAAGAAAAAGCTCATGAGTCAGGATAGAGACAGGAGATCACTTGCCAATTACCATCATGGACAAAATATAATTGACTTGGGGAAATTGGCCAACAAAATTTGAATTGGATGGTGAGAAACAAAGACAAAAATTAAAACAATACCTTTCCCCTCACCACTCCCTTCTCCCAAGCTCAACATCACTCCTTCATTCCTGACTATTCTACCTCCTTCTGCCCTGAGCGGCGCAGGGAGGTGGGGAAAGGGCGTTATGGTCAGTTCATAACAGCTCCTCTCTGCTGCTCCTTCCTCCTCATGCTGTTCCCCTGCTCCAGCTGGGTCCCTCCTATGGGATACAATTCCTTCAGGATAAATCTGCTCCAGCATGGGCTATCCATGGGATGCAGTTCCTTCAGGAAACATCTACGTGCTCCAGCATGGTGTTGTCCATGGGCTGCAGTGTGGACATCAGCTCTACCATGGTCTCTCCAGAGGCTACAGGAGAATCTCTGCTTGGGTGCCTGGGCCACCTCCTCCCCCTCCTTCTGCTCTGACCTTGCTGCTCACCAGGCTGTTTCTCACACTTTTTTCCTCACTACTCACTTCCTCCACAGTGTTTTGCCCTTTCTGAAATACTTTTTGCCGGAGATGCCACCATCTTGGCTGCGGGGCTCAGCTGTGCCCAACGATGGGTCCGTTGGAACCGGCTGGAACCGGCTGTGTCTGGCTTGGAGCAGCCCCGGCCTCTCCTCAGAGAGGCCTCCCCTGCAGCCCCCCCTGCCAGCACCTCGGCACCTGCACCCCGTACACGTTTCTAGACCACTAAAAAGAGCCATAAACCCAAACGGAATTACCTTTTCCATAACACATATAAGGCAGATGTTATGGTACTACTGTCATGGTGGTTGGCCTCCCTTCTCCTCATTCCTAGTTGTTTCCAGCCCTACTGCAATCAAATCCTGCCACAGGAGCTCTCTCGCCGTCTGTGCATTTGATCTCCTTTCACTGATCTTGATATGAGAATTGAAATTCAGCCGAGCATCTCAAGCTGGAATACCTTCAATTTATCTGGGGTGGCCTCATGGGTATGTGGTATGCCAGGTACAAAATCTCTCTGAGTTCAGACTCCTCTTCTGCCTTTGCACGTAAGCCCAATGATGAGACTGATGGCTGGATCCTGTTTATACATCAATAGCTTTCACTAGGGACAGTACTTTTTTTTTTCCTGGGCTACGTTCTGCAGAACAAAACTGGTATGCTTATTTTGACTGTTCAGGCTCCCCTCTATCGTCATCTCCCCTGTGGTAACTGAGGCTGCAGCGTTAAATTGGACCCCTCAGGGTACTTTTTCCTTCAAACTCCTGAGGACCACCAAGGTGGGAAGTTTGTAAATACCCTTCTCTGCCCAGATTCTTTGATCGGCCTGTCAGCTTGTCGGAGTATCTCACTTCCAGTGGTCTGCATGGAGCGAGAAAGGATGCTTTGATGATTTGGTTGCTCTTCTGGGCCTCCCTAGCATCTTGCTGCATGTCAGAGTGCTTTCCTGGTTATCACCAGCCAGCAGAAGGCACTTTCATCTGTCTCCTATGTTATCTACCTGAATTAGCTCCTGACGTGATCCACTCTGCTGCTCTTTGGATACTCTGGAAGGTGTGTTGGGCAGTGAGTGTGCATGATAAGGTGCCTTGGGGCCCTGCTTTGGGATTTGCCACATTTCTTGGTCAGGAATGTACCGGTGGTATCCATATAAAACTGTAAGTCACTAATCTCAAGTCAGCTTAGGGTTACATAAGGCATGCATACATACATGCAATGTACATAATTCACTTACAATAGTTTTAAAAAGACATAGGGAAGAAAACTCAGGCTTAATACATTAAAAATTAAATCAGAAAGGTCACTCTTTCTCCCGCTTTCTTCCCCTTTCCCATTTAACTTGGGTTATCCCATTCAGTCCTTCATATAGTCTCTACCTTAGTGGAGAATGATAGCTTTTAGAGCAAGTTTCTTGAAGAAGTACTTGACAAATTCTTTCTTTCACCCCAAAACTCATTCCAGATTTTTTCTGGGCCATTATTGTTAGTTAAATTAAATATTACTTCTCTTCCTTGGGATTTGCAAATCACTGTCTGTTAAGCTAAGGGTGATCTCCTACACAACTCTGCTGAATGAGAGATAAAATTCATTCTCATCCTCTGACTTTGGCGATTTTTAGGTATGCTTCCATGTGAAGCATCACTATATGGACCTCACATCTTACAGGAATCGATATGTTAACAAACATACTGGATACAAATGTATAAGGGATTTAAGTGCGGGTAGACAATTTCTGGCTCTTGGTTGAAACCAGACACCGTGGCACTTGACTTCTGCAGCAATTTGACCCTCTCCCTTAGCCTTTCTCACTTCAGCTCCCTGTAACACAGCTGTCAGTCTCAGTTCTCCCTCCTCTCAGCCCTGTGACAGAGGCTGTGCCTACACTCCGGATGCCAGAGCCAGCTCCGAACCCACTGCATGGTGTTAACGTGCTGCCAGTTTCCCAGAAAGGAGTTGATCCCATCATACAGCAGACTGCTGCAATTGCTCAGGTAGCTCTTGCCCTCAAAGTGCCCGCTCTCCTTCTCTGAATTTGAAGGGTGCCTAGATGAGGGATTTATGTGTGGGTGTCTACACTGCAGACAGTGTTTCAGTGCCGTGTGTGTAAAACATGAGAACTGTAGTGATTTGTAACCTAACAGGGAAAATGTGAAGATAAATACCATGTTATTATAATTAGACTATTGGCTAGATAGCACTTTTGAGCTTTTTTGACATTCTGTTCTGTAAATCCTGTCTCCAATTCATGTTTGCTCAACTAGTTTCAAGCTTTCTAGATCCTAATTCCTTAAAGACCTTCCTTCCCTGCTCCAGCAAGATGGCTGATCAGAAAGAGGTACAAATAAATTATTTGTATGCATTGCTTCATACGATGATCTGGATGCATGTAAAACAGGTGGAGTTCATAACTGAACTATCTTTAAACAAAGTATGGCAGCTATGGCAGCAAAGCCACTGTTTGGACTGTATGTCAACACAGCTACCCAGTATGCTAGGTAGGTTTCCAACTGTGCTGAAGTTCCCAGCACTGGGCAGGACGCTTCTGTGGGTACTAATACCTTTAGCTTGCAGTCCAAGCTGAACAGTGTCTTACCCAGTGCGCCAGGATGAATTCTGGCACAGAAAGAGAGATGTGAAGCCATACGCCTGCACGTGCTCCGGGTGAGTGCGTGTTTGTTGCAGAACCTCGGTGACACTGGATATTAGGTAATTACAGATATCTGCCTCTGTTTTGGCAATCCTGAGGGCTCATCACTTACATGGCTTTGGCAGCGTGGAATCTGTTTTGTCTTGTGCTGCTCTGTACTTCCGGAGGCTGGAATCCACACACCTCTCCGAAAAGAGAAGCAGGTTTTCTGTGGAACATTTCTGACGTCCTGGCTTTGTTACAGGAGTTTTACCTGACCGGCTGGGTGAGCGGCAGCGTGTGGTGTGGCAGGGGCAGAACCACGTGAGATACTGGTTGCCCTGCCAATACATACATGCGGACTGGCCACCTGGCTGCTGTCTCTGGCCACACGGAGTGGCTGGATCCCTTTGGCAGCACCAGTTTGGTTCTTTTTCCTTTACCCAGACACAAAACTTGTAGAAATGTTTTATCTTTGACATCTTCACCCATATGCCAAGTGTGAATAAAATTACTCTGTTGTTCCAAAAGAGAGGAGGAAAGAGAAATGTATGAGTGGACAGACTGTGTGATCATCTCAACCTCATTTCCTTAGAAACCCAAAGTAATCATGGATCTCCAGAATTCTGGAAAACAGCAAAAACTCTCTGGAATGTTACAAGGGGGTATATAATATAAAGGGTAAAATATGTCCTAGGTTTATTTTTTAGGTTCAGAGCAGTAGGGCTATGAACCTAAAACTGGAATACATATGGAGAATGGATTTGATTTCAGTGACTGGAAGCGAAAACATGGCCATCTCAAACCCAATTTCCTTCCTCCTGTACAATTTTCTGAGGTAGGGTTTAATGTTTTCCCCGGAGAGAAAAATTAAATATTTCCTTGAAGAGTATTTATAAAACTAAAGAAGTCTACACGCTTGCGACATCAAATCACAAATGTAGTGCTATATTGCCCTGTAGGCATGGAAATTTCAAGCTTTTTAGTACACTATTATAATAATTTTAAAATGCATTTCTTGCAAACAGTGTAATTTCTGGAGACACTTCTGTTCATTGGCTTACAGATTGTTATCACAGTTGTGGAAAGAAAAGAAGAAAATATTTCTATTTCCAAACACCAAGATCAGACTGACAGGCCTGCGCTCTCTCTGAGGGATCAGTGGTGACTTCTGTTTTCCTTTGACTGTACAACTGCTTTCCAACCCTCGTGCAAAAGCATTAATCTTTGTTAGAAACAAAGCACATCTATTCATAAAAATCCCTTTGAGGATTTATCTCAGTATGTTTTCAAGAAAAAGTTTTTAAATGCTTTCACTAAAGCAGGATAAATTAAAAAGAAAGATTTGACCTGGAAAAATAGCAATGACTTTTAGTCGGATACCCCAGTGTATGTCACTTGCTGTCACATTCAGCTTATGAGACTGTTGTCAGCACAGTTGTTGGTCTGTTCCATGTATTTCAAGAAAACTGGGTTGTAATAAATGGGGACAACTTGTGACAATATAACATTTAGCTAACAGAAGCCATTTCTGATCATTTGGGTTAGGCGGCAGTGAGTGGATTCCCCAGTTCATGTCTCTGCATCCAGAAAACTCTGATTTTATTACGCTGAAGTGACTCCCCACAGACTAGTGTCTTGAATATCCTCAGCGAAGTCAATTTCATAGCCTTTTCTGGCACCTTGTTTCTCCATTCACAGCTGGCTTTATTCTGCCTTCACACAGTTATGAAGATTTCCCTAATTTTTGATCTGCATTTTTTTTATATTAATACTTCATTTTATTACTTCCTGGTCTTCCCAATTGGTTAATGAGACTGATTTATCTCTTATCTAATATCCATTCATAATTCCATGAATAATCCTGCTTCCCCTTTTCTCTCCATGAAAGCTTCTCCATAGTTGAAGATGTCCTCTCTTAAACTCTTTCAAATTCTACAGCGGTTTTAAAATTTGTCCCTATATTAAAAAAAAAAAAAAAAAAGCATGATTGGAGCTATTGTAGCGACATAGTTGTATTTTTAGCTTGATATTTTTATTAATACTACCCAACATAGTGGTTGACTTTTCTCTGACAGTCACAGTAACTTGAATACAATGCATTAACAGTTTTAATCTTTCTCTGATATGAGTGGCTAGTGTCTTTATAATGGTGGTCTTTATAACTTTTGATTAAGTGTGGACAATTTGCATAAATTTTCCCCATCTGATTCAAGCCATTTTTATCTCTTTAAAACCCTGGACTGCTATACAAAAAATCAGTAGTGAGTTTTAACTGTTTTAACTGTCTCTTTTGGCCCATGAACAGACTTCAATTGCAAAGTTTTTGACGCTTAACTCAGAAATATAATACATTTTAAATGCCTCAGTGCTTGAAAAGTCTTAGAAAGTGCAAGCTCTGAATGCCTGGCTCTGCTGACCTAAGGAGGGCTAACTACACTGCTATGATGTGGTGGAAACACAAGCAAAGGTAGGGGAAACTGCTGGGATAGTGGGAAGGAGCTGGTAGCTGTTACGAGGAAGAAAAACACATGCAAGACAGAAAAACAGATCTAAGCTGGAACTGGCAGCTAGAGAAGTCATTTTGTTGGAGCCGTGACTGAAGACTGAAACATTATAAACTCATAAGACTCTTTGACAGCAGTACGTGATTTCATAGTAACCTGTAGAAGATAACTGAATAACTGTTCGAACTGGATAACAACAATTTCTAGCCTGAGTAACTTACCCGTGCTAACGAAGATGGAAATGAGCTTTCACATCTAACTCTTTTCCTCTATGTTGTCTTAAATGGATTTTTATTTTATCACCAATGACAGGAACTTACCCAGCTCATAACTAGGATGGAGTAAAACTACCTAATCCAGGTATGAAATACTATTCTTTGAAAATAACATTTCCTCCTTGACCCAAGTTTATTGCAATCTGATTTGTAGTACAAATCTCCTGCATGACATTGATTAGCATGAAATGGATTGCTTGGTAAATCTTCGAAGTTGGGCTTCTGCTAGACTAAAACCATCCACTTCAAGGATTGTCCGTATCATGTCAGTGAAAAAGATCCCATTATTTGTTTTAAAGCTCTGAATTGGGACTGGTATTTTAGTCAATCCCAAAATTTATTCTGGCTCCTAAAAGCCAGGCTCTTAAATGCTTGTGTTCAGTTCCTTATCCTGGTAGGATACTTCAATAAGACTGGACTGGGTTACAATTACCCATCGAAAAGACTTCTACGGGATTTCCTTGAGGAGATTTAAAGTTTCTTGCAAACCCTTCCATTACAGACAGTATCTTTTCCATTCTTGCCCCAGTTCTGCTGTTACAGAACCAGCAGCTGATTTTCTGTGGCTTACTGGTCCCCTAAAAACATGGAAATGCTGTACCTTTGCTTCAGCTTCACACATCCCTACCCCTCACTGCTTGCTAAAACAAGTAATTTATTTTGTGTTGTTATGAAAGTGCTCCCGCTCAAACTGTGTATTCGCATTGATGATCTTCTGTGATAAGATACTGTACAACTTTACAGTGTCACACTAACCACAGCAGCATGCAGGAGCTCACATGATGGTCATTTAATATCCATGACTCACAGTCCACAGGACTAGGATTCCAGCCAGCTGGGATTTGTTCTAAGTGGCGTGAAATGACAAACAGTGCATGAGATACAGCTCAGATACCAAACATGGTGGCCAAACATTTAAAAAAGTATGGCTCCTTGCCCTCTCCAGTAAAAAAATAACAAATCATGCAATAGATTCACTCAATAACTATTGAATATCATTTTTCAAAAACTTAAGAAAAATTAAGTGCCAAAATAAAGAACATGGTATCTTGGACTTTCTAGGTGGTTTCTACACCCTCCCTGGTCTCTGGTCATTTCCTATTCTTAGGTTTGCTTTGTTGAATTTTTCAGTTTGAATTTTATGGTGGAAACTGATAACTGTTGTAACTGTGCTTGTTCTTTCTGCCTGATTTTTGTATTTAAAACTGCAGCTTATTTTCCGTGGCTTGATATTCAGCTGGGATGTTATACTGTTGCAGAGTGCAAGAGGGATTAGATGTTACTCTGTGATTCACCCAGTCCCCGAGGAGAGCTATATAAAGATCATCCTCTTCTCCTTGGCCCCAGGGAAGCCAGGGGGCAGATTATGAGCTAGCGGAAAAGACGAAGGCATAAAGAAAAAAACTCACCATCTGCAAAGAGGTTCCAGGAGCACACATCCCCCTGCTCTTGCATTGTACAGAACTGGGAAAAAGTGTGCTCCACTGCTTGGCTGCTCCTAGCATAGCCATAGAGGGGCAGTTGAAGGAAAAAAAAACACTTAAAAGTTCTCTTTCCCACATTGTGACTGCTCCTTTCACAGAAATTGCTCAAGGTTTCCTTTTCCAAGGAGAAGAAGATGATGTGGAAAGGCACGACTCTGCTGTTTACAGATGCCTTTTCTCTACAGCCTGGGAAACCTGAAATGTGATTGCCTTGTAAGGGCAGGTTATTTTCAACCACTCCCTTCATTTATGTTCCTGTTAAACCCATGGCTTAAGTGGGGCTTCTGTGCTGGAGAGATTTTGCACTGGCTCTCTGCCCAGGGGTGGATTGCAGCAAGAGTAGACTCTGACAGAAATAGGTGGTTATGAGTGTAGACCTCTAAGTCTTGAAATGAGAATATCACTGCTAGAGGTCAAGGTTTATGCTTGCCAGTATTTCCCTCATTTACTGAACTCAGTTGACTCTTCTTTGTCAGTGCTGGCTATTTTTGTAACAGTCGTACAATGGTGGGGATTTTCTCATTTCAGTCCTTACAGAAATGACACAACTTGGGATACTTTTACCTCTGTGACTTCATTAAGTCCAAGCTCTGTGTTTTCATGCTAAAATTTCTTCTAGATTATTTGTTTGCAAGTGAGAAGTGTTTTAAATTCTTTTCTACAAAATATTTAATTGTATTTTTATGTGTTTTATCTGAGGCTTTAATATTTTAAGACTATTATTTTGTCCTGCAGAAATTCTTGTCTTTCCTAATCTCTCAGAAGCAAAGCTCTGAATTCTAGAGAAGAAAATCAAGACAATTGTTTTTTTTTTTTAAACCAATATGCAGCAGTTTCAGACTGCTTTTCAAAACACTTGGGATTATGGATTTAAAATAAAAGTCTCATATCTGGTCCTTATTTTGCTTTTCCATGTTTTTTGAGGAAGAATCAAGATGCGATTTGGAAAATTTGAAGAAAGAAGGAACCTGAAAGCTGACAGCTATGACAACACCTGCCTCAGCTTTCTGTGTTCCGAGTGGCACATTTAGTTATATTTATCCTTCTATTTTTGCATCACCATTTTGTCCCACATCTTGTCACATGGAGCAAGGTTTTGCTGCTTCAAAGTCTTTGTCAACTGCAAAGTCACTGCTAGATGTAGCTTATTTAAGATGAAAAGCCTTTCCAAAATAGAGTTTGACCTTTTTTACAACAGGAGCGATGTTTTTTCTTTTTCCAATTTTGAATTAATAATTTTACTGTGGCACTACCTGGTATTACCATTGGCTTTACTAAGGCTTCACTGCCTTAACTTTTGGTTTTAATGCTCATTATGTTCAAATGTGTTTTGCTTTTAAAATACACGTTGCTATTCATGTCACTGAAAGCAAACTGAAAGTGCCCTGTACAAGAAGGTAATGAGATTTGTGTTGTTCCTTGGGGAATTGTTTTAGCCTCAGATGGCACTTTGAGAAGACTCTGTCCTTGCACAAGTAAGCTTTCCTTAGTTATAAGGAGATACTAAATATAGGGCATTAAAATCAATGATAAAGGTTGTAATGACTTCACTGGGTCAAGGATTTTACCATAGGTTAGTGAAACACAGAAATGAACAGAAATGAACAATGTGCACTGTCTCCCTCAGGCTGTGAAGGCAGGTCACTCTTGGTATGAATGTTGGATCTCAACAAAGCACTGCTTCTTCTGAAGTGAGAGGTGTAGCATGCATGAAGATGAATCCACACCATGCTACTCACTGGATTTTTTAAGTTGGTTTGCATCTTGTTGGCAGTAGCATGCAAGGAAGGGAGAGGTGAATCTGTAAACATTTGTTCTCTATTAGTAGATGACATTGCTAAGATGTGTTTAAAAATTTGGCTGACTGGCCTCAATTTCTTTACTCTCTGACAGTCTAAGTTATATTTATTACAGATTACTGAAAACTGAATCAGTAGATATCTGGCGGAACATTGCAGTCACCTTTTGACAATAGCTGTTCCTTTCTAGCAGTTTCCTTTGAGTATTGAGCTACTCAGCCACCATCTTGGGTCAGCTAGGCTCTGGAGCCTACTGATGCTTTCTGGTACAGAAATGGGAATAAATGGACAGGATTACAATTTTCAATAAAAAATTGGGTTACAAAGAGCCTAACAGACTAAGACTTTTTTCAGAAACATTATCTAATCTTAACTGCCTTAATGACATACTATCAGGGGGAAGAAAAAAGGAAAAAAAAGGAATGAGGAGTTGCTTAGGTTTGGGACAATTTATTTTCCTCTACCTTGCTCTTTGGTTTATGTTTCCAAAAGTGAATGCATTGGCACTTGTACTTTGTTGATTGGAAAAAAATTGGTATTCTGAGCCCTATCCTGCATTTTGCAGGGCTGGCAATGTTTCTTTACCCAGTCTCGTGCTACCTTCCACAGGCCTCTAGATAAAGGTCCTAAATCACGGCACTTTGCTCATCTAATTCACAACACTGCCCCTCTCTCTATGCATTAACCATTAGCCCACTGTTCCTTCTTTCTACTGCCCTGCACAATTTCTTCTATCTTGCCTGTTGCTGTAAGAGGAATACATGCAGGACCTCCATATGTGGAGGTCCAGGTGATGTATACTTCAATTTGCTTAACTTAATAGTTTAGATGTGCTGACATTTGTTGCCACCATCTTTCTAGTCTGGTTCTCTGACAGGAACTAATGGTTAGAAGATAATGTCTACGTGGACATATTATTTTGTAGTATTGGTGAAGACAGGATTAGAAGATGTTCTGAGCAGATATTTTGGAGAGTACATATAAAATCGCAGTCAGGTTGGAGGATCAGTTTAACATAGCAATATGTCAAAAGAGTCTAAAAGGCCTTTAAATGGGAAGTATTGCATAGGAAACCACCTTCTCATTTGCTGACGACTGACTAGTTTCTCCTGTAGAAAAATGCCCCAATGCAACTTGCTATCTTTTGTGACTTCTGTTCAGCTGACAGAGTGAAAAAAAAAAAGACAACTTTATGGATCTCCTGTCTGCAGGAATCAAATTGTGGAATTCAGTGTCTCACTCTACTCGGAGCTTGAAGGTCTTCAAGAATCATTCGAGGGGAAAGGAAGGGAAAGTCTGGGAGCCCGGAAGCCATGAAACATCACGGTTTTGCAAATCAAACTTGTATAAAGAATCAGACTGATTTTTGTAACTGAATTTGCCAGGAAGAGAAAAGAGCAAAGACATACCCAGCTCCAAAGACCTGGGCTGAGGCTGGGTGTGAGCTCATTTCACAGTAAAACTCTAACAGCAGGGAAACTGTGTGCCCTTGTGTAAGAAGAACGCTGGCGACAGCGCTGTCAGTGATGGCACTGCATTTACTGACCATTTGGGATGCAGGGGACAGCACGGGGAGGATGCAAAGCTTCAGCAGAACCACTTCCAAGAGAAGAGAAAGTGGTTGGTAGAAGACTCCCCCTCTCTCCCACTGTCACCCATGATGATTTATGAACCTCTCTGCGGCTCTCTCCTGGTCTTTTCAGTGCAAGAATCCCGTTAGCTTTCTCATAATGGCAGAGGTAATTAAAAAGGGGATCAACTTCAGAGGAACATAAAACACACACCAAAAGTCTGTCTCTTTAATGATATCCCCTACATACTTTACTGGCGGGGATTCTGCTAGTCTAATACCTGTTAATTTTCTTTCTAATTAGGGCTATAGCTCACCAGAGGCTGTTTTATATTTAATATAGATATGGTTAAGGGGCCTAATCCTCAGTCAGGGAAAGAATCTGGAGCTATGGAAAGAGATTTTAGAAGAATAGAGTGGAAGACATGGTACACAAGACACTGGAAGATCAATAGCTTGTTTTATCTTGGCTCAAAACCACCATGGAAGATACATGGAGCTTATACTACTTTGAATAGAAGGGGATTTTATAGGGAGAAAGCTCAATGTAGCCATAAGCATATTAACTTTCCTTACAGCTATGTTTTATGCAGTGTGATGTAAAAAATCCCAGGCCTTCTGAAAACTCAGAAAATTAGGGCCACTATGCTGTTAGCAGAATGGAATTATGAATATCTGGCATCCTCCTCCCTCCCCAGTGTCCCTCCAGTGCTGAAGTGAGGCAAAGAGAACGCCTGGCTGCGGGGGAAAAACCACCTCTGAAAAGGAACAGTATATGTATACATATTCCCTCTTTCGAGGTCAAATGTTCCTCTTTAAAAGTTAGACCGAAATTTCTCAATGAAATAGGTTTTGATCAATTAAGTTTTTGTTGAGCCTGAGTATTTTACGAGTATTTTTCATTACTTTATAACACAGGTGTCCTGTAGAATTCCTGTCTGAGTGGCTGGATTCCTGGCGAAACAGGTATTTCATAACTCGGTTTCAGGGGAGATCCAAGAGGCATATTGCCAAACTCTGGGTTCCCAAGCATGTGCAGAGTCTGAGGTTTCCTAAAACTGTAAGTCTGAAAGCGAAGGAGGAAGGAGTGAAGTGAAGAAAGGGAAGGAGGAGGCTCTGAAAGCTGCAAGCCTCCCCATCACAGAACTGAGATTTAGATTTTAGAAGTCCTGGAGTAGGTTTCCAGGGTCTGTAGCTGGAGCACTTTCTGTATGATGAAGTTGTCACAGAACTGTGAATCATAGAAGCTGCCCAGAGCCTATAGAAAGTGGCCTGCAAACAGATTTTGTGTTGGAACAAGATTAGTATGTATTTAGTGGTGATGATACCAAGATTATTTTGAAAACCAGGTCATCCCAAAATGCACTGATATGGCTTAATATGCCTTACAAAATTTTCTTGCTAACAGAAAATCTTCTATTTTTAGCTCCATTTTGTGTAGCTGGTCAGAATCCTTGTCTGCAATTCTTCACGAGCAGTAACTTTCAGTTAGGTTGAAGAGTAATGTGAACAACTAGAGTTTCAGGAATTATGGCTGTACTGTGGAACACATTCCATCTAGAACATCCCCAACTTGTATTGAAGGAGAATAGATGACTGTCTTGTCAAGAAATAACCATTTCCCACAATTTTTCAGAGACTCACTGAAACTACATTTGGAAAAAAGCTGTCAAGGTATTTAATCTTCATCCTCTTATTTCATAGAATCATAGAATCATAGAATCATTAAGGTTGGAAAAGACCTCTAAGATCATCGAGTCCAACCATCAACCCAACACACCATGCCCACTACACCATGTCCCTAAGCGCCTCATCTACACATCTTTTAAATACTTCCAGGGATGGTGACTCCACCACTTCCCTGGGCAGCCTGTTCCAAGGCCTGACCACTCTTTCAGTGAAGAAATTTCTCCTAATGTCCAATCTAAACCTCCCTTGGCGCAACTTGAGGCCATTTCCTCTCATCTTATCGCTAGTAACTTGGCAGAAGAGACCAACACCCACCTCACATCCTTCTCCTTGTAACCTCGTATCCAGTTCCTTGCAGAAGCCAATCCCAGTGTGATAATACTTGCAAATTTTCTTTAAGTGCAATTTCTTCAAGTGAATCTCTGAAGTTTGTTCCTCATGCTTTGTAAACCAGCCCAGTGTGAGCTAAGGGACATGGTGTAGTGGGCATGGTGTGTCGGGTTGACGGTTGGACTCGATGATCTTAGAGGTCTTTTCCAATCTTAATGATTCTATGATTCTATGATTCTATGCCTGGGAAGTCTTTGAATTCTAAAGGAGCTTATGGCCATCTATAATGCTTGCAGTAACGTAGGGCACCAATCAGGAGGAAATGAGTTTATATGCTTTCTGAACTTCTAGTTATTCCCAATAATAAACCCTTCTATCACTGTAATTCTGTTCACTTCTGACAGTTTGTGTCTTATAAACTCTCATACTATGTTTTAACCCTTCAGTTTTTAATTTGGTGCCTTTTTTTTTTTTTCAAATATGCATGTCCTTATACACTGACAGGGCTTGCACAAGACTGAATCAAACCAAAAGAAAACATCTGAAGATGTCAAAATGTGGATGAATGGAAGTCTCAGCTGGAGTGTTCCATACTGTTTTGGGCACCATACTTCAGAAAATATGTGGGCCAAATGGATGTACTCTGCAGAGATTAAAAAGAATAACAGGTAACTGTGATCAGCAAGGAAAACAAAAATAGAATTCGGTTTATTTAGCCTGAAAAAGGGAACTCCAAAGGAAGACAGGAGAAATATTCCTTAGGTATGCAATTGGTTGCTGGGAAGGAATAGTTTGTTCTCAGAGCGTTTACAATGCATAAGACAATAGATAATGGGTCTAAACTGGCCAAACACGGCCAAATCAAGGGAAAAATTGTTAAAGGGTACTCCAGTACTGGATTATATTGCCTGAGAGAGCAATAAATCTCCATCATTAAGGGAGATATTTGCCATTGTTTTAGGCAAGTACTTCTCACGTATGGCTGGATGTGGGTTAAAAGGAGGAACTAGGTTGATTTTTGAGAACACTTCCAGAACTATTTTCTATAATACGCTTCAGAACGAGTAGGGAAGGAGGGGACTATTACAGTTTGGAGGTCAAGCATGAATAAATACCCAAAGATTATGATCTTTCACATGATTCCTTTATTGGCAAATATCACATATAAAAAGTAAAGGAATACTTGCATCTTTCCTAATACATTAAGATTTCAAAAAATAGCTGGCCGTTCTTCTGTTTTGTCAAACGTGATGAAGTGATACCCCTGTTATTATCTCTCTCCTTACTCTGTTATTGAAAGAGCAATAGAATAAAGATATAATTTTTACCCTGTAGTACTTTTAGGCATTAACGCTCAGGTATTGTTGTCAACCCTGCAATGGACTCTTTCTCTGAGCTTGCGCAAGACTCAAAACCTTTGTAATACTCCATTTTGTAAATGTCATTACTCTCTTGCCTCACAGACAAGGCATAAGTTATTCAGTGTCTGCAGACAGTTTGATCTATGTATTTGAAGGAAATACAAGATATTAGTATCCTATTTATTATTATTTTTATATATCCCCTCAAAAACCCCACTTTTCTGTTTTTTACAGAATTTTTACAACCTGTCTGTGAAAATGAATTAAAGAGTGATTATCATGTGATTGATGTTTTTTCCTTTTAGCTTGCTTTCCTAAGGAATGACAGTCATGCAATCCCGCTTTCTTTCTTTCCCTTTCTTTGTGTGTGCATGTGTCTTTTGTATCTGCTGGCGAGTTTCAGTGAGATCTGATAGAAGGCCAGAGATCTTAAACATATTCTATTCCTAGATGCTTCATGAAATTAGGCACAGAGTAGAAAAGGATGATACTCTTAATCCTCATGGGGGGGAAAATAGTTGCCTATGTTAACTGTCAGAGATACTCTTGGAAAAGAGTTGTTATGAATGACCAGCCACAGGAAATGCTTTGTTCAGAGTCTATGGCTGCAGACAACAGAGGATGTACTCCACAGCAAAGTTTTTGTTCCTGTGTAGACTCTTATTCTCTGGTCATTAACAATGGGGTTAAGAAGTTTAAAAGTCAGTTATCACAAGCCCAAAAGCCGTTCAAAATTAGGCTGCATTAGTTCATGTGCTCACCCAGCTACTTGTTTTCTTGTAGAGAAATTCAGTTAAAAAAATAGTCATGATCAGAATCCTAAGGATGAATTTGAAAACAACAAAAGCTGAGAAATCCAAAGGTAAGGCTCTGTGGTCTTGCATATAAACCATGCATTATGAAAACACTCTATTAATGTAGTACTTTGCGCTAAATTTTACAATGATCGTTTTAAAATCCATTGCAGCCCAAAGCCTTTGATATTCCTCCTAGCCCCCCCCCCTAAGAATTTGTTTGCTGCTGGCTTTTCTGGGTGTGAGGAAAGCAAATGTCACATTGGCTGGCTGCCTCTTCTTTTGGGCATGGTCACTGCAGATTGGCTCTAACCATTATTTGTTTATTTTTCAAATGTTCTGGGGCAAAACAATGGGACAGGAAACGTCTGAGCCTGTCTGACACTCCTGCAGCATGAGCCCTGCTGGAACAGCTGGGGCTCGTTATTTTGCTGGGTATTCCTTGGCTCAGGCCAAAGTTTCTTGGCACTTTTTCACCTCTCCTGTTGTACCGCTCCTAGAAAAACTGTGTCAGGGTCCTGAGTGCATTAACGGGCCTTAGTTGCTCTGACCAACCTCACCTGGGGCCTCCACTGATTCCCTCTGCTCAGGGGCTCCATTACAGCTCCATCCCTGCCTGAGTTACGCTGTTAGTGTGCCTGTCTCTAGCTCCAGCTGTATTGCAGTCATGCCTGGCCGTGAGCCCTGTTGATGTGGCTGGATCCTGACCTGTGGACTCTGCTCCCAGCTTGACATTGGACCTGCCTTGTCATTATGGACTTGCCTGGTGATCATGAGAATGTGTATGACTCTGGCTACCACTGTCAGACCTGGCCTGATCCTGACTTGATGATTTGCACGTCAGGCTTGACCTTGAACCTACTTGTCACCACAAACTGTTCGGGACTACAGGAGGCCTCATGCCTCAGAGGTGCAAGGCTGTAGTTTGTCTTAAAAGAGTAGAGGTGCTTCCACTACCTGACCTTCCCTTTGTCCCTTCTGTGAGGAAAATTAGCCAGATGGTGCAAAAAATTGTAATTTTGACCAGCCTGTGTACGTGAATTTGCCCTTATCCCTCATTCTTGCACATCCAAAAAGTCCTGGCTAAAATCAGGTTCTTACATGCACATATTGGTATTTACACATGTGGTATGGGCACACTGCTGGGAGGGGTGCCACTAAGGCACGGCTTGCCCTTGCTAACCTCTTCCCAAAGGAATGGAAATATCCTTCTGACAAGAGGTAGTGGGACTTAGATTCCTTGAATTTCAATTACAGGTGGAGGAAGGGAGAGAGGGAAGGAGAGCTGGGTATTGTTGCTGTCTGCTTCCCTGTGCACAGCATATATTTCTGCATGGATTTCCAGCAGCAGTCATTGATGATCGCATCAGCAGTAATGTCCCTTGATGCTTGCAGTCCCTCTTAAGGAGGCCAGGGACTGGAGCACTGCATGGAAATGGGGTTGAAAGCAGGAGGGGATACCGGTGACAGGTGAGTAGAGAGCAGAAGAGTTGCTCTCTGCGTGGAGAAGTTCCATCCAGCTCAGCATGTTTTCTCTGATAGGAGGCAACAGCAGGTGCCTGTGGAAGAATAGAGGAGCTGTCCATTTCTGGAGTAACTCCTTCCTTGTTACATCCTTCCTCCATATCTCCAGCAGTCTCTGGGTTAGAGACTTCCTGGTCTAGAATCTGAGCCGTTCTATCTGAAGATACCCAATGGACATGACCTTCATGTTCATTGTCTTTCAGAGAAGTTTGTTAGGCCTACCTAGCATTGGGTGACACTGAGATGCATAATTTCAACGTGTACTGTGCAAACTTATCCTCTCTATTTTTTTCTTTTGTGCAAGGACTTCCGTTCTAGAGATCTACCTAGGCCTGCCAGGGCATATTCAGAAAAATATGGTTATAGCACATCTCCAGTAAAACTCCTGTCACTATCTGAAGTCACTATCTCTTGTCATTCCTGTCACTATCCTTCAGTTCTGTGAGTTTTTGCTGGTAGAGTTTGGGTTGTCTGTTTTGCTGTGCTTTGTGTTCTTCCATGGGATGGTAAGGTAGAACCTTTTCAGCTGATATATGTTGTTTCAGTTGAGGATGATTTCTTTTGCTGGGTGGGAAAGAAACAACACATTACCTTGTGCTCTAGTTTATTTGTTCCTGGAACAAGTAGTCTTCCATGGCTGATGGAAGGTAACTGAACTGCACTTCTGAATTGTCAACTTCATCTTGTACATCTATATGCAGTAGGTAGCCCAGCTTCCTTGTTTTACTTTGCCGTGAACTTCCCAATCTAGGAACTTTAATTCCTGTAGTTTTCCCATCCAAATACCACTGAAAATTGTCTGACTAGCCATGCTTTTATAGACAAAACCAGATCCAAACCAATTGCTCTTCTTTTGAGCTAGCTAGAGCTAGCTCATGTACTGAAAGCTACTAGATGTATGGCTAGATGGGCTGATTAGCTTATTTGGCTCTATTAGTGAATTTGTGTTTATTACTTCTATTATTTTACTTATTATTTTAATTTAATGTATTATTTCTAAAGTTTTTCAACAACAACCACCATTATCTTGACCTTGCGCTCTCCATCTTTATCAGTAAAATCCTACCAGACAACAGTGGAGAAAGTAGGAATTTTCCGAGGTTTATTTCTGCTGCAGAGAGAGGCAAGAGTTTCCATTACCCTGTTTCTGTAAAATCTGCAATGTCAAAGTCATGGGAATTGCTTGCATGAAAATTAAGTCCTTTGTGGATTCAGATAAGCAGGACAGTGGTTCTCTGGAATTCATGTGTTGTTTTACGATGACATAACAAGTGCTACCATCATTCTCAGTATGTGACTGAAGAAGTTTTAGGTGTCATCTTTCCTGGCGTCCACAGAGATGGAGGATGAGGTTTACTATTTAACAGCTATTGGTGACTTTCTTTGCTCACCAATTTGGAGTCAATGATGTACTAATACCCTTGTTTACCTGGAAGCTGACGTCCTAGAGGCAAAACAAAGATTGGTCAGTCCCCTGGGCTGGCTTATATGTGGCTTAATAAAATGTTCTTTCATTGGCATATATTATGTTTTGGTCACTAAAGCACCACTGACTTTGCTTATCCGTGATCTACTTTCTCATTTTTCTTGTGATAATTTCCAAGCTAACTGTTTAACTGGTGCATAATTTGGTTGCAAACCTTTCTGGCAAGAATAGAATTAATGAAGATCTCAGGTGTGTTTCAGACAAAATCTGCCTCAGACCTCAACTTCATTTCAAAGTCTTGAAAATAAATATTTTTTAAAATGACAGAAATGCAAGGAAAACAGTTAAGAAAATAAGTTTTCTTGGTAACAGCAAAGAATGCTTTTAATTTATTTTTTTTTCCTTTGTAGAGCAGTCTATGTCAGCCTTGGAAAATGGTTGAACTGGGAATATTTCCTGTCAATTAAAAGATGTTTTTGAGTTGAATTAAATCAGCACTTAGAATTCCACCTTAAATCTTCCAAAGATGGCACTTGCTTAAGGTTCTGAAGATAGGAATATGATCTGCTAAAAATCAGACAAGTGAGCAGAAACAAACTATGACTTCTGCCCCAGGGGTAATGGAGACGGAGATGAATCCTGACAAGCACACACATGACAAGATCTAGGCAGAGCAAGAACGGGTGACTCACAAATTGTAGTGGCACGTTCTCTCCAAGGGCCTCAGTGTGCAGTAATGCCTGAAAGATCTCAACCAGGATCACATGATGCATACAGTGGTTGGCTGACTGTTGAGCCATATAATAAAACCCCAACAAATTAAGTACAAAACAGCCCCTGGTGAGCTATAGCCCTAATTAGAAAGAAAATTAACAGGTATTAGACTAGCAGAATCCCCGTCAGTAAAGTATGTAGGGGATATCATTAAAGAGACAGACTTTTGGTGTGTGTTTTATGTTCCTCTGAAGTTGATCCCCTTTTTAATTACCTCTGCCGTTATGAGAAAGCTAACGGGATTCTTGCACTGAAAAGACCAGGAGAGAGCCGCAGAGAGGTTCATAAATCATCATGGGTGACAGTGGGAGAGAGGGGGAGTTCTCTGCCGACCACTTTCTCTTCTCTTGGAAGTGGTTCTGCTGAAGCTTTGCATCCTCCCCGTGCTGTCCCCTGCATCCCAAATGGTCAGTAAATGCAGTGCCATCACTGACAGCGCTGTCGCCAGCGTTCTTCTTACACAAGGGCACACAGTTTCCCTGCTGTTAGAGTTTACTGTGAAACTCTACTCCCAGGTCTTTGGAGCTGGGTATTTCTTCGTTTTTTTTTCCCTCCCTGGTAATTTCAGTTACAAAAATCAGTCTGATTCTTTATACAAGTTTGATTTGCAAAACCATAATGTTTCATGGCTTCCAGGCTCCCAAGGTGCTTTTGTCTGCCTTTCCTTCCTTTTCAGCTGTTCCTGTTTGTCCACTCTGGTCCTTCTTTTCTCTGCCCAGTCTCTTGCTATTCCTTTTCGTTCTGCTCCCTCTGCATCTTTTTTCCCCTCCTCTTCTTATATTCTTTTCGGTTTGTCTCACTTAAGCCATTCTGCCCAGAACACAGGTCTCCATTGCTTCTTCCTCATCTTGCCAAATCAGAGCACCATCCCTTTATGCCATGTCTGAATAAGGGTAATCCTGGACACACAGATATTGTGTGCAAATCTCCATGCAGGCTCAGATATGGCAAATACTCAGAGCAGAACAAACAGCAGTGGCAGTGGGGGCAATCAGAGTTTGTCTCATCAGCAACCTCCTTCTAGCCCATCATCCTGAGATTCTGGGTCCTTGAAAAAGACACAAGAACTGTATCCCCTAAGTCAACCAGGGTGGACTCTGTGGCAAACCATCTCTCATGCTGTCTGCCAGACCTGTAAGAATACTGTTGATCTGTGTTCCTGCCAACTCTATTAGGTAAAATAAAGGTCACCAAATTCCAGATCTAAAAGTAGGAGGGTTCTTGTCTCCAGCAGGCTTACTGCAAGCCAGCTGTGCCTGTACAGTACAGATCACCTGTCCCAGATGTAGTGGGCTTGCTGCACTTACAGTATAGGGCTTTTCTGTATACATGTAGTGGTTATCTGATCATGATTATGACGAAATTACAGTCAGGTCTTTGACTTTCAAAGTCTGCTGTTCTTGCCCATGTCCCTGCCCAGAACAGCAAACTTTTGGTGAAAGATGGACCACATTTGATTAAAAAGCCTCCGAGGAGAGGCCTTCTGCCAGAGCAGTCTTGTTGGGGGAACAGATTGTCTGGACAGTGGTGTTCAGAAAGGAGGGAGTTTTTACAATGCGTTTATAAATGTCCTTTGAGAAAATCAGGTATGGATTTCAGTTAACTGTCTGAACAGCCAGAAACAGTAGTTGGCTCCCAGGTTCTCAGATAAGTGTTATTCATAGAAAGTGTTTTAAAGGATGCAATTATGCATCTCAGCCTCGGTAGTCCCATTCTGCCAACACAAAATGCTCCCATTCAGGGTCTAAAAACATTCTTTACTTTCTCCGAGGTGTGCTCTGTGCTGATGGCTGTTGTCTATTTCCTTCTGTTAGATGTGATTACATTTCACGAGTGATGGAAAGGATTCCAGCTGAAAAGATGGATAGATTTTGGCAAATCTGTTGTCCTTTTAAAGCCATGACCCTACAAGGCACACATGGTATGAGTTGGCCGACAGTATGCTGGCAGACTCTGTAGACAGCTATTGAAGTCAATTTTTGGCAAAGATTTAGCTAACTGGGTTGTTACCACACATTTTTTATAGCCACTGTGGTTTACTTGGACATGGAAGGAGTGACGTAGCACACTGATTTTAAAAAAGCTTAGGTTGTTACCACTTTAATACCAAGAGTATAGACATCAAAGGGTGGCAAATGTGTTACTGCAGCTTAACGAGTTACTGTTTGTCATTGCTGAGGAGAATTAGCTAGTTAAGCTCTGATAACCTGATTGCTTGTAATTTTCTTTGTAGAAGATTACAAAATTAGCTTGTCATTGATTGGCTTTGAGCATATCTGGATGTGGATCATCCATCCTGAAGTATGAAGTGGAAGCCGCATACCTCTAAAATACCTGTCCTCTTCCCTAGCCCAATCTCATTTTCTTTTTCACACTTGTGCAATGATGACTGCACTTAGGTGTTTGCTGCCTTATTCATTAACTATGTCTCAGCCAGGAAATGCATTAGAGGATTCCTTGTTTTGCACATGCTCCATATATGCTTATATGAGGGCTCCAAGAAATAATCTTTAGTCAAAAGGTAAGGCTGCATTTGTATTTCACTGAATAAAAGTGCTGGATTGTGTCATAAATGTGAAAATGAATTTGCTGTCATCAGATCTGTTAGTTTCTGTCTATCTCTTTGTTCCCTCTCCCTGAGAGTGCTCATGCACATGTGTGCGCGCACACACACACATACACACACTGTTTGTCACAATTCAGTACAGCTGGTAATTTTCAGTTCACCAGAAGCTCAGAATAGCAGAGAAATTGTTCAGTCAGGCTTGATATGGAGAGAACAAGTGTTTGCACACACTCTCTCTCTTTCTGGGAGGAAACTATCAAAAGAGGTTTGAAAAAAAGAATGTCAAAGAGAAGAGAGTCAACACATTTGCCTGTTCTTTTTAATATACTTTTTGCTGATATACAGGTGCAGGTCTGCCATGGTTTAGCTAACTGAAGCAGGAGTTTAGATGCAGTATTGCTTTAACTGGAAAGGTGGACAGGAGCAAAGCAGGTAACATTTCACTACTGAGAATCTTCTATGAGTGTGTTATATCAACAAAAAAAAGCTTGAGAGGTCTTTCTTGAGAAATAACTTACTTCTCTCTTTCCTCTTTCCTGCTTTAAAAGACTGGAAAACAACATCTCTCATAGCCCTCTGAAGAGGCAGACACACACACGACCAGAAAAGAGTTTGTTAGCTCGGGAAATACAGCAAAACAAGATAAACAGATACTGCCGATAAAGTGGCTTTCTTCCACCCTTCCACCTACCAGACTATGTCCCACAGAACAAAGGCTTTTGATTCCATCACTTCAGTCACCCACCAAGTACCAGACGAAAGTGTCTTTGGGGCTGTGTATTCAGTGCGAGCAAAAGCCAACTTCTACCAAGAGTCACCAGTAGATTCAGCTGTACTAAGAAAATAAGCTGGAGTTATGCAGACACTCAAAACCAAATGCTCTTTTTTCCCTTCTTTCTTTCCTCAGATATACATATTCATCTGGATTGAAAATAATGGGAACTAAGCAAGTCTCAAAGAAACTGCACAAAAACCAGCTGTTGTTTTCTGCAGTAAAATACAGTTTTCTACAGAGAAAAATATGTATCTTTTTAAAAATGCAAACTCCAGATATAAACTCCGCTTGACATTATACCAATGTTTCTTGAGAATGTCTCTCTCTGCTATATTAACTGAGCAAGGAGACTGACCAATTTATTAACCGGTCTTTTATGACTTAGGAGAAAAATTCATCCATTTTGGCTATAACATTAACATCAAGATTTAAAACTGAAATGTATTTTGTCTTCGTGAAACAAATCTGAAATTTCATTTTCAGTTACATATATTACATCTACATCCAGGAGCAGCAGACAGTTTACTGAAATCCATCCTTCGTTGACATTGGCAATATCACAGAAAGAAAGCCTAAATGTAACACGAAATATGAAAGTATTTAACACATTACAAATATAGATAAGTATATTTTTAATATAGTTACATTGAAGAGGCATGGCAACCAGTTAAGTTCCTTTGAAAATGCCAAACCAATTGTTTAGCTGCTGCACGGAGCAAGTATCCTAGTGAGTTGCTCACAATGTATGAGCTTTGGTTCTTATTATACAGTGAAGACAGACCAAATCTGCAACCTTCTCAAGTTTGTTTACAATATGATCCAATTAATTCACATCTGATATTGAATAACAAGTTCTACTGTATTCAGTTGCTAACAATTTTTGACACCAAGCATTTTTCCTGCTGGTGCTAATATTGATGGTCAGGGACAGGGGGGTGAAATCTTGATGGGACTAGAAAAGAGCGACAAGATGGGGGAAGTCCAGCCACACCCATGTGACTCCCCCATGTTCACCTTAGGTGCTCTTTGGTGGTTTTGTTGTGCTATATCCTTCTGGTGCCTCCAGTTACCAGGGTATATAATTTTATACTTCCTGTTCTTACACTTCACTATAATAGACAGTGGAAAGTCAAAAACTCAATAGTACCTCTCACATCCTGAAGGCAGGCAGACTGCCTACACAGTTTTAAGCTGGAATTTCCTTTACGCTTTGGACAATGCAAAAACATACCATACAAACTACGCAGTATTTTGACTTGCAGGAATGACTTCATGGTTACTCCGCTTTCACTGTAACTTGTGTGCATCCTCAGGTCTTCCAAAACCTTTCTAGAGATTCCACCAGGAAGTAATTGGCATTGCTTCTCTGTGGTATACACACTGGCCAATTCAAGTAGAAGACAATTTTGGCTGAGCAAACTATGCAGCACGATGTGTATTCCATTAAGTACTGTCATTCTGGCTGAATGAGGTTGGTCTAAACTAACTTAGTCTGTACTGAAGATAGCAAGGTTGGTTCAATTATTCATTTGCACAAAACTCACTCCTGTTCTATTATTTGAGAAGCAGTCACAGACATTCATCTGCGACATATAAATGAATATTGTTCATTATATATTGAACTGTTTGTTTCCTGTGGGTTGCTGACTGATGGGTAGTTGATGTGAACACATGGGAGCTACTCATGATACATTTGCTCTGACTGTTGGAGAATCGTTTGTAGCCTGCTTTTTTATGCGACTGTTTTACAAATAATTTAAATGAAGATAAAGATTTTAATGGAGGTAAATATTAAACAATGAATAAAAAAGACTCGGGAAATAAGAAATTATCCTGTTTGTGAACAAATATCTTCGTCCACCTAAGAAATTAAGTGTGAACTGTGTGAGTACCACTTAGCAGCCATCAGAAGAATAGTGCGGCACAATTGGTCCTGTAAAGGACCCTCTGGACTACGGCAAATATATATTATTTTTGAGTGGAGTAACAGCCTCCCAACACCTGCACAGACATGCATCACTCCTATTCTGTTTTCATCCTAATACTGCCAATGGGTAATCAGAATCATCAGGGGGCACTCGTAACAGTGAACCATTGGGAGCTGTCTTGAGTAGTTCCAGTGCATTCATCTGGACAAAAATGTGAGTGTGGTGTTAGTCCATTTTGCAGATACAGATTGGAAAATAATAATAGGAGCAAGGATTGATTGGTTATTAGAACAATACGGATGTCTGGGCTGGGTCTGCTCAAACGATACAGGCAGAAGTAGAGTAACCTCATATGTGCACAAAGGATAATCTGGAAAGTGGTGACTCTGCAAAAGACTCAAATGTAAAGTGAATAAACAGCTGAATGTGAACTTCTGTGGTCTCCGGCTACGTGTTTTGTAAAAAAGGCTGTCAAGTAGCAATAGAAGGTGGTACTGCCTTCAGGAAACCGCCACTAAAATCCTATCCAGTCTCTACACACCAAACAGCCTGTCATTAGGAAAGAGTTCAGAAAAGAGTTACAAGTCTGTAAAACCTATGTAAGTGTGACTGATGCAATATGCTATTTAGTTTCTATAAAAAAAAGCTTAAAAGAAGACTCATTTATGGTACACAAGAGCTGTTGAACACTAAAGAAAATGGCAGAAATGAGATTTCTGGAAAGTAAATATAGACAAATCAAGCTAGAAATGATGTGCCTACTTCTTGGTGTGGTTAGCTGACCCCTGGAAACTACTTACCTAGACGTGAACCTTGCTCCTGTCACTTGAAATCTGTAAGCCAATACTGGACATCTTACAAAAGTTGTATTCCATCTCAGTCAGGGATTATGCATTTGCGAGTGTTTTCAGCTGTTGGACCAAATAGGTCAGCAATCAAGTAAGCTCAAAGACCCAGTTACAGAAGAGGAAAGTATTTCAAATAACTTGCCTGAAAAGCACTTTAGTGAAAATATCAGTCATGGCCCAGAGCAAACGGATGCTATATGAATATTGGATAAAAGAAATATATAAGCAGGATAATATTATGAACTTAGCAGAAAGGAAGTTATCAATACTAAATTTCTGAGCATTTTACCACAATAAGAAATAACTGGCAGCTTGCCTCTAACAGGGGAATCTCATCTAAGTTTCTGTGAGGAAGCAAGGGTCTCATAGCACTTGCAGATGAGTTGCAATGCGTCTCTGGCATAAGCATCATTTGATAACCATTATGCTTTCTAATCACTTTCTAATTAAGCTACATTATTACAAATATGATGCACAGCTGTACTTTATTTGTCATATTCTTCCTTGGACTTATTGGCTCCAACCTGTAGCCTAATTTTCGTAATATGGGGCTGCCTGAAAAAGTTCATCTTGTCAGTTCTGGGTGCTGAGTTGAAAACGTCATTCCTTCTGCAATCTGTTACCTATGCTCTTCTCCTTTGATATTTCCCTCCTTTCTTTCTTTTCCTTCCTTCCCTCCCTTCCTTGCCTTCCTTTCCTTTCCCTTCGTCCTTCCCTTCTTGTTTTCCTCCCTTACTCCCTTCCCTCCTTCCTCTCTTCTCTCACATCTTCTCTTCTTCCTTCCCCCTGCCCTTTCCTTCTCCCTTTCCTCCCTTTTCTTCTCCCTTTCCTCCCTTTCCTTCTCCATTTCCTCCATTTCCTCCCTCCCTTCCCTTCTTCCTTCCTTCCTTTCTTCCCTCTTTCTCCCTCTTCTCTCCCCCCCTTTCCCTCCCTTCCCCTCTGCTTTCCTCCTCCCGCCCCACCCCCCCCCAGCCCGCCGAGGACTTCGCTATCAATATCGCAAGACTTCAGTAGAAAATCTCCTCCCAAGACTTTGGAGATTTAGTCAAATTTTCTATGTTCAGGTTTCTAAAGAGTAATTGCATGAATGATCAGTTTCTGCACCATCCATTAACCAAAAGGAAGGAAAAAAAGAGAAAGCATAGTTAGCTTTATTCATTACTACTCTTGCTTTCTACTGTAGTATTTCTGTTTTTATGTAACTGTTACATAATGTGTGTGACAATTATTGTAGTATTTCCATTGTATGTTTCTAAAGAAATGAAGACATTTAAAATGTCTATAAACTACCAGTGTAATGTTTTATCATCCCCTTACGTGGTTACAAAGCAAATACAGAAATGAAAAGATGAATCTCCATATTCTCACGCTGTACAAGCAACGTTAATTAATTCAACATGACAAGCTTTGTGAAGTATCTGGGTAAGTCAATCTAGTATCATTTTGTTCATGAAGCCCAAAATATAGACTGACAAAGCACAAGTATGAAATGCATTTCAATCAGTTTAATCAAATAGAGTCAATGTAAAGAAAAGGGACATTGTCAAGATGTGTCAGTGAACATTTGACCTGCCTTGCAGTTAATATTGTTTTGTGCAAATTTCTCTTGGGGGGATACCCTCTCTGTTCTGCATTTCAATTCTAAAAAATGAAAATTTTATTTTTGATCTGGTGAGTGGTAATCTATAGCAGGAATGATATAGGAAAGACATCAGCTGCAAATCATTATCCACACAGAATTTGAACATGTGAACTCAGACCCTCAAAGGAAATTAGACCATTCGGTGTAAGCAGATTCTGCTTTCTGCAAAGGAGATTTTGGCTGGTCCTTGCATAGATCCCAAAGACGAGATTATAGAGCACCAAATCCAAAATCTGCTGGAGAGTTTAGCCTGTTCTCTTCTCTAAAGCACAAGGAGACTTGGGCAGGAAAAAGATGTGGGCACACAATGAACACACAATAGCAGAGCCAAGTGGCCACAGAGCTTGGCAAACTGCGCCTTTTTAAGGGCAGTGGAGGGGGTTTGCCACAGACGGCTTCAGTGAGACTTCAAGAGGGATTTCCTGGTGAGATAATTCAGGATTTTTCCCAGGAGTTCCCAAAGCTGCATTACTTCTATGCATCCTAAGTCTTCCTCTATCACTTTCCATGATCCCAGTGATAAGCAAAGCTGAATGCAGGTCTATATTTATTTCTGAAAATCTATTCCCAGACCTCTTTTCCCAGTGCTTGATCTAATGCTGTGCTTTCTGATCACACTCAATATGCAGGATAACATTAACGATCAAATCATGGCGCAAAATAATTCTGTTTTGCCTTTACATTTACTTCCCTGCCAGGGAATAACATGATCGTTTTAAGGGCTTTAAAAAATGTCTGTTACTCTATCTGAAAACTACAAATTGGGCAGGATTTAAATTCAATGTGTGTAACCATACACACGTGTGCACACCAGGAATTAGAAAAATAGCTGTTAACTTTTTTCTCAGGTGAAGATAAGGTGGTTGTGGGGGTGACCAAGATTTGGAGAACAGTTTTAAAAGCCCATTTGTCACAACAGTATTTGTTTGAAGGTTTTGTTTCATTTCCTGGACTCTCAGCTTTTGCTATGTAAAAAATCATCGCTGTCTAGCTGTCGTGGTAGCCTCAGACACATGAACCAAGTTTGCCAAGATATGGAGAGATCTGCAAGGAGAATCCTTAACAAATGCCTGAGCAAGCTGCTCTATCCACCTCTGTGAAGTGTTGAATGTTACACCCAGGAATGAAGACTGAATTGTCAGTGTTAAGTTTCATGCCTCTCCTGAGAGATGAAAAGAGGAAACCCGCAGATTTTCTGGATTTCAGCCCCGCTGATGGTTGCCATTTGTGCCCCCTCTCCTGCTTCCTGGTCCCTCCCCCTCCCCACACCTAGATGGAGTCATGCCCGGAGCTCAGGAGAGCCCATGGGTGCACTGAGAGCACGCCCAGAGGGACAGTCAAGCTCTAGAATCACAGCGGACCCAGTCATACTTTCGATATGCGCACACGCTGATCTGAGCAGGGTCCGTTTTAGCAACTCATCTGCAGGGCGTGTTTTTCAGGCAATGCTCCAAAGATCATGACTGCACATTTTTCCCAACCTGTTGATGGGTGAACCACAAGAAGTTCACAAATGTGGAGAGCTCTCCATACAGTTCAGTGTTTCTCCCGGATCTCTTGGAACCGCAATACTATGTTGAAGCGTTGCGAGTTCTCTTATGTGATTTTTGAATGCTTCCTTCTTCAGACTTTGCTGGAATGAATTTAGAGCTACATGGAAAGAATGATTAATTGCAGTTCAATGAATCACAGAAAATGTTGGTGCCTGGTTCCAGCTCTGGAGATGCACCTGTATCGGTCTTATTTATTTGAACTGGTTTACCCTTTAGTTTTACAGTCAGCAAACTAGAATAACCAGAATGGTCTGAAGTGTCTTATTTTGATATTTGCAGCATTTTCACCCCAGTATTTTATTTAAACCTTTCTGGTTTTCATGAATATATGCTGCTGGGTCCTTGACTAAGACATTTAACAACGTGAGAGTGGAGTATTTTGCTGCTACAGTCTTAGACCTTCTGAAGAGCCTAATCAAAACCAGATTTTTTTTTCTTTAATTGGAAAAGAAATGAGTGTTTTGCACTATACACTAGCTAGTTAGCGCTATCATAAGCAACCCTCTATTAATCACGTACCATTTTTTGCAGCTGTGTACAGTAACTGACCTGCCTAGATACACTATAACTGAAGCAATTAAGGGTCTTTTGTATTTTTTATGTAATTACCACTTCTGAGCCAGGTTGCTAAATACTTGGGACATTTGGGGGTATAATTTCAAGGTCATTATATTTTTGTTCATCTCATTTCCTAGGAAACCTATTTGCAGACTTGCCTAAAGCATCCCAGATACTGTACATTAAAGTATGGCAAATTAATTTAATCCTACCTCCTTCCACTCAGTAGGTGCATGTCCATTTTTCCAACGTATAATACACAGTATGTTTTTAAATTGTAAACTATTCCTGTTTTTAATGATGCAAACAATGGAGAGACCAAATAAGCTAAAGGAGCTAACACATTTATCTCTACATTCTGCCATCTGTTTGAAACTGCTGATGTAATTCCAGTTTTAAATTACATTAGATCCTGCCTTCTGGACCCCTTTCCCTATTTACTTTTTTTTATTTAAGGCTTTAGAGAAAGCAGTGCCTTAAGGTTGTTGACTACTTAATAAGAAACTGTGTCTTTGACTGTTTTCAATCTGGACTTAAATGTAGGTTTCCTGGACAAAGAGGTATAATGGAAGTAATAGCTTTATTTCCAAAAGATGAAACTTATTCTCTGTGTACAGTTTGATGAGATCTGTTTTCAGCAATAATGTTAGCAACCAGCAGATTTGTTTATACTGAAGAAACGGCAGAGATTAAGGGTTGTGTTCTTGCATACTCTATTGTCTAATGATGGAATTTCCAGTTTCATCTCTGCGTTTATGCTTCAGAATTAGTTTAATTTCTTCTATGTAACCTCTCCCCCTTATTTTACTGGCTTAATTAACAACCTTATATTTATTTTTCTCAGCACTTCCTTTGCCTTTTGAATCCACAGTGGTAATTTTCCATTCTCTTTTCTTCTGGTATCTTGTGGCTGGAATCACTTCTTTGTCTGCATTTGATATTAATGTTGATCTTTTAAGGATTTGTTTAAAGGGATATTGGTCAGGCTCTGTCTTCAACAAATCTATCAAACACATAGCCTGATTTTTGCACAGTCACATTAAAGTGTTGAAATCACAATTCAGATTTAAAAACATTTGCATCACAGAAATTAAATTAATGTATTCTGGTTTATTTTTTTAATATTTTTTTTTTTCTTTTGGTTACATTCATTATGTAGCCACAGAATAGTCAGAAGTATAAGGACTTTGGAAGAAAGATGGAGTCCTGTACTAAAAAGTTTGCAGACTTTTAATTTGTATTGATTTTAAAAAGAGAGAACACATAATGAAAAATTAAGAAAAATGCATTTCAAGCTACATTTTGCTCATCATGATAGAGAAATTTTTCACGAGCATATTTTCAAAAGTCATGATAACATTTTAAAAAATTGTATAAATTTTAG
This sequence comes from Calonectris borealis, assembly GCF_964195595.1. Taxonomy (NCBI): domain Eukaryota; kingdom Metazoa; phylum Chordata; class Aves; order Procellariiformes; family Procellariidae; genus Calonectris; species Calonectris borealis. The sequence continues at coordinate 68,162,491 of NC_134313.1, read as the reverse complement.
GATGATTGGAACAACTTACCCGTTTAGAATTGCTGAACCATACCAGCCAAAAGTCTGAAGAAAATGTGGAAATAGATTGGTTTGATTCTGATCCTTTATAGAAAATTTAGATTTTTAATGAAAAGTAATTTCATCACAATATTTGCCTAAACTTAATTTGGAAAATTCTTTAAAAGTAAAATGAAAACCCACAAAATGAAACCTTTGTTGTTTGCTTTGGTAGGAAAACAGACATTGGGTTCATTTGGAATTTAAACAGATTATTTTATCTTTCACTGTCTGACTTAAAATACAGAAAATTTGTTATTAATAAAATTTAATTAAATATAGAAATTGTAATTCATATGCAACTCTAGTCCTCTTACTAAATGGTAACTAGGAGCTATGTCTACTGTCAAGTATGCATCTTAAATTTCCTATCCTGAACGATATTCCAGAATGGTAGCAACATTGGTAAATCAGTCACTGATCCATGCAAGTTTCTGGTGAAGAACCTTGATCGAAGTTTCAAAGTTTAACCTTCCTAAATCAATCCTACCAACAAAAATATATGCCATCAATTATTGTGGCTTTGACTATCATCATGTTTAATCACCACAAAAGTGTGGTGATTAAAATGCAACAGACTTAGTGTAGGCTTTCCTCTCCAGCCACTGAAATCAATGGCTAAACTGAAGTGGTGACCAACTGTTGGGAATGTGGATGACTCTGCTGTTTGTTTGTTTGTGCCTAGCCTGGCCACCACCAGCGGTGAAAATCTGAAGCAGGGAGCTGTAGTATTCCCTCTACACTCCAGCATGGCCATCCCTGGCTGGACGGATATGGAAAAAGTCAGCAGCTTCCCATGAACTCTTGAAGACTAAGCCAAGCAGTGCAATGTTCAACCCTGACCTGTATTTTCAGAGGCTGGTAAACCATTTATTCCATATTTTCGTATAAGACTATATTCTATGGTGATTCATCTTGCTATGAAAAGATATCTGGAGCAAAGTTAAACCAGAGATGCGCAGGTAAAACAAAGCACATATGTGTTTTAAATAGGTCTAAAGCTGATAAACGTGCCAAAATATTGTCCGTTAAAACTTATTATGAGAGCTCATATCAGCTTTTCATGGATACAGACAGTGATGCAGAGCAGAGCAAGGAGTGTTGATTTTCTGCTTACAAAAATACCATTAACTTATAGAATCTAAGCAGTGTTTACCAAACACAGAATTTATGACTCCACCCCAGCCTACGAGGAAAAAATAATTAAAGTCACGTTATTTCTTCAAATACTCAGATTCCAAATGTTTGGTAAGCAGCTGCCTGTTGTGGTAATGCTCCTCCTTCTGCACAGAATTTGTATTCTAGACCTACATGAAATTAGTATACGAAATGAACTGAGTGAATGATTTGTTAGAAGAACTTTTTGTTGTGAAAATGTAATGAATATTTCATTATTCCAATTCAAAGCAACTATAAATTTAAAATATCAAGTTTTGCTGTGATGCATAAAAACTATTCATCATAACTGTTAAATACAAACCATATTCACTCCTGGTAAAAACCATAAATATGACAAGAAGTCCCAGAAAGTCGTAGTTATGGTTAAGAAGGAGTCTATGTAATGAATACAGTAAAATTCCTCCCAAATGTTTTAAATAATGCTGTCTTTTCTGAGGACAGATTGCATTTTGTCGGCATCAAGATTTGCAAACCAGTCAGGTCACCAAAACTCAAACATTGTCATTGCATCCCTAGGACAGTGTAATATCAAAGTATACTTAAAATCTGATTTAAAAAAAAAAAGTCAAAGAATATGTCTTACCAAGTCCTGTGCCAGTTTATTTGCAAGAATCTCCAAACGTTTTCTCCAGTGTGCACACCAGGCCTTTCAACACAGTTCCTGGTCTTAGAGAGCACTTTCGAAATGACAGATCTTTTGGGATCCCAAGGAACCTTTAGTAAATTGAAATGTAACACTAATACCGTGGACTGTGTTTCCCCTGGAGTAAAATATACGTTGTTCTTCTTGAGACCTGTGCTGCTGAAAATATCTGATACTTCTTAAGCACAGTAGTGGATGAGTTCATAGGATGGCAAGACTGATTTTTAAACTGATTGGATAACTTTGATTTGATTAGTTAGTTTATTTAGTGATGCTGAGATCTTACATTTTCCTCCAGTTCTTTTCTTACTATTGATTTATAGAACTGCATTTCTTGAAAGGAGGCCACTGCAGCAGCTCTTGGTGCTTGTTTGAGATCTTCTAAGACACATGCATTGCAAGAGAAATTCAGTCCAGGTGAATTGCCCTGTAATCAATCCCATCAAGAAAGTCTGTGCATAAATTAAATTAAATTACGTAGGTAACATTAGTCGCTATCCCTGATCCACTGTGATGCTGGGGACCATCCCATCTGAAAGAGAAGCTCTGCAAGGCGGACGGATGGCAGCACGCTATGGGCTCTGCAGAACAGTGCCACACTCTGGGTCGTTTTACAGAAAAGGCTCTGACTGTGGCATCCTTCTGTTGTAAGGAGGGGGGCTGCCTGATCTGACCATACAGACAGTGTAAAATTTTGGACAAAGAGTAGAAATACTGTGGTTGCTGTAGTGGTTCAGAGATACAATAGAAGTGAGGCTTGTAGGGAGGAATAGTCTTTCACATAGCCAGGACCCCAGCCTAAAACTCCAATTAGAAACCTTCAAAAAAATCAGCAGAGACTATGCAGCATGAGTGTGAAACATTGTTCATATTACTGAATGAGTTTACTAATTTTCAAAATGCATATGCCTGAATGTATTTACTTTATATGCTTTCAAAGACATTCTGCATATACAGCTTGAATCCAGCCTTAATACAATTTGCAATGAGCTAGCTAACGAGCTTCTGGTTTTGAACCACTTGACTCCATTTTCAAAAGATTAGACCCTCTGAGAATCACATTATTCTTATTTTTGTAAAGTATTTGAATCTAGCTACTGCAAGGTTACAAAATGCTGCAGAACAGTGAGATTCAGAGATTATTTAATCAGTAATAAAATGTCACTGTAGGCAGCATAGCAGTACTTCCTAAATCCCTCGTTGCATGGTCGGCTTATTTCATTAGAATCTGTGCTGGCCGTTCTCCAAAGATGCAGAACTAATGCTATCCGCAATTATCGGATTTTGGTAAGCACAGAGAATTCGATAGGTATAGTGTTAATGATTGAAGAATAGCTAAGCAAGCCCCTAATCTATTGCATATTGTTTAAAAAAAAATAGGGCCCAGCCCTACCGTACCTAGTTATAATATGGCTCAGATCAGCAGGATAAGTAGCTCTGCACCTTTTCTCCCTGTGCAGTAAATGTAATGCATTGCTCACTATTTTGCAATACCGAAAAAACCTTCGCTGAGAAATAAGTAAGATGTAAACTGATTTCTTACAAGTAGGTGTATGATATCTACCTGTAATGGTCATATTCCTGCCTGTTGGGAAAAGAATCTATTGATAGGAAAAAGAGAACATAATCTAGTCTAACCGTCACTAGAAATATCAGTGCCTTTTAATTAGCCCTCAGCAATCGTAAGTTATCATGGTGTGTATTGTACTGTGTTGATAAAGCTGTGAGGGGAAGAGACTGTAGCTAATAACTAACTCTGAGGTCAGAATTACAGCATGTTCGGTGTAGCTTCTGGATGTTGACACTTTCCAAGAGCAACGGAGACGTGGTTCCCCTGGCAGAAGGAAAGAGGTGAGTGTAGATGTAAATGGATCTTGGCAAAGGATTTAAACTTTGCATTTGTAATTGCATTATTTATTGTAAATGCATACATTATATATTATAAAATTACAAATAAAAATATTGGTAATTAAAATACTTTCCTAAAGAAAAAGATCTGAAAACTTTCTATTCTAGAGAATATAGAGCTAATAGATGAATTTAAAATATTTTGGGAAAACAAAAACTCCCACAGGACATTTTTTTCTTACAAGGGGTTTCTTAATTGAACATTCAGTACTATTATTGATCAATCAAATTTAAAATCTTTTTACGTTTCAAATTGCATCATCGTCATTAATTCTGATAGTGACACCTAAGTTTGGCTTTCTATTGAAGCAGCCTGGTAATAAAACACAGCGGAAAAAAAACATATGTATTCTGAAAATGTCATTTTCCTGTATCTGCAGTCCATCAGTCCAAATTACCCTGCTCTTTTTCCACTGTCTGATTAACAGAAGTCACAGAGAATGGTATGAAATGTGAACAGTTTAGTTACTTTTCCCCTTTGGTGTCTTGGTCTCCATCCTGCTGTTATCTACTAACGGAGAAGTTTTAGTGGAAAATGGAAAAATGGTCAGAGGAACCTACAAGTCAGGACACAGGTATGGCCATTAAGAGCTGTTGCTGGTGCCCATGGCTGAAAAAAAGAAGTCCTATCTTCTCACGTTTCCATCTGCAGCAGGCTTTGGGCAGCTGAAGTTGTCCTGCATAGCCAAAACACCTGTCATGGAGGCACATGTTGCCAGGACCATCGGTGCACCGCGAGGAGACCAGCCCCTCGAGGGCCCCCAGCACACCGCGGCCCCCGGGCCCCGGCACCCCGGGACCTGCCTGGGGCCTTCAGCCCCTGCCTGAGCTCCCATCCCACAGTGCCCAGGCAGGGTGAGCGGGGCAGGCCTGGGGCTGGTGCCTGGCGTCCAGATCACCGGAGGGGCTGGCCTGAGGTCAAGCGGGGCACGCAAGGCAGCAAGATGGGGTTTGGTCTGGCGCTCATCACCGGCAAGCCAGGCCCGAGGCCAGGCCATGGTCAGTCTGTGGGTTGGGGTTTGAATCAACGAGGTCCTTCGTCAGGCGCAGGCGTGGGCATGGCAGACTGGGAGATGGGCACTCCAGTCTCTGGCACTGGTTACTCTTCTTATGTTGCTCGTGAGATGTGGAGAGTTGTCATTGAGGGGCCAAGCTAAGTACGAATGTGTGCCTGTGGGATGGGGCCCTGCACCACACAGGCAACGGGTGACATTTTTATTGGCCATGCATGATACAAACAGGCTAGGGACTGACCAGCTGGGGGGCACCTCCGCTGAAAACGGCCTGGGGATGCTGGTGGTCAGCAAGCTGAACATGAGCCTGCAGATGCCCTGGCAGCAAAGGCGTCTGAAAGCATCCTGGGCCACATTAGTTACAGTATAGCCGATTGACCAAGGGAAGTGATTATCCCCCTTTACTCAGCACTCATTAGACCATGTCTAGAGTATTGCATCCAGTTTTGGCATCCCCAATACAAGACAGACATGGATAAACTGGAGCAAGTTCAGCAAAGGACCACCAAGGTGTCTGGGGGCTGGGGTGCTTGGCCTGTGAGGCTCAGGGAACCAAGGGTTGTTCAGAAGAAGAGAAGGCTTCAGGAGCACCTAACAGCAGTCTTCCAGAACCCAGAAGGATGTTACTGAGGAGGTGGATCCAGGCTCTTCAGAGTGGTGCATGGCAGGAGGACAAGAAGCAATGGGCATAAATTGAAATGAGAGATGCTCAGACTGAATATAGGGACAAATATTTTCACCATGAAGACATTCAAGCATTGTAACAGGTGCCCAGAGAGGTTGTTCAGTCATGTTGGAGGTTTTTGATATCTGGCTGGATAAAGCCACCCAGTCTGACCTCATGAATGAACTTTTTTTGAGCAGGATGTTGGACTAGAAACTGCTGGTGATCCTTTCCAACCTGAATTGTCCTCTTATTCAGGGTATGATTTGCTCTTTTCTGCACAGTAGGTGCATTGTGGCAGGGAGAACTAAAAAGAGTGTTCTACGGCTGATATTCTAGTGTAATGGTTTCAGAGTTGAATCCTTTGGAAGGCTATTTCTGTTTTATGAGTTTGGTGTCAGATGGGTGACCTGCTCTTCCCAGAAGAAAATGAACAAGTCAGGTGGTCCCCTCTGGAGCGGCGGCATGGCTCTTGACTTGGGAATAACTGAGCTTTGCTCTAGGGAGAGAGACCCATGGAAGTATGGACAGCCTCCAATACAACAGGAACTGGTAAGAAGAAGAAGAGAGACATGCAGACATCAGAGGCAATGGAAATAAAAAAATTCCTAGGGATCAGGAAGGACAGTGTTTACTGTAATTCTGACTGTTGTGGAGCTTGTCTGAAACCCACCCTAGAAGGAAAGACCCATCTGCAAGGACTTCTTATTTCCAGTCTTATCTAGTGACTTTGAATTCTTTTACACAAACATTTTAGTTGTTATAGTTCATATTCTAAAATAGTAAACTCTTGGGGGTTTTGGTGAAATTACTACAAGAAGTTACTCCAGGTGCACCTCAAAACTCTGAAACTCACAAAGCTCTTTATGATGAAGAAGGTAATGAACAACGAACCTGGGCATCTCACATCCTGAGGGCATCAGCCATTAGATTATTCAGTAACTAAAATTTGTCCATTTTTAGATATTGCATCTTGGGTCTAAAGCCTGTAAACATGAGGTTGAGGCCCTCATCAAATTTCCTTTGAATTCCCCAGATGTTAGAAAGAGAAGGGACATGTTTTGAGAATGGACTGAAGTGTCTGAAGAGTATGCAATTTTTACTGTTAAGTTTTCTCTCAGGCTTAATCCAAAGAATGTTTCTTCAACTTGCCTTAAGTTTTTAAGAAGTATTTTTATTCCACAGTGAATCTCATTACATATTTTTAAATTTGGATTGCCTTTAGAGAAAGAGTATTTCAAATAGTCATCTTCTTGAAGACTATTAATGTCAGGGAGCAACCAGAGCAAGGCTGCACCACAAGGGAGGACAAGACGGAAGCCAAGGGTGATGGCAGTCACCCTTATTGACCAGGGTGCAGGCCCACAACACCTGAGCTGGGTGAGCAGAGTGCTGATAACAGGTCCATAGATAATCTCAAAGCAAAACCACGAACCAGGTCCATTTAGAAGACACAGCCAGAGACAAAGCTGGTCCAGAGTTTATCCAGGAGCCAGAGCCAGCTGTGCCTGAGCATAGTTCCAACACTGCTCCAGCAAGGAATGAAGGCCGAGGCTTGAGTTTAGGTGGAGCTCCTTGGCCCATGGGCAGAGGATGTGGGTCGAGGTCCCAGGCCAGTAAGCCCTATTGGTGCACTCAGAGCCCTGACACATAAGTTGTTCTAAATATTAAAAAAAGCCTATGATTTGTTATGAATGATTGCTGTTTGGTAATGATTATATTATGATATATATATCTTTGCTATAATCAATTAAAGTACTTAAATGTGAATAAGTTAGAAAAACAGTTGTTTTGAGGAATTTTGCATTCTAGATTGGTTTAAATAGTGTTTATAAAGTTGAATAATTTCCCTAAATGGACACCAAAAAAAGTGTGAATTTTAATATGAATGGCTTTTGTTCTAAAACCCTATATTCAAGGTAGAAAGTAAGAAAGCTTCAAGCTTCTTGTGCTTCAAGCAAGAGTGATGAGACCTGTGTTAGAAATTCAGACAAGACCACTGCAATTTTTTGTGAGCCAAAACCATTTTTTGACCATTAACAGCAAAGGCAACAAGAAACTGATGGTCTTGTGGGAATGGTAATTAGGAACATAATTTGGTCCCAGAATAACAGGGTTTTTTTTCTCTTTCTCTTCCTTGTGCCTCTCCAGTGAAGGAAAATCATGGAATTGATAGAGTTGGGCTATCATTTTAGGTCACTGCTGAAAATAATAGAAGATATAAAACAGCTTAACACAAAGCCTCCACTGCTATCAGAATAATTTGACAGTCTCTTTCTTGAAAAATTAGATATTAAAACATATATATCATACTTATCAGTACTTTATCAGTACTTGGAACACTTCCTCCTATGGTGAAAGAGCAAGAAATGTGATCTGGCTTTTGTGGGTATTTAATGATAAGTTTTTCTAGAGTTTCGAATGGTGATCAGACCTTTGTTACTCCAGTAGCAACCAAACTCACTGTGGACCGACACCTAAGTTTTAGTTTGAGTTACTCTTTAAGAAGACACCTTTAGCCTACTCATGTAGACTTTCTTTTTTCAGAGCAAGGTAAGCTTTCCCTGTACCTAGAAAGAAAAATCAGCTAAATATTGTTGAGAAGCTTTGGGGGGGCCCAGACAGGATGGACAGCCCCAGACAGGATGGATAGGATGTAATGAGTAGGAGCACTCTACCAGGAATTTAAAATTAGGGGGGTTTTGTAGAATTTCATAGAAATTGATACAGTGTCACAGAGAAGTCTGGTAGCTCTGTGATCATGGCCCAGCCCTGGGATTCAAATATGGTTCTGCTGGTTTTTGCGTTTCACCCATACAGATTGCCCTCACTCAGGCTGTAGCTTTGGATAGTTGGCACTAAAGACAATAAACATAAAAAGAACTTCAGACAATCCGTGACCACAACATGCACATTTTGTAAGGGATAAGTGCCAAATATCATGCCAAATGAGGACTCCTGATGTTATGTTGTGACATTTGGGGGTATGTGAGGAAATAAGTAGTTCAAAAAAGTAGTTGCCTTTCCTCCATTAACCAGCTCATAAAAACACAGATAGCTGATGATGTCTGTGTGGCAATGGTGCTCTAGCTAGTACAATGATTCAGGTACAGTTAGGGTTGTACTTCCACCTGTTAAAAAGGCCCAAGCCTAAAGGAGGCACCTTGACCTCTTCCTCTTTAATTTCCTCAAAACTCTAAGAATTGGGAAGAACAAATCTTTTTTAAAGACAAGCCACCTGGTAAAATATTAATGTCCATTTTCAACACTGATCTGATCTAGTGTTCCTGGTGCTCTTGCGCACTTTTGGAATTGGGCATCTAGGTCTCTGATATGGTGATAGTTTGCTCTTTTTTCCCCCAAGATGTGAGACTGAACAGCGGTCAGTGCGAAATTAGAATTCACCTCTGGTGTGTTACACAGCCTGAATGATCAACATTTTTTTTGTCCAAGGATTTTACTCAGACTTTTCAATATTTTTTTTTAGTTTAATACTTCACCACTGAATATTTTTATATAACAATCACAAAATGAAATATCAGCTTCAGCTGGAAAAGTCCTGTTGAATTTTCTAGCCATTGATGCCCAAGCAATTTTTCTTTGTGAACTACCGTAAAGCAGCAGGACCTGACAAAGAGTCAGTCACGCAGTGGAAGTTGTCAGATGCTTTGCGTCCCATAGCAAGGTGGAACCATGGTGATAGATGCCATCTGCTGGGACCCCACACACTAGCACATTCTCAGGTAATGCTTGGTGGCCATAGAATCTGCCTGAAACTGTGACTTATTAAATCAAAGATGACTGTTGGCAAGCTGTAGCAATAAATGCCAGCCGGCAAAGCTGGTTTAAGCAGGCCACTTGCAAAGCCTCATAGACAGCTGGTGGTTCAGAGACTGAGGCGTGGAAACTACTGCATTTCTCTGCAGGCTCAAGACATCTTTTGTTACACAGCTTTTCACATTTTTAACCAAATTAGTATTAGAAATGCCATGTTCTTCCTTTCTAAAATGTTAAGACAGGTTTTCCTAGTATCACACAAATAAAACAGTCATGTTTTTTCTGCCTTCAGACATACGATTGAAATTGTTGAATAATCAAAATATTTCAATGAAAATGTAACTCAGATTTGTGTTCTTGTTGTTTTGTTTTCACTAGGCAATTCACTGGATGAAGTATTCATAAATGTTACACAAATGTTAAAGAATATTTATGGAAATACTTCATAGGAATTCAATAAAGTAATTTTACTCTGAAAACAGTATTTGGCGATGTGTGTTAAATCAGGTATCACAGAGAAACATACACCATTTCATCCATGCATTCAGAGTAGCTCAAATCTTTACTACCAAGAATAGTGCACACGCAGTATACATACCAACAGTTATTTCCAGAAATGATCTGTAGACGTCAGTGCTTTTGAAAAAGTCTTAACTCTTCTGAGATATCTAAGGTATTGGCTGCACTTTTTAATTATGGTACTTAACCACTTACGGAGACCATTCTAAACTGTACATGCTATGAATGATTTGTCTATGTTTTTTCCAAGTTACTGATGCTTAAAAAAAGACCTATCTAAAACATAGTATCACTAGTTGAATTCAAAGCCTATAAATGCACTTTCAGTTTTCATTCTGCGTGACAGTGCTGCAGTTGCAGTTTTTGATATAAAGCTCTCATGAAAGAATGATTAAGAATCAATTGTTTTGCTGATATCAGTCAATTTTTACTGCATTCCTGCTCCCTAAAGTTTTTCTGTTTCTCTCCACACGATCAGCCAATTTTGCTTTTAGGAGGTTGATTCTTTATAAATCTAGTAATGCTTACCACTAATGATTCCACTGCTGATTTGAGGACTTGAAAAAGATTCTCTAGGAGGCTGCTGTAACCTGTGTCCAGCTGTCTACATTTTCCTGGGAGCCTATTTGCATAGATGGGGTTAGATGAAGTTCAGAAACCCACTAGGAAGGTCTCTTCATGAACTATGGCCTCAAAAGCAATTCTTCCCAACATAGGAAATATTTTTTTCTACAAAAGCTATTTTATTGTTTTACTTCTGGCAGTGGCTATTTTGGCTTGTACCAAAAGCATTAATCTTCTTTGTGCAACATAGGTCATCAACTGAGAGAGGAATTTACAGTAGCCTGTTGAGAAAGTTTTCTGTCAATGTTGCCTTCCTCAAAAGGCAAAGCAGCTGGACGGACAGACTGTGTTAAGACCGCTCGTTAAGTTCTAACTTAGCGCTGTCTCCATGACAGCTTTAGTTGGAGCTAACGTTTAGGTCATAGTACTCAAACAAAAGTGAGCAAAGGCAGAATGTAGCAGTGAAGTTAAAGCACCAATGTTGTAACTCTGCATTTGACTTCCTGTAAAAACTTGTAGATACCGTATTATAAATTCTGTACTTGATAAAGCTGGGACAGCTTGCATTTGAAGTAATTGCTGCTCCATCTACAAAATAATCAGATCAAACAAGAAGGAGGAGATCACTAAATATGCAAGATTTTGCCAGAGTGAAAACTAGACTTACATTTTAGAGGCTGAAGAATCTAAAAGTACTTCAAAATGCTGTATTTATCTCAGCTTCACAACAGAAGTAATCAAACTGCTGACTTCCATGCATATTTGTGCAAACAAAGGCACTGGATTTCCGTGTTAATAAAGAAACCGGGCTTTCACAGAAGTATATCAAAATAAGTTTACTCAGAATGCACAGCCTGCTGAGTGCATGAAGCGCATTGATGCTAAACACGAGGTATAACGTCATTTACGATGGTGACACAAATATATGAAACTTTGTATTGGATGGATGATCAATGAGAAAGAATGATTAAGAATCCACGTTAAAATTTTAATGGGCATTAATGTGTAGCCGACTTATTAAGGAAAAAAGTCCCACTTAATTTACCTCAGTTTAGAAAAAAGTTCGGGGAAGGTTCTGGCGAAGGGAAAATCAGAATGAGCATCCATTACATGGCAGATAAACCATCTCAGAGTAGACATTTTCCTTATTATCACCAATATAGAATTACATTGATCCCATTAAAGTATTTCAGATAATGCCTGCTACTTCATACAAAGTACCGGTATTCCATTTAGAGCAGCAGCTATATCCACTGGGTTTGCAGGCAAGCTTATTTTCCAGCTGCTTGTGGAAAATATTTCTGCTGCCTCTGAACCCCCTGGTGTTTTTCCAGTCATCTTATTGCTAAGGCTAAACCAAATACATGCTATCTACTACTTTAACTTATGTTTAGTTGAGCCATTAAACATACTATTACATTGTACTCTTGCAAACTTCATAGACTGAAAGATTTAAGATTAAACGATAGGTCTAGAAGCCTGAGAAAATTCCCGTAGACATATTGAAAACACTTCTTTTCAACAGTCAACTAAGTATCGAGGCTACTTAATGATCAAATCAAGATCTGCAGACACCACAGCCTGCACACACTTTCTTAGAAGATTTTAATCTTTGTCCTTGTCCTTCAGTGGAGTTTCTTTCCAGAGCTTCTTGGCTTAATAAATGCCTTTCAAGAAGGCTTTAGTACAAATGAGAGAGTACTTGTGTAGCAATCTTGAGTTCTTATCAGCTGTATAGTGATCAGGTGAAGGAATAATTGATTTCAATCAGCAACACCTGTTTTTATAATTGCTCAAGTGATTATAATTCAATAATAAAAAGCCAATTTAACTATCTTTACTCAGATATTAACCTCTGATATACAGCATAAGAGTGAAATTGCAATTGGTTAAATTCCCTTAAAAAACCAATTGATATCATACATTTACCCTATTTTGGTCTGTTTTCTTTCTTATTTTCCCTTGTTATTTTATTTATTTTCAGAATAAAATATGTTTACACATTCTCAGTTGAAAGACCCCCATTGCTATCCATTTTCTACCATTGTCAAATACGCCCCGTCTCTCAAAAGGTTCAATTCTTTTCATTTTTCCTCATAGTTATCTTTTTATGATTTGCCATTTTCATGACGGCATTACATTGTTGACACATAATTCAGCTTGTGATTTCCTATAATAGCTAGATCCATTTCGGCAAAACTGCTGCTTAGCCAGTTATTCTCCCTCCATTTTTGTGCATTTTCTCTTTCCTAGCCAATTATAAATATTTGCAGTTGTTCTGACTGAACTGCACCCAGTCTTTTTTCTAGGCATTCCTCCATTTCGTCAAGATCATTTGTATTCTAAGCCTGTATTTCTTGCAGTCATTCCCAGCTTTGTGTTGTATGCTTGTTAAGTTTGCAGGCTCTCCAGTCCATCTTCCAGGTCTCTAACAAAAATACTGAATACTAAGAGGTCCAAGAGATGTTACTGCAGATCTCTTCTCAACACATCTCGTCATTCTACCTACTAAAATAATATTAACTACTAAGATACTGCATTTCCTTCGTTTTCTTTTTTTATGAGATTTTTGTTCTGAAAATAGAAGTAAAGATAAGTCTCTGATTTCCCCCCCAATCTTCTTCTCCCTTCTCGAATTAAACCAGGAGTTTGTCTTTTTCAAATCTTCGGGCATCTCCCTCTCTTCTATGAGTTCTCAAAAATAATAGCAAATCTCCTTGTGGCAAATGTCTGACCCAAAGTATTCCACGGTGAATCTTTTTTGGCACAGCTGATCTGAAAACAACCAAATATATTCTGTAACCTGCTCTAGTAACCGGTTTTAGTCTTTGTCGCTGATCTGTTAGTCATTGGCTTGCAGTTGTGAAGAGTGAAGAAAAACAAAAAGAAGAAATTAAACATGCTGATGTTCTCAGTCTCATTTGTCCATACCATTAATTGTTCTTCCGCAACCAGACCAAAACTTTTCTGACGATTTCCTTAGTACTGATATAGTTACAAAAAGTATAACTAGACATTACTCATCATATCCCTCATTAGGTATCTCACACAGGCATTTCTAATTTTATCTGTATGTGCTTAAACTATTTTTTTATGGTTGTTCTTACTAACCCGACCTGGTTTCTATATTCTGTATGCTTTTTTCCCTAGCTAGAATATGAATCTCTACAACTTCTGTTCTCAACAAAATGAAGTATCATGTCACTCTTCTTGGCCACCCAGTACTGGAAGGTAGTGACAACATTGTTTCCTTCCTTTTTTTTTGTTATGAGAGACACAGTTATTCTTATAATTTATCCAACCAGCAGCCAGGACTAGTGTTTTATGATCCTACTGGAAAAATAACATATAACTCAGGTTTTGCTTTGGCGCCAATCATGAGCAAGAAGAGCACAGCCGCCTGAGGACATTGCTGTCAATTGTATCTCCATGGTGCCACCTTCCGACAGGCTGAACGCAGCCGCATCGGCGCTCCCAACGGCGCCGCACGACAGCCAGCTCTAACAGCAAAATACCGCTGCAAGGAAGAGGAGCTTAGGCGGCGGGATTGGCCCGGTGGGAACGCGTCTGCCTGAGACTGGAGAGATGTGGCTGTGAGGATCAAAAAGGGAAACTTTAGGAGCGTGATCTGGCATGTATCTTGTTTTCTGTATTGTATGCAGAACAAAGTGGGGTTCCCTTCAGTCTACTGGGCGCTAAGACTCAAACATTGTGTGAATGCTGGCTGTCAGGTTTATGTCATGTTGAATGGTCAGTAATAAAAGAACTACCAGAAAAGCAAATATTTTAAAATATTTTAAAATTTATTTTACAGGAAAAAACCTGAAAACATTAGTATTTGTGCAACTCTCTTCATATCAGTTCAGGGTTAATTTACAACATGGTGATGGCAGGACTACTAGACATATTTTCAATGGAGGGAGAATTGGTGAAGTTGATATTGAAGGCTTTCCTAGTGAGTTGCCACAGCTCCCGAGCAGCTTATGCAGAGATGAGAGCAAACACAAGTCACTCTCTCATCAGCATGAAATGTATGCCTTGCGCTCTTGACTTAATTTCTTGGTCCCTATTTTTCTTTCTAATTCCCTCTGTTTCTTATTTAACCTCATCTATAAGACAATAGGAGAATGTAGACTTGGGTTGAATGTTACCTGCTGACTCAAATCCTTCTTTCAGTACTTGAGTCCTATGAAGGGAAATACCATGAATACCTCCTGATGCAGGTGTGGTAAACTAGGAGAATCTAGTTTGTGCTGATTTTTCTTACACATTGAAGTGCTCCTGTATGTACCTGATTAAAGAGGACTGAAAATAAGTCCCTGCCCATTAATGGGCTATCTTGCTTTTTGTTGACTCAGATTTTAAAAGCAATATTGCTGAAGATGCATAAGGAAAATATAACCCATCTCAGTCTATCTTGACCTCCAATACTCCTCAAAGTATTCGAGTTACTGGAGTAACTTTAGTAAAAGTATTGGAGTATTAGACCTCTAATACTTCTAAATGTTCTGCTGAGAAGTTTAAAAATAAATTTAAGCAGAAAAATCAGCAGATATGTCTATAAGATGGTGTGGGGAAAAGAATCTGATGGAGGAGTTACTCTTTTGAGAGACTGTTCCTCTTCATAGTATGGCTCTCTTAACTCTTCTGAAATGATGTGAAGCCCCCATACAAAACTGAATGAATTAAAGAAAACTCCCGTCATTGTAAGTTTTAAAAGATACTATTTCTCTGACATTTCTGTCATAAGGGTTAGTTGCAAATGGTTTGCTATGAGAAGTTGACACCTGATATTCAAAATGTGAATGGTTTTGTTTAGTTCTGACGTTTCAAATAATTGCATATTGTTGCCCATTCTATGGGCATAATGCTTACAAGGCAGAAGGCTTGAAGAAACCAGGGGTCTTGGGCTGTCTGTCCAAGAAAATAGTGCTGCAGGGAGAGTAGCCTAGCAGTAAGCAGCCTTGGCAAATGCTAGAAAATTAAAACTATTCAAGAGGCTTTTCTTTTTGTTTGTTTGCCTAGTTTTAAAATGATATTCTCAGTGGAGATATCTGGAACACTGCCTATTTGCATCAACATGAGGCAAAAATTCTGTCATATTATTTAAAAAGAGTTGAATCTGATTGAACAGCAAAGGTACTCCTTGGTACATGACTTGATTAAATATATTTATTTTTTGTGGCTATGGTTATACGCTGTCTTCCCCTTTTTAGACAGCCTGTCTGTCCAAAGGGGCAGCTACCATTTTGGGAATATTGCAACACATTTTTACGGAACATATAAACAAGATGTTTTCTACCATGTGGAACTCATTTTTTGTTTTATCTAGGTCAGTTGCTACCCTTGCTCAATACCAGATCACTGAAAATACATGATCATGGTGCATGGCAAAACATTACAGCACAGGTCTATCTACACAAGGTTTCTTCTGTCTTACAGACAATCTGTAAAGAAAGAGAAAATGTCTCATTATGAAGCTATCTAGAGATGATTTTGCAGATCCCAAAAATATACTTTAATACAATGTGGGTTTTTTGTTTATGGGAGGGCAAGGTCTTTGACCAAAATACGTTTGTAGGCTTCTCTTAAAGAACAAATGAAAAAATCAACTGAGAAATGTGGATGTATCTGTTCAAAAACTGGCTGAGTTTTTCAGGTCACAGAAGACCATTTCCTGTCAGTACAAGAAGAGAGCTAAACCGCTGATTTGTTTATGGGTGAATAAAAATCCTGTGGCTTTAGAGTGCTTTTTGTGTGGGGAGGGGGAGAACAGGGGAAGGCAGGGAGTTGTTGGGCTTTTTTTCCCTGTAAAATAAAATAATGTTATTTATGTGCCTGTTTCACCAGCAAGTGACTGCACTTAGTACACCTTCAGGTTTTGGAATAAAATCTTTCTTTAACAAACCTTACCTGACCAGAGTAACAAAGCCTGGATCGAGTATAAGTGGGGTCAGTTCCAGAAGTAAACGCCTATCTGTTCTATAACCAGGTCTACTCTTCATTTGCTGAGGCCTGATCTGGCTCTTCTACTTCCCTAAGTAGGGAAAACATCAAACCTTGAGCTTCAGTTTCTTCCACATGCGGATTGTGGGACAATTGTCACCTGTGGGGTTTGTGGAGGGCTGGTAGGAAAGACATGACTACAACTCTGTGCTTCCTGATTTTAGGAAACTTCTTGGTTTTCTGTCTCTTGAAGGAGGAAGAGTAGAAATCAGCTGGGTGTATGGCCACACCTGGAACCATTTCTTTTCCCATTATCTCATATAGCATCCTGGTTTAGTTGTGTGGGAGCACTATGTTTTGGAAGGACTAAACTTACTTGATAATATGTCCCTACAAACACCGAAGTAAAATATATTGGTCCTAAATAGAGCGCTGGTGTAGCAATTGTAATCTGAAACAAGACATCAGCCTGAGTGAGTTTGCGAGGTTTTATGTGTGGGTTTAAAAGGAAGAGAAGTGCTGGGATCCAGGAATGATTAATGGAAATTAATCCAGAAATGCTGCCATGCAGCATTCCAAGAAGAGAGGACTCATTCAGCCTGTGCGGTTTGTATGCAAATTGATCTTGCACAGGGAGAGAGATTGTTTTTGACAACTTGACTCTAGCAACGCTGGGAGGCACCTAGAACGGTCCTACTTTCTATTTTCTCCAGTTCCTCATATTCCTTGAGGTGTGGATAATGAAAGACTCCTGCCCAAACTAAATGTAGCTCATGTTGACAGAGACAGCAAATATACATGGTAGCTTTCACATTTCTCTGTGAAATCTTCTGACTTTTTTCATGCCTTTTCCATAGGGCAAGCTGTGAAACAACATACAATTTCTGTCACCTATGTTGAGATTTCAGCAGTAGGATTACAAAAGATGTGCAGGTCTCTAGAAAAACATTCAAAAATGGTGTTTGAATGATCTTTGGACTCCCTTTAAGCTTCAAAGGAACTGTAACACTTTCTCCTTAACCTCAGTAATTGCTGCTTAAAAAAAAAAAAAAGCAGATTTTAAAAAGAAATCATGCAATCTAGAAACATACTTTCCATCTGTGTATTGCGGCTGAAATCCAAAATAGGCCAGCTGGTCATAGCACAGCTCACATATTCACAGTATCTGTCCTCTGAATAAGTCATTTCATCATAAACAGTGGAAAGCAAGAAGCGGAGCCTTAGCTTCTCTGATTTTTTCCCCTATATTTGACACTCAAAGGACTGGCAGGTACTAAAAGATTCCTCTCTGATGTTAAATTTGATATTGTCGTTGCATTTTATTTGCTGCTCAAATATGTCTTTTTAAAACTGTGTGATCCAGGATGTGGAGTGGAATGTTTGTTGTGGCAAATGCCTCTCTTCATTGGAGCAGTTTGGTCTGGCAGTGTTCCCAGTTTGCTGTAGATTTAGCAAGCAAGTTGTGCACAATCCCTTGATTTTTGTTCTTGCTTTTTGTGGCACTCTCTCTATATCTTGAGAGCTCCTGGAGTTTTACAGCAGTGTCTTTCAGTATCTACATTTTATATCGAATCAACAGGGACTGATCCCAGCAGACTAGAAATCCCTCTTTAAGTAATGGGATATCTCTCCTTTCTTCCCCTCCATATTATTGATTTTGCTTTGGGGAGCAGACACTGTGCATAGAGGCTGCAACCTTCCCTGCTCCTTCCCCGGGATGGAATGTTTTGAATCAGTGATTGTCACTCTGTGCTGAATCCTTTTAGATAAAAGATGGAGAGGATGTGTCAGGTAGGGGAGGAGGGATGAAAGGCAAAAACCGTGGTAAGAGCACCCAGGGATCATGAAGGAGAAAGTTAGTCATTGTAGTCTTTCGAGGTGATCTAAAACAGTTTTGATCAGATACAACGGATACGGAGCCAATGACCAAGCTCCGTCTGAAGCTTCACATAACCAGCGAAGGAAATACGGACATGACTGATGCAAGTCCTGCAGTTATGAAAGGTACTCAGGCCTTGACTAGCAGCCTGTCAGTGTGGGGGCACCCGACTATGTGAAACTGGAAGAGGGTTCTGGCACTGCTTAAGCTCTTCCCATCTTCCTCATCTGTAGTTTGGGAAGCCCTCCCCAACTGTCCTGGTGGCCCTCCACTAAACTTGCTGCAGTTTGTCAAAATCTTTCTTGCACTGGGGAGAATTATGTTGAATGTTTATAAAAACTAGAACAAATGACGGTTCAATTTATGGTTTGGTGCTTTACTATTTTATCTGTTTTATCTGTTTAAGCTTTATCTTAAATGTATGAGTCTGGACAGACTGTGTTTAAAGTGCTTTGTCTACCTAATGACCAGACTTTTGGAGAATTTAATGATGGAAAGCATGAGGCTACAGTCTATATCTTCAGCAAATGGATATTACGCTTGGAGTGGGACCATATGCAAAAGAATGGCCACTTTCACAAAAGTAACCAAAACCCTTGCTGCATGTAGAAGTGTGGTTTCCATGCACAGTCAGTCGTGCACACCTATATTATACCTCTGTGGCTAAATAACTACAAGCACAGCCTTTCTCTGGGCTCTCAGAAGAATACTACTATGCTTTGTAATTGCAGCTGTGTGTTAATACGATGCCTCCTACTCATTAGCAATGGTATTCACTCTAATTGTATGGCTTTTTCTGTACTCTTTAAAGGACATCAACTTGGTCAATTTCCTTTTTTTTTTTTTTCCTTTAATAACAAAATGTCTCCTTTGGTCATTAGTTACAAAGGTGCATTTACTCGATACAGGTTTACTAGTATTACAGAATCATTACGGGAAAAGGGAACCTCTGGAGGTTTCTAGTCCAACATCCAACTCAGAGCAGGACCATCTCCAAAGTTACAGCAGGTTGTTTAGGGCTTTGTCCAGTGGGTATTTGAATATTTCCAAGGATCAAGGTTCTACATCCTCTGTGGGCTACCTGATCCAGTGTTTGACCCCTCTCATCATGCAGATTTTTTCCTTAGATCTAGTTGGAATTTCCCTTGTTGCAACTGGTGTCCATTGCCTTTTGCTCTATTACTATGCATCTCCAAAAAGAGTCTGTCACCCATTATTACTCATGCTGCAGCTGTTTACAGAGCTGTACAAATGCCTGGTGAAGAAAGACAGGTACTCTGAATAGCTGTCAAGTCGGAGTAATTAAAACCAGAACCTGCTGGGCAGAGGCTTCTGCAGGCCAGGAAAGTGGTACAGCTGGTTTGAATAGCTGGACGAAGCATTAATGGTCGTACCTGGGAATACAAAAAGAAAGGTGATACAGGTACTAAAATGCCTCTTTATGGCTCTGCTTCCTCACAATTAGGGAAAATTTCCCCTTGTGCCAGTTGTGCGAGAATTGTCCCAGTTGTGCCACATAATAGTTTTTCCAAAAGGTAGTAGATGGTAGCTTGGAAAAACTTGGTCCTTAATGAACCCTGTAGGTCCTCCCGGGAGGCTGAAAGGATTCCTTCTCCTTCTGTGTGGTTTTGGGGTGGGTTTTTCTCAGTGAAAATTATCACAGTTTTCCAGTCCTGTGAGCTATGCCTGTCCACTGCATTCGTTCTCAACCCGTGGTGGACATACTGGAGTGCATCCTGCTCACTCCACAGGTATGCCTGTGCTAGTTCTAACACGAAAAGTAGAGAAGAGTAAGAGTCTCTCCTTGCTGGGATTTTGTGATATAAAGTTTCACACAGGGTTGGTACTGGTACGGGACAATTGATCCCTGAGATAAGATTTGAGATTTCAGTCTCTCTGGAATGCAGGTGGAATAGAGGTCTCTGTGCGTTCTCCCAGATCTCCAGTCTCTCTCTGTGGCCTGGCTCACATTGTGTGTTCGTTCTTCTCTTACCTTCATGGCAAGATACGTGCTACGTGCACCTCCTAGGTTAGTACTGGGATGAACAGCTCTGCGCAAATGGATTTCACTGCTTTTGAACTCCCGATGAGATCAGGTGGACTATTCAAGCAAAGCTGGCCGTCTTTTCGTGTTTACTTGGACAGTATGATATACAATAGATTCTGCTTCCTATCCCAGATATTGTTTGTTCAAATCTGGTTATGTGTGAGTGGCTCAGGCACAAACAATTCTTGCCATTCAAGCAGGATCAGGTGTGGTTTATATCCTTCCAGATTTGTTTATTTGTGGTGCGGTTCCATCCTTAGAGATGCCTGATTGTTGAGGTCTGCTTAATTCTTCACCTACTCATATAGTTACCTTTACTCAGTTAAGTAATACTGCTGAAGTGTAGCACGAGTCTGTTAGATTGGGTCTGCCTCTGTATAAACTTACTGTAATGAAAATGTAAAATAACCAGAGCAAACCCCTATTCTAACTACATATACAATCAAATACGCCCTCAAGTAACTGGATCTGTAGGATAGAAAGCAAAACATTGCAAATGGTACTGGTTTGCAATAATTCATAATCCTTTAAGCATATAAATCCACCAGACAGCTTAGAAGTGCAATTTCTGCCACCAGCTATGTTGAAAATGCACTTGCATACTTCGTACTAAACTATGGCATCAAGCAACAAGCTATGCTCTAGGGATAGTGTAGAGCCCCTATCACTCCTGTGCCAGTTCTGGGAGTTGTCATGTCTTAGGGAGGCACAGTGCCTCCAGAGCTGCTTTTGCATCACTATTAATTAGGGCGCAGTTTGCACTCCTTTCTGCATCTTGTCAGCTTCAGTGGCTGGTGTGCAGGATGAGATAGTCTCGTCCCCTTAGTGTATGCCATAAGAACTGCTACAGTGGGTCAGATCGAAGGTCCAGCCAGGCCAACACGCATTTTCTGACAGTGGCCTGCAGCAGATGTTTAGAGAAAGAGAAGCAGAACAAGGCAATTACAGAGAGATACTTTTCAGTGGTTTGCCGGGAAACCAGGAATGCGGAGGCTTCTTGAGCCAGATATTGTCTCTACACTTTAGCATATGATAGCTGTATAGGCTGCCAGTGAAATTGTTTTAATCTCCCTTTGAATTATTTTTACTCTTCCTGCCTCCCCAATATCCGATGGCAATACATTCCATAACGATTCTCTGATGTGTGAAAAGTGATTTCTTCTGCTGTCTTTAAACCTACCACCTGCCAGCTTCACTGGATATTTTCCCTCCCTGGTCACCCTCCCATTCTTGCACTATGACAGTGAGAAAGAAACACTCAGCCCCAGTGGGCAGCAGCATCCTTAGCTGGAAGCGGTCCCTTCCTGTCCACTGCTTGCACAAGGGGTACAAGAGGGGAAAAGGGTATTTTGTGCCCAGGTTTTGCACAAATGCATGAAAAAGGAAGGGGTACAATCTGGCAGCCACTCTCAACAATTACCTTGTTTTTAGGAGTGGAGAAAGCTCAGCTGCGTAGCTTCTTGCCACAGACGACGGCAAGGATCAGGGCAGAGATCCCTTTCTGTCCCAAGAACAGCAAACACCTTTTAGAGAAAACAAAGCATGTTTCTAACAGGCTAGTTCTGAAGAAGAATGTGGAGGGGATGTTTTTCCTTTAAGAAATATCCATTCAAGTTAATTGAAACATCTGTGTAAAATTCATTACATAGTTTTCTTTCAAAAAGAAATGACAGTTCAGTTCAAAGCTTTTGAATTATACTTAGATTTTTCTTTAGAGGAATGTTTTGTTTCATTTCAAAATTAAGTTTACTGGAGTTTAATTTTAAAGAAAACAAAGAAAATGAAGAAAAATGCAGTGAAAGCAAGAAAGCCTGCCTTCCCTTCCATCGTGAGCTGCTTCTGATAAAAAATGTTCCTCATCAAAATAACAAGTCCCCTCCGCCTTCTCTAATATGAATGATTAGACCTGTTAGAAAAATGTTAGAGACTTTGTCTTTAAAATGGTCTTTGGCAGGTTGTGTGCGCTACACAGCCCAGACCTGGTGACTGATAATTATGATCAAAGTTACATTTTACTATATTTACATATTTTAAATTAGATTCTAGGTAGCTAATTGCAAAAGAACCAGAGGAGGATATTTACAAAACTGCATTTCATTCTTTCCTCCCTTCCATGTTCTATTTGGTCAGAGTTTTCCACAAAGGAATGAGGATTTTTAACCTATCAACTCTAACGGTTGTAAACTGAATGACAAGCAGAATTTAACATACTAACTTCTGCATTTTTTTAATATCTCAGCTATAGAAAATCTCCTGTTGGCCCAGCCGACATTGAAATCAAAATAGATTTCTCTATTATTCTTAGAGGAGACCAAAATGTGAGCCGATACTAAAAGAGCGACTGAACAACAATCCCTATCTCCCCACAGTGTGAAAAAAGATACTACAAAAATTAATGTCTTCAAAGGACTTATTTGACATTTCTCCCTGTTATTTATTTATTTAATTCCAGGACAGGCACAGTGAAGTAAAATAGGTGTTAGTACTGCTAGTAGACTAACGGAGACTTTGCAGATGCAGGAGACAGCTTCTGAGAAGCAATGACTGAATATTCTTGATAATGATCTTTCTAGCAATCGATCAGTATTTATTTTAGGAAATGTCTGAATAGGTAATATCCATAAACTGCAAAGAAGTGTTCTCCTGTAAGTCAATGTGATTGCCAAAAGACTACCGCTACGTAAATTAAAATCTGCTAATTGTTTAGTGTTGCCAAATGTTTAACTGGCCTCTGAAACTTGGCATACACAATGAAAATTAGTTACCAAATGGATGAAACAATAGCAATTATCCAGGAAACGTGATCTTGTTCTCTTAAGATGTGTGCTGAGATGGAGTGCCGTGCTGCCTTTATCTCGCGCTGGATGACGGGGTGGGCGGCGAGGTGCCCGGTACACAAAGGTAGCTGTGAGGGGTGCAGCGAGCTGGGCAGCTTGCAACAGCAGACGCAGCTTGGCTCAGTGGCTCTGGGCTTGGAGAAGGAGCACACAGCAGAAGGTGTAGCAGCGGTAACAGCACCGTATTTTTCACGACGGGAGGCCTCTGTATGCTGGCCTACAAATCTCAGCTGAAGGGTAGGGTGTGATTGGGAGAAATTTCTAGGGATACTTGTGTCCATCATAATGACTTGGTCCTTGAAGGTAACGGTCTTCGATGGCTTCTGAAGGATGGTAGATTCTGAACTCAGGTGCTTTGGTTAACTGCCTGGAGTTAGGGTAATTCTGGGTCAAAGAGATGAGACTGGGTCTATGTGTTGGCTCTCTTGTTCCAGCCAATCCCACCTGGCCTTAGATGACTATGGTGAGATTCCCTTTGGGCTCTCCCAGCATTTTAGCTCATAATTCATTTCATTCCAAAGAAATGGTGCAATAGCAGTGCCCGTTTCTTTCCACTGGCTAAAAAGAGAACCCAGATGACTGGTTTGGGTATATGTGTCTGCAATGTAAAAATATCTGCAAGTTAGGTGAGATCAGGGGCCCATTTACAATCTCCATGGATTGTGACCATTATGAACCTCTGAATACACACTCACACCATTCTGTGTATCAAAGATTTGGCATAATGTTGCTCTAAGGGAAAAAATATTCATGCTTGGTTTCTTTGATCCGGCTGTGAAAAGCTCAGTGTAGGCACCAAGCCTGGCAGCAGGAAAAGGAAGGTTAGGCTTACAGCAATACTTCCACTTGGCTGTATTTGATCTTCCAGAGGTCACTCTTTCCCTATACCTACATTATATTGCTGATAAAATTATTACAACTCCAAGGTCCCTTCCACAGAAATGGAACAGAAGCAGACATGATGGCAAGCAACTCTAATCTCCATTGTTTGCACAGGTTTTGTTCTCAAAGGCCAGAAAAGAAGTGTGAGGCTTGAGGGTCTTGCTAGAACTCATTCCCCACATCAGCCACTGTGACCTTTCTATGCAGGATTACGCCATAATGTGCTGAATAGCCACAGAGTCACAGCAGTTTTCTGAGAAGTGACCATTGGAGTGACCACTGAATATGCAATTTCCAGCTTACTATCCAAATTTGTAGTTAAAATCTATTTATAAAATCCCTCCTTGTCTTCAGTGCAGCCTTTTGTACAACCCTCTGCAGGATGAAGTGATCTTCTCAAGCTGTTGACATACTTCAAAGAAGAAAAATATACTATGGCTTCCCAGGCCAAAAAATGTTCATTACCATCTCTGAAGTATGAATAAAATCACCTAATCTTCCAATCATTAAGCTGCTCCCTAACTTTTCTAATCACCGATTTTAACGTGATTAAAACCAGACACCATGCATCTGATAACACGTTTGCACGGGACACACAGAACTGTGTTTCAGTTGGACCTTGCTGCTGAGGGTACGATGCTGTTTGTTGGCACGTAGCAGCGTTCAGCTGGGGGACGTTTCATGCTGATCCCAAGCAGCAACTTCCTCAAGAACACTGGAATTCCAAGTGGATGATTTTAAATGCAATTTATCTGCTCACAGTGTATGTACAAAACTATCCCCAAGGTCCTTCCGAACTGCCCTGTGGTTATGCCCCAAAATATATTTCATGCACCACGTGTAATTCAAATATGCCCGAAAGGACTCGAAGACCAAGAAGTGAGTTCTGATTGAAATAATTCCTTGGGGGAATGTTTGTTGCTAAGAAGTGGCTGAATACCACAGAGATTAATAATCCCAGTACAAAATATTTTTCCATGCTCTTTCATTCCGCTCATTTATTTAGAACATATGCCAGGGAGCATTAATGTTTAAAAAAGCCTCCGCCCACATCCATGTACAATGTTCTAGTAAGAAGGGCCCAAGGTTATAGCAAGTGTAGTCTTCTGACCGGGCAGTTAGGTACATTTACACCACTGACCTTCTTCCCTTCTTTCTTCCCCCAAGAGTCCTCTCTACAAGAGCGCAGGCTTTTTCCCAAATGCCCTTAAGAGAAGGAAAATGGGCCTTAAAACATGTAAGCTTTTATTCTTGACTTTATAGCCTGGGAAGAGGAAGAAGGGGGTATAATTTACCTGAATTATTTTACATAGCTGCATTAGGATGAGATGAATCCACCCTAGAAATGCCTCTTTTGCTTTAAAGTTTAGGTGGCTGAGACAGGTACAGATGTGTGAAGCTAGGAAGGGTGAATCCCGGCGTGTTCTTCAGGTGGTTCTTGACTGCCTGTTTTGGGGGGGTGGGCGCCTGCGTGTCTACTGTGTTACTGTGTTGTTTCTCTACTAATGCAAAATGATAGTACAGGGTACGGGGACAGTATCCTGTGTCCTGGGTGTCTCAGCTGACGCCGATAGTGAAAGGCACTGTGTTTAAGAGCTGGTCTTACTTAGAGACCCGTGTGCTGCCCCCTTTCCCCCCCTTCCACTACTGTTTCTACACAGCTCCCCCTGCCCCTTCCTTGGCTCGGTGAAAGGCAGACAGGACTGCAGTTCTGCTTGATGTTAAGAAAGAGAAAATACATCACAGACTATACCAATCCTGTAACAAAATAAAGCAAACTTTTCTGGCTCATTGCTATTTCTATTGCTCCTTTGAGTATACATAACTACGGCAAGAGCAACTGTATAATTTGACCCTTTCTGAAAACGAAAGGAAGGAAAAACTGAAACGTGGTTTCATTGAAACAAGAAGATTACAAATAAAATGAGACCCTTTGTACAACCATGCAGAGAAAGCAGCTCTTAAAATTACAATGACAATCCCTGAGTCAGATCCAGTACTTGGGTGATTGTTTTAATTAGGACTGACGTATATTTGTCTCTAGATGTTTCAGCAAGTAGGGGAGAAGGGAGATCTTGGCAGAAAGTGTATGTATCAGGAGGCACCTGATGCTATTGAGCCTGAAGCAAACCTCCCCCAAACTCTTCAGGATGTCATTGAAATACACAGATGTAATTATTTGAAGTTCCTTAAGGAATTGATGTCGCAGTAATTAGACAACTCATTACATCAAGAAATAAGGAAATAAGACTGACAGAGATAAAAATGAACACACTGATAATTTAGCAATATGTGAACAAACAGGATTGTAAGAACTGGCTTTCTGAGATGAGAAGCACCTAGGAGGGAATCAGCAGACCCAGGCTCGCTTTCGTCAGTCCATCCGAGTTATAGATACAATAAAGAAAAAGAGGTCAAAACAGCAAACTGTCTAGCCTAGCCTTTCGCTCAGCAGCTTGCTCCCCAGGCCTCCGTCCTCTCCAGCCTCTTGTCAAACCTTGTTCAATGGTACCTCATCCCAAATGAAGGGTAATGTGTGAGACCTTTAGAACCAGGCTTTGTCATGTCCTCCCAGCCAAGTGGACAGAGTTTTTCCTATGATTTCAGATAACTTTGAACGAGGGCTTCAAGTCGCTTACACTGACACCCTGCCTTGAATGAAGGTGCCCATGGAGCATCTACTGTGGAGCTGACTCTCCCTCTCGCCTGTTACTTTTTTGAGCTCTGCATGTACTACTTGCTGGAACTTCTAATGCACCATTTCAGAATTTCCATCCAAAAATCGCCCTGGTTAATATTCTATTATTAATTCTAACATCTGCTATAAGTCAATTATTAAACAAACATTCTCCTCAGGGAAACCTTGGTGGTAATAACATAAGAGACAGAGAGGTATTGTTTACATGTCAGTAAGTATTTTGAGAGTTATGGTGAAATTAAACTTTAAGACACAGCATTCTTATTATAGCAGGAAACTTTAACCATGTACACAGTGCTTAACTATTGTCTTTACAGATGATGTGGTGCTGAACCAAAGTTTTAAACAATAAAAATAAATCACCAGCACATGCTACCTCTTTGCGATTTCTCTGCCCATTAAGAGAAGACACTGTCTGAGTAAAATAATTTCGATGTTCCTCTCAGGACTGTATCTTTGCCTACTTTCTTGAGCCTCCTACCAACGGTGCAATTTATTTGAATTATCTTCAGATTGACTCTTATATTACAATCCTCAGCTGCCCTTTCGAGTTTCCTATTGCATGGCAACACTCTTCATCTCTGCCCTTCCTGATCATAGATCTTCGCTTTTTCTATCCTTTGCCTGTGAAGAGTTGTCACCAGTTTTGCTGAGGACTCTTGGGTCACTCTTCAGCTCTGCAGGGAGGGAAGATGCTAGGAGGGCCTGGATAGTTCATAGGGAGGGCTAGGAGGGCCTGGATAGAGGCTTATGGTGCGGAAAGGTCTTATGACCAGTCACTCACCTGAAGCCAAACTTACTTGGTCAAAAGTGATCAGAAGAAATTTCCGAAATCTTCTTGGCAGCCATACGTAAATGGAAACTAAAGCTAGCAAAGTTGGTTTTGGTTATGGTTTTTGGGGTTTTGTGTGGTTGTGGCTTGTTTTTGTGTTTTTTCCTTTCTTAATAGAGCATGTCCCGTGAAAGATTTCTTGCAAATTTTTCAACAAATCACACTCTCTCTCCCCAAAAGTGCCTTAATTGGAGGGAGGGGTGAGAATTTGTCATACTGACGTTCTTCCTTTTTCTGCCTTTTGCTTTCCACCACGGGAGTCAGGTTCCAGATTTTGGCAGTAAAAATGCAAAAAACCCCTAAGTACGGAGACGGAAAACTGTTTGGGAAACAAGAATAACCCCAAAGGACAGTAGTGACCAGCTGTCCCGAGCGGCGGCTGAACACGGCTCATCTCAAGGTGAGACGAGGTGCTGCCTCTTCTTCCCTTCTCCTTGCTGGCACCGCACCGCCGCTCCTGTCCCTGACCGAGCCGGAGGTGGGGAACGCACGCCGGAGGTGTCAGAGGCAGCAAAAACTCCGTTACCCCCAGGCTCTGAACACTGCCTCTTTGGAAAAAGAAACGCTACGGCGAGGTGAAGACCCGTCGCCGTTCAGCAGCTGCAGTTTCTGAGGGGGATTTCAGGCTGAACCGGCCCCCGTGCGCGGGGCCGAGCTCTCCCTCAGAGGTGCGCCGGGGAGGGAGTTTGCACAGCTGCTGCCGCTCCTGCGAAGGCCTGACCCGGGAGCCAGAAACCTGGTCAATTAGAGGCTTGTCATTGACTCCAATGGGCTGCAAATGAGCTCCGGAGTGAATAAAGGGTTTCAGTTCCTGGAGCTGCTCCTCTGGCACCTTTCACCAGAAAGGGGCCAATTTTACAGTTTTAAGTAAATAAAGTTTAAAGTAAACAAAGCTGTTTTTCACCAAAACTCTGGATTCTTTGTATGTGAAGAAGTGGAAGCTGCTATTGCCTCAGAGGAAAACTGACAGCTGAAAGGAGCAAAAGAAGAGGCTTGTGAATGAAAAAAGCTGTATGACACACTGCAGCTCCCCTAAATCATGCAAGGCAGCCTCCTACAGTAATACCTGAGCTAACTCCAAATCTGAGAAGCATTATAGACCTGTCAGCATGGCACTCTGCCTGCGCCACATAGCCCGAACCTGATGTAGTTATGCTGCTTCTAGGACACAAGCTGGTATCTGTACAGTGCTGTACTGTGCTGGCGTGACCAGCCGTTGCTCCTTAATGCCCCACAGATACCTAACATCATGTCTCAGAGCACGCTAGCACACGCACCTTTCCCAATTTGATGCCATACTTCAAAATCTAAATCTGTGTAAAATCCATATACAGGCACTCGATTGACTGGAGAATTCAGCCCATAGGCATTTGAGCAGCTAAACTGATGGGTTTTTTCTTTGTTTTGTACTGAAATGAGATGGTGCACTAATTTCACTAAATCAGCCTAAATTCACCTTTTGGGTTACAGTCACACCAAACATACAGCCTAGTTTGAAGTGCATTCCTGCACTTGTACTGCGCAGAGTAGAAAGACCAATATCTGGATTTCTTTGGGACATTTCTCACGTTCCTGCTATGATTCCATCATAAGAAAGGTGCAAAAAGGAGCTATAATTAACCATTTGGAAGTCTGTCATGTTTTCACAAGGAGATAACAATTTCCCCTTGTTCGCGTTACAGTATGTTAAGTATTTAGTAAATAGTCTGGAAGGAGACTCTTTCGAAGATTTTCATTACTTAACACCTACTGTTTTAAGAACTATTCCTAAATTATTGTAATAGTGCAAGCTAAAGAGATTTCACATATAGTGACTTTCTTTTTTTCCGTTCCCTTCCCCTCACCCCATTTATTCTCCCTTCTCGGGCCAGAAAAACTCGAACCCCAGAATTCCTCCAAAAACACAACTCCGGTAATAATCAGAATGTCAAATTTCTGACAAATGCCATCTGCTGATTTCTTTTTTTCTCCCCCAAAAGACAAGATTTTGGATACAGCTAGTAAGTACTTTAGCTTCTTCTACTTTGTGATACCAAAATAATCACCATGGCAACTCTTTAAGGGCAGTCTTCCAGACAGATTTATTGTGAATGCAAGAACTCAACAGCACTCTCTAGCAAGAAACAAGACGGCATCTATTGCAGGTTATTTTGCTACAATGCATGAATGATGACTAATAGACATAGGCATGTCTGTCTGAACTTTTTCAGTTATCCCTAATAGTTTAACTTGGGATATTTATAGGTGGTGGAGGATGCAAGGGGGGGGGAGGGAAGGAGAAGCAATCAGTATTAAGCTTACACAGCTTATGTTATAATTGCCTTTCCTGAATACATTTTGTGCGGCCCCTGATGGCTGTAAGACAAGAATACCAGGGAACAGCACAAATACTGGAACAATGATGCATTAGACTAGAAGGAGGTTGAATTTCTTTTGAGATAACTAATGAAGCTTTTGGCATATCAGTTTTTTCCTTCCTTTCTTATTTCTTCTTTCTTGGCAAAACAATGCAAGTAAAGGAGATGATTGCCAAACTATTCTTTGCTATACTGGAAATGAGGAAAAAAAAAAAGAAAAGAAGAAAGGTTTCTTTTGCGTGGCTGTGAGGAAGACAGACCAGAGCAAATGCTAAATTATTAATCCTAAACAGTCATGCTAGTATTTTCCAGGTAGCTCCTTTTTGGCTCAGGTGTTGGTTGGAGTTAGCAGATACAATTTGTACATAAACCAGAATTTTGGAAACCAGCCAGCATTGCTGTGCTAGGTAGTTGTGTAAGAGGTTATATATGGTTCTTGCTTTGCATTTGGCAAATGATTCTCACTTAAACATTCATTTAGCATGATTACTTAAGTGAACCATATAAGGCTATTCCTTGGAGCTGCAAAATTAACTTGTTACAGTGATACACCATGCCAAAAGCTAATTTAGGCTCTACTTGGGAATTTATAGCATTTATTTACCATGCCATTTGAATAAGGCAACTTTGCTGACAACTCTTAGCTGGTCACAACTTTTATATCATGCTGCATCTCATCTAACACTCCCAAACATTTATTTTTCTGTTATGCCCTGGCACCCCATTCTTCTCAATGCAAAGTAAGAAAATAGGAAACCCTGTACAGAAGCAGAAGGCACGCTAAGCCCTGTGAAAAGTGTCCTTGTCTGCGTGAATGAGGAGAGGACTTGGGAGTTTTGGGGAGTTTTGCTTTAATTGAATTGAGCATTGAAAGAAATAAGAAGGATCTTTCCCACCCTCACCTCTGATTTGAGAAGATCAGAGGCACAAAACAGGGACTGTTTCTTTCCTTTTTGTCAATTCAGCTAAAAGAGAATGTTAAAAATATCGAAGGATCCCCTGCCTGCAGTGTCACGCTCGGAGCTAACGTCCTGAGAATGTTACTTAATGTATGCCTGCGTTCCGCAGCAGGTACTCTTCCTTGGGTGTAAAATATCCCACAGGTTTTGTTTGTGGGCTTTCCCAGCCTCGACTACATTGCAAATTGTTTACGAAGTGGAACAGGAGGTAAAGCAGATACACTGATTCAGTGAGGCAAGTTCTGCAATCACCAGAAACTCGTGAGATTTCCTTGAAAGTCAGGAGTGCGTGGAGGCAGGGGAAAGCGTTGATGTCGCTTTCTTTTCAATCGACTCAAAAGTTGGCTCATTGGCTCACGTTCGGTCAAACGAGTGCACGCAAATCCCTCCGGCCAGGTTACTGTGCTCCTTATTTGTCTCAGAGTGACTGAGATCAAAATCTGTCCTGTCGTCTCTTTTTACATCTCATTTTCTGTGCAGCCATCCTTTGTGCAGAAAGCTCCCTGTGTTGTTCTTTGGTGTTAGTTTCAGCTTTCTCCTCAAGCCCAGCTCGTTTTCTCTTTAGCACTGTTACAATTCGAAAGTGCTCCTTCCTTTGTCTATTTTTTAAACAACAAGAAAAATAACGAGGGGAAAAGTTAATTTATGTCTCATTGTAGATACTAATTGCAGAATGCGTCGTCTTTCTTTTTTCCCTTTTCTCCCCTTCGCTGACGCACATGCTCTATAATAAGCTCTGTTACTTGGAGCCTGTAAGCCTCTATAGTAAGCTGAAACTGCTACTATATTTACTCACTTTCCACATTTAGACAAAGGCTATTTTTAACTGGAGTTCTATTTGCGGGGGCTGCCAACGTCACTTAATGTTCACATGCATCTTGGGCATCATATGCTTGTTATTTTTATTTACTGTGCCTGTGCCAGGTCTGCTTTTTTATGGGAAGGAAGAATGAGAATGCTTCTTCAGGCCAGTTCTTGAAAGCTCTTTTGTACAACAGCAGATACACAGATAAGCAAAGAAAAAGCAACTCAGCGGTAGATTTGGCAAACCTGCTTTTTAATGGCTGGCATTTTTTTTCTCGTGGTCTAGTCGCAAAGCTGTGTTCTTAGTCCCGCTGCATTTGTTAAAGGTGAAGATGGTTCAGCGGCACGTTAATTATTCTGGTGTCTCCTGGAGGAGCCATGAGCTCTTGTTGTGTGAGGAGGGACGCAGGGATCAGGAAATTATTATGATCCCAGTACTGCTACCAGGAAGTTAAACTAGATGATGTGTAAATAATCAGTGCTTTTCTGATCCTTCTTGTTAATAGGTGCATGCTTTGGAACTTGAATGCAACAGATGTTACTTTCAGATAATTAGTTCGGATTTTCAGTGTAAGAGTCCCCTGAAAATGCTGGAAAATATGGTGCTGCAGCCATAAATCAAGTCTGTAAGTTGGGGCCCGTACATAGCATTTTCTGTATGGGTTTCCCAGCGTTGCTCTAGTGAACTCAACTTGACCTAAGGGAATTGCCCTTTACAGAGGTTAGAAACACTTCATTCAGCATGCTGACTCAGGATGCCTAATTCATTTGGTATTGCCATCATCACGTGCCCAGGATTTTGAGACACCCACATGCTTTTGTAGGGAATACATTTTTCTCTGCGCACATAGCAACAACTTTATTTGCACCAAAGAATGAATTCCTAGGAAGGAGTAAAGTTAGGGAGCAATCATTTAATGCTTGGCTGTCAGCATGCTTAACTGGAAAGTTTTAGCAGGAAGCTAAGTTAAGGAAGAAAGCTGAAATGGAACCTCCTAGAAGTGGATTTTAAGTTTGAAATGTTTTGGAAAGCTTACAGGTTTTTTTAAATCTCTCTCTGTACTTCCTACTCTTAACGCTAATTCCCTTTTCAGACTGATTTCAACATGGGAGAGACTGAATAAGCTTCACACAAGTCAAAATTTCTATATGTTGATCACAACAGAATCAAACCTTTTACATTTTCCTGTCACTAATTTTTCCAGCACTGTTTCTTTCCCCCCTACAGTGAATACCTTAATTTTTTAAAAAAAACCCTTCTGGTTGTCTGTAAAGTGAGGTCTGGGTTTAAAATCAAAACTGCTGTTTTCACATATGTGCTTCCAAAGCTGGGCAGCAAATTCCTCTCTAAGTCATGGACAGGTGTTGAGAGGGTCAGTGAGAACTGCGCGTGCTTAACGCTCTATAGGTTAATACATTTAGTTAGGTGACTAAACATGAATGAATCTACATACCTGTCTGTAGATGCTTTTATTTAAAAACATGTCATCCTGATGATATTACCCTATGTGGGATTCCTTCCATGTGAAATCACGTTTCTGCCACTAGCTGATGCATATTTTTTGATGGTTTAGAAGCTACAACCTGAAACTAAAAGCTAGTGAAAGGGAAGCGTGTCTGAAAAAAACCCGTAGCTGTGTATCTTTGATTATAAACTGTCTTCTAAAAAACTTGTCTTTTCCAGCCCCCCTCAGTTCCTGCTAGGCCTCCGATCTACCGTTAGAGAATGAAATGCATTCCGGACCTGAGGGTGACCCCAGGCCAGCACGGTGTGTAGTATCTCTGTGATTCTTGCTCTGGGCATGGTTCACGCTGGCGGGGCACAGTAGCCAGGCTAGCTACTGATGTTACTTCACGAGCTCAGGAATCACGATTTAATTTTTTTGTTATTACTTCTGGTCCTTTGATAGGAGCGTAACTGCAAACACTCTGTTCCCTGTGTACCGTCTCTGATATCCACTGCCACGTGATAGCTAAAATTGTACAAGAAAGAACATACATAAACATCCTTTCGGAGGCAGAACCCGTCTTCCCTTTGTCATGCCACAAGCATGTGATGTGCACATGGCTAACTAATGACACACAGCCAATAGCCATATGTATCAGGAGCAGAGGTGAGCTCATCTATATTTTCAAGGTAAATCCGTCAGTTACCTTATACTGATAAGGAACGAATATATCAAAACCACGGCTCATTAACACAGCCATTTTTTCTTTGCTGTCGCAAGTTACAAGTAGCAATAACTGTGCTTCAGTGGCACTGACATAATTTTCAGCCATCTACTACAAAGGTACTTTCTCCAACTTTTTCAGTGCAGTGTCCAGGCATGTTTTTGTTGTGTATGCAAAGATATGATATGTTTATGCATATATGAATGGTTCTTTTCCTGTCGGTTCTCCATAAGGGGAAGGGTGGGCGTGATGGAGTCTGCAGGGTTCAGGAAGCTTTGGTAACATCCTCTCACCGCTCTGTCTGATACGATTTTCTATCTCTTTCCAGCAAACTTTGTAATTTATAGTAGTACTAGACTTACTCTGTGGCCATAAATGGCAGGCAGGTTACTAAAAGATAAAATAGACTCATAAGAGAGCCTATGCAGCCTGCTGCCAATATATCTGATTTTCTACAGTATCAAATATTTGCACTAGGCTGTGGCAGGAGGCGATTTATCAAAAGCAAAGAGAGCCTTTTTCATCTGAAGAGCTACTGTGGAGGGGAGGAAAAGGGTTAAGTATTACAAAAGTTTAAGCTGCCAGCCAGCCCTTGTGCTCTGCTGCTTCGCAGAGGTTTCCCTTTGATGGAAAGTATTTCAGTGACACAAGACACTGGCAGCTGAGGTAATACGCTTCTGCTGCAGAAACCTTGTGCTTGCCAGTGAAAGTCAATGAGTGAGACAGTTCTGGGAACAGTGGCGGCCAGCTTCGGTCCCTCCTCGTGCATTGCTTGTGCGTGAGAGCGTGCTGCAGGAGTGGCGAAGGGGATTGCACCGGGAAATGCTCCAGATCAGGACAAATGGGCATTATTGCCCTGTTGCTACGCTGAAGAGCCTTTCTGAGGCATGATGAGCAGTCCCAGACATTTCTATGTTACTCATTATGGAGAGCAGCACCAGGACAATGCTTATGGATCACTGCAATCAAACTTGAGCCTTCAGAGTAGATGTTGTACTGCTTTCCTCCTCTTCCCATTGATTCTTGAATGTACTAAATCTATGTATGAGTATATTGTGGCTTAATGCGTGAGTTGTCAGGAGATGATACTCAAAACCTGTAGTACCAGTTCCATTTCATGCGACCGATCAAACTTGTCACCTTGTCAACAACATCCTTTGTTGTAAAAAGAGCCTTTCATATTAACTCTTAATATGAAATGATTTTTACAATAGTTTATACTGTTCAAAACGTTCATTATGGCTGACCATAGCACACTGAGCCCCAAAACTGAGCCATAGACCCGAAAGCAGACAGATGCTAAATACCTTTTGTAAGTTGTAAGCCTGTGCTGTTTGAGCAGTGTAAGAAACGTTGCTGGTAGTACAGGAATATGCATAAACCCAATTCACCCTTGGTGCTCTAGTATGTCTGGATACTCAGAGGATTTGGGATGGTGTGTGAGAGATGTAAGGCTTTTTTCCCCCGATATAATCTCTTATGAACTAAAAAGAAATCGACAAATTAACTTGTTTTTTTCCAAAAAAAGGAGATTATATTATTGGTTAGACGTACCAACAGACTGGAAATTTTTGGTAGATATATCTACATTCACCAAAATTCCTGGAATTTGAATGTAGTAGAACCAGTTTTTCTTTTCCTATTGAGTTCCAGTGTTTGGTGGCTCTGAGGAAGCATGACAATCCAGGTATGTGCATTCAGAAGCCATTTTACTCAGAGAGAATCAGCGGTGCTTTTTCAGTTGCTGCACCATATCACTTGTGGCAACACTTGCAGGACAGACAAGAGGGGAAAAACATTATTTTTAAAAAGCTATCCTGCGATTATTGCAGGTACTCTGTTTCAAAGGTCTTAGAGACAGTTTTTAAGTAGAGATGGCCTTATTTAAAATAGAGCCAGATTTCACATATCACAGAAATGAAAGCGTTTGGGGCCTGAGGTTAGCATGTTCTAAAGAAAGAGACTGTTTGTACTGCTTGGATTTGGACCTAGTTTGGCATCTGCATGAATATTTGGATCTAGGCTTACAGGCAGGGTAAGGCAGCATGAGCTGCCTGGAAGGAAGTTGTGAATCAGGCCCTTCGTTTCCAGGCATTTCCAGGCATTGCTTTTCTTCAGAGAGAGAGCGAGCAAGTTGGCATTCAGCCCTCAGTCTTCATTCAAACCAAATTCCAGTTGCAATATTGCCAACTCTAAGTGTTAAAAATCAGGAGATTAAAAAAAAAATAAATAAATGTTGTGTATTTCTGTTTGCCGTCTGGTATTTGAGACTTAATATGGGTTATGTTTTCAGGCTTTTCTCTGCAACCAGAAGAGATAGCAACTCTGGGGTAAGAGGTTGAGGGCAGAATGAGATTCTTACAAAGCATTTGACTCCAAAAGCAGCGCTTGAATTGAAATCCCAAATATTAGGAGATCACACTATAAAATCCCATGAGTCAGAACACATTACCATATAAGCTTGTGGGAATTTTGTTGAATAAGAATTGGGTAAGGACTCCGAGAATAATTTCATTATATTCCATGTTACTGAACATGCTTTCAATAATTGTTAAAAAATTCATTTTCAAGAAGTAGAAGCTTCACAAAGAGCTTTTATTCTTTGAGCTGGCTTTTATAGAGACCTGTCAGCAAAAATACTAGATTTCAGTGTCCTTGATATATGCGGTTCTCTGGATGCCACGTGTCTGTCCCCTGGAATAGGCTATAGCATAGGAACAAGCAAGGATAAATGAAGACATTTGTTATAGCCTGTGAATCCATCCAGCCCAAATATCCCAATACATAAACAACACCAGATCCAAACATCTTGTCACATCTGCTTCGTACACCAAACAGCTGGGTGCACAGATGCTTTGGTCTACTAGAGCATCTTAGGCTGAGTGCATTCTTCTGTATGCTTAGTTATTTGTTTTAATTGGTTTTGATGATTTGACTTAAATCGCTTCTGATGTTGCTGGAATACAGGTACTTCTGTGGCTGATTGTGACAGCTGCCACGAGCGCGTGAGAGGCAACGTCGGTAACCTAAAACTTCTGGGTGAGAGATCACCGTGAGCAGGCCCTGAACTCAAGGACCTGTTCAGAAGCAGGAATGTTGCCCTCTGAGCTAGAAAAGACACACACACGGAGCTTCTGGGAAAGGAAGGGAAAGTTAAACAGCTAAATAATGTGTATCTCTCTATAAATTATGTATAGACATACACATATATCTACAACTACATCTATATATATTTATCATGACTGACAGAGCATCTTGTTGATTTCTCCCTGCCCTTCTTCCCTAAACCCATTCTGTCTGTCTTGCTATCATATCATATCATATCATATCATATCATATCATATCATATCCTACCCTACCCTACCCTACCCTACCCTACCCTACCATATAAAAATTTACTTTCAAAGCTGTTCAAAGGCAGGATCAGGTCTCTCTCATCCACATGGTTAAACAGCCAGCATGCCTACGAGGACTGTAAATAATAGATAGCATTTTTTCTGAAAGGGCATACGCCCAGCAGCTCAGCAATTCCCCACGCTACTCAATCATTTCGTGATTCATTTCGGACTTACAGGGAAGACCCCTCTTGCAAACGGCACCTCACTGAGCACCTGGCACGTGTGTCAGTGCTTCCAATGGAAGTCCAACATTCCTCAGCTACCAAAAGCAGAAACAATCACAGACCAAGATGGTCTGGCTTCTGGCCAACTTTAATTAATTAAAGTTCTACCAAGCATCACACATTTACCTCTAAAAAAAAATCCTGTTCGTATTAAACGAAAATCTTCTGGGGAAATGAATCACCAAACCCCTGCCAGCACCTAATCCCGGTGTCTCGCGGTGCAGGACAATACCCCCTGACTGCCGTTTCAACCTCAGGCTGCTTCCACTCGGTGCCAAGCTGCGCAGCCTGCACCGTCTGCACCCACGTCGCTCAGGGAGTGCTTCTCGATGGCCTTCCCTCTGGGCCATCTGTATGCAGACTGCATGTTGCACGCAGCCCAGGAGTCCTTCCCTGCGCCTGCCCACTCCCTCCATCCCATCTTTGTTCTCTGCATCCCTTTGGAAGTTTCATCCTTGAGGACGTACCAGACAAGGCCTCTGTGCCATAAGCACATTTCTATACAGAAATGACCCAGCTGGCACAGACCCTTGCAAGCTTTCTTGCAAGCTCCGGAAACATGCGAACACTTCTTTGCTCCTTTGACATGTTTATTTTAAAATCTATAAAACAAAGAGGAAGCAGAAAATGCCAGTAGGGGAGGAATTTTCCCTAACTAGTGGAAAGGGCTTTGTATCTATCACTAGTAAACAGGCAGGAGGGAATCCTGTACTCGGTGTCACCAGCGGGACGTTGGCTCACCTCTAGTCATTCTATACGCACCATGACATTTGCTAAGTCAGACTTTTCTCTTATGTCTCTGCTTTGCACGAGGCACCGAATTACTCACTTCTCTCTCCCGGGAACACCTCCCTGTCATCCATCCTGTGCCACAGTGATACTGCGTCACGAGTCACTTAAGATTAATTACAATTGCTCCACGTTTGCTGAACCTTGGAGAATCAGATATCGCTCCTCCTCCCCGTGCCTTGCTGTGGTCAGGGAATTTACATCTTCTGAGTCCAGCACAGCTATCCAATCATCTTTGAAGTTATCTGCAGTTCTTCATAAACTTTGACATCTTTGTAACACACAACTGAATTTTACTTTGACTAAACTTTTCACTAAAGTCCTTTTCCTGATCTCTGACCCAAACCATGGGAAAAAACATCAGTCTTGTTTCATTCAGTGCCAGAAGTTGCACAAGTAAAATAAGCGTGATGTAGTCCCTTCATGTAAATGGCTGAAAATTACCCTTGCATTCAGCACTGCTTGTATAATGCTTTTTTTTAAACATCAAAGAGTGCAACCACTTAATTTTTGAGCTCCCCACGTTACAGGAGCTTGTATTACGCCACCGAATTAGAAAGATCGATAAACATTTTTGCCTCAGGTAAATAATTTGCAACAAGAAATGTATTCTGTGAATGTAGTTTCTTTTCTGCTCAAGGAATATCTCTGGGAAAGTTGCTGTTTCCCTGAGATGGTTGTAATAAAAGCTAAAATTAACAAAATAGGCGTTACTATAGGCATCACCAATAATCTTCCAGGAAATGAATTTAAAAACCTCAATCTATGCATATTTGTGCATGTAAGATCATAGTTTGATTTCCTCCCATTGCTCAGGGTAGTTAACCTCCGTCACCTGAATAATCATGCAAATCAAACAGGAGCCTTGCAAGAATCCTGGTAAAGTCTCTTGAATCTCTTCAGACACTGTAGGCTTTTCTTTATCCTTAGAAAGGCTGTATTTTGTGAGGCTGGGATT
This sequence comes from Calonectris borealis, assembly GCF_964195595.1. Lineage (NCBI taxonomy): Eukaryota > Metazoa > Chordata > Aves > Procellariiformes > Procellariidae > Calonectris > Calonectris borealis. The sequence continues at coordinate 68,123,394 of NC_134313.1, read as the reverse complement.
GTGTTAAATGGCAAAATTTCTACTTCACAGGGGTGTGAGTGCCAAATAAAGGTAATGCACAAGTATGAATGTTTGCTATTTCCCGCTGTGGAATGAAGATGACTACATTTGCAGTGCTGGAGGTTCAGATGGGAATGGCAGAGAACGTATGGTTGATATTATATATTATCATTTTGTGTCAAGGATTTGGAATGCCATTTCATGGGTGATGGGGTGGGCAGGAGGGTGAAGATAGAAGAGTGTTAATAAACAACCTTATTGCTTCCTACTACTTGTAATTTGTTTGCTTTTTTCACAGAAGAAATCCTCTTCGTACCTTATGTCAATCATAGCTGAGAATATGAACTCTTTTTCATGTGAATAAATGAATGTGAATGTATGTGAATAAAGTAACATGCCATTTCCTATCTGGAAATTATGCATACGGTTCATATGGTGAAAATCCATTTTCTCCTTAAGCCCACACTGGTGTTTCAAATGCTGATGTTCTTGTAGAAATGAGGAAAAAAATTGCTAGTTGGAGTTGGCTTAAAGGAAAACAGTCAAGATTTGCAAGACCATCATTTGGATTGAGTGAAGTCCTTTTCCTTTTTCCTTCTTACTTGTATTCAAACAGCCTGTCAGCTTTTAGCCTTCTTTCGAAAGTAACAGTCAACAGTCAGAGCTCTGCCATGCCCGGGGACCAGCAGCTCCGTGCCGTCTGTTGGCCGGGACGGAAACAAACCTGGGGCTGGTATAAGTGTGAAAATTCTCAGTAGGGAAGCAGCTGTGTTTTGATCCTCCCGGAGCATCTTGGAAACTAGCAAGGGGGATGATAATTATGAAGACGATATTATAATATTCACATTTAAATATATAGGTTTTATAGTTGCTATCTTTTCAATATGCATTCGCTTAGGCACAAAAGGTCGCGTGTGTACTAGCTGCATATGCTTTTGTCCCGTGCCACAGCATATACGTGAATCACACGGATTGTACGTGAACACAACTGTGACAAAATAAATGTCCAGAATAGGGTTTGGGGAAAAGTTGGTAAGTGCCACAGTCATATCAAAATTCAGTCAGTACCTACTGTTTCCGATGCTGTGGAGCGCCTTGGAGCCTGCTTACTACATGGGGGATTGTTCTGAGCATAGCTGCAAAATTCAACATATTTGCAGATGGTAGAAACCTATCCTATCCCCACAGACACTGCATTGGGATTATCCCGTTGGGATGATTGGGTTATACCTAGTAAGGAGAAGGCAAATCGCACTGATTGCCAGCAGGGGAGAGAGGCCATTTTGTAGGCACCGTAGACTACTGAATCAGATTTTAGATATCCACTTTATTTTATAAAGTTTCAGGGCCTAGCCCACCTATTTAGAAAGACAGTGAGGTTCACAGTTGCCTGTTGAAATACATGAACTAAAAGCATGCATGCAAGTTACAATTCATTTGTCTATAAACAACATATATCCTGTGGACAATATTTTCACAGGCCAAGAGTAAATGTGTGGTAGGGTCTACTACCTTGGAGGGGGTAGGGAAGAAGGGTGGACAAGAAGAGCTGATGCGCTCAGCTTCGGTAACTCTGAAGAAAACATTGCGTATCATATCACTCAATAGATCTATGGCTACTTACAGAGGTAGATCTGCCCCAGTATTTCTCTGTCTGATTTTCCTTTTTTTTCCCTCCTGATTTTACAGTATGTTAGTTTTTGGTGCTTGAATTTTTACACCTGTTGTTTGTATGCGGAGTATTAACACAATACTCCTAGATGTGTCTGACTTTAAAAGTTTGTGTTGCCATTAAGCTATTTTCCTTTCTTTTTGTGAGAGACGGACAATTAAAAACATTCCCACTATTTGTAAATTCTCCTTGTGAGGAACACAGCAGATTGCCTGGATCTTCTGCTTGTTGTTCTGGCTTCAGTTTCAGAACTGAATGCACTCCTTCTGCTCCGTCTGTTTGAGTTTTGACAATGCAAAGGATGAAGCTGGAGGAAGTCCCATATATAAGCGAGGTCTATGCTTCTGCTTTATCTCATTTTTAATTGAATTTCAATTGGATTCTGCTCGCTTTTATGTAATTTGGTGCAGGAGGATACAGAGTTTTTGTAGTACACTTTCTGCAACTACAAGTTCTCTCTAGTCATGAAATGATAACATATAATGGGCATTATATTTAGGCACAGCTGATGTTTTCAACTAGTACCCTTTTCCTGCAAAATAAGTTATTTTGCACACATTCAATTGCTAAAACATATATAGGAGTAGCTAAAAACTTCACTATTGAATGCATTAGCATACATTTTTCCTCTTAATTAACTGCGTGTTAATTATTCGTCAAGCAGAAAACAAACTAGTGCGTTTCCTTCAGCTGATCATGCAGTGTGCTTTTGTAATGTGCCCTCTTTTTGTCGGACAAAGGAACAAATCCTCACTTGGTTGATGTATGTAGGTGTTTCCCTTCACTGCAATGTCTCACTAAAAGCCTTTTGTTTCAACTGGATTTTCTTTACAAACTTCTCACTTGACACTGTCTTCTCAGCCTGGCTTTCTCTTGTAGGTTGAAGTTCAGCATTCTCGAGGTTCGTTTTATTTTGCAAGAGTACCATGCTGATAAAGCCAGGGCTGCAGTAAGTTCTTTTAGTGTCAAAAATCATTCCTGTAAGCAAGCCTATCAACATAGACATGCTAACTTGCCTATGTGGTATCTTTATGACATTTTATACAGATGAATTTACAAAATCTGGGACTGTGTAGTGAGTCTTCTAGATATTAATTAAATACTAATAGCATTCTTTTGTAGCTTCATATGTGTAAAGCATTTTTTGTAAAATATTCCACAATCTATTGCAGATGAAGTGAGGAACACAAACGATCAACCTGAAGTATGAGTTTAAGTTTGCTTGTATAACCCAGTTACACATTTCTGTCTGTATTATGAAACCAACAAACTTTTATTAGCAAACAACTTCAATTGCTAAGAGTTGGTTCAAAGAACATATGTCATTATACACTCTTTTTATAAACAAAACAGGCAAATGTAGAAAACTTTATAAGCTCATCTTGCAGCTTCTTTAAGTGTATAGCTTAGCAGTTTGCAGGATTGAATACTATAAAAGAAATTAAAAATTCAATTAGAGCACAGCATTACGAGATCATTAGAAATGAAGTTGTTGTATTGTGTTAACAGAAAAATTCTGCTGCTTTGGGGTGTTGTAACAGAGGGCACGCTACGCTTGCTGCCGGGGCTGGGTGGACTACATGGGTGGACCTGTGAGTGGGAAGACAGCTGTCTGCCTGGGAAATTCAGAATGTTTGCTCTGCTGGAAACACATAAGCCTCAAATTTGTGACATGCAGTGTAAATTCATACCATATAATTAATTCATACCATTTATAAGAACTACTAATAAAAAGCCCTGCAAAAATTCTGCTCCCAAGTCATGTCAGCTTATCAAATTGAGACCAAAAATGCTGATCTGGTCAAAAACTAGCAGTGGAAGAAAAGAAAGTTCACTGTAGAAGCTTGGATTCAGGCGGAAGAAAGGGAAGGATCCATCTCCCCTAGTCCGAGCCATGCAAAATCAGATATCTGATCTGAACCAGAATCTGAACCGGTCAATGGCAAGTGAGAGAAGGTCACCTCTAGAAGGGTGACTCACCCACTCCTTGGAGAAGTGGTCCACATGAGATGGGTCACCCCACAGTGCTTGCTGCTTGGTTCTCGGCAGCTGCAGAGGAGGCCCAGGCTGCTGGCTTTGGTGAAATGCCGAGCTTTCCCATGGCCAACCTGCAGGGAGATTCACCTGTCCTTGGACCCGAGACTGCCATGCTGCCTCTCTCTTCCGGAGGTTCAGTCATTTTATTAGGTTGTAAATCTTTAATTTCAGGTCTTGGGCATCCTCAGGAAGGATATAAATTGTCAGTGATGTTTTTTTGCATGTTTGTGTACTGGCGTTTTAGTCTGTCGTCATCTGTGTTTCAGGTGGAAGAGTTCGCACACAGGACACGTGCTGTCTATGCCAGTCATAGCTCTGGGCAGTTTTCTGCTTTCGGGCCCAGCTTATGTCCCTCCACCGGTTTCTAAACAGTTGCATTATGCAACCAAAAGGGAGAGCGTGCCAAGCCCTTTGGCATAGTCCTGCTGACAAAGTCCTCCTTTCCCAGGACAAAGAAGGGCAGGGCTGGGCTGCAATGGCCCATTCAGCCTCTTTGCTGCACGAGGCTTCGCAGCGATGCTGTCTGCATGAGAAGGAACAGGGAGAACAGCTTATCTCCTCGTGGATCCCAGCCCGCCGTGCATTTTAGGGTGGACAGATGGAAGCCCCATTGGATCTAGCTGTGGAGGGAGTACAGATTAATTGCTATCTGACTGTTGCAGAACGGTACCAATTTCACTTGCCTGGGAAGCGGTGTGTGTTCCAAGGCAAAGGAAGAATAACATTTGCCTGATGCTATTACTTCTCTTGTTCTCCTGCCTGCAAGAGGAAAAAAGAGGCACGGTACTGCATGGAAGTCTGTTTCCCCGCTGAGGAGAAATAAAAGCACCTCATCCTGCAGGCACGTAATTTTGTTAGTCTGCTTTGCCAATTACCTGTTTTTAAAGCACTTTAAATTAGATTCAACTTAATTCTGTTTCACTTTCAGGTCATAATATTGTTTAGAAACATTATGGAAACATAGACCCAATAAAAGTTCTCAGTGGTTAGAAAAAAAAGAAGGTTGATATTTCCATCTTTGCTGCTCACTGCTGGCCCCTTTGCTTGGCTTTGGAGGAAGCCCCGAGTGCCTCTTAGCACCTCTGCCCCTCGCGCCCGCTCTGTGACTCCACGGGGTGGATGCAGTTGTCGGTGCGTTACAGGACCCACTTAGGTGGCAGCAAAGGAGACCTCCACGTCATAGCTTGAAATGGTGATGAGACTTTAGTAAACATGAAGAGAAAGAGCGCGTGAGGCGAGAAGGGAGGTCCGTGCCTCTCGCTGCGGCGGTGCTTGCTGAGCAGCGATAACAGCAGGTCTCAGCTGGGACGTGCCAGGGGAAGGTACGTGTTGTCCCTACTGTCTCCAAGGGATCGCTGCCGGTACGGCAGTGACTGGCTACGTCTGGCAGATGGGGTCCTGGAGTGAGAGCAAAGCTGGTCTGCCGCGCAGAATAGAGATGAGGCACAGTGCTAGCAGCAGAGCAGAGAGAGAAAAGACCCAGTTGTGTGAATTTCCCCATCTCTGAGACCTCTCGGGTCAGCATCTATTGAAAACTGTGTTGCTTATTATTCCAGCTCCCAGGCTGCTTTACTGACCGTCTTGACGACATTGCTTTACAGCAGTAAAATAATATTTGCATGGAACAGGATAAAATTTGGAACTCCTAGTTCTTCAGACAAGCCCTAGTATTTTTTCAGAGCTTAGACAAAAGCTTGGGAGCATCTGTGTCTGCTTAAATTGATGGATGTGTGCAATTACTCCATTGAAACTTATCCCAATATAAATGCAGTTATACCAACATAGAACTGGTGTAAAACCAGAATCAGGTCCCAAATAATTGTCTGAGTCTTGACATGGGTATGTAAGCCACACCAGTTTATTTTTACCATTATCTAATGCAATAAAGTATTTCTTTGAATTTTTCTCCTTGTAGAGGCATGTAATGTGCTTTAGTGAAGTTAATCATGTGCAGCCTCAGGTGACTACTGCTTGTATTTCTAGTTTATTTTCTAGCCTTCTTTTCATTCTCCCTTATTAATAGATGTGCTGAGGTTTCAGAGGAAGCTTAACTTTCTAGAAGCCATTTCTCTTCAACTAGCTGTGACACATGCCCGCCTGATGGATGTCTGGTACTCACTTTCTCTGCAGACGAGTATCTGGTTTCATTGGGAGTCCTCGCTGACTCTAATATTGCTGAGACAGCTGCTCATCTTTCTTTTTTTTTTCTTTCCAGCGAGGAAGCACCGTGTACTCACTCTAATTACAAATCCTGTGATCTGGCCATTCTTCAGCTTTTGCAGCCTGCCTGTAACTCTCCCTATTGAGGTTTTAAAGATGATCTGGACGCGGAACACCTGATCCCCCCCAAAATATCCCATCTCATTTATTGCTTAGTTTTGCACTGATCCCCACTTTGGTGTCTTTACTGGGGGCAGAGGGGTAGAAAGGAAAAGGTTATTTGTTTATTTCTATTTTGATTTTATGGAAAGGGGACTGAGAAAGCAAGGCTGTAACTCCCTGGCCACCATTTTGTGTGTGAGGATGCAATACCTGATGTGTGCTCTGTGGCTGGTCCTAGCTTTGCAGAGCCTCCTCCTTTTTGATGGAGGGAGGAATTCAGTAGTTTTGATTCCCTGGTCTGAGTTCGACAGCTGCTGGGGGCTGTGGCGCACAATGACTTGTAAATGGTGCCCATAGGCACCGTATTAAGGGCAAACACACAGAAACAATTAGTGACTTTTCTAAGCGGTTACTGTTTGATGACTACCTGAATTAAAATTCTTAACTTAAATGAATCAGTGGCAAATACCACTGAAAAGTCCATCCCAGCTAGATTTAGATTATTAAAATAGGTATAAAGATTGATACGGGTCTGCAGAGAAGCTCCACTGAGCCAGGGAAGGTGTTCAATCAGCGGTCTCCTATGGTCTGGGGCTGGGTGTACTAGCCTACACACCTGCACAGGGCACCTGCCTCCTTAGCTCAACCTTTGCGAGACCCTAAACTGATGTTATAAAATACTTGAGCTTCAAGAAGTATTGTCTTTGTGAGTTGCCGTGTTCTAATCAACATATTTCTCTAAGTGATGGCTCACAGGGTTTGTGCAAATTTCCTGCTGATTCTGATTAGTGTACATAAAAATATGCACATGCATTCTCTTCAAATACAAAATCTGCCTTGTTGCATGGACATGGGTATTCCTATTTCTTTGCCTTCTCTATCTTTGTCTCTCAGCGACTGTGTAAGCAGGCCAGCCTGCAAAAGCAGAGCATCCGTCACTGGAGAAGGATGACTGGATTTTTACTTAGTCTGTAAGCATGTGGAAGATGTTGGTGTGGAATGAATGTATCTTTTAAGTTATACCTTTAGTATATGATTTCTCTGTAACTCAGGGATTTCTCTGTAACTCAGCAAAGGCCTTGTCAAGAGTTTATATGGTCAGTATTCACTGATATGGTTTTGTCCAATATGGTTCGTTTTCACTTTACGAGTTGACAGCATTTCTTACATACCTTTCGGCTGTATGGAAGCCAAAGCCCTTGATAAACAGGATCCTCTTTCATGCTCTTACCTTGTCTTCATCCTTCTGAAATTTGAAATAATTTCTTTGTTGAAACAAGTACATAGCAGAGACTATTCAGAAGTTCTTTGGTTGTTCTTCTCCATGGCTCTGTGTTTACTTACAGCCCAACACAGTGTAAACTTGGGGGTGTTGTACTGATCTGTCTGCTGAGTATTATTTCCATAAGTGTTTATTTTCCAAGAGATAGTGCTGACTGTCCACCTGAGGATGTGCAGAAAAGCACAGTCCAAAGAAAAGATCCACTTAATTAGCTGAGAGCATACCTGTTTTTCTTTTTTAAATTGCATTGTTTACCATAGAGCCTATATTGATATATTTTTTTTAAATCTCAGTCATGTGGCTGAACAGTTTGAAAGATGCATTAAAAAAATAACAAAGAAATGGTTTTTCCCCCCTTCATTTTGGATGACCTCCAGGCCCTCTAAATCAGATTCTGGCCTTGACTGCTGCCATTTCACACCCTTTGTCCCCTGTTGCTGTTCAGTCCTGGCAAAATCCCATTCCTTTCTAACGGATAAAAGTTTCTAATATCTATACATCTAGGAAAGTTACTGTTTGATCCAGAAGACTCCAAAATTATGCTATTTGTCTAAGACTTGAAAACAACCTTGTGCAGATGTTACACTCTTTGACCCCTATCTGTTAAGCATGCATGACACCCAGAGACATACAGTTGTAGTTGCTCCCTTAAATAGTCTTATTAAATAAAACTGTGTAACATAAAGCAATGAATCCTCATCTCACTGAAGTCTATAACAGAACTCCTTCTATAGAATAGCAAAACTGCTTCATTTATTTTGGACCTGGATCTTTATTTTGCCACTTTTGAGTTACAGGGAAGCTTTTTGCATTGACATCACTGTATGAAAAGCAAGTACTGTGTCAACAAAAGTGATGTCTTTAAATGGTGGGTGAGATGATTACTGTTTCTACCTCATTATGTGAAGTTCATTTTGAGTTTGCAAAGCATTCCACAAGTCTCAGTTAAATCACATAAGGGAAATACTGATGTACGCATTTTAAATGTGCATATACTGCCACAGTGAGCATAACGGTTCATCCAGAAAACTAGAGAGAGGTGCAGCATAGCACACATAGGCATCCTCTAAGAACAAAATAAATGGGGGCTGTAAGCTGGCATATATTAATTTTCCCCATTATTGTTTTTAATGTCTCTGTATCTGAACTTAGAAGCACTACAAAAATCCACTAAGTTTTCATTTGCACTTTGCTGCTTTCTGGTAGCGTAACAAGCAAGACAAAAGCGGAGCGTTTGAGAATACTCCCAGATGTTCGGCTTGCTAAAGCGCTGCACATGTGCCGCTGTATTTGGTATTTTTAGATTTCTCTGAGATCCAAAACACTATCAAACCCCAACAGCTTTTTCTCTCTGAATCTTCAATCCATGCTGTGTGGCGCTCGTTTGTATTGTATGATGCCAAAGCAGGGGCTGCATAATCAGATACCCTGGCACTTTGATACATTTTCTGAAACTACAGAAAAAAAAATGTGGGCTTAGGAATGCATTCTTTAGCTCATCCGGTAAAATCCTTAGCCAGTAATATTCTCCCTAATCTGTTATCGGGTTAAAAAGAATAAAAAAACCCTCTTAACCACATTCTTCTTCCTTGTAAGCCACAGACAAATTTTTCTACTCCTCCTGTCCCGATTCCCCGACACTCCTCCCCACCGCCCACTCTGTCTCCTCTCATGTAAGATACAAAAAACTTATAGTGTTTCTCCTGGGCACCACGAGGTTGAACTAGAAAGCCTGTCTACAGCACATTCAAAGATGACACCTGTTTCCTATTTAGAGCAGGTTCTGAATTTCAGCAGATATCGCTGTTTCTCAAATCTGACTAATGCACTAACATAAATTGTTCAAGACTCTGCATCTCCTTTCATATTAATCTTCCCCATGCTCTCATCCTGCCCCTTCCTCCCTCCCAGGACTTCTCCATCAGACTTTTCTTTTCGTCTGACTGCGACACAACAGCTTAACCATCTCCTTCCACGTCAACAGCTTGTTTCCTACGCCGCTCGCTGCGAGCATTAAATGGCTGATTGGATCACCTTGTTATATCGCTAGTCAACGTACAGTGCCTCTGGGAAAACAGTCACAGCTTCGGGGAGCCTGCAGTAACGTGGTTGAAATGCAAACTGACAACTGGGAGCTTCAGCAAGGAGAGGTTCCTCCCCGCCGCGCAGGTCCCTCTCCATCAGCATGGGAGGTTTTCTCTGCTGTTTCCAGCTTTGGTGTGAGGAGTCTCCCGAGTTATTTTTATGAGAGGTTTTTTTTTAAAACCTCTGCCTGTCCCTCCTGTACACCCTGTGCTGGCTGCCCAAGGGCTGTTGAGTGACGGACTTTAGGAGGGACCGCGGCCAGGGCGGTGGCGTGAGCCAGAGGGACGTGTGACCCACATGGAGCCTGTCACCAAGCGAAGCTGCCTTGGCAGGCCTGCCTGGTCACCAACCCCACACCAGCTCAAACCACTTCTTGGTAAAAGGTTCCTTTCTGGGAAAGTTTTCTTAAGATCCAGGCTATCTGGGTGTTTCACTTTGATACCTTGTTAGATTGCTGCTGCCACTACGGCAAGTGCTATTTGCAACGCAGATATTCATGTACGTTTCAATGTACATTGTTAAATGACATGTTTAAAAAAACCACATGTTAAATGACATTTCTTCTCTGCATGGTGGTTCTTCTATGCATGCACCGAGACTGGGACTGCTGGTCTGAGCAATGTGGCACACGTAGCATGTCTCATCACATCAGAGTTTATGAGTTGGAATGGCTTTAATGGAAAAAGTCTCGTACAATGAAGAACCTCAGTCCCCAAAATAAGAGAGCTATAGGGTCATAAAATCATAGAAAAATTTACATTAGAAGGAACTTTTGGAGGTCTCTAGTCCACCCTTCTGCTAAGACCAGGGCTAGCTTCAGAGTTAGAGCAGGTTGCTTAGGGCTTCATCCAGTCAAGTTCTGAAAACTGCCAAAGACAGAGATCACACAGCCTCTCTGGATGCGTTTTCTCAAAATTGATGTGCAATTTTTAAATATGTCTCAGGTCTTCAGGTAAGAGTAGGATATACTTTGCGCCTCTGCTTGGAGAATCATAGTGCCTCGGCTGCAAGTGTTCAGGCCAGAAGTTACTCCTGTGACTACAGCAAACGTACGTGGCTAAATTCCGGAGGGTTTTCCTGGAGCTTTTACCACCAAGGTCAGAGGATTATAAAGCCACCAGTTATGAGTACAGTGTGAAAATACGCCCACGTAACATAATGTGGCCTAGCTTTACCTCTTGGATGCCCACCAGCCTTCTCTGCGAGGATCCAGCCATTGGATCTTTCACTTGAATTTTCATGGAGTATAGGCAGAGTCCAGGCAAATGCCCCTGTTTGTTTCCTCTACCTACTCCCTAACACCTGCTTTTGAGACCTCATGGTTTGACTCCCTAGCCTAGGTCCAGTGCTGACTCTTCTGTCTTTTATTGGATCGGTATTTCCACTGTAAAGGTTAACATTCAATTTCCACCTAATTCTTCAAGAGTTAGGCACTTATTAGTGGAAAATACATACATGTGGGAGCATAGAGCCTTTGTGTAGCTTCTGAATGCAACAAAGTCCATTACTTAATAGAAAAGTACAGAAGGACTTACTAATTCTTGCTGACTTAAAAAGCTCCAAAAACATGGTAAGTGCTGCCTTTCCTTGGGAACTGGGCAGGGAGTTCAAGCACCAGGAGTCAGCATCTCCCATTGCCCCATGAGGCTCCCACACAGGCCTCCTGATCAGGAACTGCTGAACCAAACCTTGAATTGAGAGCTCAATTTGGAGCCTACCGCAAAATTCATAACAAATTCTCCACCTTGTCACAGTTAAGGGTCTGGCTTGCAAAACTATCTGCTTCAAGTAGCAGTGGGAATGCACAGCTACATTACATTTTTAAGAAGAGATATTAATTTAGCAAAATTTAGCAAGTCTATGAAGCATTTGGTAAGAAAGGAACTGGGAGTGCCACTTTAATGCAGCAAATAAATTTTCAGCAGTATTAGAGTGCAAATTGCTCACGCCCAGATTTGGAAGCGAGATGTTTTGTGCGTCTGTAGAATTGTGCGTGAATGAGCAAATGAAGAGCCCTCTCAACCCCAGGGAGAGCAGAGCAGTGCTGACCACTGCCACGGCCAGCAGAGTGAAGGCAGAGCTCACTGCCAAGTGCATGCTGTTACTCTACTGAAAAGAGGCCAGATGCACCGTGGCTGGTGAATTTGCCAGCTGCAGCGTGTGCTAAGTATCAGCAAGTGTGGTGATGCTCCTTAGCCTGCGGTCCATTTCCTCACATGTAGGGGTGCACCATAAGGCACAGAAAGCAAACTCTTGGCTTTGCATTCTTTAAATGCGAGTTAACATAAAGGGTCAATCATTTACAGCCTTTGATCAGGAATTGGTATGTAGGGAAAGCTCCGTGTTTCCAATGGGAGCAGGATGAGTAACCAGCTGGATCTGCTGTAGTCATTTGCTCTGTGGTTCCTAAGACAAAATTACTACGAGTCTTATTTGGTGCAAAACATTTTAGTTGTCATTAATGTATTCATTTTTTAGCAGAAAGGAAGAGGAGACTACTCTCCAAAGACCCCTCACTACTCGCCAAATACACAAAAAAATAGCAACATGGAACGTGTGGTCTGATTTCACAGGTGACCTGTGACACCTGCAAACACAAACAATCTGAGCCAGACCTCAGACTCTCTTTAAACCCAGCTCAGAGCTAATCAGCAGAACCCAGAGCATGATCCCTCTCATCTAAGGTAAATATCTATGCTTGGCCAAATGAATCGTCTACTAAACTCCAGTTTCTATATTGACTCTATCTCCACTGATGATAAAGGAAGAACCAGGAAGTCCACCTGGCAAGTGGACTTTGCAGACGATGTTAGGAATCCTGCTTCTAGTGTCAGAATGTTAAAAATGACTCTGTCTCAGTAAGACTTCTGTGAATTAGGGCAGTGTCCCCTGTGGCAAACTGTGGAGTGCAGATCCATAACAGAATCAGAAGAGGAGGAGTGTTTCCTCAGTAATTCTCCAAGTAAGAGTAACCGCTGGAGGGAGAGGACATTGAACCCCATGATGGGACACTTCCGTCCTTCTTACCAAAACAATAATAATAAAATACAGAGAGTTAGAAATGAGAATTTGCAGAAATGTTCTTTAGATGAGCTTCATATATGCAAAATTGCTTTTTTGCTTTTGTTGGAGAATATAATAGAAGCAGTGTCTTAGGAAGCTTTAAGAAAAGCAGAAACAACTCTCAGTGTGTTTTTTTTTTTCTTGGTAGGTGATCAATTTAAATGTCAAAAGAGACCAATTGGAAAATTCTTTAAAAAAAGTTAAATTGAACATATTCAAGTGGAACTTGTTCCCTTTATGTATTCATGTGTTTTATATTCTGGCATAATTATTTTAAAACATGACTAAAATACAATGAGTTTGATTAAGATGGTTTTAATAAGGAGCACAGAAAATGTGTCTGTATGTAATAATAACAATGAGCCTCATATTTTACAGTTTAATTTGCTGGGTCAACATCTAATGCTTTTCCCATTAGCATTGGTGTGATTTGATGTGGAAAATAATCCCGTTTCCCAACAAACTTTAGGAGATAACAAATATTTAATGACACCCTACGTAGAAACAATAAATAAATTTGAGTTGCTCTTGGACTCCTGTGGAAAGAGGTTGTGAAAATTTTATAAGTTGGGAATTAATAAATTATAACCTGCCTGTTAAAATGTGAATCACTAAAGACTCTTGACACCCTTTTCCTTTCTCTAATTAGAATTTAAAAATAAATAAATGAACAAATAAACTTGTCATGTTTAGAGGCTAACTAACTTCTCTGCACAAGTTGTGAAAGTAAGAAAAGTTGATCATATACAGTTTGCATATTTTCTTTTACAAATTAGAATTTCTGGAAAGGACAGGAGTGAGATAAAGAACCAGCAGGATAAAACATAACCCGTTTATAAAAACGTATTGTAACATACAAAACCGTTACCCGCAAAAATTCCTGAAGCCTCCAGATTCTTTATGATGCTCTGTATATTAAACAGTCGTAAGAATTGTCAATACAATTTTCATTTAGTAAAGCAAAGTTAGCTCAAGACACTTCTATATGTGCCTTTATTTATGAACATTTTCCATTCCATTTCAGAATGAGCAGAAATAAACACCAAAATGATGATACAGGGAGATTGGTCAAAACAGTGTATCTACTGAATATTCTGTGGAGCTCAGGTATTTGTCTGGGAAACATGGGAATTAAGTGTCTGTCCATACGCTGGTTCTGTCAGCCCCCTGGATCTTCATAACCTTTCCTCTCTGCTGAGCTCTCCCTATGCCCATGTGGAAGGGGCAGCTGGTCCTTTGGGGCCGTGAGGATTCAGGGATGAACAGAGGGAAAGGAGTGAAAGCAGACCCTTATTCCTCAGAGCAGAATGAAGGTACGCTTAAAATGTAACTGAGTCTGCATTCACGTCTGGGATCCTCCATTTGTCTTGTGAACAACCTGTCTTTCTCTGTTGGCCTCGGGGAGTCCATGGGCGGTGGATAGCAGGCAAAGCCCGAGTCCCAGGAGGGCATCGGGAGGAACGGTGAGGCTCGCTGAAGTCTCAGTGCTCTCTACAGATACTTCCACCTGCTTGTTAACCTCCCTGAGATATCTTGGCATAGAGGACTTAACTCCCCGGTCTTCTCCCTTCCTACAGCATCTCGGCAAGAGGATATGAGAATTCCATGAAGGGCAATTTAAGTTTCCCATCTCCTAAGCACATATTCATCTCAAGCATGGGGATCTTTTGTTCGGAACAGAGTACATGCTCGTATTCACTAAAATGTCCTTGCTAAATGAAAGCCCATAATCTTGTCTGCTTGCTTCCACTTTCTTAGTGTTCACTGTCTAGGGGGAGATATGAAGAAATGTGAGAGTAGATAATAGTAAAGGATGATTGGGCAGGCTTTGTATCTTCCATTTAAAATTATTTCTGTTATTTTTCATGATCTGGCTAATCTTCATGGCCATTTTATTATCTCTGGTTCCTCTTTTCCTCAGTATTTATGACTCAAGATGTAATCGTGTAAAATTGGTCAAGATTAGGTTGGCTGTCTCTGCTGAGCTGGAATTAAGTTTAGTCTTTTGCTGATCCCATGTAGAAAGAACTATTGCATAATCTGATTGGGCTAATGACTCCTAGTACTGGCTCTTGCTGAAATATCTCTTTTATTCATCTCAGCAAGTATCTCCTTCTCCAGATTTTGGCGATTCATCATACTTTAACTCCTGTTTCAGATTTCTACATTTCCAAACCAAAGTTCTCAGCTGTTTGGTAATGTTCGTTCTCTGGCACTGTTTGTTAGCAGATAGAGCCAGACAAAGCCCAGTCAGAATAGCAGTATCAAAATCAGAGCGCATCATTCTTTTGCCTAAAGAATTATTGTGGATTTTGCAGTCTCATTTTTCAAACAGGTCTGATGATAACAATCTTGGAAGCCACCTGAAAACCAGGACTTTCCTGAAAAACAGATGCTACTGCCTGCACTCTTTTGGTAGGCGCTGTCTAGGTACTACAGCTAGAGTTTTACTGCCCCTTTCATACAGTGCTCATTTTGTTTCTGCAATGATTCTTTGCCTGAAGAATGGTTAATTGCCTCACTTCATTGCTGTGTCTTCTTCCTTCTCAACAGCATGACAGCGAGTGCTCACATAGACGTATCCATAGGAGAGGTCCCTAGGAATTCCCCTCCAGGATGTCGGCCATTCCAGGCCCTGACCCTGCCATGGGCTCAGGAACAGCAGATTTCCTCCCAGCATGGTTCTTCGTGAGGCAAAGCACATCCAGGAACCAGGATGGAAGCTGTAGGCCATCCAGGAGTTCCCTTCACTGCCATGGTCTTCTGCGGTCAGCTGAGCATGGAGGTTGTGCTCATGGAAACCTGCTCTACAGCTGAGCAGAATCGGGATTTTAATTACACCATCCTGTGTCGCTTTCTTTGCATGTCACAGTACTTGAAATGGTGGGTGCAAGTCTTCTGGCATTAGGTTCCAGTCACCCTCTACAAAAGTGGTGTTGCGGGCTCAGCCTAGACTTGAGGAGTGGATCCTCTTCTGATCTTCCCTGGTTTGCTCTCTGTGTGGCAGTCTTTAGCTCAAGGAGACCATCCGGAGCCATGGCAGAAAAAGGGACAACTGAATATCCAACAAATATCCAACCTTCCCAAAGCGTAAGGTGTTTTGATCTGATGTTTGATTCAGGTCGATCCTTTCTGGAGACATGCAACCTATTTTAGATATTTTTTTTTTAATGTAACTAAAAGAGGAGAAAATATTTTCTCATGGATTTATTCTGCTTCTGTTACTGTCTTCATTATGGTTCTAAGGGTTGCCTGTGATTTCACTGAAGAATTGTATCTGATTATTGTTCAGGTCTGGAGAAGAGAAGTACTCTGTTGTATGTAATAGGAGCATGGAAAAAATTTGAGAACCTGTCATGGCTGAACAAATTACCTAAGTAGTGGCTGTTTTTTTAGTCATATGTTTAGTGTATTTTTGCAACATACTGGAGCATTTCCTGCTCTTGCATGCATGAGTGCTAGCTTAGAGCAAGTCAGCTGAATTAACATTATTTTCTTTAGAAAACAGATTAGAGACTTCAAAGACTTCTTAGTTGACTCAAAATGTTTTCATAGGAGAAGGTAAATGAAAATAGATACTTGTTTATTCTAACCAGACTGTAAATAATTTAGGAACTTTGCATCCATTTTTGTTTCTCTTACCAGAAAATGCAGAAATTCAGAAAAAGAAAATAAATGCAATTAAAACCTTAAAAATTCCAATACAAATTAATTTCACATTTGGGGAAAAAATAAGGCTCATTCTTGATTAACCTGCATTGATTCACTTGCCTTTTTGTTAAAAATGAAAGCATCATATTAACTTTCACATTTGACTATAAAAACCTCTCTTTTTTTATATGTCCCTAGCAAAAATCTGTCTCCCAGCTGGCCACCCATTCTTTGTAAGGGAACTGGGCATACTTGAATTTCCCAGAACATGTCTATTGGAAGGCTGGTGGAAAGCCATGTTCCTCTGGCTCAGTTCTCACCGTTTTTTCTGCCGGTAAAATTTTGCACACAATAACCTTCCCAGCAGCTAGCGACTTGTTCGGGTATAGGCACAATCAGTCTGGAAAGCCATTTATACTGGTGACCATTTTGACCCCACAGCATCTCACAAGACAAGCCTAAGACTGAATGAGCTGGTAGTCCCAGCTCATAGCTCACAGAGTTTACTGTGCTCGAGCCCCTTTACAGTGCGCATGATCCTAGCATCTACTTTTATAGATACACATCTCTTGAGGTCAGCAGGAAGATTAAAGTGTGTAATGGCTCTTGGCAGCTTAATTTCTCAGTAACAGCCCAAAGGAAGGTGAAGTTAAAGACCACTGAAATGGTCCTTAGCACCCAAGAATCCCTGTACACTCCTCTTTTGTCACCATATCCCTGGCTAGTGGGGTGATAAGCAGGGTTGATAGTGCGGGGAAGCTTTCATTCCTGACATCTATGCCATTGTGTGTAATGGGTAAGTAGACGTCCTCCAAAAGTGCTAGCAGCGGTTCTCCCGCTGCTAAAACACAATGATTTATAAAAATAAGAGAAAAAAGATTTGACATTTCCTAGACTGATTTAGAAAGTAACAGTGCTGACCAGAAAATAATTTTTTAAATATGATTTAAGCCTTACTAGTGTATTTCAATTCAAGGATTAATTTGCTTCTCACTAGAGTTTTGGTACCACCCTCTTTGCAAAAAGTAATTAAAAAAAATTCATTAGTGGGGATGGTAACCTCTTCTGCCATTTCAGTCAATGTTGTAAAGGAATGTAGCCTCAAGCTTTGCACAGCTTGGCACTTGTTATAAAGGAGGGTATTTCTAATAAGATTTACATTTATTAAGACTACTGTGGCTGCCCCAATCTTGATCTTCTTGAAGTTAAAGGGAGAATTCTTACTGACTTGACGTAGGATCTGACCCAAACAGCAGGATATCTTGAAATAAAAAGCAGCCTTATAGCATCCCTCATTTTACTGGGATAAGAAATAACTTCAAATCAGCCTTTCTCACAACATTTTGTTCTTACCTCGATATACAATTCTCACTCACTCACACAAACACTTGGCATGGCTATTTTAAAATAAATTACCTTAAAATAAGTTACCTCCGTACAAACCGCATATGATACAAGACACAAGTGAAGGCACTTGATTTAGGACAAGTATAGGTTTCTCAGCAAATGACTGTTTTCTTTCAGCAGCTGGCCATGGCTCTGTAACTTTGGATCCCTAATATAAAAGTTTTCCCTGTTAAGTGTAACTGTATAGGTAGAGCCAAAGTGAGTTACATTTGTGCCTATGTCATGATATGCATTCATTGCATTCCTTTCCCTGATCAAATAAAATTATCAGAGAAAGATTTGATCATATGAGGTATTCTTTATGCTATGGCCTCTTACCTCAGTAGGAAGAATGAATTTGAGGGCTGAATTGCTCTAAACGTACAGTCATCTGAGTTAAACCAGGACACCTAATTAGAAAAGTATAGCTACTAGCAGACATTGTGAAAAGGAACAGCTGCTAAGGTGTCCTCTGCCTTACCAAGGCCCTTGGTGTGGTCATCATGTATGTTCTTGTTATCTTCATTGATGTCTTTTCCTTTCATGGAGCTATGGTTTCCATGATATCAACTGACAATGAACTGAAAGTCTTAATAATGATTTGGGTTGAAAAGAACTTACTTTAGAAGGATTTGCTAGACTCTACACTACTAATAGACTACTACTCTAAGCTGCCCAGCATTCTTAAAACTACAAGACTTTGCATACTGAATTTACTCGCATATTTACATATTTGGAGAAGATAGTAAGTAAAGACAGCAGTGGACGCTTTGTACCAAGTCAGAGTATTTCTCCTGATGATGTAAGTTGATTACAGCTGTGTGAAATGTCTTTTTTCTTCGGGTGTTTTCTTGTGAGAAGTAGAAGCACCTGTGTGTCATTTTCACTCACCTTTATCTCTTTGGGAAAGATCATCAGGTAGTTTCAGCGAACCTCATTGTTGTTACAAAGATGAAGGGAGCAAGCAAAATGACCCCGTTCATCTGTATAATTTATTATTTTCTTGGCTTCCAGCATTTCCTCCCTTGTTCATTTTTCCTGAATAATTTAAAAATTTTTCATCTCAGTTCATACGGGAACATTTCCATAGTAATTTTGATCATGTCTGTCTGGAGTGCTTTTAGTTTTGGGTTTTTTTTTTTTAAGTTGCTTGTGCCAGAGATGCATGCAATATCCAACATATAGCATATCACAGAGTTTTCCACCTGCAACAAAGGAAAAGAGCAATCAGTAGCTTCATTGGAGCTAAACACTGGATTTTATAGAGGCACATATGTATAAGTAATTGTTTTAAGTATCACAAGTCTTTCTGTATGAAGGCCTATTTTTACTTTCAGTAAAATAGCCAGACTGGTATCTGCTCATGAGCCAAGTCACACACTTTTTTTCTATTGTGAACAAGAAAGAGCTTACAAACAAAGATTTAATTCTTTAGCTGAATAAATAGTTTCTTGGCAGCGATTATAAGGGGCGCAAAATGCCTATTATGCTTTGATTATAATTATAATTCTCACTGAATCATCAACTCCTATAGCAAGGACTGGTATTTTTTAATAATGAAGAACTGAATTTTTAGCCTTGAACAGTCATCCGCCCTGGACTGCAGAAATGTATCAAGTATACAGCTAATGTAAATGAGTGTTTTTCTGCATTGCCACTCTTACTGTATAGTTTGGGGAAAAGAAATACATCTATAAACGAGAAAGCTGCTTATAGCAGATACATAATTCAATACATTTCAGTGTTAACTTTGTTTCCAAATGATCTAGGGATGATATCTTGGGATGTTTTTTGAAAAATTACCCGTTTTAGAAAATCTGCTGCATGATATGAGGATGGATAACTTTGGTTATGCAAGTAACTCATTGATATCCAATTTATTAGTCTAATAAGTTGCATGCTATTCCTCCTATTTCCTGACTGGATGCAAATATCTCTTGGAATCAGAGCTGTCTCTACTAGAAATTAACTTTTTGCCTGGTATAAAATGTACTGGTTTCAGCAACTTTTGCCAGTGACTCTCTTGAAAGAACATTCAAGGAAAATAACCGTGACAGGAGCAATAAGCCAGCAAAACTGTTCTGACCAAATACTTGGAAACGATATTTTAAGGTGTCCCCTCAGCATATTTTTGGACATCTCTCGGCATATTTTTGGACAGTCCTCTTTCAGACCCGGTCACCCAGTCACCCAAGAGAATGCAAGTAAGATCAGTCTGGGAGATCTGGTCCATTCCTGTGGGCACAACAGCTTTCAATGACCCAAACACTTGGGCAAACTCACAAGGAAATGGTCAAGACTGATACTTGACTGTCATCATGGCAGATATTAGTAGATGTCCTTTGAAGGCAATGTTTCAAGTTCAGCAAGCTGGCATTTTTCAGCACCTTTCTGTCTACTAGCCCCATAGCTGCTGCATCGGGGACGCTGCAGTGTTGTCACACCCTTACTGACAGCTTTTAGCAAATACCAACTTCTGAAACAGCTTGAAAAGCATCCAGGAAAGCTAGGGACCCCAGGAAACGCATTAATTCTTTGTCTCTCTTTTAAATAACATTGGATTAACATTAAAAACAACAGTCTTCCTGGAGACATAGTGTTAGACTGTGCCCTCAAGCCATGACCATCATTGGCTATAGAGCAGAGAAGGAGCAGCACGTGTAGACCTGGAAGCTGTGTTATTAAAGGAATCTGATCAGCTGAGCCAATATGTCTCTCGGAGATTCAGAGCAGAAAATAGAAGAATGCTCTCTGCCAAATCACTCATTACCTCACACCTACCCCATCTCACCAGACCTCTTTTAGGAAACAACAGCAACAGCAGTGCTACTACCCTCGCGTTTTTATACTTGGACACTGCACAAAGGCATGAAAGTCCCTGCCCCAACGCTTCTCGGAGCTAACAGGGGTTTTGCAACAAGTCCCAGGAGATGGAAGGACTCTTTGCATCTCCTCTCTCTCCATCCCCCCTCTCATGCATACATACATATGTATGCACAGTCAGGTCTTTATTTAATGGGACTTGAATTTACAGCACATTAGAAGAAGAGTGTGTGGTTTGTACAGAAAGTGATAATACGGATTTAATTAGTTTGATCTTGCTTTCTGTGCTAAAACTGAGTATGTTTAAATTATTATTGTGGCATTTCTTCTCTATTTGCTTTGTATGTATCATAAATAATAATACAATAAGTTTTCAAATGTCTTTTCTGGTGGCTATTAGGCTATGAAGCAAAATGGGAGTGCTCAGTGGAAGACTAACAATAACTTTATTGTTACAGTACATTTAATTCCAAACAAATCTGAAATCTAGACGACTTTAAAAATTCTAATCCTTTCACCCATCCTGAAAATGCCGATATTTTTTGTATATGGCTGTTATTTAACAGTTCAGAAAAGCACAAGACAACAAATTGGGACAGACATTCATTTAACCTTACCTAGTCAGCCAAAAGTTAAGTGTGTAGTCTAAGCTAGTTGTGCCACCTCCTCTTAGTGAAAAACTAATCTACCTCACCACCCACCTCTGTGATCAGCTGGGCTAACCCAAAGGAAAGGGCAGGAACGCACAGACAGGATCAGAGAAATGTGGGATGGCTCTTTTTCAGGACAATATTATTTTGAATTAGGTTAAGCCAACTCTAAAAATCTCACCTGGTTGTTGTAGCTAGAGAAGCCCCTTGTTTCATTTTCAGATGGGTTTTTTCTTTTTCCCCTTACAAGTTCCTTCTATTTAATCCTGCAAGTTAAAGATACTTAAGGCAAGCAAATATCAGGCAGGTCACCTGAGGAGCATGATATTTATAAAAATAACATTTAATTCCTTATTTCTCTGCAGATATGAAGAAACAAAGCTGTATTATCAATGTTACGTTGCTCAACGTGACAGGGAGGATGTTGGCCAGCTGAGAAGATTTCAATATGCCCAATAGAATCAAACAGAAAGTAGGCAAATTGAGAAAAAGTAAAAGAAAAGATTAAATATTCTGAGAAGACTTGAAATTAGATGAGTTGAAATTACATTAATCCCTTTGAACCAAAGAGCTTTCTGCCCTCAAAATTTGCTCCAACATATCTTTGATTTCTCACTGTGACAATGGGGAATCTCGGTGACCTGTCTTGCACCTAAAGAATAAGCAATTCTGAAAAAGTATGTGTGGAATTTTCAAGACTCAGCAGCATGGTTTTTTTGCCTGGATAAAGTCAATCTGAGGCTACTGGAGGGTTACAGGGAAGAAAGAAAAGGTTCTTATTTAGGATCCTACTGAGAGTCAGTTTGTCATTCTCAGGGAAGATGTCATAATAGACGGATTACTGCGAATTGAAGAAGCTGCTTAAAAATTCCCTAAAATTTTGGCACAAACTTTGACACAAAATAAAGATCCTGAAATTTACAGCAACAACTATTCAAAGATACTAGAGGAGAAATTACAGAAAGTGCAAGTTTAAAAAAAAGCACAAAGGTAACCTAGAGATTTACTGTGATTTAAAATATCAAGGCAGTCAGATGTTTTTAGAAAATAGATATCCAATCTGAAAGAATTCTGTAGGAATGAGCTTAATGAAAGGTCAATGAAAATGGAACTGAGGAATAATAAAGAACTGGATCTGCTAAACTCAAAGACGTAAATACATATACAATTTATTTAGCTATGTCCAATGCAAGGTATATGTCAGGGCTTACCTAGAAGCACTGTGTAGAGAAACTATGGGAAAAAAACCACTCATTTTCTTTATCTTCATGAAAATTTTTGGAGGCATGTATTAGACATATTTCATTCAGTTATTTGAGGAGACAGACTGCTGGGAGATTAAGCTAAATCTGAATTTAAAAAAAAAATTTTTTTGCAGGGTTTTTTTTTAATCTGAAACCAGGAAATTTGAGTCTTGGTAAGTCAGAGCAATGAGTATTAACTTAGTACTTCACCAGAAATTCACCATCTCCTCGTTAATCAAACCAGGTTGACAAAGCCGATGTTCAGATCACAGGATCCTCCATCAGGTGTTGATCTTCTTTCCACCTGCACGCCGGATGAAGCGCAGCGCCAGGGACCTTAGTAGTGTCTCACAGCCCTGCCACAGTCCACAGCCTGAGTTCAGGGCAGGACTCAGCATCCATGAGCAGGCGTGCCTGGAAGTATCATGGGGAACTGCCAGTTTGCAGAGCGCTTTGGTAAGTAACTCTGCCCACAGGGCAACTCTTCTTCTGGAGTCACTAGTTTGTGGAAATGAATTGGAGAAAATTGGCTTTTCTAGCTGCTATCAAAGGAGGGCTTTCCTTCAGCATCCCAGTGCCATCACCCAAGCCCTTTTGTATTCATGGCAGGGGAGCACCCTCTTGACAGTTGCCCAGCCCAGGGCTTGACAAACAAGATAGGAAACCATATATTTAGAACAATGTGTACAGATATGTACAGGACTTTGACCTACTCCCCATAGTCCTACACAAGATAAGTTTCCCAAAGGGCAAACTCTTGTGTCCTGTGACAAAGAAAAAAAAGCATTCATGCACTGGGATTGTAGGACTTGTTTTATGAGGATTTCTTCATCTCTTTCTGTCTTTTTGCATCAGGACTATTAAGCCCCTAAAAGACATTTTCAAGACATTGTATGCAGAATAATGCAATGGCAGATTACAAATTTAGGTGCCTGATTAATACTGCCAGAGGCTCAAGCTTTAGAGGATTGACTAAGTGCAGTTCCGAACGTGGGATTTTCATGCTGTATATACATTTGATTTTGTTACTCAATATTCAGGTTAGTGTGGTGTCTAGTACATTGTGGGAGAAACACTTGATATTGTATTGCAGATAAATGCATGGAAATATATTTATTCTCATATTAAAAATGTCATTATTGGCTTAAAATCAGGACTTTGATAGTTTGAAGTTTCTGTTCATTTGCTTAGGCACCGAATTCAGATGTCATTGATGAAGCTTTTTCTACCTTGCCTCTAATGCTGCTGGCAGCTCTCCCTTTACCTCTCTTTCTTTCCACCTCCTTGCCTGGGCAACCATTTCTCCTTTGCTTCATGAGTCTTTACTCTGTACCTTGTTCCTTTTTTCCCTAGTACTTGGTTTCAAAGCTGCCTCCTGGGGACGTTCATCTGATGTTCTTAACAAACAAAGTCTAGCGTTGTGTGAAACTCACATGCCTTTGGGTTTCACCACAGATTCAGATCCTGGTCAAAGTTTTTCTTAGGTTCATTAACCTTCTTAAAGGGACTTGGTCCTTCCATTAAAGACCCAAACCACTGCTTACTTTCATTATCAAGGAGCACATGAACCCAATGGCTTCATGACATTTTCCTAGAAAACAGTTTGTAGCAATAGTTTCTAAATTTAAGTAATCTACAAGCCTGGTAGGAAATTCTGAAGATGTGCATACATGCAAATCACACAGAGCGAAACTTTCTGGCTACATGTAATACTCTTATATTTGTCTTGTTTTAGCCTTAGGTCTTCTATTATCTGTAGTATTGTACAAGTTTTAACTTACCTTTAGCAATTTTGCTTAAAGCTATCTCTCCTACAGTACAAATATTGTCACATGGTTTCATTTTATCTGCTCTGTGCACACATTTTGCCATTTTTGGTGTATCTTTCACAATCAGCTATTCCAATAAGTACAGTATCATTTATGTCTGGCTCATTAGCCATGCAGTCATTTCTGTTTCACTTGCTTTTGCTCTTAGTAAAAAAATGTTTTATCAAAATGGTAAGGCTGAGCAAATAATTTACATCAAACACTTTATCTTCCTTCTCCTCATGGGAAATCCATGACCAGATTGCACTTATTTCTCGATTATTAATTATTTATACTTTTCCAACACTGACTAATTCATTTCTTACTATATGGATTAATTACAGATATCCTAAAGAGAAATTAATTTCCTTCACTCTATAATTAGTCAGCGAGGTCAGGTCGCTTTGTTTTAGATCCATGGTCCATATCACGCACAAGCATTCTTTACCTAGAAAAATGAAAATATTAGTGCCAGTAAAGTGGACAGCCCTTGAATGTTTACAGAAAAACACACACCTGTGTCTTTCCGGGTAAATGGATTGTGTTTTGGTTAACATTTTCATTCACATTTATTTTGCCAAGTTGTGGGGATGCTAACAGTGCGGCAGGGAAGCGAGGCCCTGTTTTGTACATCAGTGTACCAGGCTATTTGTAGTATCTGAGTCTGAGCGGCACAAAACGCAAGATCCAGAATTTCCTGCGTGTGAGTCTCAGGTGTCCACCCTCCCTCAAAAAAGTGCAGTGAAATCAAGGTCAGTCTATGGGTGCTTGTTCAGGAGACACCAGGCTGAAACCAGGGCATATCCGCCTTCGGAAAAGATCAACAACTGCCTCTGCTGTCCTTGAGTTAATGCCACCAGTGGCATTAATTCACCTCACCCTGCTCTACTGGCTTCCCAGGAGAAGGGTAGTAATGCCTCTTCAGTGGTTCCCCTGAAGGCAGCGCACCAGGAAAACTGCTCCGGTCTGCTTGCAAGCAAGTCAGAAACGAGCTTGGACGTTTGTAAACTCAGCCGGATCTCCCCTCTGCCAACCTCAGAGAGGAGTTTGGGAGTGCCTCTCCGAAAGCACTATTCTGAATATCCCTTTGGTGGGGGACAGTTTGTCAATCATAGATGAAGGGCTGGGCTTCTCTCAGCTTCCTGTTTTCATGAAGACCAAGCGAGCTGTATCTTCTAAAGAGAAAAATTTTCTGTGTATGTACTGCGAGGGGCAGTTTAGTTAGTTTTAAGATAGTTGTTTAAAAGGAAAAAAAAATCTGGTCACAGCATAAACACCTACAAGATGCTGGAGCTGATCTTGCAAGTGGCTGAATCTCTATTTGTCTGAAATCTGCAGACAAATATGTAACAAATGCAATGATTTTAAAGGTGTTTAACAGCACTGAGCTTTTCAGAACTGAACGTCTTCACCCAGGCCCATCCTCTGGGCCTAGTATCCTCTTGACTCACTCTTCAGGCAGTAGTCCCCTCTCTTAGGAGCTACGGTGACCTGTAGCTGGCATAGAAACAATTTGAAAACTCCTGACAGGGCACTCTTCTGCATCTCAGAGTGGATTTGCACTACTCAGTTAATGAGCTACTAACATTTGGAAGCTTAAGGAGAAAAGAGGGTGAAGGCAGAACTATTAGCCCTTGTCAACCACAGGTGCTGACATCACTTCCATCTTTAAAACTGGGGCTTCTTTCATTAATTGGGTTAGCCTTGAAAAAAACATGGTTCTTCAACAATCACCCTCAGCTTCTATGGCTTTAAGGCCTGGAGGTGGAGGTGGCCAGGCAGTGGGCAGGTTCATGCTGGGATGGGTCTTCACTGACAAGGGTCCTTATTTTATAGCTGCCATCTCTTAAGAGGGTAGCACATGATCTTGCCACCAACCTCTTAAGAGGGTAGTCATAGTCGTCATAACATAAAAATGACATCTCTGACAGAGCTGTACTTTCTATTTGCACCCCTGTAGTCTGTGGTAGTGAATCTGAACGAGTATTTCTACTGAGCTGTTGCATGGGCTTGGCTTGCTGAAGTTAGCAAAACTGTAAGAGAAATTAATGCATGTGGGTCTGTGATCTGCATCTAGAACTGCTTCTACTTCAGGTTCTATCCCAGCATACAGAAGACAGGAGGAAATTATATTATCTACTCGATAATTTATTCTAGGAAAATGTTTTGAGTGGAAACAATCAGCGAGAGATTTGTCTTCTTTTTTCAGCAGTTACGTATTCTCTGTTCTCTGCAGAACATGGTAATATTGTGGGGTGATTTCCTCGCTGTCAGCTTATAAAAATACCATGCTAATTTGTTGTAGTTGGAGTGGCTCTGCCGGGAACCCTTCCAAAACAGTCAAATACCTACATGGACTCACTTGGCTGCCTGGCTTACTACATGCACTCTAAAAATGGCAGGGTGAGATGTATTAGAACATACCAGCCTAGTCACCATCTCCCTGCTCTTCTACTCTTCATAGTAAAATCAATGCACATTGTGCTCTCAGGCTGGGGCTATTTTTAGGTGTTATTTTTCCACTCGGTCTGCAGCTGTTTTCAGTCACAAGCTTCTTTAACTAAAACAAATACGCAGTCCTTGGCAAAGAAGAGGTTGCAAAGAGGACAGAAGTGTGCACATGAATCTTGTGCCTCCCTCACACAGTTTTACGTAGTGAGGGTCAGAGGGGAGCAAAGAGCACCCTGATGTCCCAGAAGCCAGGCCCAGCACTCACCATCATGATTAGCCCTACCTTCAGCCCTCTTCCAGAATGACCGATGAAGGGCAGGCTTCTCAGGGCAGAAGAATGTGGGAGGAGGAGAGCTGGAAGGCTACCAGACTCAGCATTATCTGCAACACCTCTCTGAGAAATACACAAAGTCACAGCCGTTCCTGAGCCTTTTGCCTTTAGTATGCACGACCTCCTTCAGCAGAATATGTAATTCCACCAGCCCTACTGGGTTGTTGTCATTTCCTCCTTCCCTCTCCACCTTGGGGAATGGAGAGAATGGAAAGAATGGGAAGAGTTATCACATGGGATGCCTCAGAAACAGTTGGTCTCTGAGCAGGAGCTCTGACTTTTGGAGCATTTCCTAAACTCTGCAAAGCATGAGGGCTGAGCTTCCCTTCAGTTACAGAAGGGAAACTGCTTTATTCTTTCTTCTCCACTGCTCCCACTTGGCCCCAAGGCAGCAGTGGAAGTCCATAAGGCCAGAGCTGCAGCTGTCTATCTTCAGTGTGGGAATGGCTTGGTTGAACCTCCTGTTAATAAAGAGCAGGAGAGAGTAGATTAATCCACCTATGTCTTACCTGGTAAGCTGAGGTTAACGTCATATCGGGATATGTTTGAAGTCAAAAGGGCATAGCAGTAGCCAGCTAACTACTTTTAGTGTTTTTTGTCAGGCTCAAGTGATGGAGAGAAGTGAAATGGAGTGACCATATTGTCTGAAGCCACTTCCATCCATCACACTGGACATCTTCACCGTCTACTGCGTAAACAGATACGGTACTGAGAAGACATAGGTCTTGAGATGTTTCTTAACCTTTAGTGCTGCATACAAGCCATGAACACTGAGAAGCCATACCCCCTCTCATAAGTTTCTCATGTCATAAAATACCATGCTTGTGCTGGTGAACATGAGGAGATGGGCAGGCAATATCTTCTTCATTTCTCCATCATCCCATTCAATTCATCTGAGGAACCTCATTGAAATAATGGGAATACTCTGGTGGATAGTATGTGCTATGCTTGAAAGCAGATGTTGGAGGGATTGTGAGCTTAGATTATAAAATCCAAGTTGACCTCCTTAATCCAGCACAAGGCACACTTTTGACGTGGAATCAGGATCAGAGTGTCTGGCAGATATCATGGTATTTAAAAAGCTTTATTCTGTGATACAGACCCTTCACTGTGAGGCTGATGCAAGTAAAACAAGTATAATTTTAGCTTTCCCTGTTTTCACTAAGCAGTGTACTTACTAGTGTCACTACATAAAAAGCTAGCTAGCTATGGTGGTAATTAAAAAAAGCTGCATCATGAGAGTAATTTATGCTCGTCTTTTGACTCATATTGTTGAAAAATCAGCTTTTGGTAGAGTTTACTGTTTCGTTGTTTAATATGGAAACTTTCTCACACTGTTCTCACACTGTCCATTAGGAAAAGTGCTGCCATCCTCCAAGTGGACTGTCTAAACCACAGGTGTGAAGTGCCTTGTTGTGCTATACTACCAAGTTTTTCACTAGGTTTTGTATGAAAAGCAAACAAAGACACTTCTTCATGAAATCAGAAGTGCCCAGATTATATTTCACATGTGTGAGTTTCCTTGTTTTTATTAAAATTAAGTTTGCTCATTTGCCATTTTCAAGCTAGTTTGAAATGAGGATCACCTTGTATCCTAGGAAACACAGTGAGAATTTTATATGTGATCACATTTTTATCCATGTTATGAAAAAAGCAGATGGTAATTAGGTGCATTATTCATAGGAAAGCTTGTTGAGCGCAGTGTCTGTATGGTTCCAGCTTCGATTAGAACTTGTTTGGAAGAACTACTTCATACCTTTCAATTGCCCCTCATTAAGTGTAATCATTACTCTACTGTGGCCCCAGTGTGCTTTAATTTGTGCAAAACAGCATACACAATATTATTTAGAAAAAAACCAGCAAATTTCTAGGGTCCCTTTCATTCTGCTTGACATCAGTGTGACCTTTCTGTCCATCCAAATTCATTATTATTTATTGCAGCTGTGAATGTGCCTTGTAAGAGACCACTTGGCAGCGGGAGAGGTGCAGACCTGTCCGGGTTCAGGGACAGCAACTGAGCCATTGGAAGAGACCAATTCACCCACTCAGGTAGTGCAAAGGATGCTGATGGCACACTTGGAGGCTGGGCCAGTTTGCACAAGAAGGGGAGGTGTCAGGATTCCTGTATCTCCAAGCCTTCCACCACGGACAGGATGATGGAGCAGAAAAGGCACAGCCATGCTGCAACAACATGTCTGCACCAGGATTTATGTTAGCTCAACGCTACCTACATATTTGCCTATTTAGGTGAGTCCTAAATCATTCCCAGCGGGGTGACTAGGAGTTGCCAGATAGCCACTTGGCCAGCTAGGAATTTCTTCCTCCCCTCCAGGGATCTTTATCTCCTGCTGTAGGAGTCCAAGTCAGGACAGCTTCTTGGGACCCAGAGAATCCAGGGCAGTAAAATCCTTTTGCAGAGGCTGTAATAGTGACATCCTCCATTTCTGAACCTGACTTTCTCACACACTGGGCAATCCCTTAAGTACTAGCACAAAAACTGTGTTATCGAAAGCTACTGAAAAGGCAGACACTAATACCTTTGCCTTTTGCTAAGAGAAAGCCTCAGCGCCTCTTTAAACAACACATTTGCTGCTCACCTTGCAGCAGGATGCGTTCTAGCCCACATCCGAACAACACATTGCCCAGTAAACAAGACTTGCTGTCTGCCTTTTAGTTTGCAATCTCCCACTCCCAAGAAACATAGCTGGAAAGCTAAAAGTAGCTGCTTTCCCTTCCACCTTTGACATTTTCTTGATTTGTTCACAATTAAGCTTTCTGTTTGGATAGGACACATAGCCAGGTGGTGGTAGCTTCCCTTAACATCTGCGGGAAGGACAGTGGCCGTGCTTGTACTGCCAGGTCTCCGCAGCATTCAGCACCGTTGAGGTACTGCTGTCTCAAAAAGCTGACAGGCCTTTGAAGCAAATCAGGTTGACATAATCCCAGGAGATCACGCTAAGGATGTCCAGATCTCTGTTGGTAGTTCTGCTAAAAGCTCACTATACTTCCCCCCTTCTCTTGCTTTTGGCTTTTCAAATGCCACAAAATGTAGCCATGGACTTTTTGCCTCAACATTGAGAGTTCACAGTGTCCTGATTATATTAGTGATCCCATATGAATGAGTTGATGCACCATCAGCTAATACAACACACCACATCACATCTCTTTGGGGATGCAGACGCTTCCCTGCCTGTTTCTAAAACATGAATCCAATATTCAGTTCTTGTTTCTCAAAAGTCTTCAGTAAGCTATCCCCCTCAAAAATAAAAAATAAATTCAGGTGTTTCCACCTGTGTAGCTTTGCCACTCAGAAGGTGGAAACGTATACAAGAAAATACAGTGGGATGATCAACAGAGCTGAATTATACCAGGGTGACTGGATGGGACACCCACTTCAAACCCTGATTGCCATTTTAAAACATCCATCCTGGAGACCCCAGAGCAACCGCGTGGCTACACGTATTCTTACAGAAGTACAAGGTCCATCTGCAGCCCAGCATTTCCAGTGAGCCATACAGCCCCGACTAAGGAATTACCCTAAACGGAATGACTGGGAAATAGGACCCACCGCACACAAGCATCCTTGTTTCTCACTGAAAAAATCTTGTCAGCCTAGCCCAGTCTTGCACTTGGGCTTCCTCCAGAGACTTCTCTGTAAAAGAAACCCAAGAAGTCCTCACAGATGGCACTCAGACTTGGAGATCTCCATATGGAAAATATTTTTGGAAAGACAAATAACTGTAACTGGGTCAGACAAGATTTTTTTCATACTGCCCCTGAAAATAAAGAGGGGTAAGGCTATTGTTTGTCTGCTTATGCTACACAGAGGCTTCTGTAACCTTCCACAACGTGCTAAAGTGGGCAAATAAGGATATTCAAGCGCATATTAACACTTGTATCACGTAAGAAAGTCTATGTGTGCATGTGTTTAAGAGAGAGGCTATTTAATCTTACCAGTACTGTAGATGTCCATTTTATTTATTTTGTGGTTAGGATATTAGCAGCTTCTACTACGTCATCTGTATTTGCTTCTGAAGAAATTAATTTCAGCGTTTTCCTCAATGACAAACTAATGCTCTTAATGTCTTCTCTCTCCTTTGCAGCAGACAATACACTTAGACAGTGCCAACTGTGTCCTGCAGAAATAGATTGCTTTGAAGTAGCCATCAATAAACAGATGTGAGGGTCCAAATAAGCCTGGTAAAATATACACTTGACTAAACAATGCATCAACACAGTTGAGACTTCTTTTTTTCCGCATTTGAAATGTTTGCCAAGTCCCTGACTGATACAGTAGACAAGATGGTCCTTAAAGATTCAACATAGCCATCTTCAACACTGGTCTCCCAGAAGCAAGGCAACGCAAACCTGCCATAAAATCAAAACCATTCAAATTCTGTGCTTTGCTAATCATAAAATCCAAGAAAAATTTGCTTTTTCTGTTCTTCACTTAGAATTCCTTGTGCCTTGAGTAGGCTACCATTTAAAGTCTCACCATGATTTCCAGTATAGATTTTTATAATTAATTTTCAGGCTTCTGCCATCAGAAAAGTTGATCTCTTCTCTAATAACTCAGCTTAGGAATGACCTTAAGGCTTGTGACAAGATTTTTTTTGGCTCACCTTCTTGTGCCTCTGGTGATGAGATATCTGTATTGCAGCGACCTATCAGACAGCTAAAGGCACACATCTCTAAGCACAACATTTCTGTCAGTGTTGTCAATCCCATTTCACATGAGACCCCAGATGAACCACAGGAAGGCTGAGTTCATTCTGTTCCTCCTCCTATGGCTTCCACCTACACATTAGCTCTGAGTTCCAAGCTCAACAAAAGCATAAGGGAGATAAATGGGTTTCCTTCCTTCCCTCCTTCCTTCCCCCCTTCCTTCCTCCCTCCCTCCCTCCCTCCCTCCCTCCCTCCCTTCCACTAGTGCTATTTCCCTGATCTCTCCAGCCTCTCCAGGTGGTGGTTCTAGCCAGTGCCACATACTGACACTTCACACCAAAGCAGGACACTGCCCCAGACTAGCCTCCATCACTACAGAGGTCACTGATGACCAAGTGCACATCTGGGCTAAAATATTACATTCCCCTTAATCACGCAGCCAAGCCTGGTTTAGGTGTGTGTTTTCTCAAGCTCCTAGTGAAGCTAAGTCCACCTCTTCCCAGTTGCCAACAAAACAGAAAGTATAAATGGCCTTTATTTGTGGATGTACCTGTCCTCTTTCACAGGCAGTGGCTTGCTGTTGTTATGGAAAGCCTTGATACGAGAAGTCTATAAATTGTGTGAAGGAGAGAACAGCGTTCTGTGAACAGGTCTCCTGTCCTGAGGGTGCAGTCTGCTGTAGCTGCCAGTCAAAGGCCATGCCTCACGACACAGCTCTGCTTTTCAATCACATGCTCTCATTTAGGAAAATTCAATTTCTGAGCCCATCTTGCTGTGCAGAAACAAAAAAACCCAATCTATAACTGATTTTAGTCATAGTGATGCTGCCTAAATTAGACAGGGACCTGAAACAGTGGGCCTGGTGAGTGCACAGGCTGCCATTCATTTGTCCCAGTATCAGTATTCATATCTAAATCCCTAACCTCAGGTGTCTGTCTCAGTACAGGACCTTTTAGCATCCTATTAATGGCCTTTTCCTAGAAAAAAACCTGTTCGCCATTTCAATCATCCTATGCCCCACCCACCCAGTTACCAGATCCTCTAGACCTCCTAATTGCTTTTCCAGAACAGGCACGTGTCCCTGCTATAAGCTTTATCAGCTGAGTTGAAAACATGAAGCGAAGCAAAACAGATGGAATTTCATAACCAATTAAATACTACAGAGGGAACCGTAATGCATAGGCTCCTCATTTTCAAACTGAAGTCAGTCATCTTGTTAAGCCTCCTTGTAGCTGTGACAGAGTCCCCTACGTTCTCTTCTGCAGCCCCAAAGCTCGAGTGGATCCTGCATGTTGGGAGCATGCTGAGATCCTGCTGCAGGACTGAGTAAGACCGCGCTCCAGAGAACTCTAGCCAGTGGCTGCACCTTCCCTTCATCTAAACGCTCGACATGTCTTGTCTGCAGTGAGTCTGTGGTTCTTTTGGTATTACTGAACCATCACGGTCTGATTTTCTGCGTGTGCCTGGTAGTGTGCTCTCTCGCTTCACAGCTCAATGAAAAAATGGAGTAACTATTAGAGAAGATCTTTACACAGCTAGAAGATGTTGGGTTTGTGGCCAATATGCAGCATGGGCTTGTAAACGATAAATCCATGCTAAATATGGGTGAGGAAATTCTATGGCAGAAAGGAATAATCAATGGGAAGAGGGACTCCCTTGGCCCAGGCTTTCACTCCTTTCCCAGCTGAGCTTGTGGAAATCAAAGTTTATAGTATTCTTAAGTGAGAGGAGGACCTGCCCAAGCGAATTACATGACAGTAAGACCAGCACATATGAAGTGAGAATTAGGCTTAAAATATCAAGGCCCTGGGGATTTTTTACTGAAGCATCTGATACCTGGGTCTCACAAAATCTTACCCACTAAATTAATTCAAATGGGCTTGTGCAGATTTGTCACGTGGATATAAATGCGGTGGTGATGCAGGGAATCACCCTGTAAGAGGCTGCACACGCCATCGCTTTGGTCATCATTGTCGGTGAGAAAGCTTGATCCTGTAGATTGAATTCCCAGTGTGGAGCACGCTGCCCAAGGAGACCCACAGGTCCCACCAGCACGGGCTCCTCAAACAAGAGTGTGAGACCTGCAGCACCACCAGATACTGAATGGGTGGGAAAAACCAAATCTATGATCCCACCACAGGACTGAAGCATGTTGCATTGGCAGGTGGCTCACTGAGGACGTAAAAAGTAACTAACTACTGCAGGTGAGTGGAAAAGTTAAAAAGTGAGCTAGAGGGTCTCTCGAGAGGGCTATGTTCCTTTGGCTCCGCTCACACGCTCCACCTGAAGCCAGTCTGCAGCACAGGGGAAAGCAAAGAGGAGGGGCAATGAAAGATGGTGAGGTTATGGAGGGACGGACCAACACCGTTCCCTCCCGAGCTACACAAGCTTCCTGCGCCTGTATCTTTGTAAGAGAGAGGGAGATAGAAACCACCACACTGCTTGTTGTGAAAGGTTACAGGAGTAAAAAGAAACATAGAGGTAATGTAAGAAAGATGTTTCTGGTTAGTACTGGTACACCAGTCAACTGAATGTGTGTCAATTCCCTTTCTTCCTCTCTGCGCCCATCTAAATATATATTTAGATGTGAGCAGAGACATTGTTAATCTCAGATCCCAAATGCCACTTTGATAACTGCCAAGATTTTGGCGGGGGGAGGGGAGGAGAGGGAGGGCTGCTGTAGCAACAATAATACGACATTATGTTTTCTGTCCTGATGGACGATTGTATGTGAGGTGCTCCTGTCTCCAATATGTACAATATTTCAAACTTTCCTGCCAAAAATAAAAATGGAAAAAATCAAGAAAGCCTTGAGGCAACAATAACTTATTTGACATCAAGTTACATGGGTTTTACATGTTTATTTCCTCAAATATTCAATTAAAAGCTTACTTACTGTGGCAGATGTCATATCACATGGTGCATATGCTCCCTCTCCAATACAGAGCAGCTTTTTAGAAATGACTGCCAAAATGTTGTAAAAACTTTTATAATGGTTTCAGGATGAAGCATAAAATGTAATAAGTCACACATTTTTGTGCGTATTTTATTGATCATTTGGTACTAGCTTTCTGTTTGGGGGCGGGTTTTTTTTGATTGTTTTTTGGAGGAAGGAGGAATTGTTTCCATGCAAAGAGGGAGAGAAGGAAACTGTTGGGTTTTTTTGGAAACTGGGCATAGAGGTTTTGTTTTGAAAAGATGGCTGGAATGACCTGAGCAAGTCAGGTTTCTTTTGGTCTGCTCTTGTTCCTGTGTGTGAAATACAAAAAGATGTGTAACTACTATTAAATACTTCAGTAAGTTCAGTTCCACTGAAGGCATTTTACTTCTCTGAAAAAGATCTCTGAAAATTCTATTGTTGGCCATTTGGTTAGCTATTATGTGGGTAAAAATAGGCTGTTTTCCAAAATCCTTGTCTGATTTCCATTCATAAATTAGTGCATGTGTTAACCAAACTTAGATCAAATATTAAATAGATGTAATGCATCTACATCTATCTAAATCTGGTAGAGCCACCTGTTATACCTCACAGTGTAAGCCAGTCATTAGTGACTTTCAAGAAAAAAGATGATTTCTGGTTGACAGAGTCATCCATACTGAAGATACTGCATGCTTTGCCATAGCATTTAAAAACAAGCCCTGGTTCAAGGATGCTGGACTACCTACATAAGGGTCTAATCAGCTATGATGATCTCCATGTCTTTCTTTTGATTGGCACTACTAAAAGAGCTCTGAGAAAACTCCAAAGCATCATGAGGAAAGAGCCATGAAAAAGAAGGTTGAAGGTAACAACGCTCGTATTTGCGCCCACTGAAGCCTTGTATAATCCCAACGAACAGGGTCCCTGGAAAGATATTACCGTCTTGTTCAGCAAAGGAGCGTCAGACCTAGGAAAGAGGATGAGTTTTTACAACATGACCATAACACACGCCAGCTGACATGTTACACACAGGACAAGAGTGAGGCAGTAATATGGATCTGTTTTCGTTAGCGCCAGTGCCTGCTCCCATCTCTATAAACAACACATGTCAGCGCTGGATCAATATACTTGAAATGACAGAGCTCTATGGATTTTGAGGAGCTTTTAGGACAAAAAAAAAATTCCAAAGCGTCTTCACTGCAGAGTAGATCCTGACTGTCACCGGAACGTGGCACTTAGCTCTCTGAGGTTGCCCACAGAGAGTCTTTAACCCTAACTTCACAGTGCTTTCAACCCAGGATAGGTGGAGTTTAAATTTAAGCTTTTTTTTCACTTCAGCATGGGCTTATGATCCACTTTCTTTGCCATAAGAAGACAGGCTAATCAAAGCCCATGGCTGTGAGGCTCCCAAACCATTCCTCTCTCCTCTTCTGATTCAGAGCTGAAACTCCATGTTTGACTCCTTTCTACAAAACTTCCACAGTATTCAAGCAGAGATGCTATGCACAAAAAAAGACCGAGCAAACTCACTTGTTTCATAGAATCATAGAATGGTTTGGGTTGGAAGAGACGTTAAAGATCATCTAGTTCCACCCCCTCTGCCACGGGCAGGGACACCTTCCACTAGATCAGGTTGCTCAGGTTTAAGATGAACAGGACAAACTCTGTGCTAGGGGTTGCCCAATCTAGTAGCCCAACAGGCGAGGCTACTGCATCTCCATGTCCTCAGGTCCAGCCAGTAGTGAGGCTGTGTATGTATTCCCAAGAAGCACACACAGACACGTACATACAATGTGCATATATGTACACCACTGGCCACACAGACCAATGTACACAGGAAACGCCCCCACAAATAAAAACATAACGAGCAGCCTGATCCTGTTTCCCTCTCTGGATGATCAAGATGAAAGTCCATCAGTGGAAAACATATGCATATATACAGATATATAAAATCTAAAACCCTCCTTACTCAGTCTATCGAGCAGGTGGCACCTAGATCCCCCGTCTGCCCAGCTGCTGGCACCTGCACAAACAGAAGCCTGACACCCACAGCCCCACTTCGACCGCTGGTACTCAGACCTCCTCTCTGACAGATACCTATACACACACATATACACTTGCTACGGACCCCCAGCAAGTGGCCTTGGATACTCAGGCTATCCAATAGCTGGGTCCCCCTGCCTCCCTGGTACCTCACGCACAGGCACACACACAGAAGCAGAGAGGTCTCTCTGGTAGCAGGTCCAGACCTACGGTCTCTCCAGTGCCTGACCCTCAGACTCCTTGGTCTCTCCGACAGCTGGCTTGCAGCCCCTGGTCCCCCCAGCAGCCAGCCTTCAGTCCCTCTTGCCTCTCCCGTATCCATCTCACAGCATCCAGCCTCTCTCATACCTGACTCCCACGGTCGGACAAGCGTACTGACCAGCAACCTCTCTACACCTCTCTACACGGCCAATCCTTTCCAGCACGTCAGGCAGAGGAACGTCACGGCGGCCACGCAGTGCTTGCAGTTTGCAGTCAGGTGCCAGCTTTTTCACTGACCATTCTTTGGACAGGATGTTCTCGGGATTCCACAACTCGGTGTGCATTTTTCACTGCATGTCATAGGCAGGTGTAGCAATGAAAATTACCTTGTAAAGTAAGGATATGTTTTGTAAAACACACAGTGTAAATTCATTCACCTTTTAGAGGAACTGTCTAGGCTAGGATCTGGAAAAGGTAAATAAAAGTTGCAAAATGGTGTGCCGTCAAGTAATTTCAAATGGTGGTATGAATTTCAGAAACGAACAGAAATTCTCATCATCTTAGATACTGTCGTTTACAACTTGATTCATTCAGATCAGCTGGTAAAATTCCATTGGGGACTACAATTAGATGAATAAGGACCCTTGCAAGCGCAGTAGTGATATTCACTTTGTAGAACCCAGCCTATAAGAACATGTTACTTATCCCAGGTCTGACACAACGATGAAACAAAGCGAACAAAGTATTTAAAGTTGAATGCTGCTTTGAGCATAAGGAAACAGACTGGAATTAAAGCACAAACACCACATTTTACATATATACCAATCCCAGTATTACTGATTGTTTTTTAATGCATTCCAAGCTTGCAACTACTATTCCGTGGAGACAATTGGTCCTTTGTCATTTTGATAGAGAAACATACAAAAGAGACATGGGAAGCCTTTTCCATCCGCCCACGTTTCCCCATTCTTGTTGGACGGCTCCCTTCAGCAAGTTTTGAAATATATTTTCTGGTTCAGTTTCACATGAATCCAGCATTTCTAGTTCCAATATTGATTTTTACTCCACCATCTAAGGTGCTTCGGGGTTAGGAATTTCTTCCATGACATATGCGATTTTTTTTCTCTCAGCCCACTTCTACCACTACTGTAGTTATACGGGGTGTATTGCTCTAACCCACTGATACTAAGCCATGCTCTAGAAGACTGGCTAGTGGTCAAAAGTTGTTCCATACTGACCAGTGCCATTAATTAAAAAGCTGATGAGATCAACACCAGCAACCTCACTAGAAACTCTGAGCGCTGACAGCAGTCGCATTAGCACGGTAACTTTGGGAATTGCTCTTCGGAGCTATCCATGTCCCTGGAATGTTGGGCTGGGATTCAAAACGTGCATTTCTGCCAAACCTTGTGAGGGATAAGAAGGTTACACAGAATATGACCCGGAAAAGTAAAGCCTTTGAAAGGGTGCTGCTTCACAGATGCAGTTACCCAGAATTACTGCGAAATCCAACTTGCAGAGCAGAGCTGGGAAGGAAAGAAAGTGCTGGTATTTATTTTCTTGCACAAGACTGAAAAACAGGGCCCCTATGAAAGACTTAATCTGACAGCAAAGCTCCCACAAAAAAAAATGGTGGTTTAGGGTCTCTATTGACAGCAAAAAACATAGACAAAATGTCAACGCAGGTGTACTCTAAAATGTGTGCTTACAAGCTTAGTTTGTTGAGGAACCAAGAGCAGCACCTGCAGCAACAGCAATTTTCCCCTGGATCTTTTGGAAAAGAACCCTGCCTACATCTCCTCTTCCTTTTATCAAGCAATGGCTACTCCAGGCTCTGTCCAAAGACACACGCTGGTGAAGGAGAACAGGCATAAAGGTCTCTCTTGATCCCGAAATCTCTAGTCTTAGGGGAACACTGTAGTCCATACCTATTGTGCAGCTCAGTCCGGCCACGGAGTGAGAACTACATTCCAGTCTCACACAGGAAAATTCCTGCCCACTCGCAACTACAGAGTGAACTTAATGAATCTGGAAAATAAATAAATAACTGAAATACAGCTGAAACATTGGCTGGGTTCCTTCAGGCATCAGGAACCTGGGTGCTGAGTCTTCTGTTATCACAAGCATTTGTGGAAGCCAAAAGATAGTTTCCATCTTCTGTCCATACCCATATGGAAAGGTGGGAGCTAGACATA
The DNA here is from genome assembly GCF_964195595.1 of Calonectris borealis. NCBI lineage: Eukaryota > Metazoa > Chordata > Aves > Procellariiformes > Procellariidae > Calonectris > Calonectris borealis. Next base: position 68,084,565 of record NC_134313.1, on the reverse strand, counting down.
AAGTCAGCACCAGAAATTGCTCAAAATTACTCTGAGGTTGCTGAGAACTAGTCCTTTGAGGTACTGCGTGTGCTAGCCTTTGAACTGAAGAAGCAAGTAGCATGCAGGCAATTTTTCTTTGTGTAAATGCCAATCCAGTATCCAAAGAGAAATTTGGATCCACATTAAGAAACTTAAACTTAGGTTTCTACATGTGAGCCAGGTGCTCAAGATACCACCGCAGTCACTGGAAACTTAAGGGTTATTCAAAGGCACCGAAAACTCAGTTGCTACATTTTGTCAGCTGAATAGCTGTAAAGCTGCATCAAATTTTAAAGTCTAAATCTGCAAGCTGAATCCCAACCCCATGTCTCTCTGTGGCAAGCAATTGGAACCGTGCAGCAAGAAATGATTGTAGCAATAACCAGACTTATTACTGGCTCTACCTTGAACTTGGTCATGGAAAGGCTGAACATGTGCTCATACACTAATGAAACAGGTGATTCCTGCCAAAAAAAGATAAAACGAACAAACAATTCTTCCCTTGATTTGACAGGTCAGGTTTAAGATCTTGTTACAAATACACTTTTTGATTTGTTTATGGCATCATGCCCAGTGTGTGAATAACTAAGAAGGTGTTGCTACCAGCCATCAAGAAGTAGGAGATTGTCATGGTTTAACCCCAGCTGGCAACTAAGAACCACACAGCCACTTGCTCACTCCTCCCTCAGCGGGATGGGGGGAAGAGAATTGGAAGGGTAAAAGTGAGAAAACTCATGGTTTGAGACAAGAACAGTTTAATAATTGAAATAAAAGAAAATAATAACAACAAGAACAACAAGAACAAGAACAAGAACAAGAAGAAAAAGAAGAAGAAGAAGTTGTAATGAAAAGGAAAATAACAAAGAGAGAGAAATAAAACCCAAGAAAGACAAGCGATGCAAATGAAAACAATTGCTCACCACCAACCAACGGATGCCCAGCCAGCCCCCGAGCAGCAGCCCCCCCGGCCCATCTTCCCCCCCAGCTTTATATGCTGAGCATGACGCCATATGGTATGGAATACCCCTTTGGTCAGTTGGGGTCAGCTGTCCCGGCTGTGTCCCCTCCCAACTTCTTGTGCATCCCCAGCCTGCTCGCTGGTGGGGTGGGATGTGAAGCAGAAGAGGCCTTGACTCTGTGTAAGCACTGCTCAGCAGTAACAAAAACATCCCTGTGTTATCAACACCGTTTTCAGCACAAATCCAAAACACAGCCCCATACTAGCCATTATGAAGAAAATTAACTCTATCCCAGCCAAAACCAGCACAGAGATTGAATTACATTAGAGCTTTTGGGATTTGTTTTTAATCAATCAGTGTCAAGGGACATCACTTTCTGCATGTCTCTCTTCTGGGGTATGTAGTAGTCTCCCCGTTGAACTTACCTGTGACAGTCACTGCTCAATTTCAGTTTTTCTGTGGAATATTGGGACCTTCAGGTATGTCCATATTGTGAACAGGCTCAGTCAGAAGGTTGATTTTTCCAGAAATTGTACACAATTCGTTTGAGGGAGAAACCACACTATGGTTTTGTGGGCTGGAGGCAGAAATGCGGACACTGACCAGAAAATATCACTGGTGGATAATATTAAAAACTAGATTCTAATAAAAATGCCTAAATAGATTGTAACAGATTATTGGAAAGGAAAAGTAACTTCCATATATTCTTGCATGTTGTTAAAACTCCATAGAGCTAGTTTGTTTTACATGTGAAGCAGTGACCTGTTCCTGCCGTTTCAATTATTTTTATTAATGAAGGTTTTCGAAGGTGAATGTATCTGATACCAAAGACAAAGTCTTTAGGAGTTGGGATAGTTAAATGAATCGTTCAGGGCTTTTAACTCAATTCGATCATATTATAATGGAGACATTGAGTCATAATATATGACATTGACTTAATTATTGTAATCAAGCTAGGTGATCTAGGAGATGGCACTTCTGGGCCTGTGATATTGGCCTGCAATTGTACACAACCAAGGGAAACCATTTTTTTTCTAAAGATGCTATCTTTTGGAAAACTTTGCTTGCTTATCTGATCAATAATTAAAGAGGATGTGTTCTGACCTGTCAAAGAATATTAAAAGAGCTATCTGAAACAACCTTGCAAAGTACTTTAAACATGTGTGCAGTAACAGAAATTATTTGGCCCACACAGATCTTGAAGTCAAACACTCATTTACTGGAGTCCATAGTGAAAGACGGGTACTTCCAGGGGTTGATTCTTCTCAGCTGTTAGACAGTTAGCTGCCGATGGGATGAATTGTCTCCTGTTTCTCTGCATTAATTAAAGAGGAAGCCGAGATCACTAATATAGACTAAACTCCAGTTTTAGATGGTCACAGTTCTTCTCTTACACTTTTCTGATTTGGAAACCAAACATTCTCTTTAGGGGCAAACTTTTCCAGGTATGTACTGTAGGTATATGCACCTACATATGAGGCTGCACTGTCCTATTCACTGATGCACTGATGCACTGTCCTATCCACTGATGTTTGAGTAGCTTTGTCACAAGGTAGGTAGACGACTATGCTCTCTTTTGATGTCTGAGACATCGACTGAGAGTGAAACTGGTCCCCACTAGAGCCCTTGCACACAGCATGCAGTTGTCACATGTGTGAGCTCCCACTACCGCACTACAGGTCTCAGTAGATGATGAACATGCTCAAAATAGAATTGGGCACGGGCACTACTAATGAGACAGCGTTGTACCAGACAGATCCTTTCTTTTTCCTGGCTTTTGGGCCACATGGGTCAGTTTGGAAAAACAAGTATTAGTCTTCATGCCAAATACTACCAATATTTATGTTCGTATGAATATGTTCAGAATTAGCATTGTTTTGAGTCAAAGACATTCTCCATTTGGAAACATTTTATTGTCTAAAAGTTAGAGCTGACATTATTACCACTCTGCTCCCCGGATAAAACTTTTGCAAATGTAAAGACTAGGGACATACATCAGGAAGGAAAGAAAAGTCCTTGGAAACGTTGCATGGGATCTTGGCTCCATTGAAATCAATGGCAAAACTTTCACTGACTTCAGCGGGGCTGGGATTCCACACGCCGCCGATGAATTTGTGCATGCAGCTGCTAAAGCAACTGTGAGCATCTCCAGTGTGATTTCTGAACCTGAGAGAGAGAGAGAGACTTCTACAGGTTAATTGGTACATGCCTTCACTAAATCTAGTGCCTTCCCTTTTATTCTCCTTTAAAAATATTTTCCTTTTAGAGGAATGTACCACAAATGAAAATTGTTCTGCTGCTGTTCTTTGCAACACTGGATGTGAATTACATGTACTGAATGGATGATCCACTCTGTAGGAAGTACAAGACAACAGGGAATATTTATCTGTCATTGTAAGGTAAACAGAGCTAAGAATTAAAGACGAAGTGGCCAGAACAGGGACGTATGCACATTGACTGAATAACCTGAGCATCATGGTTTTCAAATCTACCTGTTCTGTAATTGTGATTAAAGCTATCTTTAATTCATCTTGGATTTGCATTTGCCTTGTTTGGTTTCTGCCCATGTATTTGGGAAATTTTAAAAACTGCTGTTTTCAGATTCACTGAAATGTGAAAAAAAAGGACAGTTAAAAATCACACAATATATGCAGTAATGGAACACAAAGATATTTGGGAAAATATGAAGTGAATAGTCAAATACATGGCACAGATCAGAGGTGTTAAATTAACGCATGGTGGATACACACAGTTATTCTGAGGAAATGAAAAATGATCAGGAGATTCACTCAAATCAATGCAAAAAAATTGACTCTGACCATGTGTGTCTCTAAGAAAAACAGGTGAAAGCCCATCCTTCTCCCTAGGAGAAGATGCTCTAAACTTCCTAGAGACAGCCACTCTAGAAGTGATTAACACCACCATCAGTTGATCTTTGTGCAGTGTTTTAGAGATCAGAGTCTTCTCACTAAAGATTACTCATTTTCAGCTGTTTCTAGTTTAACTAACATGTAAAATGCTACGTACAACAGCCATGGTTTGGAGGCATTGTTTCTACATTCCTTTTTTAATTTTAGCAGCTATATTTTTTCCTCTTAATCCCTATAATAATCCTGTTTTGAGGCACGCTTAATTATTTAACTTTGCCATTCTCTCAGGGAAATTATGGACTAAATTGCATGCATGTTAGTAATACAAAGCACCATTTTGTTAGCTAATTTAGAATTTCACACCCACATCAAACAGGCAGATGTCTATAATCTATTATTTGTGATCCCGCTCAACTGCGCCGAGCGGACAGAGCCCACACTCCTGTTCTCCCTTCCCGCTGCGAGGGCAGCATCCCGCTGTCAGGTCCCCTCGGAAAGCCAGCCCTGCGTACGCTGGTGCACCATCATTTGAATCTCCCAATTTCACAGCCTTTCTCCCTTAATGCCATGCTCAGTGGACACAGCTGGCTCCTCTTTTCTGTTTGGAAGTTGCTTTTTTTTTTAAATTCCTTTACTACTGCTTGATTGCCGTTGGATACACTCTGGCTCGGCACATGCTTCTCGGCTTAACTGTGATAATTTCTGGCCCAGGTTTGGGCCCCACCAAACCAACTGTCAGAATTTCTCCCAGGAAGGGGGAAAAGACAAATTTAAACTCTCCTCCCAGTTGGTTTTGCTTTTAATTTAGAAATGAAGAGCGTATATTTATTTCAAAAGGTTACGTGTCCCTTTTCATCATTCTTGGCTCTCACATTCATTTTGTATTGCAAGTACTTCATTTTACGCCTTGTGCAGTACGATGTTGTTTCTACTGTAATGCTGTTTAATGTAGCAACACAAACCTGGCAAGTGACCTGAATTTCACAGATCAACTGCAACCACACAGGAGACGTGGAGACCTGCAACAAGAATGTTTTGTTTCCTGTCTTGATGTTCTAATTGCTGCCCATGATCCAACTGCTCCCCCATCTGACCTTGCATGCAATTTTCACCGCTTATTCTTTGGAGGCTGTCTAGATGTATGACATGTCTGCAATTCCTCTTGGTATAATGCATATTCAGCACCTGATCAGCTGCGTGTCTCTGGGTGTGAGACAGTCTAAATGGAGTCGTATCAAATGAATTATGTGATGTACAGGGTGTCTCCAAGTATGTCATAAGCATAGTGTATAAGCCAGATTCAAAAGGCAAAGCCCTACTCTCTGTTGAATATTTTGCATGGACCATCTGAGAGCTCAGATGTCTTAATAGAGTTTCTTTCTTAAAGCAAGCAAGACTCTTTAGATAACCCCAGTGGCTGGAATATTGGTACAGGCTTGTAAAACCTGATGATGCTTTGAATATGTCATGCATCTTTCCCATGATAGTCTTTTTTCTAGCACTTTTCTTCACCTTAAGTCACTCAGACAGAAACATGGAAAGAGTGAGGATGAGTGTAGGGGATGCAGCTGAGAAACCGAAATAGTATCAGCTTTGCCAGTACTTTTACAATTCTATATATGTTCATTGTATTCTGAATCCACCAGCCACCTTCTCTCAGGGTCAGAGCAGACTCTACCTGCAAAGCTTCTGTGCACCCTTGTTGAACATGTTACATTTCTCCTTTCATTTCCTGTGGTTTTTGTTAGCTACAGGACTAGATCATTCTGGACTAGAGCATTCATTTTCATCAAAAGTTCAAGATCACCCCATGAGTATGGATCAACCTAGCGGTAAGACTTAAAACTCTTGGTGACAGTTTTATTTACTAGTGTTTCATGCACACTATGTTCCTTATATCCCATATGCCTTCTCCCTCAGAAACAGCAATCTTACATTCACAAGAAATCAAGCTTTACCAATATATTTTTATATTTTACCAATATATTTATATTTTATACATCTATACATTACTAAATGTAGGTCTGACCTGGAAACCCTGCTGCACAGCCGACTTCGGGAATGAACAAAGAAAGTTAATGTGGCTTTTTTGGGGGTCTATTTCTACTTTGTGAAGGAGTACTTTTTTATAACAGGGGAACACCAAGCCAGTGACTGGATCAAGAGGGCCAGAGCGCTCTCTTCAAGATCACCGAAGGAAGGGGGAAGCCCTCAAACGCCCTTTCTCTAATTTGGCCCTAAGCCCAGCCAGACAAACCTCCAGGAAGGGGGAGGCTCTCAGGTGACTTGCAGTCAGACCTTCTGGTCCTCAGGGACAGCATCCTCTTCCTTTCTAGAGCCACCTGACAGACTCCCTGCAGGGAAGATCTCTTCGTTTGTTAACTTCCCCATCTGCTGCTGCTGGCATGGTGCACCTAGAAGCCATCGCTGGCTGGTACCCTGCTTGATGGAACCCGTGTCCAGTGGCAAGGGGCTGTGAAGGATTTACAGATCCTTCAGCAAAGGGCTGGAGAGACCTAAATATACTAGATGCTGGACTATGCTTTTTCAAAGTTAGATGCTCATATTCACCTCCACCAACTGAGAATTCATAGCGGTTAGTTCCTAAAATGTGTTTGCTTACCCTGTCCTGATATGTATCACGGACTCAGCTTTAGATATGTCCCATCTCATTCAAACGTGGGAAGACATGCTGAAACAAACTGCACAAAGACAACACCGACCCAAATGAGTTTTCTATCAGTTCTATACCTGGCCATATCTTAACCTTAAATGAGAAAGCCACAGAGGACTAACTTGTCTCTTTCCCCGAAGTCTCCTGTTGCACAATTGCCAATAGACAGAGCTAGTATAACCCTAAAATCACATCTCTTCTGTGGGGCATGCTTTCAAGGCACACAGATGTCCACTGGACCTTGAGCTGAAACATGCAAATGCACCTGCCATCAGTGGCAAATCCTATTATTATTAATGCTAACATTAGAAGAACTTTTAACTAACGGAGCAACACATCTGGATTTGTAGCAAAAAACTATCAGGACTGAGGAAGTGAAATTATATTCTCAGGAATGAATTATTCACTACATGTGTACAAGCAGCAGGAAGAGAACCGCAGGCTGAGGAAAATATGTTCAAACTTACCAACAAAAATAAATACATGAAAGTATGATGTGAACATCAGCTACATTTCCTAGGCAAAAGCTCCACATGGGGGCCTGAAATCCAACTATATTTGCATTTTGACATATTATCACCAGAAAAGACATAGCAATGCAGCCCCTGAGGCAAGAGAGTTCAACATTGCCAGGCCATCTGGGCTTTTTTCTTATGGGTGGAAAATTCCTCTGTTCCCAAATGTCCTACAGGATTGTATAGAGGGAAGTAAAGAGCGTAAATGGGGGATGCCCTGCCTTGGAAGCAATGAAGCTATTGCAAGGAATCATCCAGACAGAAAGCCTGTACTCTTGAAGAAAGCAGAGATGTTTTTGCACTGCCTCCCTGAACCTAAGTCATCCACTTGCTTCCCCTTTCCTCCCAGTCTTGATGAGCTCACATTATCTGCTGTAATGCTTCACAAAGCTGTTCCCCTTCCTCTCTCTCATTCCCTCTAGCAGATCCCCTCTCTTTGATTTGCCATTACCCCTTACCCCAGGCACATCACTCCTCCTCACACACACACAGACACAAGTCCTGAAGAGAGATTACCATGACGCACGTGAATTAGTCTTCTTGAAGGCTGCAAAGAGTGGAATAAATGGGAAGGGTGCTAAAACTCTATGGGTCTAGTTTGATGAAGCAACTGAGAGCTGCACAATGTTTGCCTTTAAGGGGATAAAGGAAAGAGTTACTGTGCTGCTCGCAGAAGCTTCAGAATTTGGAAAAAAAAGGAAAGTGCTTTGAAATGCTGTCATGGGAGTGCCCACTTTGAAGTTGTGCTAGGAAACCCATCCTGGAGTGCTTATGCTCCTGGGAAAATTCAGCCCAGATGTGACAGCAAAAACTGTGATGCTCGAGCCACAGTTACAAGACCTTGCCATGAGGGAGCACTACATGAGTGGGAATGAATGGAACCAAAGTACATTTCAATCAATGAACCTATGCTGATATGCTTTAAATCAAAGAAAGAAACTTGGGTCTCTACAGATGCCTCCAAGGATGGCCCTGGGGCAATGCTGTTCCAGGAGAACAGAAGAGACGCACTTGGCTTTCTATGGCATCTGTTACAAGACTGATGGCTCAGCCTGAACAAAAACATGCCTGACTCTAAATAAAGTTTAGGCATGGCCCACGGATGTATGACATTTTCTAGGCATATGTAAGCTTTGTAACTAAACAGAAACTGGTCTTCAGAATTACTTTTTGCTTACATACAATATAATGTGTGTATATATATGTGTATATATACACACACATATATTAAGGAATCTGAATCATATGTTTGTATAATCAAGCCTAATGGTGAAACTACAAAGTTAGTTATTGGACTTTCAGACAATGAATGGTAAGTGCTCGGTAAATGCAAAAATATGTGGCAGATGCAAAGGCATTCTCTTATTTTGACTTCATTACAGAAAAGTTCTTGTGAACTTGTGTGTTCATGCAGCTCACCAAGGACATGAGGGAGCTGAAAACCCTGTGCTCTTTGCTAGCTCACTGAAGGTCATCAGAGCACAGCATAAGGCAAATTTCAGTCAGGCTTTGAAGAGACCGTCATTAAGGTGGTTTCTATTTCCACAACGAGGGCCACCGCGGTAGCTAGAGAAAGTAGCTGCAAGGCAAGCGATGGGCAGGCCAGACATCTTCAGTCAGACATTATCCATGGTAAATAAGAAGAAACGTCACTTTGCAGATTTGCTAGCACTTGGAGCTGGTGGTCAGCAAGTTCATGTCAGACTGTTAAACGGGATTTCCTGAAAGGGAACCATGATTAGTTTCCTTTCACGCTGTAAGCCTGCACTTTAAAAGCAGATCTTTTGCCAAGAGGATTCTGCCAGTTGTGAAGCATGGTGGCCCACAGACAACCTCAGAAGTCTCAAACCATCTGGCTACTTTGATTTTAATGCTACATAGGAAAATGTCTCTTTCATCTCAATAGCATCTTACGTATGCCATTTCTATCCTTACCTTATTTTTACCTACAAGAACAAGAGTCTACGGTAAAGACCAGATGGCTAAAGGAACCATTTCAAATCCTAAGCACCATGACTGCCTTAGTTTTACACATTTAGTGGACATAAATTCTTGTCATCTTGTTTTATGCGAATGGCAGGATTTATTAGATCAGTCAGGTCATTAAGTAATTTTTTTCTTTAATAATGTCTTTGATTCAGTGAACTAAAATTTATGCTCTGTTATAGTGTGCTAACAGCTATTTTTTGGCTAGGAAAGTCAGCAATAAATCTGAATTTAATAAACTGACAATAGATCTCAATGTGAAAGAGATTCAAGGCACTCATTTTTCCAGTTATTTAAAAGCAGTGAATCCTTGCATAACTGCAAGACTAATTCCAAACTAAAAGCATATTCTCTCTAAAAATATCTCATTTATCACAACATGCAATTCTGCTTAATGTGGAGATTATTTTAAAAGCTGTCTAGCAATTGCCCTGGTCACCAGTGGCAGCATGCTCTTTTCATCTGCCAAAGAAGAAACAGAATTTGGGATTGTTCTTTCATGAACACAGCTCTGTGAACAAGCACATACGCACCTCTACATGCACTCCCTCCTCCTCCTGCCATCTCCATTCTCTGCATGCATCCACAGACAAACACAAACACACAGAAAAAAGATTTGGAGCTGGAGAAGCATGGTGGAACAGGTTGCCCAGAGAAGTTGTGGAATCTCCATCCTTCAAGATTTTGAAAACCCAGATGGTCAAAGGCCCTGAGCAACCTCGTCTTGCTCAGAGGCCCGCCTGGTTTTGAGCAAGGGGTTGGACTTGTGTCCACCAGAGGTCACATCCAACCTAAATTATTCTACGATTCCATGAGCTTGTCAGCTACCTGCTCTGTTCCTCGCTAATGAAATTTTTCAGGAGCTCCATGCACACACCCACAGGTTGTCTACAAAGGGAAAATCACTGGCAAAGCCACACAGACATAGTTTTGTCTGTATATATATGTCTCGCTATATATATTGTATGTACATATGCATATGTGTGTGTGTGTGTGTGTGTGTGTGTACATTTGTATGTGTGTTTGTGCAAATGTATGTACATATGTATACAAACATGGCCTTCATTAGCATACTGCCCCACTGAAATATCAATGCCCACCCAGAAAACAAACCAGTTCTCCTGCAAGTGATGTGGCTGGGAACTAAGATGGAGTGGCTGTGCGTGGCACTGACTGGGCAGGTCTCTCAACGTGCTCAAGCAAATTGCAGAAGCAGTGAAGGCACAGGGCACAGCTTCACCATGGAAATGTTCACACACAGGTCATGCCATTCCAGGTTCTGGTCATCCCAGCGCATTGGGTAATGAATAGTTCATCCCATCCTGCCTTGTTTTTAAAGGACCTGAATGAGGTATTATGTGATGGATATGCATGCTGCATATGGGAATCACTCACGGCTAGGTGTTTTAATGACCTTGTTCTAATTTCTGAAATTCCCTCTAGCTATCTGCTTATCATGAGTACTGGGCTCCCAGCCCAGTCTTAGGTAGATCTTTTAGGCCATAGATAAATTAAATACTTCATGTGCATCAAAGGACTCTTTGTAGCTCCAGAAAGCCTTGGTTGGTAGAATGCCTTTGTAAGCTTCTTTTATTAAAGTCTGCCACTGTGTTCACCATGTTCCACAGTATTGCATCTGCCACTTAGATAGCTTTGAAGAGAGAGGGCATGTGTTGAGCTGCTCCAGAGGACTGTAAACCAGATGCACCAGAACAAAAAACAAGACACTGGTCTTTTCCTATGTGTCTGGCCTAGATTAGACTCCTGTGTGACAAGGGCCAAGGAGGCAGAAGAACTGCGGTCATAAGGGAATTGTCCTGTACCTATGATGGAGCAGAAGATGAGGAACTCATTGCTACGAATGGGACCTACTCTCAGCCCTTCTGGAGACAGTCATAAGGGTAGGAATATCACCTTTCGATATCTGAGCCCTATACTTGAATTTTCTTTTCATACCTCTCCACTTTCAAGAAGAACCCCAGTGAATCACACTGTCTGGCTATAAAAAGGGAAACTAAGAGAAATGTCAAATGTCACAGTGGCTTTTTCACGTTATCTCTCTGTTGTTCAGACAGGAAGTAGGAGTGCATCCTACTCGCGGTGCAGAGAGGGGAGACAGCTGCCTCCAGAGTCTCTTTATCAGGAGGGACTGCCCCTTTCGGAGAACCACAGGGTTGTTTTCTTTTCTTCTCAACACAGTTTTGTTTTCTGGCCTCCGTTCTACCAACCTAACTCGTCCTCTGAGAAGCAATGTTTCAGGGTGTCCTGTCTGCTAACATTTGGTCTCACTTCCATTTTAATCCAGATTTTGAACCATATCCATCTACTCTCAAACCATAGGAAGTGGTTGAGATGAAAAATATTTCATTTCAAGTTTGAAAGCCTGATTGTCATCTCACAATGCAGTAGGTTAGGAACAATATCTTTGAAATTCATGCCACACTGGGTAAAAGAGCTCAGAACACATTAATGCTTGAAGTGAAGGAATAAAACAGCCTCTCTCAAGCTAGGCTCAGACTTCTTCTTAGGTAAGGTTAGTTAAAACATCTTGCAGCCACGTTTTCACACCACTCTGAATGAGTATCGGTTACAGATCCTCCATGAATATTTGTTGCCCAACTAGACAACAGGTAGGCATTTTATTCATCTCAAAGGGGAGGTGGCTTGTCAGCTGCTCTGTGGCCAAATCCTTTAATTCTATTCGCAAATACATTCCCACTGGTAAAGTTGAAAAGCTGTATGCAGTCCAAAAGCTAAAATACCTGGCAACTATAGCACATATGTCATAGTCTATGTGCTAATAAGGGTTGCAAAGAGCTGGAGCAGCCCGCGTAGATAGCTGCAGGATCACCTCTCACATGTATGACTGACAGGTAGAAAACTATCAAGTATCCTCAGACAGGCAAAGTTTTTTCTTCTCTTAAGGAAGATTGGCAGTTGCTGCCCAGTCCGAATCATCCTCTTTCTAGACACTACAATTAATAACATGAAGAGACCAGTCAGTGATTAGATCAATGATGTCTTGAGCAGATTCCCTCCTTGGTTTTGGCCTTTGTTTAAAGCTGAGGTTGAATTTCTCAGGGCCATAAATAAGCTTCTACAGATCTGAAAGTAGTGTTTGCAGCCCAATTAGCTTGTAATGGCTCTTCAAGCAGTTGTTGATGATAGTAATCCGGGCTTGAAGTCTTGGCATGTAACGGATGCTTGTGATTGTAGCTCACGTTGTCTCATATTGGCTGAAGGCGTATAGAGAGGACAAGGGTCACTCAGTGCTATCACAAACTAAGGCCTCTGACATAAGGCATCCCTCAGATACGTACCCCATTGCCCATGTGCTGAGCTTTGTTAGTGAGATCATGCCAAAGCTCAGGCTAGAGAATTATCAGCTTTCTGAAAGAACAGCATTATAGCACTACAGACAAAGCGCTCTTATGTGCTTTGTGCTGTGCAAACTGAGACCAAGTGGTAAATGTGTCAGTTTAGGAGTGTTTTGGACTCAAGAAGCAATGGAATGTCCTTTATATCTTTCGTAATGAGAGTCTGTTTGGATTAAAATGATCCCCATGTAAGCAAAAAAATTACCAGCCTTCCCATTTCAAAGCTGGCAGGGCTTCTTACACAGACCTCTATTCAAACAGTGTAGGGGAAGAGGAATAGGGGACTTTTTTGTTTAAGTCAAATGACGTGGTGTGTATTTCTAACATAAAAAGCAAGACAGAAAATGAACTCTGTCTGAGGCAAAAGATTTAGAAGAAAAAGGAAAGTATGAATGTAGGAAGCTGTCTGAGCACAAAGGCAAGGAAAATGAACACTTTTAGTCATTGACAGAACATGCATTTTTATGAGTGTTAACAGAGGTTTGGTGTGATGATTCCTATAATGACATCCTAGCCGGTACAGCTGGTCTACAGGCAGAAATGGAAGAACCTGGATGAACAGTAGGATCTACGAAAAGTCTTTAGAGCATGTTGTAAGAACAATTTCAGGCATTTTGGGAAGATCTGAGATTGACAACCTAGCAGGGTTGAAAACCATAGTTGAAAACTACAAGGGAATTCCAGCTGAAGAAATGCAAATCTATACATCATCTAAAAATAACTGCAGACAGCTATCCTACCAAAGCCCAGAAGCCCTGGAAAGCACTGAGGAGTGGTCCATCTAAGCCAGGTTCCTCTTCTCCAAAAGCTAGCAAAGTGCAATGCAGGAGAGGAGACTGCAGAAAAGGTCACTATGTACCATTTTGCCACAAAGATGGATGTAACAAAACAAACATTTAAGATAAAATGATCAAATACAGTTTATTACCTCAGGCTTAATTCTCATGTACCCCTGCTAAGAAATCTGGACTACCCCTTTCCCTCTATGCAACTTCCATTCTCCGCACAAAGAAAATACCACCCTCTGGCTACGCAAGGAAGTACCAGAATAACCTTCACAGTGCTCCCCTTTCCCCCCAGATGAAACTCACTCAGCTTTCTAGTTTTTCTGATACTCCCCAAGAGCTCTCCCCACATGCTCACAGCGCTCGCCTACCTGCTCTGCTTAAGCCCTTTTCTTTGGTTTCTGTCCCACTCACACTTCTGTCTGCTGCTCTTCCCACCTCTCACCTCACTCGGTAACACAAACCCAGACACTACCATGACCTTCCTCTGTCACACCTCTGATGACACTTGACCCAACCTGGCTGCCTGTCCGTCTCCACGCTACTCTTTGCTGCCCTCATGAACTTCTCCTGCTATAACCTCTCATGGCAACACGCCCGACCTGAATGCTTCTCTACTCAGTTTTTCCCTCTTTTCCCTGGCAGTCTGTTGCATGACCATACCATTTCTAAACCTACTGCAGACAGCCAAACTATTTTCTCCATCATCTCCCAGCCCTGACAGAGACATGCGTTTTTTCTGCTGTCACTGTCACTGAAGCCACCTTTTTGCAAAGATGCTCTCATGCTCCCTCCCCTTTCTCTTTCTTCTCTTCCTCCTCCTTTCTGCTCTTTTGAATAACCCTGTATCCAAGCCCTTTCTCTGCTCCCACATTGCTCTCAGCCATTACTCTCCTCAGATTGTGTCTCCTGAGAAATTTTGGAGAGCTCCTGATCCTCTTTCCACCTTCACCCATCCTCGGATGCGGATGCTTGTGTGCTGATGACAAGCCGATCCTATAGGTGTTGGTTTCTTTGCACTTGTGTCTTCATGCTGTCTGCAGCCATGCCTCAACTTTCCCTCTCACCTAAAAGGCCGCTCACCAAGCCATGCTCTCTCTCCCTTTGTTCCCTCCGTTGACAAATTCCCCCTCCTATGGTGACCAAGTCTCTTTAGCATTATCCATTGCTCCTGGATAGAACCCCTCACCTGGCGTCTTCCAGTCCATCAGCATCTGCGCTCAACCTTTTGTCCTTGCCCCCTACTAATAGCTTTGCTGATGCTTTCTTGGTGCTGTGATTCTTTCCCCCCTTTTTCCCACTGCAAGTTTTATCCTGGCACTGGCTCAACTGCAACAACTGTTCCTCCAAGAGCAGGCTGACAACTGCCACTATGAGTTTGTTCTCTCCTTTTTCCATTCACCCGTTTCATGCAGCACTTAGCACAGTGGGCTTCTGGCCCACGAGCGAGGCATCTTAAGCACTGCACTGAATGCAAATATAATTACATGGCTGTGGAAGTTGTTCCTGCCATTCATATGAATAGTTAACTGCTTTTTGTTAATTAACTTTTTGCCGCCATGAAGTTTTGTAGCGATCTTTATGCTGCTTAAGACCGACCCTCTCCTGCAGGAATGGTTGAATAATAGCACCAGCTGGATGCGTCATAATTATCACAGCCTCGGCACTGTGGAAATATAAGACTTCTGGTGGGTGGAAGCCATTGCCTCTTTCTTTTCCTGTGTGCCTGGGCTTATCACAGGATGTCATTCAAGGTTAAAAAGCTTAGCATCCCTGCTGATCATGCCTTTCCCCCTGGAAAAAACATGTGATGGATATGATCAAAAAGGGTTGTATTTCAGCTGCGCAGTCTGTTCAGGCTTGTCCTTCTTTACCTCACCCATGGTGTCCCAAAAACAACATGTGACCCTGTGCACATGAGGGATTAATAACTGGTATTTCATTTTAGTGATGCTGAGAGCATCAGATCATTGTTGTGGGACGCTTCTTCAGAAAGCTGGAAGCAAATGAGCAGAAACACAGCGGTACTGCTCGCCTCACACCAGAGAGAGGGAGACTGACTTCGGTTTTGCCACTTTAATGTTTAAATCATTAGGGAACGTTGACTCTAGTTTGAGAACTCCTTGCCCTGCAGTTGCCTGTGCCCCTTTCTCTTGCCTGTCAGTGATGTCTTCACGGTATGTTATGGAAAAAGGTGAATATATATTTCTTGTTCTTAGATACCAACACATGGAATTTCCATCCCCGGGTCTTCCTCCCTATTTATAAAGAGATGCCTCTAGGCATTTCTCTTTGAATGCTACATTTTCTAACGTGAACATAGCTGACCTTATATTTATAGTTCCTTAGCATCCCTTTCTATTCTATATCTGCTGTAAAATTCAGCCAAGATCAGGTAGAGAGAGGAAATGGTTTAGACTTCTAACCCAGACTGGTAATAGCATTAATGTTTTGAGCAGAGATAATGTATTGCAATTCCCATTGACCATCCTATACTGAGTATATGCCTGGAAAGACTGTCTTATCCTCCTTCTTGAGGATATGGTTATGCCTAGATTTGGGACTGAGGCCTCACATACTCCACAGCCAACTCCACTGTAATTGTATTGGCAAGGTTCCTAAATTCTGCAACAATCTGGTGGAGGCAAAAGCCAATTCTGACACTGCTACTTTTCTGCTGTAACAAAGGATATGTTTAATCAAATAAATATCAAGATTAACAATGAGGACAGTGCAGTGGTATCTCTGTTACTGCCTCAAATACCACTTTTCCTTCATCTAGTAACCTCGGTTTTCAGTACACCACAGTGTTGGGGTTTTTTTACATCAGCAGCTTTTGCCTGCATCGTGGCATTTGCAGGAAGGACTCTCCTCCAGGCAAAATCAACAGATTACTTTATAAACAGGACATTGCAGTTTAAAATGATGAGGAAGCGCTTATAACAAAAATCGGTCTAATGATGCGTACTTATTCCTAGGGTTAAACATGAGATCTCTACGCTGCCTCTTGTCTTACTTGCTGATGATTTGCATATTATTGTCATAATAGAATATGTCAGTGTTCTTCTGCTTACATATCCCCTATTTATTTCTTCTTTCTTGCCATATTACCAGGTTGCTTCACAAATACAAGCAAAAATAGGTTTTTGTTAGATAGCTACAATGCTATTTTGGTATAAGGTAAAAAAAACCCAAATTGTGAACTTATTTCTGACCTTCTGAATGCAGGACACAATCTCAGATTTGCTGATCCTTAAAAATGCAGATAATTTTAATGTAAATTCCTTGGACAAAGTAACTAAATGAGCTGCAGTATTCCTTTGCCTGGACTGACCTTATGACTAAAACACTGCCAAAATTTTACACGTTTTCCTGTGGTCTGTTCTCCAGACAATGAGATCCACGCTGCCAGATTTTTCATTAATTAGTTCTTCAGTGGATGATAGAAAAGCAAGAAGAATATAAGCTCAAATGTGTTTGCTTAACATCTGCTGCCCCTTAACCTGCAGGTTCCACATTTCTCTAGCAAATAACTTTTCCTCCATTACCTCAAAACTACAGTGTATCCAGCATTTTTCTTTTCATTCCTTGTACGCTTTTGCTCCTTTGCCTTCTCTCTCATTACTGTTTTCCTGGTGTTGACATTAGGACACGCTAATCCAGTGACTGGCCCCCCCTTTCCTCGGGACTGCCCTTCTGTGGGGTGAATGGAGGGGTCAGGGAAAAAAGCTGATCTTTCGTCAACACAAAACGTGCGTGAAGGTGGCTCTGTTATATGGGTCAGCTCTGGAAAGACGGGAAGAGCTTCTGTCAATATGTTAAAGAAAAGGGAGCCATTCTGATGACGCTATTAAGAAAATAAAACTGCTCAAATCTCTCTCTCCTCTGCCTCACCTTCCTGTAGGAATCACCGCTGTTGTTCATCTCCCTGGAAGGGAGGAAGGGAAAAGAAGGGAGAGCCTCCAGGATATGTTAAAAAAAAAAAAAAAGAAAAAAAGACAGTTCTCAACTGTCTGAGCCATAAAAAAGGTACATAGACAAAGTAGGAAAGTATAAACTGTGCCTCCTTTGGAGAATGCAGTGGGGCACGAAGGCGGCCAGGGGAATGTGTGGGGGCAGAGGAGCATGGAGGCTCGCTGATACTCTTGTGAAACTGCCCGCTCCCGACCCCGGCGGGGCCAGCTGTCGCGTTAAAATAGCACAGCAAAACGCACGCACCCCCTGCTGCCACTTAGCTCGCAGCCGGGGCAGCTCCGAGGGCTGCCCCGCTCCCCGCTGCCGCCGCCGCCGTCACCGGGGGCGGGCGCGGGCCCAGCGGCGCTGCGGGGCGGTGGAGCCTCCCGCCGGCTGCCGCCTCCTCTTGCCGCGGCTGTGGCCTCCGAGAGAGCTGCTCTCCGCAGCTCTTCAACAGCTGGCCGTGTCCAACCCTTCTGGTATCAAACAAGGCGTGAGCACAAGGAACGGACTTTCCCTTTATTGGGCTCAGGAAGAGAGTTTTCATCCCTCTACCCAGCTACCTACTCCCATGAAGTGTGCAGAAACTTAACCTCTTTGAAATTTCCACCTCTCTGTCCCATTTAGCGCTGGCCAATAAAGACACACACGCATGCGCTCACCACAGGCACCCTCCTTCTTCTAACAAGACAAGTCCAATACTGAAGCCTCCTGGTGCAGCAATCATTACAAGACAAAAATCACCAAAGGTTTCTATGCATTTTACCATCTCTGCTGTATGACCATCCACCTCATCATCACAAATGCTCTTCACCCAAAAATGCTCTGGTGAGCTGATAGCACCTTGCGCTCAGGGGAGCTGAAAACAAACGATAAAGGTAAAGGCGACCAAGGTGAGAGATGCCAACATAGGAAGGTTTG
Organism: Calonectris borealis; assembly: GCF_964195595.1. Classification (NCBI taxonomy): domain Eukaryota; kingdom Metazoa; phylum Chordata; class Aves; order Procellariiformes; family Procellariidae; genus Calonectris; species Calonectris borealis. The sequence goes on along the minus strand of NC_134313.1, from coordinate 68,066,503 downwards.
CATATCCTGATTTATGCTGTATACTTATGATTAGGTTTGGTAGGCAATGCACAGACAGACCCTATGCATAGGTCAAGAGGGGTGAAAATTTGAGCTGTCTGAGTTTGTCTGGCCCAAGGCTCTGCACAGATCTTGACCAGCAAAACTGATACTGCTTCCCTGCTGTGCTAGTAACTACATGTTGCCAACTCCCTCATTCACCTTCCCTGCTGTCCAGTGGTTTTCCTTCTTCCCAGATACCACTCTTCTTCCAGGCTTTGCAGGCCTTCCTTTTTCCTTACACCACTTTTCCTTCTTATGTGTGTGCCTCTTGTCTCCCCCGTCCTACCTGACATAGGAAATTTATGGTGGAAGACTGAAGGAGGAGAAAATAATTCTCAGGAATCAAGTGGAGAACGTGGAGAATGAGGAAAGGGGCTAAGAAGATGGCCGTCTTGGGAAGGACAGGTCGAAAGGAAGAATTTCTCTAGTGATTCCTGAAGATTGTTTCCTTCAAGCTGTCCCATGTCATAGAAGCCACAGAATGAGCAATCCAGCTCATGTAAGTCCTTTTTCTGGGCAAAATGTTATGTACTTGGTTAACAGCCCATAAAGTAAACATAAATCCCTAAGCCCAAGAATGTCATTTCAGCTAGGAGCATCTGTATCAACATCACGGTGACTTTGCTTGGCTCCTGTTGCTGTGGCCTTGAGGTAAATACATACATTATTTTTTATTCATCTCATGAGTTTGGACAAGCTTTGTATCCAACCCTCAAAAGTCACTGTAGTTCCAACTTTACAGCAGGGAGGGTATGGGAGATGAAACAAGGTAAGCTCTGAGCTTGCAACAATTAATTTTTTAGCTTTATTCAAGAGTAGAATAAGCAACATTAATCCAGTAAAGCTAGTTATCATGCAATAATACCTACAGGGTCCACAACTGTTGAATAATTTAGAGTAAACTTTGCACTGAATGCCATGAATTATACTCTAAAATAAAGAGTACACAGTCAAATCAGTTAGTTCAGCTTGAAATATCTGGGTCCTGATCCAGGATTTATGCCTGTATTTAAATCATATTACCCTCAGTCTACATTTCCTTCTCCAGCGAGAAGTGCCCATCTGCCTCAGTCCACGCAGAGCAAAGTCCAATACAGCCTTAGCTGGGCATTCCAGTGCGGGACTCGGGTTTCCTCTCCGATGTGCATGGGTCTCCTCCACACACACCAGTCCTGTCCAAATAATACTGGAACCCCGACTGACCTTTCAATATTAATGACACCATGCTCTAGAAAGCAGTAGGAGAGAGGTTTTCAAAGCTGCTGAAAGACATAGATAGGTATCCCGTGGGATTTTCGAATGTGACTAAATAGGCCAATTGGCTGACTCCCACTGCTTTCATGAAATCAGTAAGAGTTGGGTACCTAACTTCTTCAGTCATGTTTGGAAACCTTGCTGCAAGCACCTTTGAATAACTACGAATTTTGGGACATTTGGCCTCAGTTACAGACGAGGTCTGCCCAGGCACACAGTAAAACCAAAAAAAATCCTCCCAAAAGCTGGTTAGAGCCTAGTACCTAGTACATGAGAGTGCTCAGAATAGCTGGGTTACTCCAGACAAGACATACTGACTCAGCTTTAGCTTTGGTTTCATGTGCTTTGTATCTCAGAATCAGACCCAGCAGAAACCGGGCTAGTGCTATTTTACTGAAGCCTGAGGCCTGGAGAGCACCTGCAATTGGAACAGCTGCTCCATGTACTTGGTTTCTGAAAGAAAAAGGAAAAAAGAAAGGCCCTGCATCTCCACAACTTCTTCCCTCCTCCCCCCCTGTTAACCTGGAGCATTTCTGGCAAGGACTGCCTGCAACCTGAAGCTACGCTCCAGAAGCCTCTCACCTGGGAGTGCTAACCAAACTGTGGGCTGTGACCTGCTCACCACCATTTTGCCTGTCACTCCACATGCAATGCAGGAGACTATGCTACGTCGACAACATCTTGTCGATGCAAAGATTTTTACCTCTACCACAGCAGATAAACAAAGACTTGCAAGAAGTGCAACTTTCAATAAAGTCAGTTCTGGTTCGAGAAGTAATTGTTCATGTAACTGTTCATACCAGATGCATGGTACGGCTGTCTTCATCGGGAAACTTTCATTTACTTTAATTGTTATATGAAAATAAACAAAAGCCTTTTTGTGTTTCTGAATTTCAGTCTGCTGTAGAAATCACAGTTCACCACTGAACTCATCACTAGCATGTGAAAAATATTTTGGGAAGTCACATCACACAGGTCTTCCCCAGAAGTCAACACACTGAAAAAAATGTACGTCACGTATATTGCTCATCGCTTCTGCACAGATCTGGGTTCATCAAGTTTGAGCTTTGATTCATTTTAGCCACACGGCCAAAATGATCCGTATGAATCTGTCCAAAATTGTCTGCCTTTCTGTTTCAAGCTCATGCTTGCATTCAGAACCAGACACAAACATGCACCAGCACTGATATTCATCTTCTGGTTACTCAGAACCAAGCCCCCACCTCCAGCAGTATTTGCATTCAGGCTGGAATAGGAGGCACCACCCCGGCAGGGAGCTTAATGTGAAGCTCCACATTTACAACCCTGCCACCAGACTAAATCAAATGGTACGTGGTCCATAACACTGTCACGAAGGTAGGGTATGCCGTTCTGCATCTGATTAAGAGTGATATATTCAGTCAACCCACATAATAATGTTGTTTTAGGACTAAAATGAGAAACTATTAGCAAATGCAATAATCTTCTTTTTCAAATGATGAAGACGATGTGCAAATACACCCAGAGTATAAAAACCTAGCCATCCTAACGATACAGGGATACCGGGGTCAGGACTGGGATGCTTTATAGCCTGCGTGCCCTGCCTTTTGCCTCCTATTCGTTGTTTACGCTTAGGAATAGAGCTGTGGGGGACGGGATAGTTAGGAACTGTCACCGCACGAATGACATATGGGTGCTGCCTGGCTCATGGCATCTTCATGATGGTGTGACTTCTAATCCAGACATATGCAGATTAGCAGCGGGTTCAGTCACGCTGAAAGCATTCAGGGCTTCCTTTTAAGCACCGATCCCTTTCTGACTGGCAGTGATGTGAGTGTCAGCTACTGTTTCCTGATGTCTCTCTCACATGACTCCCGAGTGCCGTGATACACCGCGCTCGGACGGCTATCCGATTTCTAATCAGCGTACTGCGGCAGCAGACAGTAACGGGGGTTTCTGTTCCTGGCCGGGCGCCACAGTGTACTTGGAGACATTTGCTGCTTGCATGTGAGTTTTGGAATCCCCTTTTACAATCAGGAGGTCTGTGGAAAAAGAAATCCCTACCACAGCACGAACATAATACTGGCTCGGTGTGAGGCCAAAAGCATTAATCTCCTCCAGCCTTAAGGCCGTGTGCCTACGGACTCCAAATGTCCTGGTTCACTCAGCACATTTCTCTCGACCTTATGCATGATTTTTTTGATAATTATAACGTCACATGATAGCACACTGCACTGTCTTTGAGTTATGAAACTGGGGCTTCACATCGGTAGAAAAATCCAGGTGCTTTTTTTTAAATCACTCATAGGAGAACGGAGAAGCCGTTATTGCGAACTGCAAACCTGATGGTACAGCAGCTTCCAAACTTGGGGATGAGTTGCCTTTATCTTGGTTAAATGATGCTCCAGTTTAAATAAAAATCTCTCAATTTGATTTTCATTGAAAAAACATGGACTTCTGTCTGTAACTGTCACTGGCAACAGAGCCCGCAGCCCCACTTAATTCAAGCCAGGACTCCACTTAAAATGTTTATAAAGGAGCAACAGGTGACTAAACGCTATGCTGAGAGGCACATCAGAAATGCTTTTGACAGACAAGAAATTTGGCTTTGTCTTTTGTACCAAGTGCTGAATAGGTTTTGAATTTAAAGAGGTGTTCATAAAAATGAAGATAAAGAAGCCGTTGTGCTGTGAGCCCTCCTCCGCTGTTACTGTCCCTCACAACTGCTCCTTTTTCAGTTTTGGACTCCCTGTCCTTCCTTCCCCGGGGAGAGGACAGCCCTCCCACGGCGGGGGGCTTTAGAGCTCCTGCAAAGGCATCTCATGGCCCCGCTCGTAAACTGCTGCTGGAAATTTTCCTTTCTTTGGCATTACAAGGTAAGTGATGCACTTTTGGGGCTTCTGGCTTGTCACTTCTCTGCCTTTGTCAAGGTAGGGAGTGCGTTCCTACACTTGTCAAGGTAGGAGGTTCGTTCAGTCCTGCTGCTGTCACCGCCCCCTCTCTCAAAAGCTGCTCGGGCTGCTGTAAGAGATGCTACAGCACAAGGAGGCAGTAAGGAACGGGCAGCACGCAGCTAGCGGGGATGACCAGTTAGCCCACCAGAAGGCATGACCGGCGGTGAAGAAGGCTGCTGTTGCTGTTAATGGGAATGAAGCGCTGCTCATGGTGAAGGTGAGGTTCCAGTTCCAGTGCAGAGCGCATGCTCCAGGCGTTCCCGACATTAAGACACTCCTTTGCAATGGACAACGCATCAGCCTGTCCACCAGACAGTCCTGTGGCCAGCACAACTTCCCTACCTGTAAGAGGACAGGACTATTGCCAAGGCTCCTTGGACGAGAGGAAGGAAGGAGGAAAATAGAGATGGTTCCAAACCGCTGATACAGTTTTCTTCCCTTTACCATCTCCTACTGAATTTTTTTTGTTTAACTCTTTTTTATATCATTCACAGCATGTGAATAGGTCAGTGTCACTGACCCCTGGTTATCCATCAAGCGTAATTTAGACACTCAGATTGCTGCAGAGAAGGGAATTTGAGCTGATGCCATGCAAGTATGTTAAAAAGGACCACTAGAAACTGAAACTATGTTTTGTTGCCTTCAATTTGGGTATGGCAGAATGGCTGCAGTTGTTTGGCAGGTCATGAAGGCCCAGCAAATTTACTTTTACAAGACTTAAGGAATGTAGTAGGGATCAGATCAATGTGATCATACAGAGACTTGTGAAAAGTCAGTAGAATTTTTTTATTGATACAGAAAGATCTCCTTGCTGTTGAACATCCCAGATAACTGGTCTATAAAACATGTAAATTCAATCACATGGTTTATAAACGCTGCAGGAAAATTACCGTTTTCTGCACGTTTCTATAAATGCAGTTCCTGTAGGTCTGACGGAGAGGAAGCTTCAGGTTTCTCACTTTCCTTCCTATTACTGAGTGGGGACCACGCGCCCGGATCAGCTGAGCATGGGTCAGAAGAGCAGCAACAGTGAGGTTCACCACAGATCCTCCTGCCTGCTGTTCTGGTCTGCCAGCCGTCGTCAGTGCAGGCACAGGACCACAGAGCCACTTCAGCTGGAAGGGACCTCCGGGGGTCACCTGCTCAAGCAGGGCAACTTCAAAGTGAGATCATTGCTTATTAACAACACAATGAAACACAACAGAAACACCGGGGATGCACATCTACGTTGGATGCGCAGCACCAAACAGAGAATTCAGAAGAATTTCATAAGTACATTCACAGTTAACCACTACCTTAACTTTAAAGGCATATTTTAATGTGACACTGATTCATGATCAGCTTTCTCCGATAAATACAGCATGCCCAGAATCCAGCAACTGTAAGCTGCTCAAACTTAGTAACAAATTGACCGAAGGAAACACAATGCTTTAATCCAAACACAAGCAGCAGACAAAAATCGCAATACGGTTGTCAAACAAAGCATAATCTTGGCTTTTACTTTATTTCAGGTTTGGGTTTTTTTTTAAGGAACTGTAATTTAACCTTGTCAAGTAGGAGTTTCTGGGTTTTTTGGGGGGTGCGGGCTCTCTCCAGATCAAAGCAGAGGCATATGAGGAGAGAACTGAGAGCAAGCATGTGCTCTCACAGTCGGTGTCGGGCAGCTGAGGGTGACCGAATCTGCTCCTCATTTACTTCTGTACAGCTGGGGACCTCTAACAGTACTCTGCTTGCTCCGCTCATATTTCCTTTTTACAGGGGAGAGCCTTTCATCAGAAAGCTGGAACAAATTGCACCTTTGGTTAAACCATCATGCATGCTAACCGTTGCTTCCTCTTTCCCGGTATCTGACATCAGAGCCATGCTGTTTGAGGAAGTCACAGTTACAGCGATTGTTTCTAACCGCTGCTCCCTTCTATTTTAGTCTGGCTGAGAACGATCCCATCCCTTTATACTCTGCTTCTGGCTAAATACACTTATATCTGTAACCTGTACATCCAGAAACATTGTTTGAGAAGACCAGAGGACAAGAAGACATTTTTGCGCAGAACAAAGGAGCAGAAAAGGAAAAGTGTGGCTCTTTTTTTTTTTTTTTTTTTTTTATTTATTTTGTATCGATTTTAAATTCTTTAACAACAACAGCACTTTGATTGATGCGAAGTCACAATGAACTCACAGTAGACTTGGCGGTGTGATGAATGCTCCTTTGACCTTTAGAGATGGTTGGCCTCATTCCCCCACTGCTGTGCACCTCGGGTTGTAATTTATACCTGTGGCAAAGTGGTTACCAAATCAGCATGGTAGCAGTTTATAGCGACTCGCGCGAATCACAACACAAGGAACAAGGCAGGGGGAAATCAGGACCAGTGCCTTCTCCCACAAGGCATCAAAGAGAGGATCTTTTATAATTTACTACAATACCGCCTAAGTACCAACCTAAAGCGAGGCCCTGCCAGGCACCCTACAAACACAGAATAGCGGATGGCTGCTTGCCGCAGCCCGAGGGCTTGTCTACGGGGGGAAGTTACTGCTCATTAAATGAAGGTGTGTGCAGGGAAAGTGGCTCTTTGTGCTCCGGGAGGAGACGGTGCAGTTTGCGAGCTCCCGGCTTATTCCGGCGCACAGTGACCGCAGGCGCTGTGTAAACCTGCGGGGCTGCACAGCAGCTAGGCAGAAGGGCTGGAGCCCCATTAGTACCCCTCCTAAATCTACCCTGCCTCCCAAGCAGATTGGCCCTGTGCAGAGAAACCTCTTTAACCCTTTGCAAGTTGCAAAAGCCTGGGAAACAGGCAGAAAAATTACGTGGGGAAAGAGGTTTCCAGAGCTATGCACATAACCCTGAAAGGACGTAAGAAGGACATGGACCTGTTGGAGCGAGTCCAGAGGAGGGCCATGAAGATGATCGGAGGGCTGGAGCACCTCTCCTATGAAGACAGGCTGAGAGAGTTGGGGTTGTTCAGCCTGGAGAAGAGAAGGCTCTGGGAAGACCTTATAGCAGCCCTCCAGTACCTGAAGGGAGCCTACAAGAAAGCTGGAGAGGGACTTTTTACAAGGACCTGTAGTGATAGGACAAGGGGTAATGGCTTTAAACTGAAAGAGGGTAGATTTAGATATAAGGAAGAAATTCTTCACTATGAGGGTAGTGAGGCACTGGAACAGGTTGCCCAGAGAAGTTGTGGATGCCCCATCCCTGGAAGTGCTCAAGGCCAGGTTGGATGGGGCTTTGAGCAATCTGGTCTAGTGGAAGATGTCCCTGCCCGTGGCAGGGGCGTTGGAACTAGATGATTTTTAAGGTCCCTTCCAACCCAAACCATTCTATGGTTCTATGATTCTATGACGGTGTTGGCCACATCTACAGGGCCCTGCTAGATCACTCCTAAGACTGTCTGACTCATGGTGCCCCAAAGTGGAGGAACCTACCTGTGTCCACACTGAAGGCCTTCAGACATCCCAAATCTCTCCTGAGGCGGAGACCAGCTCTGTGCTCTCTGGAATGAAGTCAATCTCCAAAGCCCACCAGGAGGGAAGGGGTCCATCATCGAGACCCTTTAGTCATCATATCCTCAAGGCAAATGCACAATGGTCACCCTATAACCTCACCATGAAGCCCTGGGGTGAGGGGTCCTGCCTTCCTGAGCGCTATCTAAGATCACCCAAAAGCAGATCTAGCTGATCACATGCAGGCGTGCTGGGGCTGGAGCAAGGGGAAGTCAATCCATCACCTCTTTGCCAATGACTGAGGGCCAAAATGCCCCTTTTCTGAAAAGAGCATGCAGGCTTGAACAGAAATAAGAGAGGTCTTATACAGCAGGTGTTTTGAACACATAAGCTCCTGGGCCCTCACAGGGAGATGGCTTTTCAGATGGTTCAAGGAAGGTTTGCAAAGGTGTCTCATGAAATGTGCCTCCTCTAAATATAGTGATCACCCAGTCCCAAGGCCTAGGAACAAAACCAGTTTCTGGCAGAAGAAACACAATCCCTCAACTTCTTCCAGAGGTCCAGGGCATCTCCCAGGACTATCTTATTCCCTTTACTTTAGAGGCATGTGTTTGGAGTCAGTGATACACAGCAGTTTCTGACTCCAAGAGAGCAGCCCAAGCGAGTGTCCTAGGACAGGGCAATTTGGGCTGGGAGTCACAGCCTGTGACCACAGGAGATGACTTATCTTTGTGAGGTAAGTAGAGAAAGCCAGGAGAGCAAGGTCTGACCAGGGCCTACGAAATGAAAACACAACTGTGCAGTGCCTTTTCTGTCTTTTTGAAGTCCTGCAATTCCGCCATGTATACCTAACAAACTCATTTTGAAAGTGCCCAAGAGGAACTGGGATTTAGCTTATTTGCAGTGTTGTGACAGGCAAGTTTGTAGAAAACCAGTGCATAGTATCTCCCCAGACACCAGCGGCTCCAGGACTAGGCAGGCTGCGTGTGAGTCCAGGAGTGCCTGCACTTCACGCATTCCCTTGCAAAAGGCAGGGTATGTTAAAATGGCCAGTGCACCATCATTTTGCACATACACACCCACAGCAGCACAGAAAATACAGCAGACAGTGGATACGCTGGGGGAACCAGCATCAAAAGTTCACTCAGCTCTGATGTGTGACAAAATGGTCTTCACAGAGTAGACAAAACGCCATTCTCTCTCTAAGACTGTGTCTAATGCCACCCCACTCCACTCCTCAGTCCTGCCAGGATTAACTCCACCAACAATTTCACAGAGCTCCCCAAGACACACATCCACAACTACATCTCTGTCCCTCAAGTCTTGCCTCCTTTGTGGCCAACGAAACCTCCCCTGGGTCCCAGTGACTCCCCACACTTCAGTTCCTGGCTGAAGGCAGGACTTGGTAAGGAAATGGAGAGGACAGCTAACCTCTGCTTCCGCAGGCTCTCCCTACATCTGAGATGCCTTCTTGCTTTTACAAGCACCAAGGGACAAGTGCTGTTTATTTAGCAAAAACTCTGGAATTCGTCAACTTAAATCAAATAGCGTTTTGAGCCTGTTATTTGTTCACAGCCCCTATTCAATAACCAGATATGATGAAGCCTATGAGGTGTCTCGAGCATAACTCAGTGCACAGTTTGTCCTGTGTGGTCCTTACAAGTGATGGCACATGAGTCAGCTGGCTCACCACTAGAAAGCAAAACCATACTCCTCATAAGCTTTCAATTAGAAACAGTAAATTAACAAAGCCACAATCACTTCTTAAAAGCTTCTTTTTTCAAAGCAAGCTTTTTCTGCTGTCCCTTCTGATTTCTTTTGGGATCCTGAGATAAGGACGAGCTCCATCTCCTTCTGAAAGAGGAAGGGAGAGCAGGGCAGGCAGCCAGGTGCAACCTAGAACAGCAATGCACAACATTCAGGAAGATTTCAGCTGGAAGGGGTCTCTGGAGGTCTCCACTTCCACCATCTACTCCAGGCAGGTTTAGCTTCAAGGCAGACCAAGTTGCCTTGCAAGTTTTCAATGTCTCCATGGACGTGCAATGTTTCAGAGAGATCTGTTCCAGCATTTGACTAAGTCTCCCGGTAAAGAATTTCCTTTCTACAGTCAGAACTTCCCTTGCTGCATCTTGTGACCGTTGCCTCTTGTCCTTTCGCTGAGCAACACTCAGAGGAGTCTGGCTCTGTCTTCTCTGTAACCCCTCTTTAGACGATTGAGGACAGCCATTATCCCTTCCTTCGTTGGGCCAAATACCCCCAGTTCCCTCAGCCCACCCCCCTATGTTACACACTCCAGCCCACAGCACAGGAGCATTTTACTCAAAATTAATGACATTATTCCATTACTGCAGAGGTCAAAACCAATGACCTCAGGATGTCACCCCGTGTATTTTAATGATAAAATGCTGACATTTTAAAATCATTTGAGGATTTTTTCCTCATTCTGTATAGGTTAAATGCTCCTATAAAACCACAATAAATTAAAAATTATATGGAGTTAAATTTTATTACAAGTTGCATGAAGTACAGCAAGAAATCACATCCTAGCAGGTGCCCATCCCTCTCTGCTAGGTATTAAGCCTGTCGCTTGTCCAGCTGAGCTACACTAAGCATCAGATAAAACCTCCAGATTGATTAGACCCAACTGGCACCTGCAGAATTAACACCTGCAATTTTGGTCAGCTAGCTAAACTAATTGAACTGAGCAGCACAAAGCTATCAGATTTCACTCCTTCCCTTTTCACACATAACTCTTGACGTCCTTTGCAAGCGGTTGTGAGAAACTGCATATTTGATTTAGTTTGAAATTTGATCATTTTCGCAGGTGACCACAGCTTTGTAATGCAAACATGGAGATACCTCTTTATTATCGCTGAAGAACAGAGGGGGTTTGGGTTTTTGTTCTGCTTTAGGGAACTGCCATTGGATATTCAGTGACAAGCAGTTTGAATAGATAGATTTAATTTTTGCTACAGCCCCAGTTACAATAACAATCCTTACATCTCTTGTAATTACCACCCAGCATTTCACTCACAACTACATAACAGCCTCTCTTTCTGTATATTTAATCACCCTCTCCTAACCTCCAACTCAACTAACGGAGCTGCTGGTTGATCAGCAAACAAATAATCACCTGAGTGCCAGACACAGACAGCTGCACCGTGTGTGTGTCACTCACGACCCGCCTGCAGAACGCAGCAAACGCCAGATGCTTGTCTTGGAGCAAGCGTGGCAGCAGACCACCGGACACAGAGAGTGGTGCATACATGCATGCGTGTGCCTGTATGTATGCAGGGAAATAAGAGCAAGAAAAGCTCGGAAAATGTTGCGGGAAGGAAATATTTTTATCTGCTCTTCTCTCATGGCTAATTTGCGTCTTGGTGTTTCCTCAGTGTCATGACTACCATACCATCTGCTAAAGAGAAAAGTTTGGTGCAATCCCAGGTAGTCAAAAAATGAGCTGGTTGCTCAGACTGTGCAGAGAGAGCAGATTTTGTAAGTGGTCCTGACTAATGTGGTGTGTGTCTTTCGTGAGTTTTATGATTTCTAAACATTACAAAATGGCAAGCAGTTACTACTAATACAATGTTTGGCAAAATCTCCTGACAAAACCCAAATTTTACATTTGATTCACAAAGTGACAGCGCAGTTCAACAAAAGGTGGACTTGTAACAACTGTCGGTATTATTCACACAAATATATTAATATTTTGATTTTACACACACCACCTTGAAAAGAAGTTAAGAGATTCAATACCAGCTTCAGTGTATATACACCAGAATGCTTCTGAAGTACATCCGAGAATTCTCATTTAATGATGTGATATTTTATTTTAAAATATACATTCAGGTATGTGGTGATTATTCAAGAAAGATATAAAGCTCACTCAAATCCATTGGCTTCTCTAAGGCTGGATCTCGCTTTATTGTTTGATTTTCTTGACAAAAATGGCATTAATACTTTAGTGGAACCTGGGATTATATCAGAGCCTTATTAGACTGAGCAGTGCAAAAATAAAACGTAACAGAGACAGAACTTTAAAAAGTAAAGATTTGTTGGGCAGCCTTCCACTTGGAAAGAGATGGTCATTAGGTTAGAGGTAAGCCATCTTTTTTAACTAACCTTGAGCAAAACTCAAATTTGTGCCCAGTGTAGGTGCACACTAACACCTTATTAACATATTTACTTCTTTTTAGCAATAAAAGCAGACATTAGCAAAGACACAGTCAAACTGAGGTAAAGAGGCATTAAACTTTTCCCTTTTATGAGTATAACTCCGAATGTCAGATTGGACGTTACAAGCAGGCAAATGGATGGGAGTAGCCATACAAGAGCAGAAATGTTTTCCCCATCTTATTAGGGAATGTCTGCCTGATTACAATAAGGGGAAGGAGAAGGGGGAAAAGGGGAAGGGAAGGGAAGGGAAGGGAAGGGAAGGGAAGGGAAGGGAAGGGAAGGGAAGGGAAGGGAAGGGAAGGGAAGGGAAGGGAAGGGAAGGGAAGGGAAGGGAAGGGAAGGGAAGGGAAGGGAAGGGGCCCTCTGCCATCTTTACACTTATCTCTTCTGCCCTCAAAAGGCTTTAAATTCCCATCCATTTGTTTAGATTGTACTCTGCCTTCAGAGAAACACATTCTTTTCTGTGTTTGCCAAAGAAGAGACAAACTCCCTTAATCTCCTTCTAGCTGAAATTACCCACCAAACTAGAGAACTCCCTAGGTGTAAGTATGTGAGGAAATGCAAGAATCCTATGCAGAGCTCACCCGAATATTTCCCTGGTAGGATAACACCACTGTGCCACTGGCAATCTCTGCTTGTGCAAACAAAACTTGACAGCAAACACAGGTGAACCTTCTGAAAGATCTACTCTTAGAAAATATAGTAAGCTGCTTGATCCACATGATAAATAAGTGCTTTGTGGGCTATACCTATACTGCTGGATCAAAACTTCCTTGCTGCTACATTTTTCCTTCCATATGTTGGCATTTAATACTAATTTACTTATGTGGAATCAGCCATAATCACATTTGCCATAGGTGAGCTGTTACCAGAACTGGAGGGTATTAATTACTAGGAAGAAACTGAACTAAAAACACACTCAGCTGTATGTGTTATGATATGTAAGGGAAAGAAGAAAGTGTGAACAGCATCCTGCTCTGCTGCGTACTGCTGCAGCACTGACTCAGTAAGAATGTGTGTGCGTGCATGCGCATTGATAAATCACACGCAATACTAACTTTCTCAAAGTAGGGAAGGGAGGGTCCACAACCCCACGTGTATTGGCTGCATATCGGTGCCCACTGGCACCTGTGGAGAGTGAACTTCTGTTACCTACAGTCTGTTAGATCTCACAAAATGAACCCAACCTTTTCCTTCATAAAATAGCACTGTATGGAAGTAGAGTAATCTCCAGGAGAACAGTATAGATGGAGGGGGAAATGCCAAACTGTGTATTTCATCATTTGCACTTAAGAAGGTGGTATGAGAAGTGGTTTGAACAACCCCCTTCTTCTGAGCAAAACAGACTGAACTCAGTGCCTGAAGGTCTTAAATGCTGGCATCCACCTACTGGCTCACAATTTATATCATCTGCATCTATGTGACAATTATACAGCTCCTTCCAAATTGTTGATAAAGGTATTGAGCAATGCTGAACCAAGAATAGCTCCTTATGCAATTTCATTTCAAAATTTACAGTACTCCTCTGCCAGCTCTTCTAAACAGAGATTTCCAATCTCTAGTGTGCAAAGCCCACTGACGGTCCGCATGCAACCTCACAGGAGCAGCCAAACAATTAAAACTCAGTCCTGCTGCTTTCTTCTGGAGGCAATGAGAGACTGCTTGAGTCGGTAAGAACTTACTGTCATACTTGGGCTCAGTCTCACACTGTGAAGGGAGCTACTCCCGTGTAGCTGCTGCTAACAGCCTCTTCTCCTTCCACCACTTCGACTGCTACAGGACATACATACAGAAACTAAGGGCCAGCTCTTTTTCCTCTGAATACACCACCACGGTTGCTTTCGGTTTCACTGGCAGCAGTATTTGTTCTGTAGCTGAATCACTTACAGGATCATACTGTTTAGGGGTAGTAATGGAAAGTGGAGTAGTAGTATCACAGTAAAACCAAAATGTGCAGCTGAAAAAGCTGAACGTGATAGTAAAATCTCAAATCATTAACAGAAACTAATTCATGAGAGCAATAATCCAGCTAATAGCCAATCAAAAGGAGGTGAAGTTGGAGAAATATGTAAAAATAAAAAGATCAGAGAGGAGAGAATCAGATGGCACCTGACAGAGGAACAGGCATTCAAATATGAAATAGCACATAACAAAAGAAAAAACAAGGAAAATAATGTAACAATAACACAAAGGAACGGAAACCACCAAATATAACAGAAAAATCTAAATAATATTAATAATCCCAGCAAAGGTCCAAGTCAGTCCCAGAAAACTGTATACAACTTTTGGAACCTGAATTCAAAGAATGAATGTTGCTTATTAACAAAGGCACCCTGAGGAAAGGGGGACAAGTGGAAAAACAGATGACAAGCAAAAAACAACTTTTCCAATCTTTTATGTTCATTTCACCATTGCATCAACACCTTTCCCCTCCCATGTGCACGCACACACACACTCTCCATTTCTTTCCTTGCTTCAGCCTATTGAATCCTGTCACTCATCAGCTGTCTGGGGTCTCCTATAGTCTTTGTTCCTTTTGTGTACAAATAACCAGCCCAATGAAGCTGCTAGGATTCCTAGTTCCTAGTGTGGCTACAGAAAAGACCTAGTTAAAGGTAAAAAGTCCAGCAAACTCTAAAAGATGTTTGAGAAGTCAGTGTACCTCAAGAAGTTACTGTGAAATTAAGAGCTGAAATGCACAAATCTTTGGATCTGTTGAAGGGGATGCCTTACATTGCAGTTTCTTTGTTGTCTTCAGAGGTTGATGGGCAATTATCTGCTGAATATTTTGGTTATTGTTAGAAAATGCTAATTAGTCAAATACAAACTTTTGGGGAAAATAAGGCAGTATCAACAAGAAGAGCCACAAATTTTGGTCAAAACTACGAAGAAAGGAATGCCAGGATAGCTAGTAATTTGCTTGTGAGGGAAATTCATGTGGCATGTGAGAGAATCAGACACAAGTCCCAGCTCTGCCTGATTCACAACGAGAATATGAAGGAAGCCAAGTCAGTCTTTCTGTGGTTCAGTGACTATTAATAGAAGACAGAACAGACGCAACTGGAAAGCCTGAGAAAGTCCCACACACTCTCCTTTGCAAAAAGAGCTGTCTGGAGACTAGGGAGGCCACAGCCTAGTTTCAGCAGAGCAGGCACTTGAATCTACATTGAACTGTCTCAGGTTTATGTTGAAATGTGGAGGGAATATTTATAAAATCTCAGTGAGTTTGATGGGCTATTCTGCACCTACCTCTGTGCTCCTTCACAGCCCTCAAAAACGTACGATCCTGGTGTCTCCACTACACCCTGCTCTCCTCTGAGAGCTCAGAGGAGCAACAAGGTGGCTGAAGCAAGTTCTTTTTGCTTAAAAATCCAGGGACTCTCAAGGAAGACCACCACTTCCACAAGTTACTCTTCAACCTCTGTCACCTCCCCTGAGCCTCTGCAGGTGTTCTGTGCATCAAGTGCTTTTTTTGTGCTGCAGGGAGACAATTGTACTACAGAGTCACTACTGGCTTCTTTCATTGTTTTAGCCTGCATCTGACTTGGCTTTCTTTTCTTTTGTTTTTGTGGAAGGATAAGAACTGTGTACTCCCTAATATGGAGGAAACTAAAGCACAGTAAATGAGAAGACCACAAATTAAACCTTTATAAAAGTTATGTATAAAGGTTGTTAAAACCAGTAACAGCAACAAACCCCAACCAACCTGACAAAGACACCCAAGAACAAAAATCAAGAGAAAGTTTCAGGAGTCATGACTCGGGTACCAAGTGATTTTACAAGTGCACAACAAAGAAAAGTTCAGCAGAAGTGACTTCAAACTCTGTGAAGAAGTATGAGAGGAACCTGTAGACAGATGGGATACATAGACTAATACTGGGAAATAGAATTAACTCTTTGCTCAGTGGCTACCAGGAACAGGAAAAGCAGCGATTCAGGAAACATTTCCTGGAGGCAGAAAAACATGACCATTCCTTTGTCAGGACACATGTAAAAGGAAAATACAACATCATTAAAAAAATTGCTAGAGATTTTTGTTCTTGCCCTGACCCAGAAGGCCATCTCCTCTTGATAATACTTGGGTTTGCATCTGTGCAATCACACAGGTATCTCCTATTACTTACAGATGATGTTTATCATAGAATCACAGAAAAGTTGCTTGAAAGGGACCTGTGGAGATCATTTAGTCCATCCTCCTGCTTCATACCGTGGGTATCACCCACACTAGCTCCCATCAGCTGTCGTTTGTCTGGCCAACTCTTGAAAATTTCCCAGGGTGGAGATTGCACTGTCTCTCTCAGTAACATGTTCCAGGGCTACACTACCCCTCTCATGGGTTTTCCCAACCATTCAACCCGAACCTCCCAACTGCAATTCTTGGCTGTTGTTCCTTGTCATATTGTCTGCTGCTAAACAGTAGAGTTTGGCTCCGTTGTCTTTGTTATTCCCCCTCCAGTTGCTGTAGGCTGTTGCTGCGATCACCCTATAGCCTCCTCTTCACCAGACTAAGACTCAACCATATGTGGTTCAAACAGTCCACCATAACCAGCCAGGCTGCTGCTTAGCCAGTTACCACTTTGTACCAATGCTGGAGTTATTCCGCCCTCAATGCAGAACCTTGCATTTCTTCTTGCTTAATCTCATGAAATTTCTGTTGTCCCAGTCTTCAACTTTCGGAAGATTCCTCTGGACTAAAGCTCTGCCATTCTGTGTGTCAATCACTCCCCCCCACTTAACACAGTCTGCAAATTTGCTAACGGTGCCATCTGCCTCCTCATACAGGCCACTGCCTTCTTGTCTTTGCTATGTTTGAAAATGAATTTCAAGAAGATGTTCTTTTTCAGTGACTGAGGTGACAATAACTGGCATATTGTTCCCTGGATCCTCCTTTTTGCCTTTATGAAAGACAGGCCTTTTAGCCTTTAGCCTTTTTCCAGTCTTTATGGACCTCCGCAGATCACCCTGATTTTTCACAGATGATAGACAGCAAGCACCTCTTTCAGTACCATCAGATGAATCTCATCAAACCCTATGGATCTGAATGCATCCAGTTGTACTTGTCTCTAACTCACTGCTCCTTCCCTGTAGGCTATCCTCCATAACAAATAGTGCTGGTATATATAAAGCTGGGAGAAGGCTTTGTCTGTAAAAACTGACACAAAAAAGACATTGGGGACCCTGTTTTTTAATGTTTGCCACTACGTTGTTCTCCCCCATTCA
Source organism: Calonectris borealis (assembly GCF_964195595.1). Lineage (NCBI taxonomy): Eukaryota > Metazoa > Chordata > Aves > Procellariiformes > Procellariidae > Calonectris > Calonectris borealis. The sequence continues at coordinate 68,049,440 of NC_134313.1, read as the reverse complement.
TCGGTGGGTCTACATGCTCTTTGAACTTTTTTTGTAATTAGTGTTCCTGTAGAATCCCTTCTTGTTACCCTTAATGCCCTCTCCTCATCTTAGCTCCAGCTGGGCCTTGACCTTACTCTTTTTTTTAAAAAAAAGCTCCAACAATATCTTTATACTTTTCCTTCGTTGTACATTCATCTTTTCAATTCTTGCATGCTATTTGGTTGCATTACTGGATCACCTGCTTAGTCAGGAGAGCTCCCGGCTCCCTGCAGCTCCCTGCTTGGTCAAGAGAGCCTTCTGCTGAAAGCCCATCCTGCACAACGAGGCAGTTTGTTCCTAATTTCCCAATAAGGTTTTTTTTTTGCTTGTTTTTGCCTGTTTGTTTTTTGTTTTTTTTTTTTTTTTTTAAATCAGGCAGCCCTCCTGTGCCCCTTTCTCCTTGGCAGCTTCCCTAGGAATTTTGTGTACAAATTCCCCAACTAAGCCAAATTCTGCTCTATAGAAGTCCAGGGTCCTAATTCTGCTGCTTCTCTTCCCAGCCTTCCTCTGTACCTTGAACTCAATCATCTGATGGTCAGTGCAGCCCACGTTGCCATTTCTGCCATACTTTCTGCCAGTTCTTCCCACTTTGTGAGCAGCAGGTCAAGTACAGCCCCTGTACCATTTGAATTGTAAACTGTCAGCAACATAGTCTAGGGACTTCTTGGGTTGCTTACATGGTGCAAGCCTAGCAATACCTACCTGGATAGCTGAAATCTCCCATGAAGACAAAGGCTTGCAATCAGGAGACTTCTGTAATTGTCTGTAGAAAGCCTCACCCTCTACATCTTGTTCAGGGGGTCTTGGTCAGACCCCACCACAGCATCTTCAATGTCACTCAGCCCTTAGACCTTGACTCTTGACAGACACATCCTTGGATTTATACTTGAGCTCTGCAAAGTCAAGGAGCACCTTTATGGAGAGCACAGCCCCCCCGCTGATCTTCCCTAAACAGCCTGTACTCAGTCATGAAGGCACTCCAGTCAGGATCCAACACATAGTTTATATACGTTTCAGAAGACCTCCCACCAGAAGTCTTCATATCATGCATTTTGTGTAAGACAGTGTTACACAAAATATTACTGCTCTGTTTTCACTTTTTCCTCCATCTTTTGTACATCACCTCTTCCTGTCATCCTATTAACTAATATTTCAGCTCTTTAGGGCTAAGCTTTCCTTCTACATTTGTATTTCACACACTCGAGTGCCTACTCTCACTGGCACTAGTGTAACAATCATCTTTTTTATTAGTGTAACATAATATAACTGGGGTGAATGTTGGGGCTGGGGGGCAGGAAAAGAGGAGGAACAGGTTCCCAGTACTCATAATTTGCAATTCATCAAACTCAAAAAAGATGAACGCACCTTAAAACACTCAAAACAATTCAGCATCATTTACAAATGTAAGCAAAACTCTGTGATCTAGTTATGGTCATTTATCATTATTAGGAACAGGAAAAATAACAGTTAATTTTGAATCCATTCAAATGAATGGGAGATAGACCTGTAGGTGATCAAGAAGAGTGAATAGACTGTAATTATACTACTTTTACTCGAAAATTCATTGCAAAATTATGTGCAATAATTATGCCACTGTTGTACTGAAGCCAAAAATGAATTAAAAAATATCCTGTACTTACACTGATTACATTCTACAATCCTTTCTATGAGACCTAAGAGGACGAAAACGGATAAAGACACCGAAGTTTCTTAATCTTCCAACAGAATACCCCAGTAGTTATTGATGAATAGCAATTAATGCCCCCTAAAGAATATTCAAAGGAATTAACAACTCTGTGGTCTCCAGAAGGTGAAGGCAGATGCTGCATACTGACTTCTCCCTATCTTGTGCCACTTGTAAGGCATGCTTTTCAAGATTTAGGAGCCCATAGACCGTAAGCGTGCCCTCCAGAAGGTCTGCACGAAGTGACGGCTCTTCTTGAACCCATCCTCCCATGCTCACCTTCGCCTTCTACTCAAAGTCTTTCTCCCTGCCAATAGCATCCAAGTCAAGGACAGGAGAGGGCATTTGCCAGCTTCGGAGGTAGCTCTTATTAAGCCAGTAATGACCCACCATGCCCAGAAATAGCCTGTCACAACAAAGTGCCTGAATTACAGGACGGTGTATGCAACTCCTGACTGAACATGTGTTCTCCAGCTGCTCTACTCACATATACTGGTGCCTGCTTATGCCAGCAGCCACATCTACTTGTCCAGCTGGCTGCTGTGCTGGATTCAGGTGGTGAGGAAGAAATCATCCCCATCTAGCTGAAGCACCTCATCCTGGGTCATTATTTTTATGAAGGGCATTTCTCAGACCCAATAAGCAGTAAAACAATACTGAGATTTTAATACACTTTTTACAAGCTTCCACTGTAAATATGGCACAGTTCAGATTTCATGCCAAGTTGCAACTGGTATTCCCAATGTAAAATGTCTATTAAAACGCAGTTCTTCAAGGAGCAACATTAAAGCAAACCTGGTGATTGAATTCACTGTCACAGCCATGGTTGACTCTCATCTGTCTGTCTCTCAAGCTCTCTTCCCTCCCTATGTTGCCTAAAAGGAGCATCTTTTCACCTCAGTTTTCCTCCTTAGTCTTCATCGTGAGGAATAATAATCAAGGACACAATTCTGGTAGTAGGTGGCTTCTGTGTAGAGCTCTTCTTCTTTGCTCTTGCCAAGATGAACAGTGCTGTCCCACTCTTTCCTGCCCAGCATTTTACAGGTGGGGAACCAGAGGCCCCAAAAGGTGATTTATTGAACTGGCAAACGACAGAGCCAAATGCCATATAGATCCTGCTGTCACCATCCAGCACTCTAGCTAGAAGAAGGTTTGTTCTCTAGTCTAATCTCAATGATCACTACCATTGTGAGTCATGTTTCCCACGCTGTCACGGATTCCTCACCTGTGTGATGTTGCTAAACAGGGGTCTGAAAGGGGATTTTAGACACCAGCTCCTGCCCCAATTACTCACACAGAGTTGGCACCGTTATGCAGAGACAGATACAGTAATTAGACCTATGACACACCTCAGTGTTTAAATATTGCTCCAGCCTCCTTACATGCAGGATTTCATGAAATGACCTTGGATTTTCTGAAGGTGCAGCACAACCGCGGCACATTTTGGTTTGAAGCATTTTCAGCGCTTGAGAGCAATTTTTATTTATTTAGTTGGGTTTTTTAAGTCCTTAAGAGTAGAGCTTCTTTTTGGCAAGTACATGTAAAAGCAGGAAAGCAACAGACAGTGCCAGCCTGACTCTCAGAGAGAGACAAGATCTTTAAAATAGTATTTCCGCTCCTTTTGAGGCTACAGCCTGTGGTTTCATCTGAGGTACCTGTGTGGCAACCTATTCAAATGAGCCCACAGAGACTCTCATAGTTGAAAGAAGTATGAAGGAAAGAGGAATTTCCAGTGGAAAATGTGATTGAATGGAGAGATGTTCACTTGGACAATCTCTTACCAAAGCACAGAAACGACTAGAGGTATCTGCCAGTCTTTTTTTCCATGCCATGAGGCACTCTCTCTTTACTGCTTACATCAATTAGAACTCAATGTAATTATTGGGCACATCAAAGCATGATGCCTCCCTTCAGAAAGGCTCACAAGCCTGCCCACTCACATTGTGGTCTGCAACTATGAATCCCCCAGCACTTAGTGATGTGTTTCACACCTCAGCTCAGGGCTCTGAGCGATGTTTGTAGGCTCTTCTAGCCCTGACAATTACAGGCACCATTCCTCAGGAACCCTCAGACTTAGTCAAACATTCTCTTTTTTTCATATTTCATATTAATAAGAACTACTTTTAGAACATGATGCTCACAATTTCGTATATAGTTAAGAAAAGAACCCATCTATTACCTGAATATTTCAAAATTGTGGTAATAGTACAAGACAGTGTAAGTACATATGTGTTTACAGACTTTGAAGTCAATTGTTCTCAAAATTTGCATGTGGGGTTCTCAGTGTCTCAGGGAACTTGTACGTGCATGTGTATTTATCAGAATCACAAGGATTTTTGTATGCATCAAGCTCTTTTCCAGCTATAGGTACTAATTACACTGATCACTGAATTTGTCAACATGCCTGGGTGGTTTTTTTTGAAAATCGGAATGATCTCTAAAGCTGATGCTTAAGGGAAACATCAGGGGAGACAGGGTCAATTTGAAAAAGGCAAAAGGGAATGGAAATGTTATGGTTTGGGGTTTTGGTTTTTTTGTTTTTCAGACAAGTGTCATACCATTGCTCTTCATCACAAATAACCCTTTTTGTTTCAGTGACAGTAACTACAAATGCATTTGTTCTATGATGACAGCGGTCTGATTTGGAAGCAAGAAATTCTCTACCAGAAATAATCCACGTTGTACCCAAAACCTCCAAAGCAAAGCTAGGTCCAGACCCCAAAAAGAGCTGCCTGAACAGAAGTTAGTAAACCAAATACTCTTGCTGATCTGAGCCTCCTGTTCTGCAACATAGTCCCAGCTGGTCTCACCCCAGCTGCACATCCCAGTCTCCTCCCTAGCATGAGCTCTCACATTCCTCTGCTTCACTGGTGATCCAAAAAGATTCATTTCTGTTACGTGGTCAGTTTTCTGATCTGGTCAGTTTTCTGGCCACTGTCATAAGACATAAAAAATGTTTTTACAAAGATATTAACAACAAAAAGAGAGCCAAGGAGAATCTCCATCCTTTATTGGATGTGGGGGGAAACATTGCCATCGATGATGAGGAAAAGGCTGAGGTACTCAACGCCTTCTTTGCCTCAGTCTTTAATAGTCAGAGCGGTTATCCTCAGGGTATTCAGCCCGCTGAGCTGGAAGACAGGGACGGCGAGCAGGAAACCCCCCCCATAACTCAAGAGGAAGCAGTTAACGACCTGCTACGCCACCTGGATGCTCACAAGTCTATGGGGCCGGATGGGATCCACCCAAGGGTACTGAGGGAGCTGCTGAAGGAGCTTGCCAAGCCACTCTCCATCATTTACCAGCAGTCCTGGTTAACTGGGGAGTCCCGGACGACTGGAGGCTCGCCAATGTGATGCCCATCTACAAGAAGGGTCGGAAGGAGGATCCAGGGAACTACAGGCCGGTCAGCCTGACCTCGGTGCCGGGGAAGATCATGGAGCGGTTGGTTTTGAGGGCACTCACAAGCCATGTCCGGGACAACCAGGGGATCAGGCCCAGCCAGCACGGGTTCATGGAAGGCAGGTCCTGCTTGACCAACCTGATCTCCTTCTACGAGCAGGTGACCCGCCTCGTGGATGAGGGAAAGGCTGTGGATGTGGTCTGCCTGGACTTCAGTAAAGCCTTTGACACTGTCTCCCACAGCATTCTCCTAGAGAAGCTGGCGGCTCACGGCCTAGACAGGTGCACTCTTCGCTGGGTAAAAAACTGGCTGGACGGCCGAGCCAGGATGAGTTGTGGTGAAGGGAGTTAAATCCAGCTGGCGGCCGGTCACGAGCGGTGTTCCCCAGGGCTCAGTACTGGGGCCGGTCCTGTTCAATATCTTTATCAATGATCTGGACGAGGGGATCGAGTGCTCCCTCAGTAAGTTTGCAGACGACACCAAGCTGGGCGGGAGTGTTGATCTGCTGGAGGGTAGGAAGGCTCTGCAGAGGGACCTGGACAGGCTGGATCGATGGGCCGAGGCCAACAGTATGAGGTTCAACGAGGCCAAGTGCCGGGTCCTGCACTTGGGTCACAACAACCCCAGGCAACGCTACAGGCTTGGGGAAGAGTGGCTGGAAAGCTGCCCGGAGGAAAAGGACCTGGGGGTGCTGGTTGACAGCCGGCTGAACATGAGCCTGTATCAGAAATAGTGTGGCCAGCAGGAGCAGGGAGGTGATCGTGCCCCTGTACTCGGCACTGGTGAGGCCACACCTCGAATACTGTGTTCAGTTTTGGACCCCTCACTACAAGACGGACATTGAGGTGCTGGAGCGTGTCCAGAGAAGGACAACGAAGCTGGTGAAGGGTCTGGAGCACAAGTCTTATGAGGAGCAGCTGAGGGAACTGGGACTGTTTAGTCTGGAGAAGAGGAGGCTGAGGGGAGACCTTATTGCTCTCTAAAACTACCTGAAAGGAGGTTGCAGTGAGGTGGGTGTTGGTCTCTTCTGCCAAGTAACAAGTGATACGATGAGAGGAAATGGCCTCAAGTCGCGCCAGGGGAGGTTTAGAATGGACATTAGGAAAAATTTCTTTACTGAAAGAGTGGTCAGGCCTTGGAACAGGCTGCCCAGGGAAGTGGTGGAGTCACCATCCCTGGAAGTATTTAAAAGACGTGTAGATGTGGCGCTTAGCGACATGGTTTAGTGGGCATGGTGGTGTTGGGTTGACAGTTGGACTGGATGATCTTAGAGGTCTTTTCCAACCTTAGGATGATTCCATGATCTACTCACCGAGTAGGGGTGCCAGAGACACCACAAGAGAAGTGACAGGAATGTGTAGCTGGGGAAGGATATTCAGCAGTGGTCCCAACTTAAATGTTGTTTTCCTGCAGCCTGAGACTTTATAGCTTGCAAAATTATCCAGGAAAGTGCAGTGAAGGGACAGAAGTGAGACATCAGGGCTCAATGGCCTTCACATATCTTGTATTCGGGGACTGGGGCACCTCTGCCTGCTTGCCTTCCACCTTCATGCACAGGAGGGCCAATCCTAGGCACAGAGGATGCAGCTGCCTTGGGCAGCAGGTTGATAACAACCACAGCCCTGACGTCTGCTCTGAATACACTGGAGCTGCAGAGAGCCAGGTCAATACAGCTGCTGATACCAACGAGGGGATGGAGACAGAGGTTTCAACTGGGGTCTTCACTCACTCATCCCATTTAACAGCAGCAACAAGTTGCATTCCCCAGACTCTCTCCTCTCTCTCTGAGCTAGCTCCTTTCCCTCGCTTCTCCTCTCCCACAGTGTGGGTCCTACCCCAGCACCTCACTTTGGGCTTAGCAGCACTGAGTTTGGTTTACAGTGCTAAGAAGCCTAAGCAACCTTTGCCATATGGCTATGAGTAGCCCAACTGCACAGCTGTGATCACAACAGCTGCCGGCACTTGTGCTTCATACAACGCACAAATCTGCAAAGGGCAGGAGGTACAGGCATCCTTACCCTACCTTAAATGTTCAGCTAGTACAATCCGCAATTGCCTGAACGCCCTTGGAGATATAGTAGTCTTCAGCCCCTAGAACTACGGCTATCTATCTGCTGCGCACGGCCATGGACATATTGGTTATTGTGGCTCAGCAGCCACAAGATTATCACGGTTGGTCATCAACCCAAACAGGCAAAATGAGAATGTCAAAGAGCGATGAAGGACTATACTGGAATCCAGCCAAATGAACCTGAAGTAGTCTACACAACCCTGCCGTGACAAGCAAAGGAAACTGTCAGAAGGCCACCATCTTCTTTGGGATAGTTTCTGCAAAGCTCTAAGCAGCTGAACAGCTCCGGAGATCACCAGCACAACAATCTGTGCTGTTCTGGATCTCAGTAGTGGGACCACCACAAAAAGGTGCTTGTGGAGTTCATCACAATAGTGTAACAGGGGGGTTTTGGGGTCGGTTGTTTTTGTGGGTTTTTTTAAAGGGCAAAACAGCTGAAAACCACAAAAATGAATTTGTATCAAAATGAAGTTTTGCAAAAATGAAGGCAAATGCAGTCCTTTGCCCAGCCTAGTATATAACTGTAGTTTCCTCCCATGTCCTAGTACGGACACATCTGAACTGGAAACGGGTGATCTTAATAAATGGTGTTAAACTGCATATTTTTCATTGAACTGGAGGGGACGGAAGCAAGGAGCAGAAAGCTAAGACACCTGTTGCAAGCCACCTTCAAAAGAAACTATATAATACTAATTGTAGGCTGTTATAAAAAGCTTTATAATGCCTCAAAGGCATTGGGTCAATGTGTTAACAATTTGGTTCATATACTTAGTGGAAAATAAAGAGAAAAGAACTTCAAGCTATGCTTGCTCCCTGCAAACTAAAAACTTCAGCTGTATAGTTTGATGAGTGGCTTTATGTTGGAAATTCCTTTACAGTTATAGAAAGAGTAAAAAAACCAACAACATTGCAGACCTAATATTGAAATAGTAACAGTGAAGGAACAAAAGAAAGATTTGGAGAGGTTCCCCAGGGATGGAGGAAATATTGCTATGTAATCAAAGGACTATTTTTTCTTCCTTGCTTTCTCAAGACAAAACTTGGGTTCTAGTCTCTCTAAAAAGAAAATCTTCGGTTTTCAGGTGATGGCTGCTTCACTCACGGAGCAAAGAAGTGTGAGGAAAGACAGCGTCTGGGGAGGAATGAAGCCAAGAGCATTTATTGGAAGGTATTAACTATATCAGAAACAGTACTTCAGACTCTGATTTAATTGAAATCGGGAATGTAGCTGGAGAAAAGAAACATCGCCAGCATACCCTGGAGAGCAGTGCTGAAATCTGTGCTACATTGACCACTGACAATCCATAGAGAGCTGGCAGGTCACACAGTGCTGGCTCTTCTCCTTGTTTCCAGCTGCTAAATTACATTAAAGTCAGCTTAAAATTCATTAAACGCCTTCCTATTATTACTTTTTCATATAAGCTGTTGTTAGAGCTGCTGCGGAGACATTGTGTGACAGTGACAGTGAAGGGAGAGGCCTGAGTAAATATGAATGGGAAAGGAGAGGTGATTTTGACCAGGAAAACGCTTGGGACCCTTTGCTTCAGAATTTAACTGCTCTTCAAAAGATGAAAGCAGCTACACAGTAGATTGTGAATTCAGATGCTTAAATGCTCCAGAGATACCTTAATACTGAATGTGGAGGTCACGTTTTGTTTTGCAGTTTTGTATAAATTCCGAACCAGTGAGAGTCACCAGACTCTCATTGCAGAGACTGTGCAGACTGTCATTGCAATGATGTTGACCCGGTGTCACTGATAATTACAGGTAATTTCAAGTGCTGTCATTAATTTGCCTTTTTCAATCACTCGGCAAAGCCTTACAGGCTTTGTCCTGTATATAATGGTGTTGAAGGTAATAAGATTTCTTCCATCAGGGATTTGAGGAATTGGATTTAACTCAGAATTTTTAAAGGCTTTGCACTATTTCTTGCAGGTTTTGGAAAAAATAATTTTTTAGCAGTTTTCGCTGATTTCAGTGGGAAGTTTTTCCAGACCAGGATACAGAGGACTGAAATTCAGAAACATTCTGTTACTCAGTTCAGAAGGGAAGCTCATTTGTAGGTGGAAGCGGAGGGGAGAGCAGGGGTCCTCGCCCCACCCCCATATAAGCCTTTTTGCTTATATGTTCATTTTTTATAAAAGATCAAAAATACAAAGATTCTTTGCTTGAATTCTGGCCTTTAATGGCATGTCCCATGCAACAAAGAAGAATCAAGTGGCATGAAATAAGTGTGGCTTTGCCAACAGGACAGAAATGACAGTCCAAGCCCAGTATTAAATGGTATTTTGAAGGCAAACATCAGTCACAGTGCTGTCCATTCATCTGATGTACATGAGAAAAACATATCAAAGGGCCTTCAACAACACCTTTTAGCCTGACTGAAAGAACAAATTTATCAGTTTTTCTGGGAGAGCAAAGTAAGAATCTACTGGAGAAAGAAACTCTTTTTAAATCTAAAAAGGAAGATATAAACCCTTTTTAGTGACTCATATGACTTAGAGCTGTAGAGACTTTTTAAAATAGTATTTGCAATTTCTGCAGGGAAGACTTTCAGAATAGCATCCCTAAAAATACCCCAATGCCTTTAAAGATTTACTGTCCATGCCCAGAACTCTTGAAAAAAGTAGAATATTAAAATAATATAGACCCTACCAGAAAGCCATGCACCTACAAATCTTACAACCGGAGTGTACATGGGACATGCAGAGGTCCATACACTGCAGACCCCTTCTGCATGCCATGCAGTTTCTCTGTGTATGCCATTCCCACTGGTGTCACACTTCACCCAGGGTACACAATGATGCTTCCAGCACACAGTAGGCATGTGTACTATTGGCTCATTCTGATCTTCGCTAAATATTTGGAGCTGACTTTGGCTTGCTTCATGATTCAGGTGCAGCAGAAGGTATGAAATTTCTCACGATGGTGGGCTTCCTATGTCTTGAGGCTATAGCAAGAGCAGTTGAATCGGCTATTGCAAATGTGCAGAAGGACAACACAAGCCTGATGAGACTCTCCTGAACCCAAGGGGCTTCTAGGGAACTCAGTTTATCCTGCAGGTTTCCTCAGTGGAATATCCGCTCCCGGGGAGAGATGAGCTGCAGAGCCACCGGCTCTCTGTGGAAGAACTCATGTCACGTTCCTAGGTGGAGCTGTTCTGCCCCCGCATGGCAGGTCACTAGCAGAGCATGGAACCAGACCTCGGCTTCACAGAGACAAACCCATCATCTCATTGCAAAGCATGCCAAAGATTTTATGCCACATGGAAGGGACCTGTGTTGGTGTTCAGAGCATCGTATTCTGTTACAATTGCACATGCCAGAAAATTGCAGGAGTAAAGCAGCTGAAGGGAGTCTATAAAAAATTAATGGCTGACATAAATATCGACCTCCGAACAAAGAATGGTCAGAAGTGAAAATGCAATAGAAGTGAAAGTTGTGACTTATTACAGGCTTTGTGACAGGTTCTTATTTGGAGTACTGATTTTAAAAGATGAGGAATTAAAGGTAGTTTTTAGACAGGATGCAAACTTGGCCTTTGCGGAGGCCAAAACTGCGTATAGGGTACAATTGGGAAGGAGGTCCCTGATGATGTTAACTGCTTCATAGATGCAAAGAATGAGATACAGAGCCAGATACTGGAGAGGAATGAAGCAGAAAGTTTCTGTGGAGGAACCCAGACAGCCTTTGAGAGGAAGAGGAAGACTATGTCCGTAGAGAGAATTAACACACAAAGCATGGGAAGTTCAGAGGAGCATGGTGAAGCGTTCCCATGAGACAAGACAGTTCTTCCCATTCCCCCCCAGGAGAGCCTAGGCAACACCAGCAGTCACTGAGAGCTAAACAGGGGCTTGGCTGCATTCAGCTGACTCTTCTGAGAGTGGGAAGAAGATCGTGACTGTTTCCTGACTACATTCAAACAAATGTATAGAGCTTTTATGTGGGCAGGGGCATCTGGTTTTCACACCATATGCTACTCCTTTTGGAGTATAAGTATATAGCTGAGTAAATGCAAGGGGATGTTTATATGATGAGCATGAAACAGTATGAAATGACACCAGAAGCCAGTAGTAATAAATAAATTTTGCTTTCCATCATGGGGCTCCAAATTCTCTTTACATTTACAATGTAAACTTTACATTAATCCACTTGATCTTAAATGAGATGGCACTTGGGCAGGGATGGGGGAAAACAGTTATTTTTCAAGATTTGCCTGGACTACACTTGTTACTTCCCAAACATCTAAAATGTCACAAACGAAACAAACAGAGAAACGAAACCAAAGTAAAACACACCAAAACCTCACAAAATTCCATCACGTCCCAGTCGATGTTGTCTCCCTGCAGTGCTTATCACCAAAGATGCCTTACTTATTGATACTATATTCACTGGCAAGGTGGCCTCTTGCCATCCCATGAGGGAAGCTGTGACCAAGCAACTAAACACTGTTCTCCAAAAAAACCTGAAAAATCAAATACTGTAAGAGGTGCAGAAGTGCAGAATTTAAGAGGGCACCATGGGCTTTATTAACCCCCAGTGCTGTGGGATCCTTTCTGTCTTGAAAAGGTTTCCATCAAAACCCTTCTTACAGGTTACACAATAGAACAGGCTATTAGTAAACAAAAGGATAAAGAATAAAGAAGAAACAATTTCACTGCCTCTGGTGACTGATTTTATTAATTGTAGTCTGGGAAGAAAGATGGTCAAAAATAGACTACTGAAGACAAAGGTAAAGCATCTGCCAAAAAGAGGTTGCATGTCTCAAACTGAAACCTATGTGTGTCGGTGCGAATATATTATTTGCTACCAGTTTCTGCTGTTTTCAGTGAATTTCATACTAACCTTACCTCCCAAGGAATGAAAGAATTGTTAAAAAATGGGTATTTTTCTGGAAGAAGCTTGAGGAAAGAGCTTGAGGTGTATTGGTGCACATCCAAACTAGTTCTTATCCGTTGTTAAGAGTATAGATGGTGCCAAATAATACTGCCAGTACAGGGAAAAGGCACATGTACAACTAGCATGATGAATTTTCTTGACATGAAAACTTTGAAGAAAGTTGTCCAGCAGAGAAAGACTGAAAAGGTGCCAAACATGATGCAAGCATAAAGGCAGGACACAGTGCAACCACATAGAGAAAGTGATAGAAGGGTCTGTTTCTAGCCGGGGGAAAGGTCTGTGATGGATTAATTAGTAGTTGGTGGACGTTTGCCATTCCAAGCCATGCTAACAACTCTCAATCAGACCTCAATTTCAGAGTTTCCACAGAGAAACATGTCAATATTGATGCCCAATGGATTTAGGAATTACACATAAATACCTGATGTATCATGTATGCACATACATACATACGTATTTCTGTGAACACACATCCATATATTTAGGAGTACAAAAGCAGAGCCACCGATATATATTTATGTGATTATACATGGATGTAGTTATATGGTGGTTTTATATCTGCATCTGTAACTACAGATAAAATTTTGGCACAGTATAAAAATACTGATATACATTGGAGATTTCTTTCTATATCCAGAAGAAATAGGAAATATGTACATGAGATAAAACTGTGTGTAAAGATCTGGCAGCCTGACACACTGAGTAGGCCCGTGCTCTCATTGAAGGTTGGGGCTGCATTAATGTTCGTTTCCTTTCAACCATGACAGGGAAGGAGGAGGGAGGTCTGGAAAGCACCATCTGCTTTTCCAGATTGCTGTTAATCTGCCAATAATTCATATTGGATATAAAGAATTAATGCTATGGGAGAACGTTAAAAATATACAGAGCCTTCATCTTCAGCATATGGAGCAAAGACCAGCAACGAACAGGCATCAGGTTGTCCTCATGGGCCAGGAGGGTGGAGAACCCTCAGAAATTCGTCTTGTGGGAAAAGAGAATGAAAACACAGACAGGTGTGGAAGAGGAAGGGGATATTCCTCTGATAAACAAAGAAAGAGACCTGGAAGTCAACAAAAAAAGCTTTGCAAAGAACGTTTTAAGGTTGGACAAGCAACACTGGAGAAAGAGGGCCCAGGCCCAGGCATGCATAGGAATGAATGAAATCCTGGCTTTGGGGAACGTGCAGGCAACGCTTCGTGAGCCTGCGATGGCTTCTCTGAGAACACACGCTGGAAACTGCCACAAGCAAAAAGGTCACACGAAGGGAGCCTGAAGTTACTTGGAAAGGGTGGCAGGGTGGCGTCAGTGAGAAAGCAAAGCGTGGGGTGATACATCTGAGGTGAAACACTAATCCTGTAACAGTTGACTGTGGTTTTTACATTGACCAGAAAAGGTCGACATATGGTGTGCTGGGAAAACTGCCAGCAGAAGTGCTGCTATTTTTTGAATGTTTTTAATATAGATTTCAACCTTTTCTTTTATCTATGCAGCTCTATTAGAGAAAAGAGTGCTGGTTACTACAAGGAGTGATCTCTGCTTCTTATGGCTCCTCTGAAGATGTAGGCTGAGTAGGAGTGAACTACATACAGGTGACAATTCACTGGAAGAGGGCTGTTTTGTTCCATACGTGGAATTCCAGCACGACGTGGGCATGGGAACCTCTGACTGTACCTATCCAAGTAAACCCCTGAACAGGGTGTGGGCACGGGCCTGAGCGCTGACAAGCAATCAGCCTTACCACGGAAGCGTCAGCATGGTTCCTGCACAGCTTTGGCCCAGGCCAAATGTCATCGCTGATCTCAAGTAACGCTTCAAGAGCTGATGCAAGCCAACAGCCATGCTGGATGCACCCTGCCTCTCTGATGGGGAGGATGGGTTAAGAGACTCTAGCTTTACAAACACGACCTCAGCCATGCCTGTTGGACCCAGGATCAGAGAGCAATCCCTAGCCCACATTATTTAGCAATGCAGATACAGCCTTTGAGTCCTCACTCCATCTATTCGTATGTGCCTCTATACTTTGCTCCTATGGCCTTCACACAATGACACACTGCCCTCTTCGGAGCAATCTGCCAGCACTTGAATCCAACCAATACAAACAAGGATGAAGGCTTTTGCATCAGCAAACATGGTATTTTGGATCCATCCTTCTGACCCTCCCCATCCAAGGTGGTAGAGGAGCTTTACAGAGGTGAATAAATAAACTTTCAAAGCTATTACCTTTGCAGTCCTACAAAGGTCCTGGGTCCTGTGCGGTGTGAAATTGTCTTGTGACAACAACATTTAAATTTCACACCAGAAGCGAAAGGACTTATCTACTCTGACACTAGGAAAATAAAATCACCCGCCTCTCTGAGGACAGAAAGCTGGTGCAGCAACATAAGTGATCTGGCAGTTCTTGCATAAACAGGAAGGGAAGAATTCCACAAATTTGATGACATGTGGTCTTTATTTTCAGAGTTGTTTGATTGACGAGTGACTGTGAAGGGGTGCTGTGTACGGGGAGCTCTGCTGATGGGCCTCGTGATCCAAAGCTGGAAGGAGCCCTAGACTGATATCATTGCTACCTGATGACAATTTTCTGGCTCTGGGGGGTATTTCTTCTGTCAGACATACTGGATTCTGAGTGCCATCTCCCCTTCATTTCATGTGTCTTTTTTTTCTCTCTTTTTTTTTTCTTTCCCTTCTCCTCTGAGTTTTCTTACAGTATAAAACGTGTGAATGGGTATGGGTTGTAGTCTGAAATCATGAATGTGGTGTCTCTCTTTCACTCTAATTTTTACAATCCTTGCTTTACACACAATAAAAACTACCAGTAAAACAACTTGTTTTATTCTCCTCTCTGGTAAGCTTAAGCTGCAGGTTGAGAACTTCTCCAAAGTTCAGCCTTTGTGAAAATACTACAAAAGGAGTAGGGGCCAGAGCCTAATGCCACAACACCCTAAGACCCTCCATCAGTAAAAGCACAGACTAATGACTCACTTTTCAGAAGCAGTTATAATAAAATTTTTGGATGAAAAAACATAGCTAGAAATAAACCCCCAAATCAGGTAAGATTTTGGACACACAAGCCCTTTAGGAGGTCCTTTACCATTACGTATTTATGGTTTAAAGCTTTAGTATTCTAGATATTAGCCTTAATTTCCACAGATGCACAATGAATTTTAAGGGAAAAAACTCAGCACACTAAGTAATGTTCAGTTTACCCGTGACAGGCAAAGCACAAATTCCAGAAATTACACTTCTGGCTATACGAAATGCACTTACATTCCATGTGTCCAAAGTATATGTTGTTTAACTTAATGGCTTGTTTTATGAAAAGAAAATGAAAGACATCATTGGTATAGCTGCTTAATGTTTTATTCCTGGCTGGCTATTTGGACTAGGAAAACAACAGCTTTTCTTTTGGCTGTTAGTGTTTAGTTATTCAATGTTAACAGCCAAGAAGTAAGCTGTTAGCCCTCTTCCTCTTCTTCACAGCTTTTCTTTCCCTAGTGGGTCTAAATCTGTCCTTCACACATATGAAGAACAATTTGAATTGTAGGGATTGCATTTTGGCCTCACAGGAAACAGCCTATGGCTTATAATATTTCCTTTTAATATCAGTGTGGTTTGTTCTCCATTCTTTTAAAACAACACCGTAGCAGCTTCATTTCCTCTGTCTTTGATGCTCTCCATTAAACACCATCGCAAATCCTTCTCCTTCATAGACCTGCTCCCAGGCTAAGCTCTCTTGGTACAACTTCTGAAATGTAATTACTATTCTACCCAAATCACTGTCCCCGCTGCTAGACAAAGTAAATAAGCTCTAAATATGGTGGCTTTCCTCCTGCTTCCCGAGAAGTCTCAACAGCACTCACAAGGTCTAACTAGATTAACTCTAGAAGCATTTAAAAGTTTCCTTGAAAGATGGCAGATCCTGGTATCAGAGGATGATGACTGCTTGATTCATCCCCAAATAATATCTTACAAAGTAAACCACATATTCACTATATTTGGGTCAAGTGTGTGAAGGCCAAATCCAGTAGTGTCATCTTCAGCAGCATGCAAGCTCTCTTTTCCTAAAGACTCGAAAAAGTCACACATCTTGCCTCTCTTCTCTTTGGCGGTGTGCTTTCCTTTCCACTGCCCCTCTGGGTCTCAACGATGATAGCTTCGGTGCAGGGGGAGGGAAACAGTGAGCTATCAGTATTCAAGTCTTTCACCCGTATGATCTTGATGGTTTTCCCTCTTCAACTTAGGATCTGCTTGGAGTCCTTTTTACATGTTTTCTAACACGCTCTGCACCTTGGCCTTTCTTCACTCACCTCCAACTCTGTGTTACACATGTACTTACTACATATGGTGTGTATTACATATGTCGGATACTTAGTATTTGTTCTCTTTGTTATTCCTAACTGGTTTTACCCAGCTCTAAAGGTTGCCTTCCTTCAATCACTAGTACGTGACCTCTGTGAGCTGTTCATAGCCCTGGGGTCTCTGGTATCATCTTGACCCTGTACTCTCAAGGTGTTTTATTCTAGGATCAGTCATACACAGCTCCTTCTACAGAGAATAAATACTTGTTATTAATTGTCCTGGTTTTGGCTGGGATAGGGTTAAATTTCTTCCTAGTGCTGTGTTTTGGATTTAGTACGAGGAGAATGTTGATAACACACTGATGTTTTCAGTGCCTACTGACTGAGCTGGGTACACAAGATGGGAGGGAACATAATCAGGACAGCCAGCCCAGCTGGCTAATGGGGTATTCCATACCATGTGACATCATGCTCAGTATATGAAGGGTAGGCGTGATCCAGGAAGTACCGATCGCTACTTGGTTATCGGTCAGCGCGGGTGGTGAGCAATTGCATTGTGCATCACTCATTTTGTATATTTTATCATTATCATTATTATTTTCCCTTTTTCTGTTCTATTAAACTGTCTTTATCTCAACCCACGAGTTTTTCTCACTCTTACCCTTCCGATTCTCTCCCCGTCCCGCTGAGGCGGGAGGGGGAGTGAGTGAGCAGCCGCGTGGTATTTGGCTGCCTGCCAGGTTAAACCACGACATTAATATCTTCTAGTTACAAAAAATATATAAGAATAGGTGTTAGACCACACAGTTGTACAAAGCTGATCAAAAGCTAAAACAAAGTAAGTAATAGTTACCTGGTCATTAGACAGTCACTATTACAGGTAAAAAAGCTAAAAGAGATCTGCAGGCAGGCCAAGACAAGTCCATACAAATCCAACAGGTCCAGAGGCCTCCGTTGTTAACTTCAGACAAAGCCTGTGGCCTCTTACAATAAATGGCAACACCATATCTACTGGGCTACAAGGCTACAGCTTTTCCTCGAACACCGGCCTTACGATAGAGATCTGAAAGTCCACAGCAGAATAGTCTCTAGTCAAATTCTGAGTTCAAAAAAACCTCTCAAGAATTTATGTCTTCAGATCAGAAGTGGACCTCTGGCAAGTGGTGGGGACTGTGATGCAAACCCTTTCTCGTCAAGAGCAGATATTCAATTCAGACTAGATTAGAAGGGACTAGATTTCATTACTCATCAGTCAGTCTCTACAACAAATGTCTGAATTACAAATTTGCCATCGTACAGGAAACAAACAAGCATTTTTATTCATTGCAAAAGAAGAGGAAAACGGAAGATTTCATGGCTGTGAAGAGCACTGTAACACCCTCTTTGGTCCAAATGAAAGCTTACTTCTCACCAAAATGAAACGATCGTACTCCTGAAAGGTGCTCACTGCTCCCTCTCTAGCTCAAAATACAGGAATAAACAGCATATGAGAGTCTCTGGGACAGTCAACATAATCGTCAGTCTCTGCCTGCATATCCAAACACAAATGCAGATTTAGACTGAGGCTCACTGTCTCTGACCTCTCTCTCCATTTCAATGTGTGTGTTACTTTGAAAAAAATGGGTGTTACTGATTATGGAATGATAATAAAAAGACACCTATGAAATCCATATAACTCTTAGCTTAGCCTTTACTCTTTTATGTGTTTTTCTTGTGAGGTTCTCTTACATCAAGCCAGAAATTAGTATCAGACATGGAATCTCATAGCTCATGGAAGAGGCAACTTGACCTTTACTCCTATTACCTTCCAAAAATATATGAGATTTTAATTCCATCCTAACATACTTCATGTTATTTCCAGGCACCGCCAACACCGCCATTCTCGTTTACCTCTACGCAGAGTCATTCCGGAATTTGGTGAAGAAACTTCCGGCTGATGACGTTGTGTAGAGCAGCGTTAATCAGGAACCACTGAGCTAAGCCCTCTACGAACAGACAGAATGCAATCCTGGACCACAAGGACTGACTTCCAAGATCCGCTCTGGATATTTCAGCAAACATTCTCATGTTCTGAGTCTACAACGTGTAGAAAAGAGGAAGCCAAATTTGTTAGGACTGTATCTTTTGTTTGCAACCCATCAACCACATCAATTTGGGCTACTCATCTTGAAAGAAAGGGAACAGGACAGAAAATAGTAATCATACCTGCAGAATTTTTCAAAAACCAAAATTCCCCAAACAAGTTAAGATTTCCCGTCTGTCCTGTGTAGTGTAAGTATTGCAAAAGCAAGGACGCTTGCTTACAGATACAAAACAAATTGGAAAAACGTGCCTTTGTGATTGAAGAATGTCTCCACCTTTTAAACACTGGAAGTTGTTATTGATTTCCCCACCAGATGGAGTAGCATGTACAGTTTTGATGATTCCTGCAGACATGTGATTTATTTATTTGGAGTGCATACTGTATTCTCAGCTAATATAATGGAACTATCTCTACTTGGTTCAGTAAATCAAAAATTCAAGCTCCAAAGGCTGAATAAGATCACAGATAAAACTAAGAATCTTCTTTCTCTCCACAACTTTCCAAGACCTTCTTTTATTGAGGTTCTGCTCACCCTCAGCTCTTTACCTCAACTGCTGTCCAGCAGAAATATCCCAAGTTTCAGAGGACGCAGCCATTCAAGTCAGCGTCAGCAAGGCTCCACAAGATTCATATGGTCATAGGATAATTCAGGTTGGAAGAGACCTTGAAAGGTCATCTAGTGCAACCCCCTGTTACCTACAACTCAAAGGTGGGTCACCTATGAGATCAGACCAGGCTTCCCAGGGCTTTATCCACCGGGTCTTGAAAACATCCAAGGGAGGAGACTGCGCAAGCGCTCTGGGCAACCTGCTCCAATGCTTGACTGTACTCATGGTGAAAAGGTTTCTCCTTATATCCAACCTCTCTCATTTCAGTTTATGCCCATTGTTTCTCGTCCTCCGGCCACAAACTGCTGTGAAAAGCCTGCCTTCAACTTCTTCATGACCTCTGTGCAGGTATAGGAAGGCTGCTATTAAGCCTCCCTTTCTCCAGGCTACACAGGTCCAGTTCCCTCAGCCTCCCCTTACAGAGCAAGTATTCCAGCCCCTGACCACCTCTGCTGGATTTGCTCCAGTTTATCACTGTCTCTCCTGTATTAAGGGCGCTCAAAACTGGACACAGCCAATCCCTGCTGTAAACTGACGCGTTGGGCCGGCACTCTCCTGTGTTTCCTATACTGACAACTCATGCACGGGCTAACTCATATTAGATGGATTTTATACTTTTCTGTCAGGTGTACAGCATTATGTAGAGGAATATTTGTAACTTAAGGACCCTGGAAATCCTGAATTCTAGCCTGGCCTGTGTCACTGAATTGCTGTGAGGAGAGAATTAAATTCTTCAATTTCCACACTGCTTCCAGGCAAAGACAGCATACATCTCACAGGAAACATATATACAAAGTTCACCCCAACTCAGCAAGTCTGACTCGAGACAAACACTATTCTTTCTTTATTAATGTGACAAAAGAACACAACCCCTAATGCCTTGGGATCGGTTTCAGAAGCAGGTGTGATAGGGTGGGACCTACCCAACACTTTCATCTCAAGCTGTATTTTTCCTGGAAAAAGGCAGAATGCCACAGAAACCCAGGCAGTGCTTTCTGGCAACGAACAAAGGTGGGCACATACACAAAGAAATTGGAAGTGGCATTGATGCAGTGCAGAAACGAAAGCGGGGCTTTGCTCAGATGTAAATGGCTTTATCCCACACACAGCAACAAAGAACAGGACCTGTGATTACTGCCCTTCTCAGCAAGCAAAAGGAGACAGTGCCTGTGCAAGACCAACCACAACCAAGACCAAGACCAAGTCACTTCTTCAATGAACTATATCCCATACACGAACTTGAGCTACACATGAATGACGTATCTCCTACAAAGTAGCAACTGCAACTAGTCACACCAGGGGGTGAGCAGAAGCCATACAATTGTTTAAAGCAGGAAAGGAGTTGAGGGATTAGTCTGGCCAAAACTTGAAGGCAGCAAACCGGGAGAATAAAGAAATTATGGTGGTACCGCTTGTTACTAATAGCTAGTAAGTATTAGTGGTCCTTAGGAATTAATAATATCTCAGAGTATTATGTTTTCTTTACTATCTTATTTCAAGTCAAAATGTAGGTCTGCTTTTATTTTAAATTTACTTCCAGTTCTGAATGAGACAGTTGTCTTCTGATGCACCCTAACAGTCTCCCAGGGAGGCTCTGCTACAGCGGTTTTTTACCCGGCAGCATCAAGTGAGGGTGAGAAACGAAAAGTAAGAAGGGAAGCACTGCATGAAAGCTCTTCTGTCACGGCAGGTGCTGGAAATATTTAGCATGGGCACGCTAACTAGGCATTACAGTAACGCTTTCAAGTCTGGGATCTGATGGTGTTAAATGCACAGTGAAAAAATGAGACTCTGTATGTGAAAGTATTGCTTTGACTCCGTACATTTGCTGGTTTACAATAAAACAATCGAGTTACACCTGGAATGCCAGAACCTGCGGTGCCATCACTCTACCATTTCAATCTGCCTTTGCAGCTTTTTCACAGCCAGGTACTTCACAAAGACACTTACGGTAAGATGGGATGCTGCGTTGGGAATGTATGCCAGCTTTTATAACAAGGTTCCTTGTCATCTGATCCATGAATTATCAATAGCAGTATTGTTCCCAACTTTAGCATTATCTGAAAGCCACTGTCTTATAGTAGATGGTGGGGGAACAGCTTCTGGAGCATTAATACAATTGTCTCACAGCACTTTTCTACTAAACATTGTGATTAGATGGCTTTTTAAGGTATCAGCTTTTCATTACCTGATGCTCAGCATTGTAGGGGCAAGGCAATACACTTCCTTACATCAATACCATCGATACTGCCTAAAGTACAGGCATATTTACATAGCCTGGGAATCAGCTACAAATTTTCCTAAGCCCGGCATGACTCCACCTACAACCTCACTGCTAAAAGGTGTCTTTTTACGTAGGAAGATAGCTAACTGCTGCACTTATCCCAATGTAACTTCTCAGACAAGACATGGGAAGATCACATATCTTAAATTATGGACTTTGATCAGCTTATAAAATGCTTTTATGTTGCATTGCCTGCAAGAGCAGGGAAAGTGAACTTTGTGGCATCCATGTTATTTTCTCACTCTAGGCTTTGACGTCTGTATGGCGAAGGTGAGCCAGGTGTAAACATCCAGACATCTGTACCCAAACTCTCTGGAAAACATCCGTGCTTCAGCCACTACGTGTGACCTGGCTGGTCAGCACTGGCAATTACCTGGGATTACGTGAATAGGGTTCTTCCTCAAAGCTTTTAGCACCTCGTCTACTTGAGAACCGGGAGAAGACCACTCAGCCCCGAGACTCTGGAGGGTCAAATGCTCTCAAGAGAAAGAACCAGGATTTTCATCCCAACAAACAATGAGCCTGCTAGAGGCTCTTAAGCCAGAGAGCAGGCGAGAGGGGACAGAGCCACTGGTAAAGTTATCTAAAGATCAGGGTCTGTGGAGACAAAAGGAAAAGGAGCTCTCCACCAAACAGAGCACTTGGGCACACAGATATCAGCTTGTAGTGGCTTTGACTCATTTTAGGGAGATATCCTAGAGACTGAACCCTTTTTTCTTGGCAAAGAAGTGCCTGGCAGAATAGTTACAGTTGTATTCCTAGAGCCCCTTTTCCTTTCAAAGAATTAGTTCAAGGGAGGAAAGAATAAAGGGCGAGTATATGTTTAGAAGTTTTCTTCCTTCTACCGGGAACATTGGGAATGCTGAGAGGAAATTCAGAAAAGCACACTTTTTTACTGAAATCATCCCAGAAATTAACTTTTATGTGTTGCTCTGGCCACCTAGTGCATATTGTAGGCATCTCCTAGGATTGCCTGCGTGAGACCTACACATAACAGAAACGGTGTAGGCTATTGAGAAGTAAGAACTTTATATAAATCGGTTTATGAGCCCGCAGATAGATCTGAATGCACAGGTGGTGAGTGAAAAATGAACAAGCAGAAGGCCTGGGAACAGTGCCTAATGAATTTTGGGAAGGCACTCTCAAGCACGTCTGAGTTTTCACTCGCATTCTCCATGCAAAATAGAGCATGGGGCTAGAACCTGCTCTTATGTGAAATCCAGTGTCTCAATGCCAGCCTTGCACACAAGCCCAGACATATCAGGTTTTTGTGAGGATGGCCAAAAACAGGGACAGGAGCTTAGAGTAAACCTGCAGCGATGCAGACTCATTCTCGTGCTCCTGGCAGGAAGGCAATTGGTCTCATTATCTGCATCTTCAGCAAGTTAGTGAGGACACCAAATTTCAGAAAGTGGTAGCTAGGCTGGAGAATAGCACTGCGATCTGAGGGACCTTAGCAGCATGGAAAAATGAACCAACAAAAACCTCTGAGGTTCAGGAAGGACAAATGTTAAGTCCTGAACCTTGGATGCAGCAACACCATGCAACAAGAAATGGCCTGACTCACCAGAGAGCAACTCTGCAGAAAAGGACCTGGGTGTCCCAATGGACAGGTGGAACATGAACCAGTAGCATGCCCTTGCAGCGATGAAGGCTAACCATATAGCAAGATGCACAAAGAGCATGTCAAGGGAAGTAATCCTAAAAATACTCCTTTATTTGACACTCATTTGGAATACTGTGTCTAGTTTTGTGCCCCCAGTACAAAAGAAACAATAACAAACTGGAGATTCTAGGAGGGGGCCACTTAGATGGTTGGGGGCTGGAGCACATGACATACAGGGACAGAGGCAACCAGGTTTGTTTAGCTCAAGAGGGCTAAGGGGGGAACACTAGCTGCTGTCCTCACCTGTCTAAGGTCAGGGAGTAGATGGAGCCAGCGTCCTCTCAGCAATGCACAGCAAAAGGATGGGACGCGATCACTGCAAGGTCAAACAAGGGAACTTCTAATTCGATATATGAAAAAAATCTTCACCAGAGAGTGGTTAAGCACAGGGACAGGTACCCAGAGAAACTATGAAATCTCCCTCCTGGGAGATTTTCAGAATGCAATTGGACAAGGCCCTCAGCAACCTGATCAAGCTTTGATGCTTGCCCTGCTATGAGCAGGGGGCTGGACCAAGGATGTCCAGGAGTCCCTTCCAAAGTACATTTCATTATGACTTATACCCATATTTCCAATACTATTTCACATTGTTATTGCTACCTAGTGTTAAGTGCTGGTTCCAATTTGAATTTCCAGTTCATGGAAAATGTTGACATTTGCAATTACTTTTCATTTTAATTTTGACCAAAACAAAAATTTTTTTTTAAATTAAGAATTTTTAAAAAATAATTGTTTTGAGAGCATAGAAAGTTAAGCATATTGATTTAAAAATATATTTTTAATATAAAATTTTTGAAAAGGTCGCAAATTTATAATAATTTATAATAGCATCAGATCTTCATAAATGCTAACTTTGTTGTTTAGGAGGAAGACCTTTATTTTTTTTGTACATGAACATGCTCTGGGGGAAGATGTGGCTTATTTTATTTCAATCTACCATATACTGTAAGTTGCAGCAAACCACCTTCTATCTTTTCATGGCTATTTATTGAGAATGTAGTAGAGACATGAAAAGCTGAGGCTATTGAACGTGAAAACATCCTTCATCAAGATGTTAATTAGCCGTTGATCTAAATAGCTTTTTTTAAGGAAGAAAACATCTTCTAGTCATCCTTTTGGACAGAACTGCTCCATTTTCCCTTAACACTTTGTGATTTCATAATTTCTCTACTTCTCCAGTGAAAAGGCCTGGCAAAAAAGGCCTTAATTTCTCATGCAGATGAAAAGCAGATTCCAGAGGTTGAAAGGGGTGGCGGGAGGTTTTCCTGCCAAGTCACTTCTGAAGGCTGCTTGGTTTCACCAAAACTGTTCTTGAGGTGTGCAGAGCTTATTATGTTGCCTTGCTGGCAGACCTTAGAGGTCAGGGAGGAGCCATACTGCACTGCAGCCAGATCTGGTGTGATGCACCACAGCTTATGGCCGTTGCTCCATTTGAATCTCAAGATCCATTGCTCGAAAGCATAAAACTATGCTGGAACCCAGTTCTTCCAGAGCCTGAGGGAACAGCTGCAAAAGAAGGGCTGCAAGGGACCGAGCTAAAGAAAAGGTCGTAGTGCTGAAACACCAGCTTCACTGAAGACACTACCTAAGCTGACTTAACAGAGCAGGTTTTGACCTGCTGCGCAGGAGCAAGTCGGCAGCATTCACAATTTCCTCCTCCTGCTGGTACCTGGAGGTGAGAGGAATTTGCTAGTTACAGAGTTGACTAGTTCCTCAAATAGTCTAATGCCATACAAATACACATACATATTTTTTAACCCAGCTAACTAAAAAGTCAAAATGCTAGTACATTTGGTCAGAAGAAACCAGTGCTGAGCTTCTAGAACGGAACTACTTGGATTTGTCCTCGGGGTGTGCTGGATGCGTTTGCTGAAGTCTGCTGACAACAAAAGCATACAAACAACATCTCTGCTATCGATGGGGTATGGAGGAGGTGGAGCAGTGATTTCTGCTTCTGTCATTTGACTTCCTCCTCCTTCCATCCCACGGGGTTGCCAGCACACCTACCCAAAGCTGCACTGCCTTTCCATGCACGGCCACCCCTAGCGACCCGTGCTCTACTCACCTACCTCTGGTATTTGGGCAGAAGTCCACCCCCACAGGCAAGCTACAGATATATTCCCAAACATTATGGTATGGTACTTGTTTTACTGGTCTGTGAAGAAAAAGACTGAAAACATCACATGACGTGCTAAGAAAGGCTGCGAGAGGTTCAAAAATACTCCAGTATTTCTGAATGTCAAGGTTGCGTCTTAAGCTCCCAACATATTCACATTTCTAAAAACTTTCTGATGTCATCAGATACAAGTATCATCTAACTTCTGAAGCAAACCTTTCTATCAGTCACTTGTGGCATATTTCCAAAGTGTAGAATCACAATTTTGCCAGGGACCCCGCTTCGACAGCGTTATAGCATTAAGATCACACTGTCTTAAATAAACTCTGTCATAATCTGCCCAGTGCCTACAACTTCAGCCAAATATATTCTTGTTCCCGGTCTCTGTAATGCTCCAAATATAAAAAATTAAAAAATTAAAAAGGCAACCTTTCGGAGTAACCACATTGTTTTACAGCTTATTCCTTACCTTAAGAACAAGGAGGGTCTATTTTTCTAATAAATTGAATTTAATCATAAGTATAGCTCCTGGGTATTCATTTGAGGCACTAGCAGATAGACTCTAACTCTGTGTTGGCACAACCAACATGAAGCAAGTTAAAATGAAATGGTTCAGTGATACCCATGTAGAAAAAACACACTCCAGCAGCATTAATGACTTATTTTCTTTTTTAAGTACTTTCCTGAATTGCCAATTATTTTTTCTTCAAGGACCATGGTGCTGCTAAAATTTTTGCTCTTTGGAAAGTCTTTGTTGATGACTGTGACCTGCCAAGTATGACTTCATGAGGCTTTTGGGTTTCATCACCACTGTACGCTCTCAGATTATTTCATCACCAAAATGAAGTTAAAGATCTGTCAGCAGCAGCTGGGATGCAGGGTTGGATTTCATCTCAATCAATCTGGCACTTATAATGTTGACAAATGCTCCAACTACTCTGTGTTGCTGTCCACAGTTCTTCAACTGCCTGGAGCAACAGGCACAGGACCTTTTCACCTGATGCTAAAACAGGTTAGCAGAACTAAATCCTAGAAATGCAGGTTTGTCACCAGTGACTACAAAAGGCACACAACTATTAGCAGCTACATTGTGGAAATTTAAAGTAAACTCATCTAAAGTTAAATCTCACCTTAGAGAGGGGAGATTTCTGTGTCGTTCACACAGAGAAAAGGAGTTCAAGTTACCCATCCTTAAGAAAAGCCAGGAAAAAGTGGGGAGAAGGGGATGAAGTAGTGGCGTTCCTTAAATATCAGGAAGGAACAGCTGCAGGTGGACTACCTTGCTTGGACACCAGGACAAATGAAAGACCTCTGTGCTTTCTGCAGAACATAGATGCTCTTGCAGAGAAGCTACACTGCCACAGCCACAACAGCCTAAACAACTGAGATACAAGGTTTGCTGCAAGAAGTGGTCCCCTCAAAGTGGTCAATCTTTGTGCAATGGTCCAAGCAAGAGGCCCTATCTGATGCTCTTCTGTTCTTGAGTTTGCCGTGGGGCAGAAAGTGGTTAGAAATAATTTCAGCTTGGAGGTGGAAAATATTCTTGGAAGCAGAACTAGCAAAAACATTTTTCTTCTTCCCACAGGTGTTGTGAGGTTCTTTCTCTGTTCAGAAACAGGAAGATAATCTCACTCCACAAACTCTTTCATTCAGTGAAGGCAATTCTATCATAAGATAATTTTGCATGCAGACAGCAGGGAGATTAGTATTATTTAATTCCACCTGGAACAGAGGAGAGAAAGGCTCTAATTATACTATCCAGCACTGTGAGTTCCTCCATGCATGAGTTTTCAACCTTCTGTAAAGTTTTTGATTGTTTCTTTGTTTTTTAAATCATGCCCAAATGCCAGAAAAGGCGATTAAAAAAAGCTTTTCAGCAAGGAGCATGGAAACAACAATGGAACAAAATTAGAAAGCTAGGTCTAACAAGCCCCACAACTGCATCAGGTTCAGATTCACACTCAATTACAACAGTTTGGTCCTTCGCAAACTTCTCAGCAGTTTGTATCATGCTGTTATGTTTTTTCTCTCACAGATGTCTTCCCGAGGTGAGGAATAGTATGCTCTCCTCCACTGATTACAACATATACCGTACTCTAACTGCATGGTACTTTTACGTAAGGAAGGAGTAACATTACTTACCAGCCAATCCTGGGAATGTAAGGCAACATTGCTTTAGGTTCTTTTCATATTACCTTACCAGAAAAACAATCAGAACAATAGCTAATAAACCTGGAAGAAGGTCTCACAGAATGGTGTTTGGTAATAGATGTTGGGGATGCAGCCCCTCTGAAACTGGAGCATCCTGACTGTAAATATAGTTCTATTTTGGAAGCATTTCACTGAGATAATGTCTTACCTCTTTATCATTTGTAAATATACTTGATATCTCCCTGCAGTATCAGAGGAGGAAAACAGGTCAGTATATTTACTCACTGATAAATGCTTGAACTAAAAAAAAATCACACTAAACTAGCTAGAATTTCACTTTGTTAATATTAAGACAAACAGCTCTTTGGAGGAGGCAGTGCATGAAAAATTTTGCTTAGTTCTCTTTTATGAAATGATAGCGTAACTTCAAAGAATTCCTCCATTTCTGGATGGTCAAAGAATCGCACACGCTATTCTGGAAGGCAACTGTGTGAAAAATCCTTCAAAATAAGAAACAAGGATAATTATTTGCCACCTGCAGCCGCATGTGAGATAAAGGTGTCAAATCTGTGGTGATCCACATCTGAACTTGGATTTTGTCATAACTAAAATGGGTCTGTTCTGTTCACTATTGTTACTACCTGCCACGTCTCTGCATCAGAGCATTATCCTACTACATGGCACAATTCAGTATAATAGGCAGCCTCCAGAGAAAGAGAGACAACTAGAATACAGAAGGAAGAAGAGAAGGTCACAATACATGTCAGGGATGAGGTGTACTCAGTAACTTCAGACCTGCTCTTGCTTTGCCTGGCTTTCTTTTCACCAAGTTCTGAAATCAAAGCAGAAGTCACAAATGCTATACAATTTTCCCCTCAATAAAAAAAAAGCCAAAAGGCAGACAGTCCCCTCTTATAGCTCACATCCCAAGTTAAGAATCATTAATACTCTTAATATATTGCTAACAATGCCAAGTCTACAAAACATAGCCTTCTATGAAACATATTTATATAAACAGCTAATATGAGGATGTCAGTGCAGCCCTTATTATCAAAGCTGGAAGTATGTAACAAGTAAGCCTTTGGAGAAAAAAGAGGCATCTTGTTTTCCAGACAAAAAAAAAAGGTAAATTTTTCTACCAAACCTCTCACAGAATCTATTAATATATTTATAAAGTAATTTAGCCCTCACCACATGATCTCAGTTTAGCATCCACTCATCTCTAGCTGACACAGCTGAGGCAGAGAACACAAGCTGTTCTGTTTGCTTCTTTGCACTGCTGTCACGGTGCAGTCTAATAAGGGCGTACCATCTTACACTTTCAGAGACACATCCTTTTGCATTTCTAAACTGATAAAGGGACCATACACATATGCATGCATGTATCTTTACAGATATATATTTATGCCTGTAGTAAAGGCATTATGACTTACTGTGAACAGTACTGAAGAGAACTTACACTAGTTTATGTTATGTCTGATAGGCTCAGAGAGCTTAAGAAACAGCTGGAGATGGATGAGACATCGGAAAGAGCTGACAGTTTCTTCTTGGAGGGTAAATTCAGAGTCTGATGTGATAAAAGAAAAAAAAATCCTTCTGCTGCAAAAGAGCTGTGCATGTACGGGACAATCATGAATTATGCACTTGAACAACTGCCCTTCCCCTCGGTCCCTTCAAGAACGAGAAACATTGTGAGTGAGTATCAGAGGCACAGTATTTATCGTGACATGATGGCAAAAGATGGGAGGAGTTCACATGCTACATGCACACTACAAGAAAGGTTGGCCTGGATGTAACCAACTGGATACCAGTAAATAGTGAAGCCTAGAGGGAAAAAACCCAAGAGATTGTTTTTGTGGATCAGAGCTGGCTTCTACACAAACAGCAAAAGGTAGTTCTGAAACATCAGAACTAATGAAGCCCACACACCTACAAATCCATTGCTTGTAGGTGATTGACTTCAATGTGCGAAAAGGTGCAAGAGCGAAGATTAAAGCTTTTCCTATCATAAAGGCATTTAAGAAGTCTACCTCTCCCCCTGTTCTCCCGAGGTAACAAGTTAAAAGTGAGTGTCTCTTGCTCAGAGGGAACTTCTACAGTCTCCCTCTTGCACCAGCTACCTATTCCATCCAACCATTCCATCCAAGAATAGTGTCTTTCAGCTTCTACTCCTCTGTTAATTCGGACTGAAGTTGCCTCACATACTCAGATCTATTGCTGGGGGAGGGAGGGAAAGCTTAAGTGACTCAGACGTACTCACGTACAACAGGACAATTTCCTTATAAAACCCCTTCTTCACTTGAGGAGTAATGGAGCCTGAGGTTGGAAATATTTTTTTAGGTCAAGAATAAATAAAATACATTCTAGTACTTTATCATATCTTCTATGGAAATGGAAGTTCTTCCAGATTTCCTGAACCTTTACTGTTAAGGAGACAAAGTAAAGATCTTTGAGGATCTAGAGCCTTCTGTAGCACTTAAGTAAATTATAAAGATATTTACAATTTCTAACTGTCAGTTCAGCCAAACTTTTATTTCAATCACATACAAGTAGGCATAAAAATCCAAAGTCTTACTAATTCCTAGTTGTCTGATATGAAGCTTTGCAAATTACCATCCTTTCTTCTTCTCCAGCTATTACTGAAAGACTAGTTTTCTGTATTACAGATTAGCTATTATTCTTCAGCATGGCCATCATTTATTCACCCAGGCCAAACAGAATGTCACATTCATGATTAGCCAAACTTCTGGTAAGTCTTTGCAACCTGCATTTCTTTATCTGTACTTCCGTGCAGCTGAAGTTTTTATAAACATCGATTGCAAGAATCCATTACAGCTCCTGTACAAGAAATGCTAAAAATACAAGCATAAATATCTAACACTTTTATGCTAATCATTAAAATTATCACAAATTGAAAACATACGATAAGAGAAATTTGTCTTTTTATCATGTACAAGGAACATCAAACAAAGGTACGGATGTCTCAGCTAGCTGCATACAACTGAAGTATCACTTCTTTCATGAATTAAAGTAGCAAGGTTTTTTTAAACCATAGGAAAGCTCACGCTTCCAAAATATAAAGCCAGGAAGGGATGGGAAGTAATTTGTGCAAAACTAAAGACATTAGACTCTTTGACAGTGTATGCAAAAATCTATGATACAGGCCATTCTAGAAAACAAAATATTTAATCAAGGACAGCACTGTCAAAATAGTCAATGTTTTTATACTCAGTTGAATTAAATGTGGGCTGTGCAGCAGTAAGCCTTCCCCTCCCGTCCCTTTTCTTTTTCGTAGCTGATTTTGGTCTTTAGAAGCAGCAAGATACCAGACAAGCAAAAATATGTAGGGCTTTAAATGGAATTATTTGATGTGGCAAAACAGCTTTTAGGGACTGGAAGTGTTAGAAAACTGTATCATCCAGAGTAAAGAAGAGGTTACCTACTTAGATATTACTGTTATCCATTGCTCCTTCCCCTCACGCTATTTTAGAGTATATTACTCCTTTCCCTTTGAGTACCACAAACTAAGTCAGCAGCACAGTCTGTCCACACGGTCAGTAGAACGACTGACCTGCATTTGGTCTTAGCATTTTCTTTCTTGCCTTAAAATGAAATCACTGACTGT
Source organism: Calonectris borealis (assembly GCF_964195595.1). NCBI lineage: Eukaryota > Metazoa > Chordata > Aves > Procellariiformes > Procellariidae > Calonectris > Calonectris borealis. The sequence goes on along the minus strand of NC_134313.1, from coordinate 68,018,532 downwards.
ACAGATTGTATTTTCTTGCTAGGCAAAGCATTTACATAAGAGATTCTTATCTCCACCTTTTGAAGTGGGGAGCTAATCCCCCTATTTGTTTTATTTTCCCTTGTGTTTTTACTTGCCTCCTATATGCATAGCGGTAAGTGATTTGTGGATCCTTTTCCCTTTGATACATGATTTATTGGGCTCAGTTTCCACTGCTTTAGTGTTGTATTCTGCTACCCTACTATCTTTGAGTCACCAGAATTCCCTGTTCCTCTGAAAACATAACCCTCCTACCATTAGATTTTGTAAGACAATTTTCAGTTTCCGCTCCAAGTCTTCTATGTTTCCCTCTACATTTACACTAGGTATTATGGCATAAGCACAGCTCAAAGCAATTACCCTTACAGCCCTGAAACCACACTCCTTATTCTTGTTTTTGTTCTGAACAGTTTCTTCTTTTCAGAAGTAATGCTACTTTAAGAATTGCTTTAAAGGAAGGTGGTGCATAAGAGAGGCTGCTTCTACAACATGTCAGCTGTCAACACTGGTATCAAGGCTGCATAACCAAGAATATTGTTTTCCCATTACAAGCTGATATTCAAACAGGAATCATAACATGAACAATAGGCTAAATTAATTCTATCCAACTGTATGGAAAGGCCCAATTCGGTTATCTGAATCTCAAGACCACATCAGCAGTGAGAAACAACTGAAACGCTAAGGCACCAGTATGTATGTACCTTTAAAAAGAGAAGGAAGAGCTGTCTGACTGTTCAAAAGGAAAATAAAGAACACCACCCAGAAGGAAACTGGAGTGATTATCTGAAGAGCCACTTAGCTGTATCTCAGCCTGTTTGCATGGCCTGCTATTTAAAATGCAGCCATTGCTTTTCCAGTCCTCCCATTCCATTTTCCTCTGTAAGTTTCTCCTGGACCTGCAGGAGAAACATGTCTTTGACAGCCATGCAATTATTCTTTTAAAAATCAGCTAGGTACCAGTTCACGTTGTTCCTCAAGCGCAGTTTGAAAAACAAGCATACTTATATATTTTTATGTATAATGAGCACTGAGTAAAGTTTAACTTGCATTTAGGAAATAAATGAAATAAATCCAGCTACTTTTCTGGAGTTAACAGAAGATCATGACCAGCTCAGCTGGTGTACTTCAGTTTTATTTCAACAAACATGTTTGTTATCTTCTCATGTTTGTGCGCCTGATTTTGCCTCTCCCATTCACAGAAAAAGATCTTCTGGCATAAAATTACATAGCAATGTACAGTATAGAAGAATATGGTTTGAACTGTTAAATGGCATTTACTCAGAAATATGGTTATATATTAAAACCACAACTATAATGTTTTAGTTGTGGTATGCTGGAATAGGAGCAAAAAATACAGTGAAGACTGTTTCTATTTCCATATACAACTTTTATTGCAATACCTGTATTCTAAGCGTACAGATACAAATATAAAATGACCCATGACAGACTTTAAACCTGCCCAAATAGCAAACTGAGAAATTCATTCGGTATTAGAGCCAAAGTTGACAGGACTTCAACACGTGATAGGAAGCTTCCCCAGTCTCTCTCCAAGAACAACCAGGATCCACCATATTTTTGGTCCAAGATGTATGCTTTAAGTTGGCAGCTGAGTCTATGAACGAGTGTATTTACCCCAGATGTGCAGCATAAACACAGAAGCAATAAAAAGAAGACTCATGACCAAAACTGGAACAGGCCCGCTAAAAATAAAGGAAAAAAAATGCATTAACATAAAAAAAAACCCTCTGCTTTGTCCAAAGGCCAGTCATTATGAGCCCAGTGAACTCATCAGTTCATAAACAATTGTACGAGAAAACTGTTATTTCATTCCCACAGAAATACTTTAAAGTACACAGAAATGAGATAGCCATCTCTATCAAAAAACTGCTGCTGCCCCTATGTTTTTAAAGATACAGTTTTACACGCCCTAAATGTTACATAACTATAAAGTACAATATAACAACAAAAAAACCCCACTTATTTAAAATATAATTAATGGTTCATTATTACTCATCATTGCGAAAACAATCTCTGGAAATTTATCATCTGTATTTACCACTCAGATAGCCACCTGAGCAGAGATGTAGTCAGATACAAAAACCAACAGAGTCCTCTAGCGGCTAGCAAAATTTTGGCATAAAATTCACATTAGCTGTTTCTTCAGAGGTTTTATTTCATTTGAAAACAATGGCAGCAGTGGGTGAGTGACAGGGACTTCTGTTTTCTTGAAAAAGATACTCAGAATGTCGACGTTAACTCCATCATTAAATCATTACCTAAAACGTATAAATTAACAAATTTCTTAACTTTTTTCCTTCCCATTCTATACATTGTTTAGAAAGTGTATAGTGATGTTTTTAAAAAACAGTTTAATCTTAGGGTGCATGTTGTCAGACTAAATTAGCTGTTTCATGCTGTTCTGAGACACAACAATTACGCGCGCTGTTACACAATTACACGCACTCAACAGTGCTTCATACCACTGACTTCATACAATCTCATTTCTGATTTTCAACCTGCTCCTGGGAGAAACACCATGAATTCTGTTATCCAGCCCGGATTACCCTCCAGGTTACTGTTTATAAGCAGGTAAGTGTTACTTGAATACAAAGTAAAAAAGAAACAGAAAATGGATTGAAACAATTTACTAACATATTCTTCTATGAGATCATGGTCCATGTACTTCAAATGTTCGTAACTATAATCTTACATTGAGTTTTAAAACTCAATTATTATCCATCATACTTAGACTTATTTGCATATGGAGAACCCTGAACACAGACATAAAGCGTTTAGCAAACAAACCAATGACAAAATGTGCAAAATAAAAGTCCACACACAGTGACTACATAAGCAATCCCTATGAAGGGATATCTTTCACTAAGCAACAGAACATAGTTCTCAATCCCCAGTGTTTTATACATATTTGAAGTTTATGTCCTACATAATATAAATCATAACAATATCAGGTGCACAAAGCCCTTACACTGTATCTGAATTACTATTTAATTCATTTGAGACTTTAGTAGTAGTAATACGTAAGGTACTCTTTGCCGAAGGCACACAGGAATAGAGGAGCACCACTGACCAGAACAGAGCAACATGGAAAAAAACAGGGGGGATTGTTTGTGTTTGGTGTTTTTTTTTTTTAGACACGCAGATGACATCGATCCCCCTACAGAATAATCAGCTTTCCAACACTGACATGTATATCTCATTTCCTCCAGTCCCAAAGACAACCTGCTGAAACCCTGCAATTCTCCTCCATACACCTGAACCTTCTCAGCCCACCACGCAGTTTAAATAAATAAATAAAAAACATGATTCAGGCACCTCTAAGATTTGGTACTGTGCATTCTCCGAATGTCTTTCATAAGGCTGCATATTATACCACAAGGCCAATTTGATTCTCTATCATGGCTCCACAGGAAACACTGCCTACAGCTCCTTAAGCAAGAAAGCTCAAGACAAGATACAGGAACCACAGGTACGAAGTGCCACAGAAAGAGCAACAAGTTTGGGTTTAGCCTTCTTTTCAAAGTAAGCGATGCTCGATCTGAGTTTTAAAAGAGAAAAATATCATATCCCACTCTCAGCCACATCCCCCACAGCTCCCTTCCGCTAATATTGTTTTTAGAGACATACATATTTTGTAGCATTCTGTACAGATAAATATACTTTCCTGAGGCGAATCAAACTCGCTTATTCAACATATTTATTATTTCTGACGGTGAGCAGACACTAAATACCTGAAGCATCAGAGGTATAATTATGCACAATATAAAATATAAAACTTCTGATCTAGAGCGGAATTCTCCTGGTCATAGCTAGCATGAAATAACCTGTGTTTTTATGTATTTTTTCATAGTAATTTTAAGAGCTTATCTTTTAAACAACATGAGAAAACACACAAAAAAAACACCACCAGGCTAAGCTTTCGCACTGCTTTATGCAGTAGTGATCACAACCATTTTTAAAAACAACTTTGGCTGAAGCACTTTACTAAAGCAACCACAACCCCTCTACAACCCATTTTCATTTTCAAGCCTACTGAATAGGGCAGAGATCATAACAGTTGGTTGCTATGGAAAAAACATATGTAGAAAAATACATGGAAAGCTGTAAGCAAGAAACTTGCTCCCAAGCCATGGTTCAGAAAATGTTACATCTAGTGTGCAGGTGATTTGTAGAACTAACTCACTTTCACAGTTTTTTTTCTTCCATTAATAGCCTGACCATACAGCTACCCATGGTAGCTTGCAAAAAAACCACTCCCAGTATTCCAAAACCTTAAAATTGGGAACCACTGTGTTGCAACATAAATAGAAGGGAAAAATCTATCTACTGACCTGCTTGTATTGAACAACTGAGTGGCCATTCAACATCAACAGTGAAACCAAAGGAAGCTTACTGAAATTGGTAAAGCTTCTTTGACAGCTTGTATCACAAGTCTATTGAAAAAAAAAATCTACCTAATGGTAGAACACTTCTGGGTTTTCTCAGTTTGGTTTTATTCTTTTTTTTTAGTTCAGCTTTAGTAGGCCAAGCAACGCAGAAAATAGTTGCCTTGCCTATCTGCATAGATTTGCTCTAGAACACTACTAATTTCTCTTCAGCTTTTTAATAAAAACACCTGAGATTCTGCAAGCATGTAGCGTATCAGTTATATTATGTTTTCAAGGGGGGGGTGCAGGATCACAATATATCTATTAATAAAGAAAAAACAAAAGTTTTAATTAAAGACAATAAAAACATGCACATAGATGTCTAAATTCACTGTGACAAGTAATCTTTCCCAACTTCAAAGGGCTTGCTTGCAGTCTTCAAAGACCACTTAAGGTAAGTCTAGGCAATTACAAAATATAACTTGTACCTACCTTTTTAAAGCCACTGTAACTTTAAAAACTACCTCTCCAGGTTTACAGATTAAATAAAATATTTCGTCCCAAATCTATCTAAGCAGCCACCAATTCAGCACGTTTTCCCATGCAGACCAGAACATTGATCTCTCAATTCAAAGACTAAAAGATTACACAAGCAGGTAAAAGACATAGCCCCCATGCCAGCCACCACCCACATCTCCAACTTACACTTTGAGCCCTGGAGAGTCCTCAGTGTAGAATCGCCACATCCCACCAGTACCTGTGGAAGTAGCACGGCCTGCACTTCTTGTCCCACAGCTGGCATTCTTCCTTTAAAGGGTAACAGCATGAAACAAAGACCACAATACGTTAGCAGTCTGTCACCTTCTAGCACTAAGCACCCCAAGAGACTCTGCAGAAGCAAGACACTTGCATCAGCCTATGCAGCCGGGCAAGCAGAGGGCACGACGGCTGGCATAGCACCGCCTGGGGCTACAGCCAGGTGCACCGAGGACCGATGAGTTAGACCCACAGGAGCCCTGCCCGCACACCCCACGGAAGCGCACAGCTCAGCCCGTTTCCACTGCCCCCCGCTGGGGCTGCCCTGCCACAGGGCACAAAGGACGGGGAGGGAAAGGGTAGCCTCCGCCTCGAAGACGCCGCGGGCCCCTACCTCTGCCGGACGGTGGAGCCCGCCGCGCGGGGAGCCACGGCCTTGCTGGGGGAGCGGCCGGAGGAGCCGACGCTCGTGGCGCTGGGGTTGGGCCCGGGCTGCGGAGAGAGGAGAGAACCGGGAGGGGGTGAGAGGCGGCGGACACGGCCAGGGGAGAGGGAGCGCCTCAGCCACCCCTCGCCCCGGGCAGAACCTCACCATGGCGACGGCGGCGCTGGCTCGGGGGTCGGCACGGCCTCACACACGCTCCCGTACGGCCGCTCCGGCCACGTCCCTGCCCGCAGCAGGCCCCGCCCCCGCGCCGCGCCTCCCGGGGCCTCGCGGCTGCCCGGGACGATGCCTGAGCAGCGCCGGCCTCTTTTCCCTCACCCCCTCCCTTCGCGGCCGCTTTCTGAGCGAGCTGACTCCGCACGACGCCTCGGTCGCGCCCGCTCCCCCACCAGCGGCCGGGCCGGGGCGACCGAACAGGGAACGCGCGGGACGAGGCGCCGGGCAGCGCCGGGGCCACCTGGCGGGTGGGGCGAAAGGGAAGGCCCTGGAGCAAGGCTGACGTGTCCTGCGGTGGCCGTCGGGCCGCACATGCGCGCTGCTGCCCGGTACGTGGCCGGCGGGCGGGCGGGCCCCTGTTCCCCCCGCGGCAGCCATGGCGGCGGCGGCGGAGGAGGAGGCGGCTGGGGAGGGCCCGTCCGTGCTGTTCCTGCACCCGGACCTGGGGCTGGGCGGGGCGGAGCGGCTGGTGGTGGACGCGGCGCTGGCGATGCAGGCGCGGGGCTGCCGGGTGCAGATCTGGACGGCGCACTACGACGCGGCGCGCTGCTTCGCGGAGACGCGGGGGCTGCCGGTGCGGCGGGCCGGCGGGTGGCTGCCGCGCAGCCTGTGGGGCCGCGGGCACGCGCTGTGCGCCGCCCTGCGCATGGCCTTCGTGGCGCTGTACGTCCTGCTGCTCAGCGGCGAGCGGGTGGACGCCTTCGTCTGCGACCAGGTGCGGGGCCGCGCCGGGCCGAGCCGGGCGGGGGGCGCCGCCGCCATTTTCGGGCGCGCTGCTGCGGTGGGGGGGAGGCCCGAGGGAAGGCGAGGGTGCTGGCGGGCTCCGGGGCAGCTGGAGGGGGAGGAAGGCGCTGCCGCTTAGGCTCCCCTCCCGGCTCGGCCCTGGTGGTGGGCCTCGGCAGGAGGAGGTGCGTGGGGAAGTCCCGCGGCTTGATGGGGCTGGGGCGGGGAGGGGGTCTTGGCAGAGAAGGGGTGTTGGTGGCCTCGCAGGACGAGGTGAGGGAGGAAACCCAGAGCCGCAGCAGGAGGTCCTGTACGAGAGAGCGCAGCTTGATGTGCTTGTGGAGGGGAGAGGGAGAAGGCACTTGGCTTGCAAAGGGCTGGCTCTCAGGGCATGGCTTTGACATCACGCGTACACGCCAGCGGCGCTAACAGAAATAGTGAATGTCTTCTCTTGTCCTGTCTCTCCTGGTTGCACTAGGTGTCTGCTTGCATTCCTGTACTTAGACTGGCCAGAACCCGTAAGAAAGTTTTGTTTTACTGTCACTTTCCTGATCAGCTTCTGACCAAGAGAGAATCTCTCCTAAAGCGCATCTACAGATTCCCGCTCGACTGGCTGGAGGAGTACACGACTGGCATGGCAGACTGTATTGTTGTGAACAGCAGGTTCACTGCCAGTGTGTTCAAGGACACGTTTAAGTCCTTATCTCACATAAACCCAGATGTCCTCTACCCATCGCTCAATATCAGTAGCTTTGAAACAATAGTTCCTGCGGACATAGCTGACCTGATACCCAGAAAGAAAAAGTTCTTGTTTCTTTCCATTAATAGGTATGAGAGAAAAAAGAATCTAGCACTGGCTCTTGAAGCTTTGCATGAACTTCGAGGAAGACTTGATTCTCATGAGTGGAGTGAAGTTCACCTGGTTATGGCAGGTGGTTATGATAAACGAGTTCTGGAAAACGTGGAACACTATGAAGAGCTGAGGAGACTTGCAGCCAAGCTTAGTGTTGACGACCATGTCACTTTTCTGAGATCGTTCTCAGATGAACAGAAAATCTCTCTTTTTAGTAACTCTGTGTGTGTGCTTTATACACCAAGCAATGAACATTTTGGCATTGTTCCTCTGGAGGCAATGTATATGAGGTGTCCAGTTGTAGCGGTTAATTCAGGCGGTCCTTTAGAATCAATCTTGCATAATGTTACAGGATTTTTGTGTGATCCTCTGCCAACGCAATTCTCTGAGGCCATGGAAAAAATTGTGAGAGATCCTCTCTTAAAGGACACAATGGGAGCAGCTGGGAGAGCCAGAGTTATGGAAAAATTTTCCTCAGAAGCATTCTCAGAACAGCTGTACCAATACATATGCAGATTAACACAATAAAATTATATTCCCATATTATATTTTACAGCTTTGTATCTCTCATTTGTATAGAGATGTATTCATTGTGACTATGAAGAAGAACCCGGAACATCTGAATTTCCTTGTATGCTTCTTGTGCTGCCTTATGTCACTCGATACAAAGAATGAGCAAAACATGTCCCACTGTCTCATTAGAAGGTTAAAATTTTCATGTGGTAGGCTTATCCGCCATTGTAGGAGTCCTTTTGCGTACAGTGCCTTGGAAAAATGCATAGTTAAGTGGCAGTAACTTACTAGGAAATTGTTGCACATCTTGCTTTAATACTGTACGGTATGGCTGATTCAATTCACAAAATGTGGATTTGTACAGATAAGACAAGCGCAGCTTTATGTATTTAAAATGTTCATCAGTAATTTTTAAGTAAAAGAGCTATCATAGCTGAAGTATGGAGAGAATTGCACAGTCCAATCAACTGCATGTTTGAAAAAAAACAACACCGTTAGGGATGTGAATGGTATGGTTTTAAAATTATTGACCTTTTACTGTGCTCCTTTTCTTAAATTGCATCATGTAGTCACACTGAGTGTCATAAACAAGCATATGGGTGTGTGAGCAGGAGGAAGCTGAGACTAGAATAAAACTGAGGACATTGGACTACCTCGGGCAAAAATGTTAGTGCTGAAATTCTATGTTGATGCAGATATCTGCAGTGCTTAAGGATGTAATTTTACTTTGAGAGTTTCTGGTTTGTAGAGACTTAAATGATAGCCCCTTTATTTAATGTTTCATTGTAAATGACAGCACACTTTTAAAAAAGGTGGTAACCTGTAGCAGGCAATAAAGACAGATTTTATTTTGCCTGTTTTAGTGGTAACTTTTCGGTATAATTTTTCTGAATAGTTTAGCTGGGGGATACTTTTCTCCTAATGCAATGACTGCACGGGTGACAGTAATTTGACTTTTTTTCCAAGTGTAATGCCTGGTTTTGGTCAAGGAAGACCTGATTTTTTTATCTACCTCTTTTTTAGCGCATCTTTATTAGTTGGTTATTCTGTTTGGTTTCCAATAACACACAATCCATACAGTTGAATTTTAAGTCTGAAAATGGATTGAGTAACTATACAATTTCCTCATTCTTTGAAATGCAGTTTTATGTATAAAATACAATTTTGTAGTCCAAATTCTGCAATTTGTATTTAAGATAAAGTTTCAGGCATTTTCACATTTAGTACTTCACAACAGAGAGACCAGTCTTTCTGTTGCTTGGGTCTGCAACCTAGGTTTCAGTGTAAGGCTTTTATTTAAAGTAAAACAAACAAAAAATCCACAAACGAAGTTTGTCCTTGTCTTTATTTGGGAAGTTGGGATGCTATAGTGGTTACTCATTGTGGATTGGGAGTGGGTGGTCTCACAGGCCCTATTTCCAACATTTCTGTTTGTGTCAGAAGAATTGGCAAGCCTGAATCTATTGTCTCTTGCCTGTTCCTGCATTTGTGCTCCTTCCCCACCACTTAAAAGTTTTCCTAAATCTTTGTGCAACTTTTTCAGGAAGGGTAGAGCAATGAGTGACTGAAGGGCTTGGAGAGAGAGCATGAAAATAATCTGTCGTCATTGACACTAACACCTTCAAGACATATTTGGCCTGGGTCTTAAGCTCCACTTAGAAGGTGCAAGATGGTTGGAGCCGATTCCTGTGGCTGCTTGGTTTATACTACATTTTCCTCTCCAGATTGCACTGGAGTTAACCTGGAGCCTAAGGTACATGCCAGTGCACGCTTGCCAGCCTAGCTGTGGGGGTAGCTCCATTTATGCTCCAACCTTGGCCTCCAGCCCCTTCCTGAGCTGTGTTGATGGCAGGCGTGTGCCTAGCCCTGTGCCCTGCAGATCCTGTCAACTGGATTTCATGAATTGCACTTGGACTTGACCTGCTGTCTCACGTTCACCTGGTAATCACTGGACTGTCAACAGAATTTGTTACTTACACCAGGCTGCCCTGCTTGGGTGCTGTGCCCTGGTTGGCAAGATCACTGTCCCTCTGTGATACGATCTCCCTCAGCTTTTGACTGTCATCCCTTGCAGAGCAGCCCCAGTCTTGCTGCTTCCTGACAGGTAGCTCGGGCCGCCTCAAGCCCTGAGCTGACTGACACGGAGCCTGGCCTTCAGGCTGCCCATCAGCTGCAGGTTACCTCAGGATCCTGCAGGAAGCTATGGTCAGCTTTCAGGCTGTTTCAGCATCTCTTGCTCCCCAACTTCTAGAACGACTCAGTGGGGACTTGGACAATTTTATCAGGGTTTATTAGTCAGATGTGGCTAATCTTTACAGCCTATCCAGGGGCTGTACATCCCAAGGAATGTTAGATGCTCAGGAGTAATAATCTCCCAGCTCTCGGGGCAACCCAAGAGTGGATTCGACCACGTGGAAGACAATGGCCCTATGCTCCAAAAGCTGATGACTTATTCATTGATTTGGAGCAGTTTGGGGGGGACTGCAACTGTGCAGTGGCCAAGGCTGTCTTGCTGCAGCTCCAGCAGGGGAAGTAGTTGGCCACTAACTACACAATTCAATTCATGGAGTTTATTGTGAAAACTGAGTGTGAAGAGCAAACCCTTATGGCCCTCTAAAGTCTAGGGCTGTCTGAGGCCCTCAAAAATGAGATGGCTAGGACTGGCCTACCCCAGAGCCTGGGGCAGCCTGTCAGACACTGGAGAAGTACCTGGCTCCGCCAGGAAGAGCATATGCAGACTGCCACCATGTTTTGCTCCACCTTCCTTACTATTCCCAGAGGAAGAGCCCATGGACATAGGCACCATCTATCTCACCCCTCATCCCAAGAATGAGAACACAGATGGAGAAAAGGGGATTGCTTTTACTGTGGTAGAAATGGCAACTGTGTTGTCAGTTGCACCAACAAACCCTCTGCTCTGACAGTCACTTGCTGCAGGTACATGTGAGGCAGCTGGTGTGGCTGGCAGACTTTTGGGTTGGAAACCAAAGTTAGTGACGAATGGACAGTTAAAGTGTGTAGAGAGAGAAGCCTGCAGACAAGGTGGGGAGAGAAGCAACTCATTCCTCAATTGTATTCCAGGTTCTGGTGGTAGATCAGCACCACTGTTGGTTCTTCTGCTACCTTAAGAATGTGCTAGCACTCCTCAGAGGCAGCTTTGATTTTCAGGGGCTGCTTGTCCCAGACATCATAATTCCTCTCAGCGGGGGTGAGCTGCCTAGAGAAATAGACATAGGGCCCTGGGTCCTGCTTTGGGCCAGCTTCTGGGAGAGTATGGCCCCTATGACACAGAAGCATCTGGTTCCACAATGAAATTCCAGCCAGGGCCTGGACGGGACTGTGAGGCAGGCTGTGGTGATTGCCTGTTTCAGTTCTTCAGAGGTTGCGTGTGCTTCTTATGCCCACAGAAAGTGAGGTCCCTTCCAAGTAGGTGCTGTTATAGGAGCCATGATACTGGAAAACCCTGTTACAAGTCACCAACAGAAGTTGGCAAATTCTAAGAAACTCTGCAGTCCCTGCGTGCTAGAAAGGAAGGAGTGGAAAACTGCTTTCTGAACCAGATACAGACACTATGAGGATCTTGGGATACTATTTGGTCTCTTCTATGCTCTGACCACCTTCCATCATTTTGTAAGTAAGCGATGTCCTGCACAGCCTGCTCGATAACTACATAGTGGCATTCTTGACATTTACATATTCTCTGATGCTCAGCAGGCACACAGACTATGCCAGGGAAGTCCTGAGTCACTTGTGCAGTAGTGGCTCCATGTCAAACCCGAGAGATTTGCTCTTTTCAACAGCACAGGGTGGAGTTCCTGGGGTACCTGGTGGACCCCAACTGCTGGCAACTATGGATCCCAGGTAGCCTGAAGCCACCTTAAGTTGGCAGGCTCCTTCTGTGAAGGGTCAGAAACACCCATACTTCTTTTTGTCAAAAAATATGGAGCACTGGCAGTGGAGGAAGAGGGGCAGATCAACCCACGTACCAGATTGTCCTTGAGGTGCTCCTTGAGGGCTGCTGATTTGGAGCATGACAAAGCCTAGATGCTCCCAAAAGGCGCTAAAGGAGCTGGTGGGCAGGAGGTGTCACTCTGGGTGCAGGGGATGTTAGAGAAGCCTACAGGGCTGTGATCTGCCTCTGCATACCGATCACAGTTCCCTGCGGGGCTCGGGGTCGAAACAGAAACTGCAGGGTGGCCATGGGCTCGAGTCTTGTGACACCTCGGTGCAGGGAGGCTCTGTCTGGCTTAGTCTGAAGGCCAGGCTCCATGGTACTCACTCAGCTCAGGGCCTGAGGCGGCCTGAGCTAACTGCCAGGGAGCAGCAAGAGCAAGACTCTTCCACAACAGAGAACAAGCCGGGAGCCAAGGATGGCCACAACGAAGGCTGGACAATGATCTCACTGGGAAGGTGCAGTCCCACAGCCCTTGAACTGGGCAACTAGAGAAGGGGTGGTGTCAAAAGAAGGTCCTATCAACAGTTCAGTGATCATCAGGCAGAAACAAGGTAACATGTCAGGTCCGGGTTCAAACTAGGAAAGCCAAACAGCTGAAGGACGGGACTAGAAAGAGGTGCACCTACAACACAGCTCACGTAGAAACTGAAGGCCCTGGCCTGAGCATAATGGAGCCCCTGCACCCACCAGCAGTAGGTGTGGGTGGAGGCCCCAGCTGGGGCTGGTCAGGGCCAGCAAGGCCTGTTGGTCTAACAATTGCTGGACTGTTGAGAGACACTGTCACTGCCACCAAGCTGCCTGGGTACAGCGGAGCTGTGCCCCGGCTGGTGAAGTCACTGCCCCGTGTGCTGGGATAACCCTCGGCTCCTGACTTGTGTGTCCTTGTGGCTCCCTCACTCTTGTGGCTCCCTGGCAGCTGAGGGACTTCTTGAGCCAGTTGTGGTTTCTTTGTGTTATTCAAATGGATCTCTCCTCCATCACTTCTTCCATTTTCCCTTTGAAATTCATGGAAATGTTTACATTCATAACACCCAACTACAAGGACTTCCACAGTTTTAGCTCCCCATTGCATGAAGACCACCTTCTTCAAACTGTTTTGAATCCACCTCCTGCTTGCTTCATTTTAAGCCTCTTAATTTTTCCTTTAGAAGAGACAGTGAACAACTAAACCCTATCCATCTTCTCCACACCATTTATAACTGCAGTATAATTGCAAAGGCCTCTCTCTTTGCTGTCCCTTCTCACTTTCTCCTGCTGGAGGGGGACTCTACACTGCCTCCCCCAGAGCCCACATCCTTGGCATGGGGTAAGGCAGGAGATATAAAAATGATGGGTTTTTTTTCTTGTTTAATTAATCTGCCCTAGGTTACCTCTTGACAGGGGAGGCACAAATCAATTCCTCTTTGGTTTAGGTTCAGTAACCCTCAGTAATCCTGGGTGGATTGCAGTTTGAACAACAGCATTACATCTGTATAAATTGCCTAAGGATTTTTTGTGTCCCCAGTATTTATCTTAATTTTCTGTCTTAAACTGTTGAGTGCTACTGTTGTACGTGAGGAAAGCTAACTATGTTCTAATACTACATAGTGTCTCAGAGCTGTAACCTTTGAGATTAAAGCTGTGGTTGTCCTTAAATGTTTTGGGATTATGCAGTGTCTCATATTAATACGTTCTCTTGAGCATCTCTTCATCTAGTCCCATACTGTCCTTTCACTACTGGTGTTTTAAAGACCACACATGAAAACGGAGTTTTAGGTTTACAGAAGAAAGAAACTTTTTGTTTCAAAAGTGCAAGCGCTCAGTCAGTTCCTTATTTTATGCCAGTGTAGCTTTGTTTCCTCTTTACTTCCTCTCTTCCTTTTTGGAAATCCAACAAGAATCTTGATTATGCAAGTAGAATGCATGATGTCCTTGTCAGTGACAAGCCAACTGTCAATTAAATAAAAGCAGTTTCATCATGAGAGGACAGTAAGTGCCCCCGTATTTTACAAGTCAGCATATCAGGGGACATCAAGTACATTTTGTTGTGCTGTCTCTAGACCAACACAATACAAGAAAACAAGGCTGACCAGTATTGAGTTTCCAAAATAGCAGGTTTTTAAAGCAATAATTGTTTGTACTTGTATTGAACCTGTTTTAGAAATCCATACTTTTTGTGTGTATATCTTTCCTCCTTTCTCTTTTATTTAAATAAAAATTTATTTATGAGAGTTTTATTTAAATCAAATTGCAAATGCCTTGTGCAATCTGATGTCAGAAGAAATACTAAGTATTGGACTAGTACAATTAAATAAATTATCATTAGCCTACAAGAAAATGAAGGTTTTAAATTCATATCCCACCAGTGTGGTGTGAAGGATGATGCAACAAGAAGAAAATAGTTGTAAGGAGGAATTCATGTCCTATCCTCTCCTTCCCATAATTTGCAAATCCTTCTACCTTCAGTTAGAACCCAAATATATAAATAAATAAGCCAAAATACAGAAGTTTTTGAAAGCATAGTTGGAAAAATAAGGGCAGACTACGTACAGGGATGCTAGGTGTGAACAAAGGAAGGCAAGAAGAGAGGTGATTAGGCTTTAGAGTTTCTTCACTTACCAATACTGTGGGCTGGAAAGTGGAAACCCACAGTTTTCTTTCTTCGATTTACCTTTAATACCTACAGTAAATAAGATAAGCCACAAGCAAATAGTTTCATACGCATAATTTTTATACACTCTTTTTCAGATTATAAAAAGAAATCAGAATAACAGCAATTTCAGGATTAAACCAGCCTGCTAATGTTGCTTTTTTCCCTCTCCCCACCCCCTTCATTACTATTTTTTACAATTTTACACAATATAACAGATTTATAGATTTTAACATTTACATGGAGTCTATAAAAACCTCATGTTACATTATCATATTGCTAAACTTTATTCCTTTTTATTATGGCTTTATTATTCTCTCTCATGGATGAAATGGGTGATATTTTATTTTGAATTGTAATTTATTATACAGTTAATATTACAGGGGTATTTTTAATGAAACAATAACTGTAGAATACTGAAAAAATATAGTATTATGAAAGGGGTATATTCAATAGCATGAACGTTAACACAAATAGTAGAGAAGGAAATAGACATTTTAATTATAGTTACCTTTATCTGCTTTTATGTTGAAAGTAGAACATGTGACCCAAAAAGAAATAAATCAGAGGTTAGTCTCTATTGATTATGGATGTGCAGTTCTTCAGTGCTGGTTATTTTATGCCCAAGATTAACTGAGTTGATTGCAGATTTTTGCACTGTTAGTCATATGGGAAGACCAACAAGTTTGACCTCATGAACTCTGAGACAAATCTATTAACATTATGGTATCTTTATGACTCCAATTCCTGTGCACTGGAAGAGAAGAAAAATATAACGCTTGAGAAAATGAAAATAGGAATCATTTGGAGTTGTTTTACGTGGAAAAAGGGAACAAGAGTTGCTAAGTTTTAAAACCCTTAGATAAGATAACCAATCACTTGGAAATTAGCCTTCAAACAACCTACACTACAACTACAGGCACATGCCATATTTTAATTTAATGAACTTTTCCTCTCACAATTATACACAGAACTCCTGCACTGTATAGCAAGTTGTCTAGAAGACAAAAAACTGAGAAGCCCTCTTCAGTTATTCCCAGGCAAAACTGAAAAAATAAGAAAAAAGCATAATTCTTGTTTGTGTCTCTAAGTGTTTACAAGTGTGTAAAACAAATCATAAGAGCATCACACCTTCTTTGATTTAGTCTTTTTTAATCTTGATCCTGGCCGAGGATTAGCCCTGTAAACAAACCTACAGCTGAACAAGGTGCTATGTGTAATAACAAATATTAGACCTTGTAATGATTAATTGCAGGAAGAGATCCTGACCATCACCTCCTCTAGGAACACAGGATAAGAGGACAGAGAACTATGGAAGCATAAAACCTAGTAGGAGCGTATCTCTCATTGGCACCCCTCTTCTAGCACCTGGCACATGAGACAGACCATTTGCCTCCTGCATCCCCCTTTTAAAAAACCTTTTGTTAACAAATTGAAACCCAAGAAGATATTAACATGGCAAAGGACTGCTCAGAGGGACCTAGTGACTGGAGCCTAGCCGGGCGTTTGACCGTCCATCAAGGTGAGAGAGGTCCAAGCAGAGCTACTACAGGAGCAGCACAAGTAATGCAGCAGCCGAATGAAGATGTCTGATGTTCTAGTGGGGGCTCATCAGTGGTCGGGAAGAATGAAGCCATCTTTGGTGCTAACGAGGGAAACAGCACTCAAATAGGCCAGGAAGAAATCCAGGACCACCTCAATCCCCAGCTATCTCAGCTTCCCTCCAGTCAATCCTTTCTCTTACCTCTCACCATCTGTGCGGATCCAGTCAGGATAGAGTTAGACTGCCAGGGAGGAGCAAGGGCCATTTGATCACTAAGGGGCAGGGAGGCAGGAGCAGTGTGTAATAACGAGGTGGCATCCCACAGTACGCAGGCAAGGTGAGCAGGGCAGGCCTGGGATGGCAGGACGTGTGAATTACCGAGCGTAGCTGTTGCACAGCTGTGAACTTACCTCAGCAGAAAGGGAACCAGAAGGTAGCCTTTGCTCTGGGCAAATGGCTGTATCAGCTGGCTGAATGAACTGGCTGTGTAGCTGTTGGTCCCCAAATTAATCAAAAGAATGCAAATATACCAGCACGGCTCAGCCCAATGTAAAGTATAAAATACGAACAACAAACAGGAAGAACTCTGAAGAGAGCTATGGGCTTAGTGGGTTTCAACCCACATATTCCTTCCCGGAGACTGGGAACACCCAGCATCATGATGGTGAATATATTACAGAGATTGGTAATGGATTTGTATTGTGACTCAACTGCATATTACAGTTGCAATACTCTCCTAAGTATGATTTGTACCTGTATTGTGATTTAAGTGCATTGCTGTATCATTCTGATAGATCAAAATCCCATGTAACATAAGACGTTTTTTCATAACTTGAAAAAACAGTAGGCTTGGTGTTAAACATTAAATCCTTCATGCGTGGAATATGTAAAAGAACCTGGTCAGAGAGTAGCATGTGCCCTGTGAGGAGAAGTTGAGGGAAGCAGGCTTGTTAATAGCCGCCCTCCAGTTCTTGTAATGGGTTACTGGAAAGAAGGACCAAGGCTCTTCACCCTGGTGCCTAGTGGGATGACAAGAGACAAAGGGCATATATCAAATCAAATATATCAAAGGAAGGTTCCAATTGGATATAAGGAAAAACATCTGGTCACTGTGAGAACAGACAAGCCATGAAACTGGCTGCCCAGACAGGTAGCACAGTCTCCATCTTTGGAGGTTTTCATGGCCTGACTCAATAAAGTCTTGAGCAGCCTGGTCTGATCTCATAGCTGACCCTGCTTTGGGCAGGAGGTTGGACTCTGGCCAGAGAGTACGAGTGAAGTACCTCAGAAGTCACTATTGGGTCCAAAAGTATTCAACATCTTTGTGAACAATCTGGTATTGAAAGCGCCATCACCAAGTTTGCACGTGACACCAGGCTGGGAGGAGAGATATATATGCTGGAAAGTAGAGCCATCGTACACAGAAGTCTGGACAGTCTGGAAGATTAAGCCAACAAGAATTGAAGATAGCAAAGATAAATGTAAAGCCCCACACTTGGGACAGAATAATCCCAAGCAGCAGTACAGGCTGGGGTCTGACTGGCTTGGGAGGAGCTGTCTAGTGAATTTAAAAAAAAAAATTAAACAGCCTTTTCCGTGTACAGTGTCCACAGCTATTGAGCAATCAGCTAATTCCATTTATCTATGAGAGCTATATTCTAACACTGTGAGAAGTCCCAGTGGTCTGAAATTGTGATCTGAAAGTGATACTAACAGGACTATTTATTCCTGCTCAAAGGATGGGAACAAAATGTGAAGAAAGCCTCTGGAGGGACCCACTGGATGTCACTGTATGAATGGAAATTATTTGCTACTGCTTCCCAGGTTTCAATCTGTTCCTTAGCTTTAGATGTAGCGAACCCCATGTCACACTTGTGTGTTAAATTTGTGCTTGTGCAGATACTTACCAGCAAAAAAAGAAACACTAAATAGGAAAATACAGAATATTTTTTCTGGTTCTGTTGATTATGCTGTTTTCTTCTCTGCATGATGACACTGGTTTAACATTAACACTAGACTGCAGATTCTACAGGCTTACTGCAGGGTAAAACCAAAACCATAAAATCTTTTTCCTTACAGCATGGTTACATTGTGGGAACTCTTTTCCTTAGTGCTAAAATAACACTAAAAGCCAAAAAGAGTTTCAAAAAAGGGTTAGGCAAATAGGTCAAGTTAAAAAGTGATGGTCCAAATACAGTCATTGCTTAGAAAGTCCATCAATAAGTGGTGATTAGGAGCTGGAAACTATATTAGATAACACACAAATAATACTAGACATAAGCATCTGCTTTCAGGCACTGCTGAACACAGAATATAAATCCAATCTGATCTTTGATCCGTATTCTGACCTGTTTTGTTCTTAGGCAGAACCTCTCTATCCCTAAGTATCCCAAACCATGGAAAAATGGATCAAGAAGGCACCCAAGGAGCACAAGCAGTGCTTAAAGGACATGAAAATAGACAACTGCCTTCCTGAAACTGTTCCTGACCCAGGAAAAAATCTATGCATCGTCATAAACAGCAATATACCGACAGAATTCTGCTGAGAGGGGATGTTTAATACATCCAGTGCTAGTGTCTGCTTTAATAATACTTAAAGGAGAGATGCTTTGTCACCTATTTCAGCAGCATCAAATTTTCTGCGTGGAAGTATTCTTCTAACACTTCAGCATGAATTCAAGACAAGAAATTGGCACTTTTAAATTAAGCTGTGACTTACTGTGAATAAAGTGAATAGTATTGCAAAACATCATCTCTGAATTTTTGATCACTAAAGCTATATGAAAGTTCATGATAGGTGACAGCTTGCATTCCTTCTATATTTCATAAATAATCTGGGATGCTCAAGTCTCAAAACACTTTGTGTATATACAAACCCACTGTGGGATCTGATCTTTTGAGTGAGAGAGGCCTGTTCCAGGCTGTCCCGCATAGTGACAAAAATGCTCATGTAAGTTTTCTTTCTGCCTATATATTCTTAAAGGGAAGTCAGTTCCTAGAACTTGGGGGTTGTGGGGTTATTAGTGAGACTACATTTCTAGAGGCTGAGGCAGATATTAATTAGAATTAAATTTAAAATATTCTCTGCAGTGAGTAACGGCACTTGCCATTAATCTAACATGGTAGTCTAACCCCACAGCTCCAACAGACTTCTATATTTGACAAGGGAAAGAGATTTTGATTATGTACCAGTTTAACTAAAATTAGGCAAAACAAACTCTGACTCACGCAGGTGAACAGGCTCCCTAAAATATAATTTAAAAATATCAACTGTGGTCAACTCAAACAAAGCACCTCAACAAGGATAATAGAGGGAGATTTTTAGAAGATTAATAGACAGCAATCGAGAAGGATTGGAGAACATGCATCAACCTGATAGGAATGATTAAGCATTAACGTTCCTTCCTTTAAGGTGTGAAGAAGCCATTACCTAGATTTGTAGAAGATTGCTTGATTTTTATTTGTTTCCAAGCATGAATATTGTCCCCAAAAGTAACTTAAAGCAAAATTCTGTAGTTGAGCAAAGGAGACTGTTTTGTATGCTCCAGATCTCACAAAGAAATGATTCATTGTTCTGCTAATCCTTATAAAAGGACAAGAGAAAGTGAATCCTGAGACCACTATACACAGAAAAGCAGCAAATTTCGAAGAAGAAAGATCCATTTTGAAGAAGCAGATCCACTGAGCATAAAGCAATCACAAAAAGCATTAAAAATAAACGGTTAATGGAAAGAATTGGAAAAATATGGAATGGCCTGAGATGAAACACTCTGTGCCAGGATCTTCTTCAAACTGAGACTCAGGAGAAACCAAGACTTCCACAGGAGATCATAACAAGGGCAGGATTTTCAGCAAGAAATGTGCTTTTCTTCAGAGTAGGTAGCTTCCTCCTTGAACCAGTCTCCTGAAGGGCACTTTTCTCAATCAGACGTAAAATAGGCCCTAACTACATGCATTTCTTAAAGAACAAACTTGGGGTAACGGCAGCGAGTAGGATGATTTACATATAATTTTCTTCACAGTAATAGGTATCAGAATTTATATACATGTGTACACATACTTGATTTATTTTAACGCACTGGAGGAGGGCACAGCCACTTCACCTAAATTCCAAGCTGGAACTTGGAACTCAGCTGGATACAGTAATATTCTTCCTATCTTAGTCTAGAACCTCCTATAACATCACTTTGGGTTGCCAACCAGGAAATCATTTTTATGTGTGAGCAACATTGTAAGTGCTTTGTGCCTGTTGAATAGTGGTCCAGAGGAGAGGAAGACTAACCCTGAAAACAAGCTGTATTGTGTTGCAAGCAGCCACACCTCAAGTCCAGAGTCACACTGTGATAAGCACCGGTTATATTGGCATCGATACCCTGTGCTTGCTCTCGCTCTCCCTCCCCTGAATTCCCCCCACAACACACTTACCATTTGCTTTTATCAGGCTTCATTTCCTCCATGTCTTTATCTTTTTATTACTATGATACAAGAGTCACCTTCTTATTACAAAATACTCAGGAAGCTGTTCTCCTCATCTCAGACAGTTTCATCCTAGAATGGCCTGCATGGTCACCACGTGCAAGAAGAAAGCAGCAGCAGTTCCTGCCTGTTGTGATTAATGCTTCACATAATTGTATGTGACACAGAGATGCTATTCTCTTAGGAGCATGTGAAAGCCATATAGAAGAGTGAAAGAAAAATTAAATCTACGACACACTGGGATCTGTGAGACTTCTTCCAATGACCATGGTTTGAATGTGGAAAAAAAGATCCCTGGTGCTCAGATAGCAGTAAACATTGCCATATTGCAGCTGCTTGGATGGAAACTCCCCTGGACAATAAGCAGATGAGAAACAGGCAAGAAGATCAACACCTTTTACAACTTAATTCAAATCTCCTTTCTCTTGCCTGCAGACGACTTCTAGTTTTCACCTTCCTTCTTTAGAACCCTTTTATATCAGATTCCCTCACCCAGGCAAAGAGCAAGGTCATTCACAATGGCAACAGAAAGTTGATTAGAACAAATAACAAAGACTGTAGCTTCAGCAGTTAAAAAAAAACTTTAAGAGCATTAAACAGATGAAACTCAGGCAGGATCTACTTATGTCAATAGACTCCCACAGCGGGTTTCAAGACAAGTGTTTCCTTTTCATAGGACTCAACATGTTTCCTCCACCATAGTGATTCTAGGCTCAAAGTTCACCCTAGAACTGTGCTGAATTAATGCACAAAAGGCCAAGCAATTGATTGCTAAGGTGCTTACAAAATGACAGGCTACGCCACGCTCATGCCAGGCCTTCAGAAGCTGAGCAAAGTAACTCAGTTCAGATTTGAAACTCTCACCTCCCCAAAATATTCAAATTGCGCATTAGACCGTGCTTGGTGCTGGTCTTGGTGGACAGGGACAGGAAGGATAAAAATAGTTTTTCCCCTTTGCAATGCTGTTTGCATTCTCCCAGTAACAGACTCCCTTTGCAAATTGCAAAGAATATTCCAACCCCTACAGAGGGAAAGAGCAGGAGAAATGGATGGAGGTGGGCCTACAGCCAGAAAGTTATCCATAGACTTTCAGATGACATCTCATTTAAGCTGATGAAACTCACTTTCACATGAGTTGTGACATAACCGTGGCAGGAACTGACAAGTGTCAAAATCTTGCTGAACAAATAAGATTTCAAGTCCTATCCCTCTGTACCGAAGAAGAGCCAGCAAATATTGCATATTTATCCTGCTTTTTCCCATGGCACTAATTCCTCTCAGCAGCTTCATTGGCGCTCTATAAGCATGCCCAATTCACGCTTTCACTTAGAATAGCTGCTGATGTTTAAACTGAACTTTTCATGGCTTTCCCGTTGGGGTGGGAGACCTTCCTAAATATCACTCTACTGTGGGGAATAAAGAGTTACTGGATGCTCTGCCATCACGATTGGGGTTTCCATGCGGATTCTTGAGCCCAAGAAGCGACCCCTTGTGTTGACCAGGAGACCAAGGAATGATTTTCTTCACAGGCCAGAACATCTCTCATTCCCTTTTTCCAGTGCTCTCAGCACACACCAGTGTCTTAATGGAACAGACCAACAAGTGTGGACCTGGGCACAATGGACAGATACTCGTAAGAAACAGATGGATTTAGGTATCACTAGATCATGGCGTCCAGGTGCAAACAGGGGGAAATTTCCAGCAGCTTCTTCCCCTTTGCAGTCATGTAATAAGCATACACCGGGAATATCGTGACCTCTTGCAACTAATCAGGTCCTACAGCCGATTTTTTTCCAGAAGAGTGTCTACCTGATGCTGCTGCATAGAGATAAACCACGCCACAGAGTGGCTTCCTCACAGCCACTCACTGTGCCTGCAGCTGCGGCCATGGGTAGTGCCTCCTGACAGCTTTCATCCCCGCCGCTCAGCCCAGGTGCTATGACAGGCCCTAGGTCTGCAGACTTAGTGTGGCTGAGGGAGTGGGGGAGACCGTCTCAGAAAGCAGAACCACCATGACCTGGAAGGACTGCAGTTATTATTTCTTGGGAAGTAACAAGTGTTACACAAGCATCCATGTTGTGCCTTTTCATCTGTCCATGCCCTGCTCCTCGGGTGAAGGTGAAAGTTGCCTTCTGCTCAGTCACCCTTTTCCAAGAAAGGTTTCTCCACACGTCTAACCATGCTCTGACAGTTACCCCAAACCAGGCACAGCCTTCCTCAGGACAGGCTCCAGCATGGATTATCAGACTTAACAAGGAGTGGAGCGTCTCAGGACAATACAGTGAGGTGGGGTGAGCCTGTCCATTTGCTCTGTCAGAGCAGGCTCAGGAGACGTGCCAATGGCAAACTGGACAGAAAGTTCGGGAACTCTTTTGCTAATGAACCTCCCTTTGCTCCTGCATGGATTTCCTCCTGGAACTCCCTCACTTGCTTCCTTCCAGACGTGTGACCCCTTGGGATTGTACATATGGGTGACCGTACTCACAGCAGCCTCTGCTGCTAGTTCCAGGCTTGTGAGTGAGGGGGATAACCCACACTCACCATGGTAGAATAACATGCTCTTCCTCTTCTGGATCTGTACTACATCATCTGCTCAACAAACAGAGTGGACAGTTCACTGCTGGTCTCAAAATTCACACGCACCTTTAGAGTGGATGCTAATGCATTTCAGGTTTCTCCTCAAAGTAGGCAATAAACTAAGATCAAGGGCCATTAGTACTAGGTCCCTACACAGCAAAAGTAAGATGATTGTCCCCCTCTGCTTCCATTGTTTGGGCTGCAGTCCTTTTTCCTGGTAATTCCTCTTCACCCTCCAGCTACTCGATAGAGCAAGCACTCCCTTGAGGAGTCAAGCCACGGCCCACAGCGCAGGAAGATGTGCAATATGCAGCGAGCAGGGACAGTGCAAAGGAAGCCTCCCTGGCAAGGGAGGGCTCTGCAACACACAGCAAACATCTTCCTGAGGGCAAAAATTTGCTTGTAGGATTGATGAAGTGTTCTGCAGAGCAGGCCTGACTGAGGAAAAAATAAAGTTCTCCAGCCTCTGACTGCCCCTGGGGGGCAGTGTCTGGGGACTTTTGCAGAGGAGGAGAAATGGTGGAGGAAAGAGGAAGTATCATAAGGCTGAAGTAAATGAGTTCTGAGTCAATAAGGTGTAGTGGCAAAGGAGGGAAAGCTTTTGAGAGACCTGATAAAGGAATCCACAGCTCTATAAACCCGAGATTAACACTTTTTCACACACTGGTGCCATCTGCACATTTGCAGCACCCTGAAAAACGATAGTCATGTTATCTCCATATCTGGTGAAAGAGTTTCCCCAAGGCTTTGCAGAAACTACAGAGGGCACAACAGTTTGCACATGTAAGGATGTTGTAAGGCTTGTTGGCAGTTAGCTTGTCCTTGCAGAAAACAAGCTGAAGATAAGCCTTAGGTTCTGCTAGGCAGGAGTTCAGGGCCTCACTGAGACCCCTGAACACCCTCTGACTGCAGCTACACATCCCAGGGGGTCAGGCAGCCTCAGTGCCATGCTGCAGAAGGGTAGCCAAATATTGAAAGTGTCAGTGTCCCCCAAGGGACAGAACAGCAGTTAGTTCTTGCAGGAAGACATTATGGGCACTGTGAATGGATCACATCACAGTCTCTAAGTCATCTCATATCTCCTCTCTGTCTGCTAATGCCCTGATGGATCATGGATCAGCATCGCTTCCTACTAGACATCCTGCCAAAAGCACATCCATCTGCAGAGCCTGCTGCCACCACCACAGCTTGCACATGATGCAGCAAGTAGGGAAGGTTAGTACACTAGACAGGTCTATGTTGCATGAGCAGAAGAAATGAGAGAGGATTGCTTTTGAACGTTCCCAACTACTTTTACAGTAGAGAGAGGGCCTGGGACCATAGAGGTCTTGAGATGTGGGCAGCACAGGCTCACACCAGTCTGCTCTCTCATCCAAGTAACAAAACACATAGATGATCCATCTAGGACAGAACGATCCATCTAGGACTGCACAACCTACCTGCAGTAAATAGTTTATCCAGTGGCTTATCTGCAGCCACCAAAGGCAACAGAAATCTCTCCATTATTTATTGTTAGTACCTCATGAGCTGACATTTAATTTAAGTCTTCCACTGTGTCTTGCCCAGCAGCTTTAGCATTATAAATAGAGAAGCACTTTCTTTCCCATTTAAGAACTAGCCACAAGGATTCAAATCTGCTTGATGAACCTTTTCGTAAGGCTTGCATTCTGTTGTCATAAATGGGTGATGTTCAGAAGTTTACAGGCACTTCTGTTTTGAGGAAAGTTACCTCATTGCTGGAGGCACTATTGCTTCAAGGCATCTATCAATGTCCAGCCTTCATGGGCAGACATGTTTCCCTAAATACTGTAGAGATGAGGAAGTTGTTTCTTTTGTTTACAGTTGCAAGCTTCTTTACAAACAGCTTTTTCTGAGAAAGTTTATTTTCTTTCTGTTATGAAAGCTTCCACAGCACTTGGGATACCAGGCAATTTGACACAGAGGACAGTCAGGTTGGCCACGCACAATGTGCCCTTGGCAAATCCGTGTTGAGTATTGCTGATTGCTTTCTCGTCCTTCACATGCTCAGGTATGGATGCCAAGAGGACACGATCCATGA
The DNA here is from genome assembly GCF_964195595.1 of Calonectris borealis. Taxonomy (NCBI): domain Eukaryota; kingdom Metazoa; phylum Chordata; class Aves; order Procellariiformes; family Procellariidae; genus Calonectris; species Calonectris borealis. The sequence goes on along the minus strand of NC_134313.1, from coordinate 67,993,384 downwards.
TCTTTCCAGGGAGGGCTTTCACTGTGTGCTTTTCTCACTGTACTTCATCTTTACTCATGCTGCTATAATTGTCTACCCTTCACAGTATCTCAGATGCTGTATTACATTTATTTGTGACGATGACAGTAAGCAGACCCACCACCTTCGATCAGACAGCACTCAATCTCCAGCATAACAGTGTAAGTCATATAAACATGTAGCCTGCATTCTCAAAACAGAAAAGACTAATGCCAAATCCAAACATCCTTCAGATGAAAATACTTACCAAGAAACATAAAATAAGAGGTTTCTCCTCATTGAAGTAAGCTGTCAGGGTCTAGAAGAGTGTAAAAGAACCAGCCACTCTTCCAAGGAAACCTCTCAGTCCTTTGTAAGCATGGTCTGAAACCTATCCACATATCTTGCAGCTGGAGCTGAGAAGTAAATCAGGCCATCTGGTCTTCAGACCCCTTGCTCATGTAACAGATTAGCCACTTCATCATTAATAGCTTTTCAAAGCACTCATAAAGGCACTTCCACCACTTATGCTTTCATAGATACTCACTTATTTTAGCATTTGAAACCTCTTTATCTACATTAAATGTTTATACTACGCTTATTACCATAATACCTGTGTAGCATAATATATGTGGCCTCAGAAATCTCCTGGGAATAGGAAAATAATATTACCTTCAACTTACAGGCAAGGAGAGGTCCATATGTTTTAAGCTCTCTGTGCTCAGTTTTCGTTTTCTGCTAAGACTTGCCCTTTCATTTCTGAAAACAGGACTTTGTTTCGGTCACTTGGACCCTGCAATGCTGATCACAGACGCACATGATTAGAGTGCACTCCTTGGACGCAGAAGCTGCAGTGTGGGAGATGAGGAAGAGAGCTCCACACAGCAGAGAACACAAGTGAACTCATGTCCTCTGACTTGGGCTGTAGATGGGAGGCATCAAAGCCTCCTTTTCTGCCAGCTGCTTCTATGCGGGACTGGACCCACCAGGCCTGCCCTAGGAGCATCTGCTGGATCAGGTTCCCTGGCTGAGGGAGCAGCTGCTCTGAGGGACCTGAGCCGTTCTGAACTGCTCAGCACTTACCCTGGGGCACACATGTGCCATGGGCTTATCCATGTGCCCCATGATCTAGAAAAGGTTCCTATACTTATATATGCTTACTTTATGTTTGTAGATGGTGTATTTTGAAATGGCTTTATTAAGCCAGCAATTGTGATTACATTTAAATAGCAGTGGGAGCTCAGTGTTGTTAAAAATAGCACTTTGACCATTAATTCAATTTCTTCACCTTTTATTTTTTTTTTCACCACATTTCTTTCAGGAAAAAAACACCTTATATTCTCTTAAGGGAGAGGTACAGCCAATTAGTGGCTTATATATTTGGTCTATTGTCTTCATGAATCTGCTTTCTAGGTTCCAGAAAGACTTACAATTTTCCCTCACTTCTATGTATCTTGAAGACTGCATGAACTGATTAATACTCTTTTCCTTCCTACAGTCTAGAATAGTCTGTATTCCTGAAGTTTTGTTAATATAAGCGTACATGGGAAGACTGCAACCTCAAGATCAAATGGAACTTTTACTCAGCAGATGACCCGTTTTACCACTTACCTATGTGTTTCTTTAACAGGATAGTATATAAGGGAATGATTCATCTTTTTATCTTCACCTCCATTTTCAGGCTCAAAAAATAAAAGACCACACTACTGACATTTATTTGTCAGCTGAAGTAACTTTCCATGCTTTGGAAAATAAGACTTTTAGCCCTAAGGAAAGGATCCTTCAGTGTAGGAATAATGGCTTGTGTTAGATGTCTTTGGGATAAAAAATTACTTCACTAAGAACATTAAGCACTGGCTATTCCATGACATCTTTCAAGTACCACTCTCCTTGCAGCAGAAACTAACAGCCTTGAGAATGATGCCCAGGCTTTCATTTCAGTGTCTCAAAAGCATGTGATAGCTCAGGATGGGAAATTAAAGGAACAGCAGGAAGCCCAATGAAATAATGAAGACTTCCTTGGAGACAGAGAACAAATGGGAACATGACTCCATGGCTGAGTGGTGCTTCTACTCCCGGTTTCTATGGTGCCACTCTCAAAGGGGTGAGTCCTGATCTGGGTGAATCCTCTGAGCTTGAGAATTCAAGGCAGGACTGCTCCCTCTTTTGCAGAGTCTATTTTGAGCAGGGCCTCATCTGATATGTTTGGATTATGGAGCAAAGTCCTGGCATAAACTACAACATCAAGACTGACTATGCTCACCAACATAATATTAAGGTCAAAAGCAGAGGTGCCAGTGTGGGGTAGGATCCAACCAGGGGGAGCTCTGAGGAATTCGTATGTGTGAAGTGACATCTGGTAAGGTTTTGCCATGTAACTCCATTCGAGGTCTAAACTTAGTTTTGTCAGGCCACTTATTCAAAGGCTTTTTTTCTGGATTTCTAGCTGGAAAATCCATGGAATTTCAGCTGATATAATGAGTATGCAGTGCATAGAGATGTTACACATGTCTATAGTTCTCTTTTTAATAGCACACAAAATTAAAGCATCCAAAATTGGAATTTTCTTCCCCCAAAAAGCCACCAGTGCAACTTTGTGATTTGTTTCATCAGTAATGCAGGGATAATCTTGCTTTTGACAGATGAAAACGATAATAAAAATCCAAGTGAGATCCACTTAGCCTAACCCTGAACAAGGCTGACGTATGGAAAAATCAGACTTACCTGAAACTCCTTTCTGACCTTGGTTGTAAAAATTCCAGCTCAATCACTTCCCACTCCTTTCCTAGCTATAGTAAATTTCACTAGTAGGAAGACCGGCAAGTTAAAGGAAGTGATTCTTCCCTCTACCACGCATTCATGAGTACTCATCTTTACCTTCGAAAGACAGATAACAAACCTGCATTAATTAATGTATATTCAAAAAGAGCTCTAGAAGTTCTTGAGAAGCATTATTAGTTATTTCTGAGGGAAAGTGTTTCACTATATGATTAGAGATATACTAGACACATACCTAAGTAAAGTTAGAAGATAAAATTTTTTAGGTATCAGAAGTGTCCCCATGAGCCCCTGATTTTCTAGGCTATCAGTAGCTCTTTAGCTACTTATGTCCTAAAAGTAGGGTTTTAACTGTGCTTTTTAGATGTGAAATAATGAGGCATATAAAGAAGATAGAAGATCTCCACAGAGGTGCACAAAGAAAGGATAACAGACAACAGACATAAGTTGCAGAATTCTGACTAGATATACAGGGAAAAAAAATCACTATAATAGTGGTCAAACACTGGAGCAAGTTGCCCAGAGAGGATGTGGAATCTCCGTCCTTGAAGATACTTAGAACTCAAACAAGTGTGTCTCTGAGCAAGTAACAGGGTAAGTCCCTGGCTGGACCAGATATGATCTCCAGAGCTTCCTTCCAACCTACATTTTTGTATGATTCTATGATTATGACACATAAAGACCTCTTTCACATTCACATGTATCATATGATGTCACTGTGTGAGTTCCTATCAGCCCCTTGATGTCATAATATCAGTCCTGTGGGGTTCATTTCTGTTCCTATTTTATACTATGTCAATCCTGACACAGACTGAAAATTTTTAAATCAGAACATTGTGTTTGCTGACCTACTCTGAGCATGACCATGGTGATATGTTAAATGCTTATTACGTTTATTGCTTTTTTTGGAGCGCTTACTTAACACAGCTTGACAACAAGGTTCCTAATTTTTCACAGCGAATGTAGCTTTATAACTAATAAAACTCGTGCCGCCTGTATTATGGAGAGTTTCAATGTTTTTGACTTATCTAGATGGCCTCTTATTCAAGTGGAGTTACTTTGGAAGTGTCTTGGAATATGTGTATCAGTTATATGCGGCTTGTATGTATTCCTTCTTGGGTGAAATGAAAAATTTAATTATATGAAAAAAATGCAAATTGCTGCCAACTGTGTTAACTGTGAGAGAGTTGCATTATCTTCTAACATAAATTGTCAGTGAATTGAAGAAAAGACGTTTTGGAAGCTGATCTGATTACTGTCAGGGAAAGTGCTCAAACTCAATTGTTGGCAAATGTCCAGTACCCATCACTGAATGATCATCACCTCATCATTCAGCCTTCTCAACTGACATGCAAAACAACATCCAAATATTCATTGCACATCTGTGCTGGACAGATTATGCATTAGCAATTCAAATCAATTCAATGTACAGGCAGTTTCTGTAAAGGCGTCTGTTTGGGTGAGATGCCTTGTTGTCTGGGATGGATAATAAGGCAACTCTGTCTAATCTTGGAGAACAATCAACCCATCTTGAGAAGGTGACTGACTACGTATGCTCTTGCCCTGACAGCACTAGAACAATGGCCCCATAATGCACTTGACTCAGCTGGTAATAAAATCTACTTTTGATTAGCAGCCATGGCTTGTGTCAATCACTGCATGATGTACCATTGTCCTCTGGTCCTGAACACAGTTTATTTACAGGGAAACAAAAGCTTTTTGGATATGGCTGCTGCCCAGAGATTGCAAAATAGATTGAGCTGTCAGCCTCACACACTAGATGAAGATTAATGAGTTGTGCAGACAATAAATATGAAGCAATGACCATAAATATGCTAATAGGTATTATCCATATACACTATAATTGCTACAAAAATTAAAAAGTAGTGTGAAGGAAATAGGTCACAGGGTGACAGATAGATAATCTTGGATGCTGAAGATCTTTGGCTCAGTCAGATTCTCTACAGGTTTATTTCCTTCAATTAGACCCTTCAAAAGAGTAATTGTTTAAAAGCTTTCTGAATAATCTCTTTTGAAACAGAGGTTTATGGGAAAATGTTTATGAAAAAGTGACTTCAATGAACATGTTATTGGAATGAAAAAGGTGACTACCAAAAGCAGGCTACGCAGAGATTAATGTCTGTGATCAGCTGCCCAGCTTCACTATGAGGAAGTAAGTGAAGTGGCACACTAGTGAGGACTTCAAGGAAAACGTACTGAAGAGACACAGCAGTTTATATATATCCACAGACACAAATGAGTAAGGTCATTCCCGAGCAAAATATAGAAGAGTTGCATGTACATCTGGTTATGTTGGTTTGTTTGGTTTTCTCAGCTTAGCACAGTTGTTTTCTTTTTTTTTCTTTAACTGAAGAAGGGAAAGATGCCCAGGGCTCAAATTTTCAGAGTATTTCCAATCAAGCCTCTGGTGTTCCAATTCCTTTCAAAGAGCACACAGTCTAGACAGTTTTTGTCATGTAAGGATTTCATTTGAACCTGAAACTCAGAGAGTTAAACATCAGACTATGTTAGCTACATGTATAAATGCCTCAGCACCTAAGGCTAGTGAAATTGTAGCAACACTGAAAATAAAGGCAGTCATACTCTTGGTATTCATGGCTTTGACTCTCTGTTCTCTGAGGCTTAGAAGTGCCACTGGATGCTTTTCAGGTCAGCTCACACCACCCATCTCCTCTCCTCAGATTTTTAGCTTCTGGAGCAGGAAAATGACTCAGATACTCTCCCAGATCCAATTTACTGTTATAGTGTCAGTGATACAAATGAGTTATTTTCTCTTTCCTTCCATATTTTAACTAGAAGTTGCATCAGTTTGGCTCTTAAATTATCACTGCTTGGATTTTTGGCAAACAGTCCACAAAGACTTGCAACTGCCTTAGCGCTTCTGTGCCAGGCTCCCTGCAAAGTCAGCTGGACATCAACTACACTTGCCTAACATCTTAGAAGTTACACTTTCTAACTAGAAATACCAGTAAAACAAAGCAAAAAAAAGGTAGGGGACCATTTAGGAAAACGTCTCGCACAAAGCTGGCAGGTGAGAGGACAAGCACGTCTTTCTGGATGAGTCGGTGGAGGAAGAGGACCTCTGGAAGCTGCGGGCTCAGGGATCGAGTTCTTGCTCCCAATCCCACTTCAGCAGTGACACTGGGTCTTTTTAAACTGGAGGCTGTGATATTAGTCATGTCACATGTTGCCAGTGAGGTCCTGTCCCACCACCCCAAGCAAGGTGAGCACAGCAGACCCAGAGATGATAGGCAGGTTGAACCAAGGGTCCAAATCATCAGGCAAGTTTGATGAGGCAAGTCCAAGGTCAAGCCAGAAACATGAGTCAACAAATCAGGTTGAGGTCTGGTGATGGTAGCCAGGGTCAGTCACAGCCCAGCGATTGCTGGGCAAGTCTATCCTTGCTAACCAGGCAGGTCAAAGGTCAAGCCATGAAGACAGGCTGCAGCTCAGTCTGGATCAATGAGGTATGGCTGTGATGGAGCTGCAGACAGGTGCACCTACAGCATCACTCAGGCAGGGACCGAAGGCCCAGGGGAGGATGGCCAGGGCTGTTAAGACCTAACAGCGGACTCAGCCCTGACATGGGTACAAGAGATTGGCCTTGTTTTCATTCATTTTCATAAAAGCGATTGTCCCAAGTTTTCATAATAAGCTGGAAACAAAAAAAGCAAACCCCTTCCAGGTCAGAACTTCTCCATAACTTACATTTGCCGCACCACTACAGTAACAAGAGCATGAAGGTAGGCAGAGCTCAGCTGTTCTTAGCACCGGGTCATCTGTGTCTACTCACATGTTCCTCATCCAACTCACTGCAACCACATAGCAGATTTTAGAGCCACCTCCTTGCTGACTAGGTCCATGGCACACTTGTAAACAGAGGCTTCCCTTGAATCCCTTTGGTGGCTTTCCTCTCCTTATTACATTGAGTTTCTTCACCTTGTTTTTATGAGACTACTATTATTTTCTCCTTTCCCTGCTTATTCACTGATACCTCTGTGTCGTGGTTTAACCCCAGCCGGCAACTCAGCCCCACACAGCCGCTCGCTCACTCCCACCTGGGGGGATGGGGGAGAGAATCGGAAGAGTAAAAGTGAGAAAACTTGTGGGTTGAGATAAAGACAGTTTAATAGGGAAAGCAAAAGCCATGTGTGCAAGCAAAGCAAAACAAGCAATTCCTTCATTACTTCCCATCAGCAGGCAGGTGTTCAGCCATCTCCAGGAAAGCAGGGCTCCATCACGCGTAACGGTTACTTGGGAAGCCATCACTTTGAATGTCCCCCCTTCCGTCTTCTTCCCCCAGCTTGACGCCATATGGTATGGACTATCCCATTGGTCAGTTGGGGTCAGCTGTCCCGGCTGTGTCCCCTCCCAGCTTCTTGTGCACCCCCAGCCTGCTCGCTGGTGGGGTGGGGTGAGAAGCAGAAGAGGCCTTGACTCTGTGCAAGCATTGCTCAGCAGTAACGAAAACATCCCTGTGTTATCAACGCTGTTTTCAGTACAAATCCAAAACATAGCCCCATACTAGCCACTATGAAGAAAATTAACTCTATCCCAGCCAAAACCAGCACGCTCTACCAACAATGAATTGTTCTGAGGCACTTTGCTTGCAATAAAACTTTTATTTTATCTAATTTTAACTATTTTTAGTTAAACAACTTTGTGTGTATCCATTATGAATTGTGTTTTAGGACCTTCCTTAAATTTGTTTTCCCAGAGGCACCATCACATATAGAGTCTCCGTAACTTTGTGAAGCCTTCATTCCCCGTGACTTTGCCAGAGTCTATCATCATTTCCTGATGGGCTGTTTGGAATATTAACTATTAAATTATATTAACAAAGCACCAAAAGATTTTAGCAGCTTTGAAGGAAGGATCTGTAGCAATATGTGCAAAGAAAGTGACATTTTTGTTTTTATTGTCACTTTGAAGAGGGCCTATAGCATTAATTGTCCTATTCTTACATGGAATTTTACTTGCATTTAAGCTGCAACTTTAGATATTTTATAACATTAAGTAATTCAAAATGATAAATGAGAGACTTGAGAAATTATGAGGATAAATATGCGTCATAATTACAGAAGCCCTAATGCAAGCAGAGTAGAAAATAAAAATAACAAACATTAGAATTAAAGAAAACCGACATATATGAATTAAAGAAAAATTGAATGAAAGAAAAGAGTTAAAAGAGCAGTGCTGCCCAGGGTACATGGGCCAGATATCCCACTGCTCAGATAAATAGCACATATAAGAAGAGAGGAATGGACTTTGTATCCTTTGTTCTATAACCCACCACATGCAAGATATAGATATTATACAACCCTGAGAATGCTATATTTTTATTCTGTATATTTCCACTTTGAGAGCCATTTCTGTGACCTAATCAAATATTCCTCTTTGCCTAAGGGAGGAGACCCATGGATTTTTAAACAGCCTTATTTAAACTATTGGAAAAGGAGTGTGTGCCATTTGCGAAGGCCTGTTCATTAAAGATGGAGGCTCTGCTTTAGCAGGATTTGAATGAGGAAGAACAAAACATCTGTGTCAATCTGCTCACATAACGCAAGGTCCCCTAACAGTTCCTTCCATAAAGAAATTAATTTCAACCATCCGTTGTTAATTGAGTTCTGATTTCCAGCTCTCTGTAAACCAGTTTTTTCGGGGGTAGCTGTACCACACCTGAACTCTGGGTGCTATAATCAACTCAAGTTGCAGTTTCCGCAGGACCACCACTTTGCTGCCTTTTTGTACATTGCCTTTACTCAGAGTTGTAGTAATTCTTAAAATGAGGGGCTATCTTCTACAGGTGCAATTCAGTACAATAGAGTGCAATGCAAAAGAAGGAAGTTCTCTGCCACATCAGTTGCCAATCCCTGATTCATACACTACTAATTTGTTTTAGTAGGAGGAAATTTAGTTGGTTTGCCTAAACTTCACCCTGACAAGAGCAATAAAAAGGCATGTTCATAAAGTTCAGTTTCATTTCCCACATGAGGATATGTTTCAGTTTCGTTTCTTTCTGATCATGGTAGCAGTTTCATTTCTTTGCTGTTAGCTAGCCAGTGCATAAAAAGACTGGCTGAGCCTCGCAACGCTTCAGCGGAGCCCACACCATCAGAAGGAGAAATGTCCGACCAAAATGTCCGCAACGCTGGTTTCACTTCCTCCGGGATCACAGGAGGATCGCTTGCTTCATCGATGATGTCCCAGGAAGCAAGAGCGTCTGGGGGAGGCGTGCATTCTGGAGGCCCTACTGCTACTCTCCAGGAAATGGGTATGAGTGATTTTGTGTGCGTGTGGTTTTGTGGTTTAGTGCATACGGCTGAACAATTTTTTTCCTTGAAAATAAGCTTGCCAAGTAATCTCTTCTCTCCTACATTCCTATATTGTGCTGAAGACAAAAGATTCCTATATTTAACTGCATGTTATGAGTGGGATGCTATTAAGGGTGTTTTCTGTGTATGTACATATGCATGAATGTACACATACATATGTGGTATTCATGAGATTCAGGACAATGTTTATTTGAAGTTTGTGCTATCTTTCCATTCTGCTAGGAATCATCAATAATACGGAAAGTCATAGTAGCAATAAGCAACGATACACTTATGCAAGAACATGATCTGTGTAACTACATTTCATATAAATTATCAGATTTCCCTTGCTCTTTACTCACATACATCCACACAGGGAGAATCCATAAAACCTTATGCAAATGCAATAGCAGAGGGAAATTAGCTGCAGTCCAAGAGCTGAATTCACGAAGGGAATATATACACATCCTTGACAGCACGTATCTAAGTACTGAAATTAGGCATAGCTGGCTTTCACACGAGCTAACTCTGCAGGTGCCTGCTTTTCTGTTGCATGCACAGAGCAATCCCTGACCTGACGACTCTCAGCAGCTTGGCACTTGTTTAACCCCAGATCCCATGGGATTCATGCACAAGGTATTCTCCCTGCCAGTCCTGCCTGTGTGACCTGATTCAGCAGGCATCCTCTAAGCAGGCATAACCCCGCCAGAAGAGAGTGCCCCACGTAATCCTCCTTTACCCAACAGCACAGTAGTTAGCAGGCTGACCTTGGTCAAAGGCTTCAAAACCCTTAGAGGTCTCGGACCCACAGCTCCCGCGTATCAGGAGTGCGCTGAGCAGCAGGCTGCAGGCTGGTTACAGGTGGGGCTCTCTGCCATATTGGTCAACTGCTGGTCTACTCCTTTCGTAGTTGTCCTGGTTTCAGCTGGGATAGGGTTAAATTTCTTCCTAGTGCTGTGTTTTGGATTTAGTATGAGAAGAATGTTGATAACTCACTGATGTTTTCAGTTGCTGCTAAGTATCCTGCCAAGGACAGCTTCCATGCTACCAGGCAGAGGCTGGGAGGGAGCACAGCCAGGACAGCTAGCCCAGCTGGCCAGCAGGGTATTCCATACCATGTGACGTCATGCTCAGTATATGAACGGTAGGCATGATCCAGGAAGTAGCGATCGCTACTTGGTTATCGGTCAGCACGGGTGGTGAGCAATTGCATTGTGCATCACTCATTTTGTATATTCTATCATTATCATCATTATTATTATCATTATTATTACTATTATTATCCCTTTTCTGTTCTATTAAACTGTTTTTTTCTCAACCCATGAGTTTTTCTCACTCTCACCCTTCCAATTCTCTCCCCGTCCCACCAGGGTGGGGGGGGGAGTGAGTGAGCAGCTGCGTGGTGTTTGGCTGCCTGCCAGGTTAAACCACGACAGTAATAAGCAGCTAGAAGTCTGCTGAAGGATGGAGCTGAACCTGACTCCTCCAGCCATAAAATGGGTGGTTGGCCAGGTGAGCTGACCAGGGTCCAGATTTGGGGCATCTTTTAATAGTAGAAAATGCCATAAGTTCGATTGAGGGAAAGTAAGGGGTTTTTTTTAAGATATGATTTACATTGCTGCCAATATTATTCATAGCATGAGGCTCTCTAGACAGTGAGGGAGTAAATGACATAAGGGTCATTTAGAGAGATACTGCATGTGACTCCTGTGAGGCATTTTTAAATTTTTACCCTGTATGATTTGATCAGTGAGTTTAGCTTACCGTTTATTGAATATTCAATAGCAAAGAGCTTAAGGGATGGTAGCAGCACACGGAAAGAATATGTGAGGCAGTCAGGAGAGGAGGAGGACTGAGAGTGAAGAGCAGGAAGAGCTTCTTTCGGGCACCACGCTGCATTAGCACCAGAGATCCTGCTACTCAGGAGATGCCAGTTACTTACTCTAGTCGTACACTAGAGCAGAGTCAGCTGCACAATTCTGCCTTCTGTTACAGATTAGGGTGGTACAGCAGTACTCAGCACACCCATAACCAGTGGCAAACTCTTCAGCGGTGATGCCCTACAGAGAGCATGAAGTTGCAGTTTCTAAAACCAAAGACTGAAGACTTGGATCCCTCCATGTGCTGAGAAAAGAGAGAAGCAAAGTAAACATTTAACAATGCCTAGTTTTATTCTTTTGATGTCTGTATCAGCTATGCACTTTTATGAAAACCACTGGTTTTGGTGAAGAGAAATCTGCACGACTCAAGGAAACCTTAGCCATGCCTACAGGAGATACTCCAAAAGAGCTTTTATCCGTGTGAAAAATGCTAGCTCTGTAACATTGCCAAGGCAGGTGTGAGCTTTGGCTCCCTGCAGCAGGAGAGCTTGCCACACATGCTTTGTCTGATTGAGAGCTAAAAGGGCCTGATTTCATTTCCGCAGGTGCTCACCGAAATCTCTCGCTCTTCAAACACATCTTCTTAACCTTTTCATTCAGACTGTAACCCCTCCTTCCCCCAGAACAAACACACTTCAAGGAGCGGCTGATTCTGCAGCAGGGCATGAGTATTGTTCAGTATCACTTTACAGAAGATGTTATAACAAGCTCATCACCAAAATATTTGAGCATCCTCCAGGAATGCTTTAAGCATTATCACTAACATTTGTCATTGCTAATGCTTTACTCCTCTCCCAGGAGAAGAAGAGTTTGCAATGGAATACTTTGCTTGGGGCTTATTTGTAATGAGATGGAGACATATAAGTTGGCCCAGCTTGCTGTGTTTGAATTCTACAGGTATCTATTAAGCATAGGTTTATGCTATGGAAAGTGAAGTGAAAGGAACATATCCGTCACGTGGAACAGTAAGTGGTGAGGTCTGCAACAATCCTTAGTTCCTGTAGGGGTTTGTTCCACCGTCCTCAGGCAGCTCCTCAGAAAACTGTGATTTCAGCAGAGACAAACGGTGCTGAAACTCTTTTGAAGATCCAGATTTATCAAAAACAGTCTGTACAAGAGTTGTAGATTTTCTTTGTGTTCTGGGAACATCCACAAAACACTCCAAATGTCTTTTTCCCCTAAAAAGTATACTTTTTAGTATACTAAAAAGCAGTATACTGATGGAACAAGTCAAGTAATCAACAGTCTCTTTGTCTTTTGATATATTTGCTAGCCTTGAATTTTTTTTAAAACACGGTAGTTTATAATTATCCCATAATGTTCCTTCCAGTCAGGAAAGCACAGTAACATCTCCTTTGTAACTGTTCTAGGTGCCAGAGGCTCAACCCATTCATCAGGCTTTACCAGTGGCGGGATCTCCGGTGGATCCCAGGCCTCCCGGATGATGTCCCAGGAGGCCAGCTCCCACGGAGGTGGAGTTCCCAGGGGCGGTACAACTTCCACTGTCCAGTCCATCTGTAAGTGAGAAACCTCCTAATAAAGATGAAATAACAAATTACCTCTGAGAAGTCAGCAGTATTTCAGCTCAAGCGTACATTTACTAGATGAAGGAATGTAAATAAGAGAAGCGGCTGCGTTGTATTTGAAGCAACATTTCTCCTGTGTGTTGCTGTATATTCGGTGGGAAGCCAAAACTAGGGAAGTAGCGGAAATAACAATGCCATAAATTTGCAAAGGTATGGATGGATAGAAGAGGCAGAAATCTGAAACACGTAGTGACAGAAAAAAAGGCCAGTGGAAGTTCATTAAATATTTTTCAAACACAAATTCAGGACCAAACCAAGAGCTTCACATTTAAACATACAAAACAGATGAAGTGGGAGGAAACAGTGAAACATGAGAATGGAGTTATCAGGCTGACAGACAGGAATCATTAGTCCACTTCTTGTGGCCTTTTAGAACAGCTTAGCTTTCTTTCCTTTAAAGTAAATTCATTGGGTCAAAAGCAGAGGGATCTACCTGCACTTACCAGCTCAAAGCAGAGAACAGCACAAGTTTTGCTCATCACGCTGCCAAGCTGATGCAGCCCATACCTAGATAAATCCAACCAAGGTAAGAGGAAGCCTAGTCTGTACATGAATGCATCGGTAAGGATGCTAATTATGGTAGTGGGATCCTACAGAGTTTGGAAGAGAATTGGAGACAGGATTGAAGTTCTTAATTTCAAAGAGTGTCTTTCAAAGTGTAACACAGACCGTTGGTCTCTGACCTGGGAACATTTGTTACCAATACTCAGATATTCTGTATGTTTCCCTGCAACTTTGCTTTAAGTTGTTCTCACACGTTTCTTTATATTTGTCCTTAGCAATGGGTGGCAAAGGAGGAAGGCACTGAATCGAAGAAAAGCTTCAGTCCAGATGTGCTCGCTCTGCAAGCAGTTCATCCTCTACCAACACAGTCATTTGACAACTTCTCCCCTTCTTCGCTCTCCCTGTCACTGAGATGAAAGACAAAGCCTTTTTCACATGCACAAATAAAGCTTCTGTTAAAATGATGGATTCTTGCATGAAATTAGTGGGGTTGGGGATGAGGGGCAGTTTCTTCCTTGGTTAAACATTTTTTGAAGCACAGGCACATACAAACACAAGCCAATAAAAGGAAGCTAAGGTACTTTGGACTGCAGGGGTGTATTACAAAAATCCTGGGTTTAGCAACACTAGACTCTCCAATTACAGGTAGCTTGCTTTGTTTATTTTACAAAAAGTGATCACAGTGCAAAAGTCACCCTGTTGTGAGAGAGAAGCATAGAAACACCTGATAAGGGGCATCCAGCAGTTCCCTTTGGAGGTACTTCTAATGGGCTATCAAATTAAATTCTACTTCATTAAAAATACACATAAGCAAATGAGAACAGATCCCAAGAAATTTCATACCTCAGAGATGCAACTGATATATGTATCCCTCTACTATTTCTAAGGTCCCTTTCACCTTAATATTTCAAGTCCCTCTTTGTTTATTAAGAGGTGTCAGCTTTGTCACATTTGAACAAAAACTACTCCTGTAAACTTCATGTGATACCCGAGAACAGGTAAGGAAGGGAGCCCATCTTCTCTGGTATAGGTCTCTTGCTGTTCCCCACACGCCTGACTACTTTCATGCATATGTACTCATACAATGATGTTTCCCCAGATCCAGGTAACAGTTCTGTTTCCTATACAAATTCCCACATACATACTCCCCTACAGTTCCCATCTTCCTCCCGTCTTTCTGGCTCCTCATCCTCCCTCCCCTATCACCTCCCTCCCTCCTTCTGTATTTCTAATAAAACTACACAGAGCAGCTTCTCCTTCCCTCTCTCCACCCCAAGATGAAGGGAGAGAATCTACACTTTCAGGCTCGAAGTTAAGAGGCGCTGGGTTTGTGGTGCGTGTCTTCACGGCTGGGAGACCGCTTTGTACATAGAAAGATTTAGTGTCAAAGCGACCTTGGTGTGAGGAGAATGGGGGCAGTTCTCTTGTCCAACCTCCTGCTCAAAGCAGGGTTAACCTTAATGTTAAACTTGTTTGCTCAGGGCTTTGTCCAGGCAGGTTTTGAAAATCTTCAATGGAGATGTCACAGCTTCTCTAGGCAACCTGCTCAAAAGTTTCACCACTCTCACAGTTGAGATTTTTTTCCATATGTTGAAATAGAATTTCCTTTGTTGCAAAGTTGCACTTACTCCAATGGATCCTTAAATACACACTTAATAACGATGTACTTTAGAGTTTTCCACTTTAGAGATTCACCAATAGACATGCTTTCCTGAACTGGCACCTAAGCCTGACAGTGGGGAAGATGGGACTAGAAACGTCCTTTGCAGAACTCAGTGCCTCCCAGCGCCGTTGCTGAGAACAGACACACCATCTGCAAATCACCCACTGTCACATCAAGAGGAATGGATGTTTTCTCTCTCCCCATACTTTCTGTACAATTACAAATTTAGAGATTTCTTCGCACAATAGTAGTAGCTTATATTTATATGTTAGCTTTCATATTTAAGGATCCCGAACTGTTTTGTTCACTGCAAAGGAAACGCAGCAACATAATCACATGTTGGGGTTTTTTTACGGTCAGTCACCTTTTAACTTGACTTGAGTGCTTTACATGCATGTGAAAGCTTCCCGGCTCATTGCCTGCATGTTGGCTTTCTACTGTTAAATTGTTACCACTGCCATAAATATCTAATTGTAATATTGCTGTTGTATTCTGTAACAAATAAAGACAAGGAATGAAGAACACCATGACCGGGTGAAATGAAAAAAAAAAAAAAAGTAAGCTGTTGTGGAGCAAAAAAATGAAGTATTGAGGACTCACAGACAGCAACCAGCCTGCAAATCTGACTGAAAAATGTGGGGCATGCTCTCTGAAATGGTATTTTATGTGTATTTTTCAGCTTTTCTTCCAGCCTGTCTCTATTCTCCTCTAGCATCTCTCCGGATCTCAGCCACCTCTCTGCAACAATGATTTTCACACATGCCCCAGTTGCCATTAAGCACAAGGCAAAAAGTTTGGCCATACATAAACAGTAGGATCTGGACACCGGTGTCACCAGTCCCTGAAGAGGGAAGGGAGGGGGAGGCTGCTGGGTTTACTCTGACGAAGTTTGTGTCTGGTTCTTCTGTTCTGCTTGTCCCTGCTTATAACAGGCCTGGCTTTCCCACTGTCCCCACTAAAACAGCCTCCAATTAAGCAATCCCCTTTCACTTTCAAACCCGTTCCATAGTCATCCTCAGTCCGTTTTACAGCAGCAACCTCGCAACTGCTGCAGGACATCAGCAGGGTCCTGTTACTTTCCTCTCCCACCTTGGCTCAGCCTCTGCGAGAGCTGTGTCGGAGCACTTTGCTGGCTCGGGCTCTACCCCCTGACCTCACGTCACCTCTAAAAAAGGCTGCACCAGCTTTGTCAAGCAGCTACTGGGGTACAGGTAGAGAAAGCTGGCTACGCGGCCAAGAGCACAGCCAAATTTTTCTAAGGCACTTAGAAAAAGTGGCTTATGGCTGCTTCATCACAGTTCTGCCATCTCTTTACACAGGAGGGAGGAAGCATAAGGTCAGTGTAAGGCAATGTGATTTTGACTGAACAGCATTTTATGTCTGTTTACTACAGATTAAAGGACGTGGGCAAGTAAAAGGCAAAGGAGAAGCTGCATCCTGTCTTTATCGATTTTTACAGATCACCAGTGATTCTGCTTTTGCAGCCTTGGCCATCCAGCATAATAAAAATAAAAGCATTGAAACTCTGGATATTTGGCATAGCCTCGGTGCACGTGTGCACAGATGGACTCAGTAGTTTGCTGGTCTTCAAGTCTGGGCTAGTACACGGCTCTAATTAAGCCACCCTACACTTTCATCCCAACGCCTAATGCAGCAGCCTGTGACTACTGAAATGTAGCTGTGATCTACCAGCAGATCTTCATTCCCTTCTATGCCCTTAGCACTGGCAGGAGGTACAGCAAGAAGGTCTATCCTGGCTGTTCCCCGTTCAGAGATTCCCCCATGTGCAAATGCTGAGGTACGCTGCCAGAGAGCAGCAAGGACCTAGATTCCCATAAGCAGACATTCAAACACCTGCTTTAGCTATAATGATGCTAAAGTGAGTCATAACAATGAAATTAATTTAAGAATGACAAGAAATAGTAGAAGTCAAGCACATACATAACTCATCGGACAAACGGTTTTGTAAACTGAAGCTGTATTAGCCGAGAAACAATGTGTGACCATTTCATGGCAATTAAAGACCTTGTTTCTTATTTTCCTGCAGAGAGGGAAGATTTTAAACTGGGTTTCAACTTTAATGTTGGCATTTCTTGACCCCAAGTGCTTTTGTCTTGTTAAAAAATGACTGTCATTAGTGAGAGCTGACAAAAGGTATTTAAGCCTAAAAGAAGGAAAACCAATCCAAACCAAAGCAAGGATCCTTAATCACGTATCATTTCACTTTTCAGCACTTACGTGATTCTGGCATTATCAGTTTGGATTATTTGTCCCATCTTTAGATCTTGTTGTGTTGAGAACTATCCTAGATAGCTTTGCTGAGGCAGGGAGCATCCTCAGCTGCATTTGAATTCACTTCACTGAGTCAGCTCTAAGAGATCTACAGGAGAACAAAGGTAAGTGCTTCCTCCTCAAAGCCTTACTCGCAGACCACTTAAGCAAATTCGTATGTACATTATTGCAAACGAAGTATTTACATTTTTAACAGAATATAATTGAAAAGGTCAAATAACAACAAATATGGCAATCTAAATCCCTCATGTCTCTCAATCAATCTTTCCACGACGAATAGACAGAGAGAGAGAGAAAGGAAGAGAGGCAGCCGTGTGTGATTACCAGAGCAATAGCACTGAAGCAATACACTGCAGAAAGCACATAGCTCTCTGCACAGAAATCAATTTCTCCCATGGGATGGGGTCGATAGTTGTCTGACAGGACAGTATACAGGCAATTTAATAGCATTTTATCTAAATGAATCTATTCCTCCCCCCCCACCGGCCTCACAGTTCATGAGAAGACTCTCTTAGTAAAATAGATTTATTTATTTTTTATCATACAACAGGAAAGTATTTATCATTCTGAAGACACTACCATTGTCTATTAAAAATCATTTATCCCTGTTAGTTGCTCATTACCCACAACTCTTTCCCAACATCGTTATTCTAATTAGTTAATTCATGCACGCAGCCCATAAAAATCACTTTCTGTTACTCCGGAAACATTTTTCTTACCCCAAAACATTTTAAACTATAGGTCACCCTTTCAGGAAAAACAGGCCCACAAAGCAGGCAAACTCAGTTGACTCAAAGGAGTATTGGTATCTGAAATGACATTTTTATGCAAGAAAAAGCTTATTTTTTGAGGTATGTGTTATACACAGAGATTGGTTGTCCAGTGTATCTATTTCAATAGTACTTAATAAGTAATAAATAATAAAGCTGAGCTGATCTTATTAGTGGATATCTGTGTGAAGTAAGTGGTAATGAATGAGAACCCCTAATAAGCATAATTCCAAGGACGGATCTTTGGCGCTCTGGGAGTTTGGTATTGTGCCCCAAAGGCCCTTGTAAATCCAGCTGCAGTTCTTGCTCATCATTTAGAAGATTAGGGGCTGATAAGCGACAGTCAAGCCTTATTAGAACAGGCTAAGGCAACAGGAAACATTAATTGGGTAATTTAATGCACAAGGAGACAATAAATGCCTGCATTGTGGTTCAGATGCTGTTTCCTCTATTGATTCGATCATGTCTTATTTTGTGAAATTCTCACAAATTCTTGGTGGAGGGACTGTAAGACAAAGTCAAAGTTTAAAAACACCAGAATACTTTTATTTCCTACGTCTCCCCTTCACCTCTTGTGTTACCAAGGGACCCATCAGTAGCCCTGCCCTTGGAAGCCAAAGAATGAAGACTACTCCCTCGCCCAAGGACTCCTCCAACAAAGCAGAGGAGAGGCCCAAGGTAGAGCAGCTATCTGCATCTAGCTTGTGTTATGGTTTCACCACAGCGCCTGCTCACAGCAGGAGTGCAGCGACTCCGGGGGGAAGTCCGGTCTCTCTTCTCCTCTAGAAAGCTGGGAGCACTTAACAAAGCCCTCTTCTCTTTCACCGTTCTGAAGGAGATGTAGAAAGAGTTGCTGGACAGATCTTCCTCTGAAAGTAAGGAAGATGAGAGGAAACACCTGACATGGGTGTTTCTTCTCTGCCTAATGCCAGAATTAATCCACTTGTGAGTGGATTCTCTCAGTCCCCTCAGTGGTCAGTATTCATGTCTAGAACACCAAAATCTCTCAGTTATATACCAGTTTCTCATTTGGATCCCGTTCTAAGATTTCCTTCCCTGAGATGTCTTTCCTACAGCTGAGGTTCTCTTACAGTAGAAGAAATTCAGCATGAGAAGGGGAGTCTTTCTTTTATCTAGCTGACCTAGGCACTCTTTCCCTCTCATTTTCTAGCACTGTAACTTGAAGATTTGGGGGTGATAATTCATGGACACTTTAATAATTTACATTTGCAGCAATTTAAATCTTAAAACACAGTTTGAAGACATGCAAGCATCATTAATTTCAAATAAACATTGTACATTATGCTCTGTTTAACAGCATCCGATCTCACTTTTTGTAGCTTTATTCCACTTTCAAGCATGGCTTTTGAATCATTCCTTTCAAAGATTCCCAGCCACAGCCTCTCCCTTCCACTCAGCAGCTTGGCACCGTTCCTGCTGCGAGCAAGGCTCCCCGTCCCTGTGGCGCTGGCTGGAAGGGTCACTCCTCGTTGCCTGCTGCAGCAAACTCACTGTGGGCAGAGCACCCCTACGCTTCAAGCTTCTTCAGGACTGTCACATTTGAAGTTGGTGTCCTCTTCACGCCTCCCCATATTTAAGGAAGGAGGTAGCCTCTCTGACTCCATTTAGCATATGATGTGGTGCTGCAGGGTGCCTGTTAACAGATGCCTAAAGTCACGGAAGCCTTGGTAGAAGAGGCAGGGTCCACCAAAGGCCAGCACAACACCCTCTCACCACCACCTTAACCAGCGCTCTAGCCGCACTCTTTGCATCTCCCCAAGGACTGACCAAATCACAACAATCTGAGAGTGTCCACTAGATCAAAAATCGGAAACATGCACATCTTCTTGTGGATATAGTACTTATTTGTAGTTGCACTGACACTATGCAGGACAGCCAGTGGCGGACCTATTCTGCTGGACACAGTGCAAAGGTAACTCAAGGCAGATCTCCACATCTCCTCAGAAGATCTGACAGTCTACCTGGAGCAAGACCAACACATTCCTCTCAATCCAGCAACTAGGTACCCAGTAGCTGGGTTAAGCAGGTTAGCCCGTTTCCTCTTCTGGAGAAAAGGAGACCCCAATGCTCTTTCTCTGGGCTTTCATTCTGCTGAAGTTCTGAGCGTTGTAACCATACTGGAAAACAATAAAATTGTGCAGGCTGTCCACAATGGTCCATTTCCTTAGGGCCTCACACATTAAAGAGACACAATTAATAATTCCTTTCAAATACATAGTAATACAAAAGATTGTAAGTACATTCCCTTATAAAAATATTCATCATTAATGATTACAGTAAAAAACTTAAAATGGTTCCCCATCCTTCTCTGTATCACTTTGGGGGAAAAGTGAGCATTGAAATGTAATCTGGTTTAGTGCTCATCTAATACGAGCAATATTTTATCTAAGCTATCTTGTTTTTACTCATTGTTTGGTTTGTTGGGGGTTTTTTTAGAGAATGCCTGAATGTGGAAATAAATAAATAAATAAATAGATTTCCTTTAATGTCATAAAATTTCATAGAAAATATTGTCCCTAAGGAAAAAAAGCGTATGCTACAAAAACAGTTCTTAAAATTCAGATGTTGCTTTTTGCAGTCTTTTGCAATCGGAATCTCCACCCAGCCAAGATTTTTACTGGCCAGTTTTAAGCTACCTCTGCAATTTATGTTTATACATAAACAGCTCTGATTTTAATTGCTATCAACTTCTTATACTTGATAGATGGTCTTAAATATTTTTTGCCTCCAGAGACTATTTACTTTGCCAAGTATTGACACACTTTCAAGATTTATACTTCTCGAAGGAGCAAAGTTTACAATAAAATATAATGTATTCCGTGGCTGTGAATGGTAATGTTACTAAACAATCCAAAGATATTTCACAACTGATAGTTATTTCCCTTTCACACCCAGCACGGCACTGTTTTAGTCCTACTATAGACTTAGGTTTTTAAGGAAAACTAAAATGCCTAATTTGCCTAATATAATGTTTCAGAGATCCAATATCACTTAATTTAGGTTTCCTTTCACTAGGGCCATTATTGGACTAATGATTACACTTTCATTTTGCCCAATAATTATTTTAAGAGGCTAAATCTTGTGGAAGGGATTCATTCACTTATGGGATTGGAATAACCCCTTACAGAACTATCACACTGCAGTGAGAAATAGGAATTGTTACAGAAGTGTAAAATACAATGTCAAACGTACAGGTAGCTACTAATTATTAGACAGACATAACTCGGTAGATGATTGAAGTCACATCTAGATCTAAATATCTGGATTGGATCCAGTTTGCCTAGAAAAACCCCAGCTGACAAGGAAGGTTCTTAGAAAAAATACATGAATTTGTACCATCTCCATGCAACTGCTCTTGCATTACTGCAGAAGTAGCATCATCAAGCTCTATCAGTAGCTCTTTTAAAATCAGCTGAAAAGACCTCCAGCACTGAAACAATTCATAGATGACGAAGTACGGCTCTCAGCCTTCTAAGGATACGCTTTCAAGGGAGAAGCTTTCGTTTTCTTATTTGATTTTTTTCAGCCATTTCAGCTCCTTAATATAGCTTTCTATATATTGCCTATTTTGTAAAGAGCTAATTTAATGTCACATACCTCCTTTGCAAAGGAAAAGGAAAGACAGCTCTGGGTTGCTCTCTTTTTATCTTATTATTACCACTCTCAAAGATGAGCAGGCACCCCAGCAATCAAAGGAAACGCACTCCTTGTGTACCGTGACCCATCTTCCTCACTGACTGGGGAATGGGAAGGATGCGATCCCAGAGGGTCTGTAATTTCCCTGGGGTAGGTCATTATGCAGCCTGTACGAGAGTAATTGCTGTGAAGTTTTGAGTTTAAACATCCCAGCTCTTGGGGAGACTACAATTCCAGGTTACTTGGTCTTTGCCCTTGAGATGGAGGAGACATTCCCTACAATTTCTATAAGAGATGCTAAAAATTGTAGGAATAAATGATTTTGTCAAGTAATAATTTCTATAATTACTCATTGGGAGTCCTTGCCCTGGGCATCCTCCCTCTCCCACTCATCTTATAAGGATTTTTCTAGAGCAAATAATAGTTCAAACTGCAGACAGAATGAAAACTGAAGAAAGCTGAAGAAGAGAAGTATGAAGAGAAAGAAATGAGCAGTTGCTTAAATCTGTTAATAACCAGATATAGAAACAACGAATGAGAATGTTCAGAAAATTGAAGAGACCAAAAAGGAAAATATTCTTCCAGATTTCATCTCTGTAAGAGAAAGCCATAGAAATGGAGACCTAGTTCAGGTTATGATTCAAAAAGCATGTAAATGCTTACTTAAGCACTTATACACAAATGCTTAAGAAGTTCTTCGTGTTCCATCATCATGAACGTAGTTTTTACTTAGGCCTGATGGTCTGTGTTGCAAAGATTTTTTGCAATATCACTAGTGAATTTCCAACAAAAATTTTATTGGGATG
This sequence comes from Calonectris borealis, assembly GCF_964195595.1. Lineage (NCBI taxonomy): Eukaryota > Metazoa > Chordata > Aves > Procellariiformes > Procellariidae > Calonectris > Calonectris borealis. The sequence goes on along the minus strand of NC_134313.1, from coordinate 67,971,116 downwards.
TAAATTAACTCTAGAAATCTATTTCAAGATACAAAACTAGTAATTCTTCTGTAGTGCATTTTATTTATTCCTTTTGACGCAAGGATATAAATCTGACAGTAATTTTGTACCAATCCAATAGAGGACTTATAAAAGACAGTGGATGAGATAATTAATTTCTGATTATTCATGTTTATTTTCTCTTTAGCATAAATAGATTATGAAAATAATCTGTTCCATGGCTGGTGCTTTTCTGATGAATTTTAAATTACGTGTGGAATATTCTTAAGAAGAGAGATACTAAAAATATAAATTTATTATTATTTTGACTCCTGTTGGCTCCTGTGCTTAAAACTGGAATACACACAAAGAGGTTAATGACATTATGATTTTCAGATAATCTGTTTTTAAACTGCTGACTTGGAAATTGTGAGATTAATAGCACTGAGAACATCTAAAGGTAATAAGATTACAATTTAATATTAACTAAGTGTTTCTTGGGGGTCTGCTGTAGCAGTGCCTCATCTCTGGGATACACTAGAGTAATTAGTCTGTAGTGGCATACAGTGGTGACGCATGATAACTGCAGCTTTTTCCTGCTACAGTTCGGGCTTTCCATTCACTGGTAACTAGTTTTTATTTGTAATACCTGACATAAACAGGCACAGAGCAAGCTTGCAATGCTCTTGCCCTAAGTTGACGCTGATCAGGGAGAGACCAGTTCTCAAAGGGTCCCATACTGATCCAAATGCACAAGGAAAAATTTTCTTCAGATAGCAGAATTGCAGAATTTTTTTCAGATAGCAGAATTGCAAAAATCATCTGCTCTCCCATCTACTACACTCCAGGACTGGTGATATTGCACAGTCTCTTCAGGAGAGCCTGTTGTACCCAGGGTGGCCAGGTCCCAGGAGTGCAGTGAAGACTCTGCAGCCAGAGCCCCTTGTCCTCCAAGGGACTTCTACCCACACCTTGTGGACACATGCATCTCGCTGCTTGTATGCAGGCTTGAGTGAGTGAAAGCTGGGAGAGCTTTGTATATTTGGTGAGCAAAAAAAATTAAGTTAGAAAAGTAAGGTAGCAAAAAAACCCTGAAAAAAACCTTCATAAGAATTTGAGGGGGAATATTTTAATAATCTCAGTTTGCAGGATGTCCTCACAAAACACAAAGCTGATGTACTTCAAGGACTGCTTCCCATAGAACGTCAGTGGGATTTAAATGCTGTTATTTCTACATTTTAAACTCTACCTTTAAGGTAATGTGGAGTTTTGAAGCAACAGCTTCTGCATTTCACCTAGAAAATTTAGATCCACAGAGGATCTCATGTACTGCATCCACTTAAAAGTAGTGTTATGCTCAGTATTGATCCCCTCCATACCTTCATTCAGTTCAACTGTTCAGATTTCCAGCTATTTTTACACAGCACTTTTGACTGCTTTGCTTGCTAGGGGATGTCTTTATACCAGTAGGAAAACAGTTAATGATGTAAAAGGGATAATGACTCAAGGAGTGAAAACCAATAACAAACCCATCAATATAATACATAGAAGATGATAAAAAATAAAGACTGGGGTCTAGTCGCAATTTCTCTCAATTTCAAGACCTCTGCAGTTGGATGAACCCCATTAGGTTGGCAGATGTGAGCCTACTTTACACTCGCAGGAGCCCTGTGGCAGTACCCTGAGGCAGAAGATGTTATCTGGGAGCAACTGAGGGCACAAGGAACCTGACGAAGTTGTCCAGGGCCGTGCAGCAGAGGAAGGAACCTGGGACTTCCTAGATCTAGGAACTTCCAGGTCCTAGATGACACTGGTACAGACCTTCCCCCCCGCACCCCCCAAGGAGTCACAGAGGCTCAAAATACACCTTGGAAGTCACTCACATGAGAAGAGCCACTGACTATCCCCACTTCTCGACCCTCTGTTCCCCTGCTGATGTCTTCCAGGGTCCATATGTGACCCCTGCCAAAATGAGCTCTAGCTGTGCTGCAGCTCCCTTCCCCTCATACACAGGCTTCCCTTGTTCGGAGGCCTCTCTCAGAAACTCGGTCCCACGGCATCAGAGGCGCACAGAGGAAATGGAGAACAAATTGCGCAGCGTCAGTGAAACATACAGTAAAAATATGTGAACACCTGCAAACAAACAGAGGAAGAGGTAGAATAAAGAGGAGAAGAGATGAAAGGGAAGGTAGGATGCACGTTTACGAGGGTAAAAGCAATGGCAGCCAACCTCTGCACTGAAGGGAAAAAACTAAGTAAGGAGCAGCCATAAGCATCTCTAGCTGCGAGGGTGAGGACCCCACTTCAGCACAAAGTTCTCCTTGTAACCACTTCTTAACAACGATGGGTCATAGAAATGCTGGCCAGAAGGGACCTCTGGAGGTCATCTCCCACTCAAAGTGGGACTGTTGCCTGCACTAGATGATGTCAACTTTGTCCAGCTGAGTCTTGAAAACCTCAAAGGATGGAGGTATCTTGAAATGTTTTCATGCATGTCGTTGCCACTGATTTCAACAGAATTTGGAAATCTACACACTACAAAAATCTGTGTGTAAAACCATAAAACTAAACAGTTCTTCCACTAGTGGTAAAAAAAGTCACTGCTTTTGAACCTGTGATAATTAAAGTTCTGTAAGCTGTGTTTTAGGAGTATCAGCATATCTTGCACAGGCTAGCTTACTCCTTCCCGATGTGAGCCATAGAAGCTTCTGTAGGTGCACCCGTGCAACTTGTCTTGTCCCTTGTAAGCAGTAGAAGACTAGTGACAGGACAGCATCCATTGCAGGGCTATAACAGCGTATCTGCAGTGCGTAAAGAAGTGTTTAAATGGATCCCTTCTCATGATATTTGCAAAAGCAGGCAAGCAGTCATTCACTACATATGGTGACCAGCTTAGCCCACCCAGGAGTTGTTTTAGACCATTGCTACTGATCGTTACCTGTAGTGAGCTAGCTAGCAAAACATTAATATATTTCAGTTGTGCCTATTGACTGTGCATTTTAAATAGACTCTGCTATACTCTCCCAGTGGAAAGATTTATTTTACTTTAAGAATATATAGGGCTCTGCTTTCAGTACTTTTTCTTTGTTTAACAAGAAGCTCTCTTACTGAAAACCCAGTAGACCACAAAACCGGTCAGGGGCTTTTATCCAGGATGTCTGACCCATCGCCTGACAATAATTAGTTCAGGTTAATTACAGCAAATCTGTAGATTTGCAGCCTGAAATCATCTCATCCCCTAAGCTGAACCCTCCAGAGGTTTCTTTTATGAGCTCTGCATCCTAAGGGTGGACTTAAAGTAATGAATTTGTCTCTAATAAGATTCATAGGTTTGTTCCCTAAGCAATGGTGTCAATTATAGAATCTAACTCTGATGGCTTATTTTGCTGAAAATAGAGAAATAGAGTGTTTTTAATGAAGCATGCAGGATTTTAACATTTTTTGTTTAACTCTTTGCATTGTCAAAATGTATAAAAATACAATTATGCGAAATATCATACCACTTTCTGTGTATTTCTGTGTGTGCCAATAGCTAATTTCCTTCTGCTCTATAATGGAAAAGGTTAATGTAATGACTCTGAGATTTCATTTGGAAATGTTCCAGAAGAGTGTCTGAGTATTTGCTGCACTTAATGGCAGGAAGTAATAAGTGAGGTTATGTATTGGTGAAAAATGTTTCATGTACTGAGAAGATTAATACTGGAGAGAGGCACAGGGGACACAAGCCTGAGGCTTCCTCCTCAATTCTGACACAATATAATATGTCCATACTTGATACGTGCCCTTCTGTAGTTAGGTCTTAATCATTAACAAAGCAGACAGTAAGTCTCTGGGGAACGTGGTATCAGGAAAAGAGAAGGAACCAGCCATAGGATTCTCCTCTCTCCTACAAATGAGTAGCAGGCACCTCCAACTTGGGAACACTGGACCAGCTGGTACTGGTATCAGCAAGGTATCTACATAGCAAGATGATGCCGTAACACCCTTCAAGGGTTCAACTCTGTCCTGAGTATCTCAATGTCTATACTAATTTTTGTGCATAGTTATTGTACTTAGGGCTTCTGGAAGATGAACCACCATGTCACCACTTATTTCAGCATTTTATTTCACACTAATTGTATTATTGATGAAAGATTATTGCATATGAAAGATGTAGCCCCTTCCTTTATCTCAAACGTCTCAAATTTACTTTTAATTCAGATTGCATTCCTGTTGTTTGAGTCAGTCCAAGTCACAAAACTAAGGTTTCAAGCTCATGATAAATAGCTCCAGTTGTTTATTTTACTCATTTTAATAATTAATTAAATTATTATTTTGCTTTTAATTGCATTGAAAGAAGAGACAACATTCCAGACTCTTAACTCCACTGGAAAGAGATGGATGAGGTTGGACATGGAAGAGGGTATACGTGGCAGTAGCTGTCACTGGAAGGGTGGATGTGGCTAAGCGGCACAGTACCTGTACACCTACAACAGCTCCTAACATTTAAAACACAATTTACCCGAGCAAGGTAAACGACTAACCTTCCACAAGAGCATGTTCTGCTCCCCGGCCAGGGGTTGCCCGGGCAGGTCAACACAAGCCACATTTTCAGAAAGACTTTTAGATCAGCTGGGGTCTCTCTGCACCTTCAGCTGAGGGGAGAGGGGAGCCTCCATGCTTGTTTGGTTCGTGGGTGATCAGCTGAGCACAGAAATCACCGTCCCAAAATGGGGGTTTGGGTCAACATGGGTGCAGACTGTTGGGTTGAACTTAGAGATTGATGTCAGGTACATGAGACAGGCGTCAGACAGGACAGGCTGCCGCGTTCACTGGTGGTCTAGCTCACGCTGGGAGCGGGGACTGAGGGCTGTGTATCTCCTCGCCTACCCCGAGTCGATGAGTTCACTGCATTCTCACTTTTTACTGACTGTCACGCATAATCTTCCAATGATCTCCGCTCTGAAGGCTGCTTATCTAATGAAGTCTATTTCGATGCACGTTTGAAGCAATAAAGGCATCCATTAGGAAGAATAATATTTAGAAAAGGAAGAAAAATGCACCGGAGATGCCAGATTAGAAAGTAAACTCCCTTCTCTAGGTTAAGCACTGATCAGATGCTTGCAGTGACACACTTTTTTTCTGGAAAACACTGAAGTACTGTATTGGGTTTACGTGGCAAGGTTCTGGTAGTAGGGGGTCTGCAGGGTGGCTTCTGTGAGAAGACACCAGGAGCTGCCCCCATGTGGGACAGAGCCAGTTCCAGCCAGCTCCAAGATGGACCCAACGCTGGCCAAAGCTGAGCCCATCAGCCCATCACCACCACGCTTGTGGTGCCTCTGTAATAACATATTTAAGAAAGGGTAAAAATGCTGGGCAGCAGCTGTGAGAGAGGGGTGAGAGTATGTGAGAGAAACAGCCCTGCAGACACCAAGGTCAGTGAAGAAGGCGGGGAGGAGGTGCTCCAAGCGCCAGAGCGGAGATTCCCCTGCAGCCCCTGGTGAAGACCATGGTGAGGCAGGCTGTGCCCCTGCAGTCCACGGAGGTTCATGGTGGAGCAGATATCCACCTGCAGCCCGTGGAGGACCCCATGTTGTAGCAGGTGGATGTGCCCTGAAGGAAGCTGCAGCCCAGGGAGAGCCCGCGCTGGAGCAGGCTCCTGGCAGGAGCTGCGGCCCGTGGAGAGAGAGGAGCCCAGGCAGGAGCAGGTTTTCTGGCAGGACCTGTGGCCTCATGGGGGACCCACGCTGGAGCAGTCTGTGCCTGCAGGACTGCGACCCGTGGGAAGGACCCATGCCGGAGAAGTTCATGAAAAACTGCAGCCCGCGGGAAGGACCCCGGCTGGAGCAGGGGAACAGCGTGAGGAGGAAGGAGCAGCAGAGATGAAGTGTTATGGCCTGACCGCAGCCCCCACTCCCCATCCCCTGCACTGCTCGGGGAGGGGAGGTAGAGGAGTTGGGAGTGAAGATGAGCCTGGGAAGAAGGGTGGGGGTTAGGAGAAGGTGGTTTTAGTTTTGTTTTTACTTCTCACTGTCCTTCTCTGTTATTAATTGGCAATAAATTAAATTAATTTCCTCAAGTCTGTTTTGCCCGAGACAGTAACTGGTGAGTGATCTCCCTATCCTTACCTTGAGCCATGAGCTTTTCATCCTATTTTCTCCCCCTGTCTTGCTGAGGAGAGAGAATGAGAGAATGGCTTGGTGGGCACCTGGCAGCCAGCCAAGGTCAACCCACCACAAGTACCAAGACCTAAACCTTTAATGGAAAAATTACTTGATTTCATATTTTCCCAACAGGGTCCAGGGTTGTATTTCTGGAGAAGGAAACCCATACCTAAGAAAGCAAATGGATTGATCACTCGTCTCAGATGGCAAATGCTTCAATATCAGCTGCTGTTTTCTCTGTTTTAGGGCAGGGGTCTGAACCTACAAATTGGACGTTGTACCTGGGTATCCGCTCTGCTTGAGAGAAGAGAGGGTCCACATCAGCCTACCTGTACGTCCAGCTGCCCTCTTACTCGTTCATGCAAACAAAAACTGTTTCAAGACAAGCAACTGAAGACTGTATCTACAGCCTGGCAGTTGCAGCACTTGTCTTAGACACAACTTGGACCTGAGACTTATATTACTGGGGGGAGGCGAGGGTAGGAGGATCATATTAGAAAAGACTCAATTTTCTTCTGATGTTGAATCAAATAAAAATTCTACAATCTCTCACATCTCTCATAAAACTAAAAAATTGTTTTTCAGTAGCCCTAGGGACTGACAAGTGGTATTAATTTATTAGAAAACTATTTTGGCCACCTCTTTGAAAACATTTCCATTACAAAGTTATCAGGCAGTGGTTAGGGGAGGCACATACTGTGCTCAGCATTGCAACATATTTTGCCGCATAACAACCTCTCCCCATAGAAAGACCACAGAAAAGCTCAGGTGTACAGAATATCCATCTTTTAATCCTGTATTGCAGTCAGAACTCTCCTCACTTGGAACCTGTAACCTGTTAATTGCCTTACCCTCATTTATATGATAAGTGGTTCATTTCCTTTATTGTGATTGAATCCCCTCCCTATATTACAAGAAAACTGGAGCTGCAGAGAGTGCTTGATTGGATTTCATTGCTGTAGGCCATTTCTTAAACAGGTTACAGGTTGACAAACATAGAAGGGGGATCAATATCCATCCTTTGCCTCATTGACAAGCTAATCTTTTCAGTAAACATTTCATCAGTACCTGCCATTTGTATACATACCTGCCTCATGAGGATGGAGAAAGCTCTGCTTTATAAGGTTTGGGTAACTAATAAATGAAAAGACAAGAATATAAATGGGGCAAATCATCAAGATAGCATTTTTAGGAAAATAGCCTTTCATTGCCTGCAGAATATAACCAAGCACGTTTCCAACCATTCTTAATTTTAATTAGGTTGCATTACACTCAGACCCGGTGTCAGCTTCTGTTTCTGTAACTCAGCTTGTACCGCTCTCTCGGAAAGGTCTGCCCCTCAGCCCGAAATCTCCAGCCGTCTTACAAATGCTTTTGAGGATCACACTTGCCAGAATTAAGAGATATTAAATGAGCTCAGCAAATGTAACAGGGGAACTAAACTGCCCCTTTTCAATGCCCACTTTTTGCTTGCTTTTTCACTCCAGTCTAGCTGAGAAGGGCCACCACGCTCAATAAAGTGGCATCCTCCTCTCTTATCAGAGGTAACAGGACTATTTTGAGTCGGGGTTTAATGGAGCTGAGGGTCTACTAATCACTTAAAACTCATGAGTCATATCCTAAAAGAAAGCAAAAGAGTTACGTTACGTGTGTTTGGAGACATCTCCTTTTGTTTGCTTTTGTGTCACATGTTGCAGTCTTCTTCCCCCACAACGACGTGGGCTAGAAACTGGCATTGTCTTTTACATAAGTGAGGGCCAAGACAATTGCTATATTTAGGCTTCTCTTACAGTCCTGCCTATTAGAATTGCATGGCTGAATGACAAATGCAGCAAAAATGGGCAATGCCGAATTTCGGTCTAACCTGAGACACAGCATGAAGACATTGACTGCAGAGTCCAGGGTGAAGGAAAATGGGCAGCAAACATGAAACTTTGGGTTCACAAGAAAAGAAAATAATTCTGCTGTTGATAGTTTAGTAATAAGTTTATTACTGTCTTCCTATCTTCAATATCAAACAAAAGTAGATAATAGTGATGCAAACAGGCTGTACAGCATGACAGGTAATCAATTTCTTTTACAAGCCCTTCCTCTACTTCTAGGATCCAAAGCTACTACTAGCTGGAGGAGTGCACTGTTTCCTTTTGCACTCCTGAAATACAGCCAGCAGAAGCATGCACACATGAAAACGCAGACACGTAGACAAGTCTACCTTCATTGCTCCAGCCTCAGCCTCTTCACTAAGGCTAATAGCGGGCGTGCTGGTGCAAACAGGCCATTGGTGCATGTCCCGCTTTATCTAAGCTGCTTCTGATCACAGTTACAAGACTTGGCATTCCTCTAGCTTTAGGCAACATTAAGGCTTCTAGACCATCTTCATACAGTGCTGCCAGCTGGCCGCTGGGATGGGAGATACCGGTGCTATGCAGTCATATCAACACACCTAGGATACTCTACCAAAGCTGCTTACGGTGTTTGTTTGTTCCTTTTAACATTTTTAATTTGCCATCTTGCCAAGTCCTACAAACCAGAAAAGTCCCCTGCAATAATTTTGGTGGTAAACTTTTTCTTCAATTTCTCACTAACTTTCCTGTTTCTTCTGTGACGTGAAGAAGCTCTACTAAACCACACAGTAATATTTACCAGTCAGATAAACTTTGTAGACAGTAGAAAATATGAGAGGTGAAGATTACCCCAGATGTAACTTCACTGACACCTCTGAAGTAACATTAGAAATATTTTGGTCCTCCACCTTGCTGGTGAAAATTGAGGTGATACAACTATTCAGTGCTTGAAGAATGAGAACAGAGAAAAAGTAGGGTAGTGTAAAGATCAGGAGAACACATACACATTTCCTTTTCTTCCCAAGGGAATCTTTCAATAAGTCTTTTAAAATAAACATTAACTCACTGCAACACACCTCAGCTGTCTGTTCTATCATCTATATAGTTTTAGGAAGAGCAAGTGGAAAGGAAGAGCTCAGTTAATGTTCAGCAGTCTGGGAGAGGATTTATTGTAACATATTTCCAGCATATTGGATACCCTCTTTTCTCATATCAAGCTGGTCTATGTAGGTCTGAGAACTTTTGTTTTCCAGCCTTTTCAATTAGCAAAAGCAGTGTTAGGATACATCTTTTATTTCATGTGCAGACTAGAATATTCACATAACCATAGGTTAATTGCTAGTAAATGTTGCTCAGGCAGTCTTGGGTATGTTGATTAATGGCCTCAGCGAGCAGGTGAAAAATAGCTAGGCTGTTGGAAAGGTGATTAGCAATTTTAACTCTTCAGCTATTGTGATGGGCATAGAGAATCAATTACTAACATTTATAATACATTTCACTGAGTACAGTGGCATACTGAAACGCAAGTTACAGCAAGGCAGAAACAATCACCGAGTTTTTCTTGCATTCAATTTTATAGAAGTTTACAAGACAGAGAGAGGCAAGAAATTTTTTTCTTCTTCTTTTTCTAAAGCTTTTGGAGACATCCTTGATAAATGCATGGGAGATTTTATACATAAACACAAATACTCAGTTCTGTTCATTAATCCTATTCTTTGAAAGTAGAGAGGGACAGAGATGCTGCGTGAAAGGTAGCATGCCAGCAAACAGACCCTGTTTTAGCTCGTAGAGGCACAGCAATATTAAGCTATGCCTTGCGACAGCACAAAGCTTGCAGTCCAGGGGCTGAAGAAAAGAATGATGAGCTTTCAAGCTGCCACTGATCTTTCAAAGCTCTGAATACCATAGCCTCCCTCAGAGCATCCAGGAGACCACGGTGCTTGTGGGAATTCATGACAACACCTCTTCTTACCCGACTGCAGACCCTGACAGTGCTACTGTGCCTATTGCGGTTTCAGGGAAGGGATTTCTCAGCAGTCAGAAAAGGGGATTTCAAAGCTCTTGTAGACTGCTCCAGGACATTTACACCACATGAAACCGTCTCACCGTCAGCCTTTGGATAGCCGCCCAGCTCCACAAACATGGTCGCAAATTGCCTTTTTCTAACCTAGTCCTCAGAAAAGCAGGAAAGCATCACCTTCAGCCTGACTTTTCCTAGCGAGGCTTCTACAGGCTAGAGCATGGCCCCACAAACATCGGAAGCACCGCACCCAGGAGGGTGGGAGGATAAGCAGCTGAGCTCACTAAGAGAGAAGCTCATAGAAACACACCTGCATACTCTGCAGTGAACACTGCTTCCTTCAGGTATAAGGCAGACTCCAGAAAGAATGACCGTGTTCCCTGAAACGATGTACCTGTCAGCTGTCTGGGCGGTAGGCAGGGTGTATTGGTACACAGGTCTGCCAAAATCAACTCTGCATTGCTGAATGCTCTTTCAGGCCCTAAGTTAGAGTCCTTGACTCAGTTCAGGTACAGCTTGGCAATCTCCTCAGTCTGCTCCACTGTATGAGCCAGGCATGCACAGAATGATCCTTTGCAGGTTTGCTGACGTTTTTTTCAATCCTCCCATATTCTTTGGGCCACCATCCACCTTTAACCCTAGGAATTTCTCAATAACTTCTGTCTACCAAATCATCTCTTTAGGCAGAGTAGCGTAAGGGTGGTACACACTCATGAACAGTCATCGCTGCCTCCTAGACCATCGCTTTGTAGGCCCTGGTCTAGGATATAAGCACCATATAAGCCTTTACGAAGCATCCATAGTGCTCAGAGCCCTCTCTTCCGGCCCCCTCTTCTGTGCTAGCCCAGATGAACTTGTGCTACCTACCTGCAGAGACTCCATGACCCATATTAGCATTCAAATCCCAGGAGGGGAAAATAAAACAATCCTGAACTGCAAGAGAAAAAGAATGGCAAGAAGCTGAAGGCTATATCTGTCTGGTAATGAGACAAGTTCAGTTGTAGCAGGCTCCTGGAAAGCTCATCAAGAACAATCCCTCACATGGTTTCAGAAAATATGCAACAGGAAATTACAGCCTGAAGGCACCGTGTTCACTAGCAATTCCCAACCAAGAAAGGGAGAGGACAAACCGAAATAATTGAATAAGACTCTTTGAGCTTTATATGCAAGCTCTGCACTTGCCAAGGTAAGTGGGCAAGCAGCCAAAAGGGACACGATATATCACTAATTATCGAGTATAGGAGAGAAATAGCCTGCTTGTTGGAGAAACAATTCATGTAAAGCTTTCTCTATACTTTCTAGTGTAGATGCTGTAACATTGGCAGCGTTCAGTAAAAGCACATCTTCCACAATGTAACTGTCTGGAATGAGGCATTTGGTAATGTACCTGTGATGGAAGGACAGGGGAAAAATCCCCTCCCATACTTCTTAAACTGGCATAGCTTTTCTATTGACACTTCTAAGAGGAGACAGCCTGTGCACAAAGAATGCAAGGCACTGTAAGCTATTTGTTTCTTGGAAGAAACATATGGGATAGATAGCTGTATGCAGTGATTTGCCACAGTCACGAGGCACGTGAACCCCTTCTTGGCAATACCCCACTAATAACCAACTCACTATTGGAGGAGATTTCTTCTCTATTTTGCAGAAAGCTTAAGCAAATGTGGGGAAATGAAGAAAAGTGGAGGCAGAAGGAGAGGGGAACATCCCCGACGTGGCCAGGCAGGACATTGCTTCCTCTCAGATGGGAGCAAGCGCTGCAGATGCAGAGTGCGCGCAGCCAAGCCGCTCTGAAGCAGCCTGCCAGCCCCTGGAGCTGTGGCCACGGATCTCCTCCTCCGTCTTCTTCCTCTCCCAACACATCCGTGCACACCAGCCAGCACCCTTACAGATCTCCAGCACCTTCTCTCTGTGCCCAAGGCCAGTGAGGATATTTGAGCCAGTACTACAAAAAACATTGAGAACCGTGTCAGCCAGAACACTTTAATAAGTGCAAGCTTTTCACGTCATGAATCTCCTTGTTATTACTTTGTTTCCTGGAGTCAATGTCCAACGTGAACTTTGGATGTGGAGAGAGCAGCAGCCCCGAAGCTGCGGTGTGGGAGGCAGCTCTGGGTGGGGACTCTGGGCTCCCCGGCAAAGGACAGGACAGAGCACAAACCCGCTCACTGCTCCCATCGCTTTACCTGACTCTATTTGTATGGGCGCCGCTAAATCCCTTCCAAATTACATTTTCAGTCAAAGTCGTGCAGTCAAAAAACCCCCAACTCAGCCTGTCTTTATTCCACTCCACGCTGTGATTATCTTTAAGATGGTCGATAATCGAGCCGTGGGATTAAGAACATTAAAAATTACGCTTAGAGCAAAAGCCAAGGCGGCGTGGATGGCAGGGCACGGCAGAGGCGGGGGGGTCCCCGAAGAGAGGCGGCGGGGGGTGCCGGCTGGGCCGCCCGCGGCGGGCGGGAACGGCGGAGCGAGGCTGCCACCTGCCGCCCGCCCGCGGCCGCCGCGGCCTGCTCTCGGCGGCCAAACCCCGCCGCCTGCAGCAGGCCGCCTGCCCGAGGCTTGTATTCAAGCCGAAGGCGGGGCGGGGGGGGGATTGTAAGCGGCCGCCCCTTCTGAAGGTTTTGGCAGGCAATCATCAAAAAAGACAAATCAAGTCTCTGACGAAACGCGCGGGGGTGAAGCAGGAGTGGAGGAAAGACCCTGACGGACACCTGTCAGAGACCCCCGGCGCGTGGCAGCGGAGCCATCACCGCTGCCCCGACTCTGCCTGCAGCTTTCCACACCCCAAGGCGATGGAGTAGCATTTCACTATTTCTTCTTCTTTTCAAGCGCACGCTGCATTAACCGTATTTTACAGCTGTGCCTGCCTTAACGGAGAGAGGGCGTATTTAATGCCGCAGCATTTGTTGTTGTAAGCCTGTCATATCCTGCCCCTGGGCTTTACAGGCCTTGCTGGGCCTGTCAGGCATGGGACTAGAGACCGGGTTTCCCAAGCGCTCCAGCTCTCCCTGCAGCCACCCTGCTGACTTGACACCAGAGGGTGAGGAAGAAAGGGGGGACTGCAGCCCTACAGAGACAGCTGAGGGCAAAAGGGCCTTCATGACTGTCTCCAGAAAATGGACAACCAGCTAGACCCCCATCCTGACACATCAGTGAGCACCCCAGAACGGATGGATAAGGGAGAAGTTGTGCAGAAAGTTCACAAGGTTGAACTTTCATTTCAGGTATGAACCCTAGTCTGGATTTTGTTGACCTCTCAGCACAGCTTTGCCCAGGCAGGCTGTCCCCAGCCATTGCAGATTAGCAGGCTTTGCACCCTGGCCGTGCTTTAATGTACACTTGCTCTCCATAGACCTTTTTACAGCTTTTCCTAGGTTGCTGTTAAATAAGGTCTCGGATTCTAGTCTGCATGTTGTCCATGCAATCCATGTCTGCTTTTTCTGTGTTGTTTCTTTACAGTTTACCTGGTATAACCGAAAGCCAACTGCATTTCATTGCATCGATGACGAGATTCTTGCAATCCTATGTCTTGCTCAGCATCCTCCTAGTCAGGAGATGCAGAGGGATTCATTTTTGAGCAAAAGGAGAGAACTTACCACTTCTTATTAGAGGATGTGGAGGACCCTGACAGCACTGCTCAAGAAAGTAAACCAGCTCAGAAGAGGGACCTTGTCAGGTAGATTTACAGTGGCTGCTAGGTCGTGCAAGGGTAAACTCAGCTAGAAGTCCCTACTCTCTGTGAAGGAGCAGGGGAACTATGAAGTGTATGGGGAGGAGCGCAGCAGAGAGGGGGTCGATCGGCCCCCAGACCGCTGTTTGGGACATGTGGGTACGCAGGAGGGTGGCAGGGGCACCCACTATCAGACCATGCCTCCAGAGAGGGGAAGGGGGAGGCTAAACCCAAGGCACTGCTGGAGACTGTCAGGCCCTTCTTGGCTTTCAGGATTTAAATCATTTCACAAAGGGCTTCCTTAGCAGCTTAAAGAAGCAGATTATTTTCTGGCTTGTGACTTGCTTCAGGCTGATCGTATAGGAAAGCCCAGGCCTAGTGCAACTCCTGTTCTGTGTTCCTGCCACAAGAAGAGGAATCCTCACCCACAGTCTGGAGTGCAGAGCTTTGGGGAGCAGAAATTATTGCGTGATGTCCTCCAGAAAGGCAAAGAGAGAGCTGAAAGGCACTAAAACTCAGTCCCGCTATTTCCTTCTGCTATGGTTTGGGAAAGGTGATACAAGGATGCAACAGCTCACTGTGGAGGTGGACATGCAGACAGGTTTTTTGGTCTTTAGGTTGTGTGAAGGAGACAGAAATAATGATGTCATTTTCAAATTTCACTTTCCTACCATGTAATAACCGGAGCAGCCTAACCCCTGACTTTTTCCTGCGTTCTCCCTAGAAATGCAGTTTTCTGAGATTTCTAGTGCCAGGTTCAACAAGGGAGGGAGGTGACTTTGGCTCAGTGACTTTCTTTGTGCCATCTCAAGCCTCTTTTCGTCTCTGCTTGGGGTCAAACAGCCTCCAGTTGCCATCTTATACATACATAGCCCTTCCTTCACACAGCCTCTGGGGGAGAGAAGACGTGGCACTGGCGTGTACTGCGACCGCAAGGCCAGCAGCACTGGTGTTTGTAATCAACAGACTGGGATGGTCTGTGGCTTTGTTCACAAGACCATGTTCTGGGCTTTCTAATACAGATCAAAACAACTATCATACCCTGGGGCAAACTAAATGCCAGTGAGCACTTTGCCTTCTTAAAATATTTATTTTCTTAAGCTTAAGGTGTCCAATACTTCAACTGAAGTCATACCTGGCTTTTTTGCAGTCAGCTGCTTGGGTATCATAGGAAGGTAAGAAAGCAGATGCTGAAGAGACAGCTCAAATTAGCATTAAAACCAGTCACGTGGAAAAATGCCTTTAAATACTGAATAAGACAGAGAAAAAAAAGGCTATCAAAGTCAGATACCCGCAAAAGCTAAAAACATTCGTAGGGCACATGTGACACTGCAAAAGCCTGCAGGTCAGCGGTCCACCAGTCTAACATGACTTCTCTGCAGTCCACCCAATCAAGTCAACCACTGTGTGGGAGGCAAATGCACCTGAAAAATTAAAGCTTCAGACAAGTAGAGTGGCTGAGCTGCCAAAAAGCAAAGCATTTCCAAGTAGAATTTGCAAAACTTGAGCCAAGTGCTCGCATCTTTGTTGCCCATGGGCTGCTTATTATTATTATTATTATTCATGGGCTTTCTGTCTGATCTGTGGTCTTCTAACAGTACTTCCACCATTTCTCAAAGTCATCTTCCACTTTTTTGGAGGAGGAATTGCCTGGGGTTTTCCTTTTGGGAAGATAAAGGAGGGAAGTTGGCAAATTAAAATGCATTAATGCAGGCTTCCCTTTTTAGCACTTTTTGAAGACCAGTCCCAGTTCTTCCCTAAGTGTTTTGTTATTATTTAACCCAGAAGACTGGAAATGCAGCCTCAGACCAGCTAGAATTCCTCCTCCTCCTCCTGCTGCTGCAAAAAGACCTTAGAAACCATCCGTAGGCCTCTAAAGGTAGGTATTTTTCTTTGGTATCAGAGCTGTCAGGTCAGCTTTTTCTTTATTCCCGGGGCAAACGTGACTTCTATGTGTACAACCCTGGCTGAGGAGGCTCTTAAACACCTTGTTCTGCTCTAACATGACAGGAGATAACCTCTCTTTTCCACCGCCCAATCTCCACAACTCTCCAAGATGTGGTGGGGAGTGGAGCAATACACCTACACTGAGTCTTTTAATACAGATGGCTGGTAAGTCAGGTTTCAGTGTACACGTCCCAAAAATCATATGGCTTCAGGAGTGTTACCCTTCCCTTTGCATTTGGACTCCTACATACTCTGGCTGGTTTACTGTGCAGCCAGAGTTCATTTGCAGAAGGTATCAATATCATGATCTTGGGTCATGAAGAACTAAATTGACGGGTTTTTTAATTGTTACAGTCATACTTACCTGCATGGATGCTCTGTGAAGTGCATGAAGCGTGCATTGGGTCTATTTGAGTGGCTTTGTGCTTCTTCCATGTCTGATTATCTCTCGTGCACACTCAGAATGCTCTATCTGAAAAGCTCTGGAAGTTCACTTGCCACTATCATTTTAAATAAAGACAACAACAAGTTTTGTTTTGTTTTGTCCTCTCTTTACCTACCTTCCCTTAAAATAAAATCTAGGTAGAGAAAAATTCTGACTGATTCCCTCAACTGGTTGGGAATTCCTCCCAACCAGTCAAGGAATTATAGGGCCAATAGCAGCAATGTCATTAGGAAAAACCAGGGTATTTTAATACCCGTAATTTATTTAACATCAGCTTTTACCTTTATGTCAGTTGCAGCAAGCCTATTTTTTTTAGAATGACCTGTTTTCATTCTCAGGGATGATAATGCGCTGCACATAAAACATTAGCCTATTTGGAGGTGCAACATTTGTCAGCTGAGAGTTGAAGAGGGGAAGGCCCCAAGACTGCAGTTATTGAAACACACACGTCTGAGTGGGAGTGGAGTGGATATTTACTGAGAACACATCAACCGAGAGAGGAAGCAGCAGAAATGAAACGAGATACAAAGCAGGAGTTCAACAGAGTACGCCTCTTCAGCTTCGGATTCAAGTGTTAGCTCCATCTTTGTATGAAGGGCATGATTTATCATTTCTTAGAAGGTCTCTTCTTTCTTTTCTGGACTAGAATATTTGCTGCTTTTTTTTGCTCCATGTTGCAAAAGTAATAATGTCATATGTTAATGTCCTGGCAATAAAATTTGAAGATTATTCAACAAAGACTCAGGTAACAGCAAAGGCTTGAGTAATTAATATTCAAAAATATTTAATTTTCAGATGTTCATTATATGTGTTAAATTCCTGGTTACAGCAAAAGGATTGTAACATACAGCATCACAGTGACATATAATCAAGCCGTAACAGTGCAGTTTATTACAACTGTGTAAACAAAAATAAGTATTTCTGTAATGGCACTCTTCATGAACCAAATTCTGGCATACAGAATCTCAGCAGAAGTCAAAAGAAACATTTACAAAGAAAAGAAAACTCCAAATTGAAGCACAGTACACGAACCTGGCCAAAACGGACCAATCCACATTTCATAAGAGAAAAAAGTGTCCTCAGAATTTTTGCTTGCTTGCTTTTAAGGAAATGCAATCTGAATTTTTTCAAGGCATCAGTCCAGTACATGAAATATTTTTACTATTATTGAATGATATGAACAAAGAGTAAACATCTCTTATTTATGACCATGTGAATACCTCCTACTGTGACATTATTCAAGGAGACAAGAGATGATTTGGGAATGTTATTGTCTGTATAGCATGACATCTGCAGAAGATATTCCCTAGGAAATACAAATAAGCTCTTGAGAAATAAAATCCAACGTGCTCCATCAAAGAACATTTCTTTGTGCATAAGTATCTAAGAGAAAAGGCAGTATCTTGCCTTCCTGTAACAGAAATAAGCGATTTGATTATAAGACAATGTACATACTGTAAACATACTGTAAAATGGGGGTTCAACCTGAAATAGACTCATCTCAAATAGATTTTACATATTAGCACCTAAAATGTAACGTTAGGATTTTAAAATTTTTAGTAGCTTTCAGGTCATGCATTAGGTATAGCTTGCTTGACGGATACAATTTTGCCAGCAACGTTTTAGTGTTCCGGGAGATCCTCTTGATAAAAACATATAGGTCTGAATGCCACTACATTTTACACATGTACCGTTTCAGGGAGTTTTGCATATGTTCCATCTGCAGAGAGCAGGCCCCACAGTAGCAGGAGGTATAGATAGAGCAAAGAAGTTACAGTTATTAAAAAATACTGCAAAACTGTCAGTAAATGATAAAATTACAAGCTGGTATCTTCAGTTTACAGAAAGCTATAAATTTGCTTGTTTAAAAAGAGACATCCAACATGTGCTTACTCACATGCTGACACAGAGTTCATGCAAATTATTAAAAAAACCACCTTATAAATTTTACCCTTCAGAAATGGTGCATATACTTCATCCTCAAATAAACTGAAGCCCCCTCAGAAACAACAGGGACCTAATGTGCAGATCGACTCAAGCAACATGTAATTGCTTCCCCTGTAATGAGAAGTGAACAGCAGTATCAAACAGGAAATTTCATTGAATCGTACTTCATTTCAAACACTGTTAAGTCCAAATCCAGGTTCACTTGTCATTAAGCAATAAGACTACCTTTAAAAAAAAAAGTTATTTTCTTGGAGGAAGGACATTTTCTTCATAATAGCCTGGATTTACTACATTTCCAGCTGGATCATATCTAGCCACCACAAATGTTGAGCCATCGCTAGCAGATGCTTTTCCGACTCCCATCTTCTTCGTGTTCTTCCAAACCATTGCTGTGAAGTGACCTTCAGAAAGAGATAAACATATGTATTCATTTTAGGTACTAAACCTTTAACATTCCCTTTAACGTGTGAGGAAGGGAGGAAGACAGAACAATACAAAACTGCTTCTTTCTCTAACAGGAGAACAAGCTAAGGACGTGAAAAGAAAACTACATCTAGCATTTTGTCTTGAAAAAGCCTGATCTGATCTGTTTCCACGCTGCTATTCCCATTTCCATGTCCTACATCCAAATAAGAATACCTAGTAAGAGAATAATGAAAGAAGTAGTTTGATGATTATCTGATATAAAATTTGATAAAGAAATCACAGTCTTCACTCCCTGCAGTGTGAATAGCGGTTCTGACAGTGATGATTATTCATTTGCTTTGACCATCTCATACTCCGCCATGTGTCTGCATGTGCCGCTATTCAAAGTAACGCTGTTTTTGTGGGTTCTTCTGCCTACTTGTAATAGTCACCCCTGCATTGTGCTGCTCTGTCAGTTGTACCCTCTATGCATAGACAGACCCCTTGGGAGAAAAACATTATTTTCTTCATCTGAAACAAGCTTGGGTGTATCTCTTGCTTGAGCATTATTCAAGGAACAATGTTCTTATGTTCATTCAACACTGGATTGTCAATAGGCAGTCAATGGCCTGTGGCAGATCTCCAAATTGTATCTGAAGTTCTCTCTGTGATTGGAGTGATATAACTTGGTCGAAGACACATGTCAATGTAAACAACAGCATGGTACATTCAGTAAGTCACCTATATGATTCCAATTTATTATTTTCTACAAATTAATTTCCCTTAAAAACAAGTTGCCTTTTAAAAACTTTGGAGTCAGAGGAAAAATACATATTAAAAAACTCCACAAATTTTGCTTACTTCCTCATTTCTCAATTTCCTTTTACCCTTTTGTGTTTTTTCTAACATAAAACTTTGAGGAAATTCTAATATTTTTTCCCTCTATTTTTTTTTCTAAGAAATAAAGGTAGTTTTTTGAAAAATACCAAAACAAGTTGGCTAACCAATTTCTTAAAATAAAAGCTGCGTTGTTGAAGAAACAGTGCCCAGTCTGACCTTACCTGTCCCAGAAGAAAACCCTGGGTTTTGAAAGCTGTAATTTTTTATTTCACTGTACCATCTGTCAGCCACATCCTTTCCTGAAAGACAGAAGAAATCTGCTGTGGAATCATGACATAAACACGGAAGTGTAGCTCACTTGTAGCCTGGCCACCAAGTTCTTCTGTTAATAGCTGGCAAGAATTTCTAGAAACATGGAGAAACAGTCTTTTTACTGAAATGAGTTTCTGAAATGCAGGTAACATGGTAGTACATGTAACTTACCAAATACTTATTGTTTTGCAATAGCTGTTGCTACTCAGTTACTAATTAGTCTGATGCTTTTTGTTAAGCATCTCGTGCCATCAATGCCATCAATGACTTGGGTTCTGCTCGATGCAAACACAGTCCATCAGTTCCTCCACTGGAGTGCCAGGGGCTGCGAGGTCGGCACAGCCTGGCTCAACGCCTGGGCAGGCAACCCACGGAACAGCTGTACAACCAGGTAGAGTTCATCCCGTTCAGGGAAGATCTCTGCAGCAAGGTGCTCGTCTGGTAGGACAGAGCTGATGAAGAGAGCTGTACTGTCTCCAACAGATCAGGAAATAGGAGCACCCACCAATTCTCGCCTGCAGTTAAAACTTTACAACGTTGAAGTCAGAAAAAACTTCGGACAAGAGAGGTCTGTCTGGTACAACATTTGGATTGAACGGGGCAGAAATCCCTTTAGTCCTCAAAGAAATCATCCGGCAATTTAACACACTGAGTTTACATTTTTTACTGCCCACAACCTTCTGTAACTTTCAGCCTGGAAGGTAGTGAAGACACATCTCCCACACCTTGGATGAGTGCTCCTGTCATTAGGCTTCTACATACAGCTTTCAGCAGCTCCTCCCTCTTGGAACACGTTTGAAAAGACTTAAATGAGCCTTGCCAGATTTGCTGAGCAAAGGGCACAGGGACCTTTTCTACAGGGAGGCCTCCCACCTGTGGACACAGGTGTATGAAGATATGCCCTTACAGCTCCAAGCAAACCAAAGAAAAATGACACTTCTACATGCTCTAGTTTTCCATGTTCTCATCAGCATTTAATACTTCAAACTTCTGAGTGCATTTATTTTTAGTGGGTCTTACTTAGCACTTGAGCCATTGTGGATGTCCGCTTTGAGGCATTCTGACTTGGGGTGCTACAGTCAGACGCCTCAAATATACATGCCAACGAGCTGCTGCTATGTGGAAGTCCTTGTGTCCAGCACATTCACCAAAGGCTTTCACTGACCGCAGCTGTATAAGGACTATGACTATGGCCAGTGAGGTAGCACTACATGCCTGTGGGTCTCTAAGGTTGATGTTTGCCAAAGAAATAATCCTTCCTTGTTTTCTGTTGAACAGTTAAGGAACCTGATAGAAAGGAGGAGATTCTGACAATCTGCAATGGATCCGGTGGAACAGGCAGCACAGAGGGCAGGAGCTCAGACCAGAACTTGCAGATGCTATGTACTCAAAAGTCAAATGTTACTTCTTTTCCATTACTGGTTGTTAGGAAATTCTTGTGTCAAACATTGGGAGGGAAAAGGGGGCAGGTTTTTCCCTGAGCTACATCAATAACGAAATTTCTGCTTAGCATTCCAGGAAGTATAACGCAAGGCCAGTTGATTTCATAGCAAGCTGCCAATGCTGTTAAGCTTACCGTCATGAAAAATGCTGGTCCCTGGTGGACTGTTGGCTGCAGAACAGCAATGACTCATGCTTTGCTATTTTGCAGCAAAAAGCCTTAAACTTGCACTGTTCTAGAAGTCAGACGCTGAACCGTTAACTCCTTGAAACTTTGGTTGCTTTATGAGTGCAGTCTGCTAAAAGGATGGAGTTGTTAGCCTAGCAAGCTGGCTGTCAGAGCTGTCACTGAAGGGAAAATATTGAATGAAATGCCATCTCTTGAGAGGTTTGTGAACTGAAAGTACTATGAACTTATCTATGCCACACTGCGTGTTAGGAATGGTGCTCTCTTAGTAGACTCAATTTACATTTTCTACATAAAAAGGTAGCAAAACCTCTCTTGCTTCCCAAAGTAAATTTTTCAGGAATAACAATAGGTTCCTTCTTTCCCTGCTCTCCCTGCACCACACAACAAACCCTGTAGACCTGTTTTACAGCTGAAGTCTGTAATGCAAATAAAGTATCTGTTCATTTGTTACTCGCACTAAAGCTAAAATGAAGACTGAAAATTGTGCAAAGAGCAATCTTTATGCAATTCAAGGGGAAAAGAAAAAGCACATAGTAAAAAAAAAACCCCAAACATCCTAGACTTCAAAGCTATGAAGGATTTAGATGTGTTTGTGGCAAGCGGGGTGGAACAGAAGTACAGAATGTGACTGCAGACATGTCAGATCTTATGAAGCACATGTATTTTGTGTGTACAAGTGCTTAAGTGACTGTACTATGTAAGTAGTATTTTTACAGATGTAGGACTGCATTCCCACTGCTACCAGCACTTCATTCCCTCCATTAATATATCAGTGTGACACAACATAAAAAGCAGGCCAAGAGAAAGTCACCCCCACTCTGCTTACTGTAGCTCTAAGAAGTGTACCTAGGCTCCACGTGACAAGAACTTAAAATCTCCATAATGGAAATGTTGCAAGACACATGGAAATTTTGACAAACACAGTATCTCTTCATAATTTTTTTTTTTAATTTAAAGAATACCATCACATGAAAATTTCGTAAGACTTTAATTCAAGGGAGATGGCAAAGGCATCAGGTAAGAATACCTCAATCCTGTACATGAAAGACAATGGGCATAGCTGGGTAGCACAATCTGTGATGTGTTAATTCCCAGCCTTCAGGGATGAAAGCTGGCAACTTACTGCAGCCAGGCAGTGAGAGCCTAGAAGCTGATAGCTATGCTCCATTTATTCATGGGCAGGATCAGGTTATCATTATACGGCGTTGCTGTCATCCTCCTTGAATTAAAAGAGTCACTGACTTCTTCCCGGCAAAAGAGAAGGTGACCAAAGGACTAGGCGACTTTTGACAGACTGTCTTGAAATCATGTTAAAGAAGCGTCCTGGAAGTGAAGGGAATGAACTGTATCTGTCATATGCCGCAGGAGATGAGGGGATTCCTATGTGGAAGTTATTGCCATGCGAGAAGACAGGTAGGTACCTAGTGATTAAACACGCTCTCTTTCCTCTGAGATACTTTTCTTCTGATTCTTTGCCCCTTGGGGAGCAGTAAACAATGCAGTGGTGGGACACAAGCCAAACCAGTGTTGAAAGTGACAGCTGGTACACAGGGGACTAAAGGAAAATTCTGGTTTGAGCCCAGTGACCCCTGGGCTTCCCAGGGCCTACAGAAAATGATCTGAGAGAGAACAGCAGAGGGGTCAGCAGAGCACGGAGCTTATCTGCTTTAGCAGCAACTTGCATGCTCAGACTTGCTGGTTCAGAGAACTGACCACAGTATTTCCATTTCATTATTACGGAATAAGTGATGCAGTTATATTTAGGGTCCGTTTCCCTTGCATTTGAATGTTTCATTGAAAACAGTTCGCACTCCCCCCAAAGCCCCCCCCAAAACAGGGGTTGGTTATTGTTCAAAATGCATTTCAATCAGAAGGAAGGAAAGAAAAGAAAAGAAATCTCACACCCACCCCTCATTTTCGATTATTGCAAAAATGATTGAAGTTTCCTTCTATCAAAAAGCACGCAGGTCTGTCCTACAGTCAGTGCTGCAGCTTCTCTTCTGTTGCTCCCCTTGCAGAACTAATTTTTGCTTTTTTTTTAAATATCCTTCCTCTTAGCATTGCTGTAAACCACATTCACAGTTTCAACACTTTCTCTATGGAAACATAGTTTGACTCCACCCTTCTCCTAGCGATAGCTGACTGATGACCTGCTCGCTTAGACTTACTAGATGTTCATTTCGGAACAGTAGGCTGAATCTTGCTCTAATGAGTTTCATCGGTACCGTGACTCTCTGGACATATCTACATCGCGCAAAAACTTGGTAAAACAATCCTTGAATTAGTACCCACGTATAGTTCTGCCCAAGACTAGGTCCAGAATCAGCACAGTGATTTTATTTTATTTACCCAAGCTATGAGCTAGTAATGTGGCCACACTGACTGTGCCTCAAGCTGCCTCATATGGTCAGAGGATTGACCATATGAGGTCAGTCCATACACAGGACTAGCAGTCCTGGTGTAAAGTTCTTCTGCTGATACCACTCTCTGAAGGGTAGAGAGATAAAAAAGGGCCACTGTATGTAAACAGGTGTCAGAACTCTTGCCTGGCCATGCCCTGCATCTCATCAGTTGTCCTGTTGTCTCATTAAATTTCATTTCTAACTATTCTCCTGGGTGAGGAGCTCTATTCTTTGTGGATGGGGCGGGGGGCGGGCTGAGTGCCAACAACTGAGATCAGACCGAGAGTTGCAGGGATCTGGGTGTCTGCGGTGCCAGCAACTGGAGCACTAGCGCGGGTGCGAGTGTGCGAGCACTAGCAAAGCGCAAGCTGGACTAGCTGGTGAGCAGGTGAAGTGGTCTGGGAGGACTCGCTGCAGAAGTGTGTGGCCACTGCAGGGACAAGGGGGGTCCTGGCTGACGGCCAGGGAGCTGTGTGTGCGTCTGTGCGAGATGCGCTGTACCAGCAACTGGAGTGGAAATGCAGCCTCAGGGGTTTGTACGTCCAGGTGCCAGCAGCTGGGAAGACTGGGATACAGGGGCAGCTACCGGGCAGACTGAGTGTGTGAGCCCAGCTGCTGCAGGGATCCACAATGGAATTTTACTTCCATTACTGAAATATCTATATTAGATATATTATTTTATGTTATAAAAACATACATTTTTACATATATGCATACATTACTAGAAAAAATACATTTTATGTGTATATATTATATTATTTTATTTATATATATTGCAATAACAGACTTCATCGTGATCAGCCAGAAAGAGGAACAGGATGAGGCCACTGGTGCTGTTTATGTGCATGCTAATTGCATCAGTCTGTGCTGATCTGTGTGGCCACATGCTGTACGTGTGTGTTTGTATGTGCAAGCCTGGGAATGCACTCTCAGCCTCACTACTGGGGGCACAAAGCTGTGGCAGCCCTACTACTGTATTCGGCTCCCCCTAACGACTGATTTCTCTTACTGTTTCTCCTCATACTAAAGAATCCTTAAATCTTCACGTAATCCCACTGAGTAAGTTGCTAAAAACATTCTAATAAAATCACACAGGACATATTTCGGTGCGAGGATGGGTAGCATGATGGCGACCTACTTAAAAACTGGGTACCCCAAACCTCAGAATTTCCCTCAAACGTTTTTCTAGCTTTTGTTATCACAACCTTCCTCCCACCAGTCTGAGGGGAAAGAAGGTAGAGGTAGATTTGAATTTGCCTCAGAAATAAAATATCTACCTAGATTGAAGTCATACTAATGGTTTTAGGAAGTAATCCTCTACTTCCAGCACTCCTTATGCAGGTGCTTATTTTATTTTACTTTATTTTATTTAACAGTACTGTATAAGCCTGGTGTTAGACAGCGAGAGATGCATCAAGGCAGGCTCTCAGTCGGAACACGCTCCTCCAGGGCTGGGACAGAGGGTGTCTGTCCCGCTCTGCCCACGAGTCCCCATCCGTAGGCAGACCCCGGTTCCTCCCATAACAGATTTAGGGGATAACATACAGTGAATTTCTCTTACGAACTCTCTAGAGTTCATAAGCTGCAGTGCTTTCACAGGCAACACGGCACGTTCTTCACGACCCCACCAGCCGTCCCAACCAGAATTTAGTCATCCAGTGCTTGCCTTCAGCCTCCCGACGCATGAGAAATGCGGTGAGGCATCCTGAGAAGCCTGACATACTACGGCTGCCAAGGCAGGCTGCGGTCTCTCGCATTAGTGGCAGATGACAGCTCACTTATTTGAACAGAGACAAAGAGAAGTCTGCCACAGAGCAGTTCCTGCAGGACTGGAGGGAGGAAACAGCTGTCAACTATTTCTTGGATTACAGGGATATTTCCAGCTACAGCTTTAGGCTATGTAACAATAAAATCCTAAGTACAATTTAAGGTATTCCTGTACCAGGAGAGGGGTCAAACTAGAAGGCTCTTATAGTTGAAAGCTTAAATCTTCTCTGAAACAAGAAATAAATCTCCTGGCATTATTAGAGAACTCAGTAAGAGCCAAAATAAACAATAGCATCACTTTTTTAGAGAGAATACGGAGTATGCTGGAGGTTTATTGAGTTTTGCTTTATCTGGGAAAGAAACCGGAAGACACTGCCTGCCTTTGTTAAGCCCCTGAATGGATGCCTTAATACAAATTTCAGCCTCATTGAGCAGGGTACAAATTAACTATCCAAAGGGAACTATATGAGAAAAAGAGGAAGAATGAACCAGCTCTACAGGGATGAAGACTAAGCCCAGACGAGAGAATAACTTTCTTTGAAGAACTAGTTTTCTCATTCTGGTACTTTGAATGATCCTGCTACATAGGAAATGTAGAAGTGTTTTACAGAACAAAAGAGGATGTAGCTTAATTTTCTCAGCAAGACATTCAATCCTGTGGATAAAAAAATAGCAACAAAATTGCTCAAAACTGGCAAGTTATGTATGGAAAGAGAGCATTGAAGAAAACAAATGGGATCCAGAAAAAGACAGGCATTATATAATTTATGGAAGGATCCATGTGTTTTGTTTCCAACTCTCTAAATGGGAATTCTGTGACTTTAACCTCGGGGGAAGGAGCATAGGCCATTAACACAAACAAGAAGGAAGAAGTAAGCTCAGTCCGTGAGTCATAGCCACTATGCAAACTTTGCCTTACATCTGTGTTTTCCCATGCTGCTCTGAACTCTTGCCTCAGACTCTTGCAATGGACAGAATGCCAAATAGGAGTAGATCGGATTGTATTTTTCCACCCTGGGCTTCTTTTTCGACATGAAAAAGTACCCATTAGGGACTAGAGTTGGCACTAGCAGAGGAACCGAGCAGTGTCCCTGGGTCTAAAACTCACTTACTAAAATTTCCAGGTTCCTTCAAACAGGGCCTCCAGCCTGCAGAATGAGCTTCTGTCTCCTCGAGGCTGTGCTGGAAATTCCAGGGGTAGATGGGAATAAAGCAAGCAAGTGGTCACTTTTAATACATCCCACCTGCTGTCCCAGCAGGCTCAGGCATGAGCCCTGCCTGCTGGAGGAGGCAGGAGGGAAGAGCCCGCTGAACATCACTCCGACTGAGGGCTCACCGCAGGCTGTCAGCCTGGCCAAAATTCAGCTCCTCGGACATCCAAACCGAAGGCTGCCAGTTACGTGTTACATTTATGATCAGAAAATATATGGAGTATTTTTATCTTCAAAAATGAAGGCATGGGAAAAGGCTCAAAGCCTGTTTGCTGGCAGAGCAGGAGAGGCTAGGTGTCTAACACATTAGCCTCTGTCGCTTTGGTGTCCACCCCCCCCCGTTTTTGCCCCCACAAACAGGAACTGCTGTGTAGCATGCAGTGGCCATTTTTCCACCTTCCTCACCACAGTTGGCCTGCGGTCAGCCCTCTCTTTGGCTGGGACAAACTAAGGGTAAAGGTGAAGTACAGGGCATTGACAGCTTCCTTCTCTCCTCCCACGGACATACAAGTAGCACTCAAGACAGCTCCACAGCTGGGACATGCGGAGCAGCCTAGCTGCCAAGCCCTGCCTCCAAAGGGACATAGCACACTGCCACAGTCCCTTACCCCCTCTGTGCCTACATGCGCTCCTTGCTCTCAGTACACGTAGGTGACTGCAAACCGCCATCCTGTCCCCACGGAGCCTGGGCTGGGCTGGGATGTGGTGGATGCATTTTCGAAGCTGAGGAAATGCCAGTATGCTTGCAACCAGATGCCCTGAGCCCAAAGTACATGAGACAAGTCATTTATCCAGTGAGAGACAACAAGAAAAGAAAGCTTACCTGGTTGGTCATAGGATGCCCATGCTAGGTTTTCTCCACATTTTCCATTAGCAGACTCAGAGCTGTGTTTGAGGACCCTCGTGGTAGCCAGTTCTTCTGCATACCTAGCAAAGGAATCCATACGTTGTGTCACAGACCACAGCCCGAGTGGGCACAGAAGAGGAGGAGGAGGAGGAGCAGGAGGAGGAGAAGGAAACACAAGCAAGGAATTTTGCTGGAAGATGATGGTTTAAGCCAAGTTAGGACATTAGGAGAAATTTCTCTGGACATTAGGAGAAATTTCTTTACCGAAAGAGTGGTCAGGCCTTGGAACAGGCTGCCCAGGGAAGTGGTTGAGTCACCATCCCTGGAAGTATTTAAAAGACGTGTAGATGAGGCGCTTAGGGACATGGTTTAGTGGGCATGGTGGTGTTGGGTTGACGGTTGGCCTCGATGATCTTAGAGGTCTTTTCCAACCTTAATGATTCTATGATTCTAAGTTACACAGCTGCAAAGCCTTGAAGTTGGGGATTCTTTAAACCTACATAGATCTAGGAGTCAGGAAAAGGGAAGGTCTAGAGGCCATTCTCCCTGTCTTTCATGAGCTTCTGTCACCGCTAAGAAGGGCCTAGAAGAAATCAAAGGGCAGATCTCCCCCCACCATGTTCTGCCCAGAACCTGGAAATCCACCAGCCATCCTTGGCTGCAGCTGCCGGGGGAAAGGGAAGCACCTGCAGCAATTGCTACAGGTGTCACCTCCTGACATTTCTAAGCCCCTCACAGGAGTAACTTAAATCTTCTCGATGAGATGGAAAAAAGACCAAACTGGGGATTCAGTCAAAGTAAGTGTATAAAACCTATATTTACAAATGAAAAAAGGCCAAAGGCAAAACAAAAGCAACGTGCCAGGCACCAGTACGGAGGAGAAGGGGACCACCCGGAGAATCTGAGGCAATGACTGTGTACACCAAGACAGAGATGAGCCGCAGCATTTCTATAGGAGTTGACATGTGTGAGAGCGTGGGATGTATTTTATTGTCTTATGACAATAGGGTTAAGAAGAACATCATGTGTAAAACAATTATTCTCTTTATTCAACATTTGAAAGACTTCAGTACAGAGACAGTGAAATTGGAAAGACCATTTGTTATTTCTCACGGCACAAGGAATAGGAGGCAACACACAAAATCATCAGGTCATAGATTTAAAAGTCAAGTAAGACAAAGCGCTTTTTCCACACCGTGCAGCAGAAGTCATCGCCACAGGACGATGCAGACACCAAGGCACATGTGGGTTTGCAAAAGAGCTAGACAAATTTATAGTGTGTGTGTGTAATCTTCAGGGTTTATTAAACAACAGCAACAAAAAAATGAGGATACGACCTACTGCTTAGGAAAAACGTAATTTTCAGGAGAAATCTGTAATTTCCGGGAAAAGATAATGGGGGAAGATCATCACATTTGTTTTGTCCTACTACTCCTTCCCTAATCATGAATTACTGGCATCTGCCAGAGACAGGAAATTTGTCCAGCTGAACGTTTTGGCCCAAGCTAGTACTTCAGTCATTAGGTTCTCATTTCCTTCTGTCCTAATCCTCCCACCAAAACAACAACAAAAAAAAGTATTTAGCTACCTCCATTAATTTAGAAATAATGAAAACTTGTCAGTTGTCAGCCTGCTAGATCCTGAACTAGGAGATCTCTAGATGCTCCTTCATGCCCTATATCACTACAGTCCTGTAATTTTGTCTTCAAGGATTCCCACATCCCAAGCAAGAGGCAAGACTGGAACAAAGTACACATTGCACACGGACAAAGTTGCCAAGGATTTGAGACACAGGGTGATTAATTCTCTCTAGCTCAGGCAGTTGAAAGCATGAGATTTTCATCTGAGATCATCACCCTATGCTTCATTATAGTCGGAGAGAAACAGACACCTGCTGTGGGTGACTCATCTCTTGCTAAAGCAGGGACCCAATAGTCAGTTCACCTAACCTGCTGCAATTATTGGAACTGAAAATAGTAGGAAACAGACCATTTTCAACACAGATAGCGAAGCACAGAAAAATACCCAGAGATTCACCAAATATATACCAACAAAGATATCAGATACACCTAAAGAAAAGGTGAAGTTCTTCTTTGAATTTAAGATTATGCAAAATCTGCCTTGACAAATATGAAATTTCATATATTTCATGTCTTTCATTCAGATCAAACCATTTCTGGTTCTTGCTATCAGCCAGTTTCACCAGTCTCTGAACATGCATCTTTTGATTCTTACAAGTTAAGTTACAGACTGCAACCAAAGAAAGATTTCCTATTGTTATTCATTCCAGTGGGGAAAGTCAGCTGAGACCAGAGAGGACTGTGAGGAATTCCAGAAGGATCTAAAAATACCCAGCAAGGGCAATAGCACGCTTGGAGATAAATGTGGAGCAATGCATATTTGACAGAATAATCTGAACTATTCATACAAGTTGACTTGTTCAAACCAACTGTAGCACTCTGGAGACAGAACAAGTGTTCTTGACAAGTCAATGAAATTTCTTCCTCGTTGTGAGGCATCATGGAAAACAGAAACAAAACAGCCCTTTGAAGAACAGAAGGAAAACCCCAGCAGATTACAAAGGTATGTGGATGAGTCACTGGCATTCCACCTCTTAGAAATACTGTATCCAGTTATCATGGTGTCTCAAGAAAAAAAAAAAGTGTGAAAAAATAAAGACAGAATCAGATTTTGCTTGCTGCCAGAGGGCATGTCCACACGCCAAGTACACGGTGCGCTGTACAGCTCAACACCCGGCGGAGATCTCTGGTCTAGGAGTGCGGGAGCTGGTGCATCTGTGTGACAGCGCAGCACCGTGCTGGGACAGTAAATCAGGTTCTGGAAAGGCTACAGCCTCTCTGGCTCCCAGCCAGCCGGTGTGGAGAAGTCTGCACGGTTATGGTAGAAAGCCTGATGGGAGGTGAGATCTCATGTCTGCAGGGATCAAACTGGCCACTATTTAGCTATTATGGAGAGACATTTATTTTCTGAATAGTTTAATCATCATTTATTCCTTTAGGTATCTCCTTTGTACTTTGAAGATCAGCCTGAAAAAACGGAAGATTT
Organism: Calonectris borealis; assembly: GCF_964195595.1. Classification (NCBI taxonomy): domain Eukaryota; kingdom Metazoa; phylum Chordata; class Aves; order Procellariiformes; family Procellariidae; genus Calonectris; species Calonectris borealis. Next base: position 67,940,635 of record NC_134313.1, on the reverse strand, counting down.
TCAAATCTACTTTGAAAGAGGTCGCTGTAAAGGGAAAGGAAATAATCTGATTGTTGTGTCTACAGCAAAGAGGACAAGCAGTATTGGACTCAAATTTCTGTAAGGAAGACTTAAGTCAGACAGCAGGAAGATGGATCCACTGTACGTTAGACCGACAAGAAGTTGTGCAGTCTTCAGCACTGGAGAAGAGGTAAGATGTGTCCCTCCTGACAGACTAGAGAACAACGTATACGGATTTTGTTTTGGGGGCAGGGAGATAGACAATTTGATCTGAAATTACTTCCTTCTGATTCCATCACTTCCTACCATGAAAAAGTCCTTTTCTCACTATTTCAGCAGCAGTGGATATTCTCCTGCAGATGACAATCCATCATCTGACAGAGGTAGTGGTGAAGCATGTTTTAGGCAACTACCCTCTGCAGAGGAGACATACCAGCATAGACAGATGCAACCCACATCTGGAAAAGGGTGCAAGAAAGATTTATACAGTTGTGACCACAGAAGCGTCCATGTGACCAGCTGGTGCAATGTGATGGAGAAAGAAGGGACGAAAAGGGTTGGGTAGGGAGACAGAAAGAGTAGAGTCCCTCACTTTCCACCCAATGAGTCTTCATTGAATATCAGCACGTCAAAAGGCAAATATTCTTGCAGTATGCACAGTCAAACCTAACGGAAAAAAGTGTCACAAATCTCATTAGAGAAAAGAAAGGACTGAACTCACTGTTGGGCTCCTCTGTTTAACTTCTTGCAGAGTTTTAATGGGGGGACTCCGTGTTTCTTCCTGTAGTCATTGTGTGCTTTCAAGACTTCTTCAGCAAATTGTTTGGAAGCTGAAATCACATCAAAAAAATGGAAAAGTCTGTCAAATACAGACATTAGTGAAGACAGAAAAAGCATACCCTGTAGCTAAGACGCTGGTGCAGGCTGGACTGAAGAACAGAAGAATACCACCCTCATTACCTGGGAGAGGGAAGAAATGAACCGTTCATGCCTTCCATCCAGGAACTAACTCTAAGAGACGCTCCCATTGGGATGGTGCAGACTCACTAAAGGTTGAAGAAAAATGTGAACCTTATTCCTTTCCTCAATAGCAAGGTGATTTAAGGTTAGTTTGGCTGACTTTCATTTTAAGATTTCGGCGCACTGCATCACCATTGCAAAGAAGTCTCAGATTAAGTGACAAATAGGTCCCTTGAGGAGATGCACAAAAAATGCAAATTATTGTCTCTGCATGCAAGAATTTTCTGTATCAGTCAAGACACCACCTAAAGAAAATGGAGATACTAAAATGTGTAGAACTATGCAAATACTTTGAAACAGGCATCGTTCTTTTCATTATATAGTACAAATCCATGGAAATCTCAAAATGCACCTTTATTTGGCTCAAGACAAATAATTGTTCACAAACAGCAAGTGGTAAGGAAAGGAACGACTGCTGGGGACGATTTTTTCCCCTGTGCTAGAGTGCATTCGATAAATATCTGAATTCCAAAGTTACTGCAAAGCTTTAAAAAAGCTCCTGTTTGTACCCTGATAAACTTGAGACTTTCAACAGCACAAGGCAGAGGACAAGCAACAAGTCACAGTGCAATTCACCTTGACGGCAATTTCATATACCTCCTTTTATGACTTTGGTGATTTTTTTCCCCCAAGATTCAGAGGAAAAAAAAGTCTTCGCTGGCACTGATCACCCTGTGGAATTTGCTGCTTTAAGAGAAATTTGGAACCTGAAACAGGGTATTGGGGCAGTTAGAGAGGTATGGATAGCATCTTCAAAACAGAAAGACAGTTTTCACTTTCTCTGTTTTGCTGAAGCTTCTGAACAGGCCAAGACATATTTAAGTATTTACTCCACTTTTACCATGACACAGGTTTCTACATTGATGAATGATTCATCAGCTTTATTTCTGAATATCCTAATTAGCACGACTACCATCATTTTCCTTGCAAGAGACTTTGAAGCCCCAACAGACCTCATGACTAGAAAGTGTTTCCTGTTATTAAGCTGAGCTTTCTCAACTTCCTCTCACTACTCGATCCCAACAACTATAATCAATCATTCTCTCCTTTATTAGCGTGTACACTATTCTGCTGTTTGTCATGATGCATTTTCCCACAGTAGACCTGTCAGTTTGCACATACTTCTCTGGAAACTGTCTCCTAAGGTGATTACCCAACCCACGCTCATGCTTTACGCTGTTCTCAGAGTTCTCTCCTGTTTCAACAGCTTTAGGATAACACGGCAGCCTAAGATAATCTCAATATCCAATGCACATAGAAAGCCCTTACTGTTTCACACAGTACCTTAAATCTTTTGAACAGAGTCTGAAGCTGGGTTGACCTTTTCCAGACCAAAGTGTCATTGTGGACATGTATCTAATATATTCTCCATCAACATGCTTTCAGGCTCGATTTTTTTGGTCTAAAATTGTTGGCATAAGACAGCAACAGGGACCCTGTTGAGAATGAGATGAGATCTGCCCACCACCTTCCTCCTTTTAGGTTTTCCTTCAATTTTGTGTGTCACAAGTTGCATATCATCAAACAAAACAGGCACCTCCACTCTGGTGTTTAAGCACCACATACCCTTTTGCTAACAAACCTCTCCCATCACTCTTATTACCGTTGCTCACAGCTCACCGATTCTATCAGGCCAAAGTCCTAAACCTCTCATCTGCTGCATCATGCGGGGTCATGGCCTATTTCTAAGGCATCTATCATAGGTTACTGAGGAAAGCAAGCCTACGGCCAGTTCACTTAACTTCACTGATGCACGGGTCCATGCTTCCAGCAGGGAAATTTTAAGACAGCCTGTAAATCAAAGAAGTTGAAATACATGTCTTCAGAAGTTGCATCACATACTCCAGGCTGCATTTTTCTTTACAAGACCATCTTGTGCAGATCTAGGCTTAATATCTCATCTGCTCAGCATTAAATAGTAGATAAACGATCTGACCTGCAAGTGTGAAAGTTTCTATTCAAATTGTTTGCTCGCAATGACAATAACAAATAGAAATTCTAAAAAAAAAAATTAAGTCAACTGAAATACAGGTTTTGTCAATTGTCAGTCCATCCATTAACAGAAGTATTGCATAGTCCAGCTCTGTACTAACATTTTGACTTACAAAGACGAACAAGACACGGGCAACACTGAGTTTCTTCTAGCCACAGCAGGCACCGCTATGCTGTCCCTAGAGAACCTCCATCCTCCCCTTCCCTCAAAGGTGGCTGCTATACAAACACTTATCTACCATGACTCAAGCTCATGTGCTAACCACTTCCCTCTGCATGGCCTTCTCCTGTGCATGCTGATGTGTGGAGAGGGACGCCCAGCTGCCAAATGTATTTCAGATTTGTTTTGGAAGACATGTTAAGTTTTTCCATTTTACCAGTGTTCCATACACTGAGAAGCCAGACATTAAAAGTGAGAGTTAACGGGAGTTTTCAGGCTCCCACCCAAATGGGAACAGCTTCCCAAACAGCTTTGGAGACGTACTTTTTTCCCTTCATGTTGGCTGCTTAAGCTGCTAGAAAAAATTATTTCCTACTGCCAGGAAGTTAGGTTTGGTCATGAATCATTACACAGCTTAGTAAGTAAAACAACTAAAGGTATCAGATATAGTCGCTTGCTTCTTATTATTCAATTATTTACCTCTATTTTGGATACTTCTGGAACATTGGCTAAGACAATGACAGCACATGACAATGAATTGCCAGGCTCTGATGTGGTACAGAGCACACCTTACAGTTGTTATGTTTTTGGACTTTCAGTTTCATTGATCGGCTTCGTGTGACCATGGAAAAGTAAGCAGAGGCACCTAGGTTGCCTTTTCCCATCAGATTTGTTTTTCTGAGCATTCTATTGCTCCATTCTCTTACTCTCTCTAAACAGTGCCAATCTATTCAGTCTTTCTCAAGTGAAGAGCTCTTCATGCCTGAATCCTTCCTGCCTCTTCTTTCAACCCTGCCTTCTCCTGCTCTGTTCTTTCCTTAGTTTGGACATCAGAACAGAAGCAAGTTATCTGAACATGTCTTCCGTAATACTAGTTGCTCTGCATCGTCTTTGCAGCCGTCAGCTGGACCTACTCCACTCCTCTAGCAGAGCTGCAAGATGATGTGCGGAAAGAGTAACAGTAAAATATTCCACAAAAAACAAACATGGAATCTCTCCACCCAATACCTACACAACAGAAATGCTGTGGGCAGCCCTTATGTCACCGTTCAGGACACACAACATTACACCAGGCATACACTTGACTAGCAAAAAAGGCATACTTTTTTAATGACTAAGTATCCGCCCCAGTGATTCAAGAAAGAGCATAGTATCCATTTCTAGAAGTATCATTGTCTTCTCAGTGTTCTCTGTTCTATTGTTTATGGATTAATCTTCCCTGGCAATTTTGTAGTTTCCATACATACTAATTTTTTCTGTTTAGCCTTCAGATAATTAACATATAATGCAGTCCACAAGAAATGGACCTGATGTTGAATCCTGCACAGAAGTGTACCATTATGTTTGTCTCAATCCCTCTTTGAACCATGACATAGGCCTCCACTCTTCATCCAATGTCAGGTGGGTGGAGATAATGACCTCACCTTTCGATTCTGCCCCAGAATAAATCATTAGAAATGTGCTCATGTAATGGCCAGAGCAATATATCGGAAGAAAGCTACAAAATACACTTCAAAGGACCCTCCCTTTTGGAAAGAGGTAAACGCAAAAGCCTGATACCGACAACCTTGGCGACGTGACTCGTATTATCCAGGATACTGCATGTTACTTGCCCACTCTTTCCTGCCCAGCACACAGGGAGGAACGTTAGTTACCCAGGCAGAAAGAAGCCAAGCGCCAGAGTAAATGGAGAGGACACAAATGCAAAGTGGACAGAAAAGACATAAAAAGGTCACCGGGTAACTGTTTAAACACTGAGTATAGCTCTGCTTTAATACTGACGTCGCTTCAGTCTCCCTTGACTCTGCAGAATTGCTCTACCCCTACTCTGATAGCAGCAATGGGGCGTGGAATGAGAATGCAGCAAATACCACTTTTCATATGCCCAACAGCTTTGTGAAAAAATTCATTAGAGGCTTCAGGGAACTGCAAAGTAATTACATCAAGAAGTCCTTCATTACTGTCCCAGATAATTGAAGATGCCTCTATTTCGACAAAATTCTCAAAGTATATTAACAGATTAGAAACAAACAAAATTCTTGAGTAAAAGACATCCCAGCTTCTAATGACCACATTTTCATCTAGACCTTTCTAAGAGACCTGACATATTTATTATTAATAATCTTTATTAATAACTTTATCCTCCCTTGAAATGTAATTCCCTGGAAATTAGCCCCAGCTGAATCTTTCACACTCTGAGAATAACGTTCCTTCAACGGAGAAGTGACAGATATTTAACTGATATGAGAAATGTTAAGAGGACAGTTATGCCTCTACTGCATTTTGACTCAGCACTTTGGTTTGAAGTCACAAACACTCCAGCATGGTCTTATACTGGCTGGCCTCTGCAGTGCCACAAGGAGCGAATATTCCATGTGTCTTTCTCCATGTATTTGACTGCACCTTCTTGCTCCCCGTTTGGGACAGTAGCACCTTCAAAGACTAGCCCTTAATGCTATTCCTAAATACGTCATTTGGGAGCACGGATCTGATGCTCCAATTCGTGAGTCACTTCTAGCCATAAAACCTGACTTCCTTCAGTGCTAAACTCCCCTGCAGTCTAACAAAACTGGCTGATTGCTGGGAAACATACAGAAGAAATGAAATCACGTATACATCCTGGAAGGAAGGAAAGATAAAATGATACTATATTCAGAAAGTATTATATCCTGAGTGGGGTTTCTTTGTCTTCTTTTACACCTTTGCACCAAGAATTCAATAAAGGGGCAACATCTCCATCCTATGCAATAGGCATTTATGGGAGAATCCATAATTGTCAGTACACTATTTCCCTTCCAACCTGAATTATCCTATGACCCTGCTAAAAGTTAGAAGAGAAAGTATTGCTTATGGGAATGAAAAGAATTGGGGGTTTTAATTAGACAGGAGGTTGAATGGGGGTAGTTTCCTGGAACGTTCTTGTGTTTATCAGGCCGCTCAGAATAGTTTTCCCTTCAGCTCAGGAGATCCCTCTTCAGGGAGGAGATTCTCTGATGTCTTTCAGCATTCGGTTTTGCCTGATCTTTTCTTACACGCCTGCTTATCACTGGGGTCAGCTTCAGGACAACGGTAAGATGTCTGACTTAATTGAACCTGATGGACAAAGTCCCCAGTCATTTTATTATGTGGGTTTCCTCTACAGCAAACTGGCAACTTAATAACCTTGCATCACCTGTGCCATATGACGTAACATAGTATTTTCCCCCATACCCAATTTGAGGCATATTGCCTGAGAATAGGAAGCCGCCAGTGTAATAATGTTTCAGTGACATTAGTCATGTCACTATTTGATTGCAAATCCTATTCTTGCTATAATAGACAGTGTTGATTACTTCCTCACTTAAGGCCTTTCACAAACTGTTAGGCAATTGACTGCCCTGATTAAAAAGGAACACCTGGTAAACTGGAAACTGCACAGCTCTGAGAGGCAGCAGAGCCTTCTGTGATACAAGCATTTTAAAAAAAAGCAACACTAATCAGCAGTCTTGAGCACTGACAGAACCAAGTTCTCACCTTCATTGGAGGCAAGGGTGGGGGGAGAAGTCCTCTGCTTGCAGCCCCCTGCTCCTCCAAACGATCAGACGAACAAGCCTGTCAATAAGTAGCCATTACCCTGGAGTGGTCATCTTGCATAAGGCTGGAACTGACTGCTCATTGTATCTGGAGAAGCCAGTGTTGGCTTTGCATGAGAGACAATCAAAAGTATTATTTTTATTACTGTTCTGCCATGGAGGACAACTAAATATTGTAACCGTGCCACACACCCACACAGACAACCCTGGCAGACAGTTAATGAGTAAGCTGCTAACCCTTTTAAAAAGGCTAAGGATACCCCCTCATTAGTAAGGCATTGTATTCTTAAATCTAATCGCCACACAATTCCTAGGGAACATACACTTCAAAATACAAAGCCCCGAGCAACCTCCATGTGTTAGAACTGACCACACTATGCAGGAGGAGAAAGCAAAGCAATCTTCTCCATTTCTTCTCTTCCTCCTTCCCCAACATCATATCTGCTTAGATTTTCTAATTACAGTTATTTATGAAGAAAATAAAGTGCAACTGTATTCACTTATGAGTAACACCAGAAATCACAACTTCCCTACTACTGAATCTGAGCTTCAGCCATCAGGTTGTGATTCCACCTTATAACAATGTTTGCATGACAGCAGCATGATACTATACTCTTCAGCAAGTAAAAACTCTTCTAAGCCCTCTGTAAGTCATTTGCATGTCTAACTTGAGTAATTTTTGCTGGTCACTTATTCATATTTTAGATGCTGCATATTCTTGTGCTCTGTGGATGTGGTGCTTCTAAGGGCAGCAACAGAGAGAACCTTGTTGGTACCCAGTGCCAAGTTCATTTTACACAGCACTGTTAGCTGTCTGGTGCCAACCCAAGTCTTTGCAAAGTGAAGAATTTAGAATCACAGAATCATAGAATCATTAAGGTTGGAAAAGACCTCTAAGATCATCGAGGCCAACCATCAACCCAACACCACCATACCCACTACACCATGTCCCTAAGCACCACATCTACACGTCTTTTAAATACTTCCAGGGATGGTGACTCTACCACTTCCCTGGGCAGCCTGTTCCAAGGCCTGACCACTCTTTCAGTAAAGAAATTTCTCCTAATGTCCAGTGTAAACCTCCCTTGGCGCAACTTGAGGCCATTTCCTCTCGTCCTATCGCTGGTTTCTTGGGAGAAGAGACCAACACTCACCTCGCTACAACCTCCTTCCAGGTAGTTGTAGAGCGCGATGAGGTCTCCCCTCAGCCTCCTCTTCTCCAGATTAAACAACCCCAGTTCCCTCAGCCGCTCCTTATAAGACTTGTGCTCCAGGCCCTTCACCAGCTTCGTGAATTTTGCAAAGAAGAAGAACTGAAGAAAAGTAGAACTACCTCACTTCTCCTGGGATATGCTCCACCATTTCATACCTCTACCATTTATGTTCTACCATTGCTTGGGGTAGCCATACCTGAACTAGCTTTCATCTCATTAGCTCCAATACTCTCCCACCTTGCTTTTCTGCCAAGGACATCCAAGCTAGCTGGGGCAATGCTCAAAGTATGTTTATTTATCCACCTCCCTGAGGCATGGAAATATGGACATGCACATTTCTTCTGATCACTGATGTGTAAACTCACCTATCCAGTAGCTCAGGCCAGGCAGGGAGACACAGGAAGCTTTCCTTACCCATATTTACTATCAATTACATCATCTCTTTCTCATCCCCCCGCTCAACAAACCCCAGTTCTCATAACTCAAAATCTTGAAAAACATGGTCTTTATTTCATAGAATCACAGAATCATACAATGGTTTGGGTTGGAAGAGACCTTTAAAGGTCATCCAGTCCAACCCCTCTGCACTGAGCAGAGACATCTTCAATTAGATCAAGTTGCTCAGAGCCCCGTCCAACCTGACCTTGAACGTTTCTTTAAACCTGTTGATTTCAATGTTCCTTCTGCAGCTCCTGTTGCTTATGCACTGGCCCAGCGCTTGGGAGCCAAAGAAAAAAGAGACTGCAATATATGCAAGGAATGTCCACGCATGCCTACACTCAGGGACTGCAGTTCCAAAGGGAAGCCCTTTGCATCTCTCCAAAAAGCCAGTGCCACACCTACAACATTGTGTCACGGACATCCCCTCCTGTGACCTGCCATGAGGGCACTTCAGGGGAATATACTCCTCACGGTTGTAAGTGCTCATACAGTGGAGCTGTAGAATCTATGGAAGCTCTCTCTAAGTCTGAACATCAGGAAACACTTTTTCATTGTTAGGGTGACCAAGCACTGGCCCAGGTTGCCCAGAGAGGTTGTGGAGTCTCCATCCTTGGAGATATTCAAAAGCCATCTGGACATGGTCCTGGGCAACCAGCTCTAGGTGTCCCTGCATGAGCAGGGGGGTTGGACCAGATGACTTCCAGAGGTCCCTTCCCACCTCAACCTTTCTATTATTCTAAGCCGAGAGGTCTGTTTTAGTAATGGGCCTTCATAAGGGCAATTCAAGAACAGGTTATACCCTACCACAGTTCACCCCAAATCACTTTTTGAGGATCACTTATTAAGTGCCCAACATGTGCCAACGGCCCACAGAATTTACAAGTGTGACAAACAAACACATAGGGTATAATTAAGCACGGATTCAATAACTTCTTAACACCTGCCTATTACAAACCATCATTAGGGCTATCTCATGGAAAAGAGCTCCCCTACCCCCCCATATTTGCATTTACAACAGGGCATGGAGAATTCAGCAACACGTGCAACCCCATTTCAGCTTTGTGACGCACAGGTGTATATCCAAGGACAGCTCTCACAATCTAAATTAGAAGATGGCTCCCAAACCCTGCTGCTACAATGGTGGCATGGCAAAGCTTCAGAAGAAAGTTGACTTAGCATTTCATGTAGCTCTGCAGTGATCACGCTTAAAGCTGAGACCAGGCAAAGCCCACGTGATTTCTGTTCAAAGCAGAGATTCGCTCTGGTAACTCAGTTCCGTCAACATTAAATGATATTAAATGACGTTTGTGGTGGCCTTAAACAGGCCCATATTGCCTTCCTCCGCAATAGCCCAGACTACTCCCGTCTCCTCATACCTGCTTGCACAGAGCAGTTGGCCACCCGCCCTCACCTCGCCCTCCTCTGCAGGGCCACCCAGCCCAGCTCTGGCAGAGCTGCTGTTCAGACCTTCAAAGACTGGGCAGATCTTGCTTATATCTGCCTGTAAAAACATAACATAGATATGGTCCAGCTAATCTTTTGGAGAACAGCGCGACCTCTGTGAAAATAGTGATCTGAAATAGCCTTCTGGTCTGTTGAGATACATAATAAACAACAAAACAGTTACAATGAAGAGACTCATTTTCTCATACTTTTTGTTCTTGCACATAGAGCGGCAACTAAGGCAAATTCAAATCTAGACAAGATTGATACTATTGACTGCACCGAGAGAAAACCAAGGGTTTGAATCTTTTTATGAATTCCAGTAATAAAAGCTTTCTTCCTGCTTAATTTTTTTTTTTTGAGAAGGATTTCTTGGAGGATTCAGAAAGGAGAACTGATGTTTTTTGATGTGCAACTCTATGGCATGGGAAACCTTGGTAGGTATCTCGGTTACTACAGACTGTCGCATTCCATCTTATTCTTTGCGAGCCCTTCATACTTGTTTTGGTATTTATCTGCCTTGAGCATGAGGAGCTAAGGCTACTAATCTAACAGTCAACAGGAGTAACCACTGTTGCATGGGGTGGCTGCTGCATTCTCCTCCTCTCCCCCACCGAAACCCTGGTGGTTCAATAGGCAGGTAAAAACTGGGCCCAGAATACTGTTTGCCAAAGCCTGACGCCTTCCTGGCAGATTTTTCTCTATTTGCCATTTATTGAATTTGAACCAAGTAGGCAGTGTCTTCTACGCACAAAAACTGGAGAAGTGTGGTGGTTTTAATTGCATTAACTTGATTTCTGAAAGGCCCTTTTCTCACTATACCTCCAGTTCAGTTCTGGTGTAAAGAGAAACAGCCAGTAACTTGTATTAACAACAAGTTCTGCACATACCCCGCTGTTACCAAACACGAATGCTCGGTTGCTAGCAGTTTAGACTAATTCATTTCCTCTCTCCCCACCGGTCTGTAAAAGCAGCCAGCACGAAACGCGTTGTCGTTTTGGCAGCTTGCGAGTACCGCGTTGCTCAGAAAGCAAACAGGTCACTTCTCGAGGATACTCGTACTTTTGTTACAACCTGCTACGGCTGTCTGCTACCGAGATGCTAGAGTACAGGTTTGCACTTCAGATCAGCTGAAGATGTAGCTCGCTCCACAGAAAACACGACCGTCCTTTTTACTGTGTTCCAAAGGTGCATCTTAAGAGTTAAAACCGGCACATGCTTCTAAGGAAGATTAAGAACAGCATGGAAAACTGCACCCGGTTTGGTTCTCGTCTCTTTTCTTCTTGTCAAACCCCTTTCTCGGCCCTTATTTTTGTACTGACTCAACAGGCAGCGCAGCGGGTACCTCCCAGCCCTTCCGCTGCAGTCCCACCCACGCTTGCAGAAGGGGGAAAAAAAAGAAAAGAAAAAGAAAACCAAACACTGTAAAAAGATAGCCGATGTTTACTGAGCCTGTCCTGCTTTTTATCTGATAGTGTCTGCACCCACTAGCCAGAAGCCACAGGGCGATTCCCCGGCCGTCACCTCCGCCTGGTTTTTAGGGAACGAGCGGGGCGAGCTCCCTTCCCCCACCAGGCAGGGCCGGAGGGGAAGCGGAAGAAATGAGACTTTTAGCAGCCTTTTTCGGCCACCATCCCAGCCTCTTCGGAGACTCCCACCGCGCAGGAGAACTCCCCGCGCTCCGGAGCGGAGGAGCGGAGCCGGCAGCCAGCTGCTTCTCCGAGCATCGCCCGCAGCTGCTGGCGCGGAGATCCCCTCCGGGGCGAGGGCTGCCCGCGGGACCCCGGCCTCCGGCCGCGCACAGCTGCGGGGGGGTCACAGCCCTGCCGCCACGCCAGTCTTAGCAACGGGGCAACAAAGAGCAGCCAGCTCCCCCTCGCCTCATTTCCTGCGGAAAATCCTTACCACAGTCGTTTCGGTTCGGGGTCTGCGGGGAGGGGAGCCTGCACCACCCGCTAATCCAAATGCTGTCCGAAAAGAGAAGACCGGGGGAGGGCAGAGGGGGTCTCCGCGTTTGGCTGAAGTATTTGCAGGTGTTATGGCCATGGGAGGGGTTTTTCTAAACCTGATGAGGGAGTTTCAGTATGAATTTGGTTTTAGCAGCCTGCAGCTTCCAGGGAAGAAAGCTGAGTCAGAGGTACCCATGTCTTCCAACGCTCAGCTCTATTCAGTGAAGCAAAACCAATGCTAAGTCTCCGGCTCCGATACTTGCAATGAATGTTGCTTCAAATATAATCCAACAGCTAGTAACAACACAGTATTAGGGAGCTTTTATCAAAGAACTGAGGTTTTCAACAGCAGGATTTCTTTGCCTGGGGATACTCAGGCCTCCAGATAGATTTACAGAAGATAAAAAGTTAAAGAAACTAAAGACATTCATTCTAAAACAATGGCCCCACTTTACAGGAATTAGAGCATCCTTAAATTTATACCTGCAGGTAATCTCCACCTTAATCTTTCTGACCCAGGAGAGGAGCAAGCACTCTGTTTGGAGGTCAGACAGATCCCAACCCGTTACATTTCCATACATCCTAGTACAGAGAAGCCTGCCCGCATTGTGTCCTCAAGAGTACTACGGCAGGAACATGAGGTATTTTACACAAAACACAGAGGAAGCAGCACTCTCTAAAAAAAATAGCTGCTCTCACCCATTCAAAGGCAAACCACACTGAATGATCTCAGACAGGAATTTAAAGACTTCAGTGCACTGGAAAGGGCAGATGGGATTTAGTCAATAAACCAATTGTCAGGACAGGATCTCAGTTTTCCGATTCATCTAAAAATACCGCACGCAGCTCAAAGACAGCAACCTGGACCCCGTTTACCATTGATTTGAAAAGCACGACACAAGCGACAAAACATTTTTAACATGTACTTAGCTCTCAAGCTCTGTTTGTATAACTACTTAGGGATGCAAACAATACACAAGTCTTGGCAAAAGCGGTTTCTGGTCTGTCATTGCTCCGAAGCTTGGAACAACCAACTAATGTGCAGTAATAAATGTGCAGGAAATAACAAAGACAGTAATTACCTTATGACTGTATTAGCAATTTGCATATATTAAAACAAGAGGAGATTTTCATCATTTTGGGACTGGGAGGTGCACACTGGAATATCTCTACTGCTTTTGTCCAATTAACTTTGCTGATATAAGATACACCCTGCTAGACTTTTCTGGTATTTTTACTTTTCATGCTATTAGCAAGAAAGTGCTGAACTTGATACTTCTGAGCTACTACAGTTATTTAAATTTTTGTAAGGTTATTTACTAAATCCCAATCTACTTGAAAACCCATGCAGCTTCCAGGACACGGGGCCACCACCACCCACTGGCAGCTATATGGTGCTTTGCCTGGACTGTGACTGGGTGTCACACCAGCAAGCCCTTTACAGTCACGTCTGCAGACAGCCCTCATCTCATCTAGGATGCTGACCTTTAAAAAAAGAAAAAGGAAAAAAACTCAACACACCCATGCTGAGGCCTATTAAAGTGTTACCTGCAAAAAGATCTTCCTCAAGTTTCTCTGGAGGAAACCTATGGTTTTGAGTGAATCAAGTACTAGGTTTTGCTAAGCATGTCCCATACGTGCTGTTTATGCACAGGACAGACAGACGATATGCTGTCAGGCTCTGATTTGTCACAGAAATAACGTCCTAACCACAAGAACAAAAATAAACCATTCAGTTTCGCAGCCGTTTCAGAAGACTGGCACAGATTTTTGCTCCTGACAGGACACAGATGGAGAAAGCCCCGGGCACGAGCTCTCTCTTCTTAAGGTCTCCGGCTCCTGGGCAGCTTCGGAGGCGTCTGCCCCAGCCGAGACTGTCAGCGCAGGGCACGCAGGCAGCCGGCGGCGGTGGGGAAAGGACCAAGAAGGCAGCCAGCAGCAGGGAGAGGCTTCACAGAGATCTGCACAGCTGGGGAGAGACTTAGGAGCTGAGCAAGGCTATCCTTGGTAAAACAGCAAACAAATCTTAAATCTGAATCCTCCCAACAGCAAGGCTGATAAAAAGCTTCCCCCCTCAAAGCGTCCTGCTGCCCATCTGCAGCGCAGGTAACTTTTGTCAGACAGCTAGACACAAGATGATTTTAAAGCTATAGGGCTTATAAGTATTTCATACAGCAAAGCAAAGCTCTCATCAGTTACAAAATGTAAACCGTATATAATACAACTATCTCTACATTGTTCAGGTTGGGGAGGGGGGCGCGTTTTTCTTGCTTTTTTTAATCTAACCCTGTGTCAGAGAGAAAGCTCCTCCCAGGCTGTACCATGCACAAATGAAAGCAGCTTTCTCCGAGAAAAGCCACTAACGCTTTAGCAATGCTTTCCGAGCACAAAACCAGGCACGGACATTGTAAGAATACACAGCCAACTGCACGAAGGTATTTGCTCACCTGATTTTCCCATGATCAAGTGGTGTTTTGGTTTTTTTTAATTTCACCTGCTGCCTCCTCTCGTCACTGAGTTTCGCTGCTAAGTGCCGGGGACAAAGCGTTCGCAATTTCAGCGCAACTTCTTCAGTCGCCTGCGACCGCTCCCCGAGAAAACTCAGCAGCATGAACCCGTTACCGCCCCTTCTTCAGCACTGGAGTAAGCCTGCCCATGCCTTAAAAGGCATAGGGACATCGCTTTTTTTTTCTTAAAAAGATCCTGTTTAGGGTCAGGAGCTATTTATCCTCCACAGTAACCAAGCAGCTCCAAAACACCATATGGTTTCACATACCAATTTAGCTTAGTAATCGCGGCTGTCTTCTGATAAGAGGAGGCTGTGAAAAGAAATTCTGCTGACAAATAATTTTGCTGCCACAGCAGGCATAATCCATGAGGCTAATTCATACAGCTAAATACTTGTTAAAGTTCTACCCAGTTATTGTATGTGAAGTTGAAACAGGCAAGTGATAAGACAGTTCAAAGTATACGTAAAACTACATTTTATGTCTAAAATAAATCTCTTTCTGCTCTGTTACAACATAATCCGTAGAAGGTATTAGTAAAATGCAGCATAAGATTTTGCAGGTTAAACAGGGACCGTGCTGATGGTGTATTTCTGTAAAAAGAGCTGGATGTGCATATGCCTCATTTTGTCTGTGCAAGCACACTGTGCCGCTGTTATCTTCACACTACATCGAAATACCTCAAGCTAATCTGACAAATATTAACTTCTTAACTGCGGCGAACACGATACTTTGATTTAACTTCAGAAGTGCTGCATCTCTCCAAACAATAATTCAGTTATGTGTTTCCAACTTTCATCTTTTCATCATCACAAAAGATCATCTGAGGTTAATGCTTCCCAATTTTTTACAACGCCTTTCAAAATTTCGAGGTTCTACTTGGTTTTGTGCCAAGTTTGCTGGCTCAGCAGGTTTTAATTATCCTTTATCTACCTCTGGAGGCTGAGCTCCACGATGAGAAAAGAGAAGAAAACTCAGAAATAAAAAGATGTAGGGTTTTTTTTCTTCCCTTTTTAAACAAGCAGCAGCAGCAGGTGGGGAAAGACAAGATCCCTTCACCAGCATGCTGCTCCTCCTGAGGTTGCTTCACTGGCAAGGCTGAAACACAGGCGGAGGGGGTGTCACTCTCTAGTAGCTGATGGGATCACTAAGAAGAGGTACGAGGGCAACCGATCACCACCCAGAGGAGGAAACCGCAGGGCGTGAGATCACACTCATCTTCGCAGCTGCCCGACGCTTCCCTTCGCTGGTAGCAAGGCAGGCAGCAGAACAGGAGGAAGAGATCAGAGAAGGTGCAGAAGGAAATCTCTTCCCACTCCCTCTGCTGTGAGGGGCAGCAGTTGCCGGAGGAGCAGGGTG
The DNA here is from genome assembly GCF_964195595.1 of Calonectris borealis. Taxonomy (NCBI): domain Eukaryota; kingdom Metazoa; phylum Chordata; class Aves; order Procellariiformes; family Procellariidae; genus Calonectris; species Calonectris borealis. The sequence goes on along the minus strand of NC_134313.1, from coordinate 67,924,978 downwards.
GAGAGCTGGAGCTGGTTCTATCAGAGCCCTTTATCCGGAGGCGAAAGCCGCTCTTTTATTTGCGTGCAGGAGCGAAGAAACCATGGGCCAGTCTGTGAACCCTAGCCTCTAAAAGTGCTCTGCTAAACTTGAAATACTGGGTTGTACTACTCCTAGGACACACATCAATGCTCAGCAATACCCCGTGCCACCCTATGGCCGTGACAAGGAGTAGAAAGGAATTTATATTTGCATAGTTGGGAGTCTCTGGTATTTGAAATGTTCATTTATATCCTTATAGTTGATTGTTATATTTTATACTGTTTATGTTTTAGATCTTTATAATATTCAGCTGCATTATAAAGCAACATCCCCTCAGGACCTGGACTGCTACTAAGAAAACTGCATCAAGATCTGCAAAAGTGACCAGAGACACCTGCATGCCATTTTCACAACATCCTGTGCCATCATAACTTGGAAAAGAGGGTTTCTCTGACCGGGCAAAAATCCAGTCTTACCTACAGGAAAAAAATGGTGCTTTTTCTGATCAGTAAACAAGGAAATCAAAATCACTGCTCAGGCATGAAATGTGAAAAGTATCAGTACAAAGTAAATGCAATGATTCATCAGAGACTGGAAAGCAATGTAAGCTGAGATACACAGAAACAAAGAGGAAGGGGGGAGCTGGGCTTTTTTAGCATTTTAACATTACCTGCTGAAATTTCCACACTAACGAATATTGCTGATCTTATCAGATGGAAATTTGGAGGAATTATGTACACTAATAATTAGGAATGTAATCAAGTCTTTGAAACGAATGAAAGTGATTAAATAAAAGCCACTGCTAGGGAAATTTGCAAACTGTAAATCATTAATATCCTTTTGCCAGTTTCAGGTAGTATCAAACACACTGGAATCTGTGTGGAAACAAATGGGATTTCCCATTTGCTTTATGATGTATCAGAGCACCTCCAAATGCATACTTGTTCAATTACTGCACAATTCCTTTACACAGAGAAAATACTAAGATGACACTGGTATTATCCAATAGTGGGCATTGGAAAGTATCTTGCAGAAACAGAAATGCCCTGACACAATCAATCAGATCTGAGTCCAGCATTCTGCCTCCTATAGCAACAGCTACTGAACATTTCTGGAAAAGATGCAAAAAAAGTACAATGTGGATTGACTCATTTTTAATTGTTCCGTCTTTCTGCTAAAAGGAAAACAGAACAAAAACAGCTGGCTAGAAAAAGTAACACTTAACTAGTAAAGACTGGTGTAATAAGTATTCTTTCTGGAAATAGGTGATAGAGCATGTAAGAAGGAAAAATGCAATTTGAAAGGAAGTGCGTGAATCATTACAATCAGGGAGTTAGAGATAATTTATTTGCAGTAGAGCTATTTCATCTGCATCCTGAAAATCTGGGGCTAAAATTTTGGTGTCAAACTGAGTATGTGGCATTCAGATGACAAAACAGATTCCTCCTGCTACCCTATCTTGCCTTTTCTCCCAACAAAGCAAATCCATTTCACCCATCCGCATCAATTGCTTCTCTTTACCTTGATGTGACTGACCCTAACGCTCGCAGTCCCCTCTGGTGCCATCCTATGCAAACCTATAACCTCCTCTGGTGCCATCATATGCAAACCCCCATCCTCTCCTGTCTCTTCTGGAAGCTTCCTGCACCCCGTCCCACCAGCGCTTTCTCTTTGCTATCCCTCAGCCAGCCCTGTGCGACCTGCGGTTCGCATTGTGACCAGCCCTGGGTAGCCGCAGGCACTTCTGCAGTGCCCCGCAGACTGCCTCAGGGCTTGTGGACCTGGCAAGGCCAGTGGGGTGGAACTGGCAGTGTGAACCTCCAGGCCCAGCTGGGATCGTGCCGCTGCCTGTTGTCTCACACAGCTTAGTCTTCACAGCCATGTGCTGACAGCCTCCTATATTCCTCCAGTAGCTTCCACCAGCCAGCCGTATGTGGCTAAATCTGTATAAACTCAGGACTAAACGGATGTCTTTTTGATAGAACAAGAAACCCCAGGCAGACTCCAGGTTACCCGTTGTCTTCTTAGAGGTCTACCTCCACACAGCTGAGTTACCCATCTCCATCTGGCAAGAGAACCCACCTAAGCAGGACCCTGCACCAGCTGTGTCTCTGTTGCGAGGGCCCCAGTAGCACCATGGATTTCAGCCTGCAGACTTCTGTCCAGCAGCAGTGCAAGCGATGAAGTAACAGCTGGCCAGCTGCTGTCTATGCAGATCCCCAACTGCTTGCGGGCAGGCTCAGACACGTTTAAGAAGGCCTGAGATGGACCTTCTCACATGTGCATGCTCTGATGGGTCCAGTTGATGCAAATGCCTGTCATCATTCATGTTCTGAATCATTAATTCATTCCATCAATTGGTATGAATCAGGTACAATTAGGTGTCCGCACAGACTGGGACAGGCATATGACAACACTGTCATACGTAAGCCCTGCCAAGGAGGTGTGTATGCCCTCCCAGCCTTTTTTTAAACACAGTTGGAGATGTTAATTTTTCTTGAAAGAGGAGATACTCTTCTCTGCTTTCTAGTTTGACCATAACTCTCAGGTGCTGAAGAAAATGAAAAGCACTGAGCTGCAAAGAGCAAGAGTACAAAAGCAAGGTTATTCCTCTTTTCTCAGCCCTGTGCCATTATCTGCTGGCCACATCCACAAAACCCTCACACAGAAAACAGGAGACTGTCACTGCAGAGTAGTCATTGACTTTAACTTCTTCCTACACATTGCAAGATAAAAGTAGCGCATGATTTATCACCAACAATAGTCTTAAGGGCTGGACTCAAAGCAAAGGTTTGGGGGACAAAATGTGGGAATACTGTTGTCCAAAGGAGAGAGTGGCACAGGCACTGCCTTTCTCTCGAGAGGCCCAGCACCCTCCCCAGCTGACATTCTTCAGGCTCAGTCCTTGACTATCTAAATATCTGAGAACACAAGTACACAAATCTCACCAGAGTAGGGCAGTGAAATGCCCACTTCAGCCTCAGGATGTTCCTCAACATGGGCCAAACTACTGGGGTTCTAGCTTCAGAAAAGAACCAGAGGAAAACCCTCAGCATGGTTGCTCTCAACTAGCTCCAAGCAGGAGCCTCCGTAAGAAGCTCCCACCTCTGCGGATGCTCAGAGTGCTTCCCCTGCACCCTGCCATGGAGAAAGACATGGACCCCTATGGTTCCGTAAGAGGCAGGGGCCAGCTAAGCCTCAGGGTACAGAGGAGTTAAGGTAACGACGACGGGGAGGAGAGGGTGCCCTGCCACAAAAAAGGATTTGAGAGTTTCTGTCAGTGCTACAAAGCGTTACCTCTCTCCTCCAAGGCTGCCGTGGGCTGAACAGTACCTGGTGCATGGTGTTAGGACACTTCATGGGCTCTCTGCTTCAGCACAGTACCTCAGGCTGAGGTTAAACACCGTTTTTCCAGGACCACTGCTCTGTAGCTATGATAAGAAAAGTCCAGTGACAGCCCAGGTGAGCACAAATACCCAAAGGAGTCCGACGACTAGGCCAGCTGCTGACCTCCAGTAGTGGTATATCCATACATAAACACGCTGCATCTGTGGTTTTGCCTTCTTGTGCACAGCTCCACAATCTACTACTTTTTGTATCAGATCCCCATACACAGTAACCTTTGTTTTAGCAAAACCTCATCCTACTAACTGGAAGCACCTCCTGCTTAACAGCCACATATTTAGCCATTACATTAAATTATCCTTGTATATGAACCACTTTATGAGTCAGAAAGTAAATTTGAGCAGTTACTCATGAATGAGATCACACAATTATGATAGGTCCTGAAAACATCAGTTTAAATGTTCAGAAGAAGACAAGAAAGCACATCCAATATTGGGAATAACTAGAGAAGAAATAAAGAAGGCGGCAGATTGTGGTACTCTCTAAACCTCTGATTTGCTTGTGCCTTGAATTACATGGGTAGTCCTGTTATCCTCAAAAAGGATACAGCAGAAGTGGAAAAAGATCAGAGAAAGGCAACAGGGGCATGGAAGCTTCATACACAAAACAACAGGGCTTTGAGCAACCTGATCTAGAGGAAAGTATCCCTGCCCATGGCAGGGGGGTTGGAACTGGATGATCTTTAAGGTCCCTTCCAACCCAAACCATTCTATGATTCTACGATTCTTCAGCCAAGGGAAGAGATCATGGAAAGGGAAATTACAGACGTTACTACAAGATGATGAGCAACACAGATGGCTAATGACTGTTGATTGTGTCCTCCAATACAAGAATTAGAGGATATTAAAAGAAACTTGTGGGAACAAAAAATGGATGTAGGATGCAACAGAGAAGCTACTTCGGCAAGGAGTTTTTATTTTTGTGCACACTGCCCCTTGCCCTACCAGTGGGCACTGCTGAGAAGTGTCTGACTCCCTCCCCTTCACGCCCTCCCTTCAGGTATTTATACACACTGATGAGATCCCCCCTGAGCCTTCTCTCCTCCAGGCTCAATAGTCCCAGCTTTCTCAGCCTCTCCTCACAGGAGATGTTCCAGTCCTTTAATTGTCTTAGTGGCCCTACACTGGAGTCACTCCAGTACTTCTGTATCTTTCTTATACTGGCAAACCCAGTAAAGACAGCCCAGTAAAGACTTACCAGTAAAGACTGAGGCACTGAAGGCATCGAGTACCTTGGCCTTTTCTGTGTCCTGTGTCACCAGGCCCCCGCTACATTCAGCAGTGGGCCACATTTTTCCTGGTCTTCCTTGTGCTGTTTATGTACTTGTAGAAGCCTTTCCTGTTGCCCTTCACATCCCTCACCAAGGATTCAAGTCCAGGTCAGTCTTGGCTTTCCTAACTGTATCCCTGCAAGATCAAACAGCAGCTCTATCGTCCCGCTGGGTCACCTGCCCCTGCTTCCATCTCCTGTACATTTCCTCATTATGTCTGAGTTCAGTTAGAAGGTCTATGTCTGTTCCTCCACGTCACTCCTCCATCATCTCCACTCCAGCAGCTTTCCTACCTAACCTTTACATCAGGCTCTTCTCTTCACAATTCCCTGCATGAATTTCATTTCCATATAGGGACCCATTCAAGTCCCCAAATATAAACTCCAGCACCATCACATCTGCATTCATCGCACAGCTTTGGTTCAGTCTTTGTACTCCTGAAAAGTGCTGCTTACCATCCTGGGGCTATGCCTGCCTTAGCAAGTAGTTCAGCGCAGCAGAGGCAGATTTGTAAGGAGAAACCTGATGTTCAAGCTAAATGTTTCATTGAGTTTCATCTTGATCTAAGACTAGCTGAAGGCCAGTAGCAGGGAATGAATACCCAACAGCAGCTGTAGCATGTCAGATAAACTCCTGGAGGAAGTCTCTGGCTATATTCGATCCAAAAAGAATCAATTTCACACCCAGAGACTGTTCCATGATGCAAACTAATGAGCGCTAGAATGCTGAGATGGGCACTGGAATATCACCTAGCCCTGCTTTCGCTGATCTCTTTCTATTGTTGATTCTGTGTCCTCATAATTTCATCCAACTCACTTGGCAGAGTCTTGACTTATCTCACTGATACATGCAATGAGTTTGCAAAGCTCTGCTCATCTACCTTGGTAGCCAACAACATCATAGTTGATTTTCCTTAGGCAAGATTTCTCTGGCATTACTGCTTTGTGTTTTCCTTCCTTTGACTGCAGAAACACAATTAAAATCAGGAAAAGTCAAGCTAATAAATCCAGAAAGAAAACACAATTTTTGTTCAATTATATTGTCTAGTATTTTTCCCCTCAATAAATATTTTTTCCCTTAACGTTCTTCCAATACACTGGATTTTAGATGCAACAGGCACGCTTCCAAAAGAATTCCCAGCAACCACTGACACCAGGAATGAGGGCACTGCTTATCACTAGCAGTTGAACCCCTGTATTGGACTTGATAAAACATTGCTAGATGTAGGCACAGGACACACAGCACAGACATCTCTGCGATGACAATGAGAAGGCTATTCCCAATGCCTAATTTTTTTGTTCTTCTTTCCCTCTACGCTTCCAATCAAACTGCAAAGCCATCCCTATAGAGGAAAGGGCTAATCAAAGAAGCGTGAGGAAAACAGATGCTAATTCCATAGTAGGCATCTCCCGGGCTGCAGATCTCCCTGGTGACACCGCCAGGGAAAGTGAGTCCCGCCGGCATGTGGCTTTGCTTGCCTTCTCGGGCGGACGTCTGGGAGTAGAGGGATGTCACTCCTCACCCCTGTGCTGGGACATCAGTGCTGTTTGGCTTGGCAGGACTGATTTTTAGTCAGAGCAGCCTAATGGTCTGGCTAACTCGACCTGCAAGTCGCACTGCTTTCGTGAAAGAGGCAGTAATGACGACCTGTCCAGACTGTCCTTTCACAATTCTTCTAGTACAGATAAAGCCCCTCCTAAAACTGTAGTGTTGGGAGTAGTGCACCCCGAGGCAAAAAATTAAAAAAGCTCCTAAACTGTGAACAAATAAGAAAAACCGCATGTGTGAGTCAGGTCTCGTGTGGATCTTCATTCATACCTCCCAGTGCAGGGATCTTGCCCTCATCTGTTCGTGCTGCTCAGAGCTCTGTCACCACAAGTTTACGCCTTAGCATTTGCCCTGGCTTATCTCCTGGCTGTGCTATTTTCTGCCTCTTCCATTCCTGCATGAGGCTCTTACCATTCCTTTTTTCTTTTTTTTTTGTATGAATCAATCTGAACCAGCTTTTCTGCCAGTTTGCAGTTCTCTGCAAACCTTTTAGATTGACTGATGTTCAGAGAAACATTTCAGATGCTCCTGTCATACTTAGTGCCAGCTCTCAGTTTTAAAGTCCTAGGATTGCGGGAATTTTCAGCTATTGCTTTTTCTTTTTTTAAAGGTTGCTTTCTAGACCACTTGCTCGTAAAGAAAATGTGACAGTGTCACCTGTAAGAAATAGATGGCAATTAATTTATTTTTAAATAATGTAGGCATCAAGCTATTCTCAAAAAACCTACAGTTTCTGAACACTGGGAAATGATAAATCAAATTAGAAAATTATCTTTCTTTTCTTTCTTCATTGATGCTCAGCAAGTGCTTTTTTTTTCCCCCCCATGAATTCTGTCCCTGTCTTTTCACTCTAACCCTCTACCAGAATTCTTGCTAACATTCAGTTCATTTTCTTAGCTCTGTCAGCTTATTTATATACCTGTATTTTCAATATACTTTTTTTTTTAAGACTATTCAAGATCCTGTAGAGATAGCACATTTGACTGAAAACATCGTATTTTATGACTATTTATGTAATTTTAACATCTTTGTTTCTATTACTTAAACTAATAGTCCATCAAATAATGTACAGCCAAGTTGACAAAAATTAAATGATGTTTTGAGCCTTTCATGTGGATTTTAGACAGGATACTTTGGTTTCCCTATCTTATCCTTTTGTCTGATATAATTCCAAAGGCATTATTTCAATTTTTCTTTTTCAAACTATGTATCTACAGGTGACTGCATTCTGTCTCGCCAGCGTTGTTCAGTACTGCGCACGAGCAGTACCTTCTGTTTCCCTTTTTTCTTCTTTGCTTGTTACTTAGCACTTTTAAGACATTGATCATCATGCATAATATGAATACTACTTACACTGTTTTGGCAAATCATAAAAATGACCAGCATTAAAAGTTCGTGAGTAGATAACCTCAAGCAAGAAGGTGAAGAAAATTCCCTAAATCTCCAAGATCAGCTGGAGCTGGAGCCTGTGCTACCACCTTTAGGCTGTACTACCACCCACCGGCTTAAAGTAGAAGCAACAAAAGCAGCGGGGTGGACAAAGCCTCTGCTCTGCTGTTGCAGCACACGGTAACCTAGCTCCTGCAAGGCTGTGAAGCCCAACGGTTGAAGGCTCCTCATTCCTGATGGATTTAGCTGCAGTGGCTAGAGAGATTACTAACCCCCACTATGGTCCTCCTTGACTATAGCTAAATGTGGCAGGCATTTTGGCTTTTCAAGGCAGGGCTTCTGCCTGGGCATATGGGATTTTCTTGGTAGCTGGTCCAAGACTAGAATTTTTTTTCTACGAAAAAACTGAGGGAGTTTAAATGTGTCATCACTTAGAAATCTTCTCTTTTTTTTTTTTTTTTTTTTGTAAGGGAACCTTAAAATATTTACCATTTTCAAATGTAAAGTTCTCTTCATAGATGTAGATCTAAGCTATCTTGCTCTTCTTTTTCATTCTGGAAGGCGTTTCACTCAGGATCACTCTCTACAGCTCAAGATCTTAGTATTTGGAAACAGTTCCTGTGCAAATTAAGCTTGGTACTGATTTCTTAGTATTGCAGGTAAAACTACTTAACCTTGAAGGTTATCGTCAGCAGAAGCAATGAACTGCTATGGGTTTTGATAATGTCAATGTAATCCAGTGCATCTTTAAATCTTTAAACAAGTTATTATATGATTTGGTCAGATAAATAATCAAATCTGTTTCTTTTCATGTCAGTAATGTGCATCCTTCTATAATTTCTTTAGGCTTCATAGCACCTGCAGTAGCATTGCTCAAGAGTGGAACAAAATGTGTAGATCCAAAAATAATTAAATACAAATATCAATCTTTATATGCCTACTTCAGGCATAGTTTATCATATAACTAAATATTTAGGTAAGACAGATCACATTCATTTTTGTCCAGGAGCTATGTGGAAAAACGTGGACCTCTAACATTCAGTCCATCCTGCATATTTTGTGAATGAAGCTTTTGTTATATATAAATACATACACCTTACAGTAAACAGGTATCTTTTAGTAAGCCACAGCATTAGTTTCAATTAGACACTTGCCTAACATGTACCTAACTATAAGAATATAAAAACTTTTAGCGTTATCTCTGTTAGGATAACTTTAAAATTTTTGCTTCATGTCATAGAAAAAAAGTAAGATTTGTGTGTAGACTCTTTTGTTGATGTTAAACATTAGCTTGTTTCATACACTCGATAACCAACCTTTAGCAGCTCAGCTCACTAAATATAACGTCTTGCTTTACATCAGTTCTATCTGAAGAGCTCTTCACGTTAAAAACAGGTAACGTAGGGCTATTGTTACTGGCTTCGTACCTTGGAACCCAAGCAAGAGGAGAAAGATGAACACTGTACAGAGAAAGATGCAAGTACAGCTTTCTGGGTGTATGAATATCAGTATCGGTGGATTTTGAGATTTAGATTTTATTTGCAGGCTGGCAAAAACAGTAAATATTGAGCCTAATACCGAGTGTGAACGCTTGGGACTTTTTTTATGATATTCCTGCTGGGTGAGACTGACCATGAACAAGGAGACAGCCAAGGTAGTACAAATACAACAACAGAGCGCATGTGTGGATCTTGTCAGTATTATGAGAATGCCTTAATTTTATGACTTCTATAGACTACAGTTCACAGATGAACTGTGACCTTGTTATTCTGTATCATGTCTTAAAAAAGCCGCAATTTATTTATTGTCTGTACTTTTATAGCAGTTCCTTAAGAAATTCTCCATGTACTGTCCATGATTTTCAGTAATAAAAATATTTTGGAGCATTTCCAACATAGAACTATACTAGTTATAGGAACTGTGTGACTTTTGTTTGTGGTGTGCTTTGAAGATACAACTTACATTTTCCATACAACTGTTTAACATAAATGCCCACTTCAGAATATGTGAATTTTTCCTCTCATTAATATGAACAATATTGCATGACAAATACTCAACTGTATAAGCTTCCTGAGATCTTTTTTTTTTTTTAATATTTTAAATCATATCACCTGTTTAAAAATAACTGCATTTTGGCTCCATTCAGCAGAGGGCAAAGTTGTTATTTGAGCAGTTGATTCATTTAATTAAAAAGCTGTTCTAAAGTTACTTTAAAATTTTTTGTAATGTCAGTATTAGTGTGTTTAGGAGTATTTGGCTGTAGCCTTAAGTTGCTACACTAAGTTATAGGTGTGTCATTTCATTAGATTTCACTGAGGAGTGACAAGCCTTCAAGGATTATTTATGCATAAACTGAAAGATACACCTTTTGGAAATGCAACTGTAGCTGCAGTGGAACATCTAAATAGCGAAATATTTATGACAGCAAGTAGTATGGGAGGCAGCAGGGAGCCCTTCTTCAAAGTCACATGGCTGTTCCTTTCTGCATGCTTATATGTAATTATTTTTCTAGACTCTTTATGTTAAAATTTGGGTAAGTTTTACATTAGAACTGCTTTTGGAGCCTACCAGTTTTGACTTCACAATCTTTGTTTTAATTTTTACTAAATGTTGCTGCAGATACTGTTTAGAACCTGGTCCCTGTTGCTATTGGGAGACAAGACCATACGGTTTTCAAAGCTTTACCTATTCAGATATAATCCTTGCTCTACAACTGCATACCTTTCTCTGTGCTTGCAACACAAAATCAGCAGATATGTTGTTTCCCTAATGCATTCCTTATTCCTCCAAAATCTGAATTTTGGATATTTGTAGTGAGTTATATTGGCAGTAAAACAGAAGTAGAAAAACTGTTGTTCAGAGGAATACAACAATTTATGATTAACACCCGCTAGATACTATATGAGGCTGCACACAAAAAGGTTCTCAGAAACAATGGTGCAGTTCGATACCGTCAGGTGAAATGCAAGACCACAACAGGGGTTAGATAGCGATTAGTTTATTGATAATATACTCACACTGCAATCAGCGCGGGGAGCCCCAGTAACCGCACGGAGGGTTGCAAGGGAAGAGCGGTCAGTCTGGTCAGGCGCCCGATTGAGGCTCAGTCCAGGGACGTCCCTGCCTCAACTTAGATATTTTTTCTTTTTGACAGCCGGTTATTTTTATATATATATCTCTATATCTATATCATGCCCCCTGGTTACCCATCAAACAATACAATGCTGCAATAATTAGAAACTCAGGTCACTGTGACCTGATGATCATCATTGGGGGCAGGATGTTTGCTTTGTGAACTGGGACTAGATCACGTGCATCGAGCCATGTCCTTGACTCCTCGCCGATCTTCCAAGTCCTCCCCTTGCAACTTGTATGTCCCAACGTGGTGCATTTCTCTGTACAAACTGCAGGGACCAGGTTCCAAAACTTGGAGTGGACGATTTTATGCATAGTTTTTCTTTCACCTCAATCAGTACATTAAGGGGGGGGAAGAAAAAAAAAAATCCTTGTGGTATAGCTATTTACACTTGCAGCAGCACAGATACTTGTGTGTTAAAAGATTTTTATATAAAAGTGTGTTTCCTATTATTTCCCTATTTAAAAAAAAAAAAAAATCTAATGCAGAAGTATTCTTAAGCTCCTTCCCCAATATAATCTGAAAATTTATACTGTGTTTTAGGAAGACTTTTGAAATAATGTACACAAACAAAGATTACCTGAAAATACTGCCTGAAGGAAGACAATGAGAATGGCAATATGCCATCAATAATGCTCAGAAATGCAGCTATTTTGAGGTTAGCATTTCTTTTTTTCCACTTGGCTGTCTCTATTCTGGCTGATTCATATCAATCCCAAAGCAAAAATCATCAATAAGGTGCTTCATTAAGACATGGAAAATAGTCTTCAGTCTTGAAGAGGACTGGAGGTTCATAGAGGGTCTGCTGTTGTCGTGAGGAAGACGATTTCTGCAAATTAGATAAGTTTATTTTTCGCCTTCTTAAAAAAAGCAAGTTTTAAAACAAAGCCTACAGAGCTAAAATGCAAAGCAAGAAAACTTTTAAGGCGTATCTCCTTAGGTGAATCTTTAGTCATAGCTCAGATGAGTCTGGCATATTCTTAATGTTAGTGACGAAAAGCAGCCTTTGACTTTTGCCATTCTACCACCTGAACACCCTCAGTCCTGGAAAGTGTACGATATGCCAGCTTTGCAGGAGCCAGACAGGTAATCTTTTCCAGCTGATGGCAGAGTCATTGTAACCTTCATCCTTCCAAAGCCATATACCTTTACCTTTCCTGCTCCAGCCTTTGAGTTCTCCTCAGCCGCTTCCTTTGAGTTAACCCTAGCCTGTGTTCTCATTTACTCAGTTAAGAAAGTCTTCATATGGAAACACACCTCGCAAATGTTTCTTTCGAGAAGGCTGCTGCTCCTGCTGGGCTTCTTCGTCAAGTATACGTTAGCATATACGTAATATGACATACCGTTGAAAATAATAGGGTAGTGGACTGGAAAAGAGCTGTTGCACTGTTTTTAAGGAAAAGTGTACACGTTTCTTTTAAATATCAACGGTACGTTGTTTTGCTACACCAAATGGCTCATTTAAAGCGACAACAGCAAGGACCATTACTGACTATCATGTCAGCCTTCCTGCATGTAAATAATGCTGCACTGCAACACAGACCCAGTATATGTTTTCAATACATGGTCTTAAATAGAAGGCTTGAAATCAAGACTTCATTCATTAAAAATTCTTTTGGACTCATGAAAAGATTTTGATTAAATATTTTGCAGAGCTCTCAGTCAGTTTGTCTGCAGAGTTTTCAGGTACTTTTTTGCCTGTCTGGGATGAGGAAATTAGAGTCTTCACCAATAATAAAGTTAAAAGCATACCAAGTATCATTAGTATACTTGTGGAATGCTTTTACAGTACCAAAACGAGGATATAATTAAGCATACCTACAAAACAGCTACGTGGAATTTTTCCAATATTCAGTTGAGCTGTATATTTGTACTCCGTATGAAATAAGTACATATCTTCCTGTTATATACAAAATTGCCGATTTACGACATTTAAATTGAATTTGTCTTTAACTTTACGATACCTTTAATTCCTCTCAAATAAGTTTGTTTTGCCATTCAAGTTGTAATGAAATAAAAAAAAAATATAAACAAAGATCAGATCTATAAATAGCGGATATTATCAATGTTCTCTATATCAGAAATTTTGCCAAATGTAAAAACAATCTTTGAAATCAAAGTTCTGTTTTTAAAAATTATTTCCTATCCTGTACTGCCCTATGAAAAAACACCTTGCAAGCAGGGGAAACTAAGGTGACAGGTATTCTGCAACTCATGACGCTGATTTAAGAGGCACTATATTTGCATATGTGCAAGAAGGGGATAATTTCAATCCAGTGAGGAAATTCATAGGCAGGGACAGTACCCACAGTTGCCTAAGTACACATTTATGAATAGTTATTTTTGCAGCTGCTTAGCAGACATTTTTACCTTTTGAGAGAGTCTACATCCTTAGTGATATTAGAAGTCTTACAGTACTGTACTTTACACTGCCTGGTATTCACAAGGGAAGAACTTGGGGCAAAATCTGAAAGTGAGATTACAAATACAGAGCTTAAGAAATACAAAATATATCCTTTGTGTAAAGAAACAGATACATTTAAAAGGGAAGAGAGTGAGGGGGCTTGACTAAATTAAAATTGTAGCAGGCAAACATGAACTACAGCTACAGTGAAAATCACGACGTGGGTATAGCCGCCTTTTCCAAAGGATTGATTTATTGAGTGAGCTAGTTAAATGTTAGGCATAAGAAGAAATCTCTATAGGCATTTTCATTCAGACATGCTTGTGTTTACTAGTGCAAATAGATATTCTACTATGCAATACTCAGTACTGCTGTGGAACAGTGACCTGCCTTTCAGTATATCAATTAATACCAGCAAGTTCTAAGTGTTGATTTTATTGCTACATACTCAAACCAAGGAACCACTGGACATGTGAGGTTCAAATTCCTGACACTTTCACAGACTTTCCACCTTATTAAATGTGGAAAAACTGCTAAGCTGACGAAGCGTTCCCATGCAACACTAGAAAAAGCACTTTCTTAGAACTTTCAAACTTTTCAATTGAAGATGATAATTTCGTCTTGACAACTGTTTTTAGCAATGAAACAGAAAATACTGTTGAATATTCTTCAAGGCAACTGCTGCAGTTGTTCGTTCTTGTAATTGGCCCATAAATAGCAGCTTTGTGTTGTTTCTTTCAAAGAGAAAAATGACATCACTCTAAACTTACACACCAAAGAAAATGAAGGAATGAGAAGTTAACTAACTTAAATACTGCACAGAAAATAGCAGTGAAGAACAGGTTTCCTGAACTAAGAAAGCTTGCAATATGTAGGAACACAAATACCTCAAAGAGCCACAACCATATTCCTCTTTCCCTCTTCAAACCTACTTTATTTCAGCATTCTCACCAGTATTATGATACAGAAGCCTGAGATAGTACAGGATGAATATAGGAAAAGATAAAGAAAAGAATCTGGGAGCTGACAAGACGCAAGGAGGAGTACTTATAAATGGTGTACTGGCAGGTGATAAGAAGCATTGGGTGTTCAGAAGATTTTTTTTTTTTTTTTTTTAAACCAGCAGTTTATTTTAAAACTAGGGCATAGTGCCAGTTTAAGGCTAGGTAAGGCATCTCTTTGAAACATACCAGAGAGACCATTTCAAGTCTTCCATAGAGAAACAGTCCACATCTAGTAACAAGGAAAGACAGCGAAAACTGTATCCTTAGAAAGTTTAACAAGGTGCTTACATGATTACTGAACTGTGTGGATTGAGTATAAACAGAACCTTTATTTTAAAAATGTTGTGCAGCATAGCTTTCATTTCCTTTTTTGGTAACATTTCTGGAGTGATATTATTAATGCAGTATGATCCTTTATCAGTGTTGTCTGTACAGGCTCTTCCTACTTGCTTTGCATACCATCAGAGATCAGGGGTGCTTTAATATAAAGGCTTGTGCATTATGTGCTTGTTTGTGCCCTTCACGTTCCCTTCTTCATGTATTCAGCCTTATTTTGGAAAGTTAGCAAATCCTTGTAAGAATTTGTGTTTTTTAAGTTTGGGGTTTCTTTGTTACTAAGTCTGAGAACTTTGCAGAAATCCTAATACAGTATATAAAAGTTTTACGTTTAAATTCAGATATATGTGCAACAAACTTACTATTATTTTAATCATCCACTCTGGCAAGCAGAGCAACTGAGCTGGTCACATGGTAACAAAAGCTTACTTACATTAAGGAAGGATGGTATGCTGATTGTGTGCAAAATTTTCTTGAATGTGCTCGGAAAAGCTCCAAGGTCTGTTTCTGCCTTTATGACCCGTTCTTCCAGTCCAGCTACGCTATTTCCAATCATCTTCACAAAAGCCTAGTGTGAAAAAAACAAAAGAAATCCAACTTTTTCACTAACAAATTAAAACAGGATTACGTGTTGCACAACAGTGGTGAAAGTTCCATTACTTAAATGAGAACAAGTCAAAAACTCCATGCTCTATTTCCCTTCCACCTACAAGTCCATTTTATTGCTAAAAATTACTTGAGATACTGAAAAGGCTGCAAAATCAGGTTAAATCTAATAAAACAATCAGTCTTCGTTTTCCTACTTGCCTTTCAAATAACTAATTTAGACATCTTAGAATTTAGACTTCTATCTGCATTTCTACTAAAAGTGGGACCAAGGATCTGAATCATAGTTTTGAAGCTTTACCAGGGATCAACAGACCTCTCATTCTACTACTCTCCGAATAGCTCGCAAGACAATAATTTTGAAAGATACTATTTAAAAAAAAAAAAAAGGAAGAAAAAGTGGTACTATTGCTTTCTGAAAGAAAGGTGTCTGCCTTGCTTCAAGCAGTAAATAAAAAAAAAAAATTTATTTTAAAAAAGGCATTTTGTTTTAGAATACCCACAGTCTCCAGAAATTCTTAATAAATTGTGTTCTCTTTATTAACCCTGAAGTATTTAACCCAGATTGGTCATGGAAAGCAAAACAGATTTGAGCCCGCTCCACATGCATGCATGCACACACACACAATTACAGCTTATCACTGATTACTCCCCCGTGTTAAGAAATGGAATACATCTAGAAGATATCAAATACATACCTCTAGTTTGTCAATCTTCCTGTATATCTGTCTCATTTCTGTAGCTTTTGTGTAAATTTGAGGTATACTTTCATTGACAACCTGAGAGGAATCACTTCGAATCTAAAGATGATTCAAAGAAATAATACAAAAATCAATGAAAAAACCAAAATGTTTAGTAGATTTCATTCTGGAAACTAGAACTGTGCTCCAATTAACAGATTAAAACTCATAGTTTAAAAATATCAGATTAGTATTAGTACAAAAATACTAGATTAAAACTAATAAGCTAGCTTCTTCATATAGTTTAGTAAGTGCCTTTGAAGAAAAATTATTTTGCATAGGCAAACATTTACCTTTATAATTATATTAAAAATAGGCAGCTACAACTTTATCAGAACTAAGAGATGGAACATTTCCCAAGACATACTAAGGAATTAAATATATTAAACTAAAATTTTGACTTAAATTTTACTACCTGTATGTTTCCTCAACTTTGCTAAAAAAGTCAGGCCGCAAAATCTTGTTTTATTGGGATAAAAAAAAAAAAATAGTAAAGTTCCCCTTTGCAGGAGAACCACATGTGCTATGCTTTAAAAGACAGTCTGTATACCAGTGTCAGCTTATAGGAACTTTCCATTCAGTTCCCCCGCCTCCCCCCATGCAAAAGTGAAAACAAAGCTGCCTTTCTGATGAAAGAGAGTCCCCTAAAGGCAAATCTAGCTTTGGAGGTTTGGCAACTTCGATCAGATACTTTGATTACAAAAACCACAGAGGATGTCTTCATGTATTTTAAAGCAGAAGCAGAGTATCATATTGTTCTTTTAAACATCTGTCATTGCGCCATTCAAAATGGGTTTCTATGTATGTACACGGGCGAATATACAATTAAGTAAAAATGCAGTTATATAGCTATATGGGCATATTCTGCTCTGACATGAAAGTTTGGTAGTTTTCATCCATGACTTACCTAATTATCAAAATGAGTTATCTAACTATCGAATGTGTTTTCATACTGCAACCTGCCTAGACCAAAGACTGCTTCCTATCTCTGTCTCATTTAAAAACACAAGCACACGTTAAACTGTATTCTGACTTCAAAAGCACAACTATATGCAAGTTATACGTACCATGTCCAGCATTCCCACAAACTCGTCCACTCTGGTCAGCAAATCTTCCAGACTCTTGTCTAAGCTGTCTATCTGCAAAAGAGAAATACTTGAAAGGTTCTTGAAAACACACAAAAACCCGTCTCCCAAAGCAAGCCTCGGAGTACCGACACCAGCCAGACGAAAACCAGCTCAACAGGAATCCCACAGCCTTGCCACCTCTCGGCCGCGCCGCTGACCAGACACACCGGTACATCTTGTCCCGCACACAGACGCACGGAGGCCGCCTAACCGGCGCAGCGTGCAGAGCCGCCCCGCTCTCTAACGCGGCCAAGCCGCGCCGCTTCGCAGAGCCGCCCTCAAGTGACACCCCCTTCCCCGTCCGCCTGCTCCCCGGCACAGCCGGGGCGGCCTCGCTATGTGCGCCGGACACCCGGCGGCGGGGCCGGGCCGGGCCGGGCCGCTCCCAGGGAAGGGCCCGCCGTTGCTCCCTCTCCCCGGGGAGCCCGGCAGGCCCGGCCGCAGGGGCGGTGTGGAGGCCCCCGCCCGCCCGGCCCCTCACCTGCTCGCTGAAGAGGCTGCGGTCGGCGAGCAGGTAGGCGGAATAGGCGGCGGCGGTGGCGCTGAGCGACGCCTCCGAGACATCCTCGTCCTCCGGCTCCCCGAGGCCGGAGGCGTTGCTGTGGCTCTGCGAGACGTTCCCGCTGTCGGCGCCGGGGCAAGCGCCCGGCGGGTCGGCGCCAGCCCTCTCACCCGCTCCCGCGGCGGCCGCCATGCTGCCGCCACCCGCCCGCCCCCTCCGCGCGTCAGGCGGCGCCGCCGCTCACGTGAGGCGGGGCGGGGGCTCCCCCGTCCGCCGCGGGGCGGGGCCGGCGCAGGCGCGCTCGCGATGGACGGACTGTGAGGAGGCCGGCGCTGCGGCCTCCCCCGGCCCCTCGCCCCCGGCGCGGAGGAACGGCGGCTCCGGGACCGGGACCACGTATCGCCGGCCTCGGGGCACGCAGGCGCCGTCCTCGCGCTCCAGGCTCCGCAGGTCCGGCAGCGGCCGCTGCCTCTCACCGGCCCCGGGGCGGGAGCCCGGGCTGTCGCCTCCGAGCTGCCCCCCGCCCCTGGGCGAGGGCCTACCGTGCGTCGGAGAGCGAGAGACAGGAAGGTGGCTCCTTCTGCGAGCACCTTTGTGGGGGCTTTGTCCTCTAAAGAGGAGTAACGTGCCTCTCGTGCCTCCTTCCCTCAGCCACCCGCCATTAAAGCCCCGTTCAAGAATTCAATCTCGCACCCGAAGGGGCCTCGGCGCTTAAGACCTCAAGGGCTGGGTCTTGCCTCCACCCGGCACCCTCTGCCGGGAACAGTCTGAATTGAGAAAGGGGTTCATCTTAAAAAGGCAACTAGTATGAGACAACTTCAGTTATCAATATGGTGCATGCAAAAATAGCAGCTTTTTTTTTTCCTAGTTGATGCAAATGAGCACACAATGTTTGCAAGCCTTAAAAGTGATTTTGCAAAGTGTTAGGTCTAAAGCTGATACATTAATACTTTGCTATTTTCAGCTTCTAATTGAAGTCTTGGGGACAATATTTTCACGCTGATGTGTGAAATGGAACTTGGTTTCCTACGTCCTGGGATGAATTAGCTGGAAGAGTTTGGATATTTTGTACTAGCACGCTTTATTTGGACAGTCACCGAGTGGTCTCCAGGCAAAGGCGTGCAGCGTGGCAGTGTATTGCTAAGCCAGAGGTATCCCGGGCTTTTTCTGAGGAGCCAGAACTACCCCAAGCCCTCAAAGCCATGAGGTTTGAAGCCAGCCTTGCTCTGAGGAGCACAGCAAACTTCTTGATTCCCATGGGAATCGGTATAACAGTACCCTTTAGTAAAAGCAGTACTGGGAAGAAACATTATGGGAAGAAACTTGGTAAAGGCAACAACAACCGGGGGAATCAAAGTCTGTGCTGGTACAGAGAAAAGCATTACTCAAACGGTTATGTATTTGTAGAGTCATCAAAACTAAGTATCTTGTTTCTACAAGGAAGTGAGATACTTCCACAGAAAGATGTGCTTGAGCATAGGGGAAAGGATATAGCGTAGAAGTAAGACAGTGCACATTTTATTGCAGACAGGTCACATTTTCATCAGTTAAATAAGGTAAAATGAGTAACTTCAGCCAGATAAATCCACTTATTCATAAAAGTAGTCTTACTTAAGGTGTAACAAAATTTTCCTGGTAAGATGGTCTGAGTGACTGAAGCACATCCAGCTATTCATTTTTTTTACTGCACCAATAATCAGATTTTTTTAAAAATGACAACCTTTGGTACAAAGTACAAACACAGTTTTAAGATGAACAGTATCAATGTTCTATTCTTACTGTGCTGGGAAAAACAAGTACGGCTCTATAACTGCTGTGATACCTAGAAGAGGTTTAATTAGAGTAAGTGAAAGAATTTTAAAATAGACTTTTAAAGCAAATCTAAAAGAAACATACTAAGTTCAATGTCCCAAACATATTTAACAATGAGCAGAAGACTGGTTGTTCCACAGGTATTCTAAATTAGCGACAATGAATTAGTCCGCACATCCTTTGTCCAGCCATTACAGATTCCAAAATGGAATGTAATTTTTTCAAACCAAGACTTCTGACTTTTCATATCCATACAATATTTAAGAAATGTCTATTCCACCATATAAAAAAGCTTTAATGTACTACAAAGTTAAAAACAAAAAGAAAATGACACAAGCTAAAAGTAGAAAAATACATTGTAAAACATTTATATTTTGTTCCTTACACTGATCAAGATATAACAAAATATTTTAGATTAGACCACTTTCATAAATTCATGGCATTTTCAGAAGCAGACAGTTATCGACTCAACAGTCACTGGTTACCCACTAGCCAGCACCCAGTAAAGATGTCTGGCCATCACAAACATCCAGTATATTTTACGTTTCCAGAAATCCTGTGTAGACATTAAGCTTTGTAATTACTGGAAGAGTCCAAAAATAACAGAACTATTCTAAGTTAGGGTTGACAGTCGGTCAGCATCCCTCCTCTGTATAGCAATCAGCCAATCTTTTGTAAGGAAAGACCTTGTGGATTTAGGTTGCCCCGAATGTACAGCAAGGACCTGCGTCGGCTCTGAGGTGAGGGGGACAGTCCTAGCACGCTCTTCCACTTCGGTTGCCTTCTCACTTGCATCCCTAAATTCACATGAACCATGATACTGAAAAAACAGAGATGATGGGAGAAAAACAATTTGAAAAAGAGGTATTATCTAATAAATATCAGAAAAGAATACATTTACACATAATGGAGCTGAACCTAGTTTTAAGCCCTTACGGTCAGGTTTTTCTTTCCCCCTGCAGCACAGGCAGGGGTAGGCGGGCAGGCCTGCCTCTGAGCAGCAGGTGGTGCTGATCCCACAACAGTAACAGCAACATCCGCTGACACCGCCTCCTTAGGCTTTTAAAAAAATATATATATCTCTCTATAGTTTCTTTTGGAAAATGTATTTGCAGCATCTCCCTAACGTTGTTACCACCAGAGTAGGAAACCGCTACTTTTATAGAGCTTGTCTGGATTAGACATAAGGTTGCAGATATGGTGTAAACAAGTTAGTGTAAGGTCTATATGTAATGGTGGAAGATTGGATGGCTACTAAGAAGCACTCTCTTTAAACTGGTATTAGAAGAAAACCAGATTCCACTTCAAATAGACTGTTACTATTAAAATCTAATTCATATACATGCATGTATAAATACATCCACCCATGCATTCAAACCCAAGTATGTAGCACTGCCATTGGTAGCCTATAAGACTGCTTAGATTTATACCAACTAAAACAAATTTGTGTTCTCACTTCAGGGCTGGGACATAAACCAGGTTTTACACTCTGGCTTTCTCCTGACAAATTTTGCACTGCATGACAGTTTTATGTCTAACTCCAGATGCCACGTTTCCTAGAAAGCAACAATTTTCTGCACCCATGAGCTCTATGAGAATATCAGCTCTCTGTTCTGTGCATAACATGTTGCAAGAGTCAATTGTCCCAATTGGCACTTAAGACTGAAAGGAGAGTTGCGGGAATTGCTACTAAAGTGTAATGACTGTTCCGTCTTCCTCGATACCTCCTCTGGGGATAACCAGACTGTGTCGGGGATCAGTTTTTAAGGAACTGAGTAGTTTGTGGATGTTGCCGTTGCTTTCTCGGCCAGAGTTGTTGTTGAGCACCAGGTCCCTTTGAAGTCTGTGGCTAAGGCTGCTGCCATTGATTCGAGAGAGGCCACTGGAAGTAAGGCTGTGCAGTTTAGGAATGTGCTGTGGCTCCAGACCGCCCTCAATGACAATGTCAGCCTCTTCGTCACTCTCCATTTCATCAGGGTGGAAGTTCTGCAGCACGTGGGATGTAGACAAGCTATGGTGACTAGCAGTGCTGTCTGTAGACTGGCCAGAGCTACCAGACATCCTACTGCTTCGAATAATATTGTTCCTCTGGTTTGCTGGCTTGACCGTGATAATAAGGTTATGGCTGTTGGCAATCATCATGTCTGTGACTTGGTCGAGAGTCTTTCCTGCTACTTCAATGCCATTAACTTCCAGGACTTCGTCATTCACAGCCAGCAAGCCTGTGCTCTCCGCTAAGCCTCCAGGAACCATACGAGAGATGAAGATACCAGGTACTTTTTCTAGTCCATGAGGAGTAACCCTTACGCTGGTGCCATCGCGAATGTAAAATCCTAAGGGTTTCTCACACCCATGTCGATACAGCCTCACTCTCCTGTGTGTTTCAGGAAGAATGTCCACATCAATTATGGAAGACACTGGTCTAAAATCATGAGGCATGCTGATGTTAATGTGCGGACGCCGGCGGAGGTTGTCATTGCGGAGTGTCACCAGAGCCTTCTTCTTCCGTGATAGCGTGTTAGTCCCAAAATTACTGTAGTCCACTTCATCTGAAAGAGAAACAGTACCAATGTATCAATCAAAGAGAGTACTACGATCTACATGGCATCTTCCTCATAAATCTGGTTCAGTGAAGCCACACTCCTCATAATATGGGAAAAATCAAATTAATTCTTCCACTTACTCTAACTGTTGTTTCATTTTATGTCCATCAGCACATCATTCAGAATAAATGAATTGTTTTCAGTGACTACCCATATTTCTTCCATATTTTGAGGGAAAAAAAGACTTCTGATTCTCAGGTCCTGTTGTCAGCTGCGCAGAATGCAATTACTTGCAGCTGCAGGCCTGATAGACCATCTTAGATGTGAGACCATATTTTCAGAGTTGAATTGTAATTTTACACATACATCTCAAGTGGGCAAGGAGTGTATACACATTCCTAAGCTAAAAGTCTGAATCTGGGAGTATTTTAATATCCAATACACAGCCTTAACTGATAGCAGACCTTAGGTACAAACATGAAAGCAGGGTGTGAGAGAATAGCTGGATATGTGTTTTTAGCCTAGCCTTTTTTAGTAAGGAATTTATGTTAATATGCATCTCTCGGTACAGCGCTTTTCTCTTTGGAATATTTTACTTCACTTCAGCTGAATTTGACAGCAATAAAAAGTGCTAAAAGTGCCAAGTACTGAAAAAGTTCTGTGTAAGCAAGCAGCCCGGTTGAAAGAGAAGCAGGGAGACAGAAACTGCTCTGCTGCCTAGTCCATATGCTAAGGATCACAGAACAGGCACGGACTCACAGACGCACTCCTGCCCTTGAGAGGAAGATCCACAGGAGAGCAGCCTTTGTAGAGCCTACTGTTTAAGGAATTGTTTAAATATTTCTGTCTCTGTAGTGGTATCTCAAGGGCATGTGCAAAGTGATCAACTTTAAATCAGCCAAGAAATATGATGAGTTATTCCATATAAGATGCGCTTTGCATAAAAAATACTTAGTCATGAAGTTGTTAATGTACAAAATGCGTCACTGCATTTCACATTAAAAATACTGTGCATATTTTAAACATGAAGCATGCACTAGCTGGAAAATTACTTCACTGGGAGTTTAAGCATGCTAACACTTTTCAGATAAACTAATAGACTTTAAGTTTATTCTACTGTTGAAGACGAGCAGTAAAATACAAAAGTACAATTATTGACCTGCCACTAAGAAAATTCTGACAAATTAACCCTGCATAGTAATGTTTGAGAAAGTAAGACAATACCTCTACCTGATAAAGGTTGAAAAGAAAAAGTGTTAGTAAAAACAAGCTTATAATTACATTTTTATTTCTTGCAAGGTCTCATTTTCAAGTCAGCTTTCAAGGCGTATTATTGGCAGACTTCAATTAAGTGATATTAAGTTACACAACTTAAAGGACACTAAAAAAAGTGCTAAGCAGCAACCTGATCTAACTGAGCCTGCTTGGAGCAGGGTGTTGGATTAGCTGGCCTCCAGAGGTCCCTTCCAGCCTAAATCATTCTGTGATCCTACATAGTACTTTGGGCTGGAAAAAATCATTTGAAGACTTCAGAAACGCTCTTTCTGCACTCTCCTGTAACTTATTTACACTGGCTATACGAACACTGAGGATATTACAAGGCATATAGAAAGTCATCCTGAAGGAAAAGCTTCTGTGTACTCCTTGGACAAGTTTGTTAACTTCACACTCGCCTTTTGTCTCTCCTCCCAGGCTGTTCAGAGCCATACCACCTGCACAGGCCCTACTGTGTTATTTAGACTGGTGAGGCACAGCACTGGAAGTTCTTAAAACCACCCAAACACAAGAAGCTCCCAACTGGTTCCTGGAAGTGTATTCACAGCCAAGACAGTGACTGCGTGGAGATGGCACCTTCTCAAGTCCACCTGGTGAGCAGAGCCAGTGCAGTGTCTACTCTTTTGAATGCACAAGCCACCTGCGGCAGCTAAAGCCAGGTATTATTCTTTTTCTTTCATCAACGGGATCACTATCATCTACATTCACCTAGACTTTGAGTTTTGATGGATGATTTTAAAGGTTGGCAACAAATATTTTTTCCTTGTAAAGTATGGGTCCACAAGAGATGTCTTTCATCACCACAGTCTCAAACACTGCGCCCTACTAACCCTCAGAATTCACTGATAAATTTCTATGACAGTCCTATGAAAACAACTTGGGGATTCAGATTTAGAATCAAAATTCTTCCTCACTTGAAACATAGCGCTGTAGAATAGTAGCACTGTACCTTAAAGCCCAAGACAAGCTTTATCCCAAAATTTCAGTTTAAGATGGCAATGGAGGTTTATGCGTAAGACTGTCTCTTGCAGTACTGGCAAACCAAACTCAAAATAAAAGCTGCATCCCTTAAAGACTCAGAAAATTAGGTTGCTGAGTGCAGTTTATTGCACTGCAGGTAAAATGAAACACATGCCCTAGTTATCCATCAATTCCCTGAAAGCACCCAGGTAACTGTTCTCTCCCTCTCTCTCTATGTTAGTATATTAATACTGAATTACTTTAAGCAGACTTGCAAAAACTTTACCGAATAATTCACCTGGGAAGATTTGTTGACAACACTGTTTTCTTCCCGTTAAGTTAACAACCCAGAGAGCTAATTCTCACAACATGCAAGTTTGTGATGATCAGGTGATATCACAGGAGAAGTACGATTGTCCTCCTGACACACATAGGTCATTTCTGAAGCAGCTTCCTTTGGCTGAACCACCACGAGGGAATGGCATAAAAGAAGTGGTTGCTTTGTGCCTGTGACCTCCTCACCTGTGCTCAGCCCACTAATCTGTCTCCTCAGATGACTGCCAGCATTCCTAACCTCTGAGCAGCTTCAAAACAACCACCTCCTTTAATAACAAAAAGCCCAGCTTACCACAAAAATGCTATCTTTTTCCTCTAAACATGAACCAGGCAGAAGCAGGGATTACCTTACAAGTGATATAAGCTACTTTCAGTGTTGGACCACTGACCATTCTTGGATTTAGTATTTCGGGGCTGGAGCAGATTAAAAAGCGAAGTCCATGTGCTGTTGATGCCTGGACTTTTTGTTTTTAAAACAGCGTCAGGCATTTGTTTCCAACTCTGACCCTAAACAGGATTACATATGAGAAGGATGAAGTCCCAATTTTAACAGGTAAAACTGTTAAAACCTATTATAGGTTGGAGAAATGAGAGCTAATTTGGAGAGCTTCTACAAAAAAATACCAATTAACTCTATTTTCTAGAA
Source organism: Calonectris borealis (assembly GCF_964195595.1). Classification (NCBI taxonomy): domain Eukaryota; kingdom Metazoa; phylum Chordata; class Aves; order Procellariiformes; family Procellariidae; genus Calonectris; species Calonectris borealis. Next base: position 67,899,918 of record NC_134313.1, on the reverse strand, counting down.
AAAATTAAAGTACACAATACACGCTCCTTGACAGTACAGGGATTATTACATTATTTGTATTCAAGATGACCTGCTCACTAGCAGTTACGCTTGCTTGGGGCTTCACCTTAAAACAAAAAATTAAAAAAACAAACCCAGAACAAAACAGCCACACACCTTCCCCCTGCTATTCAGAGCCACTACTCCTGCTGTGGGAATAAAGCAAAGTATCTCTACTGAAGTTTAACATCAGCTGTTGCTGTAGCAGCAGAAAGTCATCAATTCCTAGCACAATGAAAAAAAAATTTCCTTCCTCACAAGGGAACTGGGAGAAGTCAGCCAACATCACTCCGTTTTATCAACTACAGGGTGGTCAAACAGTGGTGTACTGCCTATTTCCAGCTGGCACATGTCAGACTGAAATGAAAACTGTATCATTGCATAATTTAAAATGACACACTTTTAATGAAGGTCAGTAACTTGTTCTTAGGTTTTGAGTTTCTCACCATATAGGATTGCAAGCAGGAATGCCGCTTTAGCTAATGGAACAGACCGTGCTTGATGCTAGGTCTCGTGAAGACCTGTATATACCATATGGAACCAGACAGAGCTCATTTTTCACGTTTCATTTGCTGCAATATCAAATTCTCCTTTTGCAGAGCACAAAGTCTATAGAAATCTGCATGCATACTGACAGAAGTGCCATCAAGCGACACATCTGAATAGTGCTTAAAGCCCCATATTTTACAGGGTGTCATGTTTTGCTATGTCTTGAATAAGGCTGGAATGAAATGTTACATGCAGGTGACAGAGGGAGAATTAGTCTTTTAGGTGCTGAATATGATCCCCATTTCTTAGAATGGGGCAGATTACATGGAGCATTTTCATGTACAAGATGTAGTGCTTTCAGATGAAGATAAGCTGGACAGATAATCCTGGATAACCACTAAACTTCAGAAGACTTGGACCTAAATTTTACTTGTTTATCATTTGCTTGCTACTGAAAATACTGTTCCTGTAAAAAGAGGTGAAGATGAACATTTACCACTGTTTGAGAAAGAATCCTCAGCTTTCCAGTTCTGTCCTACATCAAACCACAACCCAAAGCTACACAAAAAAATACCTCCAGCTCATCTGTAGGCACTGAATATTATCACAATTCTTCTCCCCAAAAAGCTTCAGTTTTTGGTACATTTTAAGAAACATTTTGTTATCTGGCAATGAGTTACATAAACCCTTAAGTATTTTGGCTGCATCCTTTCTGTTAATATGTGCTTATTTTCCTTTTTTTTTTTTTTAAAAAAATAGAATTGTCACTACCCACTTACCCATGAGGACCTTTCTGTTAGAGAAGATATATGCTACAGGTCTCTTCATGCAGAGATGTACCTGTGCTCACTTTCTTGACAGCAGTGGTGGTGGTGGTTTTGTCTTTTTTTTTTTTTTTTAATCTGGTGGAATTACCTCCACTTGTCCAGCAACAGTAAAACCCACTAAAGGAGGTTTTCACTTCCAAGCATAGATATTTTATTATCAGAATATTATTATTTTTTAAACATATGTAGAAAGTTATAGATGGTAACATCTTTGAAGTACTCTTCTAACAATTCTGTAGTCAGCCTGTGACTTTACAGAATACATTTATACCTTCCTGGTGGGCATCAAAATCCTATAGTTAAGTCATACAGTACATAACAGCAGAGCATACTTAAAGGACCATTTATAAGGGAAAGAAAACTGCTTAGAGCATCTGGTTGTAGCCAAAAGAGTATTGTATTTCTTTAATTTACATGAAACAAGAAATTATAGACCTTCTGAAAAAACCACCAGGAGCACCACTCCCACTGCTTGGACAGCTGCTTTTCATAGGAACTGCCTGCCAGATGAAATACCAAAGCTTAGCCAGATAAGATTGTATAAACAAGCTGAATTCCACAGAGAAGCAGACTGCCAGGCTCCTATAGGAACAGTTCATTTCAGACTCTACGTTTTCAGTGTACATGCACTCATGGCTTATTATTTCCTCTGGGAACTGTGGAACATTAGTTGACAGCTCTGGAAAGTACTTCAAAGACAAAATTACTTCCACTAGGGAGAGCAGCACTTCAGGCAGCTTGGGAAGGAGGCCAATGAGTCATTAATAGTGAAGGGTAACCCCTCCATCCAACAGATCTCTATTACTGAGCATTCAAATTAGCAGCAGTCATAAAACCGTTTCAAGGGAACATGTCATGTTTAACCCTTCTACCTTTCTGTGTCCCAGCTACAAACACCGTCTGTGTTTGACACAAGTTGCATTCCATGTCTATTTTCTCAGAAAGATCAAAACCAGAAGCATTTGTCAAAGCAATCAGACAACAAATAAGCTGGCAGTCTCTCATTTGTGACCTGTAAGGCTGACCACATGCAAAGGGATTTAAGAGGAAACAGATATGAAGTGAACTATGGCTTGGGGGGAGGTCCAGTGCCAGTATCACTCATCAAGGAGTATTTAATGGAGGGAAAAATAAGGTTATCTGAATGCTAACATTGCATTCTGTGTGTTACAGGAATATTAAAAATCCAGCTATCGCTGCTGCCAGCAACCTCTGGGTGAACCAATTTGAAAAACACACAGTAGGTAAAGTAGTTGTAGCTGCTATTCCATTGAAAGTCAAGTAATGTACCCCACACATGCACAGACACGCACACACACACACACACTTTCACACTCACTCCTCTCCCTCCCTTCATATCACCGTATCACAAGGAACTGGACACAGTCTCATCAACATTTAGAAGACTACCTAAACCTTATACTTAATCTGTGACATTCAACAGGGCTTTTAAAGCACAAACAAGATCAAAAGGGACAAGTGCAAATTAACAAGAGAGCATGTTATCCTTGATATCCTTAATCTCAATTCCTTTATTTTCTAAAACAAATCTTTCCGAACACTTGTTTGTAGACTGTAAACTCAATGACATATTTTTGAGAAGAAATTTCACCAAATAACTGCACTAGAAAGAAAATTTGAGAACAACATCCTACTCTGGTCTAGTCCCTACTAAACCTAGTAAACTGCAGTTTTGCAAAAGGCAACCTTCCTTCTATAAATATTCAGTATTAAAAAGATAAATTTGCCTTCCTACTTAGGAAGCGTTCATTAGCAGGTTAGGATTAAAATCTGAGGAACACAAATGTGTCTCTCTACTCTCAACACGTTAACAAACTCAAAATATTCTGCCCTCTTTCAAGAAAGTGAACGTTATTTTGTTTCTTGGTCTAGCGTGTTACAGCAAGCAAAACTGTAATTGCATTAGGCTCAGGCTCTCATTACGGTGTCAGACATGCATAAGAAACATTTTTAGGCTGCTTGCCTTGAGGATGGAGACAACCCTTGGGAATTTAGCCTGCGCTGCTGGTGTGGCCTCCTGCACTTCTCACTGCTTGTCATCAGAGGCCACTGTTCCCTTGCTGAACCTCTTCCCTTCTCGGCAGAACCCTTTATTTTTGACTCGCTGCACTGCTCCAAAGGAGCAGAAGCTGTTGCTCGACCTGCACGTTTGCCCCATGAAACAAGTGAGGCATTTGGAGGAGAAGGGTGCTACCAAATGTAAGCAAGTGTTCAGCCCTGTACCTCCCAAAGCTACCCTCAACCTCAGAAACATCCAAATCCAGCTCATCACACTAGCCCAAAAGCCAGCTGTGGGACTCCAAATTTTAGAGGTGAAGTTGTGCATGGTGTTTACTAGGATTGTATTTATAGGATTGTCAGGGTCTTCCTTCTCTAAGTTTCAGATGTGACTTCTTTTCTACTATAAGACATGACAGAAACAGCCCTTCTCCCCTTGTTTCCCTCCACAAACCACATTATGCCAAGGTTATGTTATTGCAGGATTAAAAAATTGTGGGGTTTGAGCTTTGGCTTCGTTGTTTGGGTTTTTTTGTTTGTTTGCTTGTTTTTTGTTTTTAACTGTTAGTTAATACTTCCCTTTTCCTGCAGGGGGGTAGTGGGAAGTTGGGGGAAGTCATGTTTCTCTTGCACATCTCAGCCATCCAATCATTACTGTGTTCATCCCAAGGTCGCAGGGGCTGCTATGGAGGCTTTATTGGTGAGTTGGTTTCCCAGGCAGGTCAGCACTGAGTGGACACCCAGCAGCAGTAGTGGATGGGTGATGCATGCAGAGAGTAATAGCATCACCTGTAAGCAGCTCTCCTGCTGGCTGGAGCCTGACAAACCAAGCCTATCACCATGCACCCAACAACTCCCAGCAGCCATCAAAAATTGTATTCACTCAGCTGATGGTATCCAAATGGGAGGGCTATCAATCCTATTCAAAGATGCTTCAGAAGGAAAAAAACCAACCCCCCCCCCACCAAATCCCAACAACCATCACTCTCCAACCTATAATTACCTGCAATCTCTTCAGCAAGTCATCATTATAAACTTTACAGTTTAAAGTTATTAAAAAGCAACCCTTTAATTATTTTATTTCACCCACTCCCATTTTTGACCTGCAACAAGCACGCTCTTCCATTCACTCAGAAGATCAGGCAATTGAGGGGAGCACCATTTGCTCTCCATACAGACACAAAGGGAATCTCTTCTTTCCAAAAGAAAATGTGTATGTGTTACACAAAGCAAAACAAAATGAAGCAAAATGAGAGACAAAACTATAACAACTCTTACTACACACTGCAGATACAGTAAAAAAATCTTATTAATGACACAAAAAAGCAGTGGAGTTTATCAAGTATTCTGCGAGTATTGAATGTAACTGTTTCCCAGCTGATGGTAGAAAAATAGTTACTTTTTGCACAAGTCTAAAGTTTGGAAGATAAGAAAGGTAAACAGAGTTGACAGATTGAACCAAAGAGCAAATTCAGGAAAATACTGTTCTGTTTTTCACAGCTGCAATATTTGGAAAAACCACCGCAAATAATGAAGAAAAAAAACGGAAACCCCAACAAATTCACCTCAGGATCATATTCATTCAGAATACATATTTTATATCTCTGACAAGAAACAAAAATTTTTGTCTCACAGTAGTCTCAGAAGAAGCTGCAAACGAAGCTTGGAAAGGCAGCACAAAATAAAGGTAGTGTATTTATACTGGACTATTCACACAGCCATAGGTCAAAGGAGAAGGTTTTGAAGAACTGCAGTACTGAACCTGATCAGAACCATCATCCTATAGACCCTGATATTAAAATGGAGCCTTTTCCTCCTTTCAGAAGTCACTTCGTCAGCATCGAAGGCCATTTCAGGGCTCTGCTCAACAGCCAGCAGAGGTGAGCCATGCCAGGAAGGCAGGGCCTGTATTACCCAGCTAACACAGCCTGTAGATTGCCCAAGGGAAACTGAGTCTAACCTGGTATTTCACACCCCCTGCTGCTGCTTTCTGCCGCGTACCCTCCTCTTCTCTGCTGGGTGCTCTCCTCCTTTCCGCTCCAGAGTGATCCTCCCTCCCCAGCTAAAAGCAAAACTGACACTAACCAAGAATTGTCTATTATGCTGTGTTCAGGTAACTGCTAATCACATTTCTGTAGCGTGCAAGTGGTTTTTCTACTTAGAAGGAGAAGTTCTCACAGAGCTGGGAGCACTAGCTTTGGATAAGATACACCTGCAGACCTCCTGGGTGACCATGGCTGAGCTATTAAATTCAGTGGGCTTTATCCCCTGCACCTCCTTGTGATTCCTTCCTACTTTCAAGAAAAATGCAGTGTTGCCCAACGTGCACATTAAAAGTCTTGAGAGATCTCACAACCATAGCAGTGGGGACATTCGATTGTTGCAAACATTAAATCTGTGAGATACAAGGGTACTACCAAGAAAGACTGTTTTCTGTTCTGAAGTAGTTCTTTCTCATGCATTCTTTTGCTGAGTAACATCTTATTCATCCCAAGCTAGTTCAGACAGGCAAGCTAGGCAGCACCTTTTCACTTATTCTTCTAAATTCCCAGTAAAAAAAAAAAAAAAGAAATCCTCAAACTGTGGAGAAGTTCATATTTAATGAAGATTCACGTCTCAAAATAAATGGAAGTCTCTTCTACACTCGTTACCCTGGATTGTTCTAAAAAGTCGCTACCACAGCTTCTCAGAGAAAGATGTGTTCTTACGCAGTTAAAATTCTTTTAGGATGCATTTTCTCTCTTCAAAAAAAAAGGGACACAATCATGTTTTTATAGCTTCACTGTTGTGGTGTGATAATACCACATACATCCTGCAATAGGGGGGAGGGAGAGAAAAACATTTACAGTGCTTTACAAAGCACTTTTCTGGTTCCTGCCTCCACGCCGGCAGATTGTAAACAAAGTCCAGATTCTGCCCCTTATCACGGAATTAAAAAGGTTTCAAAACAAGCGTGGCATAAGAAATTAATTACAACACTTGTCTTTCAAGTCGCGACCTCTGGGAGTCTCCCAAACTTTGCCGGCTGGAGTCAGATGAGTCACAAGACAAACACCCCTCCCGGGCCAGCCCCGCGCAGGGCTCCGCGCAGCTGTGCCCGCTCACCAGCCCCACGCAGCCGCTGCCCCGGGTGCCCCGGGCCTCCTGGCGCTGGCGGGCTCTTCCCTCCACCTGGGCCTCCCGGACGCACCGTGATGCCCTCCTGGCTGGCGGGACGGGGGAGCAGCGGCAATCCCACCCAGTTTATCTCCCGCGTCCTGGTGGGACAGGAACAGGAGGCGCTGCCCCAGCGCAGAGGCGTTTTCCAGTCCCCTGCTCCCCAGGCTGGAGCAGGCCAGGGCGGGCAGGAGCAAGCCCGCAGGCGGGAGGAGAAGGAGCGGCACCGAGCCCTGGCAGAAGGGAGTCAGAGCCAGTCATCCTCTGTGCCAAGGGAGTACGGCCGGTGCAACCCTGTGCTTCAAACGTGAGAATGACAGGGTGGAAAAGGAGCGCCAAGAAATGAAGCAAAAATGAGGGCCCCTCAGGTTGCGGGGGACAAGGGAAGAGCAACCTCAAAGCGCTGCTAGTACAAAGCAGAAGAGTTGCAAACACATTTTATATAAATCTATTTAATGGTCTGTTTTCTAACGTGGAGGAGAAGCAAGGTCAAGAGCCCAATCTAACTATTACAATTCAAATTGCGTCTGTAACGCTTGACTTCCCCAAGACGTCCCTCTGGCATCCTTCCCCCTTTCGGAGGACACGGCTGCTCACCTCACAAATGGAAATCATTGCTGCTTCTAGATACAAACAAAGCAAGCCAGGCAGCCCTCTTTCCTGATGACAGGTTGCAAAGTAGTAAAAGCTGCCTGCAGAGTGCAAAATAGGATTTTTCCTGATTAAACACAAGGACACAAGCAAATGTTACTTTTCTTGAGAGCTCAATCGCTCCTGCGGAGGCCCAGCCCTATGCCAGGCAGCGCAGAGTGGATCTACCCTACAGAGAGGGGCTGGGAAGAATTCCTCGCTTGGGGAACAAAACGCCGACCCCATTCCTAGCGCACAGGTGCCCCCAGCTGAACCCTGCTACTGGTGTATCCCCAGCCCCTGCCCACAGGCTAAGGAAGGACCGAAAAAGGTCAGTCCGAGGGGGGCTGCCTGTCTGGGATTTGCCTCGTGCACAGCCTCCCTACAGAGCCAAGCACATGCTGGTTGTCTTGGTGGAGGGAGAAGCTCCACAATACACCTTTTTTTGCAGCACAACAATGGATATTTAAAGATTAAAACCATATCGCACACGTTCTCAATGTGAAGTTTATCACCATCCCATGTGGTCTTCAACCCACCTTGTATGGCACATTACCATGTGGTACCCATAACCTCTGCTGCGATGCACCACTTACGTGGGCTACAGCAGCATGTTACCATCTTGTTTCCTTAGCAGCCATAACAGCATGAAGCAAGAAGGTCAAAGTGATGTCCCCACCCCTCTTCCACAAAACAGAAACAAAGCCTTGCCTAATATACAACTACCACGGCTTCTCCAGCTGAGAAGAAAATAAATTTGTTACTTTTAATGTTAGACTAGCAATACCCTTTCCTGGCCATCACCAGAAAGCAAGAAGCACTTAACTCTCATCCCTCCTCTGTCAGTAAAAACTGCATGTTTTACTTAAAAGCAGCTTAAAGGATCATGGTGATTCTGGCAGAAGGATCAGCTGTGTAGAGTTATTGGCTAAGTGATTTCCCCAACATTATTTTTATAACGCTATATTCCTTTCTCCATCACTGGCTAGGGCTCCATGCCCAACTGTGTAGACAAACTAATTAAAGGCTGCAGCCTGGGCAAACTTTGCACCTGAGGGGACTCCCAAGAGCTGCGGACATTAGCAGAACCTGTGTACATGAGGGGTCCGGCCCTCAGATGACCACTAACTGGACTGTGAAGCTTCTCTTTTCCTAGAATATCAAGCACTGATCTGCAAGACTGAAAAAACAAACACGGAAAAAAAAAACCAAAATACACCAGCAATGTTTACACCACTTAAAAAACCTGGCTTCCTTCTTCAAACACTTTTTGAGACACCCCCAGCATTATTTAAGTGTGGTAAACTAGTGGCTGGTGCACTTTTTCTTTAAAAAAAAAGTGTTTCTTCCTATGAGCACATGATACAAACACGGGAGTGGCAGACAGGAAGTGATTATTCAGAAATTAAATAATTAGATCAGGTCCCATGATATCAGAACAAAACATGACACATGGCAAGTAAAGCTGACATTTACTGGCTCAAATGTAAGAAAACTCTTTCTTTATTTACTAAACTTAATTCAGGGCTCATGTAAGCATTTTGTCTTCTTAATGAATATCAGTGTTGGCAGCTACAAGCATCGATATGCCTCCTGGGGAGCACAAGTTATTCCATGTATTTCACCAGCAAAGTTACACCAAACTGCAGTACAGACCTCCAGCTTCTACCCAAACACGTTTTTTTGAATGAAAGCATGGCTCTGCCAGTAGTAGCAGCAAGTCTCTGACGGCACTGCTGCTCACGGTTTGACTGGCATGGCTGCTCCAGAGGTGCTAAATGCAGACGCTGCTTAAGCTCAGCCCTTGTCTCTGCTAATAGCAATCTCCTGCCAGTACGAACAGAGAGGAGGTTCCCAGGGCGACGCTTGGGTATGCCCGGTATTCCTGCCACTGGGAATTCCCTTCATGATCTCAGTTTTCCTGTTACACAGGAGATAATACCGGGTCATCACCACATTTGCTTGTTAAGCGACATTGTTGGGGGGTAGGTGCAGACATATACCTGAAAGAACATACAGTGAGTGAAGTGCATGGACTATGCTGAGACATGGCTTTTCCTGTGCCTGGAAAAATTAAGTTGTGGCCAGACCACAGACATGCAACTCCTTAGTGTGCACTGAATGATTTACTACCATTATAAGTTCCAGAAAAGTCACCTGAAGAAAAGCATCCCACACAAGAGGGCTAATTACATAAAGCACTTTTCATCTGTGGATCCCGAAGTGCTAAAAATAAAAATCTACTGTTCACAAGAGACTAAGCTCCCATTAGAATGGTTAAGCTAAAAACCTGGAGAATGCATCAGAGGTTACACAAAGCCCAGCAGCTTCAAAGGAAGGAGGAGGGATTTGCACGGTTCAAAGGCAGGAAAGAACAGATGCAGTACGTAGGACTTATTTTCATTACACTGCATAGCTTGTTTCCAAGAATGCTTTCAATAGAAGCATCCTCCCAATACAAAAGGCAAGTGCTAGCTAAGCTGACTCGGACAAGCTTCGATACAAGCTGCATCCCAGCCCGGAGACTGAACTGCTACCAGGAACCTCAGCTCACCACTTACTTCTCGCCTCTAGTTGTGAGGCCTTCCTCCACCTTCAGTACCTTTTGGGGTACTGCTGTGAGCAGCCAGCCCATGTCTTCACCCCCCCATATGATACAAGAATGACAAAAGCCCAGTGTTCCTTTTCCATGTCTTTCCTCACCTCATTCTCTTAAGTTGCTAGACAGCATCAGGAATTGGCAAGACTTTTAATAATAGGATCAGGCAGTGTTACTAAATCCATACAAAATTCCCACAACAGGAGCCAAATACTGACCAAGACAAGAATTTTTATTTGATGATGCATCAAGTGAGGACAAATAGTTATATAAAACAAAAACACTGGCTCACAGGTTGATGTGATCAGTATGTCTTCTTGCTAAGATGCTCTTGCAGGGGGATACTAACACTCAGCACTAAGGTGTGCTGTATTTTAACATGCACTTATTAACACACTAGCTAAAAAAAAAACAGCTTACTCGAAGTCTACCAACTCCACAAAGTTTTGCGGCTGCAGTGTAGAGATCAACATTAAGAGCCAACAACTCACTCTCAGGGGGAGATGGGGGGTGGAGAAGTTTGTATTATGCTTATGTTAAGCCCGCCGGACAGGTTTAAAGGCAGCCAAGAAGGGAAGTGCAGAACCTTGTGTTCGGTACAGCACTCGGAGGCACAGCGTCAACACAGGGCACCTCCTGCAGAAACTGAAAAGATCCGAGTGCTTCCTCCCATGCTGAGGGACAGATAGAGCATCAAGGAGACAGGTTAAACAGGTTTCACAAAAGTTAACACCGCCTGCCCTTGGCTTAGCAGCTAACACCACATTAATCCAGGGAGCCGCAGTGAGAAAAAAATAAAATAAAATAGAGAGGTAGGAAAATTTTTTCTGGGCTTCTTTTCCCTTTACCCATCCAGATCGTATTGATCTGCTTGGCTCCAGTTTTTCATTCTGGGTGGATGCAATTTAACATCCAGATCACCGCACTAAAACTCTACACAAGACAGCTCATCTTAGCTTTGTCTGTATCTGTTCATTTCACACAAGTCAGGCACTTGGCAACGGCAAGTCAAGTGATAGGTTAGTTGAAAGGAATCACCTTGAACCCTCAGCCTCCACCTTTTAATACACAGATACAGTACTGAAAGTTTAAGAAAGAAAATGGGGAAAAAGAAAAAGGCTGTGGCTATGAATCACCTGCTTGCCTGGGCAAGAAAGAAATCTGGAAAATCCTGATCCTAAGAGTACCTGAAGTATAGTGAAAGAGCGGTGAGGCATTCAAGACCAGCTAGGCTTTATGGATATCAAAAAGACAGTCAATGGAAGGGAGAGTCTCATTTGTAACACACGTCTCCTGAGAAAGCACCACCATCCTGTTTAGTTTTATGCTTCTCATGTCAGATCAGTCAAAGGCCAATGTAAAGTTAACATGCCAGATTTCACATCAGCCGCTTGCCCGAACAACTGGGGAAACTTTTTAGCTGAGCTCTGCTCTTTCGCTCGCTTCAGATTGTTGCATTAATTAAGAAGTCTTGCTCTTGTGTTACACAGCCCACAGGATGCGAGGAGGAGATTCCTAGCTTTATAATCATGTTAGTCAATAGCTCCCAGCGCTCTCACCGCTGCTACGCGCAGAGCCAGCATTGCGCTGTCCGTTTGACAGGCTGTGGGAGGATGCTGCGTAGGAGACTCGTCACGTTATGCAGAGTCAGCCCGAGCTCCTTCACAATGGGAGCTTTCTGCAGAAGCGCAACATAAAAACCTCCCTAAAACTACAGGACCATCTGAGCAAATTTCCCAAACAGAGCGCCAGCCCCGCAAAAATTCACTTGATAAACAAAATGCAGTTGCTAGCTGGCGAGTTCTGGATATGGATGTGTCATCTTTGGGCTCACCCAGCCCCTAACCTAACAAGTAAGTAAAAAATATTACTATTGTCACCTCCAAGCTTAGACTTAAGAATTTCCATCTTGGAAGCACTACAAGAAGTGAGTCACTCTATATACCTTGGCAGTGATTTGCAAGCCAACAGGGAATATCCAGAAGGAAATAATGTCACCAATTGGTGAGGCAGCAGCTATGTTTACCAGCTTAAACAAGTTTGTGTCTCAGTACCTCTAGTTAAGTATGGCCAACAGCGAATCTCCAATTCACAAGTTGTAAAACTTTCAATTCAGAAGTCATTTACAACTTAATATGCCTGAAAATTAGAGATCTTTAAAAGTTATCCCAATTGCTGAAGAAAAATACTAGATATTAGGATCACACAAAGTACTGAGTTCTTCTGAATACCAGTATTGCCCTTGCCTGATCTCTGCAAGGTCTTTAGCAGAGTGGGAGGTTTGGACACTGGAGATGCATTCAGCAGGAGGCCAGAGCAGCTGCCACCCTGCACTCTCTCTGGGCAGCGGGAGGGACGTGGAGAAGAGCCGGCCAAAGGAAGCCTTCACAAACGGGAGCCAGGTGTGGTGGCACAGGGCACCCACAGGGACAGTAACCAGAGCCGCTCAGCACAGGCAGGAACAGGGTGGGGAGCCGCCAGCCTGAGCGACTTTGACAGCCTGAGGAAGATTTAGCTCTCTGAAGCTAAAGCTGACTATCCTCAAGAAACTGCAAGGTGTGAACAAGCTAGTTAGAAAGAAAAAAACAAACAAAAAACCCACCCAAACCCATTCTGTACTGGTCAAACTAAGTGTTGAGGGAGATACCAATAAATGAGACACTGAATAATTAAGAGGACTGCTTATGTGTCAAATGAGATGCTTAATACTGTACAAGATGATAGCTATTCCCTAGCTAAACCTAAGAATAAACTGAGGAATTAAGGGCTCTCAACACATCCGTTTACTACATAACCTCTAGCAATTTACATATTTGTTACCTGTCTGATGAGCAGTGCTAAAGGCGCACGGCAGTGCAATTAAGGAAGTCTTCCTTACTTCACTGCAAATAAACTCTTAATGTGGCTTACTCACGTTTTGAGCTAAAAGTTTACTTTTCAGAAGGGCTAATGGAGATGCATCAGCTCCTTTGAAACAGACAGTAAGGGGACCAGCACGGAGCCAGGCTTACGGCATGGTAGAGTTAAGACAAATGTCAGACCAAAGGCTGTCTAAGCAGCTGTGAGAATACCACCAAGCAGTCACTTGAGAGAAAGTATATTAACTGAGCAGGGTCCTTAAGCTGGTTTTCCTCTGTCTACTTCTAACAGCTCTATTATCCTCAGAGGATTTATTCTTTCCAGAGTATGCCAACTGCCTTCATTACCAGAAATGCTTTGTAAACAGTAAAAGCCAGACATTTGTGTAAGCAAGGATCACATTCAACAACTGCATGTTTTCAAACAAGTGACTTGCAAAAAATGAGGTCACAAATCCTTTCTACTATGTTGATTCAGAAGGCAGGAGACATACCTTGTCACCTTCTTCCCATCCCAAGAAGTCTGTCATCAGATAGTTTTAACAGTATCCAAATATCCTTTCTAGCCTTTTTATTTGTGCATATTATTGCAAGTCTTCAGGATGCTTTCATTAAGGCCTCAAATGGAAGAAAGTAACTGTGAGCACATACTCTTCCCTCTTCTCCTCTGCAATTTATAAATGCCTTAAGTAGGCAATAAAACAAGGTAGAACAGTTTGACTAAGATGCTTCAATCCTCAGGTTTTATCTCCTTCACAGTATACAGTCTGTGCCCTATCAGCTGCCAGTGGTTAAGAGGCAGAAGCAAAGGTGGTGTATGTTTTTAACACTGCAACCCCAAAACCACAAAATAAAAGCCTTGCAAGAGCCTCATTTTCTTTTAATAAAACACTAGGTCTCTGCTGCCCACTTGGTAGGGCACTTTAAACATCCTTATTGTCTAAGCAGACAGAAACTGTGTCTTTGCAAACACAAGGCATCATTACAAGACCTGTGTTCATTTGTTCTCATGAGGAAACAGCTTTCTGAAATTTGCTTTAAAATTCCCGGTTTTGAGGTATCAGTGCATGGGGCAGCACACACAAAATGTCCCTAACTGGCATTTGCAGTTATTGCAGATTGTACTAGTTGCTCATGCAGATATTACAGCTGTCAGCACACACATATCACCAACCACAATTATTTGCAGACTCTTCAAAAAAGGCTGCCCCTGTACAATAGTGTTCTTACTATATGCATTTCAAAAAATCACTTGCGTTACGATGGAGATAAATGGATTTAAGTGACCATCTTGCTAAAGCATTTACAATAGGAGTAACTTGTAAAGTTTGAGAACTTGGTGTAGGCAAAACCTTTGCACAGCAAGTTCTCTTTAGATGACTAAGCTGCCACTGAAATGCGCTGAAACTGTGAACCACAATTCCTCTCACAGGGGGCTTTGCCAGCTCTGCTGCCTACTGCCAGTTTTCACCAGCTCAGCACCAGCCACCACCACCTGACAAACCACTTCCAAGTTCAGCATCTGTATCGAGCCTCGCAGTCTAGGGGCAAGGTAAGGCAGCCAAGCACAGCAAGAAAGTTCAGACTTCTTGCACTGTGGAGCGCAATGATGCAGAACGAAGGAGGAGAAGTTCTTTTGTTTCTATGAATTTACACACGATCAACACTGATAATTTCTCTCAATTGCTGTAGTAGGGAAAGCCATGTTTAAAAAAAAAAAAAAAAAGGAAGACGACTATATCAAGCTTCTTCCCTCCTCCAACATTTTTATTTTCCCCTCTTCACATCTCTAATGGAGCATGAAAGCTGTTGCTCTGTCCTATCCGCTGTCGCTCTCTGTGCCAGCAACACAGCCAAGAGATTCTAGCTCTAAAATTTACAGACTGTGTTATAACCTGTCAGCACCTCTGATGTAAAAAATATGCCGGATCGCACCCTTCAAATAATTTCCATCAGAGGAAGTCATGCTGTCAGTGGGGTGGAGAAAATGGAGGAATTCCTGTCTACTGTTAGACTAGAAAACTTACTTGGGAGGGGACTTCCAATTAAAAGCTAACACCTGAAATACCACACCAATTTGTGTGTCATTAACACATATGTTTATCTAGAAGACCAACCTAAAGTTTGTTGATGAAGAATCATTGCAGAAGGTGAGCAGCGACTAACGTGAGAGGAATGGGACATGCAGGAAAACATTGCTCAATGCTTGTTTCGGGTAGGAAGTGATACAGAGAAGAGACATGGTCCTCTCAGAGGACACCCATGCAGAAAGGTGTATGCTATGTCACGCTGTTGCACTCCCAAGTGCCACTGTCAGGGATCAAACTGCTATACAGATTCTGATACCGAGCTGCCAGGAATGCAGAGACTTCAGCTTACAAAAGCTATGAGCTGTCATTTTATTTTAGGACAGGCTTGATTTTGTGATGTTCTACATTCTAGACATGTCATACATTCTAGACAGGTCCCCTGTCCTTCCAGTTAAATCATGAGCTGTCAGCTGGATGTTGGCTCACTAAGAGGTAACTTGGACTTGCAACTCAAACCTGACCATATACAAATGTAGGCAAAGCATCACGACAGTTTCCAAGTTTGAGAGTCAAATAATGTTGGCAAAGCTGGGACTGCCACTGTGAGGAGAACATACCTAACATCCCGCAGCATGCACGAGTGGCTTCCACATGTTCCAGCCAGGGCTGAGCACAGCTCTGTCCTACTGTCAGCCAATTAGTCACTGCATAAGGGGAAGTAGGCACATTGTGGGTCTTCTCATGAGCACTCCCAACCCCAAATAAAAGCCAGATTTCTACCGAGTACTGGGAGAGATGAATATACCTGCTCAGACTGTCACCACACCTCTCACAAGCAAGACTCTCAGAACAGTAATTGGCTCCTTACAGAGCTGTAACACACACACACACAGGAGATTTGAATTCTGGTTATTCACGGATGGCCGATTCGTACTGATAGTGCACCTTCGCCAAACCCACCCAGCAGGCTCAGTTCGAACCCTCCAACGCTGCCAGCTTCCCGTGGACCTTTGCTAACTAAACTCCACCCTCCGCTCTTTCATCCTGACAAGCGACTAGGTTATCCAGGATGCTCCAGGCTGATAAGCAAATTACTTTTGATTACTGCTGATTGTATTAATACAAGTAGCACTTCAGCAGCTGGCTCCACACAACACAGAAAGGTTAAGGAAAAAAAAACCCACAACACACCAATAAAAAACAGGGCCATTGATAGGTGAACCACCTGAAGAAGCAAATACTTTGCCAGCTATTGGCCCGATTCACTCTGCTCATGCAGCAATCCTTTCTGTCTAGTCTCTCCCGACAGAGATCTTCAGGGCAGGGACTGCATCCACATTTTTGGTACATTGGGTCTTCAAATTCTAAACACAACATACAGATCGTTCAAGCCTGTGGAAGAGAGAATACTTGCAAAGAAAGGACTGGTTTGTAAACAATCTTCAAAATTTTCCTGTAAAAAGAATGCACTCTCTCTATATATATGAAATATATATATTTTCATGTTCGTACATATATATGAACATGCATTTCACAATTTTCAGTCACGCCTTTTCATTTGCTTTGGCCCACTGCTGCCTGGAAGACAGCCACACTATATCAAACATTTCATAGTTTCCAAATCTAGGCAAGACAATCTGGATTTAATTCAAAAAGCAACTTTGCCTCGACTGAACTTTAATTGGTGAATCTACTTTTGAAGAGGCAACTTAAGAGAAGGGAAGGCCCACCTCAGCTTTACATTCCACTTTGGCCACAGAGAGACTTTCAGTGTGAAAGCTTTGCTCCATTTCCACCACCAAGGGCAGAAAAGCAGTATGGAAAACACACTTGAAAGGCAGTAGGAAAGAAGTATCAATACTTCTAAGTTCTGAAGAAGCGCTAAAAACAGACACGTGAGTTACAAGGACCACATCCAGCCTGTTGGTAGTTTTGCTGGAAGGACAGATTCTATCCATGAGCAATTTCAGCATGCATCTCCATGCCTCAGACTGAAAACTGCTGTACCCAAGCGTGAATTTGGGCAGATTTCTTGCCATTCTTCCATCTGGTTTTGTGGCTAATTCAATCAGTCCCTGACTCCATCTTCTCAGGCTGCAGTAGGCTGTGCCATGGCATGACCCTAGCTTGATTTTAGGATTGCTACAGCAAGCCAAACCCACTGCTGTATCTTTCTCCAGTTAGGATAGTGGGTTTTGTGGCCAGGTAAAGGTGCTTCCTCCTTGACAGCCTCTGAGCAATTGGGAGGAAGTCACTGCTAGTTCCTGCAGGTCACTAACTATGGCCTTTTAGCCTCTCCCTGTGGGAGTCCAGAGGTTTGGGATTCATCAGGTTAATGAAATAGCAGTTGCCAGCAGTTCCACAGACCAATATTAACAAAATTATTTTCACCTTAACCTTTTCTTGACTTTGGGACATCAAATGCATTAATTGGTTCTTCTTTTCAGTTCTCCTAGCTAAACAAGGAGAAGTTTCCAGGCCAAGTCAATTCAGCGAGCCCTCTCTCAAAATTACTACCATAAAGTCCCTACTTCATTGTCCTCTTGCTCCCTTCCTAAAAAATTCCTGGGATGACCAAAAAAATCACATAAATATTCCGGGAGTACAGGATTATTTCATGCAGTTTATGTGCAAGTTTATAGCAGAAGGCTACCAATTCAGGACCAACAAGTTATAGCGCAGGTTGAAAACGTTGGTCCTTACAGGTAAATATTTCCTATGTTGTCTTAGCTCAAAAGCCTGCTCCAAGTCTGATTTTGCAGACTTTGCTTTGGAAAGGATTCTTTTCAAATCAAGAGCGGCCTGTTAAATAAAGTCAAATATGTATGATAGCTCTATATCAACTATTTCTGTATGCCTTTACAGTAATCAGCAATCTTATGGATGTTACCATCTGACTATACAGACAGCACCTCTAAAGGAGCTACTGAGGAAAGGAGGCAGAAAATAAAGTCATGACTTCTGCTTTGGAGAGAAGGGACTTAAGGAGAAACACTTGAAGGATCATTAACAAAAACCCAATGATAGTGAGCTAGTAATTGGCTGTCCATCTGTCCTGGCTTCAGAATAAATCTTTGAAACTTCTCTACCAATCCTTGAGGAGCCCCAGGTCAAATAGACAGTGAAGAACCTCTGCCCTCATCAGGCTCCTCCTGGGAAAAGAAACGTACGTGCACACACACACGCTGGGGCACAGATAATGAAAAGCTCTGCAGAGAACTCCCTGAAGCTAGGCCATGTGGCTAACATCAGAGGGACGGTAAACTCTGTGTGAATATATCTGCATAGAAAAAGGCCTTTAAAGTAAGATTGCTGACTGCATGACATGCACTGCTCCTACCGTTACTGGCCAGCAATTTGCTCCAAAAGGATGGCTGCTGTCTGTACGGCTGCTCGTAGCCTTCTAGCGTGAAAGGGAAGCCAGCCTGTGGGTTTACGACTCATTGATGTAACTCCCAAGTACCCAAATACAGGGCTATATAACCCAGATTCTGCTGTAAATGTGGGAGACCCTCCCAGTCCAATCTGCAGAGAATTGACAAGTTACTTCAGTTTGAGCAGAGGGACCTGGAGAGGGGACAGTGCCGCAGCTCACTTTGACAATCTGGTCAAATGTTGAAGTGACATCTTCTAAAGAAATGAAAGGTTTGCATTCGACATCGAGTGAGATCTGGAGTAAGAGCAGATAAAAGAGAAGGTTGTTTGTCCTAGGAGGTTCTGACAGAAGCTTAAAGCAATGCTTATGTTCTGGCCAGTGTCACTGACGGAGGCCAGCAGAGCCATGGTGATGTGCCAGCAGATGAAAGCAGTGTTAAGTGCTACTGTGGAGGGAGCAGAAAGCATCTGAGCATCTGCTGACCTCACTAAAACAGTGGCTACTTAAGAAAAGTCTTCCAGAAAAACAGAAGCGAGAACAGCTTGTTCTTCAGACTGTCAAGCTTATAGATATCCACTCAAAGAATCTGGATTTCACAGCAGAGGCGTACAAGGCTGTAGTCCAGTGTACACACAGCAAGCCAAAGGCTGTCATGGACACTCAGTCACAAAGGTATTTAAAGCAGTACAGAGGGCAAAAAGAGAAAGAATCAAAATAAGCAGGAAAAGAGGAGGGAGGGGAAAAAGAAAAAAAAAAAGAGGGAGGAGTAGTGCTGAGCTGATGACTACATTACAAGGAGTACTGACTACCAAAAAGAAGCAGGATTTAGAAGAGTCGAAGTCTGTATAGTCCTAGAAGGTTGGCCACAGGGGAAGAAGATAAGAAAACAAGAGGTTCAGGCTTCAGAACATGAGGTAGAAAGAGTACCGTGACCAGCACTGAGGAAAGCTGAAATTCCTTATTTGGGAGAGGAAGGAACTGAAACTATTGCTAAAGATTGAGAGGACCTCTGTAAATAGAACTAAGTAAGTTCCCTCAGTCATCTCACTTTAGCCTGATATGCTTTCCTTAATGCAGATTCCAGGAAGTAGATGAAGTTCACAATTCACACCATCTAGACACAAATTGCTAATTTATTTGTATCCTCCTCTCTTTCCACCGAAGACAGTATTCAGGCAGAAAACCCTATACCAACCTGACACCAAAACCTTTTATTTTCTCCCCTAGAAAAAGAAAGCTTTAGCTTTTATCTTCAAATTAAGAACTGTAGTTTGCAAGGCATCCATCTGCTATGACTAGATTCACAGGGCCGTATCATCATCACTCCACTGAAGTCAGTGGAGCTGCAGCTGGATCTCCTTCATGAGCGTCATGGTTTAAACATCACAATCTGATGTGCTGTCAAGTTGCAGAAAAAAGTATTACCTGGCTTTTGTTTTTGGCCAAGTCTTCAAGGTCTGTGCCTAGTCTTTTGTGATCCTCTTCCTGCTTTGTCTCTCAGCATGCATCAAGGGAGTTGCAGGCCTTTCACTAAGCCAGGTTTGAAATACAGCACTTGAATTCATCATGAAATTCTACTTGTTAGGGCCGGTTTGGGGCCCATTAACTCGCATTACATGGCAGAACTCCACAATGTCATGAAGCTCATTGGACTTCACAATCCCTTCTGCCTCTCAGGAATCATCAGCTTTGTAAACAGCAGAGACAATTACTTCCACGCAGCAGTTATTTCAAGCTTCCCCACTCCATGAAGATGGGTTGCTTGAGGTAACAAAGATGGCCCAAAATGCTTCCTGCTCGAGACACCTTTCTTCTCACCTTTCAGCAAAGTACCTCCGGGCACCACAATGCTGCTGATTCTGGCCGATCTGGAAGCCTTCAAAGGTGGCGCCCACCTCCACTGTTCAGAATTTGGCACCAACAACCCCTTGCAACCTCACAGTGTTTTACCCTTTTTACCCTTTGCAGAAGCAAGTGCTGAGATGTCCTCTGAACAATCCCCAGCATCAGCTAGGCAGCAGTCCCCACAATGATTTACTCCTGGCAACATGCAGACAGGTGGATTGCATGGCCCAAAGTCTACATAGGTGTTCAAGGAACAGCGCTTTGTAAGCTCTTTAGCCTACAGGGATAGATCTATCACATCATGTCTGCGTGACTTCTCTATGAAGACTAAGCATAAGTGGGCAGGAGGTACACCATCCCACTTCGGTGCTGCTGAAAGACTGCAGCATTGCTTAAAACCAGGAAAAGACATGGCATCTTCAACCCAGCAACACATTATGCAAAATAAACTTTGATCCTACCCGAAAGCCGTTTCATGCCTATTCCCCATGCTTCTCTCAGGCACACAAGTCACTGAGTTGTACTGCTCCACTTCTACAGCAGAGCATAAAAACAGTACTCAAAGCAGAGGAGGTTGGGCCACCAGCTGCGCTGCACCCAGTAGAGAATTCTTGCTCCCTGCAAAGGTGAGACTACAGAGAAAAATCTCTAAGACTGCACAGTGATCTTAGGTGTTGGGAGGAGGAATAAGGGTGGTGGGGGTGGTGGTAAAAGATGATCTCACGCAGTTATCAAGAAAAACAGGAGGGAGGGAGAGGAAAGAAAGCACACCTGACAGACATGTTAAGAGATGTCTGAACAAGAACAGGGCTGGCCCAAAACCACACTGCAGTCTCTTGGGAGCAGTGGAAGTAAAAGCAGTTCTGCAACTAAAGGCTTATCAATCACTTGTGTGTGTGTGCTTTACTGAAATTCTGAAGAAAGTGATTTAAAAGACAGGAATCGAAGGATGACTCTAACAGGCTCTCAACAGACAGGAAGAGGAGAGCAGATATGGGCAGAGGGGACAGCATAGGAAGAGGTGCAAACACTATGTTTGGGAAAAGCCAAGACGTACAAAATGCCCATATGCCATACCTGGAATGATTCTTATCTCCCTTTCCTTTGAATAACCAGTGCCATATTGCTGACTCCCTTCATATTCCCACTTACATCAGACTGTCCCAAAACATCCTTTCTTCTTCAGGGGTGGTGACTGCTAAGCTGCAACCTATGAAACAAGCAGCTGCTGAAGGAAGGATGCACTGAGTCTTCAGTTGACTCACAAGTCATGCAACTCAGTCAGAAGAGAATAATTCACAGAGCCATTCCGTGGAACAGGAGAACGAGAATTAGATGCTGAACTATCACCATTAGTTTACTATGCACGTTTGGATCCGCTTTGTCCACAACTCTAGCAATCCAGCTAACACTAGGTTACAGACTTAATCCTGCAAAAAACGACACCGCCTTGCGAAAACATATTCCAGCCTAAGCTTGTTTAGGTAATTAAGACAAAAGATCTTCCACCCTACCTTTGCTATAAGGTATTCCAGTACAACTGTACCCAACACTTAGCCTCAAAACATGCCCATTCAAGTTTGGATACTGGATTCAACCCACTTAAAAATTCTTCTGCATAATTTGAAAAAACTGAGCATATACTTCATTAACAGCTGGCTGATTAGCATTAATCAGCCATTTCACTCCTCTCCCACTGTCCTTATAGCCAGGGGCTGAAAGCATTCGCTATAAAAAGTCACTCAATTTATTCAATTTATAAAGCTTTGTCACATGATAAATATGGTCATGACTTAAGATTCCCAACAAGCCTTTCCTGAGTCAGCACCACCAGACTGACCCACCTCCTGCAGTGGGTGTCTGCCCAAGCCCAGCCACGTTCCTCCCTGAGTACACACTCCAACTCTTATTTCTGGCAAAACTACTCTATCCTCACCAGAGCAGGATTTCCCATGTGTTACAACTCCAACACTATGGCATAGAAGAACATATCTGTAAAGATGTAGCTATAGCTGTACAACAGTATTCAGTGCTGCAGGAAGTGAAAAAAGTAGACAAGATGCTAAACTGATTTAGTGCTTGTTACAGTTCATTCCTGTTTGCATATATAATTCTCTAACAACTCTCCAGACAAGCACAGCACACCCAGTAGCAGCACAAGCCTCTCATACAGCTCCTCCTCAACTCGGAAGCAGCAGCACTAGAAGGGCAGAGTAAGGTATTTGTAAGCTTTCAGGTTTGGAAGGAATTTCACTGAGTACATGTGTCCAATCCCCCACTACCACATCCAATGTCATAGGGTGGTCTCCTGAAGCCAGTTAGATGTCTGTTTCCACTCTGCATCCTGGGAGGCTCACAGAAAGCATCGATGCTCCATTGATTAGAGACCATTTGAGCTGCAGCACGGGTGTATTTCTGGTCAGTTCATAGGCATTTATTCTCACGCTAAAACAAGTCTTCAGCTTCTTCACCTCCTTCCCCTTCCACAGTCTCACCCATCAAGTGCTTCATATATTGACATCTGTACAGCTCCTCTTTACATGATTCTCTCACCAGGAGCAGTCACCTTTGGACTGGTACAGCAAGGTCTTTGCCATCTAATGAGCTACCAGTTTCTATCTTTCAGTCTCTGGATTATTTCAAGTCATCAGCCTGCAAAGGCCTGGATTGCAGGAAGATGCATTTCAGAGCTGCTGTTCCATTATTTCATCTATGACGAAGTCAGGAGTTTACAGGAACAGAAGAATTGGCGTGTTTGTTTTGACAAACTGGGGTTTGAAATGTGAGTGGAGGGCAATGGCAAGTAAAAAAAGATGCACAGTTCTCTGATTTTTACCAGAAACTTAATGAGAAAACATTCATGTTTTCTGGCTATATTTAAAACTTCACTTTCACGGGAATTAACAGAAGATAATTAAGTCCTTCGTTTATTGCATTTGCGTATGTTGCCCTTTTCGGGGGGAGGGGCGGAGAGAAAAATCCAGGCTTTGGCATCTGTTTCTCTCCCCTAGGCTCCTCTGATATTCCTTGGCACACCAGACCTGATCATGAAAGACTTCAACAAATTGCTTGAGCATTTTCAAGTATGTCAAATCAGCATTACCACCCCTCACCCAGTCTGCCCTTCCACACCCGAAGTAAAGCTATTCATTGTATAAGCACCACTTGCTGAAAGAGTAGAGCTCACACAAATGACATGTTTTCATAAGGTAGTGAAACACCTCCAGCTACTCACTTTCCTGTGGATCCCCAGCAAGGATGGTCTGCTGAAACTCCAGGCACGAGAGAAAAAAAACAAAAAAACCAACCAACCAAGTCCCAGCTTCACATCAGCAGAACCCAATGTTTCTTCTATGGCAGGTAGTCTGCCACGACATCTGCCACTGGCCTCCTCAAGGCTCCAACAATTGCAGCCTTTCTAGTCAGCGGAAAGCCCCTTATTCTACAGGGGCGAGGGGATAAGTCAGCTGTGCCATACAGTCGTGGTCCTGCGAGACCACTGCGACGGTCAGCTTGCATCTTGCCAGCACAGACATATTTGTGAAGAAATTAAAGCAGCTTGAGAAACGCACTGCATGGCCACCTACACATCTGCAGAAGTCACAGCTTGGCTTGATGTGCTGAGAAGACCTACGTAATGCTGGCAAGCAGGAACAGTGGCCAAAACCAGCAAACCAAGTGGCATTAGCGTCGGAAGGAAACCAGTGGTTAACACCACCTGCTCTAAGTCAGACCTGCAAGCGAGGTTCCACTGAACAGCTTTTCAAAGGCACATAGAGGATTTAACCAAGTCCTGCAGCAAGGATAGGAAACCATTCATTTTGGATATTTCAAGCATGAAAACGTGTTTGTTTCTACTCCACCATCAGACAGCAAAGGCATTTTCAGTGAAGCCAGAAATAAGTTAAAAACAATGAATTCTCCCCTCCTCATACATAGCAGGACAGGGGAAAGTTGCTTTCCCAGTTCAGCTTAGGCAGCTGCCGAGGGAAGGCAGAGGGCCGTCCGGGGCGGAAGGAGCGGTATTGCCAAAATCAGCAACACAAACATCAGAACAGCTTCAGCATCTCATCCCCCGCCTGCTGGCGAAGCAGCTCTCCTTCTGCCAAGGCACAGGGGAAGGTGAGTCGTCAAAGTAACTGAAACAGATGAACACTGGGGATAGATTTCCTTTAAGAGTCTCATTAGCAGAGCAACTAGAGCCTGATCTCCTCCCTCTTTACTGTAAAAACATAAAAACATACTCTTTATTAAACTCCACTTGCAAGTGATTTCAGAGAGACTGGAAGAACGGCACACTTAATAATAGAACATGACTGGAAGGGCTAGACCTGATTTAAAAAGTCAATAAAGCGTGTGTTTTCATTAAGAAACAAAACTTAGTCGTGGTTTTAATAAAAATCCAACCCTTATTTGTTTTGGAGGAGGAGAAGGGAGATCAGGTTGCTGCTCCCCTCGCCTCCCCGGTTTTGAATCCATTTCATTGCTCCTGGCAACAACAAACAAAATTCAGCTCATCCCTAGGAGAGGTTTGCTCCTAAAAAGAGTGGGAAACCCAGGCACGTGCTGGGTGGAGAGAGGAAAACCACTTGGAGATTCCTGTATTGCTTCAAAGATTAATCTAACATTTTTGTTTTAGACCAGAAGCAGCACAGCAAGATCGGGATTTTGTTTTTAAAGGGCAATTAGAGTCTTCCTCCTCCATTTGTTCTTTCTTTAGAAGAAATGTTTCTATTGTCTTGACATTTTGGAAAGGAAAAGCCCCACTGTGATTGTTTTACAGCAGTTATGAAATGCAGCAGCCGTACAATATGCAGCCCTAGGTTCGTGTTTTTGGTTCTCTTTTAGGTGCCCAGCCCGGGCTGTGCAGGCATGAAATCATTTGCCCGACATCTAAGGAGAAAATCACTGATGATTGCAAACCAAGATACCCCCCCCATGCACAATGGAAGAGCTTTGAAAAACAATATGGTCTTTAAAAGAGAGCCCACACATTAACAACCCGTTGCTTTTCCACCTCAGTCACTGCCTCTACCATAGTCATTTCTTGGTATCAGCCTATTCAAGCTCATATTACTCCTATGGAGGATATAAAAATATTTGGCTTACAGAGCATACACAGACTAAGAACAAGTTACCCTGGAAAGCATGCTGCTAGACTTACAGTCTAAAAGCACCAGGACAAACGACCATTACCTACTCTACTGAAATGGCATCTGAAGAGCCATCTTAAAAGTCCTTTAATCTCTTACCTTTAGAAAACTTGCCAGTATTGAATGAATCGCAGTCATGTTGCCCGCTAGCTAAGGTCAAGAGTTCTGCAACACGTTGCTGTATGATTTTATCAGGAATCAGAAATGCAGAACTCCTCATATGGGCCAGCAGCCACCCCACAACACTTGCCATGAAAACTGGCGTGTACCAAGTGAACAAGGAAGATGAATTTTCTAACTGTAAGCAGTTCCCTGGGGACATCTCAGATTCCTGAAAATCTTGCTGTCCATGAGGTGCTTGGTTTTTCTGCAGCAAGACTGTAATTTTATTTCAGAGTTTGAACAAGGAAATTTTGGACAGCCCCAGTCAAGACACACCAGGACAGAAGCCCACTGCATTTTTAAAGCCAGGGTCCTTATTTATCCCATACAGCAGTCATTAAAAACAAAACCAAGAATCCCCAGGATTTTAGCCTCAGTTTAGGGAAAAAAAAAAGTTTAAGTATTTAATTTCAGACTTCCCACAGTGATTAACGCAGTTAAAAAAATTTCCCGGTAAGACGCAAGAGCTGTACTTATCCAATCGATTTCACGCCATGACACTGACAGTAAGATGCCTTCCTGCCAACAGCTGGCTCTTACTAATCCTTCCATTCAACCTGCCGAAACACGATTTTGCACCCAAGGCCACATGCAAAAGCATCTGGCTCAGGAGCAGAAAAAGAGATGCTGTTACGCAGGATGAGCTCCACACCTTTCCTTTCTATCCCCCTAAATGAACACAAACAATGTTTGATGCCAGATCCCACAGGCCCTGTGATGGAGGCGACAGCCAGGAAATGCTTCTTTAAAAGTGGAGGTAGAGGCATACGCTATAAATTAGGTACAGCCCAGTGCAGGTGACCACAAGGTTGTAATGCAAAGCAATCTTAATTTCAGATTGAATTAATCCTAAACCTGGAGATTCATAGTATGTTGTTGAGGTCTCTTCTGCTTACTAAGTAGAAGAGACTAAGCAGTCAAAACTCTGCTGCGAATTCCTTACGCCTTACGACCGCCAACTTAGATACAAAGATCAAGGAGGTGAACAGCAGCTTCCAACATAAGTGAACTCCAGCAGAGAACATTTTAAGAAGTTAACAGAAACTGGGCTGGACAATAAAAAGTCTAAACCCAAGCGGGTTCAAGGCACTCCAGCCCTTTCCTGCTATAACATGCCATGTTTAAATGGAATCGAGTTTTTATGCCTCGATCCAGGGAGGATTTCCTTTTCTAGGACAGAGTAGCATACTATTTCCTTCCCTCAAATAAAGGCAGCAAAACTAGGTCTTCTGAACTTAACTTGATCCAGCAATGCTGGCATTGAGTGCTGGTCAAACAACAAGGGAGAAATTAAAAAAAAAAAAAGTAAGTAACATATTAGTTTACTCAGAGACTACCTTTATGCTAAGACTCAGGAAATGGATGGCAGAAGTTTTATTATAACTAGAGGGGGAACATTTTTCTTTAATAATCTCCACAACTGAAGTTACTCAGGTGTGTCTCCAGCAGACCTAGTCTCAGACACATTGCATAGTCAAGAGATGAAGTCATCATCAGTGCAAAAACCAGTCTAGCCACCAAAGACGGAGGTTTTTCTCCCACTCAGCTACTTCACAGCAAACATCTGATGTACCTGAACAGAGCAGAGCATGGCCAACCACCACTGCAAACAGAAGGCTCCCTAAGAAGAGGCAAGATAAAGAGCACAAGCTACAAACTCAGTAACGGAGAACCCTGCGAAAGACCGAGTCACTGAGCTGTGCAACTGCATCACGTCACCAACACCCCCGAGGGTTTAAGGAACACTGACACACGTCCGCCTCAGAGCTTCAAAACAAAGTGACTAGCGAGCCTTTAATGCATCGCGCTCTCCTGTGTCAGGAGTACATCCCAACCACACAGACACAGAGCAATTAATGGCTGGTTAATGGTCAGAATTGCCTCCCGAGCTGGCCAAAGCCAAACATACAGCATGATGAGCTTATGTGAGGCGTGTGCCATTTAGGACACAGCATCCTTAATTCAGATTAGGTTTTATTCATTGACTATTCACATCAGTCAATAATGCTCCCTCCTCTCCCATCTTAGGCAATTTCAAATGTTGGGGGGGAGAGGGAAGAGGAAGCATTATGCTCTTCTTTCTTCCATTCTCCTAAAAAACGACTTGCAGCGTTGGGGTTTCAGATTTAACAGTAAGCAAGTAGTTATACGAATGGCGTTGGGAATTGCAGCAGTGAGATCATAATCTAAGGACAACAGCATTGCACAAGTTTACTTGCATTTTCCAACCTGCCAGTCGTTTGTTACATGAGACAAACAGTAGACTTGGACTCCAGAGGGTCAGAATAACACGCATCTTTAGAGCAAGCATGTTTGAAAACAAAGTCATCCAGACACATGGAGGGCAAAGGGTGAGGAGATCCATCTCCAAGAACACAGCAGACTGCACCATGGGATCTCTAGCATATAACTAAACTATGTTGTTTTGGAACAAAAACTACCAGTGGGATTTAGGAGATGACAGAGAAGCTGACTTGTTATTTGCTTCACCCGCTCACACACAGGTAAGAAATTTGCTCAGCCAGAAACTGGCTGCAAGCAAATTGCAGCACACACAGGACATACAGCACCAATTCCTCCTGCATCTTGCCGACATAAAATAAGCAGGGCCTAAGAGGAACTATTTCACTTCTAGTGGGTCCAATCTTTCTCATGCTACCCTTTCTTACCCTGTTCTAGAGAAAAGCACGCCTCTTCTTCCCCAAATTATGTTTGATTTTCTCTTACTCACCTTCCTAACCATTTGAATCTGGACAAAATACTTTAGGACTGCAACAAAAGCATATACTTACGTTGAAAGGTACACATGCATTTCTAAATAGCTCTGCGGGAGCACACAGCAGCCAAGGGAAACTCCTACCACGTACCACTTGTACAGGAGTTTGATATGCAGGGGCTGGGAAAGCACTTCAAGAGACCATTTACTGCAATTTGCTACAGTGAGACAAAAGTCAATTATCTCCCAGGAAGGGAAAGCCAGCAAGATGGTGAGAAAGGGGCTCCTGGCAACTTTCAATGACAGTGTGAAAGGCAGTTATAAAAAATAACAATAAAAAACACCCCCAAATCCACTGGAAGGGAGCCTAAAAGTCTGCCACACATCTCTACTGTCATGCGGGGGTCTGCACATAGGGTCTGCAGCCACAGAAGGATGACATTCACCATTTCCAGCCTTCCATCTGGGCAGTCTGTCCTGCTATACCACCACACTAAAGCTAGCTCTGCATGACCAAGTAGTTTGGCCCACTTGAAGCAATCTATAAGACAACGATACAGAAGGTCCCGACATCCAGACTAAAGGTTTACAAGGCTTTTACTTCAGACCAGGTCTCCAGCACATCAGGTGAGCTGGATGGGTTTTGGGAATGCAGCCTCTGGTTTTGTTTTAGGTAGAAGGAACCCAGCTTGCATGCCCTGACGCTGCTCTGCAATGCCAGACAGCACATGGGGCAGGGAGGGGGTGAATCAGGTTTACTTCAGAAGCACCCTCCTGATCCAAATCAAAACATGAAAAGCAGACATAGCCATCTTCCAATGCCTTTACTCCACACCAGTGTCAGACCTAGTTTCTCCTCCCTCAGTTAATCTGTTTAATTTGGGGAAAAACAGAAGGAAAAGTTTCCAAAGCATCTTTGCCTTCTCACTGCTCACCTCTGGAACTTTCTTTCCTGAGATGAAGGGTTAACGGCCAAAAAAGGACACAGCACATTAAAGAGAGGCTCCCCCCGGGCCAAATTGCTTCTCAGATGCCAGTGTGCTAGTTTTATTGATGAATACATCCTGCTATGTTTGTCATGGTAGCATGTTTTTCTGAGGTGTTCTCTAGGTTGCCATTGACCACGCTGGATAAAACTACTGACTTTAAGAGCAGCTTTTACAGCTGCTTTTGAAGAAGCCTCCCCAACCTGCAGCATTGCTTACGAAGTGGCTCAAGCATGGGAGTGGTGAGGGAGGAGGAAGACACTACACAGAGACGTCCACCACACCAGCTAGGTGCTGGGCTGCTGCTGGAGGTGCTGGGCTGCTGCTGGAGCAGGGAGGGAATCGGTGGCTGGGAAGCAGCAGCCAGGGCAAGGACACTGGCACAAAGGGTCCAGCAAGGCCACTTACTGGTGGAGCGGGAAGGGCGGCAGCTGCCCAGCCAACCTGCTAACTCAGAGCTCCCCAGTTGAGGAACCTCCCCCCAAAAATGGGCCTTACCACCAGCTTCCACCAGGCTTTCGGAACGTTGCTGTGCAGGGCCATAGGACAAGAAAAGTTGGATGCTTTGCTAGACTGCAGGGTCTGAAAGCACAGTTTGGTCCTTTATTATAAACTCTTTTAAAAAGAGATTGTAACTTGTGGGAAGCTTTGGCAGAGAATGTAAATTCCTCCCCCCCTTTTATATGCCTCTAAGAGCTTCAAGCAATAGTCAAAACACTCCCAGGACTTTCAGTTGCTGTCTCAGCTTAATACAGGACCATATACTTTTTCCCCTCCCACATGCATGTCCTCCCCAGTTTTCCAAAGATGCACCTTTGCCAGCATGAAGACAGGCATGGGTTACACTTCTGGCAGCAGAGGGAACAGGCTGCACAAACAACACAGCGGATCTGCAGCAACTCCTCACTGCATAAAAGAGTGCTTGGGAAAGGGGAGAGGACGGCACAAGGGGAACAGTGTATTTTTCTCCAGATTGAAGATACTGAGTGGGAGTGTTTTTGTTCATTTCAAGGGCAAAAAACAATAAATTCTTATTAGCATGCATACTATAATTCAAAGTCTTATGAGCCTCAGTGCAATAGCAGTATGAAAGACGTTGCCAAGCAAAGAACTGCTGTGCTGCAGAAAACTGGGTATAAGTGGAAAAAATTCAGCAAATAAGTTTTCCTTCTCTTCAGAAGGAGTTTTACCTCAACACACTGGCATTTTATTTCCTCCCTCCATCATCCCAGTCACTGATGCTCTCAAGAATGATGGCAATTGCCTGCATCATTCTCCTCAGCTGGTTCAGGAAGCAATGACGAGGGTAACTCGGTGCATGCAAAGGGCGATTGAAATCAAGCTCGGAAAAAAGTGTAACAAAGCCAGACCCCTGTGCTTTCAGGAGGGTTTGCTTCTCTGCCCTCAAACAGCAGCCTCCTTCAGTCCCACTCCTCACATAGAGGCATTCAGTTTTCAGTGAGGCCACCTTTCCTTTTAGTCCCCATGGTTGTGAGTCATCATTGAAGGACTGAGGTTAGCCTCTGGAAACCACCAATTTTCCTCCTTCCTGTAATGCTTGGCGATAGAGCCCATATGAAGTTTTGAAGAAAAATCTGACCCCAGAGGGCATACATCTGTTGGCTGTCACCTAGTGACCCTTTTTGCTGCACAGGTACCTGTATTAACACTACTAAAGAACTGTTCACATCACACATGCTAGAAAAATCTAGGTGTAGTAGAGCAGATATCTGTTTATAGTATAGTGAATATCTGGTACTAGCCACACATTGTAATTTCTCCACTTCCTCCCCCAAAAAGAGGGCATAGCACAAGGAAAAAAATAAATGCACGTAGTTCTGTTAGTTTACCCCTGGAGCGCCAAGGCCAAGGGCATTACTCTCCTGTCCATGGTGGACGGCTGCTCCCCCAGCTCGCTCCGGACATCGGGCACAGGAATCCGAGCTTGGCACCATGCTAACCCAACTATGTGGCTTCTGGAGCAAAACCAGTTCATGTCCGGCCAAGAGAGCACAGAAGCAGCCAAAATGCAACTGCCTGTACCACTGTCTGTGCAACTCGGCACTTAGATACTCCTTCTGCTTGTGTTTTCAGGTCAAAGTTTTTTTCCTTGGTAACTACAAAAACTAGACAACTTGCAGAAGCGCCTCAGAAGTCAACCACCACAGGCTCTAGAAGCAAGGGCTTTGCAAATAAAACCACCCAGCATTGCCAGAGCTAAATAAAGCAGCTGAAGTTTACCTAACTACGAGTATGTTAACTATAACATACTTTTTCAGGAATCACTGTTTCGTTCTTTGAAGCTATGAGCAACAGCATATCCCACAGTGCTGTCTCCCCAGCCTGGATGGAGGATATAGCCTCTGTTACTTTAATTTTCTACTCCTTGAGTTTTTCCTTGAAAGTCTCCACCCCCAACACTGCATTCCCATCTATCCGCCCCCAAGCACTTGGACTAAATTAAGCCAAAAATCAAAGCCAGCTGATTATTTATTAAACAAACAGGATACATTTTGTCTTTGGTAGAATCAAGCACTCCTGGTAGCCGTAGACTTTAAACTTTATTTGGGGGGGCGGGGGGAGGAAGGAAGCGGTGTTTCACTTTAGGAGAGCACACTGAGAAGTCGTTATTTTACTTAAAAGCCATCTGCCTATAAAATGAAACTGTACACGCACGCAAGACTTAACAAGCTGTAAACAAGCATCAATAGCAACACTCATATTTCAGTGATAATAGCCGTCTTTGATCACATTTCTTTAGACTACCCTCGCCTTCAAACCATTTTCAACTCTCTCAACTCCTGTCAAGCCCATCTCCCACATCTGCCGATTAAAGGAAGAGGCAGAAATTGGAATTAATGGGGGTGCAGGGAGGGAGCTGGTGTGCTTTGTTTCTGTGCCAAAAGCTTTACCAGGATGCAGAGAGGTCCCTAACAAACAGGGGCCAGCAACACGTGCAAATGGAAAAAAAGCCACAGTTATGTACACAGAAAGGCATTCCTAAATTTTTCCAGAGAAATTCTGAATACTTTGTTTCCTGTGAGAAAATGAGCATTTGACTAGAGATCTCCTAATCAGGAAACAGACACGTCAGGTATTTCTAGAATGCTAATGAATGTACAGAACAGAGCAGGGATTATCTGCCGCCTGCCTCAGCTGACACCAGGGACTCCCAGCATCTGAACTCCCTCCTGCTTTTATTCCAGTCACAGTTTGCAGAAAGATCTTTTGCATGAAAACAAAACAATACACAAAGTCAGTTCCCAAATGGATACAGAGAGCTACATGTGGAGCTCCAGGAAGACAGAGCTTAGAAGCCACTTGCATCAGGGACTGTTTTCTTCTTCTGGTTGGGGAAAAAAGAGAAAACATATCCAAGACAAGAATGTGCAATAAAATCAGATTAAGGAATGTTAGTCACTCCTGGCTTTCCCTCAAAACAGAAGTCAAAGACTTTCTGCCATTCATTCACAAGATGTCTAAACAGTGACTCTTGCTGAAAGAAGAAGAAAAAAAAAAAAAGATAAAAGTGAAAGGAGGCAAAGAAGGTTGCTCTTCTCAACCTACTAATAAGCTCCCAAAAGTGCTTTTCCTTCGTCCGAGTGCTAAAAGCCAAAGCAATCCCTGCAGCATCAGCAGGCGCTGTGGTCAGGGCTGGGTCCCAGCCAGCCAAGAGTGCAAATACAGTATTAAATGCATTCATACTTTCCCACTGAGACAAAGCCTGAAAAGCCTAACCACTGGTCCATCCTCTGTGCTGCCTCTTCCCAGTTAAGCCTCCTGATACTGCTCCTAAACAAAAATGTCCATCCGTGTTTACACAAGGAAGAAGCTGAGGGTCATGGGCTGGAACAGCTGAGAAGAACAGGCACATTGCTGCAAACGTGTCCACTCTTCCTCGGATTGGCTTAGGTTCTCAGTGGCTTTGCTGTTGCGATTCGGCATCCATTTACACAAACACCAGTGCGGTTCTCGGAGAAAGGAGGATTGTAATTGAAACCACCAAAAATAACCATTGGCATACGACACTTGTTATTTAGCACAGACCCCCTTCAGCAGTTTTCATGGTCATGATTCAGCAGACATGGTGGCAACACTCCAAAATAAGGTCTCTTTCTCCTTTTTCTGCAAAAGGACCATGGAGATGCACAGAGCAGCTTAGGAGAGGACCTTGTGCCGCAAGCTTAACTGATTTGCCACCACACTGCATCCCAACCACAAGAGAAAATACAGACTAATGCAGTTGCAGACAGAGAATTGTGCTAAGCCTTCACAAAGCCTCTCCCAGGGAGCCCTTTCCCCACAAGCAAAATGGATCTGGGCTGCTATTCCCAGCAGCTGATGAGTCAAATTCCATTATGAAATGCTTGCTTAAGACCAGAGTTGTTATTTAAGGAGCCGGTATCTCACCTGCCTCATAAAGCTAATACAGGTACACGAGACAACACACCCAGAATGTAGCTCCTCTCTTTACCTACAGAAGTGATGTGCTCTGAAGTAGCTTTTCTTTGACTGTTTTAAATGTGTCACGCTAGAGCAGGAGTTGTTTACCCAATATCTGCTGAGATAATAAAGCTGGATATATAACACCTCCCGGCAGCTGCAGAAGCTAGTGAATGTAAAAAAAAAGCTGTTGGGTTTGATTGAGCTTTTTTGGTTTTGTTTTGCCTTTTAAAATGAATTAAGATAATTTAAAATTAAAATTCTTCATCTCAAAGAGGGCCTGGCTGAAAAAGTTACTGAACGGCTATATGAGGTGACGTTTCCCTCCAAATTTCACCACACAGAGACCAGCAGGGAGCAACATATGCCCTAGACTTCTTGTAAATATATCTCAATAAAAACAGGTTGTAAGCCACACAGTTTCAAAACAGTCAAAATAAAACTCCCTTCCTTCCTATAAAACTGTGCTTAAACTTCAGGCACAAGGTACCATATTTAGCATTTCCAGAGGGATGCACACAGAGACGACCACGAGGAAGATGGCTGTGGTTGTAGACCTCCCTTTAAACATCTTCTTTTGCTTTGAAAACAGACAAGCACACTATGTCTGAAGAGAAGCAGCTGTTCATCAGCTCCCAATTCACACATCCATTGGGCAAGTGAGCTCCCACAGACATGAGCGTTTTTGTCTTGCACTGGTCACGTCAGATCCTCTGAGCTGTCAGATGCAACTGCCTTCATATATAAGGACTCAGAATCTGCTAAACCAATTTGGAGGAACAATTCTGCTCCTTGGAGTCTTTATAGGGTTTGAATTGAACTTGGCACCTCAGCTTTGGATCTCATCATCCTCCAAAGGTCCCGGGCTGCTGCCCATTCACGTTGTTACTGGTCATCGTCCCCTTGGGAGGGCTAGGAATCAGGGTACAAATAATAAGCAGCAGAGCATAGCAGCTGTATCACGCTGGTGCATGGAGAGACAGAGAGAGAAAACGACAGAGGGGAAACAACTTTTAAAAAAAACTGTGCATTTGACAGGTTTTTTTAATGAAAGTAAACCACTCAAAAATGTATACATGTGTTCTGAGCAGATTACTCATCGTAGCTATTTTAAAGCCATTAGCTGGCAACTCTTTCCCAGCTGATGTGGATTCCCAGTTGAAGGTGCACTAGACAACACACCCAAACTCTTTAGTTCTTTTTTTACTCATTTTGTCATTAAAAATAACTAAGTGGCACGGGATCTAAGTGTCTTAAAAACACAGTGATTTTTTTCATCAAGAAAAGCTTATCAGGCCAGTGCAAAAGCTGTTCACCCAGCTCTTAATGGGAAGATAAAGAGTTAGGCATATAATCTGCCCATCACAAAAGAAAATGAATTAAAAAAATGAAAGCTTACCCACCTTCAGCTGTTGGGAAAGCAGAATTCTGCAAGTTGCAAAAGCTCATGTGCTTTATCATGGAAATGATTACATTATTCAGGAGTGGCTAGTGGCAGTGACTGTACCACCACGCTGGAAGACGCACCACTTGTGTGAACTAGTAGCTTGGCAATCATCAGCCTCCCACCCTCTGTTTCTGAAAGAAACACCACGCTGAACAGTGAAAAGAAAAGCTCCCCACAGAAGCACCCAGTGCAAGCAAATTCAGGGGCTGTATTTCAGTAGCTCTATTCTTCCACACCTTACAGCAGAACTTGTCTTATTTTACTGACATCTAAGCTGCCAAGAATTGATGTTGAGATTTAGGTAAACATATCAAGTATAGATAAATATTACATGCAGCCACTCTGTTTCTTCCAAGTGTCAATATTCTCAGTGCCACTGAGATTAAGAGCTTGAACCATATTCTGTACTTCACTACCCGAATTCAACATCCAGCCTCCTTGTGATACCCTCCCTGGTAGGGTGTCTCCAAAAGCCGACCTAGCCATATAGCAAGATATCAGCTCCTCAGGCCTCTCAAATTGCGGTTCAGAACAGCTACTCTTTCTGCACATGCATTTTCAAGCCTGCTGGTTGCAAACGCTAAGTGCTATAAAGAAATAGTTAAGCTGATTATTTGTTTTAAAATGATTCATGTTTTAACTACATTAAAAAAAGTCTTGAGGCAAAAGATCTAGGAAGCGAGGTTTTGCAGACAGAGTATGTGAATTCGGAACCAAAGCCCTTCCTGCGTTCCTTTTTAAAACCAGTGAGATTTTACCATTTTTTTTTTTCAGTTCTTTCCCCATCTTTCCCATGGATGTTTGTAACTTCCTGTGCGTTCTCTCTTCCTCTGCTTTTTG
The DNA here is from genome assembly GCF_964195595.1 of Calonectris borealis. Lineage (NCBI taxonomy): Eukaryota > Metazoa > Chordata > Aves > Procellariiformes > Procellariidae > Calonectris > Calonectris borealis. The sequence continues at coordinate 67,864,303 of NC_134313.1, read as the reverse complement.
AATTGTACTAAAACTTTCTGCTTCTGGGCAGGTAGGTTCTGGAAGAAACCTCAGCGATATGAAGACTGCAATCTCAGAACCCCTCCTGCAAGATAACGAAGCAGCCAAGTGCACAGCTGCAAATTACGCGCAACGTGAGCCCAAAGTGACACAGACTGCATCTGCTCAGGGACAAGACTTCCCCTTCGATCCTGAACTCTGCCTTAGTGCTCTGCACCAAAGCGCACCGCTTCTGGTATCAGTGCATTGGATCAGCTCGCAAAGCCCATCCACGTGCACTGTAGCCAAGCACCACGTTCGAAAGGAGAGGGATTCATTCACTGCATTGAGTAACAAGCATTCCAGATTTATGTCAGGCTGCGTGACAGCTAGTAACAAGCAAATCTTACATTTTCCTTGAAACAGTACAAACACTGCTTGTAGAGTCAGGAACCACGTCTCGGCAAGACAGCAGGAACCAAATCTGAGTAACAGACTTCACAACTGCACGTCACGGAGCATGTGTAAGCCATGCCAGTCCGTATGAGCTGACACAGCCCCATCACACAAGAGGGATGCGAGGCCATGCCAGAGCCTTTGTGCACCTTACAGACACGGGATTGTAGCAGGCTGCCTTTACGAACCTTTGGACCTCAGCACAACCCCAGAAATACCTCTTAGCAGCAATCCCTCCACAGTGATCCCTCCTCAGCAGAGATGCAACTTCTCCTCGTTATTTCTATGTGCGAGTAGCTATCCAGCAATACATGTTGCCGACACTGATATGCCTTGTAGTGCCAGGAGGTCTTTAAGGTAGGGAGACCTGGTTTGCTGGAATTGCTCAGTCCACACTAGTTGCAAGAGAGCCACCACAGAAAGGTACCATTCAGCAAGTGCTAGTGAGCAAGCTGACTAATCAGGTTTACACTAGCAGGGAAACAATTTCCTCTCAAGGTTGCTGCTGATGCACATACAGAAGTATCTTCTTCACGCTTCTCTCTCTCAGCTCTCCTGGGACATCCACATGGAATTGAGGTGGTCTGAGACAGAGGCAAGAACATTTCTGAAGACAGATGGAGCTAGTGACTCTGATTTTCCAAGATAAGCACAACACACCCATAAACCAGACCAACAAGACTCAAGAGCATGCTACCCACACACTGCATGACAGGGTAGAAAGGCACCCGCACCACACTCTGCAGCTCCAGTACTTCCTCATGATGCAATATAGCTCTGGGAATTCAGGATGCCACTGGTGAGAGGAAGGGTGTGGGACATCATAGCCACCACTTACCAACTGAATGGGGACCAACTGAGGTACAGCACTGAAAAAAAAACACTCAGGGAAATACTGCTGTCCAGCCTTAGTCCAGGCATCCGGATGTAGGACAAGTTAGTTGCAGGGATGCTCTCCACATGGTCAACACTGGTTCAACACCGGTGAAGCCCACTGCAAGACAGGGCTTTGTGCGTACCTCCAACATCCTTCCTCTTGCTCGCCACCGCTATGCACTTCCCAGAGCTGATGCAGATGCCATGTATCCTTGCTGAGGGTCATCTGAGCAGAGGAAGCCAAATTTATTGCGGCAAGCTGTTTCCTGTGATCTGCAACCCATGAGCTGGCTCCTGTGGCCAGCTGCTTCTGGGAATGTTTCAGGGAGGAGAGATGGGTTTTGAGGTACTGCCAAGCCACTTTGCCCACAGCAGCACTTGTTAAATCACAACAGATATCCATTCTGCAGCTTCTCCCAACACTCCCCCTCTCCTCTCCATCCCCTCTGGATGACATGGCATGCCTGAGGTGAGCCTGAATACCTCCCCCTGCCCCAGCGTGCCCTGCAGTGCTTGTACAACAGAGATCGGCATACAGCAATGAACGACATCTAACATAGAACCTGTATTGCAACCCACACGTACCATACTTCTTCATTACACCTGTAAGGTGACTGGGAAACTGTGCATATGGCAGGGGGAGGTGTGCTATGATACGGTAGCCAAATAGATCAAGGAAGCAGAAATTAAATCCCACTTAAAGTGAAATACAGCACAGGCCACTACTCTTCTAGGACCCTGACGGCAGCCTGCAGACAGAGATTCAACTCCTCTCTTTCGGTGCAAGAAACATTAATGCACCAAACTCTACACTGTGACAAGAGCTGCCAGGTAATGCTGTCACACAGCCTTTGAAGTCAGCCGAAAAAACAGGGAAGGGGAAATTCTGCAAAACTCTCACCAGCACCTTTGTATCCACAAGCAAAAGGCAAGAGACCCGAACAGAATACTGAAGTTAAAGTTTCCTGTTTTTCATAGTCATAGCCCAGTGCAGGCACAGATACCTTGAAGAGGTCAGAAAGGCACCAGCCACACAATTACTGAAATCAACTAAAACAAAAAAGAATCTGATGTGCCTCTGGCTTGGCCTGTTTACACAAGAAGAGGTGTTAGCCAGATCTAGTGAAAATCATGACCAGAATCAGCATTTTCAGCCACCCTTGCAAACGTAAAGCTCACTAGCAAATCATCAGCAGCACTGTCTGTGCCACAATTATTGTCTGTCCAGGGGAAACCCTTGGGATACAACCCTTCATGTACAACAAGCTGGTAAATGGAGACATCATATGGTTACCCACATGGAAGAGTAACTCCCTCATCAATCAACCTAACGGATGAAGCAGCAACTTTTCAACCATAGCACTGTAGGATCCAAGTTCAGTTTAACACTGGAAACAAGAATCTCACATTTTGTGAGAGGTACAGGTAAAACCCACCATGAAGAGGTCATCTGTAGCTTTAAAGACAATTCAGGCTTGAGGAGAGATCCTGTACCAGGGCTTAATGCATAAATGTTAAGTTGGCTCCCTGTACGCTACCCTCTCCTCTCTCTAATACCCAGCAGAAGTTTTAAAGGCAACGAGTACATTGCACAAGTGTCCAGTGCACTTTCAAGTGACTGAGGATTAATGCAGGCACAGCAGACATTGTCACTCCTGCTACTGATAACCTTTGTCTCAGCTAAGAATTGCTTGGAAACAAAATTTTTAAAACGTCTTGTTGTATCTGTACTTCAAAAGTGCTATACTTCTATTTTTTACCTCTACAGAGGGTAAGTCACATTAGAATTATGCAGCTTCAAGGAATGCAAGCTTAGGGAACTCCATTTTTTCTTGCTGCTAGCGTCAAAGACAGTACCTCTGGACTTATTTAGGGGCTCTATTATAAAGCATTCATTCATTCAGATTCTTGCAGTTTGGGGGGGAATTCTTTCTGAAACTTTATGGTTTTCTGGTTAACACAATGTTTTTTCCTCCCCTTTAATCACGCCTGCTGTATTTAAAACTAGACCTTAGTAAGTATATGAAAGCAAAAATGTAAAGATTACATTATTTTGTAAACAAAAATCACTGCATCTGCTAGATACATATTAATAAAACTACCAAATTGCTTGGCAGAATGAAAACGAAGCAGCAATAGAGCAGGCTAATAAAGTGAACAAACTGGTTGCCATCAATGTCCAACTTGAGGTCATAACTGACAGACCTTCTCTTACCACACCTCAGTGGCATGCATAGATGAGGAAAACAGCTTTAGGCCTTTTCAAATCCTCAGCTGGTGCCTCAGCTTTAAAGGAAACAGTCGTGTTCACCTACAGTGGCTGAAGAGGCAGAAACGCTGTCTCGGAGCCTGCCGCTGCCAGCAGCTGGTTAGCCTCACAGTGCTCTCACCGTGCCAAGACGGTGCCTTCCACCAGTTCCGCTGGATTCCAGCTCTCCAACTTCCACAGATACCAGGCAGTACAAAATTTCTTATTCATACGTAAATTCAAATTAAATAAATGTTCTTCAAAATTTCACAATATTTATTTTTTTTAAATTCTCAACTCTGCTATTATTTCTAACGCAAAGGGATAATCAAAGAAGAAAACAAATTGGTCTAAGACCCACGGTAACAGGTAGTTTTTCCTCACTAATTGCTATTTCCACACCTGCTCTGTCACTGCCGCTCCACCCCACTGATGCCAATGTTCTCCAAGCCACCTTCAAGCGCTTGGAGTAAAACAGGCACCAGCACCGGTGCGCTTTCACCCAACACACACCCTCCTGCCCAGTGAATGACAGCCTTGCAGAGCAATTAAAAAGCTAAGGCAAGAGTAGAAAGCTGAAAGGAAGAAAAAGCAATAAATGGGAAAAAGAAGCAGAACAGAAAAAGTACAAGAAAATTAAGGCCGGGGGGGAAATGAATGGTGTAGAAGTTGTTCATATGAAGTTTTTAGAGGTTAATGTTAGCATATGGCAGGGGGCTGAAGAGCAAGAACAACAGTGAAGTTTTCTAGGTTAATGGTTTCCTCAATATTCCCACAGGATTCTTTGCTACTCTAAACATAGCGCAGAGGAAAAAATAAGATTCGAGTAGATCATCATCGGGGGCAGGTTCAAGAAAGAGTTCTTTCAACCTCCCCCAAACCACTTTCCTCTCTTGGAGTTGAAAAATATCCAGAGTTCTTGCGCAGTATTAATGCTGACACTCACATTTAAATTTGGAGTGTGCAATCCCACCAACACAGGCAGTCTGAAGACAAAAGAGGAGCTTTCAGTCACTTATGGTTTGAGTTGAGTTATATTTGTTGAGTTATATTTCGAGTTAATTTTTCAATGCCTACTACAAACACCTAACAGAAACATCCTTCACTGCATGCTTGCTTTCAGTGCAAGAGTCTACTGATCAAGTTGTCATAAGCCCTTTAATGTACTTAAGAAGTTTAGAGTACTTCAGAAATTTAGCAGAAAGCCTACTCCTGAAGGCCTGAATCTTGAGTAATGTTTGTATTTGCATTGTGCTATCTACCCTCCCTCGCTATGTGAAAGCTACTTTGAGCTTGTGAGGTCTCTTCAGGTAAAATCTGGTGTCAAAGAAGAGACTGTCAAGTGCATTTCATTATTATCTGCACATTGTACTTGTTCCCATCACTTACAGAAGGGAAATGACAGCTAGGCACAACAGGAAAAAACCTGAGCCATGAGCAGGAAACAGAATCTCTTGTTTTGACTACTAAGGTAAGGAAAGATAAATAGTGGAAAATTCCCTCATAGGGACCTTAACAGAGGTGGATCATTTGACAAGTCTTCCTCACCACTGTTTTTATACAGTCAAGCCACCTGTTAGAGCAACTTCACTATATTAAAAAGGGTCAGACAAGGAAGAAAACAAGAAATAGTTTTACTTGAGACTATCTTTAAGTAGACATAATTGGGGGGTTCTTCTATTTTGCCTTTTTAAGTACTGTCAGAGCCGCAATCTGCAAGCCACAATCCTGTAAGACAACAAACAGGAGTTTGGAGGGACAGAAAAGAGTGGTTATTTGCTTGTTCTTATGTGGGTTACCAACTAAGGCAAAGCATGAAGTTGAGTAGAGGTTCCTATTAAAGGCTGCACAAGTTCCCACTGTAAACAAGCCTCTTTAGTCTAAATTCAGCAGAATGTGTGGTGCTGGTACCAGCCTGATGCAATTTTTAAGAAGCGTCAACTGTTAAAGTCTGTTTTTATTATTAATATATTTGATTATGTGTTTTTATTATCAAGTTATTTAACTTTGAAACAGAAACCAAATCCCATGTAGCTTTAACACAGAAGTGCAACAAACATTTGCTGCCAATGACAGAACAACAGCAGCATTTTTGCCAGGCTTCTGTTCCATGCTTACTGTACACTGCAACTACTAATGTTTACACAGCACGTATTTCTGCAACAGTTCCCACTACCAGTTATCGACCAACTCTACAAAGCCTATCTGTAGGCTATGCTATTTCCACACGCTTTCCCCTCCTTTCACTGAAAATGCTTGCTTACCAGGTGTTCTGGCTGCAATTAAAGGAATTGGTGATGAAAATCAAATATCCTCATACTCTGAAAATGGAGTTTTGAAGGAGAAGGAGAAGAGCAGTCTCGTGCTGGCTCTGCTCAGCCACCAGGTACCACTAACCATGCCAGCAACAAAATCCAAGGCTGTTTTGTGTTTATGTCTGACAAGCCAGATAAAACATAATTTTTTTAAAGGTGCTTAATAAAGTAGTTGAAAGATAATGATTACCCAGCCTCATCATTTGCACATGAAAGGTGGAGCAGAGAAGTTACAGTAATTTGTTGCCAGACTTCACTGGAACAAACAGCTGCATTTTACTTATCTTCAGATATCAAAGGACCTCAGTGGGACAAAGATTACATGGCTTGACAAGCATTCAAAGACCCCTCCAGCTCAAAAACAGAGATGTTTCTGAGGAAAATCATGGAAGGATTTCATTTAAGCCTAGCAGCAATTCCTATTACACTAGCATGAAATCTACCACCATCCCCTAATCTTGTCAAAGCTAAGACAAGATGCTTCATCTCCTTTCCAAACACAGTGGCATTGCACATTTCCAAAGGCTACAAGCAGACAAGTTCTTCCTCCCAGGAAGCAGAGGCCTTCACGGCAGCGTTAAGTCGCTTTAAATTTGCTGTGGTCCTGCCCATCCCATACTAGCTCCTCAGTCAAACAACTAGTTTTCTGCCGAAGAGCTGGCTCAGAGAGCTGAGCCCCTGGGTCACACCAGCGCCAGGGCAGAGGAGACAGGGTAGCAGCCCTGGGACAGTCGGATCAACAGCGGAGCCGCACCCTCCAGTGCGCCACTGAGCTACAGCAAGTGGCAGAAGAGTTTCTTCTCCCCCCACCCCCCCGCCATACAGGAGCAGATAAACTGAAGACCTCAAACCACCTCCTCTGCACCCTTAACTTTATCTTATTCCCTCAGACTCATGTAAGACCACTGTGAAAATCTACACAGCTCAACCAAGAGCAAGACCAGAAGTAGTTCAGTATTCTCCCTCAACATGTGCTGCAACCTGCTTTATTATTTAATATATCAGACGCCTTTAACTCTATCCCAGCCGAAACCAGGGCACAAGAGCAGTAAAATCACATTGTTCTTGTTCAGAATAAAACATTTTGAGAAGGTGAAGTCAATGCCTGTGCTGTAAAATAAACAGGAAGGTGACTGAAGAACCAAAAAGAATATGTGAAAGACTTCAACTCAAGCTTTTCCAACTGTACCCCCCACTCTAGAAGGCTGAGCAGCGAGTTAAAGTTTTTAGGTAGCTGGAAACAGGTTTCATTTTAGTTGCTGCTTCAAAGCCAGTTTTTGTGTTTAACACATGTGGTTAGACAGCCAATCACCATTCCTGGGGATTATCTGCTTAGAGTATGAAAGACAATAAAACAACCCACCATCAGTTTTTCAGTCAGACCTGGGCATGATTCCCGTTAGCACATTTTTATTTTAAAACTCAGTGTGATTGCTATGATTTTATAATACGAGAAAGCTAAGCACAGATGTTGGTACTTTGAGAGAACAGAACTTTGCCAGGTAAATAACAAATTGCAGTTATGAACTGCTTCTGAATATACAGAAATATGTTGCGTGGCACAGCAGTTTAAATACATTAGTCGTTGCATGCAGTTGAAGAAAAACAGCATCTTCCAAACTTTAATTTAATGTAAATTAAAACAGGCCAAATCCAAAACCCAACCAGGTAAATGCACATTTTTCCCTGTTGATTTTGGATCAAGCTTTAAGTGAGAACTGATGGTAGACAGCAGCTCTAACCACTCAAGGAGAAAAGCAACGACTGGTGTTCAGTACTGGTTTACTGTTACAGTAATGGGCTATTAAAATATAACTACAAAAGAAAAGACACTTATAGCAAGTTTCTGAAGGTGGTACTTAATGGCTTTTTACACACTATCAGTTTTCCAGACCGCAAAATGCAAGACAATACAGGTATCAGAAGACATGAGCCTTCTCCAGCTTCAGGCCACCTCAATTAACAGCTGCAGTTCATTTGTGGAATTTGCTGAATTATTATGTAAGGTCCTGTTCCAGTTAGCTGTAGAGAGTGTTTTAGGGTTATTTGCTGTTAGAATGCTCTTCAGCTTTTTCACGTTTTTTGCCTTTTATATTCCTGTAAGAAGTGTGATATTTGACAAAGATACGCTGAAATACAGATCCAGCATCTGACACTCCAGCATTTCACCTGTCTCCTACTTGTAGGACACTTACCATGAAAACATGTAAACCTTTACAAAGGTTTAAAATTAATTTTATTGATGGAAAGACTGTGAATTGATCTAGAATCTGCTTTAGGATTGACAAAGTGCCCCCACATTCATTAATTTACTGTTATTTTTATGGAAGTTGCTTAAGAGCAATAATAATACACCTGCTGATTCACAGGAACAGCAGCTGTACTCATGCAACAGCCACATGCACAATCACAGTCCCTATTGACACTCTGTCTTGTCAAGATTGCCTGAATATTTAAGTTTGTTATTTCTCCAAACCCCAACTCCTTCAAGTTTTCCTTGAGAATTGTTCTGCTGAGAGATACATTTTCATCAACACTACGGATTTATAGGAACAAAGCCACTTGCTGAAACTCAGGCAAAGCAAGCAGAGGTCCAAAACCTCAAACCACCATCAGGACACACCTCCAGTTGTGATGGGGACAAAACAAAAAGGCTTCCCAGAAGAATAGTTCATTTGACCTCAGTCTGGGATCAAGATGAGGCCTGACAGGCTGCTCACCACCTCTCTCATCTCCTTTGTACTTGAGCTACAGCAGATTTTCTGTTACTGCCCATTACTCTATAAATCCTAAAGAGTGGTAGGAAGTGAAGGTCGGGTCATCAGCAGCCTCCATCACTTCTCCCAGAATCAGAATCACTAGTCTGGATTTACAGTGATGTGCTCAGTTAGAATTACAGCCAAATATCACTCCATTCGCTATGCTTGCTGTGCTTCAGCATCCTGGTCCTCGACCTACCTCTTTTCCTTGGAAAAAAGCACTGCACAGAGTACTTACAGAGTGATCACCATGTTCATTTTGCAACACTTCCCTGAGTTTCTGAACTTCCTAGGTTAAACACACTATAGTAGGTAGCCCAAGCAAAAGAGGAGAAATCTTGAAATCTCTGTTACCTGGTAGACCTCCACTTACATCCTTATGTCCCACTTGCAAAGTTCAAGGAGTTGTTTCAGGCAGGTTTACAATGAAGAAGTCATTATAATTCTGCTATTTATTCCATTCTATTTAAAAGCCTCCAATACAGCCTGGAGAACACATACTCTGCCTCTGGGAGATAGGCATTAAAGCAAGATTTGGTAATAACATCATTCCGTTTAATCATACAAGGAAAAATGTAATGCATTCACATTAACACCTTTCAGTTTTTCTATTCTTTGTTTCTGCTTGAATTCATAGGTTACACTTAAATATTTTTGCAGTATTCAAAAGACTGTCTCAAGCACTGTGGTTTAAATCAGACATAGAACAAACGAAGTCTTGAAAAAATGGTGACCAACTGCATCATCAGATAAGCTCTTCCTTCATGCAGGTCTTGGCTAGAGTACAAGAGTTCAGTTATTATGGAGCAAGTCAAACACATCCATAATTCCTTGTATTGTTCTATGGTCTTTGGTACATCTGTCCCTTCCCCAGCAGCAGGCACTTTCCATAGAGTGTTCTGGACATGTCTGATATCAGTTGCAGCCAAGTGAATAAATTCTTGGGCTCAAAGCATCAGCTGATATAAATCACTACTGTGCTAATGAAGTCAAAAGAGCCACATCAGTTTACAACACAGGACACGACCCATACTTGCAGCCTGGGAAAGCAAGTCAAAGGAAAACTGCCTTTTCTTTTTATAGCCTGGTTCTCTAATTAGGATTTTTGTCTGCACTGTAATTTGGTATTGGAGAAAAAAAAGAAGAAAAGAGCACCACATACTTTCGGCAGATGGACCACTACAAGCTATAAAAACTTGTCATAGCTGAGTTTACTCAAACTTAACCTGCAAACGTCCTAGAGTCTTCAAGACCCCCAAAAGTATGAACAGTAATTGTTGCGAGCACACTGGGAATGGAAATTCAGGTCCTTGGTAAAAAGGCTGGCTAATAAGCACTGCCATCCCCTGCCTGGGGAGGGAACAGCTACTGTGATGCTGAAAAATTTGGGGCTCAGCAGACTTGAGCAAAAAGGAGTAAGTGGAATAAAACAGCCATCCCATACCTGACACAAACCTGGCATGTAAGAGTCCAAGCAGTGCGCACGTGGCTTGCCTCTGGAGACAAGTGAGGGAAGCGCTTTTGAATTGAAAAAGTGCAAGACTAAGCTCAGATAAAAAACAACTAGGCAAACAAAAATCAAACTAGCAAATTGTTGCTTGATTATTGTGCAAATAGTAAGTTACCTATTTTGCCACTCTGGGAACAAATAGTTAAGCTGTTTTAACATGATTGTATAATTCAGTTGACAAAGAGAAAGGATAACCCAGCTATAAACCGGGAAAACAGTAAGATGTTTATCAACTACATGATTAGTCAGTTTGCTCTGCTAGAGTAAAGACCTGAACTTCAACTATTCAGTCCTTCCATGCCTGCATACTTCTGCCTAATTCTCTCAAACCCTCCCTGCTCTAAAACACTGTGAGAACAACCTTCGGCAGCCACCTCCCAGGACTTCTCCCACTGAAGGGCAGTGATCCCTGACCCAACAGGCTAGAGAGCCCATGCTCTGCAGTCTCCGTCAAAGTCACAGAAGACGGCTGGCCTCATATTTTACTAGCATCCCTGGCAGCTTAGTTTCCTGCCTTTGAAGTCAGAGTTTAGGGTGTGAGCTGAAGCACTGCAGGCACATCACATTCCCGCGGATGGCACAATGATTTCTCGATGCTAGTCACCTTGTTCTCTAGTGCAGGTCTCCAGCAGAAGGATCAGCATTACTCCGTCACCCCAGTCTGGACAGGGAAAACAGCAAGGGTATGATGGAGCAAAGGAGGAAGAGACAAGATTTCAGTAACTCCTATTATTGTTGAAGGGAACAATTTCTAAAGGCTTCTTCTCAGAAAAGGAAATGGACATGATTGTTTGGGAGCATCCATAATTATGAATCTCAAATGTTAACCCCCAGGACTCCCTTATTAAAGGTGCCATTAATCAAAGGGACAGGCCAGAATGTACTGTTCCCTTCACCTTCATAGAGGGAGCACAGGAGAATGTGTGTTGGGAAAGCTTTCAGGCTTTGCCACACGTGAGGAGGCACGGGCCTGTCTTCCCTCTTGTATGAGCTTCCTTACTTGTCAGCATGATTCTTTCTACTGAGCAACAGGTAAAAGAAAAGCTTTTCATTTAAAAAGGAAATACTGTACTTTTTTATTGAGGTTACAAGTGCTAAACCTCCACAACTAGCATATTTCTCTTACTGAAGAAGAGGAGGGAGCATTTTTTCTACATGTAGTCAACAGTTTTCTCTCATTTGCCTACTTCTGCGATCAGCATTTCAGTGGCAACCCCCCTCCCAACGCAGAGTTAGGGATACTCAGTGGCTTCAGCAGTCTGCCCAAGCAGGGCAAGGACAGCTGCCTTTTGAACAGGATTGATCCAGAGACATGAATAAACTCGTACTGATGCAGGCATGACAAAGTCATGCAAGCGATTTCTCATGACCTGACCCACCATGAACATTCACAAGCCCTAACAGGCATTGCAGGAAGGAGACTTAATAGGACTTGTCATCCACCTTTGCATTTTCTGCACAAGAAGGGAGAGCTAGCAACCTACGTCCTCTCCCACAGATATGTCCACTCATCTGACAGACACACAAACAAAACAAACTGCTCTAGACCCTCTTCTCCGTTGCCTCCTTGAGCACTTATTCCCATCTAAAAGAAAGCAGCAGACAACATGCTGTGAATGGGGAGGGCCACACAGCCCTGGATGTATCTGAGGACACCAAATGGAACCACACACTATACCAGCTCATACCAACGAGCAGGCTGGAGCCTCCAGCTAAATCCTTATCAGTACAAACGCCCACACAGCAGAGAGTCCAGGCCAAAAAGCTACATGACTGCTCCAAGTCTCAGATCAAGTCTCGTTTCTGACTCCGCTACTGACAAGATTTTAATTCCAAAAGCCCTGTGCTATAAATCTCTATCTGACTGAAAAAACTGTGGAGGTAGTGTTAACACAGTGTTAGGTTCCCCTGGGATTTAAGGAGCTCTGTGGGGAAGACACCTTGTTATAAAAACCAATCCTTATCTGAAGCAACTGCCAAACACGGTCTTTAAGGAGAATGTTTCAGATATCTGCAATAAAAGCTTGACAAGAACAACACACAGTCACTTAAACCTGATGTCATCTTAACATTTGGGCAATTCTGTCCAAGGTTTGCTTGACGATTCAAGATGCAAAGATTCAACATTCTTTAGTGTCAGGGAGGGGAGAATCAGCATTTGTCTGTCTGCCAGGTCAACATAGTCAAACAAGACCTTATTTGTGACAGAACTTTTTTTTTTTTGTAACTACATATCCGTGAGCATTCACACAGTATACAGATATGAATCATTTGGGTATGACACTGACTATCGAGATGGATAGATAAGAGTTCTAAATGTGAAGTAGCAGTACAACACTAGGATCCCCTCCCTCCTCACAGCTCCCTCAAACAACTGGAGCGGTGCAGTTGGCACACTCAAGTGATGACACAGTACCAGCAGCACACACTCTCCTCGGAAAAGAAGGGGCTGATGGTGATTCTCAGCATGTTATCCTTCAAACACCTTACAGGCAGCAATGCAGTCCCTCCACCTGCCCTGAAGTCATGCCATTCCTGCAAGTTGTAACGAAGTGCCTGAGAGGAAGAGTGAGAGGGCTCCTAGGTCTCTCTCGCATCATTTGAGCCTTTAAATGGGGGCCACAAGTCCACTCTTCACCTTGCCCCAGCACACTTCGAGGCACCGAAATGAAACTGCATCTTACCTTGTCTTTGTATAAAAACCCTGAGCAGTGGATGAGCACTTGAAACAGCCTTGAAGAAGTTGTCATCATTATTAATAGGGAGAAGGTCTCCATGCACATCAGCATATCCAATCATCACTTCCAGGTTGGCTATGTGATGAATGTGAAGAATTAGTTTGTAGAAGTCTTCAAACTTTCCTGGCTTGTAGCGATCCAGGGAGAACCTTCTGAACTCTGCCCCAAACTGCAATAGAAAACAAACAGAGCATCTGCTGTCAAATGTCACCACAGTCCAATGCTCTAGCTTGGCATCTGAACATGGTATACATCACCTCTCTCTTTCTATGATGAATATAGTCACATATCAGTGCTTTCAAGTCTACAAACCACCTTTTAGGTCCCCACATTAGAATATAACCATGGCTACCAAGACATCACCCTGCTTGACAATAGATATGCTCAAGTGTGCCACCTTAAAAGCGTAGTTTTTAAATATTAAGTTTTCATTAAACCGTCTAGAGGATAATTGCATTTGTAGCATTTAATTTTGAAGCTCCATCATTCATTATCATCATCTCGGGCATCCACAGAACCATTCTTCTCCGAAGTAGAAATGTTCACTCTCCTGCTTTCAAAAGAAGTTACTCAGCTATTCAAACAACCTTATAAGAATTCTTTGCACGCTTCCCATCAATACCACTGGGATCCCAACCACAAGACCTTTAAAGAAGTGTGGTATGCGAGCGCACAGCTTGTTATTAGGAAATCCACTCACTCTACATGCCCCCTGAATTTCCTGGTATCCATACAGGAGGAGGAAAGTTCTTATTTTAAGTTAGTTTTCATAGGTTTAATTTTTCTGTCACTCCACTGGTTTTTATCTTTGAGGCTTTACAGACCAGTAAGTGGCTGTTAAAAAAAAAAGTGTGATTTGGCACAAGACAATTGAAAATGTTATAAATCCATTGAGTTATTTTAAATAAGTCAGAAAGTGATTAAGGAAAAGATTTCAACAGACCTTATTTCTGATATTAGAAACCAAATATGCTATTAAGAACAGGAGGAAAAAAAATAGATTCTCTAAGGAAACGAAGAGAGTGAAAAAACAGGTATCTAGTTAAACTAAGTAGCTTAAATCATCTTTATGGTACATTTAATTTCATAAGTCAGATTGTATAGTACTAGTAAACTACTGTTCATCAACTGAACCTCTAAATCATGCTAACTCACTCCTGAAAGCATGGAACCACATCCACAAATCCAAGAACAAGGAAGGCTGTGACTAGGATCTCATGGAAGTTCTCAAAGTCAGTCAATACCAGGGCAAGAAACCAAAGACCAAAAATACCTAACAAGCAAAGAAAGAAAAAAAAACCTCAAGAATTTTTCTGTAGATAAATTCTTCCTCAAAATGGAGAATGACTTGCTTAGAGGTTCTCAGATGTTAAATCAACTTATACATGCAAGCCACTCTTTTGCTGAGACTAACAAAAGTATGAATCATCACCATAATCATCTTCAAGGAAAAAAAAAACAAAACAAAACAAAAAAACAACAAAAAAAAAACCCAAACCAATCCTGGCTTTGGGTGCAAGCATGTTCTCAAATTACTTCCACAGTTATGAAAATCCCACTCTTCAGCATCAAAGCCTGGTTGTGATCATCTGAAAGCTTGTTTAGTCAAATTATGCTGCTTGTTTGCAATATTAACTGCTAGTTCCAGTTTGGATTTCAATTCAGAGTGCCCATCCAAATGTACAAAAGCCGAACAAACCACAACTGGTTCCAATGGAGGAAAAACTGTCCTCCTTTGTCCGCCCCCCCTGCTCCTCTCCGGAAAAATCCAAGTGGCAACTTACTTCTGTTGACACATTTCAAACTGAAAACAAGCTTAAGTCTTTTTATTTGAAAAGTATCTTAAAGTTTTCCTTTTCCTAGATTCAAACAAGAAGCAACCATCGAGTGACAAGTTTAACATCTACATGGTAAACTAAAGGGGCAGGAACAAAACCTTTGTAGGCTTTGTTTAGGGCTGCATCTCCTGCTCCGCACACCTGAACAGGAACAAAGGATTCCTTCAGCCAAAAAAGCGCCAGGCCAGGGTAATCCCAGTAACCTCTCGTTTACTGGACAGACAACTTGTTCAGGACCATTAGCATGCATGGCACTTGGAAGGAAGCGGATGCCGTGCAGCCTCACCCCAGCCAGTACAACACCCGCCCTACACGACACCCGGACACCGGCCCCGCGCCGTCTGCCGGGAGAGCCCGTCGGTCCTGCCCTGCCTGACACAGGCGCCGAGGCACCGGCCAGCTCCCGCGGGGCTGGCCCTGGGGCGTCCCACTCCGCGACACGGCGAAGGAGAGAGGAAAGAAGCCAGGATGGTTATTTACACCTTGGTATGACCCGAAGTTCAGCTTAAGCTGGCACATGCGAGGCGGACAGCTGGCGACAGGGCCAGGCCTCCCAGCCTAGCCCCCGCGGGCACTCCAGGCAAGATGGCATCAGTGGAGCACGAAGTGTGGGTAACAGTCCACCCACAGGGATGCAACTGCAGACTCGGGGCACCGAGGTCTGCTGCAAACGCTCTAGAGTCAAATGAACTCGTTCAGCCTCAGGGAAGCCCAAGAGACAATTTCCTTCACCTAGGAACGGGACAACGATAAACAAATGCAAGCGATTTCACTTGTGCTTTTTGCATGAGGCAGCCCTTTAAGGCAAGGGAGCTAGAAGGTGATTCTGCAGAGAGGAGGAGGAGGAGGGAAGAGTCTCTTCAAAAGAGATTTAAGCAGATAATGCGGATGATGTTTTGTTGTTTAAATGTTAGCATTACTGTAGTAGTAGTTTAGCTGATTAATTCACCCCGTGTATATACACAGGCAGCAACCATTGTCAACGGGTCTTTTCAGAAGAGGGGAAAAAAATGCTTCAGCAGTGACCGTTCATTCATCATCCCTAATGAGGCTGATAGAGAGTATCGCAGTAATAATAGGTTTTGCAGTACTGCACAGCTTGGAGACTGGGTGCTCTGCATTGTATTCAACCAGGATTTCAAGATAACATCCACCACGTATCTTCCAGAAACTACAAATTCTGAGGGCTTTGCACAGATAGTCATCTTGGCTATCTGTCTTCCTAAGCTACAAAGTTCATCCTTAGTATATCCCTCCACAGAAAGAGACACAAGGACTGGCGTCTGCCAGCAGTCTCTGCCAGAACAACTCTGTATTACACTGTTTGATAAACTAACAGTTTTAACAAGCAGATAAGTTTTCCATAATGAAGTAAATGATTCTGCCCTATTCATCTAATGCAAATACTGCATCTACTATTGCAGAAGTCAGAGGACAGGAGGGTCCAAGGGAACTTAAAAGAATTTAATCTGACAGAGCTAATTATGACTGAAATAAAACCTAGAAAGAACTGTACATTTTGTTTCACAAAGAATAAGCTCTGTCCCAAGATCCTCCTAAGTATCAGCCAGCCACTATACTTGCTGTCTGCAGCTAGATGACAAAAAGCACCCAACAAAATGCTATACATCAAGCAGGAACCCTGAGCAAAAACAGATGCCAAGAAAAATTAGCAAAAAAGGAAAAAACAAAGTGTTCTGATAAAAGTTGTGTTAAAGAAGAAAGTCGTAGCTAGCTGACCAAAACTTACACAGGCTGACCAAGAACAATCAACCGCTTTTTTTTTTTCTGGCTAGCAGGGACCAGAGGTCAGAGGAGACGAGGGACCAGGATTTTGACGTTTGTTTACTTGGAGGGCTGCTATTTTGTGAAATGAAATCAGGAAGAGTTATTTGCAAAGCAAAAGAGACCAACTTTTTTTTCTTTAAATTTTAATTTTCAAAAAACTGACAGGATCAAAAACGAAGCCCTGTTTATGAGGTGCCATCCCTCTAGTTTATTGCTGGCTTTGAGTTCAGGCTATTGTAATAAGAAAACATCAAAGAGCAGCATTTAGCAATAAACATGAATTATGTTAGCCACCTACTTCTCCCATGAAGTAAATATCAGGAACAGAAAGAAAAACAAATACCTTCATCCTTGCATAGACTGTAATTTCTGCTTACCTGCAAGATTTTCAAAATGGGAAAGACCTGAGCAGGGCTGCTTTATCAGTGAGAAGGAGCAGAGGCCAAGATAGGGGAGGAGGGAAGACTGAATGTAAATGGTTTTGTGCTGGCTGACTTCATCTGGGACTTCAGAGCTCTGCTGTCACATTCATGCCTGTGTTTCTCTGTTCTCTCTTTCTCCCCCAGCCATGTCTTCCCCAGCTCACCCAGCACTCTCTTGCTCCGCTCCCAGTCTCACAGCGGTTGTTGCTAGTGGCAAGATGCTACCGATCAAGCAGATGTTCTCTGCAACAAGTTCTCTCTTCTCCCCTTCAACCACCTGCCCCAAAGCAGCTCTGCTGCGTCCCAATGATCAAGCTGGTGGGGAGCGTGAGACTTCACGTTCTGCTCAGTCCCCTGCTCACCTCTTGCTATTTCTTCCAAGAGACAGTCACAAGAGCAAGACAGCCTCTCTGCTATTTGCCCTTCATAGGAACCCCATCACAGACACAATTTCACTACTTCTCCCTCAAACTTTTTACCTGATTGGCATTGTGCCATACTCCTATCCTTCTCCCTTGTATTCTCCCCTTTCACTCCCCCATAAAAAATACAGCCATGCTCGGTATCTTCAATTCTTTATCTCCCCAAAGAAACCCAGTGGTTCCCCTTCTTCTTCATGCTTCTTGGACACAACGTCTCTGCTTTTCATTTGAAGAACAGCCTTTGCAACTCCTCCAACCCTCTCCAGTGGTCTGTGAGGCTCAGTCCATGACAACACTCTTCTCTCTTCTGCATCTACTCAGAAGACAAATTCAGCTTCTTTCTCTGTCCCCATCACTCTCAGATCAACTTCTGTTCATGAGATGCACCTCCCATACAAGCTCTTACTGATCTCTTCACAGATGCTCAGCTGCCAGCCCAAGGCCAACTTAAAGCTAAGCTTACTCTTTTCCCTGCTTCACCTACCTTCTTTCATGATTACTGGGCACAAGACCATTACACTGCCTTCCCCAGCACCTGTAACTCCAGTACCACCCTTCATCCAGCCAGCTACATATATCTGTATGTTAATTACCCAGATCTTTTCTGCCCAATATCTTAAATCCATGGACACCATTCAGCTACTCATCTGCACAGCTGGACTTTGCCTTGACTGCTGCTCTATACTTTTCCCTAGCTTTCCTAAACACTATTTTGCTTCACTACCACCTAATTATTTCTTAGTTGGTGGTAGTTTGTGAAAATAGCTATCCACAAAAGCTATTTTCCCAGCCTGTTCTTCTGAACTCATCATCCCTTTCTTTGCCACCCCTGCTCCAGTAGCTCCTCTCCTATCAGGTCATCTGTGTAGCTGCTTTCTCCCTACCATCTCTCTGTCAGTACGGCCTCTAAGCAGCACATAGTGCCAGCCTTCCTCATCGCCTCATCTCTTTAAATCCACAGTGCTGTTCTCCTTCAAGAAGCAGTTGTCCGCAGCAAAGCCTTTAAAATAAATCTTTGCCTTAAGTGGTTGGTCTACCTTTTCAAAAGCAAATCTCTCCCTTTTTTCTTCCAGTCCCCTACATCTCTGGGAACAAACCAAAGTCTGTTTGCAAAGGATGTAGACCAAGCTCATCCTGTATTTTCAAGAGAACACCGAGCACCACACGCACCATCACACCACACAGCTTTAGCACAAATACAGCACAGGATGCATACCTCCATGGCGTGTCACCATTAGCACAAGGGGGAAAGAACATCTGGCACCTTGCCACACAGAGGGACAAAGGACTACTGAATCAGGACGTCTGGTCAACACCGCCAACAGCAGACAAACCCGTGAGCCTAGCTTCCTGCAGAAAGGCAGCCCTGCAGTAGTACAGGTCTCTAGCAAGAGCAAACCATTTTCTGAACAGTTACTAAGAGAGATATCTGCGTGGTTACAAGACACCTGTAATCAGTAAGGGCTCTGGCTGGTTGCAAACTTATTTAAGACCCTTTTAGTTTCCGCCAGAGGTTTCCCCATGAGCTCAGGGCCAACAACAGCTGCAGAGAAGCAATGTGATGCACGCACACGCACACCTAGCCAGACCTGACAGGGGACTGGGAACAGCTGTGCAGGGCGGAAGCAGGAGGGATGGCCCCAGGCCCGGTGGCCCTGGGGCTGGTGCACCACACCCTGCCCCAGACATTTCTGCCTCAATTAACTTCAGGAATTTCCAATGGGAACGGAACTACCCCTGTACTGGGACATTTTGCCTTCACTTAGAGGGAGGGAATGTCTCCAAAGGTACATTTCATCTTTAACTTCTGGCCTGCATTTTGAAGGTAATTAGGGGCAAGCAATCAATCCCTGGAAGAGCGTTTCTTGGTTACTAAAAGCTCAGATTATGTGTGCACAAAGTCTCTTACAAAGGGAATGATAAGGGACTACTGAAGAAAGCACTATTAATTGCACCCCTGAAGAACCCCTTGGAGGTGGCTAGTCCTGCAGCCTGCCAGACAGAGCCTCCACAGGTATTTTAACCTCACACGGGAGACATTCCTTTCTGACTTGGCTGTAAACAACTTTTCAACTTTAAAGAGCACCTCAGCAAATTAAAGGTCCATTGTTCAGTGTCCTTTAGGACTGTTTCAGTGTGGCGAGACTAAAATTCAGAAGACTACTCACATAAGACAGACTGGCTGGACGAAGTTTTAAGCAGATCAGAAATTCCCAAGTTACTAGGCTAAAAATGATTACAAAAGCAAAGGTGAGAACCTGGAGGCAGGTTCAAGAATAGGAGGGTACGGGAGGTGCTGAAACACAAGGTAGCAGCCCTAGCCTTCTGTTCAATGCATCCTAGGGATATTGATAACCATCCGGTTAGCACAGCTAGCACCCAAGCCTGTAACAGATTACTAACTTCAGGAACATTGTCAAAGGAACTACCATCTTTCGGTAGCTAGATTTTGACATTTTTTTTTTGTTACGCAGGGCCTGAGACTATAACCCTAGCACCAGAGCCTATCCTCTTCCATCCCATGCTCTGTGAAGCCAGGTAGCTCAAAGCACGTGTGCCAGCCTTCCCTGTATCTCCTACAGGCATTACTGCTCACGTAGTGCCAAAGTCTAGGTCAGAGAAGATAGTTACGCTGTGCTGGTGCTTATTGCAGCTGTCACCTGAACAGAGCTATCACAAAATGACTTGTCTGTGCAACACCTCTTCAGCTGAAAAGTTTGGCCTCTCATCTGTGAAGGGCAGCAGGCACGCACAGGACCAACTGTTGTGGCTCAGCTGCTGCATGGTAACTTGTTAAGCTGTGGTCACTTTCCCTCAAGTCACCTAACCATTTAAAGACAGACTTAACTTTACTAGGTATGACCACTTCAGAAAGTCATCCTGCTACGAAAAACAAAGATCTGTAATAACAGAGGAACCAGGAGTTTAGTAGATGCTATTTAGCATACCAGAATAAATACAATACCTGCTGTCAGAAGCTCAGAAAACTGGGAGGGAAAGGAACAGAGGCAAGATTTCTTCAGAGATTAACATTTACAGTCTCCTTCTCTTGACACGTTTTGCAACAATCCAGACCGTCTCAAGTTGCTATTGCTGTGGCATACTGTCTTCATTTGAGAGGGGGAAGCATTGCGGTTTTCTGAGTCCATGCCACATTTGGTTTGCATATAATCAAATATGTTTTGAAGCTCAAAACCAGAAGTTAAATCAGCTGGTTACAGGGCTTTTCACTGCACTTATTTTAGTTTTATTCTAGGTATGACAAGTATGACCTTAACTTGGAAGAATCTAAAGTACTGCTTAAAAACTTAAAGCAGACTTAAAGTCTGTTTTAACATCCTGTAGGTTTAAAAAGAGTGATGCTTTTTGATCAATTTTGAAGTGTGCTGCACATGGAAAACATTTCTTGAAACTTCAGAAGGCCTGTAAGGCTTCAGAGTTAGAGTGAAATCAAAGTACAAAAGGCTGGAAAACACAATTTGTAGACCTCTCTCACTTAGTTAACACCAGACAGAGAAGAACCAGACCTTTAAAATCTCTTTACAGGGGACTGGTGAAAGCAAGTCTGCTCCTACCTCTGTTGCTACAGCTATAACACCGCTTGATGTTATACTTTATACCTTTCAAACATACAGTGTGTATACATATACTGTAACAGCTAAACAGTCACGTGGACGTGCAATACTGCTAAGGTGTCTGAGCAGTATCAGCAACTTCTGGAGGAGGGGGAAAAAAAAAAACCAACCAGGGGGTGTGAAAGGTTTAAAACAGCTATCTTAATGTAACAAGCACAGGTACACTCCTCCTAAGACGAGGAGATGGCACATGAGCAGGAAAAACCACCCACAAGCTGTTTGGATATTACATCAATCTAGCAGTTGGGGAGGCTTGCTAAGCACTGACTTCTACACTTGCCCAAGGCCAAAACACATCATTTTATCTGCTAGCGACTTCATAACAGCACAGGGCATAGCTGATCCCA
The DNA here is from genome assembly GCF_964195595.1 of Calonectris borealis. Classification (NCBI taxonomy): domain Eukaryota; kingdom Metazoa; phylum Chordata; class Aves; order Procellariiformes; family Procellariidae; genus Calonectris; species Calonectris borealis. Next base: position 67,842,970 of record NC_134313.1, on the reverse strand, counting down.
AACATGCTCTCTGTCTTCAAGGTCCAGAACAGTATCATGTCTATACTCCACATACATCAAAATATGATTGAAAATTTATTAAAAATCCATTTGCAGCATCCATCTGAACACCAACATTTACTGGAACAAAGTCAAAACAGAATGGGAGAAGAGGAAAAAAAAATATGGTTATAGTTAACTGGATATATTTATCTTAATGGGTTTGTTTATAGTAGTAGGGTGTTAGTCACATTATTGTTAATTTGTAAATCAGTTTGTAATGCAAGAAAACATGACACTATTAATAATGCAGAAATGTCACAGTTGGCACTTGAGTCAGGTAGCTGCGTTTTTATAATCCTCAGCCATCATCAAAAGTTCCTATTGTTCAGCAACAAAAAGGAGTTTTTTTCCAGAGGACTATTTTTCAGGGAACCACGAGTGCATTTACCCACTTTTGAAAACATGAAATTGAATTCTTACTCATACATACAGCTTGCAGAAAATAACGTAGTAGTAGTGGAGAAATGCTTTTCTGCTGCTTTTAAGCCAAAACCATAAAACTGTCAGTTTCAAAGTGCAAAAAAACACACTTTCACAAACAATTCAAAGGGCTACCCTTTAAAGGCCTGAGGCAATCTCATACCTCTATTATTCCAGAATATTCAAGTGACTGGAAAAGAAATATACACTTGGGCTGATAGTTATCCTCCTACTTGAAAAGCTGTATATACAATTCAAGAAAAAAAAAAAATATCTTTTCACTCAGAGCAGTACAAGAGCAGATTGGCTACATAGAGCTATAATTAAAGAGAAGTCTCACCATTAATGTAGGAATTCCTATTTTAAAAGTATTTGTCCTTCTGTAGACTTACACTCATGGGGAAAGAGGCCTGCAACTTCTTTGTAAAGCTAAGGAGAGAAAATGAAAAATAGGTTTGGGATCTCGTGGCCACAGGCAGGATTCTTAACAAAACAAACAAAAAAAGCCCTGCACATAGCATGCGCTGGAGCTCTTGGTAAAAGGGAGAAGAGAGAGAGAAAGGGTCATCTGGAAACCTTTTTCAGAGATTAGAGGCAATTTCTTCAGAGGGGACAGATACTTCTCTTGTCACCCGACGGGGGAAAGGAGCCAGTGAGTACCAGACACATGAGAATACACAGTTGTTTTAAGCCAGCAAGATAATGTGTTTTCAGATCCTGTCTTAAAGGGCTGAAACATTAATCCTGAGCTACGCAGACAACACCTAGATAAGAACTGATCTTCTAATGTATTGTCGTGAAAGACGGGAGAAGAGGGATAAGGTGTAATTACAATTCAATTAATATTTTCCTACGACATGTGCCAATTTCTAAGCAGGTTTCTCTTTATCCTTCCGCTTTCCTATCTAGCAATAAGCTTTTAAGTGTTTTGATTATAAGGCCAGCTCTCGGGGGAGGAGACAGAGGAAGGGAGGAAGCATGGAGCCCGAAAGAAGAGGACTACTTAAAGCAGAAGACTACAGCAATTCCCATCACTGCCATGTCTGAAAACAGAGGTGCGCACAAATGGCTGATGCTCTGTTTTCCCCTTCAGTATTTGCTACAACACAGTGATCCGAGAGGCTTCTGCAACACCTTACAGTCGCCCAGAGAAAAACCGACCTGACGTACACCAAAAGGTATTACACAGCTCCACAAAGCTCATCCTTCTACAAAGACATATAGCCAAAGAACGTATCACTGTGAATGTTCCCACCGGGTAGTCACAAGGCATTTAAATATCCACGGATGCGAGCGTCGGGAGCTGAAGTACGCTTCTGGGCCATGTTCCCAGAGGGGTTGATGGGTCCAGGGAAGGTACAAGCTGGTCTAGACCAGCTGAAATCCAATCATCCACAAAGCTCACATGTCTGCTGGACGTGGAAAGAGGAATACCGGCTGCAGTTTTCGGCCCTTCAGCACAAGGAGGATGTTGAAAAACTGGAGTGAGTTCAGCCACCAAGATGCTCCCTTCCGCCTTCTCTCCCCCTGCCCTTTTTTTTTTTTGTTTTGTTTTGTTTTTTTAAATAATCCTCTGACACACATCAGGAATCTTAAAACTTAAGGATACTTGGGGATTGCCAGAGAAGTGTCTTACCCAGTATGGTACTAAGGATATGACAAACTCTCCCCTTCCAATAATCAAAGGCACAAACCAACTTTCAAGAACTTTCTTTTGGAGAAATGGAAAGAAACTCAGGAAATCCGGGAAAATCTTGGTCAGTTTTCACAGGAGCCATTTCTGAATTGTGACTAATGCAACACACCAGCTGGATGGTGGTTTATCCTTAAGGAAGGAACCACCTGGTTATCATAACAGAGACAGGGCTATCAAAAACCCAACATTTGCAGACTATTGCCCATCCGACTCCCCACAGCTATTTTTTCCAGAGCTCCTTCACGTCCAACTCGATCTTCAGAGAAGGAGAAAAGCTGTTTCATGCCATTGTGTAAAAGCAGCACTCTCTCACACCCAACTCCTCCGCTAAAAGGGATTCCACCTGCCCACGGCCTGCCACTTCCCCAGCCTTTGAAAAACCACCCGAGAATCCCTTGATCCCTGGCCAGCAGCATGCCCCGGCGCAGAGGCTGAGCTGCACCCACCTCCGCTCACCTGGCAGCCTGCGCTCTCAGGCGATAGCTGCAAAATCATGAGTTCTCAGACTCAACTTTCGAGTTCTCAGACAAGTCTGGACAGGCCTCGTACCTACAAAACACAGGCACCTAAATGTTTAAAAGGCTGACTACATACAGTTACTAAAAGCAGCATTATTCAATCTTTTTGTTTCCCCAGCCTTAGATAGTCCACCCAATCAAATAAAACCAACCAATCCATATTTCTAGATGATCGCAGCAGGACAACCCAGTGATCCCCAGGGACAAGACAGACAGCATCACTACTGACCCTACAAGATGACCATGTTTTAACGAGAGCTATAAGGTCTTTATACAGTACCTTGCCAGATACCATTGGCCAGAGCTCCTCACTGGATCTACTTCTAACCACTCAAGAGTAACTCCATGTGAGGGAACCTACGAGCTTTACAGACAAAAGAAAACCATCTTGCAATGTCAGTACCTACCTCTGTTTGCCAACAACCTGCAACAGCCTGCTACATAAACAGTCTAGATGTTATTGCGCACAAGTCATGCTAACAGTATAACCCCACTAGCACCAGGAAATTCAACAGCACAGCCTCCACTGACTGGAGGATCATCACTGGGTGTAGGCCCTCAGCAGGATATTTTGAATTTAGCCACTATTTTAAGTTTCCTTCCAATGCAGTACAGTTCTCTAAAGTAACTTCTGGGCCATCAGCAGTGACAACCCTGAGCTACAGAAGACCTCCAGTAAACCCCTCCCACCCACACAAGTTTATTTTCCTTCTCTCCAGAAATCATTTGTACACTTACAACCTCCCTAAATCACTCTGTCTCTATACAACTACGTAGGATTCACTTACAGGATTCATGCAGCTGTAAAGACGACAATGAGGAGTTCATTATAAGGTTGCTTTTTAATTGTTAATAGAACAAATTCAAGCTATGGCAGTATTAAAGTAGGAGAGAGAGGATGCACTTAAAAAACCAACTCTGATCCGTGGGCAAGGTTTTAGTTTGATGCTTATACACTGTACGGAGTATAACTCAGTAACTAGAAAACAGGATCTGGAGCATTTGGGGGCCACAATGAACATTGTGGGTGGGTTACACCTTAGAAGCAGTACAAACTGAACCAAAACTTTCCAGCAATGGAAGCAGGATGGAACTTTCCAGGCCAGCTGAGCCCCTTCAAGTGGCAACAGGAGGTTAGGAAGTAAGGGTCTCAACCTACATTTGAGGTTCCATGTTTAGAAATGATTGGAGAGTCCCTTGGACATAAAGTGGTTCTCCCACTGAAGCCATCCGACCATCCTCACGTCTATGTGTTGCTCAAGGCTGTTTGATCTGAGTGCAAATATATTAACAGCAGCAAGGGACAAATATGGGGAGCACCGAGCACAAAGTCCCCAAAACACCGCCTCCAATACCATCTCAGCAGGTGATCAGGGCTGTGCACAATTCCAGGACATGCTAATGTTACTCCCTACTCTTTTCAGCTTACGCATTGCCTACACCTTTTCTGTTATATGCATATAAAACACGGGCTTCCAGGGAGATTTCTCGGTTTTGCTTAAATGCTACTTATTTTTGCACACAGAGGTGGCAGGCAAGATTTTGATGTGCTGGTTCAACCAAGAGCGACCACAGCCTCTTGAAGAGAGCTCAGCAAGACCAACCATAGACACAGCTAACTGATACCATCATTTTAAGAAGCCGAGCTCCGGCAGACAGCTGTTTCTGCACATGACAGCCCTGCAGATCACAACTCCTTCCCCAGCGATACAAGCGTGCAAAAGCTGACTGGCTTATGGCGGGTGCCGGCACCCCCAGGTAACACCTGGTAGAACAGCCACGGGAAGGTGAAGCTTCCCGCAGGCCTCGCTCTGGCTGCTCCGACTGGGATCTACAGCAGAATTTCGGCGCTGCCAGCACCGGCCGGGGGGACCCGGCCCTTTTCCCTCCCAGTCCTCCGCTCCTCTTGCCCACCGCGCCGGGGCACCCGACCCACAACCCGGGAGACCCGGGAGATGTCCGAAGCACCCGGGCGGCGTGCTCCCGCGGCGGCGGGGGGCAGGAGCACGCAGGGGGCGGCACCGCCTCCGGCCTCCCACCCGCCCACCGGCGCCCCCGGCCCGAGCCCCAGCCCTCCCGCCAGGCGAGGCGACCGGCGCTTTCCGAGCTGCCCCACGAAGTTAGCGCCGAAGTCCCCGCGGCGAAACAAAAGATCGAGCGGGAGCGGCGGGCGCGGGGCCCCCGGCGCCCGCCCGCCCCGGCCCCGCCACCGCCCCAGGGGCGGGCGGGGAAGGGTCGCGCCGCCGCCGCCGCCTCACGCCGGGCAGGGGCGGCTCGCCGGGGGCGAGGCCGGGAGCTGCGCCCGGAGCGGGGATCCCCCCCTCTCCGCGGGCTGCCGCCAGCCCGTCACCGCTCTCCGAGCTGCGGCTGGGGCACGGCTCCAGCAGCAGCGGGCGGGGAGGCGGCGGGGAAGGGCGAGGGATGCCGGCGGGGGGGGCTCCATTCATTTTCGGGAGAGCCGCCGGGAGCGGGCCGGGTAGGGGCGCACCCGGCCGCCGCCGGTCGAGGCCGCGCCGCGCTCTCTCCTCACCTTACTCTTCACTTCCACCGCGCTGCACTCCAGATACCGCAGAGTCTGAGATTTGTTGAAACTCCGGTTCATCTTCCCGGCGCCGCTGCCTTCCCCCCCCCGCGCCGCCGCCTCTCGCCCGCCCGCCCGCCGCGGGCCGCGCGCCCCTGGGACGCCCCCGCCAGCCGATCGCCCCGCGCGCGGCAGGCGGCACGCGGCGCCCCGCTACCGCTCCGCTCCGCTCCGGCCACTTTGTCCCGGCGCGCCAATGAGAGCGGCCCCTCCGCTGGGCTCGCGCTCCGGCTCCCAACAGCCGCGCGCCCGCGACTCGAGGCGGGCGGGCGTCTGGGCCGGCAGGTCCCGCCCACGGCCACGCCTACCCTCACCGCTTGGCCCCGCCCCACCTGGCGGCGCCCCGCCCCTCGGCGGCCGCGGGGCTCCGGCGCGCCCCGGCCCCACGCGTGTGCGCGGTGCGCGGCTGCGAGGGAGCCGGGGAGGCGGGCGGGGCGGGGGGCAGCCGTGCCGCAGGAGTGGCTGCGGGAATTGCTGCCGTTGAGGTTGAAACCGAGTGCGGGCAGTCAGGTCGGTGCGGGGCCGGCCTGCCGTGCGCGCCCCCCCGAGGACGGGCGATCGCCGGGGCTGGAGGGGCTGCCGGGGCTGCCGGGGCGCCGCGTCAAACCATCGCCCCGAAAGGCTGGTTTTATATGCAAAATGAAATTGCTTTGTTCTGGGGCGGTGTTAGGCCCCGGCGGTTGGCAGGCGTGCGCACCTGCCCGGTTTCACAGGCGGCGAGGGGTCCCGCTGCCAAAATAATTCGTGATGCAGAAAGGACACCCGAAGTAGCTCAGGGGTGCTCAGAGGGGCCCGTTGTGTGCCGCGGAGACCCGCACGAACTTTCCAGACAGCGCTGATTATTCATAAAGAGTGTTGGGACCTGGAAAGTGCTGCAAATCGTTAATTTGAGACCACAGATCGTCAGGTTTGGGAGGAGAGTTTCCACCACTCCCTCGTTGAAATAAATCAGTGGACTGCCTCTCTCTGCTAGCAGCCCTTATTCATTAGGTAGGTTATTAATTTGAGAATCTCGAAGGAACTTTCTTCTTTCCATCATTTGCCAAGGACCTTTATAATTCTAACAGACCTTTTCCCTTCAGTCAATTTCTTTTAGTCACTGAGAGTCTTTGACAGTGGTGTTTTTTCCTACACGGTCCTGCCCAAAACATCAGTCGTGATGTAAAGAAGGTGAGGACAAGGCACAGACCTGTGCAACCAGTTTTCTACTGCTCGACATCTCCTAGGATTGTCTGCCCATCTAAGGAAGGAGCATAAAGTCCTAGCAGACGTGACAGATCACCCACCTCCCCTTCTCCAGACCCGCTGGGCTGGTGTCAACGGCAGTGACGGGGAATACCCGTGAATTCTGGGGCAAAAAAAAGAACTGAGTTGACTTTTCATGTGACTCCAAGTGGGAGGATCAAAGCATATGCCCCAGCTACAAGCCAGCTCCAGCTTATTGGAAAATGGATCTGAAATGAACATTTGCCACATGTTCTGGGCTTGCACTGTATTTGGAAGACTTGCTCTAAGTTAAACTGGAAAAATAAAGTCTAGAGAGCTGAGAAAGGAAATGTTTGTATGAACTGGATCTTTCCCTCTTTTTATCTTAGCACGAGCAATGCAGCAGCTTCGCTTTCCTGCTGTGATGGCCAAGGCCGAGCTGTGGAGTTACAGCATCCCCGGGGTGCTCAGGAGCTGAACATCCCTTTGTGGATGTTTCCATTTAAAGATGGACCTTGAAATCCAACAGCTGGATCCACATGGTTTAGTGGTTCAACATCTGGAGCAACAAGGCCAGTTCACTGGAGTGAAGTTAATCAGTAGCTAAAGGACCGGTCTAGTCACGTAAACTCCAACGGGGGAAATACTGGTATTTCTTGCATCGCTGGGAGCATTAGCAGGGACTTCAGGTGGGATGTTATTCCAGCCCACCTGTCCTCCAGCTGACCCTCGGAAAGGGACCCTGGTGTTTGCCTTACCTCCTGGGTCGGGAAAGAGCCCCAGGAGTGCTCTTACACATTTCAGGCACGTGGTGATGTGGTTGAATTAAGAATCACAACCACAGCGAAGGAAAGACCTGCATTAATTTTTGTTTCAAACTTTTAGTTTGTTTATTTTTTCTCAGGAAAAGTAAGCTCTCAACAGTTCGCAATCAATAAGCAATTTAATTTTAGTCTTAACTTTAAATTTGGTACTTTTTGTATTTGTGATGTTCATTTGAGAAGTACAGATTAAACTCATTTGTCTTTTATTTTATGCTTCCTTCAGGGAGTGCATATGCTTCATTACCATCTCTTTTATATTAATAAAGACTCTTCAAACTAATAATGCCTACCAAGCTGTGTGTAACCAGAATGGGAATTCAATGAAAACGAACAAAAAATATATATTGTTGGGTGCAACAAAAGCTGCTAAGCCATGCTGGATTTGTGAAGAATAAAGATAAATTTTTCAAAGCGTAAGACCGGGGTTGATTTATCAGTGGGGCTAAGGGGACTTCCACTCTCCCTTCCCTGTTAGCAGCAACCATTGAAGAGCCTGTTCATATTTCCACCACCACATGAATACACAATCCTGTTCTTCTCATCTGCCCTGCCTTTGAAGCTAACAGGTGTATTGAGGACACAAATTACTGGATTTGGGGAGTGGAGCTAATGTTGTTTCTATTTCTTCTATCCTACAAGAATTTAGAAGTGGTAGATCGCTGCCTCTCCTCTTTTTTTATTCACCCATAAGAGGAGCTGCTTTTCTGCTGTTCCGTTCCTGCCCGCTTTTTCAACCTTGCATTAAACATTTATCGCAGTAAACAAGGTGAATACACTAATGGGAGGAAATATGCGCTTTACACCTACACAGAGGCTATTGCTAGCAAAGACTCTTTTCACATTACTTCAACAGTAGTCTGCAGCTCTTTCTCAGTTGACCAGTTTGCCTCTAAAAAATTCCATCATGAACCTGAAAAAGATTTTAATTTCAATTATTTTTGTTCAGGTTTCTTTTGTAAATTAATATAAACAATTCTTACCTACTCTGATCTGGGGAATGATCAGTTTCTGGATAGCTCATTGATTAGGCTAAAACAGGCGCATGCATGGGTAGAGGGTCACAAATGGAAAACTGGCTGTATACTTTAATTAGTAGAAAAATACAATAAATTTATCTAAGTATTTATTAAATAATACATTATTTATTAATATTATTTAAGAATTTATTAAAAGTGAATGCTTCTCAATCAAGCTTCGCTGAAATCGAGTTCGGTCCATTTGTAAATTCGCTAAGATACACTTTTTTTTTTTTCCATTTCCAAATCACTTGCAGATTTAATCCCTTTCCTCCAGAGCAGAGCTGAGGCACGATTAAGACAGCTTGAGAAAACTCCTTCTTCTCTTGCCTCCCCTTCCCATGCCGGCGCTGTGCTGTGCTGAGCAGTGACTTCAGCTCCGTTTACCAGCAGGAGCCAGACACCGTGTGTGCTCCCAGGCTGCCCCGGCCCCAGGTTGCACCAGGCGCTGCAGCCCCTACCAGCTGTTTTCCTCTTCAAACTCAGTCAGAAAGATGGTTTTAATTTAACTACTTTTGCTCAGGCACCTTTCAGGGTTTTTTTTTTCTTATCGCTTGCCAAGGGCACTGCATTCCTTTGACAATTTCTATAAATCTTCATCTGTTTTAGTAATCCGTAGTTAGTTTACCCTATTTCTGACCTGCAGAGCTTTTAAATCACCCTTTCTTCCCGGGTGCCCGTCTCTCAGCCCTTCCTTGCAGCCTTGTCCCCAGATGCATCCGGAGCACGGGGGCACATTTGCTCTCACCCAGCCACATAGCCCCTTCCCGCGTGCAGCACTGCACCAAATACCCTCGTTTCTTGCCCTAAACCGGGCAGGGATGGCACAGCCCAGGGATCCTAACAGGCCATTTAAAAAATATTCAGATATTCCTGTTTTTAAAGCTTTTTATTTACAAGACTAATGAAAAGGTGCTGCAACATGTGCCTGACTTGCACTCCTGCAATGCTGTTTTTCAGCATGCAAGGGGCTTCCCTCCGACTAGCTGCCTCATTAGTATTAGTAAGTCGTCTACATGCTCTGAGAGGTGAAAAAATATCCAAGATTCACATCCAAGGATTTATTTTTCTCCCCCCCTCCTCGCGCTGAATTTGCAAGCGTTACAAATAGCAAGTCCTAAGGGCTTGGGGGAGCTGCTGCAATGACAGGCTGGTTTTGGTTTCTTTAAATGTAAACCAAAATGAAGAATAGCACGAGGGAGAGAAAAGGAGGGATGACAACTATTGTTTTGCTTGTAGCGAGCAGTGTTCGCAGTGTTCCTGCCACAGCGAGGATGGTTTCTACTTCATCAAGAGCAGAGGACAATGCCAGGGAACATCAGTTCCCCCAGTGCAGGAGCCTACCTAGAGAGGAGCAGGAAGAAGAATGCCACCAGCCTCGACAGTAATGGATGCTCCAGGACAGGAGACCAGCTGCTTCAGTGGTTTTCCATTGTCCCATCCCTCGTGGTGGTGAAATGTCTTCTTTTTCTTTCCTTTTAAGAGCTTTCGCCTTCAGGCCTTCAAGAGATGTATGTGCATTTAATAGGAAAAAGAGCAAAGAGAGAGGGTGTTTGTTCTCAAGGCGTGGGGAAACCCGATGCTTCTTTTCTACCAGGATGATGAAGCATCGAGGAAACCTCTTGCATGACTTTACTACAGAATACTCCAAGAGGAGAGGCCAGAGCTGTAGCTGAGGGAACGGCACCTGCTGAGCCACACTGCAGAGCTCACAAGCGAGCACGGGTGCAGGCATTTGCTATTGCAGCTCCCAGGATTTCTCCAGAGAACTGCTCTGCACTACTAATGTCCTTTCCCTTTTTCGTTTCTCCAGAATACTACTCCCCACCCCACCGCTGGGCTTTGCCGTCACCACTTAGTGGCTGGCCGTGCCCCGAGAGGTCTCAGGATGGTGTGCGTGGCAGCTCTGCCCAAAAGCAGGGGGGAAAGCCGCTTTCACCTCCCCCCTCCGAACAGGCATGCATGCTGAAAAAGGCCAGACAAAGCACTGGGGGAGAGAACTTGTCTAGGAAAGGATGCCAGGAGCACTATGTTTCAGAGCTCTATTTTCTTCTGTTTTGAAACAACGTCGGGAAGGGAGCAGCGTGAGGGCTGCCAATGTGCTGGGGGGAGCGGGTGGAGGTCCCCAGGCCATCTGCACGCAGGTACCCTGGCTTCAGCAGATCAGATCAACGTGCTCTTGCATCAGCTGAAATTTTCCCCTTGGCTTAAACGGTGGATGTGATATAATCGGTTACGTATTGACTCGTATCAGCGTGCAGGTAATTCGGGAACCAAAGCTGCTGGGGTACCACAATCCCAGCGGCCAAACTCTGAGCATCACCAGGTAGGGAGTAGGGTGGGTTATCAGACCGATTGTCCTCTTTCCAAATTACACCTAACTTGGGGTTAAAAGCAACAGTGCTTTACAAGGATGGCAAAGGTAAGTTTGATTTGCAGATGTGAGTTTGGGGGTGGGAGAAGGGAGGCGAGAGGATCGTGCTCCTTATTCTGCCCCCAAAGTATGCTCTGGCTGTATGAATTGCCACGATAAGACATTGCCCACAAAATATAGAAATATTCAAACTACATTTGTTCTGCACGTGTATTTGCTGAATTTCATGATTTTTTTCTCCCTTTCAATTGCTTTGATTCTTGGTTTTCCATTCTTAACTAAGGAGAAAAACATGAAAAAGCAATAATGTTTCCCACGTGTCATTCATTTCAGCAGAAAAATAGATCTCATCCTCCACCAGTTGTCCAGAGGTAGGTCCTTCTATCTCCATGTGGGGTAAAAATGTTGTTTACAATGTGATTTCTTGCCATGGAGCATTGGAATCAACACAAACTTTATGTACGGTAGCTCATACACCTCACAAAGCACAGCAAAGTTCCCGTGTCCGCTGCATGCTTTTATGGCTTGATAGTAAGTCTAACAGAGATTAATTTTAAAAAAGTAGGGAGAAGAAAAAGGGAGAGTTTCTAGCAAAGAAGATGGTTTTACTTGTTGGTAGTATGGGTTTGGAACATTCAATGGCTGTTGGAGAAGCACTGAGTTAATTTTTAGAAAGCTCGTTAAGTCTCTAGGTGAAAGCTACTGTGCAAATAGCAGTTACTTATGATGTTAGAATGACGACTGCAAACACTTTTAAAATGTAATTGATTTAAAGGCAGCACTGCTGATCACAGGCCTGGTTCTCTTCCCCTTAGAGAAAACTGTGCTTCACTTTGTCCCTTTATTGTTGGTCCTACAGTAAATTGAAGCATAATTGTAAGTTTGGCAAGGCAGGATACATCTTCTAATTAGTCCAGTGCTATCAAATAATTTAGGCAGTTGGCGTCAGCTTTATCTTCCCAAGCACCTTTTCTGTGTGAAACTGTGAAACACACACTATGACACTGGAGTAATTTTTCTGCAGTAGTTACCAAATTTTCTGGAGTTAAGCTGACCAGATCTTCCTTAAGTTAATAAAATGGAAAGAAAAGTAGTACTGTTAATTTTCAAAGTCAGTATCTATACAAGAAAGCTGCTATTATGAAGATACAATCATGCCTGCTTTCCGCTTATGGTCCAAGTGCTTATCCAACTTGCTTAGAAAACAGAGAAACCTGCCTGTGGCACCCCTCTGCAATTCTTCTCAATCGCAAACTGGGTTTAGTCTCTTTCGGGTAAACATTTAACTCATATGAACGCCATCTACCATCTTTCTTAGCCCTGGCAGCTGAAGTGTGGGGTTTGGTAATAAGGTAGGAGAGTACGACTTCTGCCCAGTCTAACTCAGTCCCTCACCAAAAGCACAGAGAGGTTTTTAGCTTGGCATGGGATGCAATTAACTGGAAGGAGCAACCAGAATCTTCATGAAAATATAATTTACTGAGAACTTCCATTTGGGAAGTGACTAAAGGTCACTTTAAATAAACGACCCCAATATTCCTGAATTTCAGCTTTAAACAATTTATAAGGTACTATGTCTAGCTATTAAGTCAAGCCCTCTCAGAAGTGGTGGTTAGTGGTCTCACCTGCTAATAAGGGAAAATAATAAGAAACTGTCCTAACCATGCAAGTTGTACAACATACGAATCTTGACTGTTCACTTACTAACTTGTATCCCTAAAAAACGTAACACGCTGCAGCTGAAAGCTTCTTAGTAAAAAAAAAAAATAAATTGTCAGATGACTTTCTAAGTTTGCTCTTTGCAAGATTTTTTTGGCAGATCTGCTAGACCAGTGGCAGTGTTAAGATCCAGATAGATTCAAAGATGTAATTCCTGATTAATAATAATAATAACAATAAAAAAAAGCTAGAGGGAAAGGTCATATATATTCACATAGCAAAATCCATCCAATGTTTGCCAAACCGTTGCACATAGCTGTACCAGGCTGAGATCACCTGATCCTGTCAGAACTACTGAAGCAAACTCCTGTATGGAAAGGCGCTCTGAAGCTCTTAATTGTCTGGGGCTGGACATAATCTCTTCCTCACCCACCTGATTTGCAAAGAGATTTGCCAAGAAGCGGCTTACGACGTTAGAGATGTCTTTCAGCATGCCTTTGTGCCCTGCAAACAGCGAAGTTTTAAATCGCTTGTGCACAATCAGTCCTTTCCAGAGCTTCCAGCGAGGGCAAATGCCTCATGTGAGGCTCGAAGGAGTCCTTCAAAGCAGCTGTTCAGAAATGCGTGAAGCATGAGGCACATTATATCCTCTTCCCACAGGCTGAGGGCCAGATGTTCAGTGGGTGTAAAGCGGCAGAGCCTCAGTGTGACTTTTTTTGGGGGCCACGATGATTTATACCGGCCAAGAATCTGGCCCTAAGTGTTTCAGCCAAGTGACTTCCCCGACCTCTGCTGCTGAATTCAGCCCGGGTTTTGTAATCTCTGGTCTAACGGCCTTCCCGCACTGACATCCTCCGTGAGGTGAGAAGGGATGGGAAGTGTTCAGGATTTGCTGGCTCAAGGTGCTGAAAAGAGAAATCTCTCGGAAGATTCTTGACACCGCTTCTCCAGGTCAGTTTGCTGAAGTCGTCACAGGTTTTCGGCCGTGGTGCACTTACATATTTTCCTTCCCGTGTTTCTGCTGCTAGCAATGTACGTAGGTTCTTTAATCTGTTTCCTCCTTTTGCACCCCTTTAAGATCAGGAAATGAGAATATTTCTATGCAAAGGTGATGTTCCTGTACTTTTTTTTTCCTTCATAACTTGCGTCTTCCTGAAGCAATGAACGAGGATTACTCGTGGGAGTATGGATTTCAGAATCAGGCCTTTTGGCCATTTTGATAGTGTCATGGGAGGAAAAACTGTTTCCCAGAACCAAACAATTTTACTGCATTCCAGAATCATGTGCAAAACAGGGATCCCATCTGTTTGACAGCATTCCCGCTAAGTACGGTTCTGCCTGTAGCTCACCAGCATAAGCAGTTCAACAAAGGAGCCTCAGTTTTCAATGATAAGGTTTTCTTCAAAATACAAGACACCAGTAAAAAGGGCATCATTATAGGTTGCAAGTTTGTCAAGGTGTATTTTCTTAAATACTGTTTTGACTGGTAAGGCCACTGCAGAGTAGTATAGTGCTACAGCAATCACTCCTAAACTAAGCCTCCTCTGAGATCAGTTTTGCCAATTCCTCTAAATCCGCAATAAATGAATAAATAATAAAAACATTAACCTCAAAACTGATGGATTAAAATTGAGCTGAAATAGACTTCTTTATTTTTTCCCCTGACAGCCTGAAGAGTTTTGAACAAAGAGTGCTTGAATGCCGCACTCTAGGTTTAGGCCAGTTTACCAGAGTGTTTCTGCAATAAAAAGACTATCAAATAAAAGAGAGAAAATTTAACTTATGAGATTCCTCTAGCTGTGGGCTGGTGCCTAGGATTTTTATCATCACCATGAACATCAGCAAGTTTTGCTTAGCAAGTACAAGAAGGCCTTCTGGAAACTCTCGGTAAGGGTTTTATAGTTGCTTAATTCTGCATATCTCAATTTCTAAGTGTCTGCTTTGAGTCACCTTAAAGTCCTTTTAATGATCTCTCCATCTGACTGTTCAAGATTCCCCTAACAGCTCTGGAACACCTAAAGTTTCATCTTTGTGCTTTTCCTTTCAGAAACTGATGTGAAAAATAAAATGCAATTTCAGGGGATGCTTGCCTGTGGAAAGAGATCATTATTTGGCTGGGAAGTCTGCCTTGCTGGTGTGCGTGGTTTGCCTGCAGGCAGGGAGTGATGCCCACCAAGCCCGGTTTGCCCCAGCCCCCCTGTGTCCAGCCCTTTCCCTGGGGTTAGAGGAGCCAGGGAATATTTGTGTGGCTCTCGAAGGACCCAGCTCATGGGTAGTGGCAAGAGGGCTGGAAGGGAGATGTCTTCCAAGACAGGGGCTGAAGTTGTTTTCTCCTTTCCAATGACGGTTCGGAGGGAGGGCAGGATATCTAAGGAGCCTCATTCTACCCTTTCCTGCCCAAAGTCCACCTGAGCACCTCTGGTGCACCAGCACAGCTCTGCAGCCGTGCCAGCTCTTTCCTGTAGTCCTTCTATACACGTAGTAGCTCTAGGATGCATCACCGGAGAGGGTCAGCAGCTTCCCGGATCTCCCAGGGTGTCTCTCACAAGGCGTAGGTATTACAGCTGTCATCCATCGCCTACATTTGCGTGCTGCCTGGGATCTACCATGATGCGGGCAGTTCAGCGTGGGTGGCCTGTAGGGTGCAAGGGAGACAGGTCTGACTTTCACTCTGTGGATTCATCTGTAGCTGCAAGCATCATGAGGGCCAAGCGATGGGCAGTGACAGAGAGATACAACTCATGGGCAATTAAGAGACATCCCTCGCCTGACTAATGACTCAGATAGGTATGGGTGCCTTTGAGAGTGCATCTATGGCAAGGCCATGGCCGGCCCTCGGATTTTTGAAAAGGGGCAGCCCGGGCTGGAGGTGCTTTCCAGGGCACCGAGGTAGGGAGAAGTAACAAACGTTGAAACTCCTTATGATTTTCATCTTTGTAAGAAAACTTAGGATTTTACAGGGGCACAGTACGTGATCTGTTAATTCTATCAGTAACAGGTCAAAACGTGTTGATCTCCTGGCAGGTGGGAAGGCACGTAGCGGCTAAGGAGGAGAGGTCAGGGGAGGGCTTGGGCGTCAGGACCAAGTAGCACGTATAAGCTGGTCCCTTAGCTTCTTCATTTGTATATCAGAATGAAAAAAATAGCTGTACCTCTGCATCACGGGGTTAGCGTGAGGCTTAATTAACTTGTGTTTATGACACCCTGCCGGAAAGGTGTTAAGATAATTAGAAACGTAACTCTTACCATCTGTTCATGCCTACTCCGCTGGGGCCACAACCCATGATTAAGATTTCTAGCAGATGTCACAACGCAAATGGTGACGACTAGTAAGTGGGAGTATGGTAACGAGGAGCACGAGCGGCTCTCCTCCCTCTGAGAACAGGCACGCTCAAGTCGTCGCTGCTGTCCCCGCGCCCTCACGTCGGGTGAGGTCTCTTCGAGGGAGCCGGCCCTACGCCACGGTGCCGCTCGGCTCGGTGTCCGGGGGGAAGGGAGTCTATGCTGAAACATGGTGTTTTATGATAAACATCTAGCCTCTAAAAAGCAGACTAATCCGTTCCATGCCTTCTACCCTCACCGCAGGCAACTGCAAAGAGAGGCACTTGCCATTGGAAAGGATGTTTTACTGACGCCGTTAAGGAGTAGAGTGACATCATTTGAATTTTTTGGAACAATGGCCTTTTTCCCACAACGGCCTTGGCTTCTGTTCACTTTGCACTGGCGCCACGCGACGGGCTGGGATCTGACGTTATTCGTGATACTGGGTGCCAGGAGAAGGCAGTCTCTTGAGAGTGGGTGAGCGGGAGGAGTCAGCAAAACGCTGACGGGTCCTGGTTGGTTTTTTGTCTGTCGGGGGGAGTGATGGTATTTGGTTTTGGCCTGCTCCATGTTTCAGACTTGTAACTTGTTAGGAAAATGCCTGCCTGCAGAGCAGGGATCCAGCTTGTTGGTATTTGAGACTCTGGAGGTAGTGACGCACACGGATGGGAGGGAGCCAAGGTCAGGTACTCTAGGTAAGGGCTGGAAGCTCACTGGGCTGGAGTCAGGCTGAAGGACAGAAATAAAACAGGATCCTATAAATAACAACTACTCTCATTACTCTCTTTCCTCTCCAAAGCAGATCAGTCCTTTGCATCAAGGTGAGTCTTGGTTCTCCTGCTCTTCCCCTGCTGCTTCCCTTAAGTTCCTCGGCCTCCTTTGCTTCACTTCATTCCTCCTCCTCAGCCTGATGCTTGTTTCTTCTGGTGCAACCTGGGCTGTTTCCCATCAAGCCTGGGGTTCCTGCTGTTCACAGGAGTGACGGGCCTCCTACCCCATCTGGGTGTCTGGGCCCAGCGTGACCTGCAGGAGCTAAGCATGGCTAACCCGGGGAGGGTTTTCTGCAAATTTAACCATTCAAATCGAAGAAGGTTGTACAAATGAGGAGTCCTCACAATCTAAGGGTTTGGAAAAAATTAGATGCATGTCAGTGGCGATGTCGGAAGTCTCCTTCTCCACAAAACGCTGAGCAAATATCATCTGCACAAATGCAATCTTTTTCTCTAATTCTGCTAACATTAGTAATTTCCAAATGAAAGATCACACAATTTCTTTCCTTTAACTATGGATAAGAGGTACATTCCCTAGCCTCTTCCTTGGCAGTGGTGGAGCTGCTTTGCCTGAAACAAACAATACAAAATAATCCCAAACAACCCCCTCCAAACCACAAAAATCCCAAACTGAAATCAACTCCCAACAAGACTAAACTAGCCTGAGGTAGGCACCCAGGGAAGATTTCAGCTCGCTCACTTTTGGCAATGCCCTAAGAAAGCAAAGGCAGGATCTTGTGCCAGGAAACACCAGGCAACCTGAACCCGAGGCATGCTGCCTGTCTTGCCCGCTGCAGCCGGCCTGGACACTCAGCACCCCATTTCGGGTGCGTTGGCTGCGTATGGCAGGTAGTCTCTATTAGGAATTCCTGCTGGCCGGCTTGCACCTGAAAAGCAGCTCCAGCGACTTTTTTTTTTTTTTTTAATGCAAAGCAGCACGAAATATGTGAGGCAGTAAGGACTATGTGAGGCCATTTGGGTAATCACTGTGCAGAGACTTAGTACCAGTTTCTAAAACAACAGTCTCCTGGGACATTGGTTCAGCACTCAGTAATAGCTGAAAAGACAAATCGACTCTTGGATTTATGAGGAGGGGAGGGGCAAAGCTTCACCAATGTCCTTATAAACCCACAGTGAGCATCTCTCTTGAATATCTGGTGTGTGGTTCTAGTCCCATCTCTCAAGGATGGCATAGCAGAATTAGAAAAGGTGCAGAAAGGGGCAAAGCTGGCTGGAGGTATGATACAGCTTCTCTACTACAGAAGATGAACTAAAACTCCACAGTCTGGGAAAAAAGAACACTGAGAGGAGAAACTAGAGAGGTTATAAAATCATTAAGTGAATGAAGAGAGTGAATAAGGAGTAATTATTAACATTTTATCATAGCACAAGAATTAGGAAGCTTCAGATGGAGTTATCAGATTTAAAGATTTAAAATTACAAGGTTTAAAGCAAAGGAGAGAAAGTCGTCTTCTCCCGTAGCACATCATTAAACTGTGGGATGCTGTGAAGGCTAAAAGATTAAACTAGTTCAAAAGCACTTAGACTCATGGAAGAAAGGCTATCAGGGCTAATAAACACAGAGCTGCAGATACATCCTTTGACTCTAGAAATTTCTGTGCTGCCAGCTGCTAGAAGCCAGAAGAGCACACCAGGAGGAGCAGCACTGTATGCTGGTCCTAGTCCTTGATTTTTTTTTTGTTCCTTTTGTATTCATTCCTAACCTTTTTCAGAGACTACAGGCTGAGTGGCATTACACATATGGTTGTTCTTCTACTTACAGTGCAACAACTGTGGAAATGCACCATCTATCATTTGAGGCAACTGGGAAAGCAATGTGGCTGAGACGAGGTTCTCTGGGCTGGAAGTTCATTAACACGGCACCGGCAGAGCTACGTCAGGGATCAATTTTTACTGTTTGTTTTCAACTACAAATAAGTGCTTGGAACACTAGTCCTTTCCAGCTAGGTTTGGTGGATTGTGCTTCCTTAGAAAGGTTACAGTCCGTAAAATAGCCATAAGCAAGACAAGTACAAAGTATGCTTTCGTTGGATGTTGGTCTTCTCTTTTCATAAAAAGTGTGAAATCTGGAGTAATGTGCAGCATGTTTTAAGTTATATTGTAAAGTTGCCTCAAAACCAGTTCTTAGGGAAACAGTAAACCTTGGGGAAAAGTGCCATCTGAGAATTAATACTGATAAAAACTACATTTTTCTTCCTGGGGAATCTCATGGGAGAGGTCTAGGTTTGCCATTTCAAATTATTTTCAGAAAATGTGCTACCAGTTGTAGGTGTTTTGGAAATAGATTAAGGGAAGGAGTAGGTGACAGGCATAAATATGAAACAAGAATAGTGAACCCTGTGTCACTGAGCTTGTCACGTGTGATTTGAATACTCCTGAGAAGATATCTTGCAACCTGTTGGTTTTTAAGCCAGCCACTAGGTTGCAGGAGCAGGTCTCCCAGCTTAAATCAGTTTCAAGGTGGATGAGCGAAGAATGTTTCTGGAAAAAAAGGAGGAAAAAAAATCTCCAAAGGTATCTTTTCCCTTTAATACACTGCCAAGGGTTTTCTTACAACAGGGAGAGGTAGTTCACAGGGACTGGTAAGCCAGGATTTGGGCCTCAGACATAGTAGCAGGAAAGTTAAAACATGTGAAATTATGCTGCTAATGAGCCTAAGACAACTGGCAAGTCATTATCTCCTGTCAGAGAAGCTGGAAAAGCAGCGTGAGGAAGAAGAGCCTGCACTGCCCGCAGGACAATTTTGGCTGCTAATGAACCTGTATGAATGAAAGAACATCAAATTCAGACTGAGAGTCCTTCTCGTTTGTTTATTTCTTCCTGTAGGAATTTGTCTGAAGCTGCTTAGTACACTGCTGTCTGATGGCTCCAGGTTTCATCCAGTATCACCCCACCTTCGAATAAAGGACCTCAAATCTGTTGCTGATGGAAATGGGTAGCTTTAGACAACTGTGTCTTTCAGATCCCCCACGTTCTACCTCCTCTGCTGTCCACAGTTGCTTCATTGTGAGGTTGCTGGTGGCACTGAAGCGACCCCCGTGGCTGGGCACAGCTCCTCGCTTTTACCTCGGCGTTCCCCACAGTCGTTCTTCTCGACTTCTCCCATGGCAGCCTGGGCAATTTGGATTCACTTCCTTGTTTCCCCAGCTGGCGATAACCCGGTGGCTTTGTGATTTGAGTATGCTTCCTCCTAGAAAAGAAAGCCATAGGGATTTTTTTCCCTCCCTTTTCACTGGCAATGTGTTTTCGCAACTTTCAGATTAACAACATCTTCCAGTTTAGGACTGAGCTTTTCTGTTATTAGTAGCATGGCTGTGTTGGTATTTTGTTCGTGACTGACTGCAACCTGTTTTTCACCCCTTTCTTGTCTCTGTCAGCATCAGTGGTAGGACGTCAGACTGGACTGTATTCACCTCCTCAGATTTCAGACTAAGCCTTTGATACCAGGCCCCATGCCATGCTAAGATTTTCCTCTGGCCTTTAAGAACATACCACCCCAAATTTCACCATCTCTTCTCCATCTGTGTTTACACATCATCTTGTCATTGCCTGATACAAGATTATCTTTCCTTCAGGCCACAGATCACTTCCTCTCCAAATGCCTTGTATTCATTTCATCAAGTCCTAATAATTTCTGACTGTTTTTCCCATTTCCCTACCCATTTGGGCAATCTGGTTTAAAGCATTCCCAATTCTGTTTTTAAGAGGAAGCCAAAGCTCTCCTGCGGTTAACTTATTGCCTTGTTTTAGCACTTTTACGTTAACCTACATTAGGTCCCCCACGGAGTGATTAACTGTCACTCCAGCTTCTCCGGAGTGTTAGAAGATGGCTAGCCTGTATTTCCCAGTGGAGAACAGGAAAGACATCTAGGGCTCCTCCAGTGAGGATGAGGGACCTCTTGGTAGGCAGTGAAGCCTGCCCTGGCATTATGCTGGGTTTTACATATAACAGGATTAAAAATTTCACTGACCTTTGTCAGGCATTTCACTGTTGGTTCCACCCTTGACAAGACAGAGAAAGCACCCTTACACCCAAGAAACCCAACGTTCAATGATGTTCAGTGTGTAGGGGAATAGTAGATTCAGCTTTGCTTCCTGAAGCACAAGCTCACGTGGAATAGTTCTTTATTTCCGGTGACAAAGAGGGAAGAACTCTTCATTTCTCAGAGCTTATGGAAAAAAAGAAGCTGACAAGGGAAGGAAGAAATCATGGAGATGAAGTAGTCAGGAAAACTTGTTTCCCATCCAAATAAAATATGCAGGCATAGTATATTTTTCCTAAAAGAACCTGATATGAAAAATGTTATCATTGCTGGGCTATTGGAAAGGAAGCATTTTGCCTTCTCATCTCAGTTTGGTTTTAGCAGATAGGCATAGACTTGCACAGCTCACAGAAGATGAATTTGCTTATCTTAAAACTGATGTTTTCCAACTGGAGTCTGAATCCTGACCATACAAAGGCACCTGTGTATCCAGCAAAGCAGAGCATCCACAGAGCTGTAATGCTAGCTCTGTAACATTGAAGTCAATTGAACTTTGTTTCCTGAGTTTAGGAAAAACTTTTATGGGTTGCCTGGGAATTACATATGCTCGGTACTTCATAAAAAGAGCTCCTTTATTGAGGACATTCAAAGTAGAGTCCCATGATGGGCTGATTGATTGAAAGACAGAGCAAGGGGGTGAAGTTTCTGCAGTTTGCGGATGACACCAAGTTTGTGCTGCCTGGCTATGAACACCCAGCTCTGGGAGCAAAGAACACGAGGCTGGGACTCAGGGTGGGACTCGCAAGCCGAGCTTCAGCAAGCAGCAGGAAGAGGAGTCACACGCGGACCTTGGTTTACTAGCCTAGGCACACCACCACTAACAATGCCAGGGACCATTCCCCGGAGACAGAACTTGCTTGTCCTGCTGTTAAACAACTCTGTTCAAATTGTTGAACAATTGCAAAGCATTGTTAAATCGTTAGCATAGCTCCTGCCAAAGAGCATCTTCCAAAGAGCTCTTGGCCCAGGGACCGTTCCCGGAAGGCAGCTTGGGTTTAGGCACACTCTTTGGTGGGTAGGAGGGGTTAAATATATGGTCATGGGGCACTTAGTGCCAGGGAGTGGTGCGGGGCACAATGAATTTACTCGTACAGACATAGCTACAACTTGTGCAGAGGAGAAGGTAACAGAGCTTGATTTGAGTGTTCCTGAACAACCTATTTGGGAACCGGCAATGGTTTTAAAAAGGGGCTTTACCAAGCTGAAACAAATGCCTGCAGCGATGCTCTGGATGATGCCAACCCACGAAGGCGCTCTCCTCTGCTGCCTTGTCAAAAACTCACACGACTAAGCGAGCAGCTATCAGCCGGGGGAAGGCCAGCCTCCAAAGCGGTACTCGCTCCGTGCCAGGGAGTTTGGATACCAAGTGCTGGCTTTGTGGAAGAGAAGGAAGTGAAATCACACGTTACAAACCCTGTTTTTAATAAAGATTTTTTTGCTATTGAGTTAAAACATCCATGCAAACAATTCTCTTGGGTTGTAAACATTTGCTTCTGGTAGATTAACTTGGTTGTTGCCCTATTTGTTGTGCTTGTACTTGAGAAACTGAAAGCGGAAGCGAGTAGAAAACAAAGGGAAACAGCTGAGCTTGTGTTCACCCTCCGAAGTAAGTAAATCAAAAGCAAACGAATAGCACAGATAACGTAATTGATGATTATAAGACTACATAGGATCCTTCCAAAACGTGGAGTGAAACAAGCTACTCTCTCAGCCTGCCTGTTGCTTATGCTGTTCTTGTTTAAATGTCATTGAAATAACAGTGTGCCAAGAAATATAAACTGCAAACACAGCATTTTAATAAACACAAAGTGAAATAAAACAAGCCAGAACAGATCTGTTGGCTCTGGCAGTTTTTTGTTTGCAAGATGGGGAGGTTGGAGGTGGGGGGCACGCAGGGAGGGTATTATTTCTTGCACATGTTTGCCTGGTGCTGATTAACAGGGGCGATGTTAAAAACTTTCTGTGACTTGTTACAGGCTATACTCTTCAAATTTAGGGCCTTGTACTGCTCTCGATCTAGTCACACAATCCCCATTAAAGAGTGTAGAAAGCCCTGAGGAGTTTGTTGTAATAGGCTCTAATAGTGCCTAAGAAACAAAAATCTTAATTGTACCCAAACCATCTTTTCTCACATTTTGCAGAAGGACCTTAGGTACTAATGTATTTTGCAATCATATAATCTTGTTCTTCAAGAGTGTTCATGTAAATATAGGCTTAAAACAGATCTGATTAATAGAGCTCATTAGTTGACTAGTCAGATATAGCGTAGAAATGTTAAGAACCTCCCAAATGTGAAGAAAGCTGAGTGACACCCTTCCCTCCCCCCAAAATTAGCCATACACCCATCATTTTCCCTGCCACGCTCCACTGTTTGTCAGCGCCTTGGTTAGCAGCAGCATCTCCGAACTTAGGTTGCTTAGTTTTACTTCTGCTTTGCTCGGCTACAATCCCTGTGAACTTCTGAGCTGAAGGTCCCGCTTTGAATCCCAAAGGATCTAGTCTTTTCCAATGTGTGGGCAAACCGCTGCAGCCGTGGTGGCTCCCCTTTCCCTAATCACAAATGTCATGAGCGTGACCATCCTGTGCTGGTGCGGACATAAGGGCCTCATGATTGGAAAGAGGGGGAGCGGCTTGCAGAGCATCTCTCTAGACAAAAGCAGAGCCAGCACGAGGCTGAAGGTGGTGGGGGCTCAGAGACAACAGCACAGCACCCCCAAGGCCACACCACCCCATCCCCGTCCCCTGCCGCTGCCTCCCTCCTCCCCTCTGAGCAAGCTCCCGCCCGACATTTTAGAAAATTAATGCTAAGTAGAAAATGATGAAAGCATATTACCTGAAAATTACCTGACTAATCATATTCTCTCTCTGGGGACCTATTATGCTTCTGAGCCTGCAACTTAGTCATCCTTGCAGGCAAGCTCTCCCCATTTCCCGGTTTTGTTCATCAGGTTCATCCAGAATACTTACTAATTTCTTTCTTTTCCTCCAAGCTAGCAGTTCAGTCCTTCCAGGCGCTCAGCTCCTCAAGTTCTCTCCAGGAAAGTAATTAAGCACATGCTTGACTTTAAGCATGTGAAGCTGATGGCAATTAGGAAAAGAGCAGGCTCTCAGCACGCTCTTTTTTTGCTGGCAATTCCTTGGGTAGGTGGGATGAACTGTTCTCTAGAGACGCTTGTCTGTCTCCATTGACTTGTGAGGAAATCCTGACAACCTGAACACCAGTGAGAGCAGTCTGAATATACCAGCCAAGACATAGCATGTGCATCCCCTGAGTAGGGTATTTTGACTCACATGGAAGATAAGTCAAACACTATTTTTAGTGTCCTTTATTGATTCCTGTATAATTTCCCTTGCTCTTCCTGTGTGGAAGTTCCTTCCTTTCCAGTAACACCAGCATTTGAAGTAGCACATCAATCCCTATTATGTGTCAAACCTGACTTTTTTTCCCAAGCCTCGGCATGATGCGGAAACTCTTAAACACAAAGTCTTCCTGTAATTTAAACACCCAACTGTATGTGTAATTCAAATAAGATGTGGTGAGTACTAATGAAGTTACCCCCGGGCTCAGCAGATAGTACAACTTTCTGGATTATTCGTGGGAGGGTCGGTATAGAGCCACAAAATACTTTACCTTGCCAGAGAAAAGAAGGAACGGCTCGATGAAGGCTAAACTTTAAATTACTTTGGCTCTGCTGACTCTCTAACATCCCTTTTGTGGCTCTGATTTATTCTGCCCTTCTGAAAATTGCAGAAGAAAAGTGGTTATTCACAATTTTATTACACTTGCTCTCAAGCAAGCTGGCTCTCTAGCCCCCAGAAACCTCTTGGAGGAGTTGCTCCTTTTAAAACACTTCCACCACCACAAAGCATTGATGTTTAAATCTAGCCAAAAAAATGGAGGTTATCTGGGCACTAGTTATGAAAGTCAGAAGATTTAAAAGTGAAAGTTACGCTTCAAGTGCCAGCACCTACTGTGTCTCGATAAACAAAATCAGGCCATGTGAGATGAAGAGTACACATGTATTTTCAGCCTCAGCAGCAGCGTATGTTACATCAGAGCTTTTTAGACTAAGATCTGTCTATGTGCGTTTATCCATAAAGCACAGAGCGAAGCAAGTGCTCTGCAGTTTGGTCATTAACTATTTTTTCCTCATGCATTTGGAATTGGTATGCCAGCCTTTGTCTCAGGATGTAGCAAACGCTGTCGATTTTGCATGGGACAACAGCAGACAGAAAGGACCTTTTTCATTTTCGCATCTTAAGCCCAAATAGCAGGAATCTCTATTGCTTCCACCAAAGGTCTTAGGGCCACATTTTTAAGAAGCATCCAGCCCTGTAAAAATGCCAAGGGACACCCACTGGGACTAAAAAAAAGCTGAGCTGGTATCTTTGCTTCCACTAAGTATAAAATATTCGGCCCTAATCTGTTCGAGCTACACGCTAAGCTCTCATTGCAGAAACTGTGAGCAAAAGCATTGAACACAACGCACTGAGGCCCAGGGACGCACCACCTCCTCAAGATTCACAACCTGCCATGTGTGTGTGCACCGGAGGGAGATAGACAAGCGGAGGAAGATTTAGCTATTTATGCTACACGTGTATAGCAGGGAAGCCAGCTACGAGGCGTGATGCTCTGAATTCATGGCTCTTCCACACTGGGCAAAATCCTCCCATACACTGCTGTATTTGGGAAATGAAGGGGTAACCGAAGCGATGATGCTTGTGACCCTGCCGTGCTTGCCAACAAATACTACTTTTTGACCGCCGCCTAGGTAAGGGCACCCCAGGTCCATGCCAAGCTGCTCAGTAAAACAAGGGGCTTCTTTTGGCCTTCTACTGCCCAGATTTGGTGACACAAGCGTGGAGCCAATACACACCAAAGAAAGGAAAGGGGCCATTTTTTCCTCCTGAGGATATCATGACAGCCAGCAAAGAATGGGAAAGTTGGGTAAGCTTTTCATTAAAGCTGTTTTCTGTCCAGTTCAGGTGAGCCCTGTGGGGATGTGTGAACCCCAAAAGGCTTTGAAGGAGGCTTGAAATATTTGGTCAGTGGGGACAAACTGCTACACTCAACGTCACAGAAGAGTCTTCTGTCCTCGTTCCTAGGTGACCAGTTTGGGTTTTGAATGCCAAGACCAGATGCTTAACAAATAGTTCACAGGCTGCAATGTTTTCATCATTTTCTTCTAAACTCTGAATAGTTTTAAATGCTTCATGAAACTGAAGTAAAAGCTAAACTCAACAACTGCTAAGCAGCTTGCTCAAAAATTTAGCTGTCTACCTTGCATCGCAGTTCTGAAATGCTTTAGATGAATGTTCTTGTGCAACACTAGCCCCGGCTTCCACGGTGTGCATTAGGACTGTTATAAATAAGTTGCGAGTTACATGGGCTTGACATGGTATTTATGAAAAGATCATATTTGCTCCTTTGAAATAGCCACCCAGCAGAAAGTCTGCCTCTCGTACAATGGCATTTATTCGGTGCATCCCCTTTAAAGGTCAGGAAAGAAAACTTAGAAGATGGGTAATTGCAAAACTGGTTCTGGAAATGTGCTCTTATCTCCTGGACAAGAGAGGAATGCCAAGAAGGCAGTGAGGTGAGCTAAAACAGGCTGGGGAAGATGCAAATTCCAGGACCCTCACGTAGGCAGATGTTACGAAAGGAATTCCTCCTGTCTTTGCCAGCTCCAAGGAGCGCTGCGCTGTCTCTGGCTAGCAGCGGAGGCATCCAAGGGAGTAAAGAGCCATACACCATTTACCCCACCTACCAATTTTTTACAATTGTGGGAACAGGGAGGAAAAAATAATTTTATATTTTAACATGGCATTTGGGCTACCCTGTTTTGGTATGGACTTTTAAATCCCAAATCGACCTTCCTATTCAGACATGAAATCTGATCTGGCAGACATTTTAATGCCAGACCCTTTTTTCTGTTGACTCCGGTGGATTTAAGGAGATTTTTTGACCAATGTTGCTGTTAATTTCAAATAGACACTTGGTCTATCTGGTAAATAATAACTTAAAAAATAACCTAGTGTTATTCTACTCCTCTTCCTTAGGATTTTTTCTCTGAGACTGATATTACTGTGTTTTGCCTACTCCAGTACTTTCTATCCACATTCTTACCGATCCCAAAGTTATGTCCATGAAGCACTTGCTGCACTTTGTTACGTGACGGTAAAGACTGGTGTTTCACTCCGTAACGTATGGAAGCACCCAACTAACTTTTAGCACATCTCTCCTTTGACTTTGTTGGGACTTACAGCCTCTGCTGAGTAGAGCATTATTGCACACCTGAAGCACAAGCCTTAATCCTTTGCCCTGTGGCTGGGCTTGTACAGATGCGTTGAAGGGCTCGGAGCGGTCCATCACCAAGCGCGGTGCAAGCTTTTAAACCGGGCTTTCTGGGGCAACTCCAAATCAAGCACTACAGTGCGGGAGGGAAGGATGGGCAGGACTGATCACCTTGCAAAGTGGAAAGTTTCTTACTTGGGAGGAGGTGCTCTTGTTGCAGGTACTGCCTGTTCTCACAAGTAAGCATAAATTACAGTTTGTGAGTTTCTGGCACTGGTAAAACTTACAGAGCAAATGGAGAGCCCAGGTGGCAAGGAGGCACAGGGAGGCACGGGGCATCATCACCTGGATCCACCGAGCCTCAAGCAGAAGATGTCCAAGGGCTCCTGAAGCAGCAAAACTTCTCCATAAAGACCAGATGAAGATGCAGTTCTTTCAAAATCACAAGATGTGTGTAATTCCTTTATATACACCAGTGTTTCTGCTGTTTTATTCATCTAGAAATAACAAAAGGAGATGTCAGAGCTTGTCTAGAGTTAGGTGACAAGCACCATGTGATGGAGGTCCACATTTCTTAACTGTAAAATGAGACAGGCAGCATGCCAGTGAGACCACAAAATAAAGGAAAATAAATCATCATTTGTGATAGCACCCTAAAGCCCCCACAATTTCATGTTTCCCTTTTATTTACGGTATTGGTGGGTTGGTACCACTGCATGAATCTGAACCAGTCAAAGAAAGCAGAATTAAACCCCAAAGTGCTTGTTTCTGAACCGGGGTGGGCCGTGTCACCTGAGAGCAGCACGCGCCCCGTGCTCCGGTCGGTGGGTGCAGCGCTGAGCCGGGGCAGAGGTGCCCGGAGCCAAGCCCTGGAGGGGAGAGCCGTGGGCTCCGCCGCCGGCATCGCCCCAGCCCCGCTGCGACCTGGGGAGGCCTCCACGTCCCCACCACCGTTCTTCCTTTTATCGCCCTCCCGAAAGCATTAACTGCTTCACGCTTCCAAGGGCTGTTCTTTTAATAAGCTGCTGCTTCATCCGCTGTACGCCCAGCCGGCTGGAAATGTTGGATTTCGCTGGTGTTTGCGCCAATGCAGTGGGAGAAGAGAGCCAGCCACAAATCAAACAGCAAAACACGTAAGCGCTGAACGGGCTGGGATATACAGCCATCTCCTGCCAAGTGAACGAAACATTAGCATTCTGCTCTCCATCCAACGTCCGCGATCATTAGGGTAAGAATAAAATATGGACTTAAAGCATTTGCACAACAGCCATCAGGCCGTAATGAGATTTCTATTCTGTGGTCTCGTGGATATTTTAGACTGTCAGGCCCAGCAGTTCACAACATATGGTTTAGATTTATGTTTTACACATATCAGACTTAGGGCATGTGTCTGGAAGAATGCATTTAGAGTGGATAAAGGTGAACCGCTGTGGAAAAATCTTCGGTGTCTCAAACCTGAGCTTCTATTCTATTCTATTCTATTCTATTCTATTCTATTCTATTCTATTCTATTCTATTCTATTCTATTCTATTCTATTCTATTCTATTCTATTTTTTTGCCTTCTTGTGTCCCACCTGAAAGCACACATGTAGGATCATACCTCATTTCGAAAGCACACATGTAGGATCATACCTCATTTCTGTCCCTGGAAAGGTTACAGTAATTACTAAATTACGAAGCTTGTCTCCTCAGTGTTTCTGAACCAACCCACAGGAAAAATACTGGAATTAAGCATAAGGAAACCTAAATGCTGGGATGGCTACTTCAAACACATGTACCAGAAAAATGTTTATTTGTGGATAAAAAGCCAGGTACTCCTCTGCACCTGGCATAAAAATGTAACCATCACTTCCAGCAACTATACGGATTTGAAAAGCAGAGCTCCACAGTAAACTACCTGCCCCATCTAACAAATTGTGAATAACAAAGGGGAAGCTAGAGCTGTTGCATGGGGAACCCTTTTCCCTGCTTAACTTCGGGCCTTTGCAGGAGCATAGGCTGGTGCTTCGCTGGAGCACAAATCTTGTAATGCCGCGACGGCACAACATTCATCCCTCACAGCTGTGCCGGTGGTGGTGTGTCCATGTCGTTTCAAGCCAAACACACGGTTCTCGAGACACAGGTCTGAGATCCACCAAACAGGCACTAGCAACTACTGTGATAGATCCTGGCACCCTCCTTGCACTTGCTTTCCTTCTCTTATGAGTTACACTCATTGGGGAAAGACAAGAGGGAGGGAAGACATGCAGCTTGTGTTGCTCAGACGAGTCTTCCCATGGTTATCCCTGGAGCTCCTTGTGGAGCTATGCGATGAAGAGGAGTGCTGGCACTCATTTTAGTACAGCTAATAACTATAATTTTATTCTTTTAAGTTTTTAATTTACAAGCAGTGGACACCCACAGGCCTCTCAGTGGCTCTGCCCATCACTGAAGATCTTCAAGAGTCCTATCTGTATCCAGAAAGGGAGACCAGATCCTTAATTCACTTATGAAAGGGCTTTGAAAATGCATGTATTTGATGCTGTTGAGAAGTGGGAGCCATGGTAGGGATGCAAAGAAAGTAATACAAGCCTGGAGGAGAGCTTTCAGCTGTCTAGGAGATTAGAGAAAGCTGAATATTCGGATATGCATATGAGCCAAGTAAGAAGCTGTGCAGAAAGTCGGCGTGATTTAGACACTGCCAGCGTCTGAGGATGTGAAGGGAGAGAGTAGCAGGTCAAAGATGATGGATAAGCTGTAGGTGTATGAGAGGAGCCTAATGGCGGTGGTGTCTATGGCAAGCAAGGGAGCAGGTAGCAAGGGCGACTTTGAGAAAATCAATATCACACTTTGCTGAGGAACGTGTTTATTCAGAAACAATTAAACGAGCGTGCAGAGCGGCTGCCCCCTGTAGATTAGCTTGCTATTTATAGAAACCTCTCACACACCTTTAAAACCTTCTCCTTTCAGCCTTGTCCTTCTCTTTAGTGAGTATAATTGACTTGGTCGGTATTTCTCAAGGCCACTAACCCCAAGACAGCATCACTGGGAGAGAGAACCGAGAACCACCTGGAGGCTGGCTGAGGAGGACCTCCGGGCTTTGCATCACCTCTGCTCTGAGGGAGCCTCCAGTGAGCCACACCAGCGCGACAGTGAAAGTGAGTCTTAGTCAAGAAGGTGGCAGCAGATTTAATCAGAGGTTGCTTATGCCTGTGGCCCTGCCGGGGCCCCTTCCTTTGCTTATTATTGGTGTCTTCTGTCCACTGTAAAGTGTCTGCTAGTGGCTATCTCTGGACTAGGTTGCATTTTCTACTGCATGCCTTTGTAATATTTTTTAGCAAATAAATAGATTCTTTATTGTTCCCCGTGAGGATCTGGGGACTTTTATGTCTGTTTTTGTTATGGGAACAACCTTTCTGGCATCGATGAACAAACCGCACAGGCTTAAGGCAAACCCTAACACAAAGCAACAGGCTCATTCCAGGAAAGACTTTGCTTGACATACTGTTGATAGGCAACCTCTGAGGAGACAGTAACAGCTGTCTTCTTTGACTTGAATGCTTAGAATATTTAAAAACCTAAGTAAGTTGCTTTCTCTTGAGAGGTGCTGGACAGACGATGTCCCTTCATTTGTCAAAGGGAGCTAAATATAGATCTTGGTGCCTGCATGGTGGACTCCAAATTTGAAAGCGCTGGCTGATATTCTTGCTGTCTCACTGGGTCAGTTCCTGGTGGCCATGGCATAAACTGGGACATGAACCACTTTCCTCTGATCTTAGTCCATGATGTGTCTGTTTTTATAGGCACGTGTAACTGAGAGCGGAATCTGGACCACTGGGCGGCGTGGGGAAGCGCAGGCCCAGAGGTGTTAAGAGCCGACCAGAGATCAGGCTTGTACACAGTGCGTGTCCCTGTGCATGCTCTAAGCTCAAGACAAATTCCAAGTGATGTGAGTTGATCAGCTAACCGTCTCCCATTGAGGGTTAACTCAAATTACCTTGGGCTAAAAGCATGCACGAATCACGTGGAGCATTGACTACTTTGTGTGCCTGAAATCCTTGTTCTCCTCCGGTCTGTCGCTGCAGTGCACGCCGTGGATCAAGGCCAGATTCTGGCTCTACTGATCCTTGGGCAGCTCCAGCGTGAAAGGCAGTGAATCCAGCCTCGTGAATAAGAATATTAGTCTGTTCCCTCCCAAATACCTCTCACTGCCGCTGAGGTTTGGTTACATACTGTTACTGAGATTTCTCACTATTTGTCATGCTGTGCACTTTCAGGAAAAGCTTTCTTTGCACAGACCCCTATTAGCTGTATCTGAGGTCTTCATGTTGCAGCCTTTTATCGGACAAAATGCTTTTTAATTTAAAAAGGTGCTGCCAGCCTTATTTATCCCTGAACATGACTTTGAGAGGAGTAACAGAAAGTCCAGCTCTGGTCTTAGGCAAGCTTAGGCTGGCTCAGCAGCCAGGACTTCGGTAGGAGCTGTGTGAAGTCAGCCGTTAATCCGTAGGAACAACACATTGATACTTCAGCAAAAAAAGCATCAGGCGAGGTTTTTTTCCCCTGCTTTTCCTTTCTATCCCCAGTGTAAAGTGCTATCGAATAGGGCACAATCAATATTTGCTTCTTAACAGGAAGCACTTGCGTGGCCGTGCAGGTTTATATTTAGAATGGGAGTGGTTTAAGATGAGGGCTGGGAGTGGCCTCCAAACATTGCCATTACTTCTTTAATGAAATATACAGCTTGTCTCCCTCTTTAAATAGCAGAACAGCCTGGTATAACCAATTATTAAAGCTTGCAAGCCTTCCTCAGGCCCGTAGATGGCATATTCCAACTATTTCTGTTCTGTGAAACCAGCAGTGGGATGGAGAGCAGAGCAACCTAAAAGGCAAGATTAAAACTGAAATGTTTCTTCACAGGCACAAGGGAAGGGGGGAGGTTTTTTCCTGAAATTCAAAGGCAGAGAAGTGAGGAGCTCAGAGGAGACTCGGTGAATGCCCACAGTGAATTCTCACGTGTTACCCCTTGTCTAATGACAGATAAGAAAAGCAATGTGATGGCACAAAGCGTTTCTGTTTCCTTGAAAGCAAAACCAGACTGGAAAACGAAGCACAAAATGTAATGCAGATGGGAATTACAAAAAAGCACACCACCGACGAATCCTGGAAGAACCACAGACTCTCTTCCATGCTAGCTTTACAGTGTCCTCAGCGCTGCAACGGTCCTTGTCATACTGGCTAAGCTGTTGAAGACTGATTGAGTGGCCTTCCCGGATAAGAAAGGCAACAGAAGGGAAAGAAAAAGGACCAGGGCTCAAGTCTGTTCTCTGAGAAAGCTAGCTGTTAAAAAGCTCGAAGAGGATAAAAGATGGGCAAGAGGAAGTAGGACTCCAGCTGATCCTTCTGGGCCTTTGGTCTTGAGCTTCCTATGCCAAAGTCTAATCCAAAAGCTTGTGTAAAACTAAAATTGTGTCTTCCTCTCCCGTCTCAATTTAATGCAAATTATGCATGCAGAATCTGTATGAAGGGTAAGGGAGCTGGGGACAAATAGTGAAGTCACTTGGGAATTAATTATGGATGAGCAAGCTGGTTTGTGTGAAGAGAAGAAAAAGATCTTATGTTCTCAGAGCATTTTGCAAGCAGACCTAATTATTGGCCTGCTGTGACCATCAGTGCTGTGTTCTGGTACTGAAAGGCTCACATGGAAACACAGGGAACAAACCAACCCAGCACACCACAGCCTTCAGCAGGTTAGGGAGGATGTTCAGAGCTTTTCTGATTACCTATGTGCCCACCACAGAAGCCAAGTTCACTCCTAGCTCAGCAAAATTGATGCTCAGGGCTGTTACATATTTCACTGTGCAATAGGAAGGAATAATGCTGCCTGGCATCACTGGTGGCAGTTTTCAATGTCTTCAGATACATCTCTGCAGCCACAACACCATTTACAGCAGGGCATGATCCCCAGTGCCCAGGCCAAGTGGCACAGAGAAGGGCTTATCCATGCCAGTCATGGTAGCCACCCCCACTGGTGACACCTGTCCTGCAAAGTATGTGGCTGGCTCTATTGTGCCCAATGTGGCACCCCAAAAATACCTTTATTTTTTGGTTCAGCATGCCTGAAATGGATGTATTACAGCCAGAATGGTGGTTTTAATAGCAGAATGCTGAAGTTGTGCATTGCATGCTCTAACGCGTGGCATGAGGAGCAACGTGAGTATACAAAGTGCAGCGGTGGTAAGCGGGACTGGAAGCTAGTGCAGTCCCAGTGTTGTTCCCCAGGGGGTTTAGTCCTTTAGCAGAAGAGCTACAGGCATTGTCCTGGGGGAAATCAGAAAGCCAGTTCCAAAAAGGACCCTGGGACCTCAATATCCCCCATGCAGTGCGGATGGTCAGAGGACTACAACGCAGGAGCAGACCAGGCAACAAATTTATCTGGTATTTTAAATGTACTCTGACCACTTGCTGCTTCACAGGCTAGTTAGGCTAGAGTCAAATAACCCTTTGGCTCCATCCTTGCAAGAAAAATACTGCAGAGATCTGCCCATATGCTGCTTCTATGAGGAACACGCTATGCCAGCGGAGAGCTCAGCAGGATGTCATTTTAGTAAACGTGTGCTATGCTGATGAGTCAACCTTTACTGAGGTTTGTCATACTTTTTTGTGGATTTTGGCACCTTCTGCACTGCAAACAAAAGAAAAACTTGCGTTTTACAGAGCAAAGTTTGCTGTTGCAGGGTTAAATGTACCTTTGTAATCTAAACTGCAATCCATCTGGAGATCTGCAGCAAAACTCACCAAAACCTAATAAAATAAACAGTGGATGGAGAGAGTTTATATTGGAAATTGTATCAATAACAGCATTAGTAAACCAGGCCACATGTAAGGGTGCTGAGAATTCAAGAGAAATTGTTCTGATGATCCTCAGATAACAAAGACTTATTCTTCTTTGTTTTTGTAACACATGCGATGGTGAAGTTGCCAGTGTCCTTGAAGCCTTCCAAGAATGGGAAAAAGGAAAGGAAAATTAAGGAAGAGAGGGGAATGTACTGCAAATACGGGATGACAGAGGGCAGAGAAATGTGGAAAGAACTTTGATGTGGAGCAGATGTACCCCTGCATTCCACAGGCAAAACTGATGCCGAGGCTGCTCTGAAAACAACTAGGAGGGAAACGTCTCCTGTCTCCCATTAGCTTTAACACAGAACCATTTCAGAAACTAGGATGGGTAGCAGAAACATTTCTAATAAAAGCCCCAAACTTTTCCCATCGAAGGAGGGGAGCAAAAAGCAGGCAGAGAGATAATTACACTCTTGGGTACGCAGCAGCACTTTTCCACATTGCTTCTGGATTCAGACACTTTGCAAAGTGCCCTGTGTTACCCTCAGTCTGGGGCTATTTGCTCTGTCTCCTAGAGATAAAGCTAGAGAGTCATATTTAATACGTTGCATAAAAGTGTTCAATTGACATAATATGCAAATAAGGAAGTGTATCTATTTTTTTATATATTGCAATAGCAGAAAGTACAAGATAAAGGCATAAGCAATGGCAAATTACATTATTAGTTCAAATATTTTCTAATAACATTAGAGATGATCCTTTCAAGCTGTTAACAGTATTCAGAACGGGTTGAGGGGGTGGCCATGGATTATTTGGTATCAGCACTGAATCCAAACCCACGTGGAAAGCTTGTGATGTTAACATTTCTGTTAATTCGGTCTGGGCAGAGATTGGAGTACAGTTCTGGCCTTACAAGAACTTACTGGCAGAAGCTACACTGACTCCAACAGAACTGGCATTTAACCCTTTGCATAGTTCTGCTTTATTAGAAACATATGTCAAAGACACAAAGAGCTGACAAGGAGACGAGAGGATTTTCCCTGTGGTTTTGCATCTAGAAGCATATTGAAATGTATGCATATACAAGTGTGTTATAACGTATGCACTTACTGGGTGTATGCGTATGTGTGTATATACACATATATGTAAAGATATGATGCTTTGAGATGCATTTTTTTCCATCAGTCAGAATGGCTATATTTAAAAACTTTCAAAATGTCTTCATAAGAGGAAAAAAGCCCCATTGAATTAGATTAATGGAAAAACTAAGTAAGAATCCCAAACTATGCAGCATCAGATATTTTTTCAAACAGAAATTACTTTTTCAGAGAATTAGTTGTGTATCATACATAATTCCTTTTCTACCATTTATATGGTTGAAAGTTAGAAGTGTTTGCAATCTTTTAAATGAAAATACTCTTCCCTTTCTTTAGCTTTGTCTGTTCTATAGGAAGAAATTACATGTTCCAGCAATAATCTCTCAGCAATTTTATGTAAATTTTCCTCCCTGAATTATTTAATCATTTCTATTGGATGCGTTAAGTAACAGTTAAAGTAAAAATCAAAACATAAGAGACTGATAAGGATGAGAATAGTTACTGAGGACACATACAGGAGTCAAAAATGCTCGCTACAGCATTTGGGGCTCCAGCATAATGTGCTGTTAGCTTTCATGCCAGCCCTGGTGCACAAGATGTCACGCAGGACTAGAAGTTTTGCAAGCAGGATCTGTTGGCCAGGCTGGGCTCACACAAGAGAACGTTCCATGAAACGGGCAGCCAAAGATGGGGAGTCGTGTGAGAAGGGCTACAAGCGCTCCTGTATTAGGATACAACCCAAAGCACTCAGCGCCTTCAGAAACTTCCTCTCATGGGCAGCAGTGGCATGTCCTCCACTTTCATCTGAAACTCCTGATGGTGGCTGCAGACTGGAAGAGAAGCATGGGACCTTGCACTGGCTGGACTGTGGTGGTACCCAGGAGCCCCAGACAACCAGCTTGGAGTAACTGGTTCTCCAAGGGTGCGAGCGGCTGGTGGCATTTTTCCCCTCGGCCATTATTAGCACCTGCTCCTGGAAACCAGGAGAGAAGCTATGGGTGACCTGCACAGATGCAGCTGAAAAGACCCCATTATTGATTCAATGGGAGATGTCATACTGGGACAAGGGGCTGTAATGGAGATGTCCCCGGCAGACCTGTGGGAGAGGTCCCCACAGAAGCCCCAGAGCCACCTTCTTGGCAGGAGGTCTGAAGAAAACAGTGAATTAATACAATTCTTTTTGGTTCAGGACTCAGGTCTTGTTGGACGAGTGCACGGAGGCCCACCAGGCTTTCACAGCATGCCCTGGGCAATGCTCTCCATACAGGAGCCCACGGGGGAGGCAGGATTAGGCCTGAGAACGTCAGTTAAGGTCTAAGCTGAAATAAAACCTGCCCTATGGCAGCAAAGTCTGATGGTTTATTTCACACGTGCTGGGGTATACGCAGCAAGGGGTTCTTCGGAGTCCCCTGTGCCTGAATGAAATTGATTGAAGTGCAAAAAAACAATCAGGTATAAAAAAATCCTGAAAGCAAGGCAATTGCTTCCAGATGTTTTAAAATTGCTTTCAGAAATGAATAATCAAATCCTGCATGAGCAAGACACAATAGCAGAGGCAAGAAGAGTCAGGAATATTTATGAAGAATGCTGGGGAGGGCACCTCTTCTTTCAGCGGGGGCATAAAAGACTTAACAGCCAACAGCATCCAAAAATCTGTGTTTTGGATGGTGGCTTGCTGTAGACTTTCAGACTGGCAGCTGGTTAAGCAGGAAGGATTGACATGCTAATTACAAATGAACACAGCCATGACAAGTGGTGTTGGCCACAGGTTTTTCAAGCCTTAATTAAACGTGATAAGACACACAAAGCCTTGGTTTATTGAACCGGCAGCATGGGGCCACTGCCTGTCACTCATCTTTGCATGTGGTCTTATAATAAACAGAAAGGTAAACTTAGAGCCTTATTTCTCCTTTCAACAGATTTAGTATATGGAGTATTTGGGCTCATTTAACTTTATTTCAAAATAAAGATTTTCTTATTAGGTCAGTCTGCATTTTTTTTTTAAACTCTAAAAAAAGACATCTGCATTGCACTTCAAAAGTGACAGGGCACTGCAGAGACCTGGGTCCGATGCCTGCAAGCCCTCCTCCACCTCCTGCCCTTCAGAGCAGGCTCAAGTACCACAGTGCTCCACCGTGTCTTGAGTTACACAGTCAGTGTAAAGAACTGAATTGCCCAACAACATGTATAAAAAAAGCCCTAGAAGGCTTTCAACTTCCTAAATATGATTTTTGAGGGACAGTGCCCCTGCTCACAGCATACTCGAGCCTGAACAGAGTACTGGAGAGTACTGTCTTAACATCCAAAAGCAATTTAACGGGACTGTTTTTCAAGCAAGCTGCACCCACTATGAATGAGCAGTTCAAAACATAATCCATATCCATATCAGCAGGTACCATACTGACTGATAGACTTACATGCAGTATGTAAATAATGGAATGAAGTATTGAAGGAAATGAGAGGAAAGATATGGCCACAGGAAAAATATCAAATATAGATTCTCAATAACATTTACACAATCAGTTTTGTTGTGTTGTGGTTTTTTTTTTTAAAAAAATGAACATCTGTATCTATGTATTCTTCAGCTTAAAAAGCAAGCAGAAAACAGAAGGCAACACAGCTGAACGTGGTTCCTATACAGGGATCAATGTGGTTGGAGCACAGCTAATGCTTCCACGCCAAAGCAGGGCTGAAGAGGCAATCTGTCTCCCTCCGGGGTAGATGTTTGTAATTAAGACACCATTCCTCATCAGCCCCTAGCAAAAATGAAAGGTGCTTTGTTCTCTGTGGTTCCAACAGGCAGCTGAGGAAAGGATTAAAGAGGTGAAACTGAGCCGAACTGCAGGAGTAATTGTTTCTGAGGATGGACCACGCGCTCGCCCACCTTGGAGCTCAGCAGCAGGTCCCTCCCCAGCGGTGGGGACCTCCCCGAGCGCGCCTGCCTGTGCTTCATGCACCGGTGAGGGGAAGGGGAGCGCGGGCAACGCTCAATCTCTCCAAGTCCATGCTCTTCGTCTTCACCGAACTCTTCCCTTTAGCGTTACGCCGAAGTTGGCGTGAGGCTGTTTCCTGGTACTGCACTTATGTGTTGGCGTGGTGCAGCCGCACCTCTGGAAGCAGCGGAGGGTGGTGAGGGGACGAACAGAATAGAGGGGCTGTGTCAAGTGCTTCTTTCTTACACTTACAGGTCCAGCTCTCTATCATTTTGTCCACTTTAGTGTCATTTCCACTGATGCAGGTTAAATACAAGATATTCCAGGTCTGGTTTTGTAACACGCTGCTTCTCTTATAATGACACGAATGACCAGCTATTGGAAATGATGAAGTTAAAAATGCAGAGCCTGATTCTGTCAGGCAATATTGTCCCAAAAACTCAGAAATTAGGTTGTTGCTCCACCTGCCAATTTTGTCTTTGCTCTGAAGGGAGAAAAAGAGCTTCCTAAACTGTTTGTGGCCAAGAGTTGTGTTTAAGTTGCATTTCTGTAGAATATTTTAAGCAAAAGAAAGAAATTTTTTGTAAATGTCTTTATGACAAAGCTACTATAACTTATTTTTAATAAAAGCTAAGATCATGGACAAGCTTCTCTTTTAATGGTTACAAAAATATTAAGATGGGTTATGTTGGGTTCTAAATTTGTTGATGAGGTCTGTATCACTTTGTAAAGGATCCTTATATCTGACATGTAAAGATACATTCATGACATGCCCATCACACCGTATTCACAGCTATACTGTGGCCGTCTCCCTAGTCCCGAGTATAGTCATTTCTGACGAGGCTGAGAGGTGACCAAGCTCCACGGGAGTTGTCCCCAGGGTTGGCTAACGATGCTTCTAGGGCTCTACAAAAGCAAAATCCTCCAGGGAAAGAGACTCCTGATGCTGAGAAGGCGTCTGTGCCTGCCTGGGGCAAATGGTGCAGCCTGGGAGGGCAGCTCTACAGCGCTGCGTGCCCATGTCGAGGACGGAATGCCTGTTTTGGGCAGCCCTAGCCCGATCACCACCTGGAGAGCGCCCCAACACCCTCTTTTTGGCAGTCTGATGAAGCTGGCATTACATCTCCATACTGAGCAAGGGGGACCAAAGCCAGACATCAATTTTCCCTCCCCAGCTTTTGGTGTTTCTTGTCTTTCTGTCTACCTCTCTGCACCTTCCCCGGACCCTCACCAGGACACAGGTTTCAGGCTCACAGCCCGCAGGCTGGCTCTGGCTGCCCAGCAAAGGCAGGCGGCTCTCAGCTCCTCACCCAGCCCTTTACACCCGCTCCCCTTCCTGGCACAAAGCGCTGCGTGCGCTCGCTTGGCCTGGGCATTTGTGGTCACTCGCCGTGGGGAGAAGGGCACCGACTCAGTCCCCTCGTTCCCAGGAGGAAGATTTCTGCTCCAGGGAGACTTACGCTGTCCAAATAGGTAAAACATCCAAGTGAGAGAAGCCCACTGCATTACCTGATTTAGCAGAACAGCCAACATAAAAGAAAAACAAAAGGTCCCCAAAGATGAAGCGACACCAGCCTCCCTAGAGGAATCAAGGCTGATTCCAGGTTTATCCCTAAACCTCAGCCTCCAGCACTCTGCCGATGTGCCTGAGACTAACCAAAGCAAAGTCCGCTCCGTCACGATCCGCTGGCAGGCAGGCACAGGGATACCTTGATGGTCGACAGCCTCCGCGTCTTTCTATTTCCCTCCGCTTGCATTAACACGGCCTGTGACCGTGTCATGTGTTTTCCGACTAAGTTTCTGTTATATCAAATAAACCATGCCAGAAATAATCACTTCAGTGGCCTTTGCCTCCCTGTTATGCTGCAGGCAGTGAGGCTGGGAGCCTTCCCTCTGGAGCCAAAGGCTTTGACCTTCTCCCATCAGCAGCCGGCATTAAAGCATTTGTCTCTCTGCAGCAGTTGTGCACCAGGAGGAAAGGAGGAATGAAAACCTCCTATAACCAAGCTTGCTTGTGGCTCTTTGCTGAGTGATTTAATCTTTCTGACACAAATCCTCCCTCTTGCAAAGAAAACTTTGTAGCTCTACCTACACCATTAAAAGCAGCATTTGAAAGCAGAGGCCATGGGTGCACAGTTGGACTTCCCTTTAATTGTTCAGAGCTTATTTCATGGATCATCTATGCTTGGACAGTCTTCTGCCTTCACAGGCGCTCTGGGCAGCCAGGACTGATAGCAAAAGCAAGGGCAAACCTTAGTATTGCTACAGTGCACATAAATTCTTCATTTTCCCTGCCTGAACAGCTCTCGTGAAGTCAATGGGATGGGCAACCAGAGCACAGTTAAATACAAGCTTAAATGTTTGCAGGACTTAGACCTTAAGCAGGCAGTGGGTTGTTCCACCTAGAAGGAATTCTTTCTGTCAGTCTTTCCGGGAAGGTAGGCAGAATTGAACGGTGGTTCAATACAAGATAAAGTTTTTGTGCAGTGAGACACAAGCTATTATCAGCACAGAATTAACTGGGAAAGTGATAAAGATCACAGTGATTTTCTAGACTCAGAATTGACTACATTTCTACTGACCTTGCACAGCAAGCCTTTTGACAGGTTAGTTAGCGTGAAGATGTCTGTGCAAACAAGAGAATATTGATAAAATGAAGACATTCTCCATCCAAGAAGTGGAATGGAATTCGTTCTTTCCCTTTTGGATCATTTTCCTCTCTCTCACGTCCTGTTGGTCCTTTTATTATAATCTAGGTTTATTTTGCTCTCCAGATTCTCCTCTTCCACTGCCTGCCTCTATCCCGGTCTCTGCAAGGGGTACAGCATATGAGGGTAGAAAGAATTCCCACCAGCACTGGTTGATTAAAATGCTTTTCCAATATAAACAACCTACAAGAAGGACCATGGGGAAACTTACAGGGGAAAAAAAAAAATTCACTTCCTATAGGGATAATTCCACTGTTTGGAGTTTGTCTGATTGGCAGAGACTCTGGTGCAAACGCAGTTTCTGCAACTAGTGCTATAAGCTACCACAACCATTTTCCTTTGAGAAGATGTTTTTATCCAGGAACTTTTCTGCTCTAGAGCTGTGGCCTAGTGCTTCCATAAAATACCTTATTATGCGTTTTAGAGGAAGTACGAAAGATGGTAGAAGCATTATGATGTGTGATATAAATCTCCTTTCTTTCAAATACCTACTATTTACTCAATTAGATGGTCCCAGTTAGTTTTCTGGAAGGGAGATGAGTTAGCAAAGGAGATATATAGCCAAGGAAAGGGAGAAGGTCTGCAACAAAATTCTTTTTCTCGGCCCTGCAATGAACACATGTAACACTAAGGAGATAATACCAGATAGTAAAGCGTAACTCTGCAAAAAAAAACCTAGGGAGACAGACAACATGACTTCCAGCTGTTCAGTGCCTTCACCAAAACGTTGAGAAAGTTGTGAATGCAGAAAATTTTTTTCACAAGACAGCAGAGCAGGGTTACTTTTGTTTTAACCTAGGAGAATTGTTGTTCTCCTAATAACAGTAGATCAAGACCAGAAAAAAATAATCAGAAGGGGCATTCCTGCAACCTTTGCCATCTAATCAAGATGGCCACCATCACTGCCCAAATTTTTCATGTGATATAGCTGAGGACACCTGATGGCCTCCTGCCACTTCGAGGTCATCAGCCTTTAATCATCAGCAGCTGCATCTAGACCCGTTCTGATGGCTGATTTCCTAACTCCTTGAGAGGTCCATGTTTTTCAGTTAACCCACTTAACTGAACTTCATCATTTGTAGGCCGGTAGAAGCCCTACTTTTGTAGAACGGTTATAGATAAGAGCTTTTTCTTTCTCTTTATGAATCCTTTTCCTGTCTCTCAGGTGCAGAGGACCCTGTGCCGGGCTCCTGCTAGCCCTTTATTATAGTCTGCATTTATTCTGCTCTCTATATGCTCCAGTTGCACTGCATACTGTTCAGCTGTTTCCTGCTAGCAACTATATTTCTTATTTACATCAGGTGTGCTTTGCAGTTTGAAATGTCTTGTTTTCAGTGTACACGACATAAGAACATGATAATCAAATAGCACTAACATAACATTGTCAGCAGTTAGACTATGGCATCCAAGGTATGATTAAGGGATATTAAGGGATACCCCTAGGCTAAGATACTGGTCGGCAAATGCTGAGTTCTGTCAACCTCAATCTTATATACTAAGCAAAACTGCACTGTCCGCATGCCACTGGAAGCCTAATTATGTGTCTCCTATGCATTTGTCACAGCAGGAACCTTATCTCTAGGTTACAGGCAAGAAATCAAATGAAGAGGTTTAGTGACTTCCAGGCCAGCAGTGTCTAACCAATGTCCCCATGGGGTGTTTGCAGCCTCGCAAGGGGCTCCTTGGGCAGTGGCACGCTCCAGGCTGCTCTCCTTCCCAGCAGCGCCTGGAGACCAGGCTGCCCTTCCGAGCAGCTGTCCTGGCCATGAGTGTCAGTAGTCAGTCGAGCAAGCCTAGATTGTTACTGCCTTTACTGCTCATATCTGGTT
The DNA here is from genome assembly GCF_964195595.1 of Calonectris borealis. NCBI lineage: Eukaryota > Metazoa > Chordata > Aves > Procellariiformes > Procellariidae > Calonectris > Calonectris borealis. Next base: position 67,800,797 of record NC_134313.1, on the reverse strand, counting down.
TAAAATCTTTGTCTTTAAAAGGGATACTGGAAGTTTGTTCACCCAGTTGTCACCAGTTAATTACACTTAAGTGAGTTAGTTAAACATTCACATCGGCATTATGTTAACAACAACATTAGCATCTGCATATTTATCAGTATGCCTCATTAAAAGTAAGCAAATAATTATTTCCAAGAGCGTATTGCAGTCATTAACATACAAGGTGTGTTAATGCTACCAGAGAGGGCTCACATGGAGCAGAGTCAGGAGTTGTCTAGAAGCCACACTGAGCCTGAGTAGAGTAACTAGGTTACATGGCGAGCCTACGCTTATCAGCAAGGACACATTTGCTTCTGCTCAGGTGCCAGGGCAAACGGCCCCGGGAGAGCAAAGGCCTCACACACATCTGTCTCATTTGCTCCAATGAGCTTTCCTGGTGTGCTAAGTGAGTTTTGCCATGCGTATGCTGTTCTTGACGGCTGCCCAGCAGAGAAGCATCTAAATAGCTCTGAGGGCAAATTGTGTCCTTTAAATGCCATTCTCGTTGCTCTGCCTTGAGAGGACTCAGCTAACTGAACTAGCATATTAAGTCTGTGATGCTGCAGCTAAGCAATGTTTGCCCTGAATAGCTGGAGTTTGTAGTTAGAAAAGCAGTGCTGGCTTCGTTAGCCTTTTCTATGAATTCATAGCTAAGCAAATGTACAGGGCCCAGGGAATTGGTGCCCTGCCCTACAGAAGTCCACGTGAAACTATGCACTCTAGGAACGAAGCTATGGACAAGTATGGAGACCTTCTATTACAGGTTTTCATCTTATCAGGGTACCAACTTTTTGCTATGAACACCGTAGCTAGCCTTGGCCTGGAAGTTTGAGAGAAGATGGTCTGAGCAGCTCATCACTGCCTTGGCTTTAGGTGCCAGAGCTGGGACATCGGGGTGAAGCAGTTCTTGCAGGAGACAGAGGACACAGCCCTGTGTGTGAAAGGCAACGGCCAAGGACTTCAAAGGAGTTTGAATTTCCCCATATGCCTTCACCCCTACTTTTGTACATCTAAATAAGTTACTGATGGCAGAGCAGTTTTACAGTGCAGATTAATTCAGAGATGTGAGTAACTGAACCTGAGATGATCCCGGCTTCTCAGCTAACACCACACGGCAGCAAGAGCACCTCAGCTCCTCTGAGAATGTAGAAAAGGTACATCCGTGAATCCCAAAATTAATTAAAAGTAACACAATGGAAATGAGTAATAAATTATTTTACAGCATTACCACAACCTGGGATTTAAGATAGGGTACTAATATTATCAAATATTATATAAGACTAGCTCACACTGTCTAAAAGTCTGGCTTAGGACCAGTGAGCACTGTTAACCGGAAAAATGGTAATTGCTGGTAACATCTGACAGATGTTCCTCCTTGAGCTTTCTGCTCAGTACAGCTTTTCTGAAGAGATGAAACAAATTTTGTCAACTAAACTTTGGACCTTCGGGGCCACTTACTCACCTGCCACGGAGTACCTTGACCCAGGGCATCCTTTGGGGGCCATTCTGAAGAACAATTTTGTTTGTCCAGCTCTCTCCTTCCCCTAGATGGTCTCCGCAGGAGGTGGCGTGTTGTAGCTGCTTCTCCAGGCACCCCTCTGCAGGGATTTAATTTCACAGGTGTGTGTGATCAGTGAGGTGTTCCCCCCACCATTACCCTTATAAGGATTAATAGCAGTCAAAGGGTATTCAAAGCCAGTGGTGAATCTGTGGCCCTTGGAAACCTCTTACCACAGAGAGGGCTCAGATGAAGTAGGAGAGATTTCATATTTTGGCTTTTGTATCTGCAGTGGGTATGCCTTTATATCAGAGAAAGATCATCACAGAGCAAGGTGAAAGAAGCAAGTCAATTTGTTTCCACCAGCCCTATCACCAGTAACAGATAGTAGACCAGTCTGTAGAAATTATGCCCGCCTATGTCCTCAGCACCTCCTCTTGCCAATGCACGAATAACAGTCTTCCATAATACTGTGAAAAAGGACCTCGGTGCATTAACGTGTTTGCTAGCGTGAAGGAGAGCAGCGTAAGAAAACAGTAAAAAAGGCGTTTGCTCAGAGGGCAAGAGTGCTCTGGGGTTAGTGGGACAAAGGATACTCTCACTAGCCAAGTGAATTTCCCCTTTATATTTTGTGACAAGCAGTTGCATCACAACAGATTGGATTTCAGGCGCTGTGGCCGAGGCTGTTGCACAGTGCTGTCACAGCTTAAGCGCTTCCCTCTGGGACAGTCTTCTCACCCGAGCAGACAGGGCCCTCCGTGGTGCTTTAGTTGTACCCTTGAAACGTGTTTACCTGACCTTCCTGGCTGTAGCTCTGGTCAGGCTGAAGTTGAATGTTTAAAGCAACGTGCGATGAGCCGTACGTGGCTGCAAGGGAGTTTCTACCTCCTTGCAGCTGCATGCGATTTCCCCCCCTCTGTGGTCAGCCAGATGCTGACAGTACCTACCACAGTCATCATCAGTCTCCAACAAGCGTCTGAAGGTCTGGTAGGAAGAGGTTAAGAGAAAAGACTCCGCAATCCTCCCAGCCAGGCAGCTATCTCTGCGCATGTACAGTGATTGGCACGGCAGTGACCCTGATCTAATTTGGCATCCCTGGGCAATACCTTTTAAATGCCATTACTTCGACAATAATGATGTTGATGTTTAATGGTTAACGATCCCAGGCAAAATAACATAGTAGATTTCATAAACTAAGGCAAAGCTTTAAGGGAACATGGAGTGTTTCTTTAGAGCAGAGGATAAATGGATTTTCTGACCGAGCAGGCCTGCAAAATGACCTCACAGTGACATCTTTCCAGGATTCATACTGGGACCCCAGGTGTCTGGTTTGCTTCTGCTCAAGCGGGTTTTCACAACTGGCCAGCAAACACACACCTCAAGAGGATTTGCCTTTTTGTGATCTTCACCTGAAATGCAGGACTCAGAAGAGAAGGAGACCCTGACCCCGAAAGGAAAGGACCACCCGCTCTGCAAAGGGCCAGCAGTGCAGGAGCCTAAGTAGAGTGTGGACCTCTCCAGCCCCCCCAAAATGAATCCCAACTGGGGTTACCCCCCTCAGGATGACTTTCCGAGCCCTTACATGTGCCACGCTAAGCCATCATGCAAGATGGTTTAGCCCCTCTTAGCCTGTCAATAGTCTTTAATGATAGCCTGAGAAAAAGCTGCTGTCTATCCCAGTGGTGGTGGGATACTTTCTTTACTTAAAAATTTTAGTGGTGATTTCTGTGATGAGAAAACATATCCAGCCAGAAATGGATTGAAATCCTTTTCTTGTTTTACACTCTACACTGCAGTGACTATATGAAGATAACTTTGAACAAGCAGTCCCCTGGGACCATGATGCTATGTAATCCAAACCCTGTCCTTAATCCACCCCGCGACTGCACAGAAACAATTCCAATCAGGCCAAACGCAGTGAAAGGATGCTTTTCATCTGTATGTCATCACCTAGTCTCGCTATATTTTGCAGTTATTTAATGCTTTACACACTTTCTTTCAAAACGTTGGATGTGCTTATCCCTCTCTAGGGATAATAATGGCTCAGCAATCTGCTGGTTGCAGGGAGCAAGCAGGAGCCTAGAGCTGAGATGAAGTTGTTCATGTTAGGTTGCTTTTGGAACCCCTGGGTTGTTATAAGCCTGTTATAAGGTGGGATGCTCTCCCAAAATTTGTTTGCAAGGCTTTTTGCAAACTTTCCCTCCACCAGCTCACCTTTGTGAGTCATGGTACCCAGCGGCTGAGGGGCATGTGGAATTTGCAAGTGCTTATTACAGAATTTCCCCTGAACTATAAAGCTCAAAACCTATTTTGTGCTTTTCTGGCCACACCCGGGGAGCAGTCACTGAACAAGGCTGTAAGAACTCGGGGCAGGGACGTCTTTCCTCGGGTGTATTGATTCAGGAGCTGGCACAACAAGGTTTTCAAGCCTAATTTAATAATTACGTGCCACTAATAATTACCACCTGTGCACTAATAATTATGTAAGATAGCTTTAACAATCAGTTGGTCCAAAAGGTGCTGTTAATGCCAGGCGCTCTGTTTACTCAGGGACTCTCCCCGGCAGCGCTGCGGAGCTCCCTGGCCACGTGGCTGGTGGGTGCGTGCTGCCTAGTCCTGCAGCTGGGGAGGATGTCAGGGGATGTCAGGGCCTTCATCCCCTGCCAACAGCAGAATCGGCTGCTGGAGCAGGCTGGACCAGACTCGGTGGCAGCCAGCTATTCCCAGCTCCGCAGTGGTTCCATGGTTCCAAACCATTGAAATTAAATGTCGGTCTGACTGAGTTGCTTACACCAGAAATGCTAAATTACAGTGTAAAGCAAGCCTCCAGAAGACTTGAATTGCTTAGAGGGTAATTTTACTGTGTCTCTCGTATCCTGTGTGTGCTTCCATCATGGTTCTCCCAATAAGACATACCTGTTGGGTTTTGTTTGATTGAAGAGTACATGCAACCTCAAAATAAAATACATATACACATGCTTAGATACTACACAGAAATTCTGGCATTTAATCTGTGCACATGTGTTAATACATTTGCATATACACCGCCACTATATGTAGCAATGTGTGACTGATGTAAGTTGCCCCCAGAAATTTGGGGTTGTCTAATTCAAGTTACAACTGAATTTTGGATTCCTGCCCACGACGCCCTGTCGCACACCCCAGGTGTTACTGACACTGATGCCTCCTTGGTACACAGGGCTTCAAAAGTCAGAGGCAGGCGCTCTCAGCCCAAACTGCACCCACTGGGAAGGGTTCCTGAGCCAGGCAAGTCTGGCAAACCTGCAGGTTGTGGCTCCGTCCTCATACAGACGTAAGCAGGAGCATTAATCTGTTTTAGCAAAACAGGCTAAATAAGATAGATAAGAAACCAGGAAAAATTCTGGAACACATGATTTATTTTGACATCAGGGTAGGAGTAAAGCACATCTCTCATTACTGCTAACCATCGGCCTTTAAGAACCTCTGTCCCAACTTTTCCACATACGCTCTTGGACTACAAATTAGGAGCTTGCTTACAGTGATGCTCAAGTGTCTTCTGTAAAATATTTACTCCAAGTTTGATCAGTTGTGAGCAACTGGAAGGTATTAACATGGCATTTGTAGCATTAACTGAACACTTTAGCCCCAGTCCAGAAAAGAGCTTAAAGCTTGTGCCACTGAGCTGCGATCTCTAGCCAGCAAGATAAAAAGGTTTTTAATTCTGTTGTGCCAAACAGTGTCTGAGCAGCCTCCGAGCTTGGGATGGAGCGCTAACGCTGCCACCGTGCCTGGTTGCTTCCCCACCACCTGCAACCCCTGCGAGCCCCCGTGCATCTCCCTTCCTTGCCAGGCAGGGGTCATTTGGGAGCGCCCTGGAGAAGAGCTTTGGAGAGAGCGGGGAAAGCAGGTGAAAATAGTAAAGCTTGCTAATTCTTCACAAGCTCTTCTCTCGGTTTAACACCGGCTCCCAGTGTTCATACAAGGCAGGACGAGAGCAATGAAAGCCTTGTGATTAAGAGCCAATTCCTCACCCGCTGTAATTACCTGAACTAGTCTCTTGGCTTTCACTGCTCCTTCGTCTCCAGTTATGAAAAAAGCAGCCCCTCATTATGGCTGCTCAGCATAGCTGCCATAAACGCAGCTTTATTATCCTTCAGCATCATTTACAAATAGGAAACAAAGTAAACAATTTGCCTGTTCTTAAAGGAGAGAAGCACAGAATAAAAAGCAGAGGGATGCAAAGGGATGGGTTGCATCCCAGGAAATTAAGCTGAGGATGGTGGGGGGGGATTCCCAAACCGGTGGGAGACTGGCATGTTAGACTGACACGAGGGAAGAGCCTGGCTTGGCATGGGCTAGGCTCGGTGAGATGCTGCCCTTGCGCTACCGCCGGGTCTGGCTGGGAGACGTTCAGCAACGTGCCGTGGGGCGGAGGTGCAAGTGGCAGCTTGTACTGTAGTCAAAATCATACAAACATCAGCTATGCCATGTTGGATAGAAAGCTTCCTAGGCTGCTATTAGCAAACAAGTGCATAGCTTGTGAAATGAAGGCTAAGACAAGCTTAAACTGATACTTAAAATGTGTTATCGGCCATATCCTCCTTGGAAAAAGCTGCACTCCGATGGATGTAGCTCTAGCTGACCCAATGCAGCTTTTCTGTATTCAAAGAGAAACCCAGAAAAAGTCCTTGCAAAGCTACGAAAAGCTCTATGAGCCTCACAGGCCAGCATGGAAGCCTGACTACGGCACCTGGTGATTTAAATATACCGCGTTTAACTGCAGTTGCAGATCATAAAGGCATCACTGTACAGCCCACTGCAGGTACAGCAATATATTCCAGCCAGGAGCAAATGTCCCAAAATCTGCCCCTGCCGGCCTGGGCACTGTGGGCATATGTTCTGCAGGTGGCATTTTCAGCACACCTCCCTCCGTGTTGCTCCGTGCGTTCACCTTTGCAAAACCTCTAATTTGTGCATGAAATGGCCATTTCCTTGAGTGCCATGAGGCAATCGCATCTAATTTTCTAATTTGTATTTTCAAAAGCTTGTTTGCACGAGGAATCATGTCTGCGGGCAAGGGGGCTCAACCGTGCAAGCAGAGACCGCTACACATCTGGACTGCGGGATTTAAAGAGCACCGGCAAAATAACAAACCTCATGAAAAGGCTTCAAAAAATAGCATGACCTTTAAGTGGCAGCATTACCAACAGAAAACATACAGGGAAGGAAATGGGGAGTCATTTAATTTGAGTTGATTCTTAAATATAATGGAGTTCATTTAAAGTTAATTTCATTTAATGTTAATTTTCATTAGCTCACATCTGTTGCAGAGATCCACAGGACCAGTTTAACCTGTGAACTTTGGCTGCTTTTCCTGGCAGTCTTTTATATCAATTACAAAATCCCACCACACTGTAATGTTTCACATCTAATTGCTCTCCTGAGAAAGAAGCAGGGAGAGGATGGGCTATGTGGGATGGACACTGGTTGCGTTGCTTAATGTACAGCTACAAGACGTATAGATTCTGCGCTGACAAGAAGGAAACAGCTCCAACACACATGAGACAGAGCCTGCCCAGAGCTGTAATTTGTCTTAATATTGACCTGTGCACAATTTTCTGTAGAAATGAGGATGTGAAAATACTTCCATGAGGACTGGCTGAAAGTTAAAAGAGCTTTGGCCACTGGACTCAGTTATTTCTTTTCTTGTACGCTTGTGACTGGCCAAAGTCTGCTTTTGCACTTGCTCGCAGTAAGTGAATTTTAAGACTGTGAAATAACCACACTGGAAAATTGCATGGGGACTTGAATAAGCCAGAAAAAGATGATTTTTTAAAGCCAGATTAGATTTTTCAAAGCTGATGTTATGCATTGTGATGATTTTGTATGGATGTAGTGTTGCAGTTTACGGGAATGTTAGCAGAATTGAGATCCGGATGCTTTAAGTACCCTTAACCCAACTCTCAAATGAAATGTGCAGCAATTTAAGCTAACCAATCACTAACTTCTCTCTCTTTCAAAGAACTCCCTTTACTGTAATAATACTTCATAAAAATGCATGTATACATGCCTGTTTATTTAGTGTATGGGCCTAAGAGTCTCAAACATGATCATTAAACAGGACCAAGAACAGACAAACGGTGCAGTTGCACGATGGGCTTCGTCAGCTCTGCACCCAAGCACTGCATTTTATAGCACACTCATTTTTCGAAGGAGGGTTCCTATGGCAGGCTTACGAGGCCCTTAAAGGGAAGGCTTTGATTTTTTTAAATGTCAAGAAACTCCATTTCTTCTTAGATTGAAATCTAAGCCTGACAGACCCATGGGCTAAATTAATTCCTTAAGCCCTTTGCCCAATGATAAAACTTATCTGAAGCAGAAAATGGAAATGTACAGTGTGCTTTACAAAGCTGATCAAAGATCCCCTGGAAAGTGCTGAAGCAATCAGAATGAATGATCTGCTCCCATGGATAGGAAAAGTGGATATTTTAATTGCACCAATTATTCACCACCAATTATTTGTGAGAAGTCTTTTATGTCCAGGAGATCGAGAGGCCTATCTATGTCTGTTAAAACAAGCTGAGTTTCCTATTACTTTTCTGTGGACAGTTAGCTGTGGTGATGCTTCAAATGCAGAGATGGAGGAGCTTGCCGAAGCTTGGAGCTGACAGCTACTGTGTGGATCCCTCCCTACTAAAACTCAAAAGAAACTAACAGTGTGGTAAGAAACTGCTCCTTACTGAGCTAGCCTTTAAAATGAGGAAAAACAGACAATCTCCTGAAGAAGACAACCATGTACTGTGTTTTAACATACTAATATGTTGTTAGGCAGCAGAGGATAACACACACAGAGGATGCTAACACAAGCCATTTCTTTTTGTTATTCTTCCAGTAGGGTACGAAACATCTTTGTCACCGACTAATCCATCACTCTTTTCACATCCATTTCTACCCACAGACAGCGTGGTTTTGGGGACTTCTGCTTTCCTGTGTTTTTGTCAAACCATTCATCGCTGCTGAGGAAGAGCAGTGCCCACCTGGGAAGGGAGCTCGTCCCGCCTCAGTGCTTCTCCACCCTGTGGGGACCCCCCTCTGTCTCACCTTGCACAGGCTTTGGGCTCCTCAAAGCCGGGTGTAGCAGCTGTGCTGCTGGCTGGCTGCTCAGCAGAGGAGTTTATTGCCCAGGCTATTGCATTTGTGGTGCCCCGTACAGATTTGAGGTTGAATTTCATATGGAGCAGATACCTACAGCATATCCTACCTTGTGAAACAGCCTGTACTGACCCGGCGTCTCTAGGAATGGCAAGATGTCCTCTTCCCAAGCTGTTTCCTGAACCAGCCTGTATTTTCTGCGATGCTGCTGTTGGCCAGCTGTGGTTGGCATGAGCAGCGGTTAGCGCGCGTAACCCATGGCTAAACCCTAAATCCCCCGGAGACGGTAGTTGCCACGGAATGATTTAAGACTCTTTAAGCAGAGCAGCAAGAGATCAGAAAAGCAGAGGAAAGTCTATTTGCAAAGCTAAAGAAAGGCATCGTGTAGCTGGGGCAGGAAGAGCAACAGCTGAGAGGCAACCAGAGGCATTGTCAGACACAGGCACAGGACTAGTGAAGTGATAAAAAGTCCCAAGAACAGCAGAGCTCTGAACCTGCAAACACTTTGGGGCTTGTGACCACTTGGACACAAAGGTGTCAGCTCTGCCAGGTGCCCCTGACCGTGAGATGTCCCACCAACACAGTGGGGAGATCCTGCCTCGCTGCTGTCTGTGGTCACTAAAGCTTCTCTATAAGATTATGGGACTTTGTATTACTTGTTGCTTGCTTCCCAAATTTATCACTTCTGGAAGATTGCTGTTATCTTTTTGATAGGTGTCCTATGCTGACATGATACATGTTTCTGTGTGTTTGTTATGGCATTAGAGCTGAATTTTAATGTTTTTTTTTTCCGATGAAAAGCTGATGAAGTGGCAAAAATCAGCATCAACAAATAGATCCATTGTGAATGAATTTTTGGTGCATTTCTTATGGAAAAAATGAATTGCAGGAAAAAACTTGAAGTTCAAGAGAGCGTAAAAATCACCCCACTGGTGTGAGCCACCCCCTCCCTTGGGAGGGGTGCGATGCTGAGCCATCAGTCGTGCACTGCTGGTGCCCATCTATAAGGTACTCGACAGAAAATGGATTAGGGAAAAGCTGTGTGGCAGATGCAAGAGACTTTTGGCTCCTCAGCTACCTGCTCCCACTGTGGCCGCAGCATCTCTCTGGGCGGCCCTGGGGGGCTCTGTGCTGGGGGAAGAGGCATTTTGCAGCTTCCTTTGCAAATTCCCTCCAGCTGAGAGGCAACTGCTCTTGGGGCACTTTCCCTGGCTTGCTTTGAAATGCCAGAGGTACAAGGAATTTCCCCAGCCCCCTGCTGCAGCCCCTCGCACAGCTTTGGTTGTGTGGTCAGGAGTGGCCTCAGCAACGCGGTTTCCCCTGCTCAAGCCCGAGCAGCATCCACTCCTGTTTCCAAAAACCCAGCAGGATCATGAGGACTCTTAAAAACTAGGAATGTGGCCAACAAAGTGTATATTTAAGGTTGCAGCAGAGGACACCCCCAGCACCAGACACCTCACAGGCAGTGGAAAGAAGAGGTTGCGGGGAAAGCCTCAGGCATCCCTCAGGGCCATGCCCTTTGCCATCCCTCATGGCACCTCTCCACGTGGACCGAAAAGCCGTACACCTCCCCACTTCATTGAGCCCAAGCTCTGATGGGAGCCTGGTGAGATTTTAACCAACACCTCAGAGGCATCTCCCAAGTGCAGGGGAAGGAGAGCTGCACCACCGACAGAGTCGACAGAGGTGCCTAAAGGTGTGAATTTAGGCAAGGATGCAAGGTGTCTGGTGATGGCATGGCATATACCGCTGCCGTCTGGCAGCAGGCTGGTGAGGACAGCCTCTGTTTTTACTTCTTCCCACTTTCTCATCAGGCTCATCATGGAGGGAATCGCCCCGGAGCCTGAAACAGGGACACTGAAGGAGAGTCGCAGCTTTCTGGAAAAATAATAACAGCAATAAGCAGATGTAGTGCTTTGCATTGCAGAGCAAAGCTTGCAGATGTGGCAGCCTAGAGGCTTTGGACCCAGAAGGCATGAAAGAAAGAATCCCACAAGTTCCTTTAAAAAGGAAAAGCAAGGAAAAGCTGGTGGGGGGCAGGGAGAGGAGAGGGAAAAAATAGAGATTTCATAGGTTTTAAAGCCAGCTGCTTGATCTTGTGTGGCCTGATTCATAACTGTTGCATGCCAGGTGTTGTCAGTAGCACTTCTGGATCCCACCAGCAGGAGAGTGGAAGTGGTGGCCAGGGAAAGCACATGCTAAATTACATAGTCAGCAAGCAGGGAGGAGGCAGAAATGCGCTATAATTTATTGGAACCTAAAAATAGCACCTACAAGACACTTTTAAAATTAGGCAATTTCTAGCTCTTAAAAATTAAAACACAGCTGTCTGAGTGTCATTAATGTAAGTCCATAGGATCTTCCATTCTTTAGATGTAGAAAGAAATCCTCGCTGAAAAAATACCATCTCTGCATTATACGAAGATGGTAAAGGAATTCTAGAATGAGTCTCTAAATGTTATCCTGTCATTGTATCAATCACTTAAGGTCTTTGTAATATGTCTTGTAAATGCTTATTAGCATTTTATGCCTTATAATAAAAATTGAAGTATCTATTGATTTGTTTATGAGCTTCTACATAGCCCAAACCCAAGCAGATCACTCTCAGCTTAATGACCAGGAAACGTCCCGGACTCATGCCCATGCTCCTGCGCACATTTACTCATCAGGAAGGAGGAAACAGTTGCCTTTGACGATCTCATTAATTAGGTCTTAGGCAAACAATCAAGTTATTGTGGCGCCTTGGCAAGCACCCTGTATTGTCTGAGCCATCGCGTGCACGCTCTCCGCTTACAGGAAGAACTGAAAAAAATGGATTGACCTGAACTTCATGTGCGTTCAAGGGTTGCCCAATGATCCGGTTAGCGTGCCTGAAGAAGTCGCTGCTCTTCCCCTAAGCCGCAGCAACCGGCTGCCCTCGCTCCTCCGGCTGCCAGCTGCAGCAGGGCTCACCTAAGCCACAGGTGCTACGTTCCTCCGGGCTCTGCCGCCCGGCTCCTGCCTGAATCCTCATCGGAAACCAAGATTTCTCCAGGCACATCCTCACCCCTGCTGGCACGCTAAACCCTGGCAGCCTGCTGGCTCCTAGTTTTTATGCGCCGGAGAAATGAACCCGTTTCCTAAGGATTAACAACGGTAAATAAAAACTGTGTTTGGCCGCACCATCAAAGTTAGAGACACGTTAGCCAAAGTGACAGATGACAGCAATCTGTTCAAACAGCCACCCAAACGGGATTTCTGAGTGCATCTCTCTTCTCCATCTCCTCTCTATGAGGCATTGGGAGTGATATCTTACATGAGACTTTGCAGGGAATCAAAAAATGAGAACATGTTCTCCTTAGCTCTACCAGCTGCAAGAAACCCCTTGACAACTGCGTTACAATCTGCCTTTATTCATATAAAGCAGACACGGTCCTAATAACAGCCTCCCTCAGAGCTAGAGGGATTCGACTGTGGCATCAGCTTGAGCAAGCCTTGATGCTGCCACTTTCTAGCACTGGCACTACTTAATGTAGAAACCCCCAGCTTGAAAAGCTTTAAAATATGTCTGGTAATGGAGCCATGGCCACATCTCCTGCCTTCCTGAGCTCACCCAGCTCCATCGGAGCCGAGGGGGCTCTGCCGGCTGGCAGCAGCTTGGGGGCAGAGGACTCGGCCTCGTGGCTGCCTCGTGCAGCTTCATCTGCGCAGCAGCATTGAAGCCCACCTCCCACCTCACAGAGAAACGCAGGAAGGTGATTTCTTCAGACCCCATCAGCGGTGACCCGTTTCTCTCTCTTTACACTCTGGTGTTGATTACTTTACAGCGCAGAACCATGGAGAGTTGGTACAAACATTACTGTACAGGGATGCGGGCCGCAGCTGGATTTAAAATGAATTTAGGGCTTAAATTCCCTGTATTCCCCCATAACGCCTGGAGATCCTTCCCTGGACTTTGTTACCAGGGTCTGGTGCAGGAGGACCTCAAAGGGGTGACCAGGTTCACCATAAAGTGCAGCCCATGCAGTCCCTCACACTGCATGTGGGCATCGGCACCTCGAGCTCCCCTTCCTTTGGGAACGTGATGGCCATTAATGTTAATGTATCCCTTGAAAGTACGCTTCCAAACCAAGATGGCTAGTTCAACATGCGGTTGTGTGCTTTCATCATCCACAACAGAAAATTTCCGCTGGTAAGACTGAACAGGTTGAAATCATTTGAGCTTCACAGCCGCAATGCTGGACAGAGCAGGGACCCCAAACCAGGTCTCTCCAAGCCTGGGGCAGATGCCCGTTCTCCAGCCACGTTGCCTAATAATAATAGCTCTCGTGGGCTTTGGTGTTTCCATCAAATTCAATCGAATTCCTTTTTTCCTGAAACAGCTCATCTAAAGAGATGATGCCAGAGGATAACAGAGATGCAGCCTGAGCATTTGTCCGCACTGTGCGTGCCATCGCGCCAGCCATTTTTCCTGTGCAGGGACATCTGCTCCAGTTTTCCCATCAGCCAAGGAGCAGGGCAGGGAAAAGCCTTTTTTTGGAGGACAGCAAATGTGAAGGAACAAACCCAAGAGGAAGGGCAACGCCTGAAGCCGGCATGAAGGCTGAGCATAGGGCGGATGGGCAGCAGGACACATCGCCATGGGATGAGCTTGTGAAAATCGGTGCTGCCCAGCCAAGCGAGAGAGGGCAGGGGAATGGTTTTACCTCTGGGAGCTCCCTGTAGATGTCTCTTGGCATTAAGCAAATGGTTCCTTTATTTTTCTATTATACTGGTCATAACTGGCACTCTTTCCCCCACCCCTTTTCCCATGTGCAAATCTTCCTTAAAATGAGATGCAATTCTCCATGGAATTACTGAAAATACAGGTGCAATGAAGAGCCAGAAAATGAGAGCTTTTCTTTAGCAGTCAGTGTGGCCCTCATACAAAAATGACTTTCATAGTTACTTTGCCCCATGTAATTACACAGCAAAGCCCCATTTAACATCTCACTACGTAATGGCAACTTTCTGTTTCAAATCAGATTAATGTAAGAGTTACCCAGCCATTTTAAGAGATAATAGCTGTAATTAAGGTGTTTCTCATGATCGGTTCCTATTATAATGTGGCAGATGATTCTCTGATAGTCTTATTGGCTGCATTAGTCACAATTGTTTTCATTAATATTGACACTATTGTCTTGCCACACAAACAGAAAAGCAGATGATTAATCAAAAATGGGTGCTGGTTTCCTATGCTCTGAACCCTTCTTTTGGGCTGATGCTCAATTCTTAGCTTTCAGTAGGAATAAAAAGCAGTTTTTGGAGGATGTGGAGGCAGCTTCACCCATGTTATTTAAAGCAATATTGTGAGAGCAAAGGGAGAGAATTATTTCACTGAAAACCTGAAAATAAAGCATGGCCAAAACTTAAATGTTACGATTTCTAAACATCTCATCTGGTTCCAGTTTGGGTGTCAGTGATGTGAGACTGCTGGAGTGTGTTCAGACTGGGGAATGAGGCGAGCGTGTGTATTTGGGTTCATCATTCTGGGGGAAAAATTGCACAGACCAAGGGACAAGCTGGCATGTGAGCAATTTGGGATTGTGAGGCTGGCTCAGGAAATTGGGGGTCTCCAGCGGCAGATCTCCATGGTGATGGCTCAGGATAAGCAAGCAGCTTGTTGAGGTTCAAAATGATGGGAGAAAAGATTGTGTCTCTGTAGCATCATTTGCAGTGAAACCAATGAAGTTAAACGAGGGATGGATTTGAGTTAAAAAGCCCCATAAATGTTCATTTTTCACAGGTATCAGTTCTACACAGTCAACTGAAGCTGTCGGAGGCAGTGTCTCCTGAACAAAGTTGTCATGACAAGTCATCCAGAAAAAAACTATATGTCAAGTGCCAAAAATGAGAAGGGCCGAGACAAGCAGGGAGCATGACGGGAGTCCAGGGCATGATCTTTAATAACTTACAGTGAAAAGGGAGGCAAAGGAACAGCTTTGCTTTGAGGAAACTCACACATTGATTTCCAGATCCAGCAGTTTGCCAATTAAACAAAGGCAAAAAAACAACCTTAAAATGGCACATTTGGGAGCAGTGTGCATATTGACTGCTATGCTTGTGGTAGCTAAATGTCTTATGGAAATATACCTGTTAAATATGATGATATAAGTCAGCTAAAATTGATTCAGTAAATTTGCATACTATGAAGAAATAGAAAACCGTGAATCTCTTAATCCCATTTTTCTAGAGAAAAACATGAAAATACCGAGGGACAACATCTTGGAAAACATTTTCAAGCACTTTCTGCATTCAAATTGTAGTTACCAAGAGGCACGCTCCTAAATATTGTGATACCCGCAGAATTTTGTTGGCAGAGGATGCACTGATCGCACAGCCCCAAGCCTTCCTCACATATCTTCAATATATTTACGGCACAGAAGGCATCATGGTGTGTAAATGCTTTTGGTTTTGTAGGCAAGATATTTTCATATAATTAATATAAAACAGTTATTTTCCTGTAACCATACAAATGTGAAATAGTATCTCATGTTTTGATACGTAAGAGACTCCACACTGCACATTAAAGCATGCTTCGAATTTGCAAAACAGCCAATAGCTATGTTTCATCAAAATGTATTGCCTATCTGTATATCTATAGCAGCGTAAAGGGGTGTAATCACCAGAGCCTGAGACCAAAGGGCCTTACAGATCATTCATTATTGAAATGAAAATAACAGTAATTTAAAAAAAAAAAAATCTCTGCAAGCAAGGAACACGTCTTTTCCACGGGAAGTCTCAAAATGCCTGCCTCCTGCAATAACATCGACTTTTAGAGGCTAGAGGGTTATAAGATCATGGCTCATTAATAATTGCCTTGCTGACCTTTGTAACGTGGGCTCAAATCCCACTGCATCTCCTGACATTTTGTTTTGCTTATAGGGGACCTGCAGCTCACTTGGGCTGGAGTCCCACTGGGATATGGCTCTCCCCTGTGATCCCTGCAAACAAGGCAGCATGCGTGCCTGTTTTCTGGCTCTCTAGTCGCTGCTCTGGACACAAAAAATATCCTCATGGGAATACAGAACTAAATTTAAAAAAAAAGCAAAACATGAAAAACCCTCTTCTGAGTTCTGTATGTAAACTTTTAATCTACTATCCCCATTACTTTTTGCTAATGTTTTTTGTAAAATGCTCTTGTAAACTTACTTGCTGAAGGCTATGCATTCCCTTATTTCAAGCTAGTAAAACTAGTTGCATGAACTTGTAGAGAGGAAGGCTTCAGCAAACTCAGTATTAAAAAAAAAATCACAAATTTGTACAAAAGAAACAAAATACATTGTGACACCAACGTATCAGATTCATTACTGCTTAGTGTCTGTTGAAAAAAACCTGTTGGCTGCAGAGGATGTGAAAAGCATAAGGTTTCAATAAAGATGGACGAAGTGTTGTATAATTCTTGAATTAAGAGCTGTGGTTGTATACAGTCTTTAAAAGACTATTTTCATTGTAGGTTAAAAGTTGCTGTATTTTTGGTGAGGCAGGGCAGGATATTCTTGAATTTATACTTTAATAAATGAGAAAAAGTTCTACTGATATCAATAGGCTTAAACAGGGGTGAAACAGAATGGACCTGTTGCCATCAAAAAATACAAATAGCATAAAGAACATATATCTACAGGTGGAAATATATTGTAAGGGATGGTACAGAAATTGCTCCCATGTCCAAAGTAATGGAAGTTGTAGTTTATAAAATAATAATAACAATGAGAACAATATAAAGGCTGACAGAAGAGAGAGAAACAGAAGAATATACTTAAAGGCATAATTATTTAGGCTGATAAGTCACATCCTGTTGGAGGTACGACGAAAAGATAGTTGGTGATGTGCCCCACTATATTTGCTGCAAATTCTTCAGGATGGAGATAAAGCATGTCTGATAAACAGCGGTGCGTGGGATTTCTCTGATGGCTTCCTATCTGTTGTCATGCACTCCTGACCACAGCTCTTCCCTCAGATGGAAGCGAGCGTCCATGAGTAAAAGTGCGTCCCCGATGGCTCGGGGAGCTGCTGCTAAGGCCTGATTCCTTGTTCATCGTTTTTCTGAACCGTTGCAAATCTCTGTTATTGCGGTTGTGATTTGCGTTGCTGCCAGGGTGATAACAAGCAGTTTTGGAGCTTAAAGCCCTAGTTCCGTGCTGGGGTGAAACAGCACTTAGCGCTTGTTTGGTCTGTGAGCTTATCATCAGTGAAATTAGAAAATGAGCGTATCTTGTGGTGTTCTGACTGGCACTGACGGGATGTTTTTAAGGAGAGGCTTGCCCCTACCCTAGGGGACGGGCAGGGCAGCATTTCATGGGGGCAGGAGAAGAACAGCAACCCCTTTTCTGAGCTGCTGGTGTGCTCATGGGCAGAGACATCGCTAAGGGGACCCACAAGCGGCGGCAGCGAGCGAACATCACAAGAAAATGAGCAAGTTGTGTATGTTCTTAAGTGCTTTATTGAATCAGCATCTCCATCTCTATTTGTGTTGACTGAAGGTAATTTCTGGTTAATTTTTATAAAACCGAGTATAAAGGGAGTGTTTCATTATACTGCCTTGTGCAAAGTGCATAACCAGAAAGACACTTGTAGTGTCAAACCTGGGTCTCTCCTCTGTAGGAGACAAAAATGCTGAAATGTGCAGGAGCTTTGCCAACAACCCTTCCTCCACGGTTTTCTCATCAGAAATTAAGAATTATTTGGGCATGATAGGGTAGGTGTGGCACTTTCTGAATATGCTGTCAAAGCCTTTGGAATAGGGAAACATGTGGCACAAATGATGCTGCTGCCATTAGGCTCCAGGATTACACTCATGGCCTGGGAGTGATGGGAAGCTTTAGGTTCAATAAAGGTTACAAGTATTTACTAACTCTTACAGATTTAGAAAAATAAGCATGTGCTTAAGAACTCTGCACGCATTAGGCTTCTGTCCTTCCAGTTTTCCAGTTTATGGAAACCTTGTATATTATTTCAGTTTGGGTCAGAAGAAAGGCTTCTTCCAGAAGTGATGTTACCCCGTGGCTTCATCCTGGAGGTGATATCATTTCCTGGTGTGTGCGGTTTCCCCATGAGAAGGATCTACCATGTTTCATTTCCTGGCAGATTTAAACACCACAGCTGATAGGCATCACAAAACCCCTTGCTATTTGATGCATTTTATGTAAAATGGCTACTACGTATGGTCTGCCAGCCTGCGGCAGATGGCTTTCTGCATATAACACATAAACTCCAATCTTACTGAATTTCTGTAACTGCCGTTTTTTATTTCTGCACAAATACACTGTCATCCATCCAATGTTTTAAATGCACAAACAAAGCACGATGCTCACCAAAGTAATGACTTCACACGTAAGGCGACCATCAGAAACACCTAGTAGCTGCACTCTGAGAGCACTGACGGGATGTTTTTAAGGAGAGGCTTGTCCCTACCCTAGGGGACAGGCAGGGCAGCATTTCATGGGGGCAGGAGAAGAACAGCAACCCCTTTTCTGAGCTGCTGGTGTGCTCGTGGGCAGAGACATCGCTAAGGGGACCCACAAGCGGCGGCAGCGAGCGAACACCACAAAGAGTGTGGTGGAGCGGGGAGGCCCTCCATGCGGATCCCACTCTGCCACGTCTTCGTGTAGCCGCTCTCCAGCCCGGCAGCGCGGTGCCCCTGCTCCCTCCCGCTCACCCGGCAGCATGGACACATTTCTACGAGGAGCAGCAGGCAAACCTCACAAGGGGAACACAACCACGAGCACTCTCCCGGCTACGGGTTCATTTTAAGCCCAAGACACAAAGCCAGTTCAGATTTCTGAATTTTCCCGTCCTTGTTCACGTCGCAGTGGTTGAGCAGGATCTGGCGGAACTTGTCCAGGTCCACACCACTAATGCTGGGCTGCAGGCAAAAGAGAAAAATGGTGCTGAGAGAGAAAATGGCTCTGGATTTCCCCAGATGTAAAGCAGCAGGCCGTGCAGCGACAGGGAAATCCACCCAAGGAGAAGCAACCAAACAGCCTGACCCCCCGTCAGCTCATACAAGGTGGGGAAGTGAACAGAGAACGGGGAAAGGATGCCCTGGAAAAACAGAAGAGGTGTGGGACTGTGAGTAACTGTAAGGAAATGCAACACGATTTTTGTGCTTAGTCAAGGCCATCAGTATCTGATCCGTATCAAACAAAAGTCTGCAGAAAGTTGTGTGATACAGATCGCTGCACTACTGCACCTGTGCTTTCATCTGGTTTCCTCTCTCAAACCTGCTACACAAGGAGTGATGTGGCATTACTGTCAGCAGCCTACTATTTTACAGGCTAGCCAGCAACTTAAAAATACCTTTAGTGGATCAAAGGATTGCCAAAGGCATACTTTACAGGCTACACTGTCTCTGTATGCTCCTAATGCTGTACCGCTTCCTCTGCTTCCCACTTTCTCAGGAGGAGGTCAAATTCACATGCACAGCTTGTAGTCCCCAAGGATGATGCTGATGAAGGCCCTTAGGGAAAGTACAACCTTCGCTCCTTTGGACACACACGCACAGAGCACAAATCCAACATCCTGCCTGTCCTCACGCCCTTCCCTACGCACCACAGGGCTATAATGTACGTACACACGCAGACATCAGCATACAGCTGCAGTCTCTGCTCTCCGCTAAAAGGACGTGGGAGCGCAGGCATCCCTGTGTCCGGTCACATTGTGTGGAAATGCAACAGCTCAGCCTCAGAGGGAGCCAAAGACCAGACTATATTTGGATCAAAAACTGTATCTTGGACTGCATCTGGAAAATCAAGGTAATCCAATGCAGATGGACTCTGCTGTCTGTGAGAAAATGGTGACACACTGGGCATGGTGTTCTTGATTAGAGGTAGAGCTCAAGTCGTTTTCAGGTGTAGCGCGGTGATGAGCTAATGAACCATGAGGTCATGCTGGTGAGGATCTTATTCACAGTGAAAACAGAAGAAAGAACTTCTGATGACTGATCCACATCGACCAGTTTGTGATGCTGTAACACCTGCCTAATTCAGAGTATGAGCTAGAATGGACCTTTCTTAAATACCGTTGCTGAGTGAAGGTGTATTAATTTGTCAGGCAGAATTTCTGTGATACGGTGAAACGCTCTAGAGTGTTTATGCTGAGACCATGATATTCGTTTCTGCTGCTCATCAAAGTGAAATTTGACTCTACCTTCTCAGCAGCCCCTCTATTTACATAACTTTACCAAAACAATCATCTTCCTCTTGGAAATATAGGGTATTAATAAATGGAAATAACCATGAAGCTACCTTGACCAGTTCCATCATGTCTTTGACAAACCCATCCACTTCTGGGCCTTCAAGTGCTCCTGTTTTACTCTGAAAGATGGAAGAAACATCAAAATGCTCCAGTAAGACAAAAGTAGGTCAGTAGGTCCACCTGGTCACCGAGCTTTGTAGCATAAAGATCATAGAATCATAGAATTGTTTGGATTGGAAGGGACCTTAAAGATCATCTAGTGCCACCCCCCTGTCATGGGCAGGGGCATCTTCCACTAGATCAGGTTGCTCAAAGCCACATCCAGCCTGGCCTTGGACCCTTCCAGGGCATCCAAAACTTCTCTGGGCAACCTGTTCCAGTGTCTCACCACCCTCACAGTGAAGAATTTCTTTCTAATATCTAAGATCCCTTCCTTTTTCCCAAACCATCTCTTCTCCTCAAACAGGAGCAACATTTCTCACCTTTTTGTGAGGCTTGCTGGCCACCACCCGAGGGAGTTGTGTGACTGTCAGAAGTGGCACTGAATTGCTGATTTCTAACAGGCAGTTAGGTGGTCAAGATCTGGCCCAGATAACCTGGGCCAGACTGCCTAAATAACCCTTGGTTCAGTACTGGAAGGGGTTTTATTTTTCAACGTGGTGGTGATGCAGGTCCCAAACTGCCAGAAACTGCGAGAGCTAAAGCCACCACCTCCTCTGCATCCCTTGTGTCTCCTGCAGGGAGATACTGCTAAAGCAGCAGCGCTGGCCGTGGCGATGGAGAACGTCAAAATGGGTCCTTTGCCACGAGGTCTCTGAGCATCTGTCCCCACCTTGCCCCCCAGGCCCCCTGGCCCATGGGCTCAGGCACAGCTGCAGCTCCTGAGTGACCCCCACAGCACCCACCAGGAGGAAGAAGTCTGAGCAGCGTATGTTAAATCTGTGTCATTTAAAGACCGCAAGGGAACGGCCTCTGGGACTCACAACGTCGTAGTGTGCAAAGATCTTCTCAAAATCTCTCCTCCTTTCTTCCGTGCTGCAAGCCTATGTGTGGAGTGGACAAGCAAGTGAAAAAGAAGAAATAAAAAGATTCAAGTTTGGGCCCAGGTTATCTTAGCTGAGAGAGACGGGATTGATGCACCAAAAAATAGCGCTACTTACATCCATTTTAAATTGAAGAAGGAAATTTTCCTGGAGCGCCAGAATCCTGAATGGGGAGATTTAAATTACGATCTTTCCGCTTTATCATCTGCACACAAACTATTCCGAACTCTTCTGGTTCGTAAAGCAAAGAGATTTTAGATTATAGGCCTTTAAAAAAGAAAATCTCCTGGGGGGTTATTTACGGAGGGCTGTTACATGAACACATGCCTCGCTCCCTGTCTGACGGGGAACGGCGGGCGCCCTTTGGCTCACTGCAGATGTGTTTCTTAGCACCATTGCTTCTCCCAGAGCATTTCTGGTGGTCCAGCGCAATGGAGGTGGTCAGCCTCCGAAGCCAGAGCTACCAGACAATCATTCCTCCTAACTGGATTGCTGTGCTGCATTAAAGGAAAGAGCAATTTATTGCTCTCTGTTGGAGGGAGAATTGGTGGTTGTAAAAGTAAAGGACAAAGTAATACTGGCCTGAGTGCTGAGACTGGCCAAATTCCTCCCCCCCCCCCCCCAAAGCCCCTCACAGCACTGATAAAAGCTTTTCTCTCTGCAGCTGCTCTGCTAACCCGGAGGTCTTTACAGCCCGCGACACGGGGTGTGCTGCGCTGTGTCTGCACACTGAGGGCTTGGGGTGTGAGAAATGTGCTCAGACGAGAGGGGAGCCTCAGCTGGCATGGGGCAGTAGGGGAACCATATTTAAGAGGTAAATGCAACAGCAACCCCCTTTAGATATTCTCCATTCTGCCTGTTTCTCTTCATATATTCAGCGGTCAAAGCCAACTGCCACATGCACTGCAGTTATTTGTGCTGGCATTTGTCGTGATCCCAAGCAGAAAGTAACAGTGGCAAACCAGCACCTCTCTCCTCTCATCCCCCAAACCAGTGTTTTAAGACTGTACCCGCACGTTTAAAGTCCCATCCAGTCATTGCACATACATTTACAGACAGAGGCATACTCTCTCTCTGTTTGCAGTGAAAAATCATATAAAAGCCTCTGAGGTAATAAGGATAGAAAAGAGACAGAGGCCCATGACTGGGTCTCCAGCTTCATTCACAAGTGTCTTCACCTTGTCTCTCCAAATCCTTTCTTACTGCCATTGGAAAGCTCCTTTGCGGTGGGACCTTTATTCCTCAAACAAGCAGCAGAAATTCTTTGCAAACCCTGCTGTGCATGATGATGTGAAATAAATGCACATCTGTGACCCTGCTGAAGGGGATTGCCATCCTTCTTTTGGAGACATGGTGCCACTGGCTGCTTCATCACCTCCTGAGGAGCATCGCAGAGGTAGCACGGATCATGCCAGAGCGTTGGTGATGCACAAACAGGTCCTGGCATTGCTCAGTGTCACCAGCTCTAGGTTCGTGGGCTATTGTGATGGGGATCATGCATTAGAGACCTGGGACACCTACATCAGAGTACCTGATTTAATTTGAAAGGAGGTAGGATTCAAATGCACATCCCTGGAGGGAGATCATCACCTTGCCTGGATCTGCCATTGCAAGCTGAAAAACCCCATCAAGATTATTAAAGCCTACCTTGCCAGGTCATTCAGGTCCAGCCGTCCATCTTTGTTTTTGTCAAAGATTTTCATCTAAAAATCAAGAAGACAGAGAGGAAATAGATAGGCCATGAGGAGAACACACATACAAAAAAGCCAATATACATTTTGCTCTGCCCTGTGCCCTCACCTCTGCTTGCTCAGGGAGCTTGCCCAAGCTCCAGGCAGCACGGCGTCCTCTGCTAGCACCAACTGCAAGGGTGGCACAAAAGCATAGCAAAACCCTCCTGCTTTCTGACAGCGACAACCCAAGCAATCAAATACCAGCACCGCTCCCTTCTTGCCTTACACAGGGATAAAGACAAGTCTCCAGCAAACGCCTTAAGAAACTAAATACTGGCCTTGCCATGGCCCCTGAAAAAAAATGCCAAAAACCCACTTCCAGCCTGACTCCATCCTTATCTTTGACTGTTGCTGTGGCTACCGAGTGGCTGAGGTGCAAATGTCACCTTCTGATACACACTCAAGTTGGGGTTTTACGCCGCTAAAGCCAGTGGGCTTTGCTTGGCTGGGAGGGAGATTCAGGCTGCCAACGTCAAGAGGTTAATCTGTGTGAATACAAAAGTTAGCCTTTCCTTAATATTATCTTTTCCTTAATACGATCTTTTTGATGAGTCACTGCCAGGTATTATTTATTTGTTTGTGGTATGTGGTACTGTGTTTCTCTCCAAGGCACAAATAAGAGTCTGTTACAGGGAAAGAGGGGGAGATGTTTAACGGGTTGCAAACCTGAATAACTTATGGCTCAAAGTTCTAGAAAAAATGTATTCCACATTGTAGGGGGGGAAAGATTAATATTTTACTAAGATGGGTTGCCATTCTCTGTCAGATACTCAGTAATGGAATATGCTTTAATCTTACCTTCATGAATCTCATTTGCTTATTTAATGTTATAAGTAACCAGGTCACTACAAATCTTTGGTGTAATTAATTGCACACCTGCTGGAGAAGGCCCATACCAGTCCCCACCTCAGGAGGCTTAGAGGGAGAGGACCATCCGCTGTGACACAGCCTGACCACGCGGGAGCTGTGGGGAGAGCCAGCAGCAGGTCCCGAGCACTTCCCAGCAGTGAAACTGGGGCAGAGCCTGACACGTGCATGACAAGAGGTATTATTTGGAGACCTGCAATTTCACAGGGAACCCTTGCATAACTACAATGCCTATCTTGTCAGCGCTGCCTCCTCCCTGCCCCTTGCTTGAGGGCAGGCATCTACACTGAGGATGGTGAGCCAATGGTAACCCTTTATTGCACTGGGTTTAGATAAGATTCTGCAACAGGATTTTATTCCATTAATTATTCTGCATTATTTACACTACTGAGGTTTGGATAGGATTTTTGAAGAGCACTCGGTATGGGCTCACTTTTTCTCCCACTGAAAGACAGTATAAAACTCCTACGAACAATTGAAGGCTCATACTGAGATCTTTGGAAAAATCACATCCTGAGAGCCATGCGGGTGGCACAAGGAAAGCCGCTTTCCCATTTCACTGGCTTCTGCCAAGCATGTGCTCTGTGCGGAGCCACTAAATGACAGAAGAAGTCCTCCGAATCTTCCTTCACCCTAGAGCTGGAGAGATGAATAAAGCTGCCGAGCCGTCCTCAGGACTTCTCTCATGCTGCGTCAGTCCAAGTTGTCCCTCTCCAGCTTATCTAACTTCTTCCATCCTGCCTTTTGCCCCATCAGTTATCCCACTGCAATATGGGACGTTTCCCTGGTCTCTGCTGGGGCCACAATGGGTCAAGGCTGGAGGCACGGATGGGAGCGGGAGCTGCCTTCACTGGTGCCACCAAGAAGAGAAATGTCCTTGCAACGACAGCCTCCCACTGCCATCAGAGAGAAAAACCTGAGCTTTCGGTTCCTGGCTGATAAAGGAGTTATTCTGCAGGCAATAGAAAATGGTTAATGTTCCTTCTAGAAATAAATCATCCCAGATGATAAGATTTTAAAAGCCTCTCTCCAAATGGGACATCAGTGCCTAACCTGGTTTTGTTTGTTGTGTGAGGAGAGCGGGAGATACCTTTACTGGCTCATTTTTGCAGACTCTCCACCGCAGGTGGCTTTGCATCATCCAGCTTATGCTATAGATCTGAAAAATACTCCGTAAAGGAAACTTATGGAGACAACCCCTCTTTAGCCAGCTAGAGAAAGTACCAACTTTTGGGTGGTGGGAATACCATAGTCCCTAGGCTTTACAGTAACTTAAGCGCTTTTGAAAATGTCACTCTAAATCTCTTCGTTTAGGCCACCGAGGAGCATTAGCTACCCACACGGTCTGTAAGAAGTCACCATAAAGCGGCACGCCTGGTGTGGTGGGAGAGGACAGAGTTTGGTGGGAAGCACGGGGTGAAGCTCTCAGGGGCTCTGCTGTCTGGGGCAGGGCAGCTCTGGCTGAAGGCACTGCACTAGTCTTTTCTTCACACAAAGGTACAATGTCCTTACCAAAACACACTAAAACTTATTGCCTTTAGCATTCTTTGAACTTCAGCCGGATTCTCCTTCACATTTCTGAGTTCCTGAAAGTGTTTTTTATTTTCTCCCGGTCTCTGTGCATCTCAGAATTGCTCTCTTGAGACTAAAAGCCAGTGTTTCAGCCTAGACTTCAGATTCAGGTACGTTTTTCCCTCTGTGATGCCTCAGGAAAGCAAACACACAGAGCTTTTGGGAGAAGTTCAGCTCCATGACCACGAGGTCCTGACCTCCGTACAAGCTCACTGATAAACACCTATAAATGCTGACCATGGTGGCAGCTTCTGCGACCAGAGCAGACCTGGTGGTTCCCAACCCAGAGGCAGACTTAGGGCCCATTTTTCATTTCACGTGGGCCTCTCTGAGACAAGCCACGAGTCTCTTTTTCAGTGAAATATCTAAAGTCTCATCTCGTTTTCCACGGAACAAGTAATAAGCACCCTAGCATAGCTGTTCTTGTCTTGGGACTTTGAGTGTCCCACGTGCCCTGCATCTGCTCTACTTTGTGAGTGCAGCACGTTTTCATGGTTTCAGATGTCGCAAATAGCCAGGAGGCTGGAAAGCTTTGTGCACCCTTAATGAGACAGGCTAGATTAGAGGTGATGGTTTAGATGTGAAAGTTTTTCTGCTTCATTATCAATTTTCTGAGCCGGTGGTTTTCAACTCTATCCATTTCTGAACCCTTTACAATATTCCAGCAGTAGCTCAGACCCCATTAAAACACATTTAACTGCAGAGATAATACTTCCTTTAGTGGAACGCTTAATGAAAAGCAACATCCCCAGTCAATTTGCTTCATTTGCACCCTATCTTTGAGCTTAATGTTAAACCTTCCGTGGTTGTCCATGTCTACTTACAGCTAACCAGCTCCCCTCTCTGACCTCCTTCACTCAGCTCTGCTTTTGCAGTACCAAGAGAGAATCTTTGTGTTTTCGAATTGTTTTGCCTTTTTCTGCAACAAGTATCCTGGATAAAATTTTCAAACATATGCAATATTTTGATTGCCCATACCAGTCAACAGAAAGAAAAGAAAAGTCTGGCTGGAAGAGCTAGGCCATTCTTGTCTAGTGACTTCCACATGAAAGATGGAAAACATGTAGGGAAGATAGAATAGTGTTCACTGAATTAGTTCAGGTACCACAGCTAATAAGATAGACCTAATCCTATTATCTGGACAACTGGAGCTCATGCATACCCACTCCATAGCAATCTTGGGCTGCATTACTTGGGAAAAGCCTGGGGAAATGTTTATTAATTAAACTTTCAAGTTACAAGCATTGATCCGATCTGCTAATTGTGCACATAAGTACACAAAGAATGACAGAGGGTACCCACCCCATATGACAAAGCGGCCATCATGGGAGAAGTATATTTGGAATCGTTATGAGATTGTTTCTAATTTAAACTTTTGCCTTTACACACCATCTTGATATGTTAAACTTGATGGATTTTCAGTTTACACTCTTGAAAGCTATATTTGTGCTGCCAGGCTGATATGAAACATTTCAATGTGGTTAAGGATAAGGTCTGGCATGTTTAAATAGCACTCAGTTTTACTAAAAGCTTTGCTGCATCCAGCAGTATGCTTTATAAAATGATGCATTTATTTTACTGTCAAAGTAACCCGTGTATTAAAGTGTTTGCACAAATTAATTCACTGACATTTTAATGGCAGTGCACCAGGGAAGTCTTAGTTCTGTTTGTTTGAATGTAGTCCCTGCACTCTGAGCCAGACAGAGTAAGTAAGTAAGAGCTGGGTTTACAAAATAAGAGTTGTTACATCTCATTTTTTTAAGTGCAAAATTGAAACTGCCATTGGCTTTGAGTTCAGCAAAGGAAATATCTCTGCTTTCCTTGTCCGGTGTTGTAAAGAAGGCCACTGAAACACCAGGATATGACAAACACACGCGTGCTTTGAAGAGCAATATAAGATTATAAGTCTGAATTATTTTCCATGACAGAGATAAGGAGAGAAGTAAACAACCAAAATAAATAGTTCTGTGATCAGTGGAGTCACTAAAGCCTGCTTTTAAACCTTCTCTACTGTGTGTAATAAAGTGTTTTATCCCTCAGGTGGGACACGGGAAGAGTTGGCGCTTGCCTGACCTCCTACTCTCACAAATATATATATCGGGGCCATCCATACCTGACAGCTGTAACTAAAATTGGCCAGTGAGTACAAGAGTTATTGAGGGTGTATGAAGACAGGTACGTGCCCGAGCTGCAGGACTGCCTATAGCTTCTTTCCTTAGGGAAGGATGGGGGCACAAAGGCTTTTGCAGAGCGACAGGAGGGCCCCGTGGCCAGCAAGTTATCCTCGGGACAAAAGCTCAGTGCTCTGCCTGACCGGATCGCCTATGTAATCTAGACGAGTCGTTTAGTGCAGGATTTCTAAGAGTGTTTGGTTCCTAAAAGACCAAGGCATTATCTGCTGGGGTTTTCAAAAGCCTGCAGGCTCCTGAGTTCTGTTGGTTTTGATCTTCAGAAATGAAGTTTGAGCTTAAATGGGATTTTCTGCTTCCCCTGGCTTATGCTACAGCAAGTGTGGCGCAAAACTGGAGGTAACAGCACCACTGGGATTAAGTCTAGAAGGGACATGGGAAGCAGGTTTCCATCAGCTGTGTGGGTCCTCTCTTTACGACACACAGCAAAGTAACGAGAGGAATCGCACCCACCCGAAGCCAGGAGGAAGCTCCCTGGGGATGGCGGGGCTCCCACAGTGGTGGCTGGGGTTAGAAGATGTGATGGTTGCAGTGTTGGTGCGTCACTGGAGATGGAGACTCTTGGGGGGTCACGGCATCCTTACGGAGCCACCTGTGAGGGAGGCCACTGCCATGGAGAAGGGATGTACAAAGACTGCTCCTTTAGGCAACCAGTCTTTTAGGCTATACCCCTATCATACATCTAGGGCTTTGGGAAGTTTGCTCAGTGTGTTAACAAACATAACAAACTCTGTTTAGGCTTTTGTCAATACAACAAAGACTTGTCTTTCCATTATTACACCATTTTTTTGGTGTTCATAAGAGACTTCATTAACACAGATAAGCTGGCTTGGCCAGTAAGGTGTTAAGGGGCTAAATCACCTGGATTTTCTGTGCTTTGACTTTTGTTTCCCTACATAAGTACACTGGCATTGGCACTGAGCACAGACAGACAGACAGACAGGCTTTCACGGCCAAAGAAGTGACTACGCTGAGCCTCTAGAATTGTCCTCGCACAGGGGACAGACAGCAGCCACAAAAGCATCAGAAGTCCCTCCAATGTACAATAAAGGTAGTCCACAATGCATACTCATGGACCATCTTCAGGGAGAAGTCAACCTGTTCCCCTTTACACTGAGAAGATGAGGAGCCCTCAGCTAGTCAGCTGCAGGCTCGTGTGCTCGGGGTACGTAGCTCAGTCCCCAGGAGAACCTTTGCAGATAAGCACAGCAAAACCCTGGCATCATTATAGCTGGGAGGATTTCTATATGTTCTCTGGGGCTAAGATTTCATCCTGAGCCACCTCCATCTACTAACTTTCAAATGCTGTAGTACACGACCAATGCTTGTTGAATTATTAGTCACTGCACTTACATTATTGCCTCTCTGGAATTTTAGCTTGTGATGGGCAAAGATGGTACGCTGGCTCAAATTAAAGGACATTTTTATACTCAGTCTGACATTATTAACATAAAGCAATGCAAAAAGTGAATGTCAGTGTTGCATGTGCTACTGTTTAAGCAAGTATTTAGCATGCCCTGGTCGGTATGATATCTGCTCACACCTCTCACAAGCTAAAGCTGCAAATACCCAGCACAGAATCATAAATTGCTTTTTTTCTTTTTTTTTCTCATGCCTGGGCTAGCTTCTTTAAAATGATAGTTTCTATCTTTTCCCCTTTATCCCTGTCTCCAGAAGGCTCTAGGATCCACTCAGTATATCAGTAGCTGCTTAAGATGTGTGCAGCCGTCTGTGGATGTACAGAAAAGAGGGCAGAGATCTGTAAAGTCATATGGAGACAGATGGGTTTACAGCTTATTTCAACTGAATGTTACCACAGTGGCACTTGAAAGCAGTGAATAGGATAGGTGGACCACCCTGAGAGACCCTGTAGCTGTGTGCAGCAGAAACAAGTCCTTGTCCTGAAGACCTTGCGCTCTAAATGGAGAAAAGTGTGGGAGCAAAGTAATAGGGGAGAGAAATATAAGTATTTCCACTCTGCAGTAAAGGGATTGGTGTTGCTGGTTGCTAACAATACAACAGAAAGTCTGGGAAAGCCTCAGGAATGAAATGTAAGGGCCGCTGTTCCTCTGTTTTCCCAGAGAGCAGCGATGGTGGCAGAGTCCCATCAGGACTCTGCGCTTCAGCAGCTCCCCACTCCACGTGGAAAGCAGAGAGAGAAAGCAAAGAGCTCTCATTGCCCTGGGCCTTGACTCCTCGAGTCACTTCTCCCTTTTTAATCCAGCACTGCAAATGTAAGAGTGAATCTTTCTTCCCTCCTTGTAATTTTGCCCTCCTACTTCAGATAAGTTCCCATGCAATCATTTCGTGCGGCTACTATGGAGATGCTGTCCATGTGGATACTTTGCCGTGACGTACAGAATTCATATCCTCTATTTTACTACGGGATATCACAGGGTAAGATTACACGTGTTGTAATTTCACACCCTGCCTTAGCTCTTGGGATCAGGTGTGTTTGTAAACATCCTTGATCTTCAGTTTATAGCAAAGAATCACAAGGGAAAAAAAATCATCTGCCATATCCTCATTTTCTAATAACAATTAACATCCCTGATTCTTTTGGCATTGTGGCTTTGCAAACTTTTGTCCTCATGAGCCAGATTTGCATTTCAGATTGTAGATTTCCCCAGATATACAAAGCATTCCTTTTCCCAGATCAAATCTTATCCTGTAGCGTAGAGACTAAACTGCCTTTCCAAAGGTACAAAGCCAATCTATAAAAAACCATGGGAATAGAAACCAGACCTCCTGGCTGTCAGCCCCAGGCTGCATTGATATCTAGCTGCGTTGGGGCAGCAGAAATCGCAGATCTTTCTTGGCAAATTATTGGAAGGGGAAAGAACTTGGAGGAAATGAGCCGCCCAATGTCTACAAGCTTCAGATCGCCTATTCCCCAGCACCTCATCAGAGATTAGCCACTGGGGATGGAAGCCTTAATGGAGCAGCATAAAAGCTATTTGCTACCTGCAAGCACTACCAGGAAGGTTTTTGTTCTAGCTGTAGTTTATGGGGTTTTATTGTTTTCAAGCTCTGCCAGTTGGAAAATGATTTCTGTAGCTTGCATTCCTCTCCTTTCACTGTCCTATAAATATGAAAAAAATCTACACTCTTCTGTAATGGTACAGTTTTTCACTTTGCTCTGAAGGGTCATGTTTCTAGGCACAGATGCATCATGCATACATAATGCGGTATTGCAAAATATGTGGGCAGCTCCTTGTCTGCTTGCATACCAAGCTGTTCTTTAGGTACAAATACAGATTTTGTGCCAAGAATCAAGGCAGTCCCATCTGAAAACCATTTATAAAATTGCAATGGTAGATAGCTGCTAGTGGAACTCAAATGATACCCTTGAGAATGACATCAGAAATGAGTTTTTTTTTTTCTTTTCTTGTTTTTAGATAGTTAGATATAATAAGTTGCTCTGAAATCCAGGTGACTGATGCTAAACTTACACCAAATATAATGTCGCTGTTTGCAGGATAAAAGCTATATTCTGATAAGGCAGGGGAAGAATTGAAGTTTTCAACCTCCGAGCCTTTCAGGGAAGCAGCAGGGAGCCAGCAAGGCTTGCTGGGCTTTGCAGAGCAGAAGAGCTGGATACCTGCGTGTCTTGGGAGCAAAAGGATTTGCTAGGAGGGAGCGAGGGAAGGAGCTGGAGATCTGGCTGAGGCTGAACGTACCCTGAAGAAGGATGCACCTCCACTACTTTTTTAAAATGGATTTAGGGCTCAGTTTGCTTTGGTGTAAAGTCAAGCTATTTTCTCATAATAAACAGTTCAACTCAAAGCAAAAATATATGAAATGCTGTTCACAGGTGATGTCCAGTGCAGTGCAATGAAACAGCAGCAGCATGTGCTAAATTTCCACAGGGATCTCTTGGAAAAGATACACCTTTTAAGAGGGCATTTATGGCCCTATAGACATTGACCCTGAAGGAGATTTTTAGGCAGTACTATAATCTAAACAATATTAACGCTATCTTTTCTTACCATGGTATCAGTATATTCTTCCAGCTTTGCTTCAGCAACCGTCTTGTTATGCTGCAAAAATAGATCTCGTAGGAAATCCTGTAGTAAGGAAAGACACAAAGTTTACTCTTCAGAGTAAATTCAAGAAATAACAGTGAGAAATTTGATCCAAATTCAGCAGGGTTACACGAATCTAATTTCACATTCCTGATTAGTGCTAGTGTCTTCAATTTCACATAAAATTCACATATTCTCAGTTGAAACATATTTTTTCAAATAAATTAGAAAATAACCACATTTCTCCAGAGCAGGCATACTGGAATAAGTCATAATTAACCCTCAAAATAAGCAAAAGGTAACATAAGTCCTGCAATATTTGCTAACTGATCTCAAATCAAAATATTTGCCATTCAGCAAAACACTTAAGCACCCGCTCATGTCTCTGGTGGGGCTCAGGCTGGAGCCACACGCCGAGAGGTCAGCGCAGGGTCTGCGGCCCAGGAACGGTTTCTGAACAGGCTTCTGCCTCAATAGCCTGAGTTTTAAAAAGAAATCAGTGTTCAGAAAATCTGCAGGGCTTGGGAAGAGGTTATGAAGAAATCCCATTAATAAAACACAACGGCTATGTCTCTGTTTAGCTGGGAGAGGCACATGTGCAAAGTCAAGTTGAGGCATGCTTGGGGGGCTCCTTGGGTGCTCGGGGGGCACCGAGACAAGTGGGGTCATGCAACGAGGCAAGGGGGAAGCAGGACAGCAGGGGCAACAGCAGAGCATCCTCCCTGATTTGAAGGGGGAAAGGGATAAAACCAGGCTCGCTAGAGATAAGCCTGGGGGCAGCACGCCGATGTTTGAGGGATGGTGTGCTAGCGAGGTCCTTCGGTCTGCCATCTCAGTGGAGGTAGGGGATGGAGATCCACACAGCAGCAAAGTCACAAGGGTTATTGATGTATTAGAAACCATGGAAGTGCCTCAGAACAGTCACATAGGAATTAGGGCTTCTGCCCCCAAAAAGGTGGCAGGATCAATAGCCCAACTGAAGTGCATCTACACCAATGCTCACAGCATGGGCAGCAGACAGGAGGAGCTGGAAGCCATTGTGCAGCTCAAAACGATGATATAATTGCAATCATGGAAACACGGTGGGATGACTCGCACAACGGAGTGCTGCAATGGATACCTATAAACTCTTCAGAAGGGATAGGCAAGGAAGGAGAGGTGGTGGGGTAGCCCTCTATCAGCTTGACAATGCTGATGAAAGGGTCGAATTTCATTGGTCAGAATCAGGGGGAAGGCCAACAAGGCAGATATCATGGCGGGAGTCTGTTACAGACCTCCCAACCAGGATGAAGAGGCAGATGAAATATTCTATATGCAGCTGGGAGAAGTCTCACAGTCGCTAGCCCTTGTTCTCGTGGGGGACTTCAGCTTACCAGACATCTGCTGGAAATACAATACAATGGAGAGGAAACAGTCCAGGAGGTTCCTGGAGTGGTTGGAAGATAACTTCCTGACACAGTTGGTGAGGGAGCCATCTAGGGAAGGTGCCCCGCTGGACCTGTTGTTTGTGAACAGAGAAGGACTTGTGGGTGATGTGGTGGTTGGAGCATAGCGATCATGAAATGACAGAGTTTTTGATTCTTGAAGAAGTAAGGAAGGGGATTAGCAGAACTGCTACCTTGGACTTTTGGAGGGCAGACTTTGGCCTGTTTAGGAGCCTGGTTGACAGAGTCCCTTGGGAGGCAGTCCTGAAGGGCAAAGGAGTCCAGGAAGGCTGGACATTCTTCAAGAAGGAAATCTGAAAGGCCCAGGAGCTGGCTGTCCCTATGTGCCAAAAGATGAGCCGGCAGGGAAGAAGACCGGCCTGGCTGAACAGAGAGCTTTGGCTGGAAGTCATGGAAAAAAAGAGAGTTTCTGACCTTTGGAAGAAGGGACAGGCAACTCAGGAGGACTACAAGGATGTCGTGAGGTTATGGAGGGAGAAAATTAGAAGGGCCAAAGCCCAACTAGAACTTAATGTGGCTACTGCCATAAAAGACAATAAAAAATGTCTCTATAAATGCATTAGCAACAAAAGGAGGGCTAAGGAGAATCTTCATCCTTTATTGGGTGTGGGGAGAAACATAGTGACAAAGGCTGAGAAAAAGGTTGAGGAAAAGGCTGAGGTACTTAATGCCTTCTTTGCCTCAGTCTTTAATAGTAAGACCAGTTGTTCTCCAGGTACCCAGCCCACTGAGCTGGAAGACAGGGACGGGGAGCAGAATGAAGCCCCATAAGGCTTGGGGAAGATTGGCTGGAAAGCTGCCCGGAGGAAAAGGACTTGGGGGTATTGGTTGACAGCTGGCTGAATATGAGCCGGCAGTGTGCTCAGGTGGCCAAGAAGACCAACAGCATCCTGGCCTGTACCAGAAATAGTGTGGCCAGCAGGACCAGGGAGGTGATCGTGCCCCTGTACTCGGCACTGGTGAGGCCGCACCTCGAATACTGTGTTCAGTTTTGGGCCCCTCACTACAAGAAGGACACGGAGGTGCTGGAGCGCGTTCAAAGAAGCTGGTGAGGGGTCTAGAGCACAAGTCTTATGAGGAGCGGCTGAGGGAGCTGGGATTGTTTAGCCTGGAGAAGAGGAGGCTGAGGGGAGACCTCATCGCGCTCTACAACCACCTGAAAGGAGGTTGTAGTGAGGAGGGTGTTGGTCTCTTCTCCCAAGTAACAAGCGATAGGACGAGAGGAACTGGCTGCAAGTTGCGCCAGGGGAGGTTTAGATTGGACATTAGGAGAAATTTCTTCACCGAAAGGGTTGTCAAGCATTGGAACAGGCTGCCCAGGGAAATGGTTGAGTCACCATCCTTGGAAGTATTTAAAAGACGTGTAGACATGGTGCTTAGGGACATGGTTTAGTGGTGGACTTGGCAGTGTTAGGGTAATGGTTGGACTCAATGATCTTAAAGGTCTTTTCCAACCTAGATGATTCTATGATTCTATGATTTTATCCCTGCCAGCAGGGTCCCTGCAGCTGTGTCAGAAGGCTGGAGAGTCCCCAGTCCTTAAACTCGCTGTGAACAACCTAGAAATGCCATTCATCAACCACACAAAAAGGCAGCAAATTGGTAAAGCCGATGGAAAGGCTTCCGTTGACATCAGTGAGCTGTAGACCAAGCCCAAACAGACTTGTTAGAATAACTTACTTTGAGCTCGCCAGATGAAATAAATCCACTGCTATCAGCATCGTAACTGCGCCAGATCTGAATGGAGATAGATTGAAACGACCTCATAAATATTGCAGTTAATCGGCTGCTCGGGTGATAGATCATAAAGATTCAAATCAGGACTTCCATAATGAGCAAGCTGTTGCATTATCCAATATTTAATTATTTGTAGACAAAATAAAGTAAACTTTCCACACAATAGCTTTTACTCGCATTTGGACGCTGTACTTGTGATGTGCTGCTATCACATATTTAACGCAGACACACTGCCTATAAAAGGAAGAAAAGACTAAGAAACCGCTCTGCGTTTCTCACCTAATTTGTACATGCAGCTTCTCTTATTGCCCTGAGTAAAAGTCAAGGCCGTACAGAACCAGCCATTGAACTGCAGAAGTCCCCAGTTTGGGTGTGAAATAAAATTAACTGCAAGCAGTCTTGGAAAAATTGAAATTCTGTGCTGGCATACTTAGGGGCAGAGAGCGGAGGGAGACTGGGCACAGTTAAGGAAACCTTATGGGTTTGTGCTCCTCAGTTGGCCCAGTTGATGGAGATTTCCACCTCACACCCTGCCAGGATAATGCGTCAGGGTCT
Source organism: Calonectris borealis (assembly GCF_964195595.1). Classification (NCBI taxonomy): domain Eukaryota; kingdom Metazoa; phylum Chordata; class Aves; order Procellariiformes; family Procellariidae; genus Calonectris; species Calonectris borealis. The sequence continues at coordinate 67,765,767 of NC_134313.1, read as the reverse complement.
AATGGTACGACCTTCTCTACCTGAACAGGTCAGAACGTGTTTTGCTTCCACAATAACAACATATTTCCCATGCTATGTTCTACGGAGGGTGGAAGTGAACATATTGAAGAAGCTGTTGGTGTGCAAGGGGAAGAGACAATGTGGAGGTACAGACCCGCATGAATTCCACGCTGTTGTCCAAGGGAGTTTCCCGTCGGAAAAGCAGCAGAAAGTTCTCATCATCCGGTAAAATCATATTTGCAAGCTGGAAAAAAAATGCATAAAAAAACCCCGAAACAAACCCAAACCATGAAAGTAAAGATACGAAAAAACTTGGGTGGCTGCTGACCCAGTATGGGAAATATAAGCTGGGCATGTTTTTGCCTTGGAAATAAACCCCAAACCAAGAGATCTGGCTAAGGTAGTACTCCATGACTCACCTCCTCCCCACCCGGCTCTATCTCCCATATCTCCCAAGACTGCTCGAGGTCCTAATTCTCCCTCCTTCTGTAAAAGAAATCCTGGGCTGGGGTTGGGGAGACATACCTCTTGGATTTGCAAGCGTCCATCTGTTGTGACATCGTAGGCAGACATGTATTGCTCCTTCATCCTCTGAACTTTTTCTTCTGTGATGGTGTTCTGCCATGGGGAAAACAACACGTGCATGAAGTCTCTTCTCACTCACAGATAACCATGAGGATCATTGCATCCTTACAGTTGGAGGCTAATGCTTCTAAAAGCCCACAAACACACCACCTTAGGTGAATTTTTGGAAATTAGTGCTGTGCATAGCTTTGTAGCAACTAAGCTTTCAGTTGGAAGACCAGTGTTTGGCAACCCCAAAATATTTCAGTGACACCTGCTTCTTTAGCCAGCTGTTCCCACTATATCACTGGGATTTGGTTTTGCAGCCGTTTCCACGCTGCTCATTTTCATCTTGTTCTCTTCAGGAAGATGTCCTTATACTTGAACTACATCCCTGTAATTCATTAGGTCATCAGCCTTGAGAGGTGTCAGTGGAGCTAGATTGTTGCTTGTTATTGCCTGTCAACTGGTTCAAGACCTGGCACCAAGCCCTGTCAGTGTTTCTGGATTAATAGCATGGGATTTCAAGCAATTCATGTTCCCTTTGCATCTGCTCAACTCCATAATCAATTTGTGCATAGTGAGGAGTTTTCAGGACTTGTCAGGTTTTATGTTTTGACAGGCATTGCTGTGACAGGTGAAATACAATGCTTGGGTTCATCAGGCGTGATTTCTTTTTCTAAGCAGTAACCTGCTTAGAATGTAATAGGGTATCTGGTCTGACTGGGCTACACAAAGTACAATTTCCCCACTCTGGGGACAGGCTTCCGGTCAGATGAGCTTTGTGGCGGGGCTGGGAAGCTCACCTAATTAGTCTCCCCCAAGCAATAATGAAGTCCAACGTTACCCTCGGCACCCACACTGAGCAGGTCCCAGCTCCTCTCCCAGTCCCATGGGAGACGGTCCTCTCTGGGAGGGGAGGGAGGGAGGAGGATAACCCAGACTGGCCCTTGGCATACTTTTGTAGCATTTTGTGCGAGAAAATAAATTAAGTTCTTCCCTACCCCTGAAGAAAAACACTTCAAAAAAGTTTTATCATCTCTACATCCAGGCAGGGTTAGGACTATAGCTGGGTCTTCCTGGGTCTTCTAACCCAGTTTCTCATCCTTTCAGCTACTATCGCTGAGCTTGTACAATCCCTTTCTTAATACTGTGACACAAGACCACGAGTGACTTTCTCCAAGTTACTCCGTGCATACATCAATGCAGCCTGCCTCAGAAGCTAAGCAAAGATAAATCTCTGAGGAAAGGACACTCTCTGTTGCCCTGTCCTGGCGGAGTGAACAGCGGGTGTGCACGCTCTGCATGATGCTCTGGATGTAGCACGTCCAGGCCTCAGATTATTCACTGCCTTATGTGCTCCTTTAGGCCCTGATTCTGCGAAGCGTGAACTGGAGCAGCAATTGTGCTGCTCTGCAAAAAGTTGCGTGGGGTGGAAGGAGATCTTCCTGTAAGTTTTGTCACCTCTGAGCCGAGTAACACGGCTGGGCTGCACCCACAGCAACTGCAGCTCATGTTCTCACTTCGGATAGGTATTTGAAACCACCTGAAACCGACTGGAAACCGAACACGCCTCACACCCCAAAATTTCTGTGGCCGTACCCACATTCAGTAGTAGCCCGGTGACGATAGCAATTTCCAGCTGCTCTCAAGCGGAACTGCTGCACAGCCTTTGCTCAGCAACAGCTGCCACAGTCAGTGACAGAGGTGTAGAGACACACTAGGATGTCACAGATGAGGTAATCAAAAAGAAAATGAAGTATCTTCTGCTTAGGCTCGTTAAGTTAAAGTCTATCTTTGCACCCACTTTGTCATCAGCTTTCCCCACATGTTTAGATGTGACTGGTGTTTGCAGCCTTAATTTGCTACTAGTAGTAACAGAAAAAAGGTATCTATAGGTAGATGGATATGCAGATAGTATATTTATGGTATAATTTAATTTGCCTTCACCTTACTTCAGAGCAGACTGGCAGCTCATGAGCACTTACCTGCACAAAGTCATTATGGACTTATACAGAAATCTTTAATAGCATTGTCAGTGCAGAGGATCCTACGTTGAAATCAGGGGAGAAAGAGTTAATCGGCTTTGGATTTTAAATGTCATGTCAAAATAACCAAGAGGGACCTCTACTTAGAACAAGTGAAACTCCTTCACCAAGAGTAATGCAGCACTAGGATGTGCCAGATGATGGAAAATTTGAGGATCTGGGAGTGGTAATGGGAGGATAGGGGCACCCACGTGGCTCTTCGTAGGGCAGGTGGGGTGCATCCCCCCAGGGGCATCCTTGGGGCACAGCGCCGAGGGCTGGCAACTCCCAGTTAAGAGGCAAGATCACTGTCCCAGCAGTGATCTTGCAGGGACATCTTCCCGGGGCCTGCTTGGTGGTGGCCCTGAGTAGGTCCCAGGGCATGGCTGCAGGATGCTCCATCCCCGTGGTGGTGGCCGGCGAGCCCTGTGGGCTGCGTGGCCAGGCGCCTGCACCACTGCCCCGGGTGTGCTCACTGCCGGCCCCGCTGCGTGCGGGCATCGGGGGCACAGCACACCACTGACCACGCACATATAGTTTTCTTTCCCCTCGGCATTATAAATCGCCCTTGTGCTATTTAAATTGCCTTCCGATGGCACCTTGATGCTTTGCAACACCTCCCCAGCGTTAGGCAAGCCTATCAGTTGCCAACTTCAATAGGCTTGCAAAGTACTCTGAAATTATCCTCCTCCGTGCCCAGTAGGATAAGTTATTTCTGAAACGATAATCATAGCTGATATTTGAAAAGTGAGCTGTGGGGTTCAGACTAGTCATTTGTTAAGAAAGCTTATTGCTCAACTTTGTGTCAGCTATTAACCACCACTCATTTGAGCTTTGTGTGGCAGGAACATTGTTATCTGCATCAAAATAAGACTGCCTCTTTTTTTTTTTTTTATTTTTAACTGATTTAAACTATGGGATACATCAAGTAAATACCCAACACACTTACAATATTTACATAGCTCCAACAGCTTTTAGTCCAAGGGGTTACACTACAGTGGAGTTTTCAAACTGGACAATCTCTCTCTGTTCATAAATATTTTACTTACGAAACACAAGTGGTAATGGATCTACTAAAACCCAATCTTTACTCCCAAAGAATAGAATCACAGAATCATAGAATCATACAGGTTGGAAAAGACCTCTAAGATCATTGTGTCCAACCGTCAACCCAACACACCATGCCCACTACACCATGTCCCTAAGGGCCTCATCTACACGTCTTTTAAATACCTCCAGGGATGGTGACTCCACCACTTCCCTGGGCAGCCTGTTCCAATGCTTGACCACTCTTTCAGTAAAGAAATTTCTCCTAATGTCCAATCTAAACCTCCCTTGGCGCAACTTGAGGCCATTTCTTCTTGTCCTATCGCTAGTTACTTGGGAGAAGAGACCAACACCCACCTCGCTACAACCTCCTTCCAGGTAGTTGTAGAGCGCGATGAGGTCTCCCCTCAGCCTCCTCTTCTCCAGGCTAAACAACCCCAGTTCCCTCAGCCGCTCCTCATAAGACTTGTGCTCCAGGCCCTTCACCAGCTTCGTTGCCCTCCTCTGGACACGCTCCAGCACCTCCATGTCCTTCTTGTAGTGAGGGGCCCAAAACTGAACACAATATTCGAGGTGTGGCCTCACCAGTGCCGAGTACAGGGGCACGATCACCTCCCTGCTTCTGCTGGCCACACTATTTCTGGTACAGGCCAGGATGCCGTTGGCCTTCTTGGCCACCTGGGCACACTGCCGGCTCATGTTCAGCCGGCTGTCAATCAGCACCCCCAGGTCCTTTTCCTCTGGGCAGCTTTCCAGCCACTCTTCCCCAAGCCTGTAGCGTTGCCTGGGGTTGTTGTGGCCGAAGTGCAGGACCCGGCACTTGGCCTTGTTGAACCTCATACAGTTGGCCTCGGCCCATCGATCCAGCCTGTCCAGGTCCCTCTGCAGAGCCTTCCTACCCTCCAGCAGATCAACACTCCCACCCAACTTGGTGTCATCTGCAAACTTACTGAGGGAGCACTCAATCCCCTCGTCCAGATCATTGATAAAGATATTGAACAGGACCGGCCCCAGTACTGAGCCCTGGGGAACACCGCTCGTGACCGGCCGCCAACTGGATTTAACTCCGTTGACCACAACTCTCTGGGCTCGGCCGTCCAGCCAGTTTTTTACCCAGCGAAGAGTGCACCTGTCTAGGCCGTGAGCCGCCAGCTTCTCTAGGAGAATGCTGTGGGAGACAGTGTCAAAGGCCTTACTGAAGTCCAAGTAGACCACATCCACTGCCTTTCCCTCATCCACTAGACGGGTCACCTGGTCATAGAAGGAGATCAGGTTGGTTAAGCAGGACCTGCCTTCCATGAACCCGTGTTGGCTGGGCCTGATCCCCTGGTTGTCCCGGACATGGCTCGTGAGCACCCTCAAAACCAACCGCTCCATGATCTTCCCCGGCACCGAGGTCAGGCTGACCGGTCTGTAGTTCCCCGGATCCTCCCTCCGGCCCTTCTTGTAGATGGGAGTCACATTAGCGAGCCTCCAGTCGTCCGGGACCTCCCCAGTTAACCAGGATCGTCCGGGACCTCCCTAGTTAACCAGGATCATTCGGGACCTCCTCAGTTAACCAGTTTAATAAAAGTGAAGTAAAAGATACTGCACAAACTGGCTTTCCCCAAGATGCATGCTCAAGGCAAAATTATTTGTATATTACGAATTTTTACACTGAGAATGATACATCTTGGTTTATGACCATTAGGTTTCAAAGGTGACTTTTATGTTCACCAAAAATTCCCCAATCCCAGAAGATTAAAAAAAAAAAAAAAGATCAAATGAGCCATGCCACTTCCAAGGAGAAACCAAGGTTGGGAGACTTGGTCTCCAAGATCGACCTACTGGTGGTGCAGACCAGTAGCTTGCTCTGATTGCCTTTCCATTCCAAAAACATTTAAAAGGTTGGAAAAAACCTCGCACGTAATCTGCATGATTTGGTCCCCTTGTCCAACCAAGGCTGTGAACTGCAGACTCCTGCTGTTTGCTGAGTCTGTATGCTGTATTTGCTGACTCTGTAATCTGATTTTGGAGGTCTACAGCCTGTGGTGGGCAGCCTGGGCCGGCTGCAGGGCAGAGCCAGGACAGTGGGGCAGGTGGCTGGAGTTGACAATCCCTCCCTGAAAGCTTAGGGAGCAAGTTCAATTCTCTGGCTTGTTTAGATTTTGTTCGTGTATGGTTTTGCCTCCAAATCAGGGCTGAGGCATTGCTAGAGTGAGGCAGCAACACTGGGAAGCTTGTGAGCGGTTCAGCAGGAGCCTCACGCCTAGAGAAGAGCATGCTCCAGAAACAGAGGGAGAAAAGTATTCGGAGAAAAGTATTGTCTATGTAATATTCCAGGATTTATGGAGCAGAGGTAGGATTTTACTAGCCAAACATTGCCCTGGTGCAATGTCCTGGCAGCCCTAGGAGGGGGCACCCCAGCTGGGACTCCAAGCTCTGCTCAGAAGAAAGGAGGTGGACAGAGACAAATAGCGAGCAAAGCCAGTCAGTGGGGAAATAAAGAGAGACAATATGGGGACTATTAAAATTTTTACAAGCCTTGTAGATATAGCAACCGATTACAGTCATGTAAGTATAATAAGCAGATTTTTTTTCAAGAGTATTGGTGATTTGTACAGACAAGATTCAGTTATCCCTAAAAGGGACAAAATAAATATGGCCAGGTAAGAAGTGACAGTTGAGGCAGTTTCTGCAAGCACTGGGCAGGGATCCAGCAACCAGCTGGTGTGAGAGGGCATTTCTCACCCAGCGCTGGGGAGGGGGCCGAGCTGGGATGCCGGGGCAGTGGGGGGCTGCACCGGGGTATCGCTGGGCTGGGGGGCCACAGGGGCCCCCTCGCTGCCTCGGCCACCCTGCGATGAGGTTGCTGAGGGGAGGCCAAAGGCTTGGCAGCTCGCTGGTCAAGACGACTGATTTTTTATTCTCTGCCTTTGGGTTCCTACAAATATTTTCTTGCTTCACAGATCAGGGCAAGACCTATGATAGAGGGAGAAAGATCTGGAGCAGAAGAGGAAGAAGGGGAGACCTCCAGGCAGGCACACGCAGAGACAAATGGCATTTACACAGAAACACAGGCGCTGCACTGAGTGCTATGGCCACTGGCTTCCCTGGGAAGTTTGTTTTCCCTTCCTTTCCTTTAATTATTAACTCGCTGTTCAACTACAGATTGCAACGAGCAGGAAAGCCTAAAAACCAAACACGCTTTCGAATGCCTCAGGCTCACGCTCCATTTATTCGAGCTCTATGAATTACAGGGGGAGTAATTAAAAAAAAATACACCACCTTTCTGCTCTGGAAAGCAACTGCACAAATAACACGATACAACTTCGTGCCTCTTGTCTCTATGAGCTGGGACAGGGGGAAATGGCTTTGCAGCAAGAAAACGGCTGTAGCTGAGCACAGCTTTTTTCATCAGAGCTAATGCTGTCTTGACTATGTTGCCTGTCTCAAGCAGCAGATCCCTCCCCGGTTTGCAAAGGTTTGCAAAGCTTTCTCAAGTGTTCACTGCTTGGGCTAAAATTTTGCAGACTTGTTAGCAGCTAGATAAAATTTCCCTTTTGTGAATGTTTAACTGAATGTTGCATCCTTTCTGATATGGGGAGGCTTTTCTTGTCATTCCTTGTTTTCCCTGCTGCATGCACTTCCCTGAGTTTCTGGAGGAGAATTTAATCAAGAGGTAATGGCCCTAATTGACAGAGGAGCACAATTTCCCCTGAATTGCTGCCTCCTTAAGGCAGAAACAGCTATAGAGATGCTCATGTTTAGCATCAGTCAACACTGTAATGAAGAGGATTCCCTGCCACAGTCTGGAAAACATACCTCAACTAGGACCTGCCTCCAATTTTGCTCAGGGTTGGGCTGAGGAAGAGTAGGGTTGCTGGGAGAGAAAGTGCTTGGCAAGAAAGGGTCCTGCAGCAGAAGTAAACCCCCAGCAATGTCTTCCTGATGCTCATTTAAGGGAAAAAAACCCCAACCCTCTGCTAATTTCCATGAAATATGATCTTCGTTGGCCTATAATGATGACGGGAGCTAGCCTGGAATGGAGAGATGCTTTAACCCCTTTTCAGGTTGCTTCATATTAGTTGTAAAGCTTCAGCTGCCCTGGTCCCTCACAGCTCAGATGCTGCATGGTTTCCAAGAGCCGCTGCATGTTTTCACCATCCAGTCAAAGAAGAAATCCTTACTACGTACCGTGAGGAGAAGGCCATGTCATTTTTGTCCTCATAAAAGCACACAGTTTAAAATATTGCTGTGGCTTTGTTCATACATTTCTCAGGGTTAAGGAGTAAATTTCTTACTATGGATGCGCTTCCACAAAGTTTTGCAGAGAAAAGCTTCTATGCTTCAAGTTGCCATAACAAATGAATTTTCTGCTTTCTCCTTTCCATGTCCAGTCTTCATCTTCCCTTTTGCGAAAACCCTTTAGAGGTATTTAGCATCACAAAGGTAATCTGGTTTTTAATACTGTTTGTAATAATGGAAAGGGTATGCTCAAAATTTTTTTAATCTCCACAGCATTTAATTTTTTTGTCGTGGTTGGTTATAGCTCTTTGGAAACCTGTCTGTAATCTGTCTTCTTCGTTAACCCATTCCTTTTATATTGTCACACTCTTTGCCTCATGCTGTCTAATTAAACTTTTGCTCCTTAAGGGATCCATGTGCTTGGCAGCAGCTTGCCTTGATGAAAACACAACTGTGAGTCATTTGTTTTGGGGGGTAAAAAGCGAATCTATGGAGCACTGTGGAGCCTTGCCTACTTGATGAAAGGGGTCGCTCATTTAATTCCTGCTGATCAAGACAATCATAAATCGATTATTTTTTTCCCTTCTTGACATGATTTTTGGAAGCAAGCCACTACATTGATAAGGGTATAAAAAGCAAGAAGAAACTAAGTGTAAGTGATTATTATAGCCTGTTTCTTGAAAAAAAATAAGGCTTATCTGAAAATGCTGGCTTGAGCACATGTTTCTCCTAACAACGTTTCAGCCAAATTTGATAGAAGGGCAAAGGGTCCCAGAGATAGCAAGTTCCTACAAGATCTATGAAAATAAATTATATCTGCCAAGAAGGCTAGTTGGAAAACAAACTCAACAACTATTACCATGCCAAAAGCCACACAGTACAGACAGGAGGCCAGCAAAGACCAGATGAGACATCAGTAATGTACACTTTGACCTTAGAGAAATAACCTTTTTTTGGCCAAACGTTTCTTCTTTAAATCTGGAAGCATTAATAAAATGAATCACGTGAATGACTTCATTTCATCCATGCAGTTGTACATTAGATTGCCTGTGTTAGCGTGGGATTTCACCCTGCAGCTCTTGGGCCAGCTTCTCGTTTGGGCCAATCTTGCTTACTTAACTACAGTGCTATCCCTTGAGAATTTGGCTCTGTATTTTGGTTAGGATTTACTGTAATCTTGCATGCTACAACAGATGAGCACTTATCCTGTCATTCCGCATTGTGTTTTGGTTCTTTTTTTAGCTCTCATCAGCACATATGTGGGAAATATTTTTTCACATAGAAGACACCAGCATCCAACAAAGGCTACTACAGCCTTCCCTGTGCCATCATGGTTTTGTGGTTAGGCTTTGGACAGGCTCTTTGTTCTGCCCTTTCCGCTAGGCTGAAAGTTTTTTGAAATGCCTTTGGGCAATGAAAACACATCGTGTCTGTTTTTTCCCATAGGCATGTTGAGTTTGCATTTAGAGATACTTCCAGGCGCTTGCAGTGCCCTGCCTTAATGTGCAGGAATAGGAATAGGAACTGGTCAGGCTAATCAAGGCTGACAAAAGCCACACCTAAAGAAATAACTGTATTTGGCAATAATCAGAATCATAGAATGGTTTGGGTTGGGAGGGACCTTAAAGATCATCTAGTTCCAACCCCACCGCCAGAGGCAGGGACACCTTCCGCTAGACCAGGTTGCTCAAAGCCCCATCCAACCCGGCCTTGAACACTTCCAGGGATGGAGCATCTACAACTTCTCTGGGCAACCTGTTCCAGTGCCTCACCACCCTCATAGTGAGGAATTTCTTCCTTATCTCTAATCAGGATCGACTCAGGGTTTAGATTTCTGAATTAGTCTGGAGGAGGATGCAAGATGAATGCTTTCTGCTCGGGGTCTTCTTGCGGTTGACCTGCTGGTAACCAGAGACCTGGTCTGTGATCCTGGGTCTCTTGGGGTGGTAAAAGATAGGGGAAGTCTGCTTTGGATGGCTTTGAGGCTGGCTGATATTTTGGCCATTAAACTTCGTTTGAATGACTAGCTGCTGCATGCCTGACCATACTAAGTTAAACACATAATTTAGATAGACAATACATTGTGCAAGGCAAGGATGAAGTGCAAGAGTAACTGGAGGCTGCTCATCTTCTTTGGAAGTAAAAAGCAAAGACAAATCCCTTATGGCTGTTCAGGGTGAGCTCCTGAAGATTAACTTCTGTCCCTTCCAGTCATAACTATCCAGGTGGTTTGGGGGCAGGGGGCTTATAACAAGGCTAATACCTCTTCTTGTCTAATTATTACCAAAATATACATACAGCTTCATTAAAACTATAGCAAAGAGCAAGCAAGGAAGATCCTAAGTGATCTCTATACAGAAAGAAAGATGTACAGCAATATAAGAGAGAAAGGCAGGGGCTGTAGTTCCTGTTCCAATAACATTACTTCTTCAGTGCTGAAAAAAACTGCCCTTTTCACTAAGTTTTCACCTCGGTATAAAAACTTTCAGAAAATGCATAGAAAGGTGTCCATAATGTAGAAGAAAGAGGTTTACGAGTGAGCAGAAGAGAGCACAGGCAGCTCACAGCAGCCGTGCAGCAGCAGGTTGGAAGCTGGAGGCTCAAATGGTTAAAGAGAAGTCGTAGGAGTAGTAACGGCAGCAGATGGATAATGCCAGCAGTTCACAAACCTGTGCTGGTGCGTGGCTGACTTATCCTCAACTCTGCCTCATATCCCCCAGACAAACCAAACTACAGAAGCCCCTCCAGCTGACAGAGAATTTATATAAACTTTAGTGTCATAAATCCCCTGTGTTTCACTGAAGCCTTATGGATATGTAACACACAGTTGGAAATTGAAGGTATTTTCTTAGAAATTAGACTAGACTGGACTAGACTAGACTAGACTATTTCAGTTGGAAGGGACCTACAACGATCATGTAGTCCAACTGCCTGACCACTTCAGGGCTGACCAAAAGTTAAAGCATGTTATCAAGGACATTGTCCAAGTGACTCCATCAATCGCCCATTGCTGGAGGAGGAGAGACAGAAAGCAGCATCTGGGATTTGGGTTGGTTTATTGTAGGTCTACCTTTGTTGCAAAGTTTTCCCTTCCCCCCACCCCCAAATTCTTGATGGTTCAATAAAAGATGAATTAGCCTCCCTCGCTGGATGGTGTTTCAAGTTTCCTTCCTCGCTCAGAGCCGTCAGGAAGAGCTGCGCCTCCCAGCTTCCCGGCAGGCTCCCTTTTGCATTGTTTTCCCAGCTGTTCCCTTCCCCTGGCATTTAGTGTCAGCTGGGGATGCTGCAGAGTAGCTGGGAAGAAAAACAGAGCTGAAGGACTACAGTGGTCATTAAGAAAAATAACAGCTTAGAGACTGCAGGCTGAAAAAATATAATTATGAAGCCATTCGCTATTCAAGCAGAGACAACTTCCAATGCTGATAACATTATTTATCACCGGTATAGCACTTCAGACACAATCACTAATTAATCCTTGCGACACATCTGGAAGTTATGCCAGTGTATTACTGTCTCCCCCTTTTGCTGTGCAAGGAAACGGAGATGTTAAGAGCCCAAAGAAGAAGTAAAGGTCAAAAAGAGCACTAAGGCAGAGAGATGCTCAGTCCCAGCTCACTGCTTTTATCATGAAGGAGACTTTCTTTCTGTAGGATGGTGGAAACTGGTGCAAAGGGGATCCTTTACCGCTCCCACTATAACCACAAGCCTGTACAACATAAATCATGTGAAAAAGAGAAAAATGGCTCAATGTTGTTAGACAAACTCATTGAACAAAGGTAGTAGAGACCTTCGTTTAACCCAGTGCTACAGGCGATCCCCATACCTAGGGGAGCGGGGCAGGGGACTGCTCTCAGTCTCCCAGGACAAAGTTCCCCTTGGGTTTTCTGCTGCCCGCTGGATAGGAGACCGTTTGTCCCTAAACAACCGTGAGGACCGAAACCAGACTGCTAGCAAAGGGGAACAAGGCACACGTCATCTTATCACTCAGGGTAATACTACTTGAGCGGAAATACTGCCAAAACTAGGCAAGAAAACCAGGGAAAAAAACCAAAACCACTTGAGAGCCTGTTTGAGCACCCTGGCTGTTAGTGAGCGCTGTCTTTCAGAATTAGCCTATTTCTTCTGTTTAATAGGGAGAGAGGGAGTTGGTTCTTTCTTCATTCAATTTGTGTTAAGCTTTTTCTTTTAATGGCAAAACCTAGACAGCAGAAGCAAAGAAGAGGCAAGCTAGGTGAGGGTGCTGCTTTAAGCTGGAGTCGTCTGAGCTCTGAGTCACATGGGGGATGTGCAAGGGCAGATATGGGCTAGAGTGGGGCTGGAAGCTTCCTCTTGACCTCTCATCATTAGGAAGCTGCCTGCAGTGTGAGATCCCCAGCTAACCTCCGTTTTATCACCAGCTACAGCTCACTAGAGAGCCCAACTTGGAGGTCCCTTGCTCCAGCGACCCACTGCAGCATTGAGCTCTGCGGCCTCTCCTTCCACATCTCGCATTTGCTGTCACTGGGTTCGTTTGAGCATGCTTTGCGCTGGTGTTTCCATACCCCAAGACCAGCAGGTCCCAATTTCATCTTTTGTTCCTGAGTAAATGATCATGACCTTTTCAAGTTCTCTTCAAATCAGTTTTTCAGTGTCCCTAATGATTCTTAGCGCTTATTATTGAATTTTTTTTTATTTGCTTTAAACTCTTTTTACGTGCCTATCTGTTCATCTAACCATCCATGCTCTAGAAAGACATTTCTGCAGAAACTGCCAATATTTCAATCCAAATTTACTTGCAAATTAAAGAAAAACATGCTTGAAAAATTATTCACAGCTTCTATTTTTGATTGTAGCCCCAAAGATCCAAGAATCCTAATTGGCTTGTAAGTATAATTCTGATTTTACACTTGATACTCATGAATTTATGCCTTTTATCAGCTACCTTTTCCCTTTTCATTAATTACTTTTTGCTTAAAGGAATTGTTTCGTCTCTGCTTTTTGACACACTCTCTCCTTCCATTTGGAAGATGCTTACTCCTTTTCTCTTCCTAGTTGGGCACACGCTGCGTAGCAAAAATATTAAGCCGAATATGTTCTTTACGTACTTCTGAGCAGCTGACCTGAGTGGCAGGATTTCTCCTTTGCTGATGGTGACAGTCAAAGGCAACGTGTGACCTAGAGCTAAGGAAACCAGCCCCTGTAAGTTGTTGTGCAACTTCTGGCAGAACTGAGATGCAGAGAGTGAGAGAGGGGAAATGCTGCCAAGAATAGGAAAGGAAACCACGGGAGAAACCCAGAAACACTTGAGAGCCGCAACAGAATTGACTCCTGTTTGGCTTCTAGACGTTTTCGCAATACAGACGTACGTTGTCTTCCCAAGTACCATTTAAAATTAATGATAGTGTGTTTGTTAAAAATTGACCTTGGAAAGAAACCTATCATATTAACAAACCTAATCAGCAGTCGCTTGAATAAATCATCACCGTTGTCCTCCCCCTCGCCCCGCCAGACTGTGTACCGTGCTTTTTCATTTGTTTCTATTCAACGGCAGTAAATGACTTTCTCTGCAGGCTTCGAACCAGCCCCTTCAGCTCGTGCCAACCGCAGCCGCACCGTGACAGCAGCTGTTGGACTGAAAACAAACAATCGAACTTCTCAGGTGATTGCACTTGTTGTCATACCTGCTTAAATGCCACCTTGTTGCCAAGAGAAAAGCTCTTTACCTCGGGGATTGCTAAGGGAGCTAGCAATCAGAGAAAAACAAATACAAATCATCTCTCAGCATTACGACTTTTTTACTTGGACTTGATGCACAACTAACACGGCACGGTACTTACTTCTGGTCCCAGTTTCTCCAGGAGATGATGAAAAAAATGGTCAAGCTCCTTCCCTTCTATGTAACCATTATCTAAATAAAAGTCAAATATATTAATGGTCAGGCGGCATTGCCTGAGCTCTGGGAACCATGTCATGGGCTGCGTGCAGGGAGCCCAAGGCTGCATGGTAGGGGTCTCAGCTGGGGGCCCTGCCTGCCCACTCGGGGGGGGTCCTATTCAATTTGATCAGTTCACATCTATGTGGGTGCTGGGCACAGCGCTGGGGGGTTCCCTTAGGTGTTTTCCTTACAGAAAACTTTTCAGGAAAAAAACACCCAGATTGGGAGACAAGAAGGAACAGCAGAAGAAACAGGGAGGTGATGAAAAGGCAAAAATTTTGGGGTGAAAAGGAGGATTTTCAGACCTGATATTATGGCATGATGAAGAGGATGAGGGGGGCTGTGAAACACCTGCAGGACCCCGTGGGGGTGAAGCTTGGACGCGCTGGCAGGCACCCACTCGTGCAGGCACCCGTCCACACGTGCAACAGCCCAGGCACCCACAGACATTGCACCCACCTGCATGCGCACTCAGACGGGCACCCACCCAGACCGTCGCCCTCCCACTCACGTGGCACCCACCCACGTCGCCCTCCCACTCACGTGGCACCCACCCAAATGGCGACCTGTCCACCCCAGCACCCACGCACACAGCACCCACCCGCGTGGGCACCCTCTAAGCGACAGCCCCCCCCCCCACGGGGGGCACCCACCCGCCCAGCAGACACCCCCACGTGGGCCCCCCACGCGTGTCCCATTACCCCCTCCACCCCGGCCGGCCCCACTTGCCGTCGGCGTCGAAGCGCCGCCAGGCGCCGAGGAAGGCGGCGGCGTCGAGGCGCCCCGCGGCGCCGCTCTCCATGGTGCTGCCCGCCGCGCCCGCCCCGCGCAGCCCCGCGCAGCTCCGCGCAGCCCCACGCAGGCTCTGCCCGCGTCCCGCCGGCGGCCCCGGCTTTGAGGGCGGCGGCCCCGCCCGGGGGCGGCCCCGCGGGGGGCGCGGGGAGGGGGGGAAGGCCCCCCCTACGCGTGCGGCGCGGCCCCACCGGGCCCGTCCCACCCACCCCGCGCCCGCCCCGCCGGCGCTGCCGCAGCCCCTCCGCCCCCGGGGCTGCCACCCGTTGCGGGTGCCGCGGGCGGCCACGGAGCAGGGCCCGTGTCTGAGTCAGGGCGTGCTTGGGCAGAGGTTTCGGCAGGACGGGTCTCAGCCTTGCCGGGTCCAAGCAGGCTGGAGGAACACCCGGCCCCGCAGCCACCGCTTCCAAGGAGCCGTGCGCCACTTGCAGACAATCTTTAAAGTCTCCAAGCTCCCCGAACGAAGGCAGAAGTGCTTGAGGGAAACGTGAGGCTTCAGAGAACAAGTGGTGTTTAAGGGGGGGGAAAGTTTGCTAAAACTTGTAACTCTCCTCCTCGGTTTATGAAAACGAAGCAGCAGCAGGCAGGGATCTCTCACCTTCTCATCCTCCCAGCCATCAGGAGAGTCTCCCTCGCAGGAATGAAGAGCCAGAGAATGAAGACGGATGGAAATCTACACCCTCTTCCTCCTGCAATACTGATCGAAAGAAGAAACCGTGGGGCCAGAGGTCTCAGTCCTGATAGAGAAAGGCTGATGTTTGTATTCATGATGGTCCTGCTTGGGACTACACGTGATTTGAATGTCACCTGTATATTCATCTGCAGTGATTGCAAGTACCTGCAAAGCTGATGCCTTTAAGCAGCAGCATGCGAGCGGCTCAGTACAGGGGTTTCCGGCCGGCAGCCCGGGGTCACCTTCGGACTCCAGAAGAACGATCACCAAGATGATAATGCAACAGCAAGGCTAACAGCAGCCCCCGGGTTTCATGAGCGTGCTCAGATGGGGGACCCCAGCACGGGAGAGGAGCATGTGCTCAACAGGTAACGACACACTGGGAAGTCTAAATTTTTAGGGGACACCTGCACAAGTCCCTTGCTGGCATGACCAGCCTCTCCACAGGTTTCTCTTTGACCCGTCCTTGCCTCGCTGCCAAAAGGCATTTCTGGCCCTGGGGTGACAGCTCCCCCATGGAACCTCTCCTGCAGCCTCTTCTCCCCAGTGCTTCCCACCATGGCTCCCCAGCAGCAATGGCCTCGTGTGTCCCATGGGAGCTCCTGTGTGGGACGAGGTCACCTGGCGCTGTTCCATGGCATGGTGGGGCCATTTTTGACCCCATCTCTCTTCCCAGGTCCCAGAGCCCATCTGCCCCAGACAGGGAGCATCCTGGTTTTTAGCAAAGAGCTGCCCCTCAGTTTCTAGCAAGGTTTGTAACCTGCCTTTGGAAACCATCACCATGGCTGATACCAACAAGGGTCCATGGTAGTACGATCATGACAACCAGTTTCTTTCTAAAAATATTCTTAACAAAACTATCTTAAGAGGAAATACTACACATGTTTTGAAGTACTTGCAAGGGGAAGCACCCTGCCACTCAACAGGGACAGAGACAGCGAGGTTTTATGGGAACTGATGCAAAACCCAGGGCATTGCGAAGAGCTTGTCACAGCTGGTTCCCCCCATGCCCTCATAGGAGGAAGAGCAGGCAAGAACCATCACCTTATTTAAACTGCCAATATTTATTCAGGATCTCACACAACCTCAGTGAAACCAGGTCCAGGCTGGAGATAAAAAAGGACCTTAAAGCTTAATGGGCTTTCATGAAAACTCATCGTTACTTGTGCATGAGGGTGTGGATGATACATGTCCATCTCTCCTGATACATGAGCATCCCTGTCCTCCCACGCACCCTCAGTGCCGGCTGTCTGCCCCGACGAGAGAGGCTTTGCTTTCCCACAGCAGCAGAGCATGCCTGCAAAGGGGAAAAAAAGGAGCAGAGATGACGACCTCCTCTTCTGTTTGCACCAGCTATGCCTTTGCTCCTCCCCAAAACCAACATACCCTATAGGTATAGGGGCCACCCCATAGACACACAGCTTAACCGCTCTGCCTGCCCATGTATCGCACAAGATGGATTTAGGGGTCTTAGGGGTGGAATTGCAGAAATTCAAAGTGACTGGAACCAGGTAAGCTGAGAGAAACCCCAGCCTGTCGGTGAGGAGCCGCCTGCCCCACTGCATGGCTAAAATGGGGTTCGGCTTCTCCAGTTGCTTTAGGTGACTCAGTAAAGCATGAATGGGAAAAAAAAAACCACAGCTCAAAGCAACCTTTACTGGTTCGGCAGGGCTTTCTGCAGGGTACCGTAAATTTGAGGAGCGTATTGAACTGTGGATCTATCGCCATTAGTATTAAAACAACAAACTGAAGATAGCTGCTGTGGGTGTAGCTCACGTACCAAACTCAGCAACCACTCTGCCTTGGCTTATTTCCTTCAAGGGATAAATAAGAATTAAAGGTAGGCAGTATTTTAAAAAGCAGGGAATGCTTTTGGTTAAGGATTTCTCCTTTGGCTCTGGCTTTGCACTGTGCAGTAATGCTCGAGGTAGAAGATCTCAAATCCATCTTTTGAAAAGCTGAAAATGAAAAAAGAAAAAAGCAACTGAATTCTTTTGCTTCAGAGAATTATAGATTTTTAAAGATACATATTTTGAAAACCACACTACTGTCCCATTATTTTTTTCTTAAGTTCAGAAATGGCTTTAATTTAATAATACTTGACGGATGATTTTTTCCATTAAGGCTTTGTGATGGCAGATCATTAGTTCAGATGTTTCTTTTATTGGTTAATTTTCAGATTATGCTACTTTTTTTTTTAAATGTGCATATGGGTGTGTAAAATAGCTTTGAAAAAGTATAAAAATGGCTATTTTTCTAGAAAACTTGTTTTCTCTGTGATCTGCAAGGCTCCTGAAAAATGCAACCAAGAATTTGGGATATAGATAAGTAAGACTCACTAGGAAGTGGAAATGAATAACTTATTCCCGGTAACTCTTCCCTCCTTTCAGCTCAGGCGGTCTCGAGTTGGTGGATACCAGCCCTTGCTCTCCAGCTCAGGGAGCCTCCGACCCGGCTTCTGCACCTTCCCGGGCTTCCCGGGACAGGCGCTTCTCTTCCACAGCACCCCTCACCCTCCCCAAAATCCTGCCTTGAGGAGTCCCACAAAGACGTTCTCATCTGCAAAGAGGAGAAAATACCCCGGATCCACCCTGACTTTGCTGTCATTTGGCTAAGTCTTACTGAATGTGCTTCAGTAGGTGCCTTCACACTGGCAGCATTTGCACGGCCATTACGTGACCTCGCTGTGGGTCGGGGAGCCCTCCAGCTGGGGGACACAAGCAACATCGTATTGTTTAGCTGATGCTGATAGTAAATTAAAAAAATAGCAATTTTTCCAAAGTAAGGAGTAGAGTAAGGAGCACATGGCCAAACCCCAGCTTGGGCTAGCTTTGCAGAAAGGCTTAATAAAGCAGCTGGAAATGGGAAAACATGCATAAAAGTGCAGATTGCTGATTTGCAAAGAGAAAAAGGGTCAGCCGACAAATTCCTCGTTCTTTGGGCCAGACTTGAAGTATCGATGTCACACATTTGGGTTTCCATGACCAGAATAGGGAACCAAAAAAAATCAGCATCTGGATTTGTGGTGTGACTTTGTCCCTCACCTTTTCAGAAGATAATTCCAATAGATGCAGACATGGATTTATAAATAGAAATAATTTTCCTCATCAAATGGCTTCAGCTACCCTCAGCTTTGCACTGACCGGAGACACCGAGGAGGCCACCGCTGGCACCCATCAGTGTTTCCTCCCACACTGAGCGTGTGTTTTGCAGATAGTTTGGGTCCTGCACAGGCCCTGCAGGAAGCCCAAGCTTCCTCTCGGCACGACCCGTCCCCCAGCACCCAGCACCTGATTTGCACCAGCGGGGTGGGAGGCGAGGGTGCCAGATGAGCGGCTGCGCGCAGCTGGGGCTGCAGAGGGTGGGGATGATGTGCTGCTGCCTGGCAAGGGGTCTGTGAGCATCCCGGCAAAGGAAAATGCTGGAGAAGCAGATGAAAGACAAGCCGAAAGGGAAACAAAGTGGAAGTAACAGAGTCGGTGAATCCCCCTACCATTTGCCTGGAAATCAAGTCGGAGATAATGCTGTCTGCTGCAGGAAAGAAATAGACTCTCCTTTTTTCCAACCCCACCCTCAGACGGGTACAAACTACTTGTTACGGGCAGACCCCAACCCCCACCTTCCAACGCCGATGCTCTCCTCCTTCCCCCCCGCTCCCTCCCTCCCTCTGCCCAGCAAATCCTGCATCCCTGTGCCAGGCTGGATGCTGGCTCCATCCCTTCTGGCTCAGCTGGGTGTGTGGGTGCAGGGGTGCACGGGTGTGCACAACCAGTTCAGGTCCCGGTACTGATGGATGTGATGTGACAGGAGGACAACCAGCCCGCAGATGTTCCCATCCACAGATTCCCACCAAGGCCAGGTTTTTCCAGCCTTCCCCGTGCAGCCCCCAAACCGAGAGGCATCGGTCCTCTGTCCTCGTCTCTGTTTTGGACCAGCAATGGGGATACCATGAGTGTTACGGGGGAGCAGCCAACCCCTTCCCACCAGGATGCTGCTGGAAAGGAGGGGTCAGGACTCAGGCCATCAGATGGGATCTAAGAAGAGATTTCCCAGAGGAAAAGCTGACATTTCCCCCAGCCACATGCTGCTCTATGCTATCCAGCCAGGGGCTGCAGTCTCAGTTACAGTTAATGACTTTCATTATTTCAGTCTTCTGCTAGAATTTAATGTTGTCCGAATAAAGTGGGGGCTGTACAGCCTCCACAGGGCTCTCCTCTACCCACCGCTGGGTCCTACCCACCTAAGCAAACGGGAAGGGAAGGAGGCACCCCCCGAGCAATGCTGAGCAGAGATTACAGAGTTAACTTTACTCCTCCATTCAGTTAAACCAAATTGGATTTGCCAAGCTGGCAGCCCCTCTCCTGCCTTCTCTGGCTGGTATCAATCTAATTAAAACTCTCATTATCCCACACAGCTTTTCTTCTCCTCAGTTTAACTTACTGGAAGAGCAGAAAAAACAGGCTCTGAAGGGTTGGGGCTGGGGTCAACTGGCAGACCTCTTCGCAAATTGCCAAAGCAGCATCAGCACAGCGGCATCGGAGCGAGGACCCTGCCACGGGGCTGGGAGCATCTCTGCTTTCCCACGCAGGCTTCTCAAACGCCTTGAAAGGTGCTTGAAACCCACACCTAATAAAGCCCCAGGACAGCTGATGGAGGGGTGTAAAAGGTAGAGTGGCTTTCATGTTGGGAAGAAACTCTTCTCATGTCGGCAGGAGCCTCTTCTTCAGTTTGCTGCGAGATATGGCATAAGAAATTAAGTTTTGTGATAGCACAGCCCTTGCAAAGGCACCTCTCAAAAATGCATTTTCCCTTTCATCTGCTGTGCAGAGACTCATGTTTTGTTTTCTCTTTCTTTTTGAAAATACAGGGTCTCACTGTTCAGCTTCTTGGTGCTGAGGAGCATCATTGCTCTTACAGCAATTTCTCTGTGGTACTTGGCACCGGGGGAGTTTGCACTCCCAGGGCAGCGGCAGCCCCTGCCCCTGCGGGGTCTCTCTGATGCAGCAGGAGCGACCACAGGTGGGATGTCCTGGGGCAGGGGGGAGCCCGCAGCCCCAGGTACTGCAAGGTGAAGGGACTTAGAATCATAGAATCATTAAGGTTGGAAAAGACCTCTAAGATCATCGAGTCCAACCATCAACGCACCACCACCATGCCCACTAAACCATGTCCCTAAGGGCCTCATCTACACGTCTTTTAAATACTTCCAGGGATGGTGACTCAACCACTTCCCTGGGCAGCCTGTTCCAAGGCTTGACCACTCTTTCAGTAAAGAAATTTTTCCTAATGTCCAATCTAAACCTCCCTTGGCGCAACTTGAGGCCATTTCCTCTCGTCCTATCACTAGTTACTTGGCAGAAGAGACCAACACCCACCTCGCTACAACCTCCTTTTGGGTAGTTGTAGAGCGCGATGAGGTCTCCCCTCAGCCTCCTCTTCTCCAGGCTAAACAGTCCCAGTTCCCTCAGCCGCTCCTCATAAGACTTGTGCTCCAGGCCCTTCACTTGCCACAGGCTGCCCAGGGCAGGGCAAGGACGGTGGTCCCGGTTCCCGCCCAGGCAAGTGCCTCGTCCCAGGGACCAGCCTGTCCCTGGCTGCCTGCTGATGGAGAACCGACAGCTCTGTCCTGGACTACAGAGGACAAGAAGTGTTTTTAAAAGATTTCATTTAAGCTGGCAGAGACAGAGAAGCTGATCCCTTCCTTCTTTTCTCTTCCTCCAAGCCTCACACAAGGGGCCTGAGCTCTGCCCTCGCTCTGCACCGGCTGGCCGGGGCCACGCGTGCCTCTCGCCGCCAGCTCTGGTTTCCCCTCACCACGTGTGACCCCGAGCCTCCAGGATGTCTCACGTTCCCCAGGGATGCTTGGACACGGTCCCCCCAGGCTGCTTTCTAGGGACTTGCCATCAGCCTTTAGGCCCCTCGACTCGTTTCACTGCCCTGCAGCTCACCGTGAGACCTCACTTCTGCATTTCTCCACCCCGTTCAGGTGCCTGCTCCTGGGTCCCTGAACACACACCCCGTGCCGGGGAGCTCCCAATGGCCGTCACACGTGGCTCCACGTCCTTTGCCAGGCGCCACCGGGTTTCAGAGCAGGAGCCCCTGCTGAAGCTGGCACCTCTTAGCTCCCCCGCTCCGAGCCTCAGGACAACCTGGGCACATTTGCCTTTCAGAACGTCTCAGAATAACCCCAAATAAATAAGTAAATAGCCAAAATAAATGACTAAAACCACTGCCTCCACGATGAAGTATTGCCTGCGACACGCCACGGCCCTTCTGCCCTTGTTATGGCCCGGCCCCGCAGCAGGCCCAGGGGCAGCCCCGTGAGGACAAGCCTGCAGCCCCAGTGCCTTCGGCCGAGGTGCTCCGGACAGTTTTCCACCCATTTCTGTGTGTCAGGGGATTGGGAGGGGGCACGGAGAGGAGCACGAGATGGCAGGAGTCCCACGGCCAAATCCACTGAATTGAGGTTGCCAGCAAATCCTCAAGGCTGGAAAACTGCCCTTCAGAGCTGGGGAAATCTCAGTTTCACGAAGGGAAAAGTAGATTTCCATGTGCAATGATCAGAGCAGAGTTTTAAGCTGCCAGCCGTCGGCAATGAGGGCCTGAGGGCCAGGGAGCCCTGGCTGTTTGGTGAAGCTGGTTGCTCTCAACCAAAAATGAACGGATCCCTCTCTGCCCCCCCGGGAAGTCACCCCGGCCACCGCGGGGTCCTGCCCTGCCTGTGGTCGTGATGACATTGGAAATGTCGGATACTGGTGGAGGCGCAGGTGGAGAGTCACTTGCCGTGGCGCTGGCGAGACGCTCACGTTGGGAAGAGGCATGAGGGACGGCAGGAGGATGGGCCCAGGGATGGGGAGGAAAGCCAGGAAGGTGCCTGCAGATCTTCCTATGACCTCTTATCTCCAGGATGGGGAGGTGGAGGCCAACCCAAGGCAGCACTTTTCTCTCTTTAGCAGGACACAACTTAATGTTTATGCGACAGACTGAAGGCATTGTAATTATCCGGTGAGCAGTTTGTAACCTTTGAGGCACTCACTGGCAATACCATTGGGGCGTCCAAAGGGGTGAGGAGGATTTCGGCTGGGCAGGGCCAGGGCAGCGAGGCCCTGGGCACCGGCTCACCGGCTGCCTGCCTGGAGCTACGGAAAGGGCTCACAGGGAGGGGGCGAGGGCTGACGGCGCTGAGAGGGATCATTTGGACAATTGGGTTTTATCATCTCCTACATTTGAAGGAAAGAGAAGGTCATCACCATGTGTTTAGGTAGCAATTTTCATCCTCCCCATTTATAGACTCTTTCTTAGGAGAGGGAAAGACCGCCCTGCTTTCCAGACTCTTTCCAGCAAGAGTCTGGCATTAAATGATAATCTCTGGTACTCACCTGCGCTGTATTTGTTAGAGATCCTCTGGGCCACAGCTCCCGGAGAAGCAAAGGACAGTGTTGCTACCTGAAACCTCCCCCCGGCTTCAGCACAAGCAGAGGACAATCTCCAGAGGTGGGATTCGGGCACAGCCCAGCCAGCATTAGCATCCCTGGGCAGCACGGCTCTCTCATGACCACAGGAAAGCAGCGTTTCAAACAGGAGCAGAGCTTTCTGGTATTTTGCTAGAAAATGTTTCTCAGTAGCTTTTTTTCTATGCAACAGGGGAGAGAAATCATCTCCACATTAATCAATTAATAAGTAGCCGCACCAAAACATCGCGCCGATGGCAGCTCTCAGTTAAGTGCGATGGGTGGCACAGATTTGTGACTAATGGGCCACATTAATTCCCAAATTGTCTCAGCCCGGCTGGATGGCTCTGGTGGAGCAGGAGGATTTAAGATGATTGCTGTTCCCATCTTAGGAAGCAGCTATTTACTGTTGTTACTGCACATCAGGGAATACTTTAAAATGCTCAAAATCTATATCAGCCAGATTTTAACCTCCTTTAGTAGGGAGTGGGAAGTAGGTCCTGCAGATGTGGTGTAGAGCTGTCTGAGTTCACGCTGGAGCCTGGCAGGCAGCCACAGCCCTTCTCCAGCGCCTCTGAGGTGGGGAGGTGCTCCTGCTAGGTACATCACGGGTGCAATTCAACGGCAAAACTTGAAAACCAGATTTAGGAGCAGAAAAGGGCAGGGCATCTCCCCCCATGAGAGACTCTCACCCCTTTTTCGCAAGGCTGGATCAGGTAGGTGCAGCTCTGACTGGAGACGCTGGTGCTAGGACCCCTTCCAGGGCAGATTTCTAAGCAGGTGACCAGGGCTGCTGGGTCCTTCACTCCGATTTAGTCGTACAGTACACGTGCTTGTGTGCATGGAGGGATGCAGAGGACCTCGCTGTCACCTCAGAGGCTGCCACCCCCTCGCCATCACCTCCAAACACAGCAAACGCAACATGCAGCTGCTGTCTTGCCTGAGATCAGCCACGGTCCAGGGACCAAACCATTGTGTCAGACATAAGCCCAGCTGGACCCTGTGAGCCCTTTCTGAGCAGCCAGACCGCGCAGCACAGCATTGCGGAGATGCCCTCGCTTCGAGAGGAAGGCCGGTGATGCGCCTGGCAGCAAGGCACCTTCTCCTCCCACGCCAACCTCTGCTCCCGCCACCCCCGGCAAGGCTGGAGGTGCTCAGGCAGCGCCCGGTGTGGGACGGGGAGGAATGCAGAGCATCGGTGCTACTCGAAGACGCTACGGATGCCCTGGGAGAGGAAGCGGTACCATTAGTTGATCTCTCTGTTCAGCCTCCCAGGAGCTCCAGGGATCTCTGCCATTGGCATCCCACCAAAGTAGCTGAACGTGGCTTCTGGGCTCTGCCCCTCACCCTCCCAGGGCAGCACGTGGCCAGGGACAGGCAGGGAGCACGCGGGACCGACCGCAGAGCATCCGCAGGGCGGCTCAGGCAGCAGGGAGGCAACAAGAGAAACGAAGAGGGTTCAACCCAGCTGCATGTCTGCTTCGGAGGGCCCACAGCTCGTGGAAAGGCAGCACCTCCCTTGCCCCCCGGAGCCGTGACCCCCCAAACCTCCCAACCAGCTTGGCTTGGCACCAGGATACGGTGGTTGTTACTTCCCCAAAACACACTGGCACTTACCTGAGGCCTCTATGGGCTCAAGATACTGAAAATAAAAGTCACTATTTCTTAAATGTAGAAGAGGGGGTGCTCTGGATGCAGCGTGAATTCTTTGCAATCGGGCTGACAAGTGCTGGGCTCGCCAGGCAGAGAGATAGTAGAGAAATGAAAATTATCGCTCCTCCCCACACCCAAACCACACACGCACACAAAAACAAACCCCAGGTCTCTAAGAGCTGACACTAGCACTCCCCGAAAGTCGTTTCTCCACCGCTCAGCCTGCCCACCACACACTGATGGCTGGAATGAAGACTGGAAAGGCTTTCCATAACTAATATGGAAAAACATCACTGTCTAATGAAATCTTTATACTCGGCAGACAACTATTACAGCACTGTAGCTTTTCTTCTTCTCGTGTTTATCAGCACAAACACAGACTTTCTCTGCAGCATTTCAGACATCCCTGTCTTTGGTTTTCTGATACCAGGGTGATGGGCACACACTATTGCCATGATTTCTCACAGCGAGACCAGTACAATATCTCAGGTGACTGGTGAGAAGGACATCAAGCACAAGTAAGAGAAATTCTCAGCACTTGGAAGTTAGAGTCTATTTTTTTTTTTATTAATACCACAAACCTTGCTGTTAATTTTCTTAAATTCACAAAACCAACAAATCAGGCAACCCTTCTTGTATACTTACACTTCCCAGACAGTTGTCTTTTCCATGTCCTGTGGGAATAAAATTGCAGTTTACTTATGACTGGATTATTTTTCCTTTCTAATACAAGCATCTCAAGTTTTCCTTTGCCATTTGTCTTTTGTTCTCACTGATGCCCAATAAATCAAGAATATATGTATTTGAAAATGGAGAACTTCCTCTTAATCATTTTAGACGAGTGCAAAATTTCAAGCCAGTGCAAACGCCAGGTATGAACCCCCAGCCGTCAGGACCTCTTTCCCACAGCCTTGTAGCCTACTTTGGAGATGTGCTTCTAAGATGTTCTGGTATAAAAGGCTACTGTTTTGACTTAGCAGCCCTTTATACTGCAATAGGAGAAGTGGCAATAGCAGGTATGTGCACAGGGATCAGACCGAAGGTCATTTGACAGACAGGTATCCGAGCATTTCTACCCAGGCAAGAAGGCACAGCAGGGCCAGGGAAATTGCTCTTGGGAGAGAGTTACCAAAGCAATTTTGTTCTGCCCTATGGAGCCAAAATAGAGAATTTAGATAGCAGGTGTTTCTGGCTCATGTGAAGGCTGCTTTGCTGAAGATCCCAAGGGAGGAGATTAGCAAAGAGATCTTCTTTCAGCAGTTTTACGAAGATGTGCATGTGTCCCTTTCAGCAGGAACAGACAGTTTACTACTAGAAGCAGAAAAAGATTATATGGGTTTTGTCTTAACTGCACACTTTGTCTACCTCACACAATGCCATCATTCAAAGAGCAGAGACCGTCAGACCACAAATAGTGCTGTAAAAACAAAGACTAGTATTTCAGTTGTAAAATCATTTTTTATTGTTACAAATATACATATGAATAAAATCCCTTCAACCTGTAATGTAAGTGGGTAATTTGGGAAATTTGCACCCCCGCCCTCAAAAGCTGAAATGTTTTTACAGATGTCGAACTATTTTTCTCGTAGAATTACACATTGAAAGGAAGCTAATACGCAGACAGAACTGAGGAAGGCCTCTAGAAAACAGCAATATTAATAAAATTTCAATTGCCCTCATTCCAATCAACTATATACATTAATATATGAATGTGGAAGCATACCATGATTATACGTCATCCAAATCCTTCTCTGTTGTGCTTTTTGACGGTACACAAATGTAAGTGTTGGAGCTTTATGTACAGTACGAGAACAGGAAGAAAGAAGCTCCCTATGGGAGAATGTAAAAACCATACCCAAGCATTTAATATATATAATCTATACAAATTATTTTATTAGTGTGCTCTTTTAATATAATTACAATGTGCAATTGCATACCGCAAGAATATATTTATAAGTAAGTCACGTGCAGATTTGACACATTTACATTCAGCAGTACAACACATCACCTGCTGTACAGTGTATTAGTGTAAGACAGTGTCCAGTTAATTTGCTTTGCTTTCTAAATGCCCTAATGCAGGGCACTCTTTGTAGCTGCTTCAGAGAAATTCAAGTAGAATACATGAAAGAATCGCTGGCTTTAGCAAAGGCATGGAAAGGAAGGTCTGCATTGTACAGAACAGAAATTAAGGACCGAATCAATGCCAAGTGACTGTACTGTAAATCACGATTGGAAGAATCAGGTTTTCTGCATGGAAATGTACCTGTGGTGAAAGAGCAGCTGTCTAGAAGGGCTGTTGATTGCTGTACCCTGATTGTTATAAAAAGCTCTTGCGCTACGAAGCACTTGCACTGATTGCTAAACAAAAATAAAATCTTTATCTGCTTCTTCGCCAGAGTCACTGGACTTGCTTCCCTGATGGCCGTCTTTACTTAAGGACCTCTGCTTCAGTTCCTGGAACTCATGAGACTGCTGCCCAGGGCTTCTTTTCGCAGCTGTATAAAATAGAAATAGGTCTTACTAATGATTGTAGAAGAGAGAGGAAGAAAAATAATTTAAAAGAAGAAAAGTCATTCATGCACACAGGACCTGCTCCTGCTCCCACTGAATTAATCTGCGCTAGTGGGAGTAGCATAGGTCCATTAATTCTTCAATTCAGAACAAGATGAGAGAGAAGAGAGAGAGTTTGAGCAAACTTTATTCCACTGTTGGTTAGCAAGCAGGCAAACTTGAAATATGAAACTCAGTACTTCACTGTGACACGGATAAAGATTACAGTTAGAAACAGCCCGGAGACTTTCTTCTCATCACAGCACTTCTGACCAGAACAGCATTCTTTTTTCCAGCTGGGCTGGATCTCGGACGATGCACTCCTGACTGCTCAGGCGGACATCCTCGCTGGGCACCCCTCAGACCAGCGGCGCGCGTCCCAGGCAGGCCTGTCTCCCTAGCGGGACACATCTATATTCTCCCTTTTGACTCAGCAGCCTTAATCAGAACAGACATTCACCTTGGCATCCAAGTTACCTGAACTGCTGCTCCCTGCCCCACCAGCACTGCCAGGTCCCGAGGCCTCCCTGTTCCCTGATCGGGGGGACACCCCCGGCTCCGAGCCCAACCTGCACCTCTTCCAGCTGAGAGCTCTGCACCTTGCTGTGCTCGGCAGCGGAGAACGCAGGCGGACATACCCGCTTCTCATGATCTAAATGCAAACAGTACCCATTTTGTTTGCCCAGCACTCTAAAATCTCGGTAAGGCCAGGGTTTTCCCCAAACCTATAAGCTTTGAAATAAATTGGAAAGAAGGTTGTAAAACCTTATTAAGATTTCTGATCTAATCAGTGGTCTACAGTTGCTAGGGTAACAAGACAGTTATTATACACATCGATGGGGGTGATGTTACGCAAGGATTGATAGCTTTAGAAATCTCATGCTTCCAATTAAAATGAACCTTTAAACACACAGTGGCCCTTAAATGTGACTTCGTTGCAAGTCATCTCACTTCTCCCCCACAAAATTAAACGTTACAGTTACGAGACCTTCTTTGCTCCACCATTTCAGGTGAGGATGCCCGGCTTTGGTTCGCACTGATCCTTGTGGCTGTTCACGTTTGTGCATGCCTCTCTTAACAAGGCGCCAGCAGCCGCGGTGGCCATGAAGCACCACCTCTCCCTCCCTGCGTGCCGCTCACCTAGAGCCTCACCGCCGCAAGGGACGGCCTGCCCTGTCACCAGGGTGCAGCTCCGGCCACAGCAGGGGCAGACAAGCAGCAGGCTGTTGCTGACACATCTCCGCGGCCCTTTCAAGTTGTGCCAGGCTGTCTTAGGGTCTGCCAGGAATGTGGAAAATGCAGAGAGGAATCCCGAGGGAGCCGATGCCGCCAAGCTGCTGGGGCAGCCTCAGCAGGGATGCTCCCCGTATCCCTGGGGATACAGCACGACTCACCAGGCAGCGCTGCTGCGTGCCCACAGGCCGTGAAACAGGACAGAAAGCTCTGGCCCATTTTCGTTTGGCACAGACATTGTCCAGTTCTGGATCTCTGCCATGACGGAAGCAGAATGGACACATCCAGCACACGTCTTGCGGAGACCTACCTCCGCACACGTGGCACATTTGCAACCCAAATAGTTCTCCTGAGTCCAAAATACCTGTTTCCTTATTTGTGCTAGCCGAAATATGGGAGGAAACGAGGGCCAGCAGCTACACGCTCGCTGCATTCTTATCCCGGCTATGCAAGTTGGGAAAGAAGAGGAAAGATTTCGAGAAAGATTTCTAAAGCCATTTAATGGAATTGGAGAGGATTAAGATACCTAAATTCTGTAAAAAAAATTCAGGCATTTTCACCTTCACAAACACCACTGCTTTTCAAAGAAATAGGCGCCTGGAAATTTTTGAGTCATTCTTGATACTTGTACCTCCTACTAATTACATGACCTTTTTTTGAGCCCCCATTCACTCTTCAGACAAACCCCAGTACATATCCTGCAGCAGCCAGTTTAGTTTATGGCCTGATAAATCAAGACAGGTAGTTTGCCCCAAAAATACCTGAGAAATTTATCAGGCATTTAAGTCCACATATTGCAAGCAGGCTTCTGCCACAAGAGCTTACCCTTGCCCTGATGAAACCATACACAGGTGACCTGCATAGATCTGCAGCAGCATCTCAGTTTTTGAAACTTACTTTATCAGAGAGGTATCTTAGAACAAACTAAAATACAATAATTTGATTATGACGGGGAGGAGAGATTCCAAGTTTGGGCGGGCTAAGTTTGATTTCTATGAAAAGGAAATCAGTTTATACATTTTGGGCTGAGGATGTTACAAAAGGGATATATGATATCTTATAAATAGAAAAACTGTGGGTAAATGTAATTGCATGAGATGTTCAAATACCTCATTGAAATACTTCATAAAAAAAGTAATTTTGAATCATTGTTTAAACAAACCAGTTAAGAAGTAAAGAGAAGCATGTAAACACGTACCATTTGAGAACGGGAGCTTTTATATTTTAAAAACACATCGATCAATCAAACCTTTTTATAGCCTACTCAATGAGTTCACTATAAGTCAAAGCTGCTCTTCAGGAAGCACGGCTTAAGCATGCACCACAGTGCTGGGTTTGGGTTCTTTTGGTGTTTTTTTGTTTGTTTATGCAGCTGAAAAGCAAAGCACTATGTCAAAATAAGCTGATTTACTCAGTTCTCAAATGGTTTTGTGAGGGAGGTAATGAAACTGGCACTAACAATATTCATGCTGAAATGTATTTTGAAATACTTCAGTGCACGCATCTTAAAAAGGAAAGGTATGTAAGCACACAAAGCAGTGGATAGTCTACCTGCAGCGTACTTACACGGCAGCATGCCAGCATCACTGCAATGAGCAATCACATTTTGTAATGAGCCCTCTTCTGCAGAAGGGCTGCAGGTGCTATATGGTACTGGTCACTGGTGTTGCCACAAAGGAAAAATGCACATACACTTCTTATCTGGAAATTTTTTCACGCCGTGTAGTTCCCGTGGGGACAGAAAGATGATTAGCATCCCATGAGATTTTTACCTTTCTCATAATCCAATGACAAACCACACCCTTTTGTGGCTTCTTTGCTATTACAGTTTCTTAACGATTGTTAGTGCCAGTTATGAAGCACCGTGTCGATGAAAAATGAAAACTTCTAACCAGAAGTTGGCTGTGCCTTCCTCTGCCCAAGCACATTAGCTTCCTCTTCTGCACTGGTAGAATACTGCCCCGAAGTGGTTTTCACGCTGCCAGATGGCTTGGCACAGTCATGAGCTGTATCTCTTTTTTGACAATCTCCTGTTTGCTCTAGCGGGGAAAAGGATTCATTTATACCCCTAAGCTCTTCTGTAGGCCCCCATACAGAAAGTAATATAAATAATTAACCATCCCATTTAATCAATTGTTCAAAGAGTAGTAGTCAATATGCCAGATGCTTGCTTAAATTTAGTCCAGATATTTGCGTATGTTGGTAACTGCAGCCCGATCTTACAGGTACACTGTGTAAAGAGGTGTATTTTGAGATTGCCCCACATAGTACAGTTAAACTCATTATGTAAAGCAATTTTATAATCAAGTATCATCTAATTTGCAGCTTTCTTTTGCGGGAGATATAATTTTATTTTCTAACTTAGGCAGATTTGCAGTGATTTACCAGTTGCAGAAATAAATTGAGCATGCTAGCCTGAAAGGCAGCAGAAAGGAAGGACAGAGGAATGGCTGAATGAGGAAGTAGAACAGTAACAAATAGAAAGGAAAACCCGAAAAAGAATAAAAAATAAAAGAAACAGAATTTACTCTTTCCCAAACAATTTTATGCAAAGCATAGCAGCTCCATAAGGATCTGGAAAAACACAATTTTAGCCATTCTAAACTATTATTGTTAAAATTCATACAGTGCAATGTAGCACTAGAAAACCCGGTGTTTGGCCAAGTTGTCTGTGGAGGTCTCAGGTAGCAAGCACAGTATCTGACCCCTTTTGTGTAAGGACTTGCAAGCAGCAAACACATTTTAAAAATGAAGTGATTGTCCCTCTTCTCCTGTGAGAACCACAAACTGCAAAACCTTGTCAAATCTCTGCTGTGTTAGAGATTGCTGTAACACACAAAAGGATTGTAGTTACGATCCCACATTCCCTGCTTCTCCAATATGTCCCCTCTCATGACAGGGAGACGGAGAAGGCATATAGCACAGAAACGGTGAGGTTCACCTCAAGTTAAAATATACCTGCAACAAGTCCCATTACACTGTGTTTCTCTAGTTAATGTAGTAACAAGTTCTCTCTCGCAGTCTGGTGAAAAGCTGCTGAGAAAGCAAAGACTCTAGCATATGCAGTTATCAGACAGCAGCTGAGAGTCTGTTGCGGTAAGAGCCTTTGACTGCAACCATTCTCAACATGATGGCACCAGTGTAGCGAGTCTGATCCCTAAGCTGTAGCCCAGTTCACCTGTCTCAACACAGGCTCTGATGGGACTAAAGGCAGGAAAATAAACAGGCTCTATTCTGCCTTGCAGGCCTCATAATGCCACAGCCACCGGGAGGCATTTCAGATACCCTGCTGTCTTTTCTGGACCCTGAGCCACAGACTGTGGCAGCTTTTGGCAACATGAACCATGTGAACCCTCAGCCCTTTCCAGGAGAGGTCCTTGGGTGTGCTGTGTCCTGCTAGCGATACATAATTTAGTGAGATTGTGGTAGTTGTGCTGGGCTACCTTTATGGCACAAGAGCAGCCCAACGGCATCATAAAGGTAGCTGAAGTGAGAGTCAAAACCTTAGACAAATACCCTGCATGTGCTGACATGCAGTCACCAAATGGTAACCACCACAGCAACAATTTTCCAAGCAGAGCAACACCCAGACTGTGAGGTAAGTTGTTTCATAAAGGAAATGGTAGTTTTAGGAGAGAAAGGGAGAAGCTTCTCAATATATACCTCTAGACCATCCCGCTTTGGGGATGGGTTTGCCTCTCCTCTCTCTAGAGGGTAACGGTGGGCTCTGCAGGCAGCACAACTGCTCAGTCTTCACAACCCAGTGTCACGTATCTGCCTTGACTTGCCTGCCCCCATCCTACACTACGAAAAACTGCTGGCAGAGTGTGAAAGGGCACCCCTTTGTCTCACAGCTTCAGAGATGGGAATCACCTTGGATGTCTGTCTTGAGGAGAGTCCTAGGAAGGAAGAGGTCTCACCCCCAGATTTCAAATGTTGTCATTTGTGCCAGGTAACACCATGCTGAGCAACATTCCTGTGACTACTTCTCCATGTATCCTACGCTACCAGAGGAAGCTTTAGCTATTCTAAGAGCCAACTGTGGGCAAGGAAATGCATCAGCAAAAGTAGAAATCCAGCGCACACACGAAAAGCAGCAAAGACAAGGCAGCAGCCTACTGTTGTGCGTAAAAGGTACCAAGCCTGGCCCTGGCACACAGACTCATCGCCTGAGGAGGAGGTGAAGTCAGTCACATGCAGCGATCCCACAGAAAGGAGGAGCACAAAGAGAGCAACAGGCTGGCTGCAAGGAACAAAGCTGTGGTTGCTCCCCTGGAAACGTGCTGAACCACAGAGCTGCATTTCACATTATTGTGTGTGACCAATACCAATAAGCATCTCGATTCAGACCAAACTAAACCATAATATACACGAGTCCCTTAATTGTTCAGTTACATCATTAATACCAAGGGATTCATCCTTCACTTGGTTTGATCAAAGGAAGAAAATATAGAGCACCAACCCGTGGGCAGAGGACATGAGGAATGAGTGACCAGATATACTTTTCTTGCTCTTTTTTCTTCCAAATGAATAACCCTCTTCCCTTCCAAGTGAAAACAAATCAGGGGACAATGACACATCGAATTCTAGTAGAAAACAAGCACGCTGAAACAACAGTTATATCAACACTCCTACCTTCTTGAGGAAACGATCTGACTGAGGGGCTGCTCTGACCATCCTTTTCTTTATCAGAAGGAACTTTCTTCAGCACAGGTGGAAGAAGGGCAACTTTTGGGGAACTGGGGCCGGAGGGAGACTCCGGAGCATCCTCTGTGGAGTACCACGAACAAAAGGGTAAGAAGTTATATTTGCGCTGTAGCTCACAGAAATGGTGCTGTTATGATCAGCCAAACCTCAACACAATATACAAACCAGAAACAGCTAGAATCTGTGTCAGAAAAAGAAGGATCCAGAAATTTACATTATGTCAAGAGAACGCATGATGGCCCTCAGTTCAGGTGAAAGAATTTTAAGAGACAAAGCAAAGATCTAAATTTCAGCATTTTTAACGTGTACTGTTATTGTAGCACAAATAGAAATCTGATGGGACGAACTGAAATTTCCTGCAAGACATAAGTATGCAATTTGTAAAGAACAGCTGAAAATTATTTTGGATGGATTTTTGGAAATATTTGTTCTATTTATATTTTTATTGTCCTGAAACATAATGAACTGATCAATTTAGATGTCCTGTTTCACAGTTATAAGGCATAAAAGTGAACGAGGGAAACAAATTTCATAAATAGCCTACAGAACTCTGCACTTCCACAAATAAATTGCCAGTACATAACATGATAGCATCTGCAAAGATTTTCTAAATAGAAAAAATACTTTGTCTTCTAGACTGTGAGGAAATCTGGAACTTAAATTCAAATCCATAGTTTAAACCATCTGGATATCTTGTTTCTCTCAAAGGCTGGATATGTGTTATGTATGGCAAGTTGACTACCATCTTTACAGTCCTTACAGGAAGACCTTTCAGTCTTACCCTAGACAGCCTTTGTTTGGACAGTAGAGAAGTACAGCTACAATGGATTACTTAAACTGCTTGTATGCTTGCTTCCCAAGGAGAAAACAGTGGCATATGTACACAACAGAGGAACTAGGAAGATACATTAGTATTGATAGAGGGAAAAAAGAACCCAGAGTATCACCTGTATTGCATATTGTACAATGAGTTAATTCAGTTGCATACTGGAAATTAATAGGAATTTATCTCACTGCTGAGGAGCCACCACAAAGGAGTCAAGCTTTTTACTTTCAGCACAGGAAAGTGATGACCTTCCACATGCAACTCGATCTGAACAGATACACCAATTCTTGGACCTTCTCCACGCTTTTGATGTGCCTGTGAGGCCAGTTGCTTTGGGAAGCTTGGTATCAACATAAGGATGAGCACAGTGCTTGGCAAACACAGATATGTATTTCTGAACTAAAGCTGTTACGTGCTTTATTGAGGAACCACTTTCAGTCTTTGATAATTTGTGGACATCCGAGCTGTGTTCCTTTGCCCTCAGATTACTTAGCAAAAATTTGCTACCATTAGCTTGGCCACACTGCTGGAAACAACAGCGGGAGCAAAACCATAAATAGATTATTGCTTGGCTTCTTCATCACATCGCCTGGGCGTGCTTAGCCAGCAGGTTGCTACAAGTACTAGGATAGAAGTTAGACTGCAACAGAGATGGTGCTGCTTTTACTGCCACCCGAGGAGCTGGCTTATTATGAGTAAATACTAATTACTCTCTGTGTTAAACCCACAGTATGCTCTCTCTGCAGGAAATAGGAGCTGGCAGAAACAGATAGCTCAGGTCTTTCTGATACCTAAGATTTTGAGATAACACACTGCCTATTTGACTGATTAAGCATCATCAAATAAGCCACGCTTTCCTATTGTATTCATTTTCGTGATCAACTTACCTGACACTTCTCACTTTTATGACCATTTCTAAAATGGTCAATAAAATAAATTTAAAGCCATCTAAAACCTGAAGGTGATTCTGTATTTGAACAACATTCTACCCACTGGAGTGCAGAGACTAAGTAATCCTCAGGTTACTCATCAAGGGCAGGGAGGAGTCTGTGATATCCCTCTGCCCCCTCGTCCTCACCAGAAATGACGTCTTTCTAAGATCAACAGTGAGTATGGGGAAAGCCTAGAGGTCTGCAAGCTCTCACAGATGGCTATGCTCACATTTTTCAGTCATTAGCAATTAATAAGCTGTATTTGCCATAGCTACTGGGGGAGTCAGTAACTAGCATTTAATTCCCCCCAACTGCAGCGGCTGTACTTTGGGAAGAGAGGGTTGTGACATTGGGCTATTAAATAGCAGACAGAAAAATGTATGGGAGATCTGCTGAAATATTTCCCACTATTGGAAACCTTGAGATAATATCTGGGCAGGAGGTTAGGACAGAGCAGAAATTAATAGTCATTCAACCGGCACTCTTGCAGGGTTATAAAAGCACAGTTACAATTATTTCCAGTCAAAAGCAATAAGGAAAGAAACAAAGGCAAAACAAAGAAAAAGAGAGTGAGAGACAGTTGGTTTGTGCAAGTTATTAAGAATAACAGGCATTTGTTTGAGAGGCTAAGAGCAGCCTGCCAGAAAACCCTAAGGACTTCAGTATTTAGAGCCAGGTGTTTAGAGAAAATACAGTTATTTTTGTCAGTACTACTACAACAGGGCTTTGATGCTGAAGTAGCTTTCTATGCTCACCTCTTCTGTGAAAGCAGGCTAACTCAAAACAGCTTTACTGCTGCTGCTATTGCTTCTCAGGCTTTACTATTGCAGATCACAAATTAAACCATTTTAATAAGTTTATTTGAATTAGGGCAGAGGGAGGTGGAAAAGAAGGATGCAAGTCAAGAGCAAGCGACTGAAGAACCTGTCCCTCTACACTTAACTTCTGTTCAGGATGTGGCCATGGTTCTCTCCTCCATAGCCCACACAATTACTACTCAGAAGTACCCAGCTGGGGATAACGAACGCCCAGAAGAGCTCCTCACCAGTACGAGAGGCAGAGCGTGGTTTCTGTGGCACCGTGGGTCGTCCTGCCAGGCTGGGCTTTGTCGACTGCAGTGGGGGTTTTGGGCTGGTTGGTGTATTGGAAGAACTTCTTGCCTTTGCACCAGCTTCTGCCTTTGGTTCAGCTTTTGAATTTTTTTCTGATGATGCTGAGATGGAGTCACCTTTATTTGAGGCAAACCGACTCTCTGGAAGGGTCTGCTGGAGTTTAGGCACTAAAATAAATAGACACATAAAATAAAGTTTCCTGCCACACAGAAGGCTCTGTGCACAGATATGCTTGTGTGGAAAATACCATCATTAGCTCACATATCACTGCTGCACTGCTGTTTGAGTATGCAAGAGGACCCCTAACATTTCATTCAAAATTACTGCAAGAAAAGCATTTAAAACTGCTAATTCTTACACATGCTAAGCTTCATAATTCAACTACCTCAGAGGTGATGGCATCTCCCCCTTTTTAATATATTTGGGGTGATGCCTGTCTGGACCTTATTCTTCCTTCATATTTCTGGGAGCAGATGGTACAGCCTACCTGCTGAGAAAGCAGCGATGGATCTGTGGAAAAGGCAGCCTTTGGCTGTTTTGTGCCTCTACAGACAAAAGGTTGGGTATCCAAAATCAACAGAGAAATCCTGGCCCAGAAAATAAATCCCAAACGTGTGATCAGCAGGCTACGTCTTGTTATTTGTTGCTTTCAGCAAGCTCTAGAGGAGATTTTGAAACTTAGCAAGTATTCTTTAGATAATATTTTATCTAATAACACTGTATATGGATTATGGTTTCCACACATTAGCAAGTTTATCAACATATT
Organism: Calonectris borealis; assembly: GCF_964195595.1. Taxonomy (NCBI): domain Eukaryota; kingdom Metazoa; phylum Chordata; class Aves; order Procellariiformes; family Procellariidae; genus Calonectris; species Calonectris borealis. The sequence continues at coordinate 67,729,293 of NC_134313.1, read as the reverse complement.
ATTTATCCCAAACAAAGACCAAGGTATTTACAGATAAAGCTATGCTGACTTCCAAGCAATAAATCCGTCCTATCTAGCTGTGCAAGTTGGTAGAAAGCCTGCTGGACTCTAGGTTGCAAACAAGCAGAACGCCTGCCCTACTTTCCTACTCTGCAGCTTTCAGAAGGTTGAAGGCTTGTATGTAGCAGGTATAATAATAATCTTGGAACTTGTGTGTTAGCTTGGGACTTTCAACAATTGTCACATCTTTATTCTCAGAAGAGAATTACAGACTAACTGAAATGCAGACTGGTAGCCTTGGTACTTGGCAAAGCCAAGTATGTCCTCACAGATGCTGACTTGACCTACCTACCTGCTATTCCCATTCAGAAATCCTACTCATTATGAAAGTGCTGAGCACAGACATTTCAATGGCAGTGGGAGGGAGGGGAGTGTTGATATATTTTGTTGCAAGCCAATCGCCAGTACGTTTTTCCAGCTTACGTAGCTGTTTTTCAGCCCAGCTGGAGTTAAACTCTGGCAAACCATAGAGGGTTGTGTGGCACATACATATTTGTGTGAGTTCATGACACGGAGAGTTTGTGTCTGCATGCATGCAATAGACTTGCATGCTGCAAGCGAAACAGCAGGACACCTTCTTCACCTGTGTGTGTGTGCATACAAAAAAGCAGGCAACATTCAGATGTGAAGCAAGGAATAAAAAAATCCTTATTCTCCTTCTGCATCACTACCTATAGTTTTCCTGTAGCAACATCCAGCAATTTTCCATTAACTCTCTTTCTTGCCTTCCTAACCTCAGGCCTGCTAATATTATTAGAACCAGTAAGTTAAAACAAATTAACCCAAAACAAAGACAAACTGTAGTCACAACAGCAAAGAGCAGCCTTGGGAAGCTCTCAAGCAAGACTGGTAAAGAAAGAACTGACAGCTGGAGGCCAAAAGGAAGGGGCATGCACAGTGCAGTGAGGTGGGGGTGAAATGTGTCATATACAGAGACAAGGACCAGAGAAAAATTGGGGTCAGACACCCCCAGCTACTCTAATACCCCAAGCACAGACTATTCTTGCTCCTCTGACTTCAGTTTGACGATATCAGGAGACACGTACAGTACACAACGTCCTCCTCAAAAAAATAAGCAGGCTTTAAAAGCTCTGATTTATAGAGTTCAGCATGCTCTGAATATGCTGTCTTTTAAAACTAGCTTTAGAAAGGTATAAAACTTCAAAATTGATTTCTGAAATGCTCAACCAAGAAGGCCGCATTTGGATTTTGATTTCAGCCCGTTTTATCAGCCTTGCTTCTGTATGTTTTGGCAACCCTATGTATCGTGCAGGATACCTACCACCGCTGTTGAGAAATCAGACCTGGATTTCCTAGTTCAGCCCACTCCTTTCAGTCCAGTGAATGTGGTATGCACAAACCACCAGAGCTGAATCCCTTTTGAACACTTCACTGGCCAGTCCCAAAAGTATGCACAGAGACCAGAATTTCGTCTTGTCCTGAGATGGCTGCATTGTAGGCACTGCCACGTCAGGGCCCAGAACTACAGCTTGACAAGGTGCAGAGGGAATCGGTGCTGTAAGCACTGCAAGGCTGGACTCCACTTTCTACACGACGGAGAGTCATTTTGTGCATGTGTGCAGTGTCCAGGGGCACCACAGCTTTGCAGACAGCCCTGGCTTCGGTCAAGGCAGGTAAACCCTGGGAAGAGCCAGCTGCCATTGCCTATGAGATGTCTATTCTAGCAGCTGAAAGCCAGGACTACTCAAGCTGGTACCTGCACTGACTACTATAAACCTTGCAAATTGGTCATGTTTAGGTCATCAGGTGTATTCAGGAGTTTCACTTCTTCGTGCACAGACATTTTTGCTGGTTCCTGTGTTCAGCTTCAGCTTTGCTGATCCCATTACAAGTCAGCATCCTTTCGAAGGTGCCCCAGGCACATGCACCGAGTACTTTCCCTCCTGTGCAACATGGAGCACAAGAGTAAAAGCTGAGCCGTCTACTCAGCCCTAGAGCTGACCTCATGAAAAGTGTTTGTTGTCAAACACAGTACAAAAAGGGAGCTTTGTTTCTAATCCTTTCCTCTTAGCATAAGCTCATATTTTGCTTAAGCAACTGTGGGCACACAATCTGGAGAGGGAAGTGAGATTTTGAGGTTAGGCATTTTGCATTTTCTAGAAAGAGTTTATACCAGGAAAACCAAAATGTACCTGTACCACTTCCATCCAGTCGTTCTGAGCTCATCGCCATGTCAAAAGACTCTCTGGGAGTTGTGTCATTCCCAAGTTTCTGAAAGAGTGAGAAAAGCTCTCATATTAATAATACTACCTGTAATTAATACAACTCAGTGGTTCTGTTCAAAAAAAAGCTCTAATTTGGAAGCCATAAGGCAGAGAAAGCAGCGATAGTAATAAATGGTAGATTCTCTCTCCTTGTTTCTCTTTCAGGTCTTGGAGATCTAAGTAGGAAGAAAATGACACTGATTTGATAACTAATACTGCCACACGTCTAGCAAAGCTGCAATGACACCCTCTCTCCTAAGCAAAAAGTCTGCTAATGTACAGGAGTTGAAACTAAAGGTGCTAGTTGGAAACAGTCTTTTCTCCAGAGATAGCTCCCTTTTTAAAAATTCCTTGTTGAGGTTTAAAATAAGAAGTCTTTTACTGAAGATCTAGATTTTGAATATAAGACTGTTGAATGGATCGTATGTCCTTCCACACACAAGAATAACTTTTTGTTTTAAATAAACTTACAACTACAGAAGCAGCAGTGCCCACGTATTTACAGGATTTCTTTAAAAACAAATAGACCTTACTTCTTGAAAGGTGTTTAAAGCTACCCGTCACAAGGGCTGCTGGATGCTCAGCACCTCTAAAGAAAGGGGGTGTCTTGTTTATGTGCTGATATTTTACTAAGTCTTTTATTCTCAAGAATAGCTTTCCTAACAACCTGGCCTCAAAAGAAAAGGTGCAAAGACTTTTGTCATATCATAGCTCTAGCCTAAGTGAGCTTGAAACCTGTGTATTCACCAGGAGAAGTTTAGATACACAGCTCCTGTGCTTGTAAACAAACCAGCCTCCTTTTACTGTCTTATCTGCTACCAAAGCTTAAGCAGAGGGATAAATGGAAGAATACAAAAGTGCATAGAAATAAGTGCAGGATATACTATGACAGAAAGCCTTAGAAAGATAAGACTAGGCAAAAAAGTGAGATTTTTTTTGAAACTGAAAAAGCGGGGATAGACTTTTGCCGGCAAATAAATTAAGGCAAATGATTTGTGCTGATGACCATTTCATTTGGTTATGTACCCACGCATAAGTCATGTTGACATGTTCAGGACAGTGCTACTACTACTCCAATACCGACTCTGCATGACTCGTGCTGGGATCTGACTGTCCCATAGCATTCAGAAACCTCCACCACGTGCCGTGCAGCGTACGTCAAACACGATCACTGCCCTTTGGAGCTTACAAGCTGAAAGACTGCTAGGTATAGCACGTAGATAAAAATTGGAACAACAGGAAATGTAGGAAGGAAGAGAATGGTTACAAGTAGCAGGAGCATAAACTAATTATAGAAAAATTGACGGATTTAGAGTGAAAATAGTATTTTAAATATAAACATAAAGGAATGGTCTGTAGATATCCATGCTGGCCACGTTGTCTTTCCCCTGTGGTGGTAACTCAACCCAGGCACTTCAAGAGAAGCATATTTTGGGGAGCAATGTAGAAAACTGTAGTTGGCCTTACAGATTTACCGATACCCCCATTTTGCTCATGTAATCTCACAGCTCCTAAAACACAGCCTCTCTTCAACACAACAAAGAAAAGAATGGAGATGCTGAGTGCCTTCCATTCTTGTATAAGACCTGGCAGGGTAATGCTACCTCCCGACCTCTCCACTAAGTACAGGTGTGCACTTAAAACAGCACACCGCATTAAGGAGGATGCTATTAGAATCGTCATTAAACTTCCTGTACTGTAAAACTACCCCAATACAGATATAACTATCCACTCTAAGGGATTATATTTCTACAGGTTTTAAATACAAAATAATCTATATGTTAAAAACCACGTGTAAGCCAAACAACGAAGTCTTCTGGTCAGAAGTGCTCTAGAAATGCCATGACTTGTAGGGCCAGAATGGTAAGCTACGGTGCCCATACATAGAAAACAAAGTCCCCTCCAAAGCTAGCAGGAGCATTATGCTTTGTACCACTGGGTGAAAACTCAGTTTTTATTCCCATTTCTTGATGTCATTGGTATTTTGGCTACATTCTCACCTCTCCACCTCCTACAGTCTTTGTAAGACTGTCTGGGCTATATATTTTTGAAGGTAATACCACTCTTCACTTACTGGATTTTTCTTCCATACCTTGGAAAAAAAAAACTTTTGAGAACTTAATTTACCAACAATTTTTTTATGGAATGTGAATTCTCATGAGCTTTCACTGAAATACTCATTTTCCTATGTAAATATTAAAGATACATGCATAACACTTAGCTACAGTAAATGACTTAAGAGCTGTATGACAATATGAAAACTAATTTTGCTACAACTCCTTCCTCCCTCCCTAGTTAGGGGACTACTGGGGAAATATAACCACGTACAGAGGCAAGATGCCAGTGCTGGCATCTACCAGTGTAGTACTTAAAAATGCAATTAGGATGTTAGCATGTTTGGCTACCTACTGTACACACATTACAAACTGCTTATGGTCCCGAGACAACACTAAACACTTGCTGCAAAAATTTACTCTGAGAAGTTGTCAATCATGTCAGATAAATGCAGGTGAATTCATCATGTAGATAAATAATGACCAGGCTCTACTTTTATTAGGAATTCATGCAAGGTTGGGAAATACTGCGGAGTCAGGTGCCATTGAGAGTGAATAAACAGGTTACCAATGATCTTGGTCTGCTCACAGGTCTCGAGGTATTTAAAAATTCAGTCTGTAAACACTAGATGGAGCTAAAAGATCTTTTTATATACACACCTAGAGGCAACACTAATCTGCAAATACTTGTCTCTACCATTAATGCCAATTTGCACGTTGTATTCTAAGCAAAAGAAAACAAAAAAGCATTTACCATCTTTCCATCTACTGTGCACCTGCTCATCACTTGTATCTGTAACAAGACTGCAGTAGGGTATGAATGAAATAGTAAATTCCTTCTGGCTTTGTTTTCCTGTAAAATAGCTCAGAATATAAGCAGCCATCTGTACCTTAAAGGAAAATACAATTTTCTATCATACTGGAATTCTGACAAATTTGAAGATGTAGGGAAGTTGATGTCATACCCTTCCTAAGCAATGTAATAGCAGTGGGATGCTGTCTTCTGTAGCTCAACCATCAGGATGCTGTATGATTTTCACCTTCATGAATATAATGAATAAAAGTGCAAACCTAAATTATTTGATATTGTGATCTAAGATTAAGTATTTGAAAAATTCTTTCGAAAAGCAGTTCAATATTTTCTGTGGTCTGGGCAACATTAAGAATGGATAACTCAGTGCCCTACTGTGTACAGATTCCTATTTCAATTCAGTTTTCTTGTCACTCTTTAAATAAAAATAATAATAAAAAAGACCTACTTTTGCAGTGTATAAATATAAATTTTTACAAAATCTAACAAAAAAATAAGATCAATAAAATTATTTTCTTGAAAATTAAACCTGAAAGAAGGAGGGTAACCCTTCCAAACAGTAAAAAAGTGAAGGGTGGGAAAAAAAATACTGGGAAAAGGCAACAACTTTTCCTTCTGATAGATGAAATGCAAGTTTTCAATCAATGCTATGAAAGCTCATCAATCGAAGAGGACTTTTACTCTCCCCACTTAAAAAAAAATTACACATGCCGATATTCTACCTCAAGTCACCTCATTCCAGATCTGACTAACTTTAGATGACAAGTGTTGAGAACTTGAAGAGCACCAAGCATACACAATTTATGCAGTTATAAAAATTTATATAATCTGGAGTAGCTTGGTATTTTATAAGTTACAGGCAGAGCATAACACACTTATTTAAAATCATATGGCATTTTACTTGAAAACTTGATGTTTTAGAAATCAGTGAGACTATTCATGGGCACTACTCAGCACCAATGAGAAAGGTAGGAATTGGTCATTTCTTTAGAAAAACAGTTTTTATGCTGAGGATCCCTTTAACGAGCCATAGACTACTGTGTTAATTTGAATCTGCTTATTACAAGACTCCAGCGTCTGCAGGAATGGTTCAGACATCATGGCAAGCACTATAAGACTATGAAGAAAGGTAAAAATGAACTTTGGGTGCCTTGCTTGGTCACAACAAGACAATTCTGTAATGTGTTAAAGGAAGGAAAACACAGCAAAGCTTGCAGATGAACTTTGTTGTAAGGTAACACCTTCCAAAATACAGGGGATAATGGTGGGGAATGGATAGCATCTGAATGCCCTGCATGTTGAAGAGGAAGAGAGGAGTGAAAAAAGGCTGATCCTTTCGTAATTTTAGAACATGCCAACTGCAGCTGGGAGGAAGCAGGGGATGATAATGGGGAAGTTCAATGGGAAATGGGCATCAGGCAAAACAGGTCAGCACAAAATGCTTTGGAGCAACACGAGGATATTCCACTCCGCACGTTTGTGAAGTGAAGCAGGGTTCCTGCTCAGCATCAGCACTTCACAGAGGAGAAGCGAAGGGAATCCTGACAGATAATTGGGAATAGATTGATTTTTTTTAACATACGCTTATTTTCTTTGAGTGTTAGTATTTGAAATGCAGAAATCAAAGGCATAAAAATAATTTGGTGTGGTACAAAAGGACATAAAAATAAAAAAAAGTGCAACAAGAAAAGTATAAGCTGAATAGTTGTAAACAGTGTCTGAAAGCCAGATTTATTTCTCTGCACGGAATACATACTTTAAAATACAGTACATCTCTCCATCTTTCTACATTACCTTCCAAAAGAGAAGAGTACAGATAGCTACCACTGTAGTTAACTCTGCCAAACACCTGAGGTGTGCAGGGGGCACACAGTAAGAAGTCTGTCCTAGCTTTACCTTTTGTAAAGCACGCTTCCATTACACATGAATGAACCACACATCATATAGAGCGGAGACATCCAAGCTGTGCTTACTAGTTGCCCCAAAATTACTCTCTAATACATGCAAACAATTACATGTCCTCTTCTGTGCTTGTGATGGCCTGACATCAAGCGCAAGAGCTGGTGTCACCTCCTCCACAGGAGGAGAGAAAGTGCAGGCTTAAGGGTGCATCTCCTGCTCCACATGTGCAGACTAGTCCTTGGCCAGCATATTTGTGTTCAACCACCACAGCAGAGAGCAATCTCTTTGCAGGAACACCATAATCCCTGGTAGAAAGCAGGTGATGTGTCAAGGCCCAGCCACCAACCCTTGTAGACCCAACCCACCTCCCCTGAAGACACCTAGCTCTTGTTCATTTTTTCAACTCAAGAGAAATCAAATTGCCTTCACCTTCTGAGCAGAGGCTGCTCTCTTCTCCTGCTTGGCTTTCATTTCTGCGAGAAGTCCACTGCCCATCACCTGCACGCCATACCTCCGGCCTCCCTGTGGGCTTCCTTTGCTGTCACCCCTCTCAGTTTTTGCCACATCGTCGGGCTGCGCTTCCTCCAGCGAGTCTGGTGTCTTTAATTCCTCAGATCGCTCTGTACCACCGTTCTGCTCTGCAGGCTTTACTTCCTTCTTGCTTGTGTCCACAGCTGGACCTTTTGCAGTAACCTTGGGCGAGGAGGGCTCCTCTGCCACCAACACAGTCTGGGGACGTTCAGATTTGGAGCCTCTTGATTTGATTAAGTTAAGGAAGCCACTCTTCCTTGAGTCCCTTTTCTTCTTCTCATCACCTGCTTCACTGGGCTCACTGCTGTCCGAACTTTTAGTTGACGGTTTCCTAATAAAAGACACAGACATTTTAAACTCTTCTCCACTCCCCTCCTCCCTCTCTTTTAAATAGTACCAAATGACTTCTCCTGGGCAAAGCCAATCTTTTGTATGATCCATACACTGCCCTAGGCCCAGTCATTAGCTGCTGTCTCTAAATGAAAAACTGGACAATTAACATTGTTCATACTGTCTTTACAATTCCTGTGCTGGCCTTGTGCATGGTATGATGAGGAGAGGCAGCCGTTTCATCTGCACTGGGCACCCAGCTGTTTCCAACACCAGACAGCTCTGCCCAAGCTCTCTATACACGTATGTGTTGGGTTTGTGTGGTGAGGTTTCGGGGGGGCGGGTAGAAGCTGCTAGAAGCTTCTCCTATGTCCAACAGAGCCAATGTCAACCGGCTCCAAGACAGACCCGCAGCTGGCCAAGGCCGAGCCCATCAGCGATGGTGGTAGTGCCTCTGTGATAACATAGTTAAGAAGTGGGGAAAAAAAAAACCTGCGCAGGAGAAACAGCAGCCGGAAAGAGGAGTGAGAATATGTGAGAGAAACAACTCTGCAGACACCAAGGTCAGTGAAGAAGGAGGGGGAGGAGGTTGTGCCAACTAGTTCCTATTTCAAGCAGGGCCCTTAAGGGACAAGGGCCAGAGGTTCCCCGGAGCAGAGATTCCCCTGCAGCCCATGGTGAAAACCATGGTGATGCAGGTTGTTCCCCTACAGTCCATGGAGCAGATATCCACCTGCAGCCCCTGGAGGACCCCACGCCCAAGCAGGTGGATGCCCGAAGGAGTCTGTGACCCTGTGGGAAGCCTGCGCTGGAGCAGGCTCCTGGCAGGACCTGTGTCCCCGTGGAGAGAGGAGCCCATGCTGGAGCAGGTTTGCTAGCAGGACTTGTGATCCTGCGGTGGACCCATGCTGGAGCAGTCTGTTCCTGAAGGACTGCACCCCGTGGAAAGGACCCACGCTGGAGTAGTTCGTCAAGAACTGCAGCCCATGGGAAGGACTCATGTTGGAGAAGTTCATGGAGGACTCTCCCATGGGAGGGACCCCACACTGGAACAGGGGAAGAGAGTGAGGAGGAAGGAGCAGCAGAGACAACGTGGGATGAACTGACCGCAACCCCCATTCCCTGTCCCCCTGCACCGCGGCAGGGGGGCAAGGTGTTTTAAGATTTAGTTTTTATTTCTCATTACCCTACTCTGATTTGATTGGTAATAAATTAAATTAATTTTCCCGAGTTGAGTCTGTTTTGCCAGTGATGGTAATTGGTGAGAGATCTCTCCCTGTCCTTATCTCGACCCATGAGCCTTTCGTTATATTTTCTCTCCCCTGTCCAGCTGAGAAGGGGCGTGATAGAGCGGCTTTGGTGGCCACCTGGCATCCAGCCAGCATCATCCCACCACAACATACAATTTCACTCTGCTCTGTTTCCAGAGTGCACTACCTCTGGTTTGTATCTGCCCATTAGTAAAAGGAGAACAACTGATCCAGGTACTTGATTCACACAGCTTTTGGGGGATCTTGTCCCTTAAGGGCCTTGCTTGAAATAGGAACTAGTTGGCACAGCCCACCTTCCCTCAATAAGGAACACAGAGAGGTCACCTTTATAGTGCAGATGCTCATCCTCATAAAAAAAAAACAACCCCAAAACAACTCACCTGCCAGTAAGATTTTCTACAGGCATCTTATAAGCAGAGTATTCACACTTGAGGGGCAAGCTGGGCACATAACACTTCTGCATAAGAGCATCCCAACCAGAGAGAGCACCATCAGTGCAGCAAATGAAGCAAAGATCCTTAGCCATGGGCATGGCCAAGGACGGGCATGCAGGGATAGTGCAAGTTCACGGGGACATCCGAAATGAGTGGCTGGCAGGCGCCCAAGCACAGGAGGATGCAGTAGTCTGTGAGCATCCTGAACTTAACCTGGCTAATCCATTTTTCAGAGACATCATAATTTTACCACATAGTATATCATACATGGCTTCACATGTCACTATAGATATTTATAACTCACACTGACTTTAAAACATTTGCTTTTCCTGCCACAGCTATCTACCAGTTAACATCTACCATTTTCCTTAATGGATGTCACATACAGCACAGAAGGGGTCATTCAAGTTGTCTGGAAATCGCCCTAGCTTTCTCATTTATGTATTTGTGCTTGTGTCTGTGTGCGCATGTGCACGAACATGCATGAACACAAGAACATCTAGATGCATGGTTCTGTAAATATACAACCAGCTACAAAGCAATTGTATAAGCTGTATAACCCTTATACAAAGCTGAAGGAAACATAACTTTCAGATTAATGTATTGCCTAAATCTGGAATACTACAAATTGGTCAAACACATCTTTAACATATTTCTAAAACAACATAAATCTACTGTCATCTATCAAAACACTGTGCCCAATAGCAGTCCTTACTAGACAGAGACACCTGTGTACTACTAGCACTGGAGAGGAGTTCCTCAACCAACACACAGCTCTGCTTCAGCTCTAATGAGCTCCACTGAAGGGTAAAATGAAGTCAACTGAATTATAAAAATACACACTAGTCAATAATCCCCCCCACATGGTATATTAAAGCAATTTATTTCAAAGTAGTAATTTTTAAGGGAGGGTAATTGAATTCATAATGTCTTGACTACTACAGTGTTTTCTGACTTCGACAACAGCAACCCTGGACATTGGAAGTCAAATACAACTTAGAAGTGCTATTTGCCCAGCTATCAGGATGGATTTTTTTTTTTTTAATTTAATTTAAAAAAAAAAAAATTTGAACTTACTTTGAATCCATTTTTGTCACTTTCTTAGTGAAAAATTCATCCACGCCTTCATCCACTCTCCCCATGAGGCCATTCTGATCCCCTTCTGGAGGCACTCCAGCAGACACCTGACAGAAGAAAAAACTCTCTCTGGTATATAATAACCTAAGCATATTTGTTTCAATGATAATAATTAAGAGTTAAGACATTATGAAAATTGCGTGTGCCAACGAAACCTCAGTGCAGACAATGGAATCACCACTGGAATTCCCCCCGTAGTCAGGCCAGTTGATGCATTACATCAAATGCAAAGTAACCCAAAACACCAGTGACAAAGTGGATACTGCAATGCATGAGGCCAGGAATCAAATGCCTTGGGCTTGTAGAATAGAGCACTAGTTCACTTAGAAAAGAAAAAAAGGAGTTAAGGAAAAATTAAATCCTGATCAGGTGGTGACCTGAAGAGAAAGTATTTTCAACAGCTAGTTGTTTCCCTGTTCAGAGAAAAACATATGTTCTGGATTTTGGATTTAGAGATTTAGAAACAGAGCTCCAGCAGGCTAACAGAGCTTTTCATAATTCATTCAATCCAGCACTTCCAAAAGCAGAGATTCTAAAAGCAGAATAAGGTGTTTCACTTTAGGAACCGAACACAGATTTTTGCTGAGTGTCTGAAAATGGAAAACCTGCTCCCTTTCTTTCATTTCAATGCCCACGTTTTGAATGTGGGTGACTGGAGGCATCTAAACCAGGCTGACTTAGTAATACCTGCCAACCACAAAGGCCCCGTGAAGATTAGCTGGTGACTCTGCAGCCTCCTGAAGATGAAACATGCCGTCTCCTGGGAGGATTTCTCACGTGATCTAGCTCCCGTACGTGGCTTTGATGTGGAAAAGCTCTATTACCAGTAGAGAGACTTTCTTCAATTTAAACGCGGTATGGAAATCTTTTAGGTGACTACAGAGGACTCCACAAGACCCAACCCAGTTGTATTCTTGGTACTACTAACGACCAGGAATCAGTCTACTGCAAAATAGCAGGGTTTGTAATTTGAAACAATTTTAATCAAGGAATCTCCTAGTTGCCACAATAACTCAGACTAATCCCAGCTTCCCTTTTCATCCGGAATACACACTCCTTTCTATGCCTCTAAAAAGAAAAACAGATACTCTTAAAAGCTGCTGTTAACATCAAACCCAGCCTCATTAAGCCAGGACAACGGACTGCATATGAACTAATGCTTTGACACATCCATTAAACTTTTTACTTTCCATGGCTGAACCTTGTTAGAAGCCTAGTACTTACTTTGTTATCAAAGATAATAGTTAATATTTTATTGATATTTGCTGTAGCAATGAAATACTGATCTGAAAGAGCCCACCTGGTAACGACTGCTTTATTGCCAGTCAAACTGCATATTTTCTATAAAAACCAGTTTTATTCTAAGAAGGACAATGACTTCTCAGACTTCCAACTCTGCCACCTTTGGGGTTTTTGGTAGAGAACTTGTTTAGCTGAAACATCTGACACTAGGCAGCAATGCATATACTAACATCTGGGTTGGTCACACCAGTGCTGGTTGTCTCAATGTAAATATTTACCTTCTCAGTCAAAAAACAGTTGACACTGACGTTTCAACCAAAATGTGTCAACCAAAAGTGGCTGATGCATTTCAACAGAAATGAGAAATGAGAAACCACTTAATATTGATACTGGAGCCCCCCAGATAGTAGGAACAAACATGTAAGTATCAAAGGCAACTGCATCTCCTGAAGGGGAAGTAATGCAAGAATCCAACGATCTACAGCAAATGAGAAGATCTACCTCAAAAAAGAAAACAGTTTGCATCTGAAAAAGCAGCAAGTTCCTAAAAATGTACTAAAGACATACACAAATGCTGAGGGCCTAATTAGGTCCTCAAGGCACAGGATTTTCTTATAGATGTTTATTGTAGTGCCTTTTAGTGATCAACGTTAATGTAAAAGACTGAGCTCTGTTTATTTTGTGTTTTACACTCCTAATGCTAGGGAAAAAAAAAAGTTAAGTTTTCATTTGTCAATTTTATTTTTTTTTTTAGCCCATGTTTAAAAGTGAGCCTTCTATGTTTCTTTATTAAGGAAAAAACTGGCTTGGAAGCAGAAATAAATAAGATGAATCACAATCTCCTTCATACATTAGAGATTCACCTCTTTGCTGTACTAAATCTTCACACATGATGGAAGAACTCATGAGGTTAAGATCTCACAAAAATCTAAATGATAAACAACTGTTTCATTGTATTGCTTCAGAGCTACTTGGGGGTGTGTGGTGCTAAGGTTTTCTTTTTCCCGCTCTGAACACTCATTTCAGTAAAGACTGACAAAATCATAAATCTTTCTTCTGTCCACCACCCACCCCAAGTTAAAAGTTTACATGTCTCCTTTTTTTCTCAATTTTTCCCTTTTTTTCTTACATTTTTCAGTTTACAAAGAACAAATCTGCTTTCCAGCAAAACCAGAGAAGTACAACTATGATCATCTGAGACCCCTTAAATGGAAATAATGGGAACAGCAAACAAACCAACAGACCTGCTTTAAGCGGTAGAAAAGGTCAAGATTTTGCCTCTCACATTTCAAGTGCTTTTCCTAACCACTGCTTGCTTGTATTCTCAAAGTGGCAAAACCAGCAGCAAATCAATTCTGCAAACAATGCCATAGCCCACTCATGACTCTGGCCTTCAAAATTTGGCCACTTCATTTTCAGAAGCATCAAAGCAAACATCTTAAGTCTTTCAAAAATTTGTTTAGACTTGTTATGAGGTCAGAACTAGTAAGGAATTAAATGGTCCATAAAACCAAGACAGGGACAAATTAGTTTAAGACGTTCCTTTCAATTTCAGCAACTAAATATAAACCCCTAATTTCCTAATTAATTCAATATGGATGAGCATTCCCACAACACTGTACTATCATGGGAAGTAACACTTCTCCTCTACAAGAAGGAAGATTTTTGTTTCTGTAGAGCAAGATATTGTATGCCTTAGTTCCATGCCTGGTAGCAAAGCACTTGCCCTCCCATGCCCTGGCTCCTTCCACACCCCTGTGCAGATGGCACAGGATGCGCTGAGTAAGTTTGGAAGAGAGGCAAGTTTAGCAACTGGGAAAACATGTGCGTTCTGCAGAGTTGGAATTGGAAAAAGTAAACACAGATGTGTTTACACTACAGCACGGAGACCAGTCCATCCTTCTGCTACCTCTATGCTAACTCTATGCTTCCCTGTAAAGTGCAAGGGAATATCCCCTCTGCTTGAAGGTTTCTCCATTTCCAAGTGGTGCAAAAAGCACTCTACTGCCTGACATGATCTTTCCCAACATTAGGGAAATTTTCAAGGGTCCTCTCTGCCAACAATCCTCAGGAAGCAGAAGAGGCCACAGGCATTCATTACTAGGCAGCGTAATGCAGAGAAGCAATAGCTGCCCCTTGATAAGGGTTACTTATCATATCAGCTGTGCTCTGTTGCTCTGAGATAGCTCTGTAACTCCTCCAGATTTGTCCTTACATACCCCGAGGACATACCATCATAGAAATAAATCTGTATTGATGTGGTATGCCAGGGAAATGGAACTGTGGGAACTCCACACACATATACTTGGGTTCATACCAATGCCCTTCGTAGACAGACAGTGCTCTTCTGTTTTGCTTTTCAAAGGCAGGCTCCAGCATGAAAAACAGATCTGTGACTATGCAGATTTGCTGGCCAAACACCATCTTTAGTTAAGGAGCTGTGGGAAGCTGGGTGTCACAGAGTAGCTCCTCTGAGAGCTGATAGAAATAGGAATTCATGCCAAGTTACCACGTCTTAATGCAGGCAGAAAAAAGGATTAAGACTTAACAAACCCTTGCAATATAATTGAGAAGTCTCATGATATTTTGTGTGTTTCCTGTGAAAGCTCCAAGTACCTCCAGAAACTGCTTCCATGAAAAAACAAAAGCAAATTAAAAAAGGCTAAAACATATCCTGGTTTTAGGCTCTGTCAAACAAGACAAAAAGCTTGTAATAGGGATTGCACACTGAAAGACATGAACACGAATACCAGAAGAAAAATTAAGTAATTGCTTATGGCTTTTAAAACTTTAACAGTTGCTCTCATTACACTGCAAGACCTGACTCATGGCAAAAAGCAATCAACAGACGACATTGCCAGCAATATTTTAATGTAGACTCACTGCTGCTTGGCTGGGCTGCTGCTTTTTATTTCTTTTGGGCCTTAATTTTGTAAAGTGTTCCAGTTTTCTCCCTTCTTCTGATGGCAGCTCTGAAATGAATCCAGAAGTTCGTTTATCCGGCCTGCTGGAAGGAAATGGTGGGTCTTCTATATGGATAGGTACTTCTTCCAGTGCTTTATCTAGATCAAATTCCATTTCTAAGAGAAATCAAAACTTTCTAATTAGACTTAACATGCTATTTAAAACAAAAGACAATGCCATTCCTCTCTTTTGTGGTAAATAATGATAAACACATTTAGAGAACTCAGCCACAACACGTTTGTGAGCACAGAGAGCACTGCAAGCAAATATTTACTACCAAACACACAAGCAGAGCCACAAAACAAAGCAACCAGTGTGGGCCTCAAATGCAATCCAGAGAGAGGGAGAGTCACCTGTGCTTTTCAAACAAGAACTACCTAGAAGAATCTCAGGCAAGCAAAGCAGCAAAAAGAAATTCTCACTTACCAAAAGCTCTGGACACTGGCCGGAGCATTCTACTGTGGATGCTTTTCCTTTTTGATTTAGGAGTCATCTATCAACATAAAACAAAACAAAAATTACTTTATCAGACAAAAGAAATGACAAAGAACAACTTTCCCCTTCTATCCAACAAATCAATTCTTCAAGCCTATGTATCATTTCAAGATCTGATTGGGTTTAACACCAGAAGGGAATGGTTTTTTTTCCTCCCCTTATCCAACATTCAGAATTTTTTCTAAATTGACGTTTTCTTCAACTGACTTTGAACAGAACCAGGGAGGTAGTTTATTCTTCCCATTAAAACCGTAGGCACAGGATGATTATTTGAATTGTCCAAGCATTAACTCATTGATTCCCAACTGTAAAACAAGGGAACTATTAAAACCTCACCTCTGCATTTGAGATCATGAGGCACAGAAAACTTAATTACTGCATCCAGTACTGCACAGTTAATGACAATACCAGTCTCCCCCCTGTTCTGGCTTTTATTTTTGATACAAAATACACTTCCTCAGTTCATTTGTTAGTGACATGCTACTGGGAATGATTAAAATTCAGGTATCTATGCCTCTGGACACCACCACACAGCTCACCAAACTTCCCTAGGAAAATGCAGTCTGGAGCACACAACCCTTCTTCAAAAAGCAAAAGTACCATTTCAGTGTTAGCAATATCTCCAGCAAACACATGACTTCCCTGGACTTTAGATACGCTGAGAATAGGTGGAAAGTTACCTTGGCATACATTCAACGTCGTTACTGAAAGTTATGTGCTATTATTCTTCTCATCTTCACATTCCCAGAAAAAAGGAGTATGTTGCCTTAAGAGCACAAATACCCAAACTTAAGACCTGAGTTTGTTATTTTTGGAAGAAGGTTGCCCTTATTTTCTTGCCTGAACTCTTCTGAAAGTTTGCATGGAAACTTTTGTTTTGCTACAGGAAATGCATGCATCACCAATGCTGAACTTCTTAACACAGCTCAGCATTGTAAGACTTTTAAACAAAAAGTTAACCTGCAGGTTTTCTAAAGAATTAATTTAAAATGACTCAGCTTCTGCAAAGATGGGCTCCTTTTGTGGTAGAGTCGTACATGCCGGCTTTAGTCACAGCCATATACTTCCATTTACTTGCTAGTCTTGAAGCCTAGTGGCTTCAAATCTGGAATGTCAGTCAGGAAGCTGTAATGGCTCAGAATTCATTAACAGAATTGTTAATCAAATTTAGTAGTATCACTTTTATATGAGCCAGAAAAGACATAGTTGGCATTGACATCTCAGACAAATCATGAATTGTTTAAGGTAAACATTTGCTAGTTTTTACGTATGGAAAGTTCAGTGCACAGACTTACATGTACTGAATTAATATTCCCATCTAAAGTAGTCAGGAGGATTATTATGCCACTATTCAATACTCAGGATTATGACAGATTTTTGTAATAGAAAATTATTACCCATCTTCTCAAGACCTGAAAAGGACTTGCAGACTACAGAGCAGGCAGTGATAGCACCGTCTGGGCAACAGAGCTCTGTTTTTATTACCATGCACACCGCTGGGGAAAAAAGATACCTTCAGCTGTTGCAGGTTTCCACTTCCACATTTGACAAGCATCAGTAAATGATACAATAGTTTCAAGACCAGCCAGGAAACAGCTTGGCACCTGAGCAGACTAATGAGCAGGCAAAGTGTTACTGCATCAAAAGGTCAGACATTACTTTCAGAGTTACCAATAAATTAAATGCAATGGATTCGATGGCAAGTGGCTGCAGAGGTGCTGAACTTTTTCAGCCAAAATTGCAGTGGATTGCGCAATGGGTAGGCACTGGGCAGCCTCTGAACAGCACACCTCGACAGCTGCCGATCTATCACCCAAACCTGAAACAACCAAAGGCATCCGCGCCTCATGTAAGGAAGAGTTGAAGCAGCTCGGCATTTGGGGGACAGCAATTAGGAGTCACTATCAGTAGTCCTCTGGTTTTATTTCCAGCCGTAGCCCATTTCTCTTGTTAATGTATATTTGCATGCATTTTGGTCTGTTTGCCACTTTTTTTGGTGGTTGGACTGAGAATTACATCTAATAGGATAATGCAGCAACTCATGCGCTGAAGAAGATCAGAAAGGAGGACAGAAAACAAGGCTGATGGGAGACCTCCGATCGCTCAGTAACTTCACAGCCATGGCCAGTGTTCAGAGCGCTCCCGGATGAAGACAGACAAGCTGAGAGCTGCATCGGCCCAGGGCACCAATGTGAAACAGCACGGGGCAAGTTTTGAGCAACCTGTGCAGGGACTTAAACGCTCCAAGACAACCCCGACAGCCAGGAACAGATTGATTTCATCTTCCTTCCGAGACAAGAAAACGCCCCCAGATGACCCTGCAGAGCCTGTGTTGATGACCATAAGCCAGTCTCTGGATCACTGCTATAACTTACTGTCAGCTTGGCATGATCCATCAGCAGCGTGGTTGCTGGGGATAAAGGCAGAGGGATAGAGATGCCTCCCATTTGCTTTAACAGCATGAATAATAGCTATACATACACTTTTATTTGAAAACCTTCTGTTTTCTAGCCTGTTTAGGAAGTGCACAGATGAAAGGCTTCTTGCCAAGTGAACTTTCTAGATCACACACAGAGCAAAATGGGTCAAAGCATTAATTTAAATAGGCCAGTGTGCTCTTTTTACAAAATATTAGACTTAATCTCAGCTTAGTATCTCAGCCACTGTGCAGTATGCTACAGCAGCAGAGCACATGTCATTACCAGAGGAGATACCTGAACTCCTAGGGAAAGATCTCTGCCTCTCCCCAGCCTCAGCCCCATTTCCCATAGTTCATGGGAGCAGTTCAGGTTTGGCAGACGCGCACATTCTGCCTTCCCACCATCGCTGGCCACACGAGCACAACGCGGCTTTCCTGCCTTACATTTCACTCATGGCCTTTACCGGGGAATAGCTGGTAGTATCAACCTGCCCTCCTTCACTTCTTCCCCATCTTCCAGGAACTTTCTAGCAGACCACCTCCTGAACTTCTTCCTTGTTTTGCCTACTTTTCTGTGAGCACACTGTAGGCTGCCCAGCAGAACAGATAAAAAGATTAACTGCATCTCTGGGTCTTGGGAGGCCCTCTTGGAAGTCTGCATGCACCTATGCCACTGAGATCCCTGGAGATGGTCCCACAAAGGTACCCCTCTGCAGTAGATGGGAGCCGAAAATCTCCACCACGCTCCCAAATAAGGGCTTATTTAGACACTCATATGTCCAAGCTAACTTTAAACTCCCAGGATCTCTTCCCATGATCACTTTTCCACATTCCTCCCTTCTGATGCCCTTCCTCACAGAACTACCTGAGCTCTCTTGAGTGTTCTTAAATTGTATTACCAACTGTGGAAGAACACTAGTATGTTGGGAATTAAAAACAACAGCCAAAATAACTTTGGTTTGAGTGCTAGAAAACAATGTGCTTTTAGCAACAGGGTCTCAGATACTCTACATTCCTTGATTATACAGATAATTGAAATTACTCTCAGTGCTGAGGGATATGCTCATTTCCATGTTTTTCTCCTCCAAAGTAATTTATATTCAACCCTATTAGATACAGGGATGCTCTGTGACCCTCCTGTCACTCCCCTTTCAAAAGATTTCAAACAAACTAATGAACAACTCCCTCCCTCTTGAAATTCAGCTCCGCAACCAGTCTCTCTTCAATCCTCCTTCCTGCAAAACAATGTATGGGTTTTCAGCTTCGAGAACGCATTAAGGGCAACAGCACAAAAAGGTGAGAACAGCAGTCAAAAGCTCAAGGTGATCCAACCAGACAAAGAAAACACAACTGACCAAACTGAGATAACCCCTGACATCTCTTCCACCCTAGTGGCAAGAAAGGCCTAGTTCATGCCCATTTTTAAGCTATTCTTTCATTAAGTTGGATGACGCTTGAATATAAAACCAAATCAACAGATTTTCTTTCTAAGCAGCAACGTTTGTGCTTATACCGCCGACATCAGCACTCTGCTTTGGTTTAGTCTTAAAGCCAAGGGATGCTTTAAATTCAGATGCTACGCTAGCTGAACCTTTTTTTAAAATCCAATCTCATCCCTGAACCGCTGCCTATTTCCTTTGTAGGTGCAGATGGATGGCACTACAGTCTCCCGGGGGACTCACGAGGCAGCACAGAGGCAAATGGAGCACAAAAACATAAACAAGTAGGCCAGAAACAGCAGAGCTAAAAAAATACTTACACTTGTACAGCAGAGAGTCTCCATGCAGCAAAAAAGAAAGAAAAAAGAATATGAATGGGGAAGACAAAGCAATAGCAGTTCTCAGGAAAGGAGGCAAAACCAGGAGTCACCAAAATAAAGAAAACTAAAGCCAAAACACTCAGAAGTCTTAGCAGGAAAGGTGACATGCAAGAATGAGGTAAAAATTCCCTTGCATTTGAAGGTGCTATACACTTCGTGCTTCCAGAGGATAACCGGAGAAGGATGTGATCTCTCTTGTTTTATCTATATTGGGACAAATTCAGGTTTTCAGACGTTTGTTTCCAATATATGGCACGCGCCAATGGTGCCAACCGGCCACCTGCTGTCCCAATGTACTGTGTTTTTTCATTTTGACTGTGTTTTTTCATTTTGATGGCACCAGTAGTGAGAAAAAAATGTAATTCTGTTATTTCCTAGTCTGAAGGAAGCTTCTGAATTAAAAATCAGCAGTTTGTTGTGGACAGCAGAAGAGCAAGGAAAACAAAACAAAGCTTCTCTTGAAAGAATGAAAAGAGGTGCAAGTCTGTTCTCCTGAGGTTTACATAAACCTAATCCAAAGCAACAGTATTTCTCCTTCCCATAAGGAGGTTTAGAGGCGCAGGCTTTCAAGCACTTTTGGCACATCAGAAGAATGCTATTCCATTCAAAAAGCACAACCTTTCCTCTCATCTCCCCTTCAAAAAATTAAAAAAGGAAGCAGCACAGCCATCATATGAAATGAAGCAATGCCATATCCCATCTTCTGTGTGGCCATGACCAATCCTCCCCCTTAATTTAGAATAAGAAAAAACAATGATTAGAAGTGCGGTTTTGTCTTCAAGCTGAATGGGAACTGCTGCTATAACAACACCGCAGGTATTAGCAGAGTGTTTGTGGCAGAAGTCAATAGTCATGGTCTGCATTAAACTTCTCAGCAAGGAAGTGCTGCATTTTTAATGGATATTGCACCAGTGTTTAATTATCAGCAGTGAAAACGGTCTGCACATAACATGAAGTTCATAATTTAATTGTTGAAGGGATATTAAGGTCAGTTTTTCAATGCTTTGACATTTTCATACGTCTAAGCTTAACTATAGCTAAAAGTTTTAGAGATACGATGGGCTATCTTTGAATAGCAAGAACACTGTTCTTGCACACAGCTCCACTCCTTTATTTTCCTCAAGGTTTTTGTTTGGTTGTTTTGTTTTTGTGGTTTTTTTTTTTAATTTTTATTTTCTTTTACCTTCAGAAACTTCGGCTTTATACAGGAGTTCTCAGTTAAGAGTGATTCAGGCAAACTTCCTCATTACTCTAATTTTTGTATGCTATCCACACACACACGTACACTCTTACTCCATTTCCCTGCCAGAATCCATGTTCTCTCTTCTCTTGCCCATCTTCTATACTACCATTCACTAGGGGTGCTCTGAGATTGCTGGAGAGACTGCAGAATCCATTGAGAAACATCTCGAAAACTGAAACCATTTTAAAAATAAATCTCCAGCACACCACAAAAATCAATCTGCAACATGGTTTCTCTTTCAGACAGCATTTGCGGTCCTACTCCAGTGTGTTCTGTGTATTTAATGCATACGCAGGAAAGTTATTTATATTGCACAAGCAGCTGGAAATGTGATTAGGACCAAAGTGCAAAGCAATACATACATAACAGGAAGCAATCCCAGGATTTGGGGGAGTTTACAATCTGCGGTCCTGGTCCAGCAGGGGCTTATGGAAACTCTGACCTTCCACACTTCAGTGATCTCACCTCAGTGAGCGTGACTACTGAGCCGCTTAAAAGTCACAAGGTGCTAAACAGCTTCTGGGTGGGGAGTAAGGAGGGAGAAGGAGGAGAGGGAGGCACACAGCAGGCAACAGGTTAGACAAGGAGGCACCATTAAGCAAAGCAAAGACTAAGGGATTTGCCTGAAGTCACCAGGGAATCTGGCTGCTTTGCAGGGAACCTAATACCAGTCTTCAGACCCCTGAAGTACCACAGACCACGAGGCCACCCAACCCTTCCCCTTCGGCATAATCACAAAATAAAGTGGCCTGCCTCCCAGCGTACACGGACCATTGCTAAAGACAAAACACCAACCCCTAACCAAAAATCCCAACCAAATTCAACCCAAACAAAACCGGAAATTGGATGGGGGAATCATAACAATGTGCCAACTGGGAATGAGCTGTCAGAAAAAATATTTTCCAGGATTCTTCCAGAACATTTTAAACCAGTGCTAAATTGTTTCAGCTGTATGTATTTTGTGGGGTACGCCTTTTTAAGGAAGAGGCATAAGAAAACAAGGCATTTTATCACAAGTCCTACTGTTTTCTTTTGCTGTAAGGAATCCTGACCTGTAAAGCTGCCATGACACCATTTCAGTCAATCGACATTTCCCATGCTTCTTCTAGTCTCCTAATTACCTTTGACAAAGATATCACACATCTGCTGTCTCATGACAAAAAAAAAAATTAAAAAAATCTTCAGGTATTCTTTATATAGCAGAGCAGTAAATTGACCAACTTTGCTTTTTTGCATACGAATCTTTGGACAGATAGGTGTCTCACCAACTGCACAGAAAGCCTTAGAAACCAAAAAGTTGCTATTGCTTACTTCAACTACTGAAGATTTTATAACCCTCAGCATGGCTTGCAGAAATTTAGCTCCGTATTTCCCACTAGCAGCGATGGTAACCTGGATCACCGCTCTTAAAATCTCGCCCTCGAGTGCCATTGTCCTTGGAAAGTTAAAGGCAATGCTAAAATCTGTGACAGCTAATGGAGTATTTTACAGGAGACAGGAGAGCAAAGCCACTACACATCATTTAGAAACCAAGGCCAAGCTGCGATAGGCTGCTGTTTGTTGATACAGCTGTCCTGAATGTAGCAGCTATGCATTTTTACACCAGCAGAGGATCTAGTCCTGACCTGGTATTTCAGAGTTCTGTCCTCTATATGGAAATACTATATATAAATATAGATATTGTAAATAAATATGGCATACAAATAATCCATACGTGAAATTAAGGAGTATGTTTGTTTATTTCCTCCCCTTCCTCAAGAGCTGAATTTCTAGAGAACGAGCTGTGGTTCAGAAGTAATTCAATTAGTCTCATCTAAACCAGCCTGACCTTTAGAATTACTTTGTACAGCAACATTTTCTGAAAGGAGTAGCACTGCAGTAAGATAAGCTCAATAGAGTTGTCCGTGAGCTCGTTTCATTTTACTAGCCAAGAAACCTTTGCTTTCCTACTTGCCGAGCTGTGGCTCATGTACTCTGTGATATTTCACCAAGTATTTCAATATATTCTTTTAATTAATAATTCTGCACTTGCATCTTTCAAGTCATGTAAAATTCCTGCTAATAAATATTCCTGCATATAAATATCCAAAGATTTTATTATGAAGAATAAAAAAAAAAACAGATGCATGAATTAAACAGAGCAGTTCCTACAACTATTAAACTGAATCTTTTATTTCATGTTCTGAACGAGTATCCTGCAAGGAACTCTGCCTGCAATTACCACCTGCAAGAGAAGAAGCAATTCTCCGTATCATCAGTTCTGTTTTCTACTTGCTCATGAAGAGGCTAGCAGCATCTTCTACAGCAGCTGGGCTCTAAGATGAACAAAGAGGATGGTTCCAACTAATTTATTTTAGTTAAAAACTAAGTGTAGAACAGAGAGCTGTTGGAGGTCAGATGGCACAAACTCTCTCTTTAAGCCACCACAATCTGCTTGCTTAACGCTTGTTCATTACCTTCAGCTGGCAAATGCTGAGGCAAAAATTACTTTGTTCATGACCTAAACTTCCACATAGTAAGAAGAAAAAGCTCTTAAACTTAGCGAATATGGAGGGGTGGACAGCCGTTTAAGATATTCTTAGGCAATTCTTTAAAGACAGCCACTATATCTATCAGGTGCCCTGGGCAACAACTTCATTAAAGCAAGTTTGAGGCAAAGTACTCCTGAATGGAAGTGTTCAAAGTCAGTTGGGATGGGGCTTTGAGCAACCTGATCCAGCAAAAGATGTCCCTGCCCATGGCAGGGGGCTGGACTAGATGGTCTTTAAGAGTCCTTTCCAACCTAAACCTTTCTATGATTTTATGAACGGGAACTGTTATATCTGCCTGCCCTACAGCTTCCCAGGACTGAGAACCTACACAACTTCTGCATCTCTCCTTCCTTCCGATAACCTGAAGCGAACAGCTACCAAAAGGATAAGTAGTTGTCCAGGCAAAAACCACCAGTCATCTTCCCACCATCGTTAGACCCTTTGGGGGCAGACGATGCATCACGTGCACTGAAGCAGTGACACTTCAAAGGAGAAATGCTACAGGGAGACTCATCACAGTGAATCAGATACAGTTTACCCTGAACGGGGAAGTGGACTAGTAGCCTCCCTGCTCAGAATTATGATTAAATTTCCCCAGGGCTCAGTACTGGGGCCGGTCTTGTTCAATATCTTTATCAACGATCTGGATGAGGGGATCGAGTGCTCCCTCAGTAAGTTTGCAGATGACACCAAGCTGGGCGGGAGTGTTGATCTGCTGGAGGGCAGGAAGGCTCTGCAGAGGGACCTGGACAGGCTGGATCGATGGGCCGAGGCCAACTGTATGAGGTTCAACAAGGCCAAGTGCCGGGTCCTGCCCTTTGGCCACAACAACCCCATGCAACGCTACAGCTTGGGGAAGAGTGGCTGGAAAGCTGCCTGGCAGAGAAGGACCTGGGGGTGCTGGTTGACAGCCGGCTGAACATGAGCCGGCAGTGTGCCTAGGTGGCCAAGAAGGCCAACGGCATCCTGGCTTGTATCAGAAATAGTGTGGCCAGCAGGAGCAGGGAGGTGATCGTGCCCCTGTACTCGGCACTGGTGAGGCCGCACCTCAAATACTGTGTTCAGTTTTGGGCCCCTCACTACAAGAAGGACATGGAGGTGCTGGAGCGTGTCCAAAGAAGGGCAACGAAGCTGGTGAAGGGTCTGGAGCACAAGTCTTGTGAGGAGCAGCTGAGGGAGCTGGGACTGTTTAGCCTGGAGAAGAGGAGGCTGAGGGGAGACCTCATCGCGCTCTACAACTACCTGGAAGGAGGTTGTAGCGAGGTGGGTCTTGGTCTCTTCTCCCAAGTAACTAGCGATAGGATGAGAGGAAATGGCCTCAAGTTGCGCCAAAGGAGGTTTAGATTGGACATTAAGAAAAATTTCTTTACTGAAAGAGTGGTCAGGCCTTGGAACAGGCTGCCCAGGGAAGTGGTTGAGTCACCATCCCTGGAAGTATTTAAAAGACGTGTAGATGAGGCGCTTAGGGACATGGTGTAGTGGGTATGGTGGTGTTGCGTTGATGGTTGGACTCGATGATCTTAGAGGTCTTTTCCAACCTTAATGATTCTATGATGGGAAGTTTTACCCTTGAAAACCCAGGCATACTTGAGCCACTACTCTTTTCTCACTGAAGTTTGTTTCAGACATCTTTCCAGCAGGCACAGTAAATCTTTATACCCCTCAGACACTTTGAGATATACTTTGTGAACTTAAACGTTAAAAAAAACCCAAACCCAACCTTCTGAATTTTAAGTCCTGTCAGGAACTACTACATCAAGACATCTCCCTATTAAAAACAGGAGATATCTTGATAGGTAACTAGCAAATATTCTAAGACCCTGTATGGGAAATAGAAATACTTGAGTAGAGTGAGTTTCTTCTCTAAAACAAACTAACAGAAAGGGTCAATCATCAAATTAGTGACTGCATCAGTGGACGTAGGAAGGGCTACCAATGTCGTCTATGTGGACCTCTGTAAGGCCTTTGACACGGTCCCCCCCAACATCCTTCTCTCTAAATTGGAGAGGTATGGATTTCATGGGCGGACTGTCCGGTGGGTGAGGAATTGGTTGGATGGTCGCATCCAGAGGGTGGTGGTCAATGGCTCAATGTCCAGATGGAGATTGGTGACGAGCGGTGTCCCGCAGGTGTCCGTATTGGGACCAGTACTGTTTAATATCTTCATCAGTGACATAGACAGGGGATCGAGTGCACCCATAGCAAGTCTGCAGATGACACCAAGCTGAGTGTGTGCTCATCCAGAGGGACTTGGACAAGCTCGAGAAGTGGGCCCGTGTGAACCCCATGAGGTTCAACAAGGCCAAGTGCAAGGTCCTGCACCTGGGTTGGGGCAACCCCCGGTATGAATACAGGCTGGGGGATGAAGGGACTGAGAGCAGCCCTTCCAAGAAGGACTTGGGGGTACTGGTGGACGAAAAGCTGGACATGAGCCAGCAATGTGCTGGCATGAGCCTGCAACTGTATCCTGGGCTGCAAATAAAGAAGGGGGGCCAGCAGGTCAAGGGAGGTGATTCTGCCCCTCTGGTGAGACCCCACCTGGAGTACTGCGTCCAGCTCTGGAGCCCTCAGCACAAGACAGACATGGACCTGTTGGAGTGGGTCCAGAGGAGGGCCACAAAAATGATCAGGGGGATGGAATGCCTCTGCTATGAAGAAAGGTTGAGAGAGTTGGGGTTATTCAGCCTGGAGAAGAGAAGGCTTCAGGGGCACCTGATTGCGGCCTATCAGTACTTAAAGGGTGCTTATAAGAAAGATGGCGGCAAACATTTTAGCAGGGCCTGTTGCAACAGGACAAGGGGGGAATGGTTTTAAACTAAAAGAGGGTAGATTCAGACTAGATATAAGGAAGAAATTTTTTACAATGAGGGTGGTGAAACACTGGAACAAGTTGTGCCGAGAGGTGGTAGATGCCCCGTCCCTGGGACCATTCAAGGTCAGTTGGATGGGGCTCTGAGCAATCTGATCTAGTTGAAGATGTCCCTGCCCATGGCAGGGGGATTGGACTAGATGACCTTTAAAGGTCCTTCCAACTCAAACTATTCTATGATTCCATGAATCATAAATACCCAAGAGAGGATGGCAAAACTCAAAGGCTGGTCTATGGAGTGCCAGCACCTAAGTGTGATACATGATTTAAATAATGCTGCTTGGTCAGACAGTCATGGGGCAGCACATGAGTCTCGGAAGGACAGAAACACCATGAAAGAAGAGGAAGATGCCTACCCTGCAAAGCAGGACTGCTCACCCGCAAGCATGGAATTAAGTGCTGGCTGGCAAAAGGCACTGGATTCTGCAATTTCTCAGAGAGTATGGACACAAACTTCCCCTGGAGTATCTAAATACCATGGTATTGGAAATGACCCACAGCTAAAATGTACAAGATAAAAAGAAGTTCTGGTCAGCTTTGAATGAAACTACCCTGTATTTTCAATTGCTTTGTCTTTCTATCCTTTTAGTTTTCTTTAACATCTGCTTACTTGAAGTTTTTTCCACCAGTTTAAGTGCTTTTGGTTTCAGATCAGTATTCCAATCCTGTCACTACTGACCTCAAAAATTCACAATAATTTGATCTTTACTTACATGAAGTAAGATCTTACTGCAGAGATACACCCACCACTTCGCAATGAGGCTTTAGCTGACCTGAGTAACGTCAGAAGAATCTATTTACCTCTAAGTTCTCCTCTAGTCCAAGAGAGAGATGTTTTGAGAGGAAGCCTGATAAATTTATGAATAGGATTGTGGGATGCAGTTGTCAGTGATAGCAGGGATGAGATTTGATGACTTGGAAGCTGTTTTCTAGTCTATTGGCACTATGTACTCTTGATTTTATTTATTTATTTAATTGATTATTTAAAAGTTCCTATTACAGTAACCCAGCTCATCCTAACCCCTCCTTTTCCTTGACAAAATATAGCAAAATCTAACGGTACTCTATAACCACCTGCCCTAACAGACTTCCTCTCCCCTCCTCCTGTAAGCAATTATTCTTTATCCCTGCAATACGAGGTATCAATTTTGCAGAGCAAAAAATCGCAAGCCTCCCTCCCGTTCTTCTGCATGAAGCAAGAACCATGAAGCACTCTTAGTGAGACAAACTTGTGCATATGCTATTTTCAGTAGGCTCTCCAGATTTCAGAGTAAACAAGACTCCCCCATACAACACAGATAAGTAACTTGTGCCAAGTTACTTATTTGAGACGCTATAAGAATCAAAAAGCAGTAGAAAGGACCATGCAGAAAACTCCTCAACCACTTGAGAAGGTCAACTTGCCAGGTATTAATTGAATCAAGAAGCATTATGGCTGCAGACAGATGTGTGCTACAGAAACAGTACTATTAGAGGTTATTCTCATGCTGCTTGCTGTTGTCCCTCTGCCAAAGGTTACAGGGTCTAGATTTTGGCAAGAACTCCTCCAGAGGAGCTCTTGCTGATCTACCATGGGAAATAACGAGCAGGTTCTTATAAATAGAGGCTGTGGAAAGATGAATTCTGTATCTGTTTGTGCTGAACATCAACTGACTCCACAGCTCTGCTGGCAAAAGGGATCACACAAGTGCCCCCTGATCCAGCCTGTGCAAAGGGGCTTTGTCCTGTTAATTTTACCTGAAGCAGGTAAGTGAGCGCTTGGGTGATCCTGCTGCTGGCTGTATGGGCAAGTGCTGGCTGGCAGGGCAAGCGAACCCAGGCAGGGATAGTCACCTCTCTCACTAAGTGGTGGATGGGTGTCCACCAGCAGGCTACAGGCTGCGACAGTGAGCTGGTGCCTGCTGAGATGACTCTGCCTGCAGCCTAGGCATTCAAATTCTTGCTATCAGAGTGGCGAATGGTGGGACGGAGCAGCCGGGGCTGGCACTACCTATAGACTGCATAGCTACATATGCAAGACGTTTCTGTCTGCCAGAGACTAACTTCTTAGTAGTAAGCTCCCTCTTAAAACCACTGCAGGGAACTTAAACTCTCAAGACCAGTGTTTCCGCGAGTGCTTTGTTACTGAACTCTCCTTTCAAAGTGGCTTTTTCATAACACGTGAAATAAAATGATGGAAACTCATTATCAGTAGGACAACTGCTGCCACAAAGGACGTTAACTACCCACCTTCCCCTCCAATCCCAATACAAACCTGGGTCTACTAAGGCAAAACAAAGCATCAGTATTATGGGAAGACAAGCTCCTGATACAGAAGTGCCACCATGCAAACAGAATACCCAGCAGCTGCACTTCACAATTCTCTTTTTAACCTAAGCAGAAAACAGTCTCCAATTTTACACTATTTTTTTTCTTAACCAGGCATGCAGTGCTGTTACTAGAAGCAGTTTATCACATTCTTAATTTACTTCATATTGTGCCAATAATGTACCCTAGATTATGAGAAACAGCTTTGAACTCTGACTAAGAAATCTCAGTTGGTTTAAGAAAAATACTACCAATATATATCAATTATCCACCACCTCCTTCCACTCAGAGACCAAGAAAAAGACACTGAAAGCCAGGTTTCTTTTAAAGTGTTTCAGCTGGGAACATGTAACCCCTCATGAGCCTGAAAGAGACTGTAGTCTGTAGTCTACACATATAACAGGCATTGAATAAACATGGATAAGGACCTCTAAGGGCAGCGAGGATGCTGCTAAAAGGAACCCAGGTGTGCTGGTTTTGGCTGGGGTAGAGTTAATTTTCTTCATAGTAGCCAGTATGGGGCTATGTTTTGGATTTGTGCTGACAACAGTGTTGATAACACAGGGATGTTTCAGTTACTGCTGAGCAGAGTCAAGGCCTTTTCTGCTTCTCACCCCACCCCACCAGCGAGGAGGCTGGGGGTGCACAAGAAGTTGGGAGGGGACACAGCCGGGACAGCTGACCCCAGCTGACCAAAGGGGTATTCCATACCATACGACATCATGCTCAGTATATAAAGCTGGGGGAAGAAGAAGGAAGGGGGGACGTTCGGAGTGATGGCGTTTGTCTTCCCAAGTAACTGTTACGCATGATGCAGCCCTGCTTTCCTGGCGATGGCTGAACACCTGCCTGCCGATGGGAAGCAGTGAATGAATTCCTTGTTTTGCTTTGCTTGTGTGTGGCTTGTGCTTTCCCTATTAAACTGTCTTTATCTCAACCCATGAGTTTTCTCACTTTTAGCCTTCCAATTCTCTCCCCCATCCCACCAGGGGGAGTGATTGAGCGGCTGTGTGGGGCTTAATTGCTGGCTGGGGTTAAACCACGACACCAGGAGAAGATAGGTAACAAGTATTCACAATTAAAATTAATGTAATCGTAATGCTAATTGTGAGGCTAACATATAAACACACAACTTGCAAATAAAGAAGATATTCACAGGTTCTGCAAAATTATCACACTGGTTCCCTTTGTCTCTTACTTCCTCAGCCATAGCACTGTACGAGTAGGGAAGGGCTTAGGGAGCACGCTGGCACTGTGCTGTGCCCCTCCTGGTGATGTTTTCATAAATGTGCTAGTTCGCGGTGAGTCAGAAATGCTACTGGACTCCCACTGAAGTAGATTTGCTCGCATGCCTGTGATGGAGCCTTTTCAGAAGCCAAGAATACTCTTGCATACCATGATGCTAATTCCTAGCTTCCCACAGAGTGCTGTATTTACTACACATCAAAGGCCCATTTCTGCTAATGCATACAAGAGAGAAACTCAAGTGTCACAATCGATTTAATCCGGCATTCATCCAGGCTGCTCCTTTGCCCTCATCCCTCCCTGCTTGTTCCTGCCGCTCAGGATTTGTTTTGTGAACTCAACCACAGGACTAGTCAGTCTGTAAACTAACCTGGGAAAGAAATCCTCCGTAAAAAGCTTAATTTTCAGCTGAATCAATTTCCACACCCAGTTTGTAGTGAGGCTGTGTGAACACCAGTGTAAGTGTGAGGGTGTGGGCAAGAAAGAGTGAGCTGTGTACAGGGGAAAGTGGAAATGCTCTTTTCAGCACGAACAATGATTTCTGTTGGATTAAGCCAGTCGCAGAGCCAGAGCTTTATTTATAGCGCAGGAGAACATACGGAGTCCAACAGGAACTGGGGTTTTATTGCAGTAGGTGTTCAGTCTTTCATCCAAAAAGCTGACTATCTACGCCTGAGACAATTCTGCTGCACGTAAATAGAGAGTAACAAGAATCAGATGTGGTAGTACGTCAGGGCATACCAATGAATCTCTACTTGAATTTTTCTTTCTACAGTACCAGTGCACATGTACATGAGTCTGTACCATGGTTTTCTCCTTCCTCCAGTGAAAGCAACTGAAGGGGTTTCTGTTGTTTTAATTCTAATTTGTTTCGGATGAGGGGCTGGGGAGAGAAAAGCTTTCAGGTGGTGCTTTGTGAGTTTTCTTTTTTTAAAAAATAACTTAATTCTGGTGTGGTGAGTGCAATTTCTCCCTTTTCTCTGAAAACACTGAGGTCCATACACTCCTTATCTTTCAGAACCCACAGGTTCATAAGTCTTCACCTGGATACTGGACTAATCTGCTAAATCTTTGACAATGGCTAGTTAGTACATTCCCAGGAAAAAACATACACCACCAATCCACAAGCGTTCTGCTACTTCTGCAAATTTTCTTCTCTACTGCATAGATGAAATCTATTGTTCAGTAAAGGCTAAAACATTAATATATTACTGATGGGATTATTTTTTTTTTAAACTTTCCTCCATTAAAGTCATAGAACCATCTCTATGGTTAAAATTAGAAATAGATGAGAAATGGCTAAGATTCAATATTAATCACAGGCAGTCCTTTTCTATTAGCTACAAGCTTTTTTGCAAACACATAATTTACCGTCCAAGCATTTCCATCTTACGCTGAAATGCTTTAAAGAAGATTTATAAGCAGACCTGTGTATTACAACCTACAATTCCTTTACGTGTTTCAAACAATTTCCTACCATACCTCTTCATAACACAAATAACCTCTGCTTTGCTCTAAAACCAATACTTATCCTGGCTGTATGGTTGTTACTACCTATAGTAATAAAATTATATTGCTGAAATGGATATTTTAAAGATGATGAGTATATGGATTGCTAGTAAAAAAGCTATTTCTCTCAAAACTTTTCTTTAAATAGTGGCTCAACTCTGGTGATGTCCTTTTAGTATTCTGGAAGCCAAACTAACATTCAAATAGCTAAAAAAAAAGCAGCTTTAGAATATAACTGTTAAACACAATCTAACAAAGATGCTCCATTACTTTTTGGTGGGGAATTGAGCATTAATTAATATCTCTTTTTTCTGCAAAGAACTAATGGCTATGAAAGAATAAAGATAAAGTACAACTAGAAGCATTATGCAAAATTAAATCAGTTAGTATCTACCTACACAATTACACATACCAAGATACATGATATTCAAATCTCAGTAAAAAAGGGTGCTTTATTTAAAGTTAGTTTTAAAATGCATGCATTAGTTTAAAATTGTCACTCTCGTCATATACGCACAGAAAAATTTTAGAGAAACTGTACTATTTTATCAAGTTAATTCGTGATTGAGTCTAAGCTCTGAAAAGCAGGCCATGGTTTTTCCTTTAATCTGGGAAGAGTAAGTAATTTTCTGCATAAAGATTTTTCTTTCCATCTTACTTGCACGCAACTTTTATCTAATGAGACTTATTACCATCAACGCAGCTCTAATTAAACGCAGACAACTAAGATAGCTGTGGATTAGGAAAGCATCAATTTACTGTACTGCAGTTCAGGGAGATCAGAAAGTCTCGGGTCCATAATGTTCCAGGTATCGCATCCTGCGCTGGACCACTCAATCATTCCCAGCGTTCTTCAGAACTCATTTAACAGACTAGCAAATTCTAGTATAACTGACAGATCTTTCATATTATGGGCTCTCAGGCCACTGTTAAAGGCTGGATGAGAATCATATCCTAAGTTGAAGCTAATAAGCCTTAACTGCACAGTTTGGTATTTAGTAAATCCCAATTCCCACAACAAAAAATACTAGAAATAACATTTAAAAGTCTATTTTTCAGTGGTGCATTTCACGGGCCCACTTGTGATATTTCATTCTGTCTTGTCTGTGTGGTTTATACATATCAAAGTGGATGGATGGCAAATTTCTACTCTGGCAGGGAAATACTCCCAGCCACAGCCACTCTGCACCCTGCTTGAGAATAGGTGGGCAGGCTGTGAAACACACCAGTGCCTGTTTGTTCCTTCTGTCACTAGCACTGGAGGTTTCCGATCACTATGCTGCCAGTCCATGTTTTATAAACAAACCTTCCTGTCTTCTACTTTCAATCCACATATAAGAACAAATAGCTCATAAGCTCATAAGCTTTCATTACAAATACATCTACTTCACTCATAGTCATTCACCCATCTTCAGTGCTATATAATCTACCTGTAACCTAGAGTCAAAACTGAGCCTGGATCCAGTTTTTCCCCAAATTGTTCAAATACAGCTTCAAGGGAGGCTGGTGAATAACAACACGCTGTTGTATACGTTGCCTGAGCCAGAATACTGATCCTCAACAGGCTTGCTGAAGAAAAGAAGCATGAAGAGAACAGACTTGCTGAAGATAATGGGTTTGCAAAATGAATCCAGTTTTGCAAATGGAAAAAGAAACCAGCTCCCCCAAAACGGTGGTTGAAGCTCAGTGCCTCTCCTATAAGACCAAAATCTCTTCTTCCTCAGACATCTTGACAACTAGCTGGAGCAAACTGATAGACAGGGCTTAGAATAGGATAGTTTTTCCTGGCGTCCCAGCAACATGATCAGCCTCATCCCACGTTCCATATTCTTTTGGCAATAGGAGATTAGGCTCCCAAACATGCACAACACCAAGCTGTAATTCAAGGTTTCAGGTTTGAGGTTTGCAGAATACACAGCCAGGTGCATCATCTACTGAGAAGGCTAAGATCTGTTTTATCATCACACTTTGCAATGCTTTCCAATGGCCAAACAAGGCAGTGTTCTGCACTAATGCCATTTTGAAAGTGGGACCTAAATAGCTATTTCTCATTTCAGATTAAAAATAATCAAAGGAAATTAGGTTCATAATTATAGTTCATAAAACCGTATGCTTCTCTTTCTAGTAAAATCTTTCAGCAACATATCTGTTTCCTGCACCGACCAGCTCACAAAGCATTCACTGATGCCCCTTTCAGAAGGTTCCTCATTTCCATGTAAATATCTGTATGACACTTAAAAGCTGCCACAAATCAGGTTAATTTTTCCAAGACAATATCTGAAATCTGTAGGACTTTCCCATAGCTAAAATACATCTTTGAAGTTACTAACTCCACCCAGAAGATGCAAGAAATCCATCCTTAAGATGCTTTTAGTTGCAAAAAACTCAGTGAGAACACTAGCTCAGTAAAAATCCCTGTATTACGCAGCCTCTTGGGGCTATCTATTTATCTATATATTTTTACAACAGCAGCTAATATCACTTGCACCCACGATGCAAAAAGCAGCTCTTAAAAATGGATTACAGTTTTTAATAAATGTATTCTTTAACACTAAGATTACTGCCTCGTGTTTATTTGATGCTCCATTCTCTTCAGAAATTAGATATTGATGAGAATCTGGGTCACAAAGGTATTTGAATCTCTGTGCAAGATGAGGGTGGATGAAGAGAATGAAGAGAGATATAAACACTTCTGAAGCTAAGTACAGTTAGCATTTAATGCATCTTTTAAAGAGTGTAAGCATCATCACATTTCCATTATTTTAATATGACCAAAGTGAAAGATAACAGCATAGCGATATGATCCTTTCATATAACCATGGTGATATGAGATAAAGACAGGAGCTATTTTTTAAATTTCCAGTATTATTATTCTTAACAGGCTGCAAGAATAAATTTAAAGGGGGAGGGTGGGGTGTCAAAATGAGCGCTTAGCTTATTTTTCTACATATGAAGCCAGCATGCAAAAGCTAACTTACAGCTATAGGGTTCAGATGCCACGTATTTTACTGGGATGTCTCTCTCCCATAGGATTTAGGGAGATTTAATCATATGATTACTGAATGTTGGCTACAGAAATCTTCTGGACCTTGATAGTACCAGTTATGAACCAGATGATGCCATCAACACCACATGCCTCACAGGGATTTGTGACATTCAGACAAATACTGCATCAAATCAAATCTTGGTGAAAAAGGAGATTTGGAAGGGAGAGAGAACTATTTTAAGCTGATATTTCCAATGAAGGTGTGCTTTTGTTTTATAGCTAAGCGAGACCAACAGATAGCTGCTGCAGAAAGCAGCAACCCTGCTGCTCCTTCTCTTGAGCTGTACTTGTCTGCCTCTGCAGTAAGTCTATTCAGGGAGCTGAATCAATAAAACTTCTTCTACAAAAAGATGCAATCAATTTTTGTGCCAGTTTAGCTTCTGCACTTGGCCAAGGAGCCAGGTAGGGGGGCAGAGGAGAAAGCCCATCCCTTGCAGCAGTGACCATGAAGACTGACGAAGTTGTAATAGAGAAGCGCTCCCTGAAGTTCCTTTCCACAGTAGAGTTCCTCAACAGACCGAGCTTGGTGGAGGGGGATTTGAGCTTGAAAACAGTTAGCAACCCATTTATTTGTAATTCTGTGGATTTACATCTCGTAAAGAATCATGATACGGCACGGAGCCATCTTTATAATAAAAGTCACACACGGGATTTTATAAGGCACTTCAGTGATTTATGTTCAGCATTTTTACTGAATCTCACACCCTAACTCAATTACGTTTGAAAAGCTTGGCCTCTAGAATCGCTTGCAGCCCAGTCTCAAGGTTTTAAGACTTCTTCCGTACATCCAAAAACCAATTTAAAAAAAGTCAACTTCTGTTCATGGTCACTAATATAACTTTCAGGCAGAAGCATTTTTTGTCATGGCTCAGAGGAATCCATGTCAAGTAGAATGAAGACAAAGGCAGGAAGCATGTTGTCAAAGGATAGCATGGTCCAATTTATTACCGCAACTGAACCTCTGTGAAACTTCGGCCAGTGGAAGAGACGTTTATTGTACTAGCTTGATTGTACCAATGTATGCAAGGGAAAGGCCCTTGAATAGGTACCAGGAAAGGAGAAGTGAAGAAAAGGGAAAAGCTTTTCCTTTGCTGAACAGCAATATGCAACTCAGACAAAATGTTCACCAGTACATTTATTTTTTCTGGAAGCCAATTCCTAACTTTGGTTTCCTGATACCATGAAATTGCCAAATGACATTTTGAAAAACATTTTCCTTCCAGTTATTTGCATGCTTAACCACATGGGCTGAGGAATGTGTCTTACCATACAAGTGTCCAGATCCTCCAAACGTTCTATCTCTGTCAACTCCTCAACCGTGATGATAGAGCGTTTAGTTGGTTTTTCTTCAGCTAACTCAATTTCCAGTGATTCTTGCTGTGGAAGTGGTTTGCCACGTCTGGTCAAATGGTCAGCCTGGAGGCAAGGATAAAGACAGGAACACATCAATCAAACTGTTAAAAAAGGCAAACCAAACCCAACCAGAAAGCTTACAGAACTTAAGTGATCACAGATCCTAGAAGACCAATCACAAAAGCAAATATTCCCACTGGGTTTGTTTTGTTTTGTTTTCTCCAACCCCTTCCATCACACATTCTAAGAAGGAAGGGAGAAAGTCTAACAGGAAAAAAGAAAAGGAAAAAGGTCAGATAAAAAGCCATCTTACTTTTGACTTACAATAGTATTATGGGGCTTCCTCAGCATTTCTTCTGTCTTTATTATGAAGAAAAAAAAGGGATGGAAGAGCAGCTTTGTCCTGGACTGTTTTTTTAAAATTAAATAACACAAAGACATGTACCATTTCAGCTAATACAATTTTCATAATTATTAGATGGCCAAAATGTTACCGCCCACTATTCAAAAAACAGGACAGCTTTGTTAAAATACCTCAGTTCTGTATCACTGAAGAAATAGGTAGAGGTTACCATAAAAAGAAAAAAATTCATCATTGATAGATCTATGGAATAAGATACATTTTTTTTAAATATCAGAGAGGAAAAACTCTTAACAATAATAAAATCCATTTTTAGACCTGCATAGCAAAAACTGTTACTAAGAACGCAGAGAATGTTATATAAACCACCCTGGATGGTACTTGGAATGGAGTGGGTTCATGTTGTTAGGAAAATGATGAAATATTTTCTAGTTCTCTTGGTAACTAAAGAGAATATTAAATAACATCTATTAAAAGCAAGTATTTGAAGATCAGCTGGCCCAAATCAGTTAGTCACAGAAGCCCTCAAAGAGGCAGCTAGGGAGAGATGTAGTCCACTGCTTAACATCTCCAGACAACCAGTGGATTGTAGTTTTGTTAACCATCAAAAAGGGTAAACAGATGACCTGATTCAATTACAGCTCACTTAGTCTAGTGTCTACTCAGGAAAGACAACTGGAAAGCTATTATGGATTTATCTTTAATCACACTAAAATGGCTAGAATAATAATTAATGCTAATCATCATCATATTAGGCAAACTCAGGTCTTGTCAAACAAGGTTTATTTTCAAATTTGCCTCAAATGCTACTGTGTCAATGCAACGTACACAGACATTTGTAGGTGGCTCAATTAGCAGTATGTGACACTCCAATTTAGGGAGCTGGCACAGAACTATATCGGTGCATTTAATCTTTGCTGTATTAAGAACTAGCTGCCAGTTCTCAGATTGCAGCTGTCAGTTGAAGATTAACACTGACAAATTAGACAGGAGTTCCTCTACCAGCATTTTTGAGATCCGTACTCTTCAATGTTTTCATCAGTGCTATACTATCTGGAATAATCTGCAGCTAACAGAAACATAGGAGAGTTAAACAGTGAAAGGGACATGTTACTAACGCATGCCAAAATGGATCACAAAGTAAATCAACTCAAATCAAATGTACAGAAAATCATTCCTTAGGAACTAAGAGCACTGACAATTAGCTATGGACACAATCCTGAAAGGCAGCAAGTGTCAAGCGTCCAGAAGCCATTACTGGGAGTGAGATCTAGCAAACCCAGTCCTGAAAATGAGCTACCACTGAAACTCTGACAAAAGGAATGAATTCTTATCTCCTTGGCCATGTAAATACGAGGAGTAAAGAATATCAGGAGAAAAACAATTTCACTCCTATATATGGTGTTGGTTAAAACACTAGGATAGTCTGTCTGGCTCTGAGGACCATAATTTTAAAAGAGGCTTTTAAAACAGCTGGAGAAAGTGCAGAGGATTGTGACTGAAGTGACTCAAAGACTGGAGAAAATGACTTACTGTGCAACTGTCGGGGTAAGTCCAAGTTGTGCAATACCACTGGACAGAGACAGCCCACCGCATATGCCAGCTGAGCCTGCTCCAGGACCAACTGGAGCTAATTAATGTGGCCACTCACACAGCAGGCTGATGCTGCTGCATAGCTCCTGAGACCAGAGGTTGTATCTTTACACAATGCTGCTCTGTAACATGAAGACGCACCCTCAAATAACCCAGTCTTTTAATTTATTTAAAAAAAAAAAAGAAAAAAAAAAAAGAAAAAAAAGGGGAGGCAGGAAAGAGTGGTTTGTTTTCTATGTATGAGAACTTTTGCAGAGAGGAAATAAAGAGAAATATATATGGTTCCCTTATCTTGTGGGGAAAAGCATCTGAAAAAATTCATGACTGCAAGCTGAAGCCAGAGAAATTTCAATTAGAAATGAAGAGCAATTTCAATCAGGAGAATGACCACCCACTAGCTTCTTTAAAAAAACAGTACTGGATTCTCCTTACAGAGGCCCATTGCATTAGAAATAAAAATGTTTTTCTGTGGATACACAGTTGTTTATTTCTTCTACTCCTAATGAAGCAAGTACGTTTATAATAAATAACTGTGCCTCCTGACAGGTCAGCACCTTCAAATGACAGTGTTATTTGAAACACTTACCTACGTTTCTACTCCTTTCTCTTCAAACTTGATACCTACATTTCTGAGGTAGCCTCAAGATGTACTCATTCAGGGAACAAGGTCTCAGCAGTCCCTCCTCTAAAGAATGAAATTTTACCTCTCATTTCACGAGCAACCGACCCTTATTATCTCACCAGGACAAGTACTGGCACTCTTCTTAACTAATGACTCAATGTTGCATCCTGATGGCATTTTTAGTTTTAGATCTGACAATAGTGCAAAAGATAATAGGACAAATATATAATGCAGCCTCTTCTAAGGTTGTATCTTCCTTAAAGCAAAGAGGCAAAAGTCCCATGATCATTATTTCAAAATATGTCAGTGATCCCAATGAAAATAAGACCGATTTCCAAATAGAGCTGTGCTAAGGAGAAACTGAACAAGTTATGAATGTAAATGGCATTGTTAAGATACCCCACATATTCAGATATCAACCATGCAAATACTCACCAGTTTGTGATGGCAATGGGAAAGTGCATCCAGGATTTCATCTACAACTCGGTCAGACAGAAAAGAAGCCACTGTCAGCTTTACTTCACTGTGTGAGGATTAAAAATGAGACAGAGAAATTTTTAATTCACGCAGGAGAATTTTGTCTTTATTACACGTTCAACAGTGCAATGATTATCCATGGTGCTGTCACTTTATTTGTAGTAAAACATTACAGGGTGTCAGGATACATGACTGCAGGTTTCAGAAATAAACTCATGAATCACACAATAAACACAAGAGCCTCTGTACCATATTTAACCTGCTTCTAACATTTTTCTAACAGCTGAAATGAAAACAACTGGGTAAGAGAGCCGAATAAAAACCACATGTGAAACTCAGTAAGAAACACTCTGCCACTGAAGTCAGAGAAACACGAATCTCAGATGAATGGGATTAGGACAGTGCTGCCTGTTTAACACTGCTACACTGAACAACTACAATCCACTCATTTCCTCAACTCCTTTTTGTGTTTGTCTGCCAGTTGAAGAACAACTGTACAATGCTGGTTCTCCAGTCTTTGCCATCACAACTTTGCTTCCTCTTTTTGCTCTAGGTAACCGCTTTCTGTCTCAAGAACTTCATGTCAGCCATTGCCATTACACAGACGTACATTGAACACCAACACACCCCGTACACTGAAATGAGGTTTCACTGGTAACTTCCTATCAAGGAAATGTGTACCTTGAATGGCTCCCTCGGCGTCCCGTCTTTGGCCACAGTACAAAAGGCTCAGTCTGTGGAGGGCAGCTGATTTGCAGCTGACAAGCACGTACGCCTGAGCTGCAGCCCAAAGCTCCATCTCTCCTGCCTCTACGGTTTCAAGGCCAACTGCTTCAACTGACGCTTGCCAGCAAGTAGCATGATTTCGTTTTAAAGTTTTTATGTGTGGACTGAGTTGCACTGGATTAACAAAGCTACGTCTATCTGGGGCTAGCACTACTGCTGCAGAAAGCCTGGGGAAAGAGGTAAGAAACTCCTTGGAAAAGCAATGCAATTCACAGGGACCTAGAATGGTGGCCAAGCCACGGTGGGAAGAGAACGAGAGTGAAGGGATTTCCCTCAGTTACCTACATATTAATTTCAAGTAACATAAGGCAGGAAGGGTGACAGTGTGGCACCCTCACCCCACTGACAGTTGCAGCTTCTACATGTGGAATGGGGAAGGGGCACTATTATTGTCTCAGGGTCAAGATTTGTTTGACAGGACTAGAGGACTCAAGTGCAGAAAACTCACTTCCCTGAAGCATTTTAAACACTCTGAAGGCATAGCTAAAGTCTTTAACACCTTTTCCTGCCAATCTTGCTGCACTCTGCAAAACTAATTTCTAAGTCTTACTGTTTTCTTCTTCTGCAAATATATTATCATCACAATGCAAAATGACATGCTTTTCCATCAAGCAGAAAGGATTCCTTCGCCAAATGACGGCAACTGCAAAGGTTTAAGTACAGGTCAACCGCATTATACTGCATAAATATATTCTCTAGTATATATTTAATATGAAAAAAAAGATGCAGTAAAAGGTCAGGTAAAAGGCTCTTTTTTTCCCCCCTTTTTTTAAAGAGCGAACTAAGAGTTGTTTAGGGTAACTATTTCTGCTCCAGGTTTGTGGTTTGAATATCCAAGTTTCCATTTTTTAAGTATGTCTGTCTGCTGTGCACAAACAAAAAGTTTTAAAGTGATTGCTACAGCTACAAGACAAGACCAAATGCAGCAACAGAGAAAGCACTGTTAACTCTCAAAGCAAATAAGTGCAATTTCCTTCTATTACAGTAATTCAGTGTTACCTGAGAATATAAATAGGTTTAAAAAAACATATCAGTCATGAAAATGTTATTTGTGTACCATAAACCAAAACTCTTACTAAATAAAACAGAAGCACATGCATTAATGATCAAGTTAACATCCCTGGAGATTCCAAATATTTGAATCTCCTGAACGAAGTTCACCAGACCTGTAGAACAATTTCCTGCTCTTTGCATGCCTTAATATAGTTTCTTGTGAGTCACAAAAGCATTCCAAAAATCTTCTACTACGCAAACATACATACATGCAACCCAAAATCCAAATTCTATAACCAATTTTGTTAGATTAGCCTTTTAAAGTACCTAATTTTATTGAGGATATCAATTCCAGATTGCTCCAAGAGGACATTTTTCACAAAAGTGCGTGGGATGGAAATCTTCTCAGTGCTAGCCTCAATCAGATCTTCACGGATGCGAGCTTTCTTCATTACATTTGGGCAAAGGTTTTCTGCTGCATCCACCATAGACTCAAGGAGCGTCTGCAGCACAGCAAGCAAAAGCTAACATCAGATATTGAGATTTTCATTAGCTGGAAGATCACAGCATTATTCTGGTGCATAGCACTATGGCACTTTTAGACTTGTAATTTTCACAATTTTTCTTCCTAATTTCCAATCCGTTTTGCAATCTAGCTGCAATATAAAAGGCATTTTACAAAATAAAGCTAAGGAGGAACAACATACTTGTTTTGAAAATGACCCACAGCTGTACTTGTTTGCCTTTTCAAATGTGAAACATTTACATGTCTGTGTGTTTAACTGTCAGAACAAGAAATAAGCTTCCCTTGTGCTCCCACCACTGCTGCCTCTGCATGCTGCAGAAGCAGTGGATGTTCTGCTGCAGCTGCCTTTGCTCTAAACTGTGCCCTGAATCATCAATTTTCATCAATGCTCGACTGCCAACTTGTAAGAGGCAGTATATGAAGAAAAGAGACTCATGAGAACTTGGCATGCTGTACAGGGCTGGAATATACTAGCCAAATATTAAGAAGTAGCTACAAGTATGATTTGCAGTGGGCATACAAGCCTTTACTATATGGATCTCATTTACATACATGGAAGTCCACAACGAACCTTAGGTGCAGTCAACAATTTTTATTCCTTTTTAATGAGTGATCAAACCCCTGAACCAGGACAGAAGAAAACCATACACGCTCCATGTATAACCCCCCAACTCCCTCAACTTTCTTTTTCTTAAAATAAGGTCTCCTCTGCTGATGGTATAAAGTCAACTCCTTCCCTCTTAGATTTTCTCTTAGAAAAATCTTTCAGATATACCTCAATGCTATGAAGTTATGTTATGAAGCCCGTTTCAATTGCATTAGATTTATCTCCTATCTGTGCCTGTGAGAAAAGGTAATTCTGGTTTAAATCCTGTTTTATCCACCTACTGGTTTCTTTTCCAAAGCCCAGCTCTGACCAGAAGGCTAAACAGCCCTCACTACAGGCGCAGGTGAGGGCTCACAGTCCCTCACATAATCATCCATGTATGAACTTGTGTCACGAAAAGTGCAGGAAAGCTCTAACGTACACACATAGGGATCACGATGACACATAGAAACACTCCTAGTGCCCTATATCACTGAAACATCTTCCCTCTAATTGCTTTCAATTTTCGTGTCCTACCTAAGGTATATAGGTATAAACAGGTTTTTATATAGGTATAAACAGGTTTATACTTATAGGTATAAAACAATCAACTAGTCATCTGGAAAACTACATTTTAAATTCATACTGTTTTATCTACATGCTGATATGTACCCTATGTACAATAAAACAGACTTATTTGTACACACAAAGCAGTATTTTCTGACAAGACTGGAAATTGTTCTTTGTCCCAGCAACTCAGGAAATCTATTTTTCTTATCTTCAGAAAGCTGTTCAACCATCAATTAATTTCCCATCAAATAACTTGTTTCAGAGATTGCAAGAGATCAAGGCTCATCAGCACGAGATTTGAAAACAAACTCTCTATGTCCATTCCCAGCATGAAGCGCTACTTAGAAAGATCAGTAAGAGGATGGTTATCTCCAGTAGCTGGTCCCTCTGCACGCTGAAGCTGTCAGACTGCTGCACTCCAGTGACCGTGGGGTCTCCTCAGGCTATGGTGCTTCCAAAGGGGCAGGGAGAATAAAGGCACTGTCCTTGGTTCACGCTTCAGTGTATGTGCAAGACCCGTTTCCCCCAACTTTGAATCCTCTAAACAAGTGGGACAGGCAGCAACTATTAGAAGACATCAGATTTTTCAACATATGCTATGTCACATGCAGCTTTTGAGCAGTTTTTTTAAAATCTGAAGGAAGGTCGAAAGAAGAGAGTAACAGGACAGAGCCCAGTTTACTGAAATGGGCCAAGTTGTCTCCAGTAAGACTGAAGGTTGATAACCAAACAGAAAAAGGTACTTACAAATAAAAAAAGAAACAAAATCATGGTTTCATTGGAATGGTATAGTACGTAAGCCTAGCTCTAACCTAGGTGCTTCTAAATTGTACAAAAATAATGAACTGCACCCCTTGAAAACTAGGCCGATTTCCTTTTTGTTCTCAATCTCACTCCACCTGTAAGTGACCTCAGGCTGAACTCCATCTTATCAGAGCTTTTTTCTCTTTGCTTAGCCCTACCATAACTGGCAATTTTCATATGTAGACACTGAGTAAGAAACAAAACCGCCATTACCGCATAATAATTTTAATGATTCAAAGCAGCATCTTTCAGTCTGTAGCTCTTAACTGACTGATTTTTCAGTGTAGATTCACGAGGACAACACAGCAGCATGAAGCAGCCACAGCATACAGGGAAGT
This sequence comes from Calonectris borealis, assembly GCF_964195595.1. Classification (NCBI taxonomy): domain Eukaryota; kingdom Metazoa; phylum Chordata; class Aves; order Procellariiformes; family Procellariidae; genus Calonectris; species Calonectris borealis. Next base: position 67,685,840 of record NC_134313.1, on the reverse strand, counting down.
CTGACCTTTACAACATTTGATTTACAGGTATATGGGACAACTGCCGTTATAGCTAATATGGAGCTTGTTTCTGGGTTCCCAAGCTCTCTGCACTTTAAGGACTCCTCCTGCACTCTCTCCTTCAATCCCCAAACAGATCCTGGAGCTGTAACACCAATGAAGAGCCTTTCAAGCCCCTGTGGCCATATCCATATGGAAGATGAAGAACTTCAATGGTAGAGACAACTGAGCCAGGTAAACTACTAATGAGAATTTCTGACACATCCATTTTTTCCCATAGCATTTACTCACTGGTGCAACTGTGTAGTCTACCTTGAAAAATCACACTCAGCCTCCCAAGAGTTACCGATGGATCACAATCATAAAAGGCTTGCTATGTTGAATTAAAATTGCAGTCTAAGCATGGTCTTTCAAAATAGATCATGTGAAGAAATGCTGCGTGAAGGTGTCAGTGGGAAGTAGGAAGAAAGACTAAAGACCTTACTTGAAAATTTCAAAATTAATTTTTACTCAAAATGCTCAGAAAATGTGCAATTTAAAAGTTAAATAGAGTTTGGGTCTCTTCTTTAAGTGCACAACTGAACCTAATTTCTTCAGAGGTGGATCGCAACTGTTGATTTCACATGACTATTATCATATCTACAGAAACCTTTTCCCGCCCCCTACTTCCACCCCAAAAACTTTCAGTGATGGAAACTCACAGCTGCCAATATTCACTGTGGAGGGGCAAACATTTCAGTCACAAGGCCACAAGTGCCAGTCAGCAGGCGTGCAGAAATCAGAGAATGAAGTCCTGCCCACAGGACAGCCCATAATGACTCTTAACATTCAGGACAAAGATACAGTGAGTAAAAGGACTGGAGGATGATGATATCTAAAGAAAAAGTGGAACAGGTGATGGAGCCAACAAACCTGTTGCACTAGGATGGAATTTAGGAGGAATAGTTCTAGCACTCCTGTCCTTACAAAACAATCTTTTCTTGCTTAAGCACCATTTGTCTTGCCTATGATTTTCCCTTGGGCCTCTGCCGACCAAATAAAGCATCTCTGGGTTCTGTGTGTCCACAGTGACACCAGCAGGAGAAGAGAAATGCAAGGGCATTGCTATAATTTCTCCCTTGGCCAACTCAACTCACTCCAAGATGTTGCTTTTCCTTATCCTAACTTCTTCCTTCCCCGCCCTTCCCTTCTTTGAGGTTAAAAAAAAAATCTTCTATTTGTCTGAAGAGCATTCATTGACTTTATCCAATTTTCAAACACTGCTTTCTAGAATCTGGCTTTGGTTGCTATGGAAGCTAAAAATCAAAACTTCACTTACAGCACATAGGATGTTTTTCCCCCAACAATTACAAAAAGAACTGTACTTATGTAAGCTCCCTTATCTATCTTCACAAATAATAAACTGCATATGATGTTCTGAATTGACCTAAACAACTGAGGAAAAAAAAATCCTAATCCATATTCAACATTCTCTCCTCCATGCAAAGTACAACACCATAGAACTTAAAGGAAAACCTTTCAGCCTTGAGTGTAAAATTAATAAAAATAATGAGTGTTACAATATACAAAGAGCATTATGACTTTATAGTTTCTTGTAAGGCACTTAAACTGTAACGCCACACAAATCAAAAGTAAATGTAAAAGTTAGAATGGTTGAGCTAAAGTGCTTTTTGCTGTAAATGTGGAAAAGCATAAATGGAAGACCCATTATCTCAATCTTATGCCAGGAACTATAAATAACATTCCAGATGCTGAAGAGACTTTTTTTCCCCCCTTCTATAAGACTCTCCAGAATGTACAGGATTTTTTTAAGTGCATGAGCCCTGCACGAAGGGCTGACCTGATTATTCCAGTCCCAATAATAGTCTAGAAGCTCCACTGGGAAGAATCTTGTGGATAAATCACTTTCATGTCTGAAGAAATCAAAAAAGTGATAAAGAATCTTCACCTTATTTTATATAATGGGGAAAGGGAGGAAAATACTAAAAATTCAGCACCATTTTCCTCCTCATTAACTTTTTAATTTCGAAAAAGTAATTAGTAATGTGGTATTATTATTGTTCTTCATTATGTTCCCACTGACCGAAGCATTTTCATGTTGTTTCAACTGAAAGTTCAGCCTTCACTTTCAGATTCTTTCCTAAGTTTAAATATAGCAAAACACAGGCAAGGTAGCTTAGTCATAAACTTAAGTTGATCTGAATTGCCTCAGAACCATATTCTTAAATTCATCAGCTTCCATACAGATCCCAAAGTTTCCCCACCTTGACTTGTTCCTGGACTGATACCTTTGCACATGCTGTATGGATGACACTTCCTTGCTTATTATACAGTAAGATCTAACATAATTGAAGGAAGAAGTTTCTGAGCAAGAGCTGTCTGAACCCACAGGTGAGAATATTTACAGATCAATGACATCTATTTCAAGAACTGAAGTTTGACAGGCAACTTGTGAAAAGATTTCCTGTAAAGCTGCCTGTACTAATTCTTGGGGCACTTTCAATACATACAAGTTATCCAAACCAAACAGTTAAAGCGGAAATTCCACACCAGGTTCAAAAATGGTCACTGGGATAAAAATTCTGCAATGGAGTCCACAGAAAAGAAGCTTTCACTCCAGTGGGATACCTTAACTAGTGAGTACTTTTCTCCAGGTCCTTGAGAGATTCCTTTATTAGGGGCCTAAGGAGCAACTGATAAGTCCTCCCCTTCTAGAAGATAAAATAAGATGATAATAAACAGTATATGTTCCTTCTGCCCACTGCAAATACTAAAGCAATTTTTTTCATTCCAACCGGGCAAGTATCCAGATAATAAGGCACAAAGTTATAAGAAACTAATAATGAAAAGCTAGCTTATGTACAAATATACTGAGAAGTAAAAAAACAAACAAAGAAAGTGTGGCGCATTTGCATTTAGCAACAGAAGATCTCAGATTTAGTTATTTCTGCATGTGAGAGATGGTAATACATCTATATCCACAGACCTTAAGTTGCTCATCCACAACCCTTGTGACTTCTCCAGCCATAGATTCAAGTGTCTCTTGGATTGGATTGGAGAGTGAACCATTCACTCCTGCCCAAGAAGCTCCACCAAGGTGATACAGATTTGGTAAGAGCTGTAAGACAGAAAGAATATCTTCAGAAAGTAGGCTCATCACTACCTGTCTTCAAATCCGGACAAATAGGAGGAAATCTCTCTGCTCAATCTTTATAAATTAGAATCGTTTTGTCACTTTAAATATTACCTACAGCTGATTATCTGAAGAAAATACTCTTTTGTGACACATCGTTATTTTAACTCCCCAAAAAGAGAAAAGCTGCAAGCACACACTGAACTGCTCTCAGTACTACCAGTATGCTGGGAAAGGCTTACTGTTTTGGAGTTCTTAGCATCCCGCATAAGCCGTTCTGCAGATTTGACATCTTCCTGTACAGCATCCACACCACAGTTTCTTAAAGAGTTGAGATGATCTTGCACTTTTACACATATTCTGTCAATCATCTACTTGAACAAAAGAAATAGAAAAGATAAAACATCAGAATGATGGTCAAACACATACTGAATTCAATCCAGGTAGCAAATCAAGAGCAGCGTGATGAGATTTGTAGTGACAATGTAACAATCTGGAAATGCATGATCAGAGCTTGGAGGTATATCAATGCTACTGAAGGAAAGCATTATACCTCATAAAGACACACCTAAACATTGGAAAAATAAATAAAACTTTACCATTAAAAAACCAAATGTTTTGGAATATTTCTGCCACAGTTACCTCCAGGATAACTACAAATAACCAACAAGTTATCCAGTTCAAGTGTTGTTCTGTTTTTTGGAGCAAGTTTAATACTGAAAATAACCTTCTAACACTTAGCTCTGAAGGTCCCTGAATTGTTAAGAAGCTCAGACAGTAAAAGAAAGCTCTGTCACTATCCATTCAACCAACACCAATAGAGATTTCTCCTGTCTAAGCAAAATGCAATTGAGCAGGCTTCTGGGATATTCTTTCAAAATGTAAATATTCCTAGTTGCAAGTGACCTATAACTACAAAAGCAGAAGTCTCCATCAGACCTTCCACAGTGGGATAAATTGAACTTAATCTGCATCTGCAACACAATTCATTCAACATGCTGCAAATACAAGGCAGGTGGTATATCTGTATCCTTACAAGACAAACCAATAAGAATGCCTGACACATAGTCAGTTTTGATTAAGATATACGGGGCAGGGAGATATAGTAGTTAAAAGTCTTTATCAGCCCACATAGCATTCATTAGAACTGGTTATTTGACATTTTGAAGCAACATATGAGTGCATGTGTCATCATCATATAAAGTCTAGAGTTCTAGCATCTTATATCATTAGCAATGAGAACTGAAATAATTTCACAGCATGCTCCTTTTCTGCTCCGCATGACTCTTCCTCTTCAAAGGGTTTTGGGTGGTTTTTTGTATAAGTACAAAAAGCTAATTAATTATTAGACAGTGGAAAGTCTCACTGGGACATCTGGACTAAAAAAAAAAACAACACTCTGGGAATAATAATGCAATTCCACCATACTAACTAGAGAATCTTTTCCAGCTCTCTTTTAAAGCTGTTTTTAAAATCCATCCTTATTGTACACAATTTAATGTAGAAATGAGTAATTTTACTCTACTTTCAAAATAACAATAAATTACATTTACTGAAACCTGATGTGTGCGTGGTTGGACAAAAGCACTACTAAAACCACTAAGTTATAAAAAGATCTAAACTTAATTCATATGGAGATTACTAACTTGGGAAAAAAAGGTGGCATTGGAACAGATAAATTACTAAAATAAAATAAAGTGATGCTGCTCTTGCGGTTTTTAGTAGCGGTACATTTCCATATACCATTTTCTCTGTCGAGAGGTTAGAGTATAATTTCAGGTTTTAGTAACAAAACTCTGTCCCATTAAATTTTAATAACACAGGTAGAAAAAGGGCACCTTGAATTAAGATTCACCAAAACAAAAAAATGCAAAGAACAGAGAGAAATTTCATTGACTCGGCTGAAAAGCAAAACAGGTATTTCTCTTCTGTTTGCTGGAGTCTCCCATTTGCATGGGAACACAACTTGTGCAAACAAACATGGAAGTCAATTTAAAACAAAGGCCATAACACGTTTTATTCTGCTTACACCCCCTTGCTTCAGTGGTGTACTAGAGCTGAAAACAGCCCTGAGGGGTACTGGCAAGAAATGCACTAGAACAGAGAGAACGGTAAGCTACCACAGAAAATGCTTGTAGTCCTCTCAAGAGAAAGGGAAAAAAAAAAAATAGAACAACATGTGGCATTTAGGAAACCTGGTGGTGGATGACAAAACAGAAAAGCTTTCCAGCTTCACGCAATATTTTGGGCTGTGTTAGACAGGAAGCCTTTTAAGCTCTCCGGACTATAAAAAGCACGGAAGACTTCTATCTTCCTTTGCTCCCTCCCTCTAAGTAAAGCTTCCCATGATACCCACTGTTCTGAAGGTGTAAGGCAGATGACGACTTACTCTCTAAGACTATTTGCTCTGGTGGTACCTAAAGGCATGTTTACATGGTTGCTCAGTACTAGGAACTGACTCAGACACCAGAATTGGCACAGCCTTATGATGCTGCTTGTCACACTGATGAGAGCCTGCTGAAAAGTCAGACTCCTGAGCACGAATGAACTAAACTGTTCCGGGTTCCAACAATAGTTCACTCAGAAATAGCTCAGTCTTTCTCTACACAGTACTACTATACATAAGACCTCCCTCTCACAAAAGCTTTTTTCCCTTCCAAAAATATTATCATTGATAATTATTATTTCTTGGGAAATGAAGCATCACCCACGAGGCACATCTTGCTTTAAGCTACTCTTAAAGTAGCTTGCTTTAACAGAACGAGACAACTCTGTTCCCAGGCAGGTTTTAGACACCAAGAAGTACAGTAAGGAACAAGTTCTCACCTGCTGAGTAGTACTAGTGACAATGCCTTGCTGCAGCCGGTACGCTTGCTCCTGTAGGTACTTTCTGGTCTCGTGATTACGAAGCAAGTAGTTTTCTATCTAAAAAATAAAGCCAGATTAGGAAACTGATTCGACTCTTCACATTGTAATTTGCTTTCAATTTTGCTGCCATATCAGAAATGGGGACTGACAGGAAAAACTGCCTAAGTATTTGTTTGTTATCTGCAAACCTTATTCTGTGTGTCTCAACGCTTAATAATCACATTGGCAAATATTCATTCACTCACAGGCTAGTGAAACATCATTACACACTGTGCTTTTGCCAGTGTTTTCTGAATTAGTCTTCTATTTCGAATGATTGAATAAGTTACGCTGACAAAGGAGTAGATCCCGGTTTGAGAAATATTTGAAGGGAGTCTATCCATAAAGTGTTGTCATAGAGACCATGATGACACAAGATAGTCGATTCATTTCTTTCAGATGCATTTGGCCCGCTGCAAAGACACAGATTTAAATAGCAGTATGGTCTGGAGAGAAGATAAAATATCTAAAAGTGCCTAATTGATACAGGAGCCTCAGTTCAAAAGTTACTTAAGGCTAAGCAGTACATAAGTGCTCTTCAAAGACAAGTGATTCCCACCCACAGCTGCTGGTCACAGCCCACTACAACTGTCACCAGCTGTAAACGCCTACCATCAGCCAGCTTAATGGCATATAGAGTAACCCACTAACCTGCCTCTATCAAACTTAGTCAAGTCAAAAAACCCTACTAGCAAACTGTTTAAGGTTCATCAAAGGTGATGGATCTGGTCTGAAAGGAAAAGAGGGGAAAAGCATGGGTGGAGTGGCCAGCAGGTTGTCAAGCAGAGACTAATAGGGACTGATAGTCACCTCTAAACCTGCATCAGCAGCAAGAACTGGAACAGTCTGACCATGCCCCACAGTAATGCAGGGTTTACCCAGTTTGTCCACATTGTACGTAAAGCATGCTGCAAAGATACCGGAGCTTGGGAGGTTAGCTATGTCCATCTGGTGCTGGACCAGGGCCAGAAGCACTCTCATTGCACTCAAGCTGTGGTGTGCTGAAGCTTACGGACTCTCCTGAAACGTCAGTCAGTTCAGATGTCCCAGCACCAGGCATGACAGCTCAGTCCATGCGGGCAGGCATTCCTGTGTGCATGGAATTAGCTGCGTTCACAGCACCAGAGACTGTTACCTTTTTTCGGAGTGAACTTCCTCATGTTGTGTAAAGAAAGCCTGAACCACACATGTTAAAACAAACTCAGGGCCAAACAGTTTTAGCAGCTATGAAACGAATAAAAGAAAATGATCTTTGTACATAATGCCTAATTAACACATAGAATTTAAATCCCCGTGGCCAGAAGCTTCACGATAGTTTTTTCAGAGATGCTAGATACGAACCTATCTACAATTATATTAAACAAGATGTAAGAAATATGTCCATCCCCCATGATTCAGATTTTTTAAAGCACAGAATTTAGATAATTTTCATGCATCAAAGAAAAAGGCACTAACTACCAGCACTTTTCCCTGTGAGAATCACTTTACTGAAAATTTCTTTACTAATAAGGATCATAGATATTTGCTTTTTAATCACAATTATCTGTAACAACTATTTATAAGTTTTTATGACCTTACCCTGGCTGAAGGAAAATTACTCATTAAAGAGATGTGAACTGTACGCTTTCTGATCAAGCAGGAGGCTTATTTGGAGCTTGCAAGATTTACTACATTAAAACTCAGCTGGGAGTTTTATAACTCATGCAAGTGGAACAGCTACAGATACTGTCAACACCTCTTCATCCAAAAGAACATATTGGTGCAGTAGTTTATTTAGGGCAACATAGTGTGTGAGTTTTATATGTGCAATATAAAACACAGGCAGTAAGTGTTTTTATCCTCCCCCAAATTAAAGAGCATCCTTTGTCTTGTACAGCACTGACTGCACTTTTTATGCCAAAATAAAAAACGTATACCAGTAATTCTATGCACATGGAAATACACACAAGCACATATGTAACAAACGTGGCAGTTTCTAACTCTCCCTTCCATAGTTATGCATACAGCAATAGAAGGCCTAGCTTGCACTTAGTTACGACTTTTTGATACTACACCATTGCATTCCATCGCACTTCACTCCAACCATTCTTTGGAATAAAAAGCATTACATGCTCTTGCAGCACTTGATTACCACGTATATGTCCATGCAAATCAAACAATCAATGATTCTAGCCTAGAATTTTTACTCAGCCAAGCATGAAATTAAAATTATTACTTCATTTTTAGTGGTTTTATTTCTGTACGTTGGTGGTATATGCAATACCTTTTGCAGTGCCTCTTCTGTTTTCTCAGGGTTTGTTTTGAGTGCTTGGGAAGCATCGTTCATCGGTATAGGCATGAATCTCAAAGTATAATTCCTAAAGAAAAATAAGAGAAAATATTTTTTAATAGTAAAAGTTAACCTAATTACTGTATCTCCGAATGAAGAATAAACTTCATAAATAGAGAAGATAACAGGGAATAGGGAAATAAATAGGGAGAAATAAGATGCATCTAGCTTGTCCGTGGAAGGTACTAAGAATGTATTTTTCACGTTTGTAAGTGGACTAACTGGAGGCATGCATGCTCCTTTTTGCTGCTAATTCTTCTTTGCCACTAGATAGAGGTGGAGATTTTGAAAAAAAATGCAGTTAAGTGGCCAATGCCCAGTGGCTGTCAATTAAAGACCTAGCTGTGCTCTGTACCTTTGCGCACAAGGTTGGATTACTTTTTCCTATATCAAAACAGAACAGGGAGTGTCAGTGCCTGCTGGCAATTCTATCAGATCTAAGTCTAAATGGAAATACTCAGTAACAGATAGATAGCGACTAAGAGACTGAGTTTTAAAAATTTACTATTTAATAACTTCTTGTGTTTACAACCATTTGAAGACACTTGCTAAATTTTTAATAAAAACTGACAAAACAAGTGTAGCATCTCCATGTTGCTTTATGCAAACAATTGCTCCCTGCATTTTACTTACTTGTTTGCAAAGTATTTCCGTAGCTTTGTCCATCTGCTGCGATATGATGGAGTTAACTCAATTGAAATTGTCAGTCTTCAGATTACTTCAGCCTGTTTTAAAGTCTGTTACAATCCCTCCCAATTCTCCTCAGCCTCTTCATCATACTACAAAAGCCTAGCTTTCCTCTTTTTTGTGGTTTACTATATGACTATTTTTCTAAAGAACAAAATCAAAACACACACCACACACATACCCCCAGGCATCTTCAGTATATTTCACTCCATTTTGAGCAACAATTCTTTCCTACGGTATATTGATGGTTTCATGTATTTTTAGGAAACAGATGGTGCGAGATGTTCTCAACATGTCTTTGAGATGGATTGTTTAAAGGCTAATTGTTTTCAGCCAATATTGACAGTCCATCTCTTGCAAGTTTAAACCCTTGTTGCTTGTGGCTTAGTTTGTGATATTATCAATGGTTTTAACAATTTTAAAATGTTAGAGACATAAAATGACCTCAGCTTCCAAGGTAAATAAATGAGATGTCACCTCAACAAAGTGCAATGTCACACAATTATCTGTAGCATTTATATTTTTCTGCTTAGATGATTTGCGTTTGCCTTCGAGTTTCCCCCTCCTTTCTATTTACTTATCCAAGCACTTCAAAACAGAAAAGTAAAGTTGATGCTAACCAGAAAATAAGCGTTATTTTCTTTTCTACCAGACTTTGTCATAAATGTACATGCTATTGCTCTCTAAAAGAGAAATGTCTGCAAGCTGACAAATAACCTTTGCAAATTATTATTCACTACTATCAATGCAATCACTCCAAGATGATTTGCTTAATTATACATCATTTATATAATTTCCCCCATCAGTGCAACTGAATTCATTTTGAAACCAAGTATATAAACCACAACAAACTGTTTCATAAAACAAGTAACTTTGTAAGCTCTAGCCTCATGACCCCTCTGAGGGTTAAGATGCTCCCCTAAGTAGTTATACAGTTTTGCAAGACATCTTGTCTAGAAACTAGCAATTGTACGTTACCTTCACCTTCTAAAGATAGCCTTTGTTCATCTCTGAGGGATTTAATGACGTGAAACAACTGCAACTGCTGCTTAATTTAAATCTGTAATTTTTCCCTCTTAAGAAAAGTAATAATAACATACAAAGAAATGTGATGGAGATGGAGAGAGATGAAGGTCATTTAGTATCTATCACTGGTAACAGCTGCAACTGGGTAAGCTCAGGGAAGCAAGATGACCCAGACCACAGTGATGACGATGAACAACTGCAGTTCCTGAGATCATCACTATTAGTTTCAACTTGGTGGGGGGAAGAAAAAAAAGGCAGACCACAAAGGCATGCTTCAGTAATTTTCTGTTATTATATACAGCCTCGTTCACTGACTAGAATAGAATTTCTGCATGCTATCAACACAAGAGAATGAAGAAAAGGGAAAATATTCTCAAATTCTGAATTCTCATGCTAACAGCAGAACTCAATGGCCTGAATGCTGATAGCAGAGCATGGATGAAAGAGCCACAGAGCCGTTTCCCATCCTTTTGAAGGATGGATGTGAAGTCATACATTTTCCTTTACATTAAGCACCCTGATGCTTAAAATCGAGAGCACTCAGCATCTTCAAATCATATCGACTACAGTGAGAACTGCAGCTGCTCAGATCATTCAGGATCTAAGTCTTTGGCCTCTTCATCGGTCATTCAGTTGCTGGAGAACTTACTTTTCCAGTGCCACAGCTATGTCCTGGAAGCCCTGTGCAGTGATATTATTCTTGTCCCATATTACAGTTCTGAGAGATGGAGGGGAGAAGAAAGGAGAAAAAAGTTAAACAAGAACCACCAAAAACATCTATATTGAAACTTTGCATATTGAAACAACACAGTGCTGTATGTTCAAAAATGTATAATGGAAGGCAACATTTTAAAAATCTGTCTTTAGTTATATGCTAAAACCTTGAAATGACAGAAATTAGGGACAAAGATACTACAAAACTCAGTTTGCCTTTCTTTAAAGGGGACTCTGTACTGTATTTTCCATCATTAACATAAAACCATAACTTTTCTAAAATACAGTAGATTGTCTGTGTGAAGAGATTACTTTGTGCTTGGGCTCAATAATAGAAAGATTTGGAGATAAAATTCTAGCTTTTTCCAGAAACAGCATCAAAAATAAAGTTCAAATGTCTGCTTTGCAAGCCCACACCGAAAAACAAGAAAACTGCAGTAAATGATCAATTTCTGTTCTACATAGGCTATATGGCTACAGTTATAGAAAAAGGTATTTAAAAAATTCATGCTGATCGGTGGTCAAAATTTGCAGGCTATTGTATATTCAGTCCTGTACTAGCTCATCACACAGTTCCTATGATTCCACATGCAACGTAACTAGCTGCCAGTGTAAGCCATTAGGTTAGGTGCATAAATCGCAGCTCTTTTGAATACACAATAGTGATAAGAGTGATCAAGTCTTCCCCCCCTCCTCCCCCAATTTAGACCACTCAAGCAGACTGCCTGGCAATTTGCGAACACATGTTCAAAAATCTCATTAGTAGTCAGAAGAGACAGTCAAGCCGATAAATCTTGCTTGTGCAAGAGCACTAGTTGTAGCTGTTCTTAAAAAAAAAGGCACAAAACCAAAGATTTCTGGTGTTAAAGGAAAAAAAAAGAGATGGCGGAGTTTCACAGGTATTGACACCCTTCTGCTGTTGCACAATTATGCCTTTGTTTTTTAGATGGAAAGATAGAGGTAAGGAAGAGAGGAAGAGAGATTCTACAAAGATCAGATATGCTTAGGGTCAAATCTTGGATATTTTTGTCGTTGGAAAGTATGTTTATATTTCTATATGTGATTTTATAACATTTTAAGCAGAGCCAGTTACCATTGCATCATTCAGTTTGTAATCACACCACAGACTGTGGTGACATGATGTCAACTGCAACATTCAGCGTACTGTGGAATATTTCAGTCTTCCATCCTGAAAGCCGTGAAGACTTTATTTCTTCAGGTACTGTGGTCATTTCAGGTTAATACATTCAATAAACCTAAGCCACCTCTCCAGTGTTTTCTTGACATTTTTAATATTCAGTTTGGGCATAGCAATGCAAAGACCAGGATCCCTGCTTCTGAACAAAACAGCCAGGACTGTTCTGGGGAATTTCTTATCCTCCAGGGAACAAATGCTTGGAGCCCAAGCACAAAGTGGTCTCTTCACACAGACAATACACTGAGGAAGGTTCATCTGCACAGTCTGACAAGAGGAGGACTGAGGATTAGCTTTCCTGATGATGGTGACATATTTAGAGGTCCCCATCCAGATTCATGCTGATTGAAGGTTTTACTGTTTGTTAATCACATGCTGGATAGGAAAAAAGTGATACTCTCAAGCCATCAGTGCCAGACGTGCTAAAAAGCAGTGAAGTCGTTGGGCAGATGAAGTTGCAGAAAAGAAATGCCAAGGTCTATCAGCACTGTAGGCAGGGGAGAAGGGAAGGAGGGATGGTCCACACTGCTACCCATTCTGAATTCCACATGCTCTTAGTTCTCTTACAAACTGATACTCCAGAAGACAAAGAATAATTTATTTAGTTTCCCATCCAAGTACCAGAATTTTCTCTGCTGGGAAGGCCTCCAGTAGAAAAGAGAGAGCAGAAAAGAAGACAGTGGCTAAGAGAGACGCTGTGGAATCCCTGTACTTGGAGATCTTCAAAACCTGCTGGGACAAAGCCCTGAGCAACCTCGTATAGCTGTAAAGTTGGGCCTGCTTTGAGAAGGACATTGGATTAGATGACATCCAGAGCTTTATTACAAGGTAATTTTTTTTCTATAGTTCTAGGAAATTTAGAGCTCTCTTGTTCCAACAAGAGGTCTTTCTGTTTAAATTTAGAAAACGTAATTTTCTCCAGTTTCAATTGTGGAAATGTTTTTGCAGAGAAAATTTACTTCTCTTATTTGGTTGGTTTTTTTAAGAAAAAAGGATAAGAATCTTTCCAAAGGGAGACACTGTAAAGTGGCCGTACCTAGAAGGGTTGTGAAGACAAACGACTTGAGAATAAGCCAACAACTTCAGTATTATTAAGCCATTCTGTTTTTTACTGCAAATATGTTTCCCCTTACCTGAGCTTGGTGTTTATCTGTAGGGCTTTTGCCAGCATCTTTGCTCCCATATCTCCCATGGAATTTCCACTAATATCCACTTTTGTAAGAGAAGTATTGCTGCCCAAGGCATTAATAATTATGGTGACCTCAGTCTTCAGCTTGGAATCTGCGAGGGACAACGACTGCAGAGGCTGTGGAGCACAGAAAAGGCACTGATAACAGCAACTGATAATGCACTCAAACATCAACCAAAAGAAGTTACAAGTTCCCCAAACTCTTGGAACAGCAATAAGCATCAAAGGGTTATTTCTGTATTTACTGCAGATCCTAGGACACATGATAAATTGGGAGTCAACAACTTACAGCACAGGTGTCAAACACATACACACACACAGATTAAGTCGCAACACCCTGAAAAAAAAACATTTTTAAGTGACAGTGCCTCCAGTTTCCTGTGTCCTATTAAGTACAGAATACAGTAGGAACCTGAAAAGAGGTGAGATAGCAACAACCAGCTTCGCAAGACAACCTCTAGTGTCCCGTGGGTTTTGCTTAACCAGCATGCTTCCCTGTCAGTGAGAAATAAAAATATCTAGCACTTCTTTCCTCTCCCTCAGATGGAGAGCTTTATCCAAGGGCAAATTAGGATCTGAGACATTGTTAAAACAAAAACAAATCCTTTAAACTGGTTTATTAGTGTTACTTCAACTTTAGGAGCAATTTTGTGTATCTGTTCCTTCAACTAAGGGCATGGACATTGGGTAGGAAAAAGACAGAAAACTGTAGCAGGTCTGAAATTAAAAGCAGTAAGAAGAGTATCTATTAAAATGAGTGAGTCAATGGGTATTATTCACAGTGGTGTTCTGACACCGGTGATTGCAGTACCTTTATGGAACTTTTTTTTTTTTACATGCTATGTTAAACTGAAACTATTTTATTGGGCTCCTGCAAGTCACACTCTAAGCCTTAAGAAAACTTCTTTCAAAAATGCCTGTATTCCCTCCATTCTCAGTGTCCCAACACTCAACGGCAGGAGCTCAAGAACTACAGTCTACCCATTACCATGCCTTACAGAGGTATTACAGCTGCTAAAATTGTAATTTGTCTTTGCTAATGTATGAGAACTTAACAAAACATTTCCCTTGCTCAAGTGTGAGTTCATACAGAGGAGTGTCATTATACACCCATTTAGGCATGTATTGGAAGATGAATTTTAGGAGCCTAAAATCTCCAAATTGCCAGTATGGGAAAATCAACATCTCGTAAGGATGAACCATGGCACCTATACTAGATGCCTAAAGCTTGGATTAATATAAATAAACCAACTGAACTGTGCACACCTTCCAGGGTCCAAGATGCTTGCATGGTACCTGCTATACTTTGGGACTCTAGCCTTCAGACACCACTGGATTACACTGATAACCAAAAAGCTTGCAACAATAAGAAATGCACTTATAAATGACGAAATGCATAAAAATTTGGATGCACAGCAGGTTTATAATTAAAAAGTCTAACAGTAACACAAGCCACATGCTGGTTTTATTTTAAATGGAAGTTATTAAATTACTATGTTAATGCCCTTATCTGTCTGTGTTTCCCCGTTTTATTACATTATGTACCCTACAGAATATTAGCATCGCACTAGAATGGCATTTAGAGCTCTTGGCACAAGTTTGAGAAGACCTCCTGAGACAGATTCATAGAAAAGCAGCGTTGCACAGCACTCTGGCAGAAATTGCCAATAAGCTTGTGAAAGTGAAGTTTCTTCTGTTTCTCATGTGTCACTTTAGAAAGGATCAAGTAACTTAGCTGGAAGTGCTCCCTCCCACATACCAACTTTTCTAAACCTCAAATATCCTCCCAGGAAAGGATTTCTCACCTCTTGCATTCCAACACTCTGGCAAAACAGTATATGATTGAAAACGCTTCTGCACCGTGTTCTGCAAGGATTGACACCTATATGTCATTATTACCACGTAAGAAATATGCATATAGCACAGTAAAGCACCTGCTGTATTAATAGTGTCTTTGAAGTGGATGAATTGCTAGTTTTCTTGCACAGCTACCCTTATCCTTTACTCAATGATCAAGAAGCAAAAACCTCTGGACTGACTTGGTGCCCTGAATGCAAACTACAATCAGAATGTAACTCTGTAGGATTAAATGTACAGGCTGCTAAATATTCTTTAAATTATCTGACCATTACATTAAAAAACCCAACCAAACAACAACTAACAAAAAAACCCACCAAAACCAAATCCCCCCCAAACAGGGGCAATACTCTACATAGCCTACAAACATTTACTTCTTTTAACAACTTAATAGTTTTAGCTGGATATTGAGAAAACAGAAGTCTGACAAGCACTTCAGTGTCCCTGCTGCAGAAAACAGATACTTTGCCAATACAATGAAGATGTCTTAACACAGTCTTATTAAAGAGGAGGAATTCTTAAAGTAAAGAATAGAATTAGAAATTGTATGATTGTATTCACTGATTTTGTCATACTCCGGCTGGAAAACATTTAAGAATTAAATCAAGCTAAATTTGTTCCCCTTCGAAAAAAATGCTGTAAAAACCCTCAAAAGGCCAATTCTGCAACAAACACTGAACTAAAGATATTCAGCGCTGTAGTAATTCTCTGCACCTATGCAGGACTGACTACCACTCTGAGTAATGGTACACTATACCTGCAGCATAACATCTATTTTTCAAGAACAAATGGCAGAGTAAGCATTCAGCTTCAGACGCTTCCTGCAATACTAATAAGAATACATTATTATAGCCTGCACAGTACAGCATTTACTTAAAAAGAGAAAAAAAAAACCCAAAACAAAACCAAAAAACAAATCTAAATATTACATTTTTGTCTATATTAAACACCTGGGAAATTTGGCTGTTTAGGTTACTACTACTGCTTTTAAAACGTGTAGAATTACATTTGCTCTAGCTGTATTTTTACAGTCATAAAAACAAGCTGTTGATTGTTTAAATCATTTTACGCATGACTCATATTAACACAGCAACCGATCTATTTAAAGCGTGTATAAATACATGAAGAAGCATTTGGCAGATGACTACTTTAGATTAAAGCCTCTTGCTTCAGCTTTCCAAGCAGATAATGCATGGTCCCCGAACTGTACCAGCCTGCAGGCAATACTGATCAAGCAGTATGCTCTGGGCAACATCATACCCTGGTCACTCCAATTCCACCCTTATTATTTACTGTGACAGTAAATGCATAGTAATGGCAGAACAAGGACCACCCCATTTAGGATTCAAAACCAAACCAAAATAACTAGAAACTTAAAATAATTTTCTAAGCATTGTACTATCTCAAGGTACAGTGAGGACTATCCAGCTATCTGCAACACATGTTTTTCCCATAGTGCTACAGAGTCTACAGTGCTAGTCCTCAATTCTTTAGCTGCTAGGAGATGCTTCAGATTGATTTTAGCACCTGATGAAACAGAAACAAGTAAGATCCCTTCACTGAAGAGGATTAACAAGAGAAAAGAACGTGGGGAGAGAAGAGACAGGTTAACACGAACAGGATCACATGCTGTATCCCAAAGGTTAATGCATGACATGAAGGAGAGACAGTTATTTTAAGTACCTAAATAAAATAACTTTTTGGTGGATTATTTCATTGTAACACTGTTTGAAAACAGGATGACACTACAGAGCGTGTTTTGTAGGTTAGCTCAGGAAAGACACGGTGAGTAAGAATTACAGGAGCACATCTGACCACTGGATTGTGGCAAAGGCAGAAAGTGGAACGATGGCTCATGTTGCCTATGGGCTGAAAAGAAAAGGAGCACACGAAGTTGAAGCTCATGATGCAAGGGAGGAAGAGCTGTGAGAATGATACATCCAAAATTCAGCAGCTACATTTCCTCTGTCCTGGAAGCTTCAAAAACAGAAGCCAGAAAAGATAAACAGAAAGTTGTAACACTTAAGAGACAATAAGGTAAAAGTTGGAATTTCTATCCTTGCGAACAGATAATATGAACGGGATACTCATATAAAAGAAAAAAAAAAAACAACAGCATGTTTGAAAAGACAGTTTGGATACTGAAAGGACGCTTAGAGTGTGTTGAAGAGGTGTTTTAGGATATGGCCTGAATGGGAAGAAAGTGCAACAGAGCAAAGGGATGAAGGAAATTGAGAAAAAACATACTAAATTACATTTGCTTGTGATTAATCTGGTTTGACATAACAGTCTTCAGGATAGCTGTGAAAGATTAAGCATGAGATACAGGGCAGGGCAGAGACAAATGTCCAAAGAGAAGCAGCAGGTGCTATCTGATGAAATGATACCACCCCTCAGTACAGTATCAACAGGAAAAGGGGAAAAGGGGAAGACAGCCCTGCACCATTCCCTTTAGAGACAGAGTAGAAGGAGGTGGTCATACACCACAAAATGAAAAGGCTAGTTTGGTACAAGAAGTAATACAGAGATCGACCAATACGCTTCTCAGCATGATGCTCCATCTGACTTGTGCAAACAAGGACTTGCTGCTTTCATTACAGGTGCTAACTTCACTAGGATCAGCTCTGGCATCCATATGCGGCACTTCACTGTGTCACACTGACATCCCATGTTTTAAAGAATAAGGTGAGGAGGTAGGCAAAGAATCAAGAAAAAAACAGTATCACTAATCCCAATTAAGAGGGCACAGAGAGGAGAGAGGACTAGTTTAACAAATCAGTTCAAATACAAGTAAGCAGTAAGAGAAGATGAACACAGAATATGGGTCTAATGACCTTGTATGGAAGGAGACATCGGAAACCCTGGTAAAAACTGTTCCACTGAATTGCAGGGTGCAGCAACAGATGGGATGAGAAAATAAGAAAGCAGTTAGTGTGGAGACCATGAACTTGGAGGTGAGACAATAAAGACAACAGGAATAGCAGGTGTTTAGGCAACTGAAGTCTACAGTCAACTATTTTTGGAGAATGAGGAAAGCAAAGCTTGCTTGTTACTTGTATGGGGAATGAAGGAGAAAGAAAGGACTAAGAATAGATGAATAAAGATTGACAAGCATGACAGTAACAGAGCACCTTAAGATTCCCTTACAGCCAAAACCAGAATGCCAAGTAAGGTAAAAACACAAACCCAACCACAAAAGTCTTTCAGAATCAGGAGAGTGGGTGGAAATGAAGAAAGTGGGCAAGGATCCCAGTAAGGCACTCTGAAAGGGTTTTATGAAATTGCTCCTGTGATTAATGTACACAGGAGAAGTAAAGAACAGCATAGTGAACAGTTTATTTCCATCTTTTGAAGGAGTTCTGGGACATCACTGCAGTGACTTTGCATTTTGTCAAGCAAAAAAAAATGCTAATACCCATGAACAGCTATCAGGAAATAGTGCATTCTATTAATTAAAAAAATGAAAAATAAAAATTCCGTTACTGAAGGAGTATCACTACCCAAAGAACACTACCATTGTAATCTCCTATCAGGACACAAGAGTTTTGAAAACTTGTGCCTACAGAGCTGTATAATTTAGACCTAAAGCAACTAGGTTAAGCACATCCAACTATTTAGAATGAATATTTTTCAATAGGCACAGATCCTAAGACTATCCTAAAAAACATTTACCTACATGCTATACATAATCCAAATTACTATTTGAAAAGATAAAAACCAAAATGTTGGACGTGTCTGTGCAGGATCATGAGCAAATCTTATGCAGCAAATTAAAACAGTGAAGAAAATTATCAGAAAAGGCTGTGAGGGTACAAATACACACGATGATAGTAGGCAGAAAGATACTCACTGAATCCTCGTCTTGAATCATCTGAACTAAATTATCAAGTACTGGAGTGAGATTTCTGAGGGAAGAAAAGTTAGGAAGACGATGAAATCAGCAGCTTCTCCTCATCCATTCCCTTGTTATTTAAAAGAAAGAAAAGCCTTACTTGGATTTCATGTTGTTAAAGTTTTTGCCTAACGCCAAGTGTCTTATCGATCGGTTTTTACTAAGCCAGACTACAAGGGTTGAGAGGTCAGATTCTAGGCCTGTAAAGAATCAGATTAGATTAAGAATTAAAACACATTTTCACAAAAGACCCGGACAGGGTCCAATTATTAATGTTGTATTCATTCAAGTAACTATATCAGTGTACTAATTTCCAAGAGCTCTAGAAAAATTTCCATTCTTCTGTTTTTAGATCTTTTTCTCTTTTTGCCTCTGGTTTTCTATGGGAACAAATGCTTTCTCTAAAATGAGCCCTTTCAATCTCCATCCTAATCAGCCATTGAAGGCACCTCTCAGAAACACAGAAGAGAAAAGTAGTCCAACCACCCAAGGATAGTTCCTCATATTGTCAGGCAGAGTTTAAAGTTCCTTTGAGGAATTTGCTAATTTAGTCTTAATTGCTATTTAGTCTTAGTAGAGCTGTGTACCAACAAGGTCTCAAAGCCTTCAAGTGGAAAAAGACTAACATAACAGGTTATGAATGTTAGGTCATTTTTGACCTGAAAAACAAGCCAAATTTTATTCTCCTCCTGAATAAGAAAAATAACTTGCTGTAGTACTGTATTCCCAATCTAGTGGTGTATTTGAAGAGTCCACTATTTAGAACACAATGATTTAGGATCCAGATCTGCAGGCTAATTTAGATGTCAAATATCTATCTATATTTATAACAATCAATCTGTTTACATAATTGGGCTGAGTCAGCAGCTCCCAAAGCTTTCCACTTGCCAATCCATCCCACCTTTCTTGGGCATTCAACTGTACTGGGAATCTCTTTCTGAAATACTTCCGCATTTGACTGTCAGAGGGACAAACATAGCAGGTGAATTCTTCCATTCCATACCTGTACAATTTGAGTTTGCAAGATGAGAAGCCAGCTGGTATTCCCAGCTAGGATGCACAGAGCCTCCAAAGCAGGAATCGTCCAAGACTTTTCCAAAGACTCAAACAGGCCTTCTCTGACCTGGAGCTGGTTGACCATTTGCTCCAAATTTCCCTCTCTTGCTCCTTCAGTATCACGACCTCAGCTTCATTCTGTATCTGGTCTTTCCCTTTCTTCTTTCACTACACTTTCATTTCTCATTTAGCTTCTCATCCTCTTGTACTTAAACCCACTTTCCTCTAGATCTAATATGACGCTTGCTGCCATCAATTTATTCTGCTGTGTTACATTTATTTCAAACAACATAAACTTCTGAGGGTACAGTTAGTCTATAAAGATTTCTTATATACTTCATAGCAATAAGAGTTCTTGGTCTGAGGCATTTCCATAACCACTACGGCCAATAACCATAAAGCAAGAGTGACCATCCTTGATTACACTGTGAGCTGAAAGAAAAAGCGTTTCTCAGATTCTGGAGTTGCATGACCCTCCAGTCCTGTTCCGTGTACTTACCATTGTCTGAAATATCTAGGCTGGTGATATTGTGTATTTCTGCTATGCATCCTTCCAAGACTTGTGCACCTCCCGATCTTAACTAGAGACAAAACATCATCTGTTTTTGCAAACTAGTTATGGTTTCAAGATCACACAGAAAACAGCGGTAGGAGCTTTGTGAATACAGAGGGCACTACCAGTGGCAAAACCAACAGCAAAAGAAGAAGTTACAGACATCAACATGACAGCCTATGCACACATTCCTACTGTTCTCATCCTTCACTCTCACTATTTGCATATAAATGAGAAAAGGGACTCTCTTTCCTTTCTCTTAAAACTACTGCTCAGCAGTTAAATCAGGGAAAAATTTAAATGGTGCAGACACAACAAATCCTTTAGCACTGTGCCAGGCAGTGACTGCAGGACTTTGGTGCGGATTCTCTACATGAAAGGGCCAGGATGTTTCCAACATCCAGTGAGAAAAAAAATAAACTTAGCCCAGCCTGTAAGCATGCGACACTGTCACCCTTGAATTCCACTACAGTCAAGGCTTATACTGAGCATCTTCTTTCAGCTCTTAGCACAATGCTAGGGTGCCCAGATCAAAGATGAGTACCAAATTTAAAAAAAAAAAAAAAAATCATGTTTCTCTGTCACTGAAAATTTTAATAATCCAATTGTAAAATGGCCACAAAAGACCATAAGCAAGAGAAATTAGTAATTTACCTTATACTCAATTTAAAAATAGGCATAAAAGAGAAAAACAGCAACAATAACAAAAATGCCTAGCTGGAAAGTATCAATTATGATATTATTAATCTGAAATATTAAATGAATATAAAAGAAATGTCAGGATTTAATGAAAAAACAATGAAATGGCCTAGGGGAAAACACCAACATTAAGAATCAAAGTTATTAAAACTTACTCACTTATTTACTAATGCTACTGAATTAAACAACGCAACATATTTTTCTCCTGAAGAAGCAAAAGCATTTTCTTATTTCTTGCAGCTACGCAAACTATATAAAATGCATTTCACTTTATGAACAGCCCCCAGCAAAAGACTTAAGCAAAAGAGGGGAGAAGTTCTACAAAAATTCTATTTTTGCATTTTCCATTTTCACCTTCCTTGCTTCAAAAAAAGGGAAAGCTTTTTCAAACATGAAATAGCCTTTTCACCTCCTGTGCATAAAAAATGAGTAAAATTCTACTTAGTCAACTTACTTGGCTAAATATCCTGAATCAACCTGCTGATATTTCTGTGAATAGTCTCTTTTATCCATGCTATAATTAAGGAACCACAAATGCCTTCAGAAATATTTTTCAATGAAGACTTGATTTGGCACTTTTTAGGAAGTTTGAGATACATGATTGGTTAACAAGCAGCTCAACAACTTGGCCTGAGTCAAGAAGCCATTTAAAGAACAGATGTGGTCAAAGACAACATTTAAATCATAAGTCACATCTGGAAGTGTGAGAGATACAGAACGTAACGCACCTTTCCTCTTCTGCAAAGCCTACCTAGCCTTCACCCTATCCTCTCAAGAAGTGGCCAGATTAAAGTCTGTATTTGGGCCAGAAGTGGTGCAATTTTTTCATTTCTAGAATTTGCTGTATGAATGCCACAGTTTTGCTCTGTGCTGCTCTCTCAGTGTGGCCCACCACAAGACAACCATTTTACATAAAGTGTCACATCTTTTATTGCAGAATCTATGGAACTGGCAGATTATATGCTGTCTTGGATTGGTTGTTGGTATGCTAAAAGTTCTATACACTAAAATTATACTCACAATAGAATCCAAATGCTTATGCTATACATACTTTGAGGGTTGCAGTGGACAGTTTTTCAGGAACAGCTTTCAATCTTGTACTGATAACTCTATATTCAAAATCTTAAATACACAAACATTTCATGTGCACAAATGGTGATATCTATTTAATCTGAGGGTGATGATAACAACTTGACTTTTAGGATCAAAATCTATTGCAACTGTATTAAAATAATATACATATATATATAAAAAAGCAGAGATTAATTGAAGGGCTATTTGTCAACGTGGCCTGTGATACTGAAAAAAACCCACCTCTGCAACATCTCCTATATGACATACTTCTGAGACTACAAATACAAGCTCTTATTCAGAAAATTAAGAGCAACCCTTCAACAATTAAAAATGCCAAGCATGTTCAAAGCTATGAGGTACCAATATGGGAAGAGCAAACAAAGCTGCTTACTGATTTAACAATTAAGGTAAAGCATGGAGGGTACTTACACAGTGACCAAGCTAAGGGAAGCAGAAGGGAAAAGAGTGAAATACATCAGTGCTGAGCAGGTAGAAATAAAAATGTAATTTTCATAGTAAAAATAATAAAAAAACCAAACAAATAAGCAATATAAAATGATTAAGCTTGGAGTTAATATACTAGAAAATTATGGGAGCAAATGAAAAGTGGTGGGAGAGGGAAGGAACAGAGAGATTTATCCTTCCAGAGTTGAGTACAGCTTGCCTGATGTAGGAAAGAGGAGGGCAAAGCTGAAGCATCAGCTTAACAGCCTCCTAACAGCGTGTGCTCGCAGGAACTGGGAGTAGTGCAGGTCACCGGCTCCGAGCTTCCCACGGCTCTGTTTCTGGGTGCAGATTACCCTGCCCAGCTCACAGAGGGTCAGGGAGAGGTGGAAGAGGACCCTGCGGTGCTGGGCCCACTGAGAGTACTCCCAGCTCCTGGCACATCAACTCCCCTGCTGGTGGAAGCATAACTTCTTCTTTCCGAAGCACATGAGAATGAGTAAAGCTCAGTGATGTGAAAAAAATGTTAAGGGAAGGATCTAAGGAAGTGCTGTCAGTTTGGAGGGACCAGCTACGGGAACACAACCCCATGAGTTGGGCACGATTCCTTCCTTTCTGTCATGAGAGTCGGCCATGACAACTTGTGCTTTGCTGTCCAATACTGCTAATCGCCCCTTGAAGGGCTCCTCCATATCCCATCCTGGGGGTTATTTAATGAAAAGCTTACGTTTTCACTCCTGTCAGCCCTCATTGATTTACATGCTTATTTATACTCTCATTACTTATGTTTGTGTTTTATTGATTTATTCTTTTAAGGTTATGATTACAGGACTTCATTTTTGTTACTTTAATTACTCCTCCCTTCTCCTTCCTCCCTCTGAAAGAAAAATTATCATCCATCTGATCTCTCCGCTCAGAAGTCAGAAGCATGTGTACTTGACTTGAAAGCTTTTCTATTTGGAATTTACATGTAATGCTCTTCAAAGTAATACCATTTTTAAAAAAGTATAAAATATCAAAACAAACTATGAAATGCATTCACAATGATTTGTTTTTTTTCTTCCTAAGTAAATCTGTGCACATTCCAAAAGCAATCGACCACGAACCTAAGACAAGGATTACTGCACCTCAACATGTTCATCAACTTGCATGTTTTCTACTTAAGGGGAAACCACTGCATTTGAAAGGCACTTCCAGGACAGTTAATATTCAGGTGATGGACTTGGAAAGATATGCCTAACAAGTGAGAGGCTTTCTTTACAGCTTAAAAAGGAAAGGGTGGCCGCCCAGCTACAGAAGGCCTGAGCCAAAGCTGGTTCGTGTTGTTTTTGGCTGAGGCCCACACAGTTCTCTTGTGTAACTTTGCCTCTCTGGCTCCCCAGGGTCTTGGCTGATCTTTTGTCATAAGTTGTAGCCACGCAGGTATCATCCTGCAAGAGTATGGACAATCCTGAGAAACAAAGTGCACAGCAAAGCACAGAGAAGCAAGAGGGAACAAGATAAAGCAAATCAAGCTGCCACAATTAGTTTTATTTATTCTTGAGATATTTAAAGCCATTTGCACAATGCCTCTTAAGTTAATGGCATGCTTCAAACAACTTTTACCAAAGTTCCCTATTGGCCTGAATTGATTAGTTGATTAGGAAAGCAGAATTTCTCCCAAGGTTAAAAAGCAAACCTGCAGAAGAGGAAGCATATCTCCCGTTTGGAAGGAAGACAATCAAACCACAGACATGCAGCTTCCTGTGACCCATTCAAATTTGGGCACCTTGGAAAGTCCTGCTGCAGGGTCCTGCGTAATCACAGCACCAGAGAGCAGAAGCTGCCAAGCAGCAAACAGCGCACTGGCTCAGTATCTAGAACAGCTACACTGCAAGGAGGGTTTTGACAATCAGGTGCTGCAGGTGCTTTGAACCTCTGTGCTCACTCTTTAGGATGATGCTGTAACACACGGCAGCTGATTTTTACCATAACTGCTTCTCCAAGTTCTAACCTTTCCCCCAACTTTTGACTACAGAGGAAGAGTATCTCGCCCAGTGGATTTCATGGGAACTCTAATTCCATATCATTGCATCTTTTGAAGACATCCTGATAAATGTTCCTTACCTCACAGCTACTGAGATCTAAAGACACCTCCTTCAGATTGTGATTGCAAGCCAGGCCTAATAAAAGCGCTCTGAAAAAGATCAATTTTAGAATCATTTTAAAAAAAAAAAAAAAAAAGGCAGCTTTACATCATCATCATCGTCTACGCGATCACAGGTTAATACACCTATATTGCGAAGAACCATTTCAAAACAAAACCACACCAGCTGAGCAGTTATTTTTTAAATGACAATGGCAGCGCAAACCTGCCACACTTAGAACACTCCAGCAGCTTCAAAAACTGCAGGGATGCAAGGCTAATAAAGAAACCATAAAGCGAATGCTACATCAACATTTAATAACATTCATCAGAGATTAATTTTCTTCCACATTTGCTTTCAAAGAGCATCAAATGGTTACAAAAGGAGTGTTCTGTTGTACGACCGTACTAACTCTGATTTTCCAAAAATTCAGGAAGAAATGGGGTTTTTAATATATGCAAGCTGCAGTGCAGCCAGCCATTTCAGCCAGGCACAGTGCCTGTAACACTCAAATGCTGGATCGTGTTCAAGTATCACACAATTCTCCACTTCTGCAACCCAATAAATATTTACAGATTTCAAAATGATATTCCCAGACAACGGTATCCTTTGTCTTTAGGCAGAATGGCAGAGAAGTGTAGCAACAACTGATTATGATTTTCATAAATCCACCTTTAAAGCCTTGCAGAAGTTTGTTTCCACATATAAAAGTTAGTGTTAATATCACACTTTTATTAATACTGTCAAATCAGAAAGCACAACAGTACGTGTCTTAGGGAAGGAGCAAACACAATCTGTGTATACCTTCTCGTATCTTTAGAATAGATGCTGGTTTGAATTAGTAATTGAACAGAGAAACAGAAGGACTTCCTCCTCAAACTTCATTTCAGCCAAAAGCAAGCTAACAGAATCCACACTACTGATGCATGGAGATAAAAAACAATCCATTTTCCTGAGCCATTTGCCTATACACTTGCTATGCAAGTAGTGTGTAAAAGCCATATTTAAAATGTGTGCACCCCGGGAAGGTTTTTCTGCCCTGCAGGTATAAATGTTAATCACACCTTCGCTGTTAACAAAGGCAAATATCTTGTGCTGATTTACTTCCTAAGCTATTAACATGCAGACTTTGAAAAAAACGTGAAAGCTCTGGAACAGTTTTTACAAATTTTTAGATGATCCTTGTCTATATTTCCTTCCCAAACATGCTTTTATTCAAGGTTAGTCTGGCTGATGATAACTTTGCAAAGAACTTCCTAAACATTTTGAGGCGACCTAAAAAATACAGTGCAACCACAAAAAAATGCAGATTAAAAAGGAGACACTGTGCTGCTTCAAATGTACTCTCTTCACAGGAAGAAAAAAGGGTTGGTTTTTTTTTCCTAACCTCTTTACTCTTTCCTATAAACTCATCCTAAGAAAATCTCATGATTTCTCAATTGTTTGTCATGAAAAATCACCAGCATTCAAAGGCGCTGAAGGCAGACATATTATAATTATACTTAGCCACTGTGTTTGAATCGCACACATGGCAATACATGGAAAGGTCTTGTCAACTGTGGTACATGCAGAATGCAAGAATTGGCCTTGTAATTAGCATTTGCATGAGAAGCATATCAGAAACTTGTCTTGTTATAGCACTGACAGATCAAAATACAACTTTTGGCAACGTCTGTAAATGAACAAAAACGCCAACATAGACTTAAACAAGGAAAAGAGAGTATAAACTGCTTCACTCAGGTAAAAAAAAAGAAAAAAAAAAGAGCGAGCTGTGATGGAACATTAACTATATTAACTGCGTACAAGAACTAAAAGCATCCTTTCCCCACTCATTATGTGGCATCCTCACAGTACAGCTTTATTAGCAAAACTCTTCCCTGAAAGGCTTGACTTTATTAACAGGTCTATCACTGTACAAGCAAGTTCACCTCCTTCCCTGAGTGCACTGATTAACCAATATCTTTAAACTCACTGAGTTAGCATATGTGATTAAACGTACCACAACTGTTGATCTAAAGGAGGTTGATAAGAAAGAAATCAAATAACAATTAATCGGGGGAATTTGGGACTCGGGTATCTGCATTTTATCTATATTCTTTTCTGTAGGCAGGGTTGATCTTGAATCACAGATCCAACTGTGTGACCTCTGGATCATCGACACAAACCAGGAACTTCTCCTTTGCCACAGGACGGTTCCAAGGCCCACGTTGTCAAAAGCTTTTATGACATGCATTGATCAAAGGTGCCAGAGAAATACTGTTATTGTACACCATGTCATTTTTATTTTTCCTTCTAGAAATCATCCCTCATGTGCTACTGCAATCTTGGCAATGGCAAATAAGTCTGTCTGAAAAAAGGTGCTTCCATCTTCTTGTCTTTAACAAATCCTATGATCTTGATTGTTCAGCAGAAGTTTTGTAATTTCTTACAGTTAAGACCAAAAGGCTAAGCAGCTGCCCCAGGATATAGCACATCCTCAGTCCTTTTAAACACCAAATTAACTTCCAAAGGATTCTTTTCAAGTGTATTAGTCAAGCCATACAGGGTTTGAGAGGGAAAGCAAGGTTACTGCAGATCATAGTTCTCTGTACTGTTGTGAAATACACTCAGCTCAAACTGAAGAAAAAACTCAGGTTAGAGAAAAAGCACATCAAGGAAACTACCAAAAAATATTGAGAGCTCTTTCCTATCTCCTAGGCAGAGATGAACACTGCCATCAGAACAAAACAAAAGAAGCCGATGCCAAAATGCCAGCCAGCTGAGTGTGGCATGGACACTCTGAAACCACCCGTGTCCAGCTGGACTTTGGACAGATGCTCCTTTCTGGAGCTGTCTGTGCTGGCGAAAGAGTTACTGCTCTCAACCCATCCCACACTATCTGTCATTGCCTCTTTACCTCCACCAACATCAGTCATGCGAGTAACTCCCTCTAATCCAATTCAGTCAAATTGAGCCAGATTAGCTTAAACATTATCAACAGAGTAGGTTTTTGCTAATACAGATCACTTTGGCTGAAAAGGACTAGGAAGATCTCGTTTGCTGCACAGCTGGCAGATCAAGGGGTCACAAGTATTTGGGATAAATTAATACAGTAACATCTTCCATGAGCACAGACAACTGTAGAGCACTCACCTGCCAAAACTCCTCACAGCCCAAGAGATTATCCAACATGTCAAGAAGAGCTAAATATGAACCTTAGTGTTTGGGGCTTCTCACCTTCCTTAATCTGTGTAGAAATATTCAATGTCTCACAGCATTCTTTTTTTTCCTGTAGCACTGATAAAATTGTCTTGTGTATTAGTCACCTACATCCTCCGTTCTTCTTGCTTCATTAAACATAGCTCCCTGCTGCCCTCCACCACAGTATCAATAGCCCTAAATTAATCAGAATCAACCAGTGTGTTTCTCAATAATCACCTTCTGTTTGAAAACACATCAGTACCATACCTTCCCAATCTTAGCAAAGTCTAAGCAAGCAAGACAGCAACCAAGAGCATCGCACAGAACAGAGTGAAATGTCAGAGCTAAAATGATAGGCTCCTGCAGTTGAATATTGATTTCAATCCAGTGCATCTTACTTAAGCATCATATTGTACTGTCCTCTCCAATGTCAAATTACATTAAGAAAAAATATCCCAAAACTATGTACACTACACTTTCCTCTGTGGCACTTGTCACTTTTCTCTCCCTTAGCTTCCCCCAGATTGTATCAAAAGCTTTCCATCCGGCACTCACTAACTACACTTTATATCCCACATCTCTCCTTTTGCCATCAACTCCTGTTCATTAGCTACTCCCTTGCTAAGCTACTGCCCATTGCCTTTCCCTGTTCTCCCTCAGGAAGCAGGCTCCCAAACACACAAGTATACATGCATACACATATATATCTACATCTGTGTCCAGATTAGGATTTTGGAGGCGTGTTCTCCAAAATGGTTAGTGAACATGTCTGGACGTCTACTACAGATGCATATTAGCTAGCATATTAGCTAGCGCGTTGACACTCTGAAAGAGCTCTTTCTTTAATTTAGCTCAATAAACACAAGGATTCTGCCAGAATCACAGAATGACCTATCTAGATTAGACCTATCTATCTAGACCTATCTTGACATTAAAACACACCTTTAAATTCTATGTCTGGAAAGTTCAACACAGTTCAAAACTGCACACGTCACAGGAAAGGTGACACAGTGCTACACAATTTCCCTCAGCCTGCATTAGGCTGTAAGAGGAGTTTCTCTCCAGTGTTGGGTGGGCAATGGAAGGCCCAATCCACATCACCAGAACCTGTTAGCCACAGGATCGATGACATATAGTGAAGAAATGTATTACACTTAGCATTCCTATAAGTTGCTGCCATTGTCTCTCCCCCTAACAGGAGGGCATAGCTCTGTGCAATGGGTCTCTCCTCCCAAGCATTGCAACAGGTTCAGTTTCACAATGGCTGTTGCAATACCACAGCCTCAAAGGAATAGCACTCACAAAAGTACATAATCCCATTTTACTGCGAAGCAAACAGTTTTGTTCGTAAGCCACAAAGTAAGAAACATATCACAAAAAATGTTGATGGAAGCTAAACAGCTGTGACATTCCCACAGAACAAAATATGATTAATAGTTTCAACTGTGAGATGGAAACAACATTTCTTGAATGTGTGATCATTATGAAACTCACTCTTGCAATACCAATAACGTACAATGGAAAAAAAAAAGCAAAATCCTTTTCCCTTCATTTTTAATATGAAGTACTCACATAATAACAATGCAAACTAGGTTTTAGGCAACAGGAGAAAATGAAATGAAATCTTACTTTAGAGGCTCAGGAGGGAGTTTAGTTCCCGAAAGATTAATCTGCATCAAAGCAAGTGAGCTGCTGAAAAACTGTTTGAAGGAGGGAGGGACTTCTTTTCCTTTTCTGTAAGTAAACAAATTCATTAAGAAGTAGCATCTAGACACTCCTCATTCCAATAAATAGCGAATGCAAGCCGTCAGAATTGTAATGATCTTTTACATGTTTAATTTGCTCTACCTTCAGCAGCTCTGTAATCAGTGGCTTTCAATTAGCTTAGAAATATAATGTCATCAAAATGTTGATTCAACAAACATTCCTCAGCATTACACTACTGCTCAGAGACATTACTATCTAGCTTCTGTTTGGTAAACTACAAAGAATGATCGTTTAGGTCTGGTTAATAGTGAACATACTTGTATCTTATGAGTAGAAGATCAAACAGGACATTTCAAAAACCCTGAAATTGCCTTTTCACCACTATGAGTAATTACTCAATGCTGGAGTAGCTTACCGCCTATTAGGTATCATCTCTGATATTGACCCAAGACACTGATTTGAAGAAAAGGGAAGCTAATGTTAATATTTCTTACAATGCAAGTATTCTACAAAGTCAGTGTTCAGTCTCAAAGACTTTCAAAGGGACTTCCTTCCACGAAAGGACAAAAAAGGAAAAAAAGCATTTGTAACCATCATCAAATAGTGAAAAATACAAACTTTAAAAACCAAATTTAAAGAAAAGTCAAGTCAGTCAGAATTCAAAGCCTGATGTTATGCCTCTTAGAGACAAAAGATATACATAGATTTTCCACTGCATCAGTATCACAGAAAATGTATTAGACAAGGTAGCTTATTTTAAAGCCATCTAGCAAAGAGCGGAAAGGGAAACAAAATATTTTGCTTGGAATAAATAATAACTATTTCATAGAGAATTAAGACTTCTAAGACTTTTATAAAGTCTGAGATGTCTTCTTAAAAAGAAAGGTGCAATATGAGAGCAAGAAATTATAAAACAAAATATTGCAGGAGTTGAGAGTAATTACATTTAAACTGTACCTGTGAGAAAAAAGAGTCCTAGAGAGGCTAAGGACAGCTAGATGCTGAAGACATCCACGAAGGAGGGCTCCACATACCTGGTTTAAAACAAAGAAGATTGATTTTACTTTATATTAACCCAGAAAAGTACCTAGGGATAGAAGGTGCAGAACATTTCCTTGGTATTTGAATCTCCACAAAAAACATCTTTACCATATCTAGTGCACACTCCGTGTTGGATAAATCCAGATGAACAAGGGCATTTGGCTGGGCCAAAAAATTGTACAGGCTCTGTAATTAATGGAGAAAAAAAAAAGAATTATCCCTGTTAATTTTGATATTATGACACCAATTACTGGATCGCTACTTCTCATTACATTTTAGGCTTTTATTATAACGTTGCACTACAAGAGCTGTATCTGAAACTTCTTTTCACATAATCAATACAACCTGTTTTACTTTTGAAGGTTATACTTTTTTAAAACAACAGGGGAAAAAACGGCACTCAGACTACATTTACCAAACATTACTCTTTGCAATTCACTTTCACAGCAAATGATAATTAATTTAGTTAGAAATACCTTGGAATGTCACTCAGGTTGCTGTTACATTTCAGAAAGGCTAATTGGTTTGTAAGTTTAAGCCAGCCCCTTTAAGCATAAGGGAAGCAGCTAATTTGCATTTGAAGCCCACGGATACTTCTTAAAATCAGCAGTGCATTAAAGGTTTAAGGGGTAATACAGAACAGGTAACAAGATTTTAATATTGATGGCTTCAGTAATGCATAGGATATGTCATGCAAATGTTAGCGCCTGTAAAACTTTTTGCTATAC
Organism: Calonectris borealis; assembly: GCF_964195595.1. Classification (NCBI taxonomy): domain Eukaryota; kingdom Metazoa; phylum Chordata; class Aves; order Procellariiformes; family Procellariidae; genus Calonectris; species Calonectris borealis. Next base: position 67,654,303 of record NC_134313.1, on the reverse strand, counting down.
GCTGTTTTATTTTGGGCTTTCTTTAGTCTCAGAGAGCAACACAGAAAGATAAAAGTATGACCTAATTCACAGAAATGTGGAACGCTCAACTCCACATGAAATGTAGCCAAACAGAGCATGTTCAACATTTTTAAAATAGATTAATTTTTCTAAAAATTAGCTCATTTAGGCCCTATACCTACAGTGCAAGAAAGGTCCCTGCTTTAAAAATCCCTGTGCTTTGCTGGGGTTTATTTTAAATGTAAATAACAGGATTTCCTTATTCTTATTGGAAAACTGTTTCACAGATTAAGAGATCTCAGTATTAATAATCTTTTTCTTTGAACCATCTCTCTCCCTCTGACAGGAAGCCCCACTTTTTGTATTTATGTCCCTTAAAATATTGTAGGTAGACATCAGATTTAAGCATTGCCTATCAAAGTTGTACGTTTTATTTTACTTTTTGTTTTTACATTATTTGCTATGTTATTCTCCCTTTAAAAGCAATTCGCTGTGTGTCTTCATTTACGTTTAACTATTTGTCTGCTGCCTTTTAAATCCTCCTGTCCTACTGAAACTTTCACCTCTTATGTCTGAAAAGACTAGTTCTTCGAATGTGCTGATGAATCTGAAACCAGTAAGATTTGTGAAAAAGTAACAGTCATGTCTGACTGCACTTTAAATGGTAAGATTGGGCGACTCTAGTGTTGCATATTTTAGACGCTCAATACTTGAAGAATTCAAAATCTGACACTTACATGCACACAACTTTTGATGTGAGAGAAAAATACAGATGTAACAGTCAAAAAGTGAATACATACAAATTGAGAACTAAGTGGATTTTGTTATGGAGAAAATAGAGCTGCACCTGTATGGCAATTGATAAACTGAACAAAGGAATTTCAAAAATAATTACATTCTTCAAAGAATCATGAGCTTCAACAGCATGTGTCAAGGAGATGCACAGATTTATTTATACAAACAAAAATACTGAAAACCAGAAATTAATTAAGTCTTTCCAAGTCAAAAGAAATCAACTGTTTCCAACCTTCCAATGAAAAATTTGTAACACAGTTATCACTAAAAAGAAGATAAGTTTTTTTAATTATGTTTTGGTCACTTTCAAATAGACCTCAGGGAGCATGGTAAGTCCACTGAAACAAGTGGTGCATTTGCAGTTTTCTCATTTATCACTGAAAGCATGAACTAAAATTACGTGGATTTGTTTAGTCATGTGGGGCAATTCAATTCTCTGACTGCATAATGAAGAGTAGAGATCAAAATGTTTTTTTTCTACCCCTACTAGAACTGTACTGAAAAAAAGGCGAAAAAGGATCCAAACAAAACGGCTTTGCCCTTCTCTTAACAATAAATTAAAAACATCCATTAATTCACAAATGAGAAGAAAGTGCTTACTGAAAGATCATCACCGCGGAGCGCGTTCCCTGAGAGGTCAAGATAGACAAGCGTGTTTGCGATCAGCGAGTTGGCACTCAGTGACTGGGAAAGGCTATTCACCCCTGCCAAAAAAAAAAAATGTTAGTACTCAACTTAGCCAACTCTAGACAAAACTAGCCCAGACCCTGCAAGTGCACAATTTCAGTGAACACAGACATACATAAATGTTTAATGACCTCCTGTTACCACCACTGTACTGCAGCAGGAAGACAGACAGATCACAAGGCAGATAGGAGACTCTTCCCTGCCATAGCGTGCCCAGTTTGGACCACACTCCATTAGCTGCCCTGATGGAGCCACAGATCCATAGGTCCTGGATCCAGGGAAGAAGTCTTTTTGCAAAGTCTGCAATGGCTTTAACAGTACAATCCCATTTTGAAACAGATTTTTAAAACACAGATTACTCCATAATGTTAAGGCAGTGTCTTCTCGCAAACAATATTTAGATAAAAAGTATATGTGGAAGTAGATGAAAGTATCTGTGGAAGACCAAGTACATTAACAATTATAATTTCCAGAACTTCAAAAGCAACTGATGAGACCTAGAAACTAAAAATATTTCAACTACGTATTTGCCTGTACTTTCAGAAAAATGGTTAGTTAATTAAAATATAAAGATATGCATAAAGACTCTCAATTTCTGATTAGAACAAATACATACTTTTCACATTAAAATTAAAAAGCTCACATTGGGAACAAACCAGTCAGAGCTTTCTTCCTCTAAAATTCTTCAGCTTTTCCAAATACAAATTAGGATGTAGCTATTTCCAGCAACTCTAACTTTCATCTGAGGATTCTGTAGCTTATCACTAAGTTTTTAATTTGTTGTAGATGGCTATTGCTGCCTTTCAAGCAATACATGCATGTATTTCTTACATGCGTGTGTTTTGTAAGTGCCTGGCCAAAGCTATAAAGTAGGCATGTGTTTTGATCTACTACACAATTTTGGGCAATTTCTCAAAGCTGCTGGTCGGTGAAAATGGACTGGCATTCAATGGACGGAACACGTCCATTCTTCAATTAAAAACTATTATGAAATGGATTTATCAGTGAGGATGTGGAGGAAGCAGCTAGCAAGCCACTGGAGACCAAAATACCCCATTTCTGTGCTTTGGTTTTCCAAGCTTCCAAATATTAAGAAAGTCTCCCATGTTAGTAGTATGGCTCTTGGTTTCAGGAGGCTTTTGATACTGAAAAGAATCGAAGCACAGTGACATCTCTGCCAAGTCTCAAAACTTTTCCGTTCGGTATTTTTCTTTTATCTTAACATTGCATTGTTGAATCCACGCCCTATCTATAAAGGTAAACTGCAAAAAATACTTTTTGAAACTTTGAAAGACCCAAAAACTCTGTTTAACCACTAGAGCTTATAGCTCCGCATTCACTTTAGTGAGTCTTCTCAACAGCATTTATAAGCAACAAGAAGTAGTAGAAATGAATGCAATATACTGTCAACAATTCAGCATATACTATCAAGAACCAACTCTGGGAATTCAGGAGTAGTGTCTGAGTCTGGGGAGAGAAGATGACCTATCAAACAATCTGTAACGTTGCTGCTTGTTTCATGTTTAAAAAGGGCCAACTACTCAAAATCAGCCACATCACTGAAAGCAAACAATGTGAATGAGGGATTTTTTAATTAGCCTTTGGCTCGGGCTCAGAAAAGAAAGCCTTATCTTTGAATGAGTATACTAGAATTTTCCATTTAACCAGAATCTTGAAATCAATAAATTTTTGTTTGAACTTCACCTTCCTCATGCTATACTCTAACAGTAATCTCACTTCCATTTGCAGACAATCTTTCATGCTCTTTTACCACTCTCAGGAGGCTCAGATTGTTAATAGCTCTCAAGAACTTTGAGATACAATATTTGAACAAAGATCAGCTGGAAGTTACCACCTGAACTTCACTTCTCAATTTTAGAAACTTATCTCGAATAGAAAGTGCTTTTTAAATAAGGTCAAAATCAGTGAGGGATTGTGCAGAATTTCTGAAACTGAGAAGCTCAAAATAAAAAAAATTAAAAGAAGAAGAAAGGCTTGAAAAACAATCCATGCACCTTGGAGTCTACTGAATCCAAGATCCAAGGTCTCCTTTAGACTTTCCCCACAGAAAATATTACGATATTCCCCCCTCAATATTACAAGTTTAAAAATAGCCTCCCAAGTTAAAACCAATTCAGTACTGGCTTCTTAAGTTAAAGGAAAACTGGCTAAGACAGACAGCTTTGCAGACAACCAAAGAGGTGAAGCTGAGTTTCTTCAGGTCCAGAGGTCCAATTTTAAGACATCACATATACTTTTTTAAGGAATTCTGAGGAGCTGCCATGGGACAATATTCATGGTGACATGTTACTCTCTGGAGAATAGATAGTCATTGCAATGTCTGGAGTAGGATTCACATGAGGTCAGTATTAGACATACTGGAATATATTTTCAGCCTTTGTTTAAAGATTGTCTTAAAAAACTGTGTTAAAAGCCTTCTGAATTCTTGTCATAACCTCAGAATTCATTTTTACCGGCAAGAGTTTTGTGGATTAACTTCATCAAGCTGGCATTTATTCTTTATGAAGACGGAAGCATAGCTAGAGCGTTCTCGTGACTCAACGATCACAAGCACTTGCTGAAATCCTTCAGATCACATGCAGAAAAGCACAGGATGAATGAACATACCAGAACTGCATGAATTTCTGTCAAATTCATGAACATCTAATCTCAAGAGTACACGTAAAGTTAGTCAAGATTCTTAATCAATTGCTTGTCACCAAAAACAGAGTTAGCAGTGGAAAAAAACAACCCCAGAGTTTAATAAAGTCTTTTAAATGAAAATCATGATTGAACAAATTCAGTTCAGGGTTTACTATTTACTTGAGCATAACAAGAGCTACAGAACACTCAAAAAACAACAAAAAATCCTTCTCCCCACCCATATTCCCCCAGGTCAACCCTTAAAGCTTAGGAGAACACAGAATCTGCACTTCACAGAGCAATAATTAAAAGAATAAAAGAGCACGGCTCCTATCTCTTATCAACTGATGTCCTTTATAGACCACAATGCACTCATCTTTTCCAGGTCATCAACATCTGTGAAAAAGTTGCAATAATGTCAGTGTATTTTTTCTATTTTTAACACTCATATTCTATACAGGAGACCCTGAGTTTGCGCAGTTTGTTTAAGAGGTCAATGCCTCTATTATTTGTAAAACAGCAATGCAAAAACCCTTGAAAGCTTCTGACTTGTGTTTCAATACTGTTATTGCTTTTAAAATATACATACATTTCAATTACAATATCAAATTGGAAATTTGTAAATTATAAAACAAAAAAGTCTTTACTCAGAGCAAACCACTTAACACCCATTGTCACAACACTTGGTTTCATAAAATAATTGCGTGCAAAACATTTGGAAAATTCACTACACATTTTTGCTTCAGACATCTTTTTGAAGCATATATGAAATGTATCATTTACGCCAATTCTAAATTCAATCTTTCTTTACAATACAAGTTCAAGCCCAAAGCTTACAGAAGCGAGTTACAGTTTTTCAAAGCGCTGAAGGGGACACAGAACCCAGCCCACGGTTCAGCAACTCAGGACTGCAAAAAAGCAGCTGTGCTGTTGAGAATACACACGCAAATAATTTACAGAATTAATTACTTTATAATCTGGTAATAAAAGGTATTATTAGGATGGAACCTGAAACTTTCAGAACAGAAAAAGAAGCATACTTATAAAACATACCTTTAGGTGACAAAGAGGTTTTAGATAAATTTAAATGTTTCAGTCCCTTTGGAAGTTTGGCGAACTGGATGCTCAAAGATGACACACCTGTTGGGGGAGCAAAGAGAAAATGGACGTTTTCAGGTTAACTGTGTAATCGTAGGTTTTCCCAACAATAACACCAGGGGCAAACCGCACTGGTGGAGTTAGAGGAAGAACTGCACTCACTGTGGGGGTGGGCCCAAAATGACCCTGTCTTTTTATGACCATAAATCTTTGAAATGACTGATGTAGTCAAGATCCCTTCTTTGCTAATCACTGAACAGATAGCGAACTTTGCTGTTAACGATCAGTGAGCCACCTTAAGTAGTTTAAAAACTATATAATGCACACATACTTTTGAGAAGGAGTCAAAGGGAAGATATTACATATGTCAAACAGTCAACACTTGGGAAATCTGGAAGCTTTATGGTTCAGCCAAAAAAAAAACCAAACCAACAAACCCATAAAAAAAAGAAACAGAAAATAAAACTCAATGGTACTTCACATGAAACTTCAAAACTTTTGTTTTCTTTTAAAAGGAAGGGCTGTCAAGGCAAGAGAGACACCCACGTTAGCTAACACTGATCTCTTTTTCTCAGGTAAATCCTAAGAGTTTGAAACCTCCACCAAGTCGTAATGGCCACTTAATTCCCTTACAGTAGCCTGCACGTTACCAGCCAGGGCACAGGCTTGGAAATGCTACAACCACTTGCGATCCCAAACAGTGAAAACCTATTAAGATGCTGACACAGACTGGACTATCTCAGCACAAATCCAACAGAAGTAAAAAAAAAAAAAAAAGCACTTTTCATTAAAGCCCTTTCTCAGTATATCCAAGTTCCACACTCCATAAATTTAATCCCTCCATTTAAGCAAAAGATTGAAATTTGATTAAGAGGGCACATCCTAAATAACAATGGAACCAATCCATGAAATATTTATTAGAGGAATAAATCAACACAGAAACTCCAGGCTTAACCTGAGGTGTGAAATATAGTCCTCTACAGCAACTCACTCGCAGAGAAAAGGGCAAAGAGAAAGGGGGTAAAGCCTTTTACTTGTTTCAAAACACAGTAAATGAAAAAGCTGATTCCCTTCTCCCATATGCAGATGTGAAACAGTTTGCTAGTATGTGACATACACGTTTACTCTAGCCAAGCCGAACAATTTTAACATCTTACCAGCACTGGGAGTTAAGGATCCACCCAGTTATAAGATACGGGAATCAGGTGCAGAAAAGAAAAAGTGCTTCTGGTCACTCAGGCCCTTGAACGCTCTTTAAGCCACCCATTTTTGCTAACCTCGTAACAGAGATGAGAGCTCTAATTGGCAGAAGTAGAGTTAACTGCATCCAGGCACACAGTTTTGAATTTGAGTATATCTAGGCTTCAGTATGTTTGTTTTGCATTATTTTTAACAAAATATGGGATTAAATTCTGATCCTAGTAGAGCCAAAAGCAAAACTCCCATCACTTTAGCATGGCTAGATTTTAAAGCCAAGATTGATAATAAACTTTCCAGGTGTTAGTCTTACAAATATTGACAATACCATAAAGGGACACCTATCACAAATTAAGAGACTGGTCTCAGTGTAAATCACTTCATATAAACACTGCTTTGTATTTGAACTGAAGCCAGGTCCTATACCTTAGTAAAACTAAACACACTTCACATGTTACTGGAATTAATGTAATAATACAACATCTTTACTTATTGGTACTCAATAATATATAGCTTAGGGTGTTTTTTTGTTCAAAGAAGGCACAACGATATGTTCTTCCCCATAATTCACACCACTCTTATTTCCCTTATAATTGCAAAGTAATCTGGTTGAACTTCCAGTTCCTGCAGGTGATTTTTCGAGATATTTTCCGAAATTCATAATCTTATATGAATCTCCATTATGCCAGCTTTTACTTGTGAAATGCTTGCTGCCTCTTCAGTTTAATAAAGTCAAATCTACCTTACACTCAGTGAATACCAGATCACAGGACACACAAATCTTTCTTAAACTGAAAAGCTGCAATATTTGCACATTGCAATTATAGTTAATTTCTCTTTAAGTACTCATATAACTTATCTAATTCTCTTAATGAAAAGGTCAAATCTTAATTGCATATGTGATAGGAGAGACTGAGATAATGAAAAAACCCTACTAATTTCTCCAAGTTGTAGTTTCTGCATTTCATTTGTATCTTGTATGTGGATACTGATAAATGGTTTGAATCTATAGGTTTGTTGCAAAGAAAGTACCCACACTGATATGTTTTCAAATCAAAAAAAAAAAAAAAAATCCCCTGCACTGTAGAATATCTACCAAATGCTTCGGTCATTTGTTTTGTTTTCAAGATAAAAATGAGTTCCTTTTAAAAAAAACTTTTATGTAACAAATCTAAATACTCTTCTCCAAAAGCAGAACCAACAACGTGACAGCCTTTTTTTGAACTTTCAACAGAAATTTTTGTACAATACAGTTAGGCCTATGGCATACTGTAATAATAATGTTCTTCAGCAAAACATTGGCTTTCACGTGATATGGATTCTTAAGGAGGCCAAGCGGTAATCAGCAGACAAGAGGTAATCAGAAGAGCTAAAGCAATTCATGTGAACAATTTTAAATAAAAAAATACTCTGAATAAGTTAAAAACAAAAATATTTTCATACTTGTTTCTAGTCAAAAGGAAGAGAGATACAAAAGAGGAAGGGGAAAAAACCCTTCCCATCTTTTTTTCCTCACTGAAACAGTGGGAGAGACACCTACAGAACTCTGTGTTAACAACGTTCTGAGTCAGTCAGGTTGTAATTAAAATGATTTTACATTTTGAATCATGATAGCAAAGAAACTGGAAAATTTCCCCAAAACAAACCAAATAAAACAAGAAAAGGTTCACTGTAAAAAATTCTTATTTTTCTTCTGGCCCAAGAGAAGCACAAGATAGTCTGATCTCAGAACACTGTGTGCCTGGAATGCATTAAGCGAAGCAAATGGAAATCTCACATGGGCAGCGCTGAAGGGTCAACTCCAGACTGAAAGAATGTAACCTTATTTTAAAAATAAATGCCTCTCGGGTGAAGAGAGAGTAGACAAAGGAGGGGAATGACTTGACTTGATATGTACTGAAATCATGCCTAGCGGTGCCTAGTCTGAGAAAAGCTGAGCTGTTCAGCTTGATTTTCCATCTTGTGGAGTCAACAGCACTTCGCTCCATAAGGATGCCAGTTATGCCAGTACTACTGAACATCGCCAAGTACTGACAATACGACGGACTAGCGCTATTCCTGAAAAAAGGAATAGTTTCAATACTGAAAATAAGTGCGGAATTATGGCTGAAATAAAACCACAAAACCATCAGGAAAATATAATCCAAGCAACAAAGTTGCCACATGCTTCATCTTTCAACGGATTACATTGCCTTTAAAAATGCATGCTGCTTTATTTACTCTCTAGTCCTAAACAGTCACTGTGTTCTATCTTCCTTTAAAATAAACCTCTATGAAAATGTAGTGAAATCTAATTAAATCCATGGTTGGTTTAAGCCATTTAAATATCTCTCAACAAGCTAACGGATACATATAAATCAAAAAAGAATAGCGATTCTCAGTCATTTGTGAACAACAGGTATTTACAATAGCATTACACATAGAACAATAACCTATTATTCAGGAAAAGCTGAACGGAGCAGCAGTAATCCTCCTATTACATTTGTAGGAAGAGAAAAATATAAATGTTACAGTACCTCTATCTTCAAGTGGATTGCTAGCAAGGTTGATCGTATGGAGTCCTGAGTTGGGATTATGGGCTAGGGCACTGGCTAGCTTCTGTGCAAAATCTCTGCAAGAAAAGAAGAGAGTGGAAGAAACACTCCTGTTATCTCCTGTATCAACAGCACATTCAGAGGTTTAAAAATTTCAAGGGATTACTAGACAGAAGTGGCCTATCCTACTGCAGAGCAGTAACTGATTCTTCACAGTTTTAAACAACGCTTATCTGGCTAATTTGCTATCTTTCAAAGCAGGTTATTTTATTATTTATTTATTCTGTGGCCTAAGAGACTGAAGGGAACTCAATCAAAGCTCAAACTGCTTTTGATAAAGATCTGAAGATATAAAGGAGTTACACAGAATAACTTAAAACTTGACCACATCTTCCTTCTCCTCCACGCCACGCATGGGTGGGATATATACATCAACTTGCATACCACTATGTCCCTTCACTCGCAAGCCAAGCCCCTCACTTGCAGCAGCTCTACCAACAGTCACTCAACAGATGGGCTTTGCAGCATATCCAAAAGGTCAACAAACTAGGAGTATTTCTGACCTTGTAAACCAGCAGGAATAACACTCTCAAAGAACAGCAGCACACTGATGAACTGGTCTTTGCTTGCTTCTTTTTACAGTGAGAAGCATCAAAGTACATAACTGGCTGACCACAGTCCTAGCACCGTGTCCCAAGAGAGACAGTGGTATATCAGTTCTATAATGCTCACTACAGCCAGGCCAGGTAGCACAGATAGCTTTGAACTAACTTTAACCAAGTATGGTAGGTAGCTGTAGTAGCATGACCTACCTCTGTTTCAAATCCATTTGAGCGGCAAGGGAACACTGCCCCATCTCAGAGCATTTTGCTGCAGCTGGACTGCCACCACCCACAGCACTACGTTCAAACTGGCTCGGGTTTTCCTACATGACCACTCTGTCAGACTCAGGTGGAGACATGCTCCTTGCATTAAGTCACAAGGCTGTTGGCTGTTACCAGCTCTAAGACAAATCCTCCGTCCTTGTACCTACTGGGAAGCTTTCATGTATTAAGGGACTGGCCCTACTGTGTGCTTTTTTTAAACTGAGACTATAATTTCAATGTTCTTACTCCACCTAAGTTAGATACTGAGGTAGAAATCAAAAATATCCCTTGAGCTTCCTTCACAGAGCTTTTTTCTCTTTCTGCCTTAAAGTACAGTATCTTACCTCCTCTAGGCCAGTGGTGGAGAACTACCAGCTACATTGCTAGAATAGTGCTAATTAACACTGCCCGTTTTCGTCAGGATAGATCCTGAGGAAGTGATCAGCCTGTGTGCTGAGAATAGCAGTGGGGGTAGCATCCTCTTCCAGTCTCTGGAAAAGAGTGGAGACTGGACAGCAGTAGTATCAATACCTTTTGGTTATCTGTTGTTGGAATGTCTACTTGAGTACAGACGTTCCACAGAAGTTTAGCTTCCCTTTGAAACCCCATGTCTTTAGATGGACCCCTGGAGGTAGACCAGGTTCCAGTGCTGCAAATGCACGATGATGTGCTGCCTTCAGGAAAAGTGTATTCTCTTCCCAAGATACAAGCAGCATGTGAATACAAACACTCAAAAAAAACGAAATTCTGGGCTTGAATCTGTGCCACCTGACAGGCCTCCGGGTATCCTGTTTTGCTACCAGCTGTTGCTGCAGAAGACTACATATCTCCTGCAGGTCCTCGATTACATTTGCCAACACTCTGTGGATACCCTCCAGCATTTCAAATGGTACTAGATGCCTGTGCTTAGGCAACTGAATCAAGCTCCTTGTGTCCAGCCAAGAAAAATGAGGTTTTGAGTTAAAAGACAAACAAAAAAACTGTTCTTCATGGGGAGTTTCCTCCTCTTCCTTTATCCCTAACAGATTCTTGTCATTACAGTGTTCAGCCTACACCTCCAGGCTTGTTTACAAACTCTGCTCCAGCTTTTCCCACCAATATAGGCAGGACTACCAGAACTTTTTGGATACACTTGGGGTGTGTGTGAACTACTTAGCAAAGGCACAGTAAATTGACTGCCACCAGAAAGCACTGGATTACTCATTTAGGCCGCATGGGGCTCCACAGCTCATTTTGGAAAAAACTAATACAACTGCCCCGCTCCTTGCGCAGCCTCTACCATAAATGGAGGCACCTGGGCTCTGCTCACGGGGCAACATCCTTTCCTCTCGTTGTCCACTCTTTGTTTTAAGTCCTAAAATTTATTGCTTTTTTTGGCTGCACACTTCAGACACACAGCATGCAATGTAAACCTGACACTTTCTATAAAGCATCAAAGTCGCTCTGTATGCATTGCACAGCCATGCCTGACTGAACCGAGGACATTCAAGCTTGGAGGTAAGACCCAAAGCTGGGGAAGATGAGATGCAACGTCACTGGCAAAGGCCCTTCGGGTACCAGCAGCAGGCACCTCCGTTGTTCCCACTGTCATGGCTGGCCACTCCCTTTGGATCAGGGCTGCAGAGGACGGTGTGGAAGGCAGTAGAGAAATTCTGCCTGCCAGCTTTCAGAGAGTACGTAAGCGCAACAAACAGATCATTTTCACCACCTCCTGCAAATAGGCCTTTGCAGACTGAAGAATCCATCTTGCAGTTTCATGGAAATGAATATTCTGGTTATCACATATTGCCCCATTCCTCTAAAACACCTCACGGATGTAACTCTCTTTTCAAGCTCATTTGTTCAGGTCATCCTGAACTATTTTTCCTTTCCATGTGCATCATGTTAGGATGCTACCTTAGTTAGCATCCTAACAGTTACCAAAACATTAGTGTTTGCTTTATGCATTAAAGCCATCCAAAATAATCTAGACTGCACCCTTTATGTCTGTTAAAGAAATGGCAATGGGGATAAAATGTTAAAGAGCATCTAAACTGGCACAAATCTTATCAGACAGCGAGTTTCATCTGACAACCTGTTTACCCCAACAGCAAGTCCACATTTCCCTAGTCCCGGGTCCTTACAACTACTACTGCACAACAGTTTGCTGTCTCATCAGATGGGAGAATGACAAGTGTTATGGGGCCATGTCCCAAACTAAATCACAGAAATGAGTGGCTGGAGGTAGAAAAGAATGGAATTGTCTTAAACTGACTCTGCTGCAGAAGGAAATATGCTCTTGCAGCTGCTCAGGTTATTTCTCAAAACACTGCTCTTGGTAGCTCTTTCTTAACCCTGCTCTGGCAGTCTGTGACAGCTAATTAAAAATGACTGGTCTACAAGTTATGTGAAGTGAAGATACCCAGTAACAAGAGGATTTCCTCCTAGCAAGCAGATATGATAACTGGCAAAACTGATAAATGCGTCCTTGACAAAAACAGACAGACAATGCTGATTGGAGCAGATACACACCAAGGCATATAGATGGAGACATGAAAACCAAAGTCACAGGTTGATTATCTGTCAAGTCCTGTTAAAACCGAAACCAGTTAATCCAACTGCGATAAGTTAAGGTAGGCAATGCGCAAAGGTAGTCAATATATCTTTTAATATTCATGATTATCACTGGATTTCATGGCACATACCGCAAGAAAAACAAGATTAAACTCAGGTGCTTATGCTTGAAATGACAGCTATTAACGGCAATGCACTAGTGATCAGAAAGTTTGGGTGTAATTCCAAACTCCACCTCAAGCTTCCTGTGTCATTTAGGCAATTTTCTTTTAAAGGTATTTCAATGCAAAATGCATTTTAAAAAGGGGAAAAAGACCCAAACAATGGAAGAGGAGACGATGTAAAGCACACCAAATATTTTCCCTCTGCTCATTTCCCTTCTTTATTTTTAATTTAGTGTAATGTTCTACTTCTCCCAACTTTCGACTGCTTTTTTTATTAACATAAAAATTCTTTAGCACTAGACTTTATCTCATCTACATGGTCTTGGATGCTACTCTAACACTAAAACTAGCTACAAGTACTTCCAGCTGGGCTAGTTTGTACCTTGAACTTTGCTTCTATTTCCTGGGAAGGGGAAAAAAAGCAAGTATCTGGTAACTACAACTTACTGTATTTAAAACATGTGCAAGGATTAAGTTGTATGGCTTACCTCTATGTACCCTTCTTTTAAGGCTATGGCAAGGCATTAAACTTAATTATCTACTTTCTTGCTTTAAAAAAATTGCTAATTGCAATCCACAATAAGATAAAACCAGCTCTCTTGGGAACGAAACTATAATCTGTTACGCAAGACGGAATAGTATGCTTTTTTAACAAAACCGCAAACACTGTTTTTTAAATGACAAAAAGGTGTTCATACTTCTGTTGACAACTGTATTTGGAGACGAACAGCATGAATTGATTAAGGGCTTATGCCCTGTCCTGGTTTTGGCTGGGATAGAGTTAAATTTCTTCCTAGTGCTGTGTTTTGGATTTAGTATGAGAAGAACGTTGATAACACACTGATGTTTTAGTTGTTGCTAAGTATCCTGCTAGTCAAGGACAGCTTCCATGCTCTACCAAGCAGAGGCTGGGAGGGAGCATAGCCAGGACAGCTGGCCTAGCTGGCCAACAGGGTCATACCATGTGACGTCATGCTCAGTATATGAACGGTAAGCATGATCCAGGAAGTAGTGATTGCTACTTGGTCATCGGTCAGCACGGGTGGTGAGCAAGTGCATTGTGCATCATTCGTTTTGTATATTCTATCATTATCATTATTAATATTATTATTATTATTTTCCCTTTTCTATTAAACTGTCTTTATCTCAACCCACAAGTTTTCTCACTCTTACCCTTGTGATTCTCTCCCTGTCCCACTGGGGGCGGAGGGGGAGTGAGCGAGCGGCTGCGTGGGGTTTGGCTGCCTGCCAGGTTAAACCATGACAGCTTTTATCCGATCCATTTTGCTCCACTTAACCCAACTCTCCACGCAGAATCTTAAAACGCATCAGTTTAAAGGGATTTCTTGGACATAAGGAACCTTCAAAAAAACCTGATGACAAGCTCGTTGACTACAGGCTCCTCAGAACAAGGTAAACGTCAAGCATGAATTGTTTTTAATGTTTATTCTGGGTAACACACATCACACATCATTTTTGCTGGGAGTAAGCAGTAACTAATGCAACATTTCAAAGGAATTACTTACGTTCTAAGCCCGGCATTCTCTAATACCAGTTCTTCCAATCGATTGGACCTACTCACCACTCGCAGTATCTGCTCACAGACATCAGTGGACTGCCACAGAAAAGACAGAACAGCGTTAAAGAACACAAACATGGAACAGACAGATATTGAGTTATAAGCCATACATCGTAACGGGATCCAGGTTGTGATCAGCTTTTTGTCATACATAAATAATAAGTAAGAATACCAGGAACATCCGAGAGAGAGTCACGATGGCAACAGAGGACTTCTGGAAAAGACTCAGGGAAGCGAGAGGCAGACTAAAAGTGAGTCATTTATGAAGCAGGCCACCTAATCATAGGGAGCAGAATTTTTATAATGATAGTAAAAAACCCAAACCCTGTGATTCAGGAAAAATGCTCACTTAATTTTTAAAGAATTCTTGTTCATCTGCATGCTAATCCTTCAGAAGAAAGTGGCAACTAGTGCGAAGGAGAATAAAGCCTGACCAGGAATGACAACTAAACACAGAGAAAGATAAGGCAGACAAAAAAAAAAAACCAAACAAAAACCAAAAAACTCAAGAGCAAAAGCACTCTAGCTACAGGTCCTCCAAAGGACTGCTAAGGACTAGTGCTTAAGGGTCAGTGTATTTCAGTATGAATTCTCCCAACCTACATTGAAGTAAATCCCATCTGATGATCTTACTGTTGTTGGATTCTAGAATTTGCATGGGCATTTGCAAGTACCATGAACAAAACACGATCACAAAAGAGTTTGTTTGCTGTGCTTATTTGAATAGAGATATAAAACCTTAGTGATTCAAAAGCCGTATAGTGAACTCTGTACCTCATAATCTTTTATTATAATCTTTTATTTCGCTTCTGGATTTGCCTTTTTTTTTTTTTCTTCACAGCATGCACTAACCAACATTCATGTGAAGTCCAAAGCTGAATTTCAGTTATGATCATGAAGTGCTGAAACTATTCTGTCATCCACCTTTAAAAAAAGGTGACACTTATACCTGGGACATCTGAGTCTCTAATGACAGTCTAGCATTTTCTAGTATTTTTTCAATTTTTAACTAATTGAATCTCCTAAAAAGAAAAAAAAAAGGTCTACCACACACATAAAATCTTATTAATCCTTTACACAGTAAAGGTGACAATTTTTTCTAAAGACTGTCAACTCAGCCATCTTCCCAATTTTATCTTTGCCTTCTGATTTCAGTAATTCAGAATATTACCACAATGCTTCTACAGCAGTGTGACTGCAAGTGGAAAGTTTCATGCATGTACTATAAAAACACTGTGGATACCATCTATCAAACACAATGTCAGAGCGGGACTCATGAAGCATAAAGCATTCAATGGCCTCTGGGTATGTCTGACCTCATACTGACCCTCAGCAGTGCTCCTATGGCACAGATTTACTGTCCTACAATTTATGTTTTCCTGGTGTTTTAGACTGAAAATGGAATGTGTGGAAGATAAAGGTTTTTTGGTTTGTTTGATGGTGGTGGTTTGGTTTTTTTTTAAGGAATTGGTGCATTTTCAAGGTTGACAAAGTTTATTTGTTTTCCACAGAAAAGTTGCTAAGAATTCCAAAAAACTTTCACGTAAAAATCTCTCAGACAGAGAGCAAATTATGCTGGCCAGTCTTCTAACTAAGCAAACTACCTCATTTCATTGAAGCAGAAACTGATTAATTGCATTGTACCTTTTAACAATGGTGATTTTAACAGTGAACTACTACAGGATTAAAAATACCCCCAGTTTCATTCTGTGCATAATTTCAAGTAAGATGTCCCAGCAAGAAAGAAAAGTTTTTTGCCTACTCTTCTGCCAAGAATCACATAAGCTAGTTTCTACTGAATTTTCATGGAAAATGATAGTTTAGGAATGCAATAAGAGCATTTTCAGATCAATAAAATTGCATCAATTTAAACAAGATGAGAAGCAACCTTCACTTTTGAGGACGAAAGCTTCTGGATGTAAGTGTGAAAGCAATTTCTCAAACTACTAACTCCACCTGTGACTTTCAAGTTTAAAAGAAATAGTATATTTTGATATATTTAAAAAGTCACCTAATTACTGATTTTCTTGGCCCTTTCTTCAGTAGTCCAACTTGTTTAGATTTGCCCCCTTTTTGCTTTTCAGAAAGAAAACTGATGTGAAAGAATATCAATGTCACACATCACTACGTACTTATTACTACACAGGGTTAGCTTCAGACAACTGGGAGAAAAATTCATCAAGTTGCAATGAAAATTAAGAGGAAAACCCTATTTTATATGTGAGAAAAAAACAGGATCCTGATATTTTCTTTCCACCTCCAAAAAGCAACTGAGATTTCTGGCTGCTTTAGAATTAGTTTCCTATTTAGTCACCCAATATTGTTTGAGGGAGCTAGCAACGCCTAATAAAGTAGTTTTATGGGCTACTGTTACTGCCTGACAAAGTTTTCAAACTTTATTCACTTGAAATTTTGACAAGACCTGACTCTCGGCACTGTTTCTATGGCATGAATTAACTATTCAACAGTTTATATTTTCCTGATATGATAAGGAAAAAAAAAAAATTTTTCAATAGGTTGCCAGTTGTACTTGCCTAAAAAAGTCCACCTTGAAAAATGTAATAGCATCCTCTAAAACACAGCATAGCCTGGTAGGAGCAGGTATACAGTTTCAATTTATTACTTACTAATTTCAGATCCTTGGACGACAGCTTTGTAAACCACTGATTATACTCCAGAGCAGCAACTATAGGTATTAAGTCTCTAGAAAAAGAAAAACGCTTTTACACACATTTCATATAACTGTCGGCTTTCGTTATTTGAAACAATCTCTTAGGTGTTCTTCCATACCTAATTCCCCATGCTTTTGCAATGCTAATTGCCTACCATTCCCATTACAGAAAGCTCTGCATTCTAAAAAATGAGCACCACCAGTAGCTGTGTCTCTGTCTCGTATTTTAATACAAATTTTTGACTGGCCAACTGACATCCATTCTAGCATGAATTTTTAAACCAGGAATTTGTCTGGGCTGCCATTCCTACTTTTAGCATTACTTTTTCTTCAGCCTGTGACATATTTAAGCTTCTTAATCACCTCTAATTATAATTGAGCATGACACTAAAAAGCTTTTTGGCAGTCTGATGATTTAATATAGTTCCATGACTGAATGCTTCTAGAGAACACCTCCTTGTCTCATCTCTATAGCTGAATTCCCGCAGGAAGCAGGAGACCTGCAAAAGGATAATGCGACTTTCAGCACAAACCCTCCTTAATTGTAAAAGGGATTTCACAAATGAAATTCTAAATTATTCCTGTCTTCTTCATTCTAAGCCTCTCAATGTGATCTGCTCTCCCTCTGTTAAGTTGCTCCAATAACAGACGTTGATAAATGTCATGTCCGTATGCTACCACCCAGCAGAATCATCCATCAAGTACCAGCAGCACAGCACTTGGATCATTTTGACACAACATATGAAATACATATATACACCTACACTTGGACTTTTCTTAGAAACCTCTTGTCTTTATAGAAGAGCTGTAACATACATGAACTTATCCGACCAGCAAAACAGTGCCATCCGAGACTCAGTTTTTGCAGGAAGAAATTTAAAAGTATTGGTTTCCATAAGCTAGTCCCATCCCAGCCCCAGCTTTTCATTCAGGACATATGCAGGTATGCATGACAGATCTGCACTAAACAAGCACCCTTCTCACATCTTCCTTCTTCCTCTCCTTCACTTTTCCTCCACGAACATTTTGACACTGTAGGGTGGTTGTTAAACACGTAGGAAAGCCAGGAGACAAGGCAACATCATATGGACAAGCCTTCAGCAGGCTATATTGGGAACTGCAGTTACTAGATTTGGAAGTACAAGCCCATCACTAAGGTAACAGCGAGAAGGTGCGGCATTTTGCAGCAAAAGACTGCAGCCCACCAACTGTGAAACTCATGCAAATAGACCGTTTTCACACTCCTGCAGAGGAACTAGTAGTGTGTGGTACCCTTCAAGGATTAAGCCTGTTTTCCACCTTGTTCACAGCACACATGAAGTCTCATGGTGAATTCATTTCCACTGGCACAGTAGAGTCTTATCAGCTTCAATAGATTTATTTCTGTCCATCACATTGTTTTTGTTCCTACATATACACACACACATACTTCATCTCCATGTAAAGCAGCAACAACTAGTGAAATGTTGTGGGGTGAAAACCAACCCAGAGGTATTTTCCCCTTAGGCTGGGCAGGCAGGAACCTTGCTGTGGAGTAAGGAACGTCCACATAGAGGTTTGTTCCTCCTTTGCCTTCCCCTAGAGTGATCAGTAAGGTGGTAATGAATTAGCAGCTTTGATGTCCCTCTGGCCAGTGCCTTTGCCTTGGAAGTGGAATGAACATAAGAGTCATTTTTCAGGTGTAATTTTGTTTTATCCACCCAGTGGTAACCAGCCAGCCACAGCTGGTGGCGAATGCTGCAGGGCAAACGCTAGACAAGCTGATGATACCACCATCACTCTGGTGGAGCAGAGCTGTTCACGCTGTAGGCCACCACCCCCAAAAGAGGCAGGAGGCACCACCAGCAAATGTATTTCAGCCGTCTGCAGCAGCACCAGTTCCTCCAAGGAAACAGGGGGACAACGATCAGGGATCACTAGCTGCAAGCGTTTACACTACCAGGGAGGTGGTAAGCCGGCTTGGAGGGCTGGCAAGAGCTCAGTACCTTCTGGGCAGGAGAGTGGCTGCAGGCAGAACTTGCCTGAAGCCATCCCTTTCTCCCCTCTCCTCCTCAGGCCTCGGAGGGAAACGGCTGAAGGACAGGGGTGCTCAGAGTTAGTGGGAAAACCATCACACTTTCAAGAAGTTAAAGAAACATTGCTGCAGCAGGACAGGAATATTTTAAAACAAATCGACCCAGCTGATTTGCAAATTCTCATCTTTAAATAGTTTAGTCTTCCGCAGTATTCAAGGCCTGTTTGTTCAAACCCTAGACAAGCACAGATACTGGCACACTTCAGTAACACCAACTGCTAAATCCCCATCCCGCCCCAACCCCCCTTCCTCCCCACGTGTCTGAAGATAGTGGAACCTCTGCCCGTTCTGCAGCAGCCTTACTGTCTAGAAACTTCGCTTTATCAGATTCTACCATCTGATTTTAAGGAGAAACTATATAGTTTAGTCTTTTTTTCATTTTGTTCAAATTTTTGAAGGTGCTTCTGACCAATGAGGGTCCTTTAGGAATTTACTTCTACTCCTTCTCTTGCTTTGAGCTTGCCTAACCTCATTGCACTTGTTACTGAGTTTTCCTTTTCAAAATTATATACTGCTTTATTCACTTTATTCTTTTAAATTCTAGACGTGGTACTAACAATGATCTGAATTCTTTTGCAATACACTATGAAAGAACGCTAATGACCATTTCCAAAAGCAGGGCCTTCTCATAACTTTCCCTCATTGAGTTATATTGAGTTGCTTATATTTATTTGTGTACTAAATTACCATCCAGAATAAAGTAAGATTTACAAAACATAAATCTGTGCCATCTTAAAATGAAAACAGATTCTGTTCTTCTGGAATGCAGAAAACCTCTCCAAGCTTCAACAACATTCAAGCTTCACTAATGCCTTCATGTTTTTTCAACATCTCTGTCCCCCAGTGTATTTAAGATGGCAAGAAATCTAAACAGTGCAAAGAAAAAAATCTACCCAATCACGCTTTTCCTACAATTTTTTGAATGTCCAAATATGCTAAAACATATGCTACACAGATGAAAATTATGCTACTGAGTTAAATAAGCCCTGTTCACTTTGAGGTTTGTTTTTTTTTTTGTTAAACAATTATATGGTTCGCAGCACAATATAACTTCAGATGAAACCTCAGAAGTCATGTTCCCATGTGGCAAGCCATGCAATGCAGTCTAAGTGTCAGGCACTCTGGGAACTTACATTCATCTATAATTCATGCCATCTTATGTTGACCTCTAACAGACATGCTTTACCAGGAAAAACACAAATTGTTTATTTTTGCAATGCATAGCCCCTGTATCTAGAGACCAGTGTACCCATCCTACCTCTCTTCAGAGCTACTCCACAACACGAAGTATATAGTTTCAGCAACCCCCAAAATTAGGCGGACAAGAGATACAACAGTCTCTCAAAATCCAAAGCATGATGGCATATTGTTAATTTATAGCATTCTCACTGTGCTAAATATATCACAAAACACTCGCATACGTTCTTGAATTGACTGGGATCTCAGATCCTAATTTGTATTTTTAATGAATAACATAAGGTTTTGACTTCCTATAAAATTTAGTTTTCTTGAAATTTCAATCCAAAACCTTTTTCTCAGATCAGTCCTCAACATGTAGAAACTCTCGTCACAAGATGGATTCCACAGCATTTGAATGGCTCCAAATTTGTTTTGAATCTTTGGACTTACACAATTATGAGACATTTAATAAAGACTTTTATTAACAACACAAATATATTTCCTCAGTGATGTCAATTTTGTAAGGTATACTTCAATGAAAAGCTTCTGTGAAGCAACAAATCCATTATTCTGCTTTCCGAAAGCCAACTCATTTGAACCAGCTGAGATATTCTAAATACTTAAAACACTTCTTCTATCTACTCTTTCCTAATAAGGAACATTTTTCACTCCCAATAAATTGTTCAAACATTTAATTCCTATTGAAGCTGGTATCTGTAAGTCACTTTCTCAAGAATGCCCCATGGTCTTCTCAGTACTTCCACCTTGCAATATGTTTAAAGCATTCTTATGTTCTTGTTCTACATTTGCTTGTGCTGAGTAGTGTTCCCTTCCTTATCTTCTCTCAGCAAGGCTTAACCAACCAAACAGTCTTTGGCTACGTCAGTCACACACTAGTTGCAACCCTGTAGCCTTGTTCGAGTTACTTCTAAACTAGCCAACACAGGTACAGCTTAGTAACTTTGCCACAGGATTCAGTGCAGACTGTGAAAACCCATCACAGAAGCTGAGTAAATATTTTAGTGGGATTTTTTGTGAGTTTACACACTAGATAGCTTAAAGCTGCAAAGAATGCTGTGGCAAAATACTCTTATTTACCTACCTCCAAGTTCAGCCTTCCTGTTATAATATTTTAACACTGTACTTCTGACAGATTCTTAATTCTTCCACTGAGCTTTCCCAAAGAAACAAATGCTTTCTCTATCTTATTTACAGTTTCTTAAATTTGTCATTTTCCTTGTATAATGATGGATTTTAGCTAAGACTTCCTCCCATTTCCTCCTACTTAAATATCTTCAGATTCAACTTTCTTAGAATCCAATTTTCTGAGCCAGCTAAATTCAGTAAACCAAATACAACACTTAACTAAGTTTCAGCATCTCATAGTAAAATTACCCTCAATTAGTTCCTTTCTGGAAGTACACATTTTTGATGGTGTCTATTGTAAGTGGAGAAACTACTGGCTGGGATTCAGTTGAACAACTTAAACCTTCTACTGACTTGCTAAGAAAAATAATTTCCTTTACTGTGTACACCATGAGAAAAAGATTTTGCATAAGTAAAGACTGCATAATTTGCTTTTTTGCTTTGCCCACCAGATGTAGTTGCATGTTTTCTCTGCTGAATTTGAGCTCTTATATGCACCATCACAGGAAAAGTATCTATCTGCTAACTTTTTGGAGTGCTTCCAATAGCAAAATATATTTATCTTCTCAGGCTCCTCAATGAAATGTGCTCTCCATGGGGCTTTCGTGCAAAACCAGCAGCTTTGTACTGAAAACTAAAAATGCTACAGATGGTCATTTCAGAGGTCTACACATTCAAGTAACAGCTATGGGATCATCCCACTTTAGCAAGGGTAGGCGAACCCTATTGCGAGGGGGAACAAGGAAAGTTTGCAAAAATATTAGCATCATTACTGCATATTGTTTACCTGTGGTCAAGGTGGCTGAAGTCTTGCAAATTCAACTCTCTGGTATCTTGTGTCAGATAAATCGTATCGACATCCTGTTAAAAATACATAACCAAATACATCTTTACAGAACTGTTGTTTTTTTCCAAGTACTATGATTTACATGCTGTTTCATCATTTGTACAGTGAGCTGAAAAGAGCTGCAGAACAAGACATGTACTCACCCACTGTACTTCTTCTCTATACGGAAATCCAAGCCAGTCACAAACACAGGCGTACATTTGTGAAAAGCCTCCTAAGAACAACCCAAGAGAGTATTTAACATAATAGTAAAAGAAGCAAACAAACAAACATTTAAAAGGATACTTAAATACTTATACTTAAAGATTGAGTCTTTCAAAACTCACTCTCTTTTCCTCTCAGAAGGCTGTCCATTGTGCTGCTGAAAGAAACTGAGACTATCCTATCTTTGCCCGGCAGGTTGCAAGAAAGCTTAAAATAGTGCCTTCACCTACCAATCAGAAGTCTGCTGCATACTAATTACACCTTAAAACTAATTACACCTTTACAAGCTTCTGCCAGAAATAGAATTAAACTTCCTGACATTGCAATTCCAGCCTTTTTATATTTGAGCCTTTAAATTCATTCTCACCACAAGGTCCAAGCTCTGCCACTGTCTGACTGTCCCACAAGGCCTGGAGATTAGCCAGTCTTTCTGAAGGCTCCATAGTTACTTTTTTCAGAATCCTCCTAGATGCAAAAGGGGGGAAAAAAAAAATCACTCATGACTTCGAAAGTATTTTTGAATTCATAAATCTTCTTTATTTCAAGTACAATTTTAAATGAGTGTATAGGAAGAATTACCACCTTTAATACAACTCACTTCTCTGCCTAAAAGTCACACATATTGTGATGCTGCCCAGCAGGAGTAACATTTATTTGTCTCTTCTTTCTTTCTAATGATTAACTCGGTGACCACTGGAGCAACTGAGCCTTTTTCTATGACGGGATCACTCAAGCTAAGCAGACTTGTGGCCCTCAATTAACACCAGGATGCCCAAAATAGGGCAGAGACATGGTATTACTGGTTACCCTGAAACCGCTGCTGTTTATACAGTGTTTTTATGCAGTAAAACTAGTCTTCTTCCTCCCCTAAATGAAAACACAATCCCTTCCTACCTTTTAAGAAATGAAACTATTTGTTTTTCTGAATGACAGCACTGCCTCATAAAGTGCAGAATTCCATAAAGAAAGAGGGAAAGAATTAATAAAAGATATTAATGGGAGAAACCTCTTTCCCCCTTTTTGCTTGTTCTGGCCTTATGTGATCTGCATAACTCCAATGTCTTCATTTTGGAAAGTAATGCCATCTGAGAGGAGAGCAAGAAGTTTGATTTCTTTTCCGGGAACCAAGCTCTCCGTACAGCTACACCAAATGCTCCAGCAATGTTCTCAAGAAAGCCCAGGGAAAACATGTATAGGTCTCAAGGCTTCACAGACACCCAGACAAACACGCACAGCCTTGCAGCCCTCTTCACTCTGCTCTTTCTGCCTACATTTCTCACATCGTTACCGAGGTTTTATGGCAAACCTGCTCACAAATATTCACTTGTATGTGTGCTTTTTGAAGGAAGAGCTTGATCTCCATTAAGGCAGTTAATACTGCCACAGAGATAAACTGGAAGTAAAAAAAAGAAACTGCCAGTCGGAGTTTATGAACTTGATTTCCTACCCCACCTACAGGAAAGGTGAATAGTAAAGACATGCACCCAAAATAAAACATGTAAATTTAGCCTGACCATTCACATCTAATGTCTGTTACAAAAGCTCACTTAGAAAGATCAATGTGTCCTGGAAAATTCTTTCACACAGTCCACTTTCTCTAATATTGCTGAAAACCAGGAGCTGAAGAGAGTAATAGTAGAGCTGCATGATCTGGTAGGGAGTGATGAAGATGGGGCAAGGACAGAGAGAAGAAATAAAATAAAACGAAGAAAATCTACGGAGAATTGCTGCAAGATGATAAAATTCAGAGGCACAGATACAAGAAAAAAAAAAAAACAAAGGCAAGAACAATGCATAAAGAAGCAGAACAAAAAAGCTAGAGCAGGAGATGTATGATCCAAGGAGCCAGTTACACCATGGAAAGTATATGACAAGACTGCCCAGGGCTCAGTTTTGAAGAACAAGGCTCCCAGTTATGTGCATCATTTCACAAACACTGAAAGTAAACAGAACTTTTCCCTCCTCTCCCAACTCAGATTTTACTTCTAGGGAAAAAACAAAACAAAATAAAACACCCCACTGAATATCACAACTGTTTATGGGGAAAGGAGTAAATTACAACAAAAAGCCAGAACCTAAGCTATACCTGAGGTTGGAGAGGCGATAAGGTAAAATGAAAACTTAAGGCTCCAAATACCTGCATCGCTCCTTCAAAACAAAGACTCTTTTGACCCTACAGAGCATGCATATCCTACCTATGCTCTGCACTGCCTCCTGGTTCTGTCATATACCTGCATAAAAGCTTAGTGCTTGCCTCAAGGTGTTTCTCATACCCTCAGTGCATTTCTGAGGTCAGAGTGGGGAGACCCACGGACAAAAAGTGGTGGCTTGTCACCCTTTCCATACAATCTGTTGCCGCTAGAGGTGCCCTAAGAGACACTTACACTGGTGAGAGTCCAGGGAATATCTTCCTGAGGCAGGTCCCAATGTGCGCCAGCACTTCGTTCACATCCTCCGAGGATGCCATCTTCATGGAGATGCTGCATTTCTCAGTTTCCATAATCAACTGTAAATAAGAGAGCATGAGGGCAGGAACTGGGTATCATATAATTCATGTCCATTTAAAAAGGAAAGCATTTCGAATGCCAGCTGAATGCTTTGCATGCCAGTAGGAATCTGTTATTCTTTAAGACATGACACAACAATGCTCTAGGTAAAGTTTCTTAAAGTTGTTCTTGAATGTACAAGATCCCCATACTCAAACTTTGCTTCTCCTAACAGTGCTCTGCTTCCCATGGGAATAAAAGTTTCAAAGGATTTTGACCTCAGCTGACACTCTGAAAACCAAGACCTTTTCACAGCATTGTCCTCTTTTGAAACATGTCCCAGAACACCAGGAGAAGCAAGCGCAGCCTGAGAGGAAACTACTGAACAAGCAGGGCCTGCTTCCTCCAGCAAAAAGTAAAAGTCTTTAATGGCTGTGATCCTCTGGAAAAGCTCTAATGCTTTGATCTATGCCGTTTAAGAAAATGTAATATGGTAATATATTGTCCCGGTTGAGATGAAGCAGTAACTCAGCTAACATAACGGTCCTGCTTCAGCAAGGGGGAAAAAATAAAGCCTTTTGCAACCTATCTCTGTTATATATTGAGTGTTCAGAATCAAATCAGATTACTGTAAAACTGACACATCAGGTCTGCAGCTGCTTTCAGCTGCAACACAGGAAGCAATGTAATGTTTCTGTCTTCTCCAAGTGTGAATATTTAGCACAGCCCAAGTCATAAGCTTTTAGAGGAGGAGCTGTGCATGCACAGTAAGAAGCTAACATTAGGAATAAATAAGAAGTGTAGATAGACAGTACGAGAGGGGACACTGCGTGGTATGCTACATAAGATTGTTTTTTATTGAAAGTGGTTCCCAGGGCTCTTTTGGTTCCCAGTTCATGTCAAGGGTCATCACCAGGATAACCCTCAAAGAGGCTGTATTTATCCCAAAAGCACACCGAGAATTTTCACACCTTTTCCCACCAATTCAACTCCTTTCTGAACCTGTTGCTGTCACTCCCTGAAGATAAATGAGTGAGTGGGCAAGTTACTACGGTTTTTCACTGTCACTAATATTAACAAAACATTTCCCTATATTACTCTGTCCATTTGTTCACTTATTTTACAGTGGGAAGCTTTCTGCTTCTGCTTAATAGCTTTCTGCGAGATGCCTAGCACAAGACTACATCCTTCAGGTATCACGGATATAACATGCTGTTTGCAGGAAAACTGCAACAATACCATTTGCCCTGCAAGCAATAATCTAGGATTGCTGCCTGCCTTCAGCTACAAGCCTTACACATTTAAAACACAAATGAATGTAAATATGCAAAACCTTAAAAAATACTTTAGGAAAATGGTATGCTAAGTAAGGCTGCTGAAAATCCCTTGTAAACCCTACTGCAACAGTGATTGTCTATGCTTCGAGGAATAATTAACATTAGCTACCACGGCATTTTAGTACCTTAAATAAATAAAGCCACAAAAACATACACAGAATTTACTAAATGTCTCCCCATTAAAATAGTAAACATCTGGACCTTTTTTTTTTCTCTCCTTTAACAAAAGCTTCAAAAGCCATGTTAAAAAGATGACATGTTAAACACAATGAGAGCTTTTCAGAGTTCAAATAAAGTGTCAGACGCTCCTATTTTTATAAAGCTCTTTAAAAGCCAAACACACATGAAACACATGAAGACTTTGATATAATTGAACTGTCAAATCTTGTCAACACGTTCATCTTATGAATGAAAAAAGTATTAAAGGCATTCTTCTTTTCAGCATCTCCTCTTTGACATTCACTTTTTTGGGCACATAACTTGCTGTCAAATATATTTTGTGTTGTATTCAGTTATGGCACCAAGAATAGTTGGAAGCAAATCATTTCCGCCCTCAATGTAAGCAGTAGCTTTTGGCTTCACCATAAAGGTATACACCACAGAAGCCACTCAAGCTTGCATGGTGATGATTATATACCAGCTGCCACTGTTTTATCATCTCTGAGAAAAATATTCACTTACGATACAAATGAAAACTTGTACCATATTGAACCAGGAAAAAAATTTATTTCTTACTGTCATCCCACCTGCACAACATATTCCTAAAATTGACTGTCTAAATTCTTAACATTATTGTTAAGACTTTAAAGTATCATGAATGTAAGAATGCGAACATACAGTGTGCTCACCGGATGGGGACACCTGCATGTCAGAGCATTACCTCCTTGACTGGAACAGATTTAGCAATGAGTAAACAAGTATCTTTTATCTAGAATACACTCACCTGACCCGGTTTACTGGAAGTTACTCCTTGGATTTCCAAGTAGCTGAAAGTTAGTTCTAACTGTAGTTAAAAAAGAAAATGCCACATTAGTGCAAACATCTTATTTTAAAGAGCACTTACGCTTTTCAATGAGGTTAAGAAAACCTTGAGTGAGGCTACTGTTATTTTACATTAATTTCTGTAATTGACACTAAGTATTTGTTAATATCTGATTGCATTTTACACTAAAAGAACACTTACATTTGCTTGTTACAGGCTCAAATGATTATTAGAGGTTATAGGAATATCACAGTGGACCTTTTACTGCAAGCTATAAGTACATAAGCTTATAATAAAATTTATAACAAAATTTTACTATAAAAAGCATTGTTTATACAATACCCTACTGATGTGTACTCTTGTGACTGAATAATCATTAATTACAATACTTACAACATCACATATTACTCTTTCATTAGTTACGTTGATCATAGATGTGAAAAATTTTACTGCACAGGAGCTGAAGGGACATGCACACACAATTTTTTTAAATATATAAAAAGGAAAAAAAAACATATATAGATAGATACAGATATAGACATATAAATGCTCAAGACTGCTTTAGTATGTGTAAAAGTATGAGAGGAAATAATACATTAGCTTTGCCTGAGTGGGTTATCTGGACGACAGTCAGGATAGGCAGGGAAGAAGGGTGAACATACTGAATCCAAATGGAAGCTTAGAAAAAGGCACAAAGTCCTCTTCTGCAAGGACAAATCTAGGGCTACAGGGAGTGTGCTAAGATTGGAATTCACAACTACGTGGACAAACATCTTGACAGCTGAGATATACAGAAAGAAACAAACCTCTTGGACTGAATCATAAATACAGGGCAAGACATTAGCATGGTCATTTCCTTTTATTTATCATTAAAACCATTGTAACTGAGCCGTCTGTTTGAATTGCACAAAGTTTCCTGTAATTTATCTTATCCTAGGTTCACGGTCAGGGTGCTCCCAGGCTAACTGGCAAACACCGTATTATTCTATTTCTGTATTTGTGGCAAACTTTTTAAAAGACAACCCTGAACGACTCCTGGGATGTCAGAACCCAGATGCAGCTCTCAAGACTCCCCCTCCGCAAAGGCTGCAAGAGCACAAAAGTCGGGAAATTACCAGTTTCCAACCGTAAGAACCAGCTAAAAGTTTTCCAGAAGGCAGCAAGATAGTAGGGAGATCTCCTAAATGCCAAGGTCTCACTGGCAAATCTGTAAGTAGTCATGAACACTGTTACCGCAGGATGAAGCTGCCCAAAAAATTCCAGTTAAAATAGTTATGATTTAGAATACACTGAAATTTAGGGGGCTTTAATGAAAAAGACGACCTTTTTTAAGCACTTAGCTACATTATCCAATCACCACTGCAGAGACTGAAGATGTTATTACTGTCTATTGTTCTTTGTTACCTATTTTTTGAATTCTTTTCCCTTCGGTTGCCCTCAGGATTTAACAGCATCACAAGATATAAGCACCCCTCAGCCATTTCTGTGCAAAGTCCACCTTCCATCAGAGATCTAACAGTGACCAAACTTTACTCTGAAGTTTCTGAGGAGTCTTTACGTGCTTCGTTTCACTTATTCTGCTGCAGGGGCAGCATCCTACAGCCCGCAGGCAGTTTCAGACCACAGGGGTGTCATCGCAGCTGTTTATGAAACGAGCGTGCACAGGGAAGCGAGGCAGGAAAGGCAGAACCAGCCTAAGCATCTCTCCAGCGCCCACACCGGTGCCTTGCATTTTTCCAAAGGTAAGACATTCACTTCTCTTCAGGCCTCTTCAGTGCCTTATTTCTAAGCTAAGACTGGCAGTCTTTTGTGATGACAGAACATGGCCCTGTGCAGTTCATTCAGGCCAGGAAGAAAAAAAAAAAATTCCACAGCAGCTCTTTTTGTTGGCTGCTGGAGTAGGCCAGACTACATGTATAGAAGTGAAAGGCTCTTTTTCTCCACTGCTAGTCAAATTAAACAAACATATGAGACTATCTAACATTTGTTTACCCAAATCATAATGAAACTTTAGGGAAAAGTTTCTATGATTGAAATCCTTCCTATTTTGCAAATTATTTACCTACCAGATTGAAGGTTTTGCTTTTGCTAATGTACTTTGTATGTGCAAACATATACATATGTACACATGATCAAAAATATCTTCTTACTCCTGAGAAAAGTTTACACAGATCCAGACTCAAGAATTCATTCTGCAAAAAACCTCTTGACTAGAATTAATCAGGAAATGTGGCAACATCTCTATAGTTCATCTTTGGTTCATTTTTCTACTTAGAAACATGGATTTACAGACCTTGCTTTGCAGCAAAAATACAGAACACATTCTAATTTTACAAGGTTTTAAAAAGCATAATCTCATTTATTATCTAAAATTATATTTTTTTAAAATCCTCTTAAAAGGCAGACCCTGCAGTTACCAAGCCAGCTAATTTCATAGTTTCCAATTTTTTCAATCAAAACTTACTGAAAGCTGGCACTAGAAATACGTTCACAAACCTGAATTACACTCCCACAAATATTTCATACACTTATCTGTGGGCTTGATGACACATCTAACATTTACTAATGTTGCAACTACGTTTTATATAGACTGTAGAAAGAATCAGTAAGCTGTAAGTACAGCACTTTTTTTCTATTAATCCATCTAGATTAGTGCAAGTGAACTGATTGGAGCCGAGTGTAAAGTTATGAGGTGGCCACTGTAATATCCTTGCTCTAAGGATATTTGTGTGAGTTGATATTATAGTTAATCAACCTTTATTCCTTTTAACTTTGATCCTTGTGTAATAGACACATCTCAACAGCATTGTTTAAGGAAAAGTAAAGCTTGTAATCAGATGTAGTAATAACAGTCACTCAGAACTGGCCATCTCAGCATACTCAATTTTGTGAGAGGTCCCTGGAGGAATAAAGTGTCTTTGCTGCATGTTCTCAGCTGTCTTGCTAGCAGTTACTGCATGCCAGTTATATGGAAGTTCTCGGGCTCAGAAAGCCTCTGAGCAGCTTTTGAGAATAGTACAGACTTTAGAAAATTCAGTAAGTTTCATTAATTTTGCTAGAAAAGAAATGCATTTTCAACCACCCTAATAATTGTTCAGATAGACGAAGTTTAATTTTGACAAAAACCATGAGCAGACACAGTTTCTTCTGATCAACTTTCTTCCATTTGTTATCACTAAAGTAACAATTTTGTTAGTATAGCATACGTATTCTAGATTTCCATGAAAATAGAAACAAGTTTTTCAATTAAGTAAATCCATTTAATAAAAGGAGTTTTGAGAAGTGTCTGTAATGCTAAACTAGAAGTACAGCTATAGCTTAGTACACCAAGCCCTAGCCTTCAAGAGCTTTTTGATTAATTACAATGGCTTTGCTATTATTTAACAAGATCACCGTCACCACCTGTCCATCATACTGCCATTGCACTGATGTCTGAGCTGTTCATCAACTGGCTCTATGTTTCCACGCAACCAGTCACCAAACCCTATCTTAAAAACAGGCTGCAAACTGCAGTGATTCAAAAGCCAACAGACAACCAACCAAAGATACCTGTGCTGCTGGGACAGGGTGATCAACTGAAGGAAATAAATTTCAGCAGAAATTCAAACTAGTCATCCTACCTGTCAGTCAGCATCTTCAAATTATACGTAAGGGACGGTCACATTTACCAGTGACCATAACTGAAAACCTGCTATCAATCGTTCCATTTATTGATTCTGTTTTTTCTATAAAGCATCTATATATATACACACACACGCACCCACACATGTGTGTGTAAAACACAACAAAATAGAACATAGGCCAAATTCCCATTCACTGATTCCAAGCTGGACAAGAGATGTTTGTCCACATCAGTCATTTTCATTCACGTGGAAATTATCTTTCTCTGCTACAACAATCATTACGAATTGTCAAAGGAATAGAAAAAATAATTCACTGGCATTGGCAAGGCAGGTTGGCAAGATGCTTTTCAAAATGAAATACAGAAATGATGAGAAAACAGCAGAATTTAATAAACCTCAACATAATTTGTGTCTCCAAATCAAATATTTTCCTATTTGACACTACAACACTAGAGGGAATAACGCCATCAACTTGTTTGGACATAAACTGTCCCACTACAGAGGTCATCAGACTCATCTCACAGTTCTTCAAGTTGGTGTTTCCAACATAATTCTTCACCCACCTTCATTTCTAGAAGTTAAAATTCCTCTCAAACTGTAAATACAAATTGACAAATCCATTTAAGACAGACACTAATAAAACCACCACCCTAACTCAACACCATGCAACATATCATACCTTAATTATTATTTATTTTTAAACAGATGCACAAGTATAAAATATGCTAAGTTTATGCAACTTAGTTTATGCAACTTACATTTGTATCTAAAAAACCAGAATATTTATAGAAACACAGTGGCTTTACCTTAGTGGGAATCCGAGATGTTAAAAGAAATGCCCGACATGATGCCAACACCTATTGAAAAAAAAGTACAGAATTTGTAAGAAACATTTAATTTATCAGGAATATTATTAAAGATTCTTTTCCAGGAAAATCAGAAAAAAAGGAGAAAGAAGAAAAAAGAAGAAAATCAGGGAAAAAGCCTCTAGTAGAGTGCCTGTCGATTCCCTTTGCTGTGATACACTGAAGGAAGCAAAACTGGGCTCAGATCCAGTAGAGCACAGTGTAGACACTGCTGCAATCTGATCAGCTATAAGCTACTAAGTACAGCATCGAACTGAAGAAATTTATTCAATCAATCTCTTAAGAACATCTAATAGCAATCTTAGTGACATTTTAAAAAGAAGCAAGGATAAGAAGTCCTATCAGGAACATATGATGTACTTAAATATAACAAAAATATGCAAGATAAACATGATATTATTAGTAATATAAAAGACCATAAGCAAACATTTTCTTTTGGACGCACTCGGTGCATTTCTAGAGTAACAATGCACAGATTTCTCATTGACACCACCTGCATTTCTTCTCCGGCAAGGACAATGGAAAAACACAATTAGTTTAGTGAGACCAGTGACTCCGGGGAAAAAACACAACAAAACAAGTATTTTGGAAGTTATTGCCAATCAAAATGTAATGATACATAAAAGTACCACTCCAATCTCCAGTAGCACATCCCACTCACAGATTTTATGCTTTGCAAAAGGGATGACTCATTTTGCAAAACTGGAGTATTGCTTTCTGATTTACCTGCCCATGGAATTAGCTACTGCTGGCTCCATCTTTTTCCAGACAAAAAACTGAAACAAACTTAATTCGAACATCTGGACCAAAATCCCGCAGCACGTGCAGAGCTTTTCACACAGCTGGAACCTCCTCAACCCAGTTCTGCTCAGTAAGTATCCATCTCCAGGTGAGCAGGTTGACACAAAACGTGTTCCTCGGTCAGAGAGGGAGAACCAGCCTGAGAAGGCAACCTGGCTCCGAACACCGTTCAAATGCTTTGGAGATTGGATTTCAGCTTCGGTATCTCCACTGAACCACATCTTGCTAAAAACTAAGCACATGAATGCTGTACTAGTGTTGGATATTAGCAGACTGTTGCAGGGTTGATGTGATCAGACCTAGTGCTCTGGTTATCACGGATGTAGAGCCAAACCATTGTGGAATAGTAACCATTGCCTCCCTTGTGGCTCACCCTTTCACCAAAGGCCCATTACGCTGGCTGGCACACCACCGCTGCTGCTCGGCTGGCACATCCAGGCCCTGTCAGACAGATCCGCCTCATCCTCTTGCACTCACACATGGGGGGAAAATAGTCTCTCCTGCTCTCCTCCCAGCTGCGCCTAGCACAAGTACACCTTCTGCAACCCAACACGCAAAGAAAGGGGAAGGGTCAACCCAAGGGGTTCTACCACTGCACAACCACAGTTTCGCAAGCCCGACAGCAGCTCTCTGTCACAGTAATAAAACCTTGATTCTTTCCCCTCCCTCACCCACCTCCTGAGGACAGCCGCCCACAGAAGGTGCGCATCACTCTCCTGGGAGCCTCTGGGGAGGATCACACCTTCAGTCACACCCCTGCGTGCTCATAAGAAAAGCTTCGCTATCAGTAAGAAGAGTGCCCCTTTTACCCATCATTGCACCCACAAACAAGCCGCCTAGCTCTGAAGAGGGGTAGGTGATCAGGCACCCTCCCTGCACCGGCACCACCAGCAAAATGCCTCCAGAGCAGTAGGTAGAGCAGCTGCAACAGCTTCTCCTGATCTGCTTCTGGTCACCACATCTCAGGTGCAGATGTGAGGTAGTCCGGGGAAAGGAAGCTTTTGAAGAGCTGCTTTCCGTATTTACCTTCTAGGTAGTGGCCTACAACATTAGAGAGATCAGTGTTCATGTGTATGCCACCACAGAGGGACAGCTGGTTACAGGAAAATCATGTCACAGTCCCGTTACAAAACATTTGCCTGCATATATGGGTTCAAGCTATTTTATGAGCATTGACAGGGTCCCTTTAACATGATTACAGTACACATGTGCAGTCCAAATAACAAAGTTAAATGCAAACCAGGTAACCAGAAGGCTGTAACACAATTATGTTGGAAAAGAATGTTCCAGCAGAGCACATGTCAGTGTATATTCTCGTGGTAGATGTACCAATGCTCCCGAAGTGATTTTGCTAAAACCAACAAAGCTGAAGTACCCACTTACCTTAAGAAGATGCATTTGCATGCAAAGGAGAGGACTGCTGTAAGATGATACTCCCCACTCAGCCGGTAAAGAAACTACTCTTGAGCAATAAGATGGTACAAAAAAGCCTGAGCCCTCTAATCGAATAACATTGAGGTTTCTACAGGTTTCACAGTTGAGACTGTCACAAACAAGTAAGAGTGTGATTTTTAATAAAGTCAATTGAAGACAAACTCAATTATTACTGCAAAATTAATGTCCCATCTTGACAACGGCAGGACTAGATGGTTTTTTTTTTTGACAATGGCAGAATTGGCCAAGAGGAGGCTTGGCATTTAGCACAATTTTAGCTGCTAAAATCCATGAGTATGCATCGTGACCTTTGACAGGATCAGCTTTAGTTTACTGCCTTCTGATTATTTTTTTCAATCTTTTCCAACTTTTACGCAACATCTGCATTTTAACATCACCATTTTTGTTCACATTTAGCAACATAGTAGCCTCTACCCCAAATCAACTTAAGATTTGTTGGATAAGCTGCGAAACATGAGCATTTTTCAGTGACCTCCTCCTCCTCGATAAGGCTGCAGTGCATAAACGAATAATGGCTATTAAGATACCAGCTCACCCATGTCTCTGTCAATAGGATTCTGCACGCTTGTTAGTACTTGCAAGGGCAACAGAACATACATTATAGACTACTTAAAACAATGTATCACCCTATGCCTTCCCTTGCAAAATACGATGTTGGCACCAAAGGCAGAAGCACCAGAGGTGTTTTCAGACTGACAGTTCAAGTCCCCTTTTAGGCACCGAACTATTTTGAAGGAAGTCCCAGGTCTCTGTTGCATTCCTCTGACGTGAATAATGACTATGTGCTTAATTGCAAAATTGTCTAGGGCTTTCAGAAGTATCCAGGAGGCACTCGGTTTTATGAATAGGCAGATTCTAGACTTCCTGGAGTTTTTAGTTTCTTTATGCAAAGAAACTAAAAAGCAAAAGCCCCCAGTTACTCTCTAGCAGTTCTCAAGCATCTTACAGAGAAGATTCTGCCACCATTATGCTTATTTTGCAGCCAGAGAACCTTGAGTACAGGAGAAGCAGTGTCATGGTCAAAGTCACTCTGAAAACCAGAGACTCCGAGGAACAGACCCCTATCCAAGGACAACTCTGAACAAAGCACTGCCTCGCTCACAACCCATCAGGAATGTCAGCTGGGCACGGTGTATAACCTACCTTATCTTCTGATAAGAAAATGTTCACGCTCAACAAGTCACAATCCCATTCCTCCATAACTATTTTGTTTGGTCACAAGTGGTATTCCATCATTAATAAAGTTAAAAGATCCCATCAAAAGATAAGCACATACAGGGTAAAGAAAGAGACTCAGGAGCGGATTCACGCTTTAACACACCTGTAAGCCAAAAGGTTTGTGAGTGACTGACGTGAAGGCAGCAAGCACATCCAGGTGAATTTTATACGAGGTAAATAACCTGGCTGCTGCTGCATGGAAAGGACAATCAAGGAGAGTTATATTTAGTTTACAGTAGCTTCAGTCTGTCTTCCTACTCTGCCTTTTTTCAAGTGCAAAATGGGATTATAAATTGAATGTTAAATGACTCCTACTCACACACAGATACCCGAGTTAATGATTTCTTAACATTTTTATCACTCTAAATTCCATGACTGACTCTACACTACTCACAATGTATATGAAACAAGTTAAAATTTGGAAATTAATTTGGAAACGTTCACCAAAAACATACCCTGCAAATTATTTCTCCAGAGACTCATGACCTATGAGGTCATCTTCTATTTACCAGAATAAATAATTTGTTTCAGTAAGTAAAATTAATGTGAACACAGATCCTCAGCAAGTATATCAACAAAACACAAACATACAGATGCATTTTGTGATTTATTGTCAAAATCTAGCCTTATTACCCATTTTAGCACTGCAAGTTAAATTAACAGGGCTGCACTGGGTTAATCCTGCCACCCTAAATGGCAGTCAGTCTTGGGAAGATCAGCAACACAGCTCTGTGCTAATTGCATCTACTTTGCCAGACAGACCACATCAACTCAAGTCACCTTATCTATATTTAAAGTGGTTTCAAATTCACAAGCAAATTAAACAAATCTTTTAAAAATCCCTACCCTTTTTTAAAATGCCCAGGAATAAAGAGTTCTGGAAAACACAGCAAGCATACACGTCTTCGTGACAAAATAAACCAAAATGAAACCACCCCAGCACTTCACAGGCCCCGGGAAGTCGCATCATGCTCGCTCCACTCACTAGCACAGATGTTTTGAAACTTCCCTCTGCTGAAATCTCAAAATAATGATGGATTAGCCAAATGTTTTTCTCTTGCTGAAAACTGACTGACACAGATATATATAAAAAAAAAAGCTTAGTACTTTTTTGATCAACTGTTGCAGTTTTACCTCTTAAAATATACTTCCTTATCCTTTCCTTCCACCATAGTTTCTTTTCCTCCCAGCATTTGCCATTTTGTTAGCCTCAAACTGCTTCGGTCTCCTCTATTACCATTTACTTGAGGAAAGAAGCATTCGTGACAGGTTTTCCTATTTAGATATCCATCATTTTGAGAATTCTTTGAACTCCAGAAGACAATTGCTTTTCTTTATATACCTCTTAGTTATACCATCCTTATTTTTATCAGTATTCATTACCATTATTACTCCAAGTATCATCATTATTTTTTAAGTTTCCATGCTTATTAGTTGCTTTATGATTTCTATCATAAGCTTTCCATTACTACTACTGATTCAATATCTAATGTACACATAATAATGTCAGGTAAAGCAGCAGCACTAATACAGTTTTTGTTTTGTTAAAATACA
The DNA here is from genome assembly GCF_964195595.1 of Calonectris borealis. Lineage (NCBI taxonomy): Eukaryota > Metazoa > Chordata > Aves > Procellariiformes > Procellariidae > Calonectris > Calonectris borealis. Next base: position 67,617,744 of record NC_134313.1, on the reverse strand, counting down.
GATGAATCAATACATGTTAGAGCATCCAGTCTGTCTCAGTCCCTATAGGATCGATGGTTCATTTCCTGCGTTGCATGCTTGATGTTGGAAATGCTCCATCCTGAAGCGACTGGAGTTCGATTAGATAAAAGGCCCCTTTCAGCACCATGTTAGAGATATTAGAGCTGGTTTCGAGCGAGGCGGTCTCTGTTAAAAGCACTGAGCCTCTCTACACAAAGAGGCTAGCTACATCTTGGAGGTCTTTTTGGAGGGCTAATTAGCTCAGGCACAACACGAACACGTATGCTGCTTCTGAAATGGTGGTATCACTTGGCATACGGTGGGTTTCTCTGCAGAACGCTGGCACCAGCACAGTGGCTCAGTTCAGCCCCAATGTAAGGGCTCGCAGCACCACCACCTTCACCCACAGCCCTCTCAGTTGTCTAAGGCCGAATTTGACTCTGATCATTTGGTCTCAGCTATTGTAAAAGTGTCATCTACGATAAAACCATTGACAAACCTTACTCACTCTTGTTCCAAACGCCTACTTATTTATCCACCAGCACTAAAGCAGTCTGTTGTAGCTGGGGAAGATCCTTCGGGAAAGGGTTGTGCCATTCAGTTCTTGGCATTCACACACAAAACCGAGAACTTCTGCCTCCCTCAGCTGACCTTTGCCAAGTTGAACACATTCCCAGGCTTGCCTAAGTTGTCAGTGCCTGTGCGGCCAGCCAAAGACCTACGCAAAATATACCCCGGAGCAGACCCTCATCAGGGCAGCTGTTATTTGCATCAGTACGATTCTCTCCTGCCCAAGACAGGGGTAAGCTCTGCAGCGCAAGTAACGACCTCGGCCATCCCCACGAAGGGCTGCTCTGCTGCATGTTTCTCTATGATCATTCCTGAAGTCAACCACAGCTTCCTCAACAAGGTCCCCTCGCTGGTGCCGCTGACAGAGAGCCTGCCTGCCTGCCCCCTGCCCTGCCACCGGCACGCTGTACAGAGCACGGGTTTTCACTGGTCCTTACTACCGTTGTACTGCATTAAAAAACTCAAGCCTGATCTGTACGGCCCACCATGTTGCATATTTTCTGGACAGCAAAGGATGGTATGGAGAACAGTTTTTAGTTGAGATGGGTTTTTACAAAACAGTGAGGTCAGATATCAGAACTGCTGGCAATAAATCTGCTGTGTTTCAAGAGAAGAGAAGCACCTTTCAAATTAATTTACCGAACATGACAGGGGACACCACAAGATGGCACAATGGAGTGCTTCATTCAAATTTCCCTTTCAGTCTAAGTTAGCGAGGACCCCTTTAATAGAAACACTTATTTAGCCATTGGAGAGCTGTTCCAATATGCAGAGCAGTTTCTACTTCGGAGGCAACTATCTCCCTGGAAGATAGTTAAGAAAAAGTATCCTAATTTTAAAACTGACAAAAACTGAGGCATGGACTCACCAAGAGATCTGCCTAAAACAAACGGGCAAAATGAAGTTGCAAAGCTTGAAAGAGAGGCTTGGAGTAAATGGCTCCTAATTCTGGAGTAAGAGAGGAAACATCGTAGCTTGGAGGTTCACCAGCAAATTAAAACAAAATCTCCTGCCTAAACCAAATTTGTTCATTAGCTCCTCCAACAGCTATCACACCACTACTACTATCACCTTTAGGCAGTGTCCTACCCCTGTAAACTGTTTGTAAAGGACACATGAATCAAGTTGTGCTTCTTTAACACCTGGAGCACAAATAAATATAAACACTTGCTATAACCCTGTCTGCAATGTGCAAACGACCCACCAATTCCAGTAAAGGTAGGATTTCAGAAGATGCTGATACGGGTTCACCTTTGGCCAGACACCGCTGCTGGCAGCAACAGGAGCCGTGGGCACCCCAACTGCCAGCCCCTGTCACTACCATTTCCATTAACCGCAGAGCTTGTGGAGGGGCAGCCATCTATTGCATATGTGCACAGAGCTCCCTTGTTCTTCCAACCAGTCAGTCATGGAACAGATTTCCACGGCGTTCTGAGAGATGTCCTACACAGAGCGCTTAAGCCGAGACAAGCCGCAGCAGACTGCAAAATTTCCTCACCATTCCTCTCACCACCGCACAATTCCAACAACAAAAACCCCTAGTGCTGTAAAGCACTAAATACCAGAAGACCTAACTACTGTGTTATTTAAGCCTGCTTGAGCTATAAAAATAGGAAGCAGCAGCAGCATTTCACCGATACAAAGTCCTCTCCGTGGCACTGGACCCAGCCTGGGCTGACCCCAACGGGGCAGCAGAGGGGAGTGGGAGGGGTGCAGGCTGAAGCACATACATTCATTTGTAACTCATCAATAAGGCATATAACCCCAGAGGAGTTTTTCCTTCTCTGCATCTACCTTACCCATAAATAGGTCACTAGCACATTAGTGCCAATGCACCTTTATTTCAGATTTTTTCCCACTTTCGCTCTCCTCTGTATACAGAGTCACTGCCCCAATTCAGGTTATGAAGTGCCACAGCAGGATACCTTCCCCACGAATCAGCCTTTTATGATGTTCTAGCCCTCGATACTCAGCTAAATAATAGGTTGAAAACATTCAGTTGACTTGTAATTTGAAAGGCCCTGGGCTCCAGCATCTTCTCTGCAACAATTTTTTATGCTCTCACATGACTTCCCTCCATCATAAAAAGCGTATAGGCACCCTTAGAAAAACCCTCCCATTACCTGGTGTTAATACTAAGAAACATCCATACACCTTCCCTCTTCCTACATGGAGCCTCTTCCTGGGTTTACGGACAGCAGGTAAGACTGGAAGCATTTTGGTGTGCTGCATATGATGCTGTTTCTATGCAGAACCAGCTGGAAATAGATTTTGCTATTGCAGTGCTTTTATTCTTATCTTCTTTAATTTCATCACTTAGAAATGCCAGATTAAATATTTCACAGTGTTCCTTGGTGACGGGGCTGCTCTCTTTGTAAGTATGTCACACACAACCATAATGCAAAATTTTAAAGACCAGGAAACAAAACAAAAACTTCAGGGACAGAGGAAACGCAATGTGATCCATAGCGTTTTTTAAGAAACTCTTCTACAACCATACGTATTTGCTTTTAGTTATCAACAATTAAATGAAGATTCAATGCACTTAGTTCTACTTAATATTAAAATAAAATAAATAAGCACGGTAAAACAATTGTCCTTAATACCCACTGCCATAAACCAGTCTCAATAACATGGACCTTGGACAGCCCCGAGAGCTAAGGGCCAGAGAAAGATGTCAGCTTAATAAATCTGTAGAATTAAGTCTTTTTTGTCCTCTCCATGGCATATACAAATTGACACACAAAACCAAATCGATGGGTGGAGAGTTATGAAAACCACCAAGCCAAGGCAGCTCTTTCCCAAAGAAACCACTGTTACAGGTACAAACCAAAACCCTCTCCCCCATGAGGTCCAGAGGGAATTACTCAAGATCTGCTCCTCTACATCACTTCAGGAGCCTCACTGCAGTCCTCAGGTGCACTCAGATTTCCTTTTACTCCTTTTGTCTCCCCACAGAACCCTTCTTCCATATCTATCATCCGCAAAATACAAAGTACCCACTGGAACTGGTTGTGACAGCCACTCCAGCCTTAATCACCTGAGGTATGCTGCAAGCCTTCACCTTTTTATATTTTAATATCTTAAGACCATCAATCTTTCAAGAGAGGATGGTGCTTAAGTGCTGGAACCAGCCACTTGGTCGTTTAAAATCCTTAAAAGCCACCACTATACTCCCAAATTCAGCTTTTTTGTTGCACTGTTTTACATTTTATAAGATGATCTCCTTTACAGCTATTTTATTTCTAGTGCATCACGTTTCCCCTCAGCTAAAGAAAACTTTTCTTTCATAGCTTTAACACACCTTCCAGAAACGGGAAGAAGAGAACAAACTACTCCCCTGCCCCTGCACAGGAAGGCAGGGCTGGAAAGGATCTCCCTTTCACTGCCCGTTGCCATCCCCGCATGCAACTCCTTTCCCATAGCTCCCATACTTTATTATTTAAGTGGTGGGAGCTGAAGATGGCTGAGGCATCCTCTTGTTGGCTTACCCAGTGCTGACCACCCACCCACCAGCTTTTCTCCTGGGGGAAACACACAAAAGCTTCTCTGTCAGGCACTTCACTCTTACAGCCAGGGCAGCCAAATAACCGAGGTGTGAACAATGTCCCCACTCCCCCGTCATGCAGGTGCATGTTGCTGGACGGATTTCTTTCTTACGAAATTCTGCACCAGATGATAAATCCCAGCTCGCAGTCCCTCCCCCTGCTCCCACTCTGTATCTAGCGCAGGGAGAGATGTAGACAGGAAACCCGGAGGCGAGGCCGGCTTCAGGCAGTGACACAGCTGATTGCATCTAGCTTCCCCTTAGACTGAAATTCAGGAATTGCCACATTCCAGGAAAGCAATTTTGCTTCTGACATCCTGCAAAAAAATACTTGCGGTTTCACCCTACTCCCAACATGCACGCTGTCCTGTCTGCCGAAGAAGTACAAGCTGCATGCACTGGGCAAAAACCACTAAGTAACCGTTGATGGAGGGTTATCATTCTTTGCGCTGATTTTTAAAAGTCGTAGGATGTCAATTATCTAATGCTGTTCATTATTAAAAACGAATATGCTCCTGTCCAATAAAAAAAGCTATTTTAATGCTTTCTCGTTTTGTGACAACTCTTATTTAAATGTATCATGCTAATACTGCCTGTGTTTTACTTCTACAGCTTCTTACACAGTATATTAACCTGACAAAGTGCATGTAATAATGAAATATCCCTATTTATCTGACAAGAACATCAATTTCTACCAGCCAAATGGAAATTAAACTTCCAAAAAAAAGGCAGAAACCATGCTAAAAAATGGAAATTACAATCCACTGAATGCAAAAGCAACAAATAATTTTGCTCTTCAAACTTAGAAGTCAGGTACAACTGTTATACTTATTACCGAACGCTCAGTAAGGAGTCAGCTCCTAGCTATGCAGAAGGCTCCAATAGTTTGTAAACTACCTTTGCCTCTGAAAAAGCAGAAAAAATTCAGCCTGCTTCCCCAAAAAACCTTCATGAGATTCTGATGCAAAGGTCTTCTAAGTCAAACTGTTTCTCAGAACAATTTTGTGGGTGAATTTTGGTTTTGTAAGCACTGAGCCACATGCCTGATGCTTCTTAATCATTGTTCATTTCAGAACACAAGAGTCTCGGAGAAGAGAGCTTTTAAAAGGTTACTTCACTACTGTGAACTTGAACAACTGATTTGGCTTGTCAGTGCAAGCTATAAAAGTGTAAAGCTAACTAGATCCTTCTGGGCTTTACCATTTTATCTAGAATCATGATTTACAAGCTCTTCAATTTGCAGACTCTCTTAATTTTCAATATGGATATACAGTCTGCCAAAAAGGAAGGTAAACCTGAGAATAGCCTGTGCTCTGTTTAGATAGTAAGTTTGCAGGCAACTCTCTGCCCCATTCTCCAGTCAGCCAAGCCTCTGGTTCCTCTAGCCAAGTCTTCCCCCCATCCATTCTGGAACTGCTTAAGCTCTTCTGCTGACCAAGCCAACCCCCCTCTCCAGAGTTTTTTGCTGGGGTACAGAAGGCAGGGGGGGAGCTCGTGGAGCAGTGTGAGGAGCAGCAGTTCTGGCCAGGCTGAGCAGCTGGAGCAGCCCCTGGGAGCTGTTGGCACAATCCCCCCACCTCGGGAGCTAAGGTGCAAGCCAGGCTACAATCTCAAGCGGTCACTCTTGTACACACCCTAAACATCACCCTGAGTAGAAAGAACACAGATTCAAAAACTGTAATTGAGACATCAATGTTTTGTTTTTAAAGAAATTCCTAACAGAGGAGATGTTGGTACAGGGCCACAGATAAGAAGGGAAGGTGAGCACCCACCTGGCTTAGCAGCAGGGTTTGCACTGTGGTCGCTGCAGCCCAGTCAAGGTGAGACCAGCTCCCCCCACAGCCTAAGCCCCACGTGCCGCCAGCGCTGAACCACCGGATAGGCCCAGCACAGCTTAAGGCAGCATCTTCTGCAGGCAAATGTGTGATCACAGCAAACCTAGGTCAGCTTAGCAGCAATATGGCCCAGCTACCAACAGCAGCAGAACCACCGGAACGTGGGTGCTCTAGGTGAGCTAACTGCCTAACAACCTCCCCACAGGCAGGTCTTTCAGGCTAGACTGAGCTCCACGCTACTGTAAGTTATCCTGGTTTCAAGGAAATTTAAGGCTTCCTTGAATAAGACCAGGGAGGTCCCAGTTGACTGGAGGTTAGCAAATGTGACATCCATCTATAAGAAGGGCCGGAAGAAGGATTCGGGGAACTACAGGCCTGTCAGTCTGACCTCGGTGCCAGGGAAGGTTATGGAGCACATCATCGTGAGTGCCATCACGTGGCATGTACAGGACAACCAGGGGATCAGGCCCAGTCAGCATGGGTTTATGAAAGGCAGGTCCTGCTTGACCAACCTGATCCCTTCTATGACAACGTGACCCGCTTAGTGGATGAAGGAAAGGCTGTGGATGTGGTCTACCTAGACTTTAGCAGAGCCTTTGACACCACTTCCCACAGCATTCTCCTGGAGAAGCTGGCAGCTCATGGCTTAGACAGGTGCACTCTTCGCTGGGTAAAAAACTGGCTGGATGGCCAGGCCCAAAGAGTTGTGGTGAACGGAGTTAAATCCAGCCGGCAGCCAGTCACAAGTGGGATTCCCCAGGGCTCAGTATTGGGGCTAGTTCTGTTCAATATCTTTATCAATGATGTGGACGAGGGGATCAAGTGCTCCCTCAGTAAGTTTGCAGATGACACCAAGCTGGGCGGGAGTGTTGATCTGCTGGAGGGTAGGAAGGCTCTGCAGAGGGACCTGGACAGGCTGGATCAATGGGCCGAGGCCAACTGTATGAGGTTCAACAAGGCCAAGTGCCAGGTCCTGCACTTGGGTCACAACAACCCCATGCAACACTACAGGCTTGGGGAAGAGTGGCTGGAAAGCTGCCCAGAGGAAAAGGACCTGGGGGTGCTGGTCGACAGCTGGCTGAACATGAGCCGGCAGTGTGCCCAGGTGGCCAAGAAGGCCCATGGCATCCTGGCCTGTATCAGAAATAGTGTGGCCAGCAGGAGTAGGGAAGTGATTCCTAGTCCCCCTGTACTCGGCACTAGTGAGGCCGCACCTCGAATACTGTGTTCAGTTTTGGGCCCCTCACTACAAGAAGGACATGGAGGTGCTGGAGCGTGTCCAGAGAAGGGCAACAAAGCTGGAGAAGGGTCTGGAGAACAAGTCTTGTGAGGAGCGGCTGATGGAACTGGGGTTGTTCAGCCTGGAGAAGAGGAGGCTGACGGGAGACCTCATTGCTCTCTAAAACTACCTGGAAGGAGGTTGTAGCAAGGTGGGTGTTGGTCTCTTCTGCCAAGTAACAAGAGGTAGGACAAGATGAAACAGACTCAAGTTGCACCAGGGGAGCTTTAGATTGGATATTAGGAAAAATTTCTTCACTGAAAGGGTTGTCAAGCATTGGAACAGGCTGCCCAGGGAAGTGATGGAGTCATCATCCCTGGAGGTATTTAAAAGACGTGTAGATGTGGTGCTTAGGAACATGGTTTAGTGGTGGACTTGGCAGTGTTAGGTTTACGGTTGGACTCAACGATCTTAAAGGTGTTTTGCAACCTAAACGATTCTGTTTTATTCTAAAGTCTTTTAAAAGTCTATTCTATTCTAAGACTAGACAAGTCAGAAGGTATCCTGACTGGAGCACGGATGCAGTTTATAGCATGCCCTTTCTAAGCTTCCATTTTCCCAAGCACCACCTCTCTTGCCATCAACACAGCTCTACTAGTGATGAAAACAGAGAGAAAAATTAATACAGACAAAATGATGCCTTTAAGCACAGAATCCCCAGGCCTATTATGTCTACCTGCATGGCTGAAAACCCACTCACTGTCCTACCACTGGAGATGTACTGCTTTTAATAAAGCTGGGAAGCCTTCAGCTGAAATTCAACACATCATAGACAAAATTTTTCATGCTGTATCTTTTCAATGCTTTACCTTTTCGACTCTGACACAGGGTATTTACACATACAATTTGTCTCTTTATTATGTTCTTAAGATAGGCAGTTCCTAAAAAAACCAAAACCCCAAAGGCCTTCAGCCTACTACAGAGAGACCTTAAACGCAACTTTAACCCCAACACGTTATCATCACGGCTTCAAAACCAACGTAAGTGAGACAAAACCCATGCTAAAATCATCTTGAACCATCTCAAAAAAGTATTGCTGTTATTTCTTTTTTTTTTTTTTTAAAGTTGTGGTTTCTTTGATTCTTAATGTTGGTGAATGGGTTTTTTTTTTACTGCAAAACCAAAACCAAATGTTGGTTAACTATATTTCACAATAATGTACAAGTGCTTACCCTTCAAAAACTACTACAAATGTTCAGTTTCCAGGGTGGACTCCAACCAGTTGCTACTGGTGCCTTTGCTTGTCACCTATTAACTTCAGGTAGGATTTTAATACTTAGTTTAGGTAGTGCAAGATCTCACAAGTGAGTTTTTAGTTTGGTTAAAGGACAGTCCATCAAAGTTTAGTTTGTAAGAGCAAGGCTTGCAAGTGCAATTTTAAGTTTATGTCAGTTATAAAGTATGGTATTAATACACACACACCAGTTTAGCTAAATGTGCTTCTAATGTGACTGTCATCCTTAGCCTAATTAAGTTCACAATAACATTGATTAACTATTGCTGGAGTTATACATCATCCGTCAACTACTTAAATAAACTCACCTGGATTTGCTGGTCTTCTCACACAAGTCAGAAAGGAAAATATCATTCAGTTGTGCTGCCTAAATGGCTGATCAATGTATATAATCATGACTTTTCAACCCACTTATCATCTCTTCTCAAGATCCTTCATTGCTTAAAGTTCTAAGTATGTTTTCTTCTCCTTTTGTTGAGCTTTGATACTTATATCAACAGAGAAGTTTTGTCCAAGTAAACTTAGAACTTTAAAAAAAAAAATCACTGTGAAGTTTTTGAATTACATGGATAAGCTCCCAAACACACCATAAATGAATGATCACGGTCTTGTTAGCAGGTTTGCAGAAAATTGCACCCAACAGAACATCAGATGCATTGAAGATTTTAACTCTGCCCACATACAAACATTCATATGATTGGACTATTAACTTCATTATTCAGATGAGAGCATTAATGATGACAGTAAAGCACAGCCATCAAAACCCAAAACCTTCCACCACAATTGCAACACTGAAACAACCCGCCCCGCCTTGTTTTATCTTCCATTTCTTCTACGTCAGGGTCCTGTGATCACTCAATTTGTCTACACTACCATTTTTTATTTTCTTGCAGACTGCATACAGATTTCTCCTCTTTCCTTTTCCTAAATCCCAGCATTTCTCACACAGAAAGTGCACCAAGAAATGAAGGCAAGGAGAAGAAAGCATCCATGTCAACGAGTCTATGGTGGAATTTTGACTTTTCAAATTCAGTTGCATTGCAGAGCTCCCACCAATTCTGAAGGGGCCACTACTTCCCCCTTGGTCATAAATTAGATGAGAAATTAACAGATCTTCTGTCCTCAGGTATAGATTTTTCTTAAAGTAGCGGTGACGGGAGACGGAAACAACGGGACGCTCCACTGACATCTACTCGAGGCTGAGTAAAGAAGTTCCAGGAGACATTACTTTGCTCAAGCTAAAAAAGCAAGGACACTCACTACCCAATGCATTTAAAAGAAAAAATAAAAACTGGCTTTTCACCTCAAATGATTACATTATCATGATCATAAAGTACATTTTTAATGAGGTCACTCCCACCCTAGGAGCTATTACCATACAGAGACATGGGACTAAGGCCCTAATTCAAAAATGTAAATGACAGAAGCAAGTAGGTATAACCCTTTCAAGAAAAGATGCCAAATACCAGGGTTTTAAATTAATAGCAATATATCCTTATGCCCACTCTTTGCATGACAAAGACCACCGTGCCTCATCCAACAATATTGGCACGGGACCTGTAACTTCAGCTCCTCAGTCTGACGCCTCAGAGCAGTTTCAGAAGCTGAACATCTGATGTGGTTGCTAATAAAAAGTCTGAAGAATTTTGCTTTAAAATATGCAACAGTGGTAGGGGGGGCGGTTTCATTTTTCCTGGAGCCACATGAAAATCCATAAGAGCTTTCAAAGTACATCATTGTCCCACTCGTGGCACAAATCAATTAATTCTATGAAGTTTCTGAATCCCAGTAAATTAGTTAGGAAAGCACAATCTTCTCCTCCTTCTCAAGGATGATCTGGGTGTAACGGTTGTGTCACTATAAACACATGCTGAATGAATCACAGCTGTCTGGAAACACTGGTACTCAATAATGCTCCCTCCAAAGGCGTCAAAGCCTGTAGACCACAGGCTTCTAGGAGCTCTGCACAAGGCCAGTGCTGCAACAGCCTGGCAGAGCCACCACAAATGAACAGGCTTAGCAACCTTGAAAAAGTGAATTCACCAAATGGAGATGTGATGTAAGACACCACCAGACAGGGCCAAGCCTCAGCTCTCATAGTCTGGGTATCGTTCCTGGTGAGGGGAACGTGAAATGGATACTTCCCTGCAATCAAAATGGAAAGAGGTTTTAATGTAAAGCAAAAACACTATAGAAGTGACAAATGTCAAGGTAATCCAATTTCGAGGATTAATGTGTGCATTTTTCCTCCGCACTCAATTTCTAGTCTTTGCCACTTTTTTGCTTCTGGAAGGCTGCATTACCAGTCCGAAGACTACAACATCCCACACAAACCTTCATTGGTAAGGACAGTGGTTTTTATTTATGCTGTTTGAAGTTGCTACTTGTTGGCAACATGCAGATACTGAAGAAGAATGCGGAAGAAGAAAAATTAGGCTAAGGCTGATGAACCTCTTCAAGTGTGGCTCTGGGAGATTTGTTCTACATAGAAACAAGAAAGATTAAACCTATACACAGCAAGTCCAATGCTTCTGGAAAGCCTGGGCTGCCCTACTGGCTACAAATGATAGCTGCTCTGTTCCCGCTTGGTAAGCCAACATATGCTTGAGACACGTTAGGCTTCCTGACTGTAAACACGCAACTCATGCAAGCCATGTTTGACTCTGGCTATTGAGTTTCTGTATACCTAGAGTAGATGTGACCATGATCTTCAGATGTCCAGCATCCTCTTCAGAGCCATTGTTTCATCTGGTCCACCACAGGCCTGGAAATCCAGGAGAAATGCACCATACTTTCAACGTTTCACACAGAATTTTTTTTTTCAAGTGGAAGTGGATAACATGACCAGAGAAACCCCAATGTATATTGCAGAGACTGAGGATAGGGGTTCACAAAAGGGTTAATCTGTGCCAAGTCAAGCTGTCCTGATTTAAAAGCTGTGAACACATGACACTTACTAGGGACTGAGCTCTCTCCCAATGGCAAGTTTACCTTGGGCTAAATTTGTCACCTTTCATATGCCTACATTTCAATCCCAGTGCACCCAATTCTTATGTTATCAAATGCACAGCCTGCCCTTTTGTCTGCAGCTGCTTCAGTGCTATTTGTACCAGGTTTCTGCCTGGAGGTTTGCCCCTCTGCTCCTGGGCCCACAGCTTGAGAAGCTCATAATTGGCAGATCTGGGACACTATATAATTCTTACGGAAAAACCAGGAAGCTTTTGAAACCAGCAAACAAGACAAAAGAACATCTCAGCCAAGGATGTGTATGTGTGTGTGTGTAATGAATGAAAAACAGTATGAAAAAAAAACTGTATGAAAAATGTTTCTTTCCAGGTCACTTTTACCATGGAACATGTTTTGATACTCTAAATCCACTCTGTTGATGTTATAAACATACTCCTTTTCAGCAGCAAATGTACAGATGGCTGCAGAACCACACTTCCTTTAAACAAGACAGTGCTGTTCTATTCCAGATTATTAGTTCAAAATACCATCCCTTGTAATGCATATACTTCTGTGATTTATTTCCCTTAGTACTGCTTTAGTAATGGACCATTAATTCAAGTATTATTTTCTGTTTCATTGTATTAAATAAATGCAGAGAGGCTACAAATACAAGGTAATCAACAATTTTAAAGAAAGAAAACCATACTGCTTTCTTTTGTGTTTAATTTGCTAATTCCTAGAGAGGAGAGAAATCTTTTGGAACTACAAACAAATGAAGTTCTCTGAAAACTATGACGGAAAGGATAAGACTTAAAAGCTAATGTCTTCTAAAAAACAAAAAAAAACCAAAATTAAAAATGACAGTTAATGCTATCTCACCAGTCCATAGAACTGATACATTTCTGGTATAGCTTCAGAAGTCAATTTTGTTATCAAAATACAGCCAGCAAATCTATATAACCCTAAAAAAAAAAAAAAAAAAAAAGTCTGGAGTTGACAGTCCTCTCTGTCTTACCCTGGTTATTAAGTAAAGCAGATGCGGGGGTGGGGGGCAATAGCTACACACAATTTGGATACTAAAGAAAAAAACCAGCAAGGTTTACAACAGTCACACAAATACATGGTGCCTTTTTTTCTAACCACATAGTCATGCAGAAATATCTGAAGATGATCCACGAGCACTAGAAGCAGGATCCACCTTCTCTTTCTTTCTTGTTTATGCATATGAACTGGTCTCTTCCAAAATCCGACTACATCCACTAAATCATTGATAAGCAGCAGGAAATCTAAGTCACTCAACCCAAGATGAAAAATCTCATAATTAAAAAAAGGGAACTAAATTCATACCCTGTAATAATACATAAAACTGCTTGCAGTGCAAGGAGCTCTGCATCAGCCTCGGCACTCCATGTTCTAGGTCACACTTACACGAAGCAGGAAAGAAAGTGAGGGAAATCAATTGGAAGTGCAAAGCCTCCGTGCACGTGCCAAAATGCAGTCTTAGGATGCAGCTGTGTACTACGGCTAATCCAGCCTAACCACAGGGCTATCCCCGAGAGGCTGAGCCCACTCTCCCCCCGATTCCACCACACTGCACGGCACTTGCAGTACCACACAGCTGCTCAGGTCACTCATCCATGCACACCGAATCAGTTCTCCAGCACCTGATGCAGGTGTGCATGCCCATGTCCACACTGCCTACCCAATGGGGGGGGGGGGGGGGGGGGGGGGGGGGGGGCGGGGAGCAGTAACCTCTGCCAAAGGGGCAAGTGGCAAAACGAAATGGAAACTTCCTAAAATTGGCACAGCTGGATCAGCCTGAGCTTGCTGGTCACCTCATAGTGGAAGGAGGGCCTTCCCTCAGAGCTGGACAAGTTCCACAATTTTAATTGCCACCCTTTGCTTTTTGTCAACCGGACAAACCCCCAAAGAGAGAAGATAATCCTAGCCTAACTTTTCTTTAGAAAGGATCAGACATAAGATGTGTATTATTGTTGTAGGGAAGAACAGAAGGAAGGCACTGCAATTAAGCATCCAAACAAGCCAGTGATGCACCACAGCTGGATGACTTTGAGTCATTCTGTGATTTAGGTATATAGACCAAGCCCTGGCAGCCCTCCGAGCTCTGGCAGCCCTCTGCTCCAGCAATTACCACCTGGCAGTTCATCCCCCAGCATCCTACCAGACACAAGACACCTCATTTGGAGATGCTTCTGCTGATAAACCTGGCAAAGCTGCTCCATGTTCAAAGGGCAGCAGCACAGGCGTGGTGGAGGTCCCTGAAGGAGAAACAGACGCTGGAAGCTGGTAGGGCACATCACTGGGGCACCGAGCAGCAGAGAAACAAGCCCACACATGAGGGTTCATTTATATGTTTAACCACTACACTAGAACAATCAGTGCCATTTGGGCTGATTAACCTGAAATAAATTTTAAAAAATTCACCACTTCCTACAACAGATGAGAGATGAAAATACTATGTGAATTTGCACTCAACATTTCAGAACCACCAGACCGAAATCCAGCTCTCCTGACACTGTGCTAAGCATGCAGCATCCATTCTTTAATAGCTAGCAGCCTTTCAGTCACATTTATCTGGGACCTGTTCAGAGTTTCCATAGCCTGAGCTCTGAATTTCAGTTCAAGAGTTAACTTGCACGTAGAAGCAAACACTTGTCCTATCTTACTTGCCCACTCTTGGGAAAAAGGAAGCAATTCAGACATGTTGCATAACTGCTCATCCGCACAATCAAAGAGCTTGAACAGTAATTGGAAGACTAATATCACTACTTCAAATAGGTGCAAAAATACACAGTGAAAAGCCCATTAACAGGATAGATGAGGAGACAGACATTCAACTCCTCTCACTGTCAGGGCTTCTGCACAGTTCAGAATAATTTAGCGCAGGATCCAAAGAAAATGTCCTCCCACGTGTATTGATGCTAATTCACAGAATTAAAAAGCAAACTCAAGCAGACTGAAGCAAAGAAATGAGTTGACTGTAAAATCAGCTCCCAGTTTGGGCAAATTAACCTGGTAGCATGCTTCCTTCATATGCCCCAACATACATAAAGCATGTCATTTCAACCAAGTTGGCTATAATTCTGGCCCTCCTGCTATCTACAGATACACAAGTGGTTTCCAAAGAGTCCTTTCAGCTTCCATTTACCTATCACATCAGCCAAGATAAGTACATTCATACTTAATGCAGTTTTCTAAAAGGTTCATGCTGTTTTTTTTAAAAAATAAACCATAATCAGAAAAAAAACTTACGCTTGACTATGCTCACACACAGTTAGTTTTGCTTGCAAATTAAAAAGTAGAGGTCACGTACACGGTAATCTCCACAGCACCATGGAAGACGACATTGTGTCTACTTAGAGTAAAAGAAGAAAAAAATCTCTATCTAATACAGAGAGAATAATAGATTAGCTATTCAGCTGGTGAAATAGAAAAACATGAAAACATAAGACCTGATACTCCTCATACTTCTAAAGTAATCAGCAATTAAACAGAGGAAAATGAAATAAAGATATTTTTCAGGGTGTGTTTTTTTCCTTATAGAGATACATGCATACAGGTATACAGTGGAGGAAGAAAATACACAAAAAGGGTACATAGACTTTTTTCCACAGGAGTTCTTTGGCACTAAAGGAGCAGAAAACATTATCAAGATTTTCTTACAATATTCTTCACAATACTGCAGGTAGCAATCCATTTGTCATGTACACTTAGCAAGCCCTTGCAGATTACTAAAATAAAATTGTAGCAAATGTTCTTTCAGCAGAAGATAACACGCTTGGCTGTTAAGACATAAAATCTTAAGCAGTATATAATAGAGTATCTTAGGTTAGTCACAGCATTTAACATTGCTGTAGCTATATTTATGTTTGCTTTCCAATGAGAGCAACATGACAACATACAGCATCTGTCCCAGAACTGTACGTAGTAATAAGGTTTCATTTTCTAAAAGAATTTTCCCTTTCAAGGTAGCAAAAAAACCAAAGACACCCAAAAAAAGAACTGACTCTTCTCCTTAGAAAAACACTCTAATAAATTACAACCTAAAACTAGACTTTTTAATACTCAACGTTCTCCAGGGTCTCTTTTTTATATATTTGCAAAGCACCACTTAGGATTTTAAAAAAAATAGCAAAGGTGGCCACAGTGTCACTGTTCAGAGTCTGCACATTTGGGTTGCACTCCAGTCCTTGTCAGCGCACCCCTCTGAGCTCCCAAGCTTATCGCTGGATCTTTGTCTGCTCCTGCTCAGACCCGGTCCCAGCCCACGGTGCCCACAGCTCCCCGGCCCCTCTCCCAGGATCCCGTAATCCAAGTCTTCTCCCTCCTGGAAGGCTATGGCCATACTAAATCGAGTGGCTAAGCAGCCTTCTCCAATCAATATTGAATCTTATCAGTAAAAAAAAGAACTAGAGGAATATGGGTTTGAAACAACAAACACATACTGCAAACCCCACTTACCTAAGTGACTATCAAACTCCGGTGCTGAAAACCCAGGAAAACCCTACCTCCTTCATACTCTCTCAACAGCCTTCCCGAAACAAGGGCCCGAACTCTGTCAGAAAGGATTTTTTTTAACTGTTCATAACCCTTTGGCTCACTGATCCATACTACTGCCAGACAAAACATGTCTTGTATCCTGAGGAGCTCAGAGCAGACTTCTAACAGCTAAAAGCTCAGGAATTATCTATTAACCACCCTTGAGACGCCTCCAGAAAGTATCTTATTTCATGCTATTGTTTTGCTACCTGCTTTTCCAACAGCCTGTTGTTATTACAGCACATTAATGGGGTAACACCTCAATAGGTACTGAATGGCACAATACAAGGTAAGCAAACCTCCCTGCCGAATGAATAGGGCATTTTCTTACTTAATTACAGAGCAGCTGTACATCAACACATGCATTAAAAGACCCAACTCCAGAGTCTGCAATCATCAGAGAGCAGCCTTGTGTAAATACACCAGAAATACACAAATAAGCTACTCACTACTGCCCTGAACAAACTGTAGATACATAATATGAATGGTAATATACCTGATGAAGAGCAAAGATGGAAAACTACAAGGTTTTCATGGCTGGTTAATGAGATAAGCCATACCCTGAGGCAATAGCCTCTACCACATACAGTAAGTCTGCATTACCAGCTTATTTTAACAATCCAGATTTTTTTCCTAAGAGATATAAATAACAATATACTAGCTGCATTATCTGGGATGCTAAGTGCACATGAAACTAACAAGACAGAGAATTATATTACTATTCATCACTGTAAAGGAGTTGGAAATTCAGTAGTGAACACCCACCCAGGTAAATGAAATAGTTAAGGAAGAACTTCAGGAATTAATCCTACTCTGCTCTCTAGGCAGCTGTCAGACGGCAATGATGAGCAATTTATCTTCCATCTACAACACTGTCAGCAGACAAGTGGAGTCACTGGGGAAGTCAGCGGCAGTCCACACCCTTCACAATATCAAATCCATGCCTCTGAGGAAGGAGGCACCAGGGAACTTAATCATTTGCCCAGCTGCCCCACAAACGGTGAAATACTTGCACTCCAGAGGCCAGGTAACTTACGCCCTTTTGGTTGTTTGATGCCTGCTGCCCCGAGCAAAGAAGAGCTGCCCCCCGAGGGAGAAGTTACAAAGACATGCCAGCTATCAGCTACACTCTTCCACTCCTCACTTGGAATCAGCCGTGCAAATCCCCGCACCTTTGCATCTAGATGCTACCAAAACCAGAGAAACCCCATGCGCGGCAGCTTGGGAAGCTGAAATGCCCCATTCATCTCTGGTCTTGAGGGTAGCACAGAAAGGCAGTTGCACATGTGCAGCCAGAACACCTAACCCTGAGCATAAAACTCACTCCAACACAGGAAGAAACAACTTCAGACCTGCAGGCGGGCAAGGCAGCTCAAATCAATGACTGCCACTGCCAACCACGCACAAGCAGATGTGTTTTCACCTGGCAGATCAGGTGAGAACAATGCTTCCCTCCCACATCCACAACTACCGCACTGGAGTAAGTGCTGCCATCCCGTTCCTTACTGCCAGGAAAACAGGTCTTTTTATTGTTAAAAACATCTATAATTTCATGAGGCTGAGCTGTTCTCAGGTTAGCTCACAGTGAAGGCAATGCACTTTCATTTTACTTTAAATGCAATGAGAAGTCAGAAAGCACATGGGCACTAATTGATGGCACAGATCCTGAGCTAGCCTGCTGGAGACGTTGGACACTTCACTCACCCCACAAGACTGTATGACAGAGCACTGTGGAGGCAATAGTGGTCTGCATGTTTTGCAAATCCTGGTACGCGAGCAACAGGAGACCATGCTGAATCAGGCCAGGCTTTATCAGCTCATTGCACGATCCCATGCCTCCTTAAATCATAACCAGCAACAGTCTTATCTATCTGTAACCATTATCAAACTGTGGAAGCTCACAGTTTTTTGTCACCAATGACTCCAGAGGAGGTCAAAGCACCAGCAGGATAAACCTTATGAACCACTTGGTCATCTTTTATGAATAAATCCACGACAGCAAACTAGAGCCCATCCCCACAAATAACTAACGGTGCCTGAACTCCAGATGTTGCCCACAGAATCACTGTATCCCATTTACCTTCAGAAGCACTACTGACATGCTTTTCAGCTATGACTCACTGCCCAAAATATAAAAGAAATTGTTTTGTACCCTTAGGAACAACAAAACACTTCTAGTTGGTGGCCATGAGTCATGAGCGTTTGAAGTTTTGTCTGAAACGAGGCATCTGCTAAAACTGAAAACTTCAGGAATGGGCTTGTTTCAAAGTTGTTTGCCTTGGGTCATGTAAGTATTAACTTCCCAATTTTCATCAGCAACAATTACATTTACTAAGCAAGGATATTAAATAAAGTGCCTCTATGAACTACAAAATGTTATCATCAGAACGTTTCACCTCCTTGCTTTTTGCCACTGCGCATTACGGAATGCAAAACTTATCTCAAAAACTTGATGACTTTTAGAAAACCTCACTCCTCAATAGGGCAGCAATAAAATCTCCTTCCTACAAAGAGAGCACCAATATTCCAGGCAGCACCATCTTTCCATCTGGATGTGCTTCCAATGGTCTTACATTAAACACACATTTCAATTTTTTCATGCATTCATTTTTGCTGAAGGGTCATGACTTCTCTCTCAGTTCTATGCGAAAACAGCAATGGAGATTTGCAATACAAAACAGGATCGGGGGTGTCTCTAAAAAAAAAAACCAAACCCAAACAAACTAAAAAACAAAGCAGTAATTTACTGCTGGACATACTTTTTGCCTTTGTTTAGACTCTTTATGCAATATTAGAAGTATTGCTGCTCATTATCATTGCCACTTAGGAAAAATAAAAAAAGGAGGATGCTTTCTTTAATAAAGACATATTACACTGAAAATTCATTAATGATTGTGGGTGTTTCCACTTAAAGTAATTCCCAGCTGATTCCCATAGTCATTTCTCTCTCCACAAATCTACCGTGTCATAAAGGCGGAACCATTAACAAACAGGTATTGACTGCTAAGAACTCGCCTGATTTTACACAGCCCTTTTTGCTTCTAAACCTGCCTCTGACAGGGCTCTTCCCCACTCTGGGAAACCCCTTTTAACAATGTAAATGTCACACTGATGCAGCGTGGGACCTTGCTGATTTTTGAGTTTATAGATACCATTAAAGATACCAGCATTTCCCTTCCTTGCTCTGCTCTGAAGAGACAGCTTCAATTACTGACTCAGCAGTGGAGGAGCTGAATCCCCTTCCTCTATGGCCCTAATCAGCAAGCAGGAGAACAAGAACGCCAACAGAAAACAGTAAGACTACAGAGAAATAACTGCACCACATAACTGTAAGAGTGAAGGAAGACAGGAAAAAGGGAAGAGCACAAATTACCCTGAGCAACATTAAAAAACAGCCACCTACCAAACAAAATGCAAACATTAATTGAAGTTTGCTCTGTAAACTCACAGAGCGTGGCTGTGGATTGTAAGCCAAAACCATCTTTCAAATAGAGATGTGTCACCAGCTGTTTTATGGAGCTCAGACTCTGCTCACAAAGCGGTTCTAGCTGCATGTAGCCAAGTACCACCAGGATTCAGCATTTCCCATTTCTAGACTTACACACTGCTGCTTTCCAATTCTTACCTTCAGTCAACGAGCCCCACTGGCCATCCTCCAGCAACCCCAGGGCCACCAACAATCTGGCTCACCAAGGAATTATTTTTTTTTTAATTGTGGACATATTTCATTTAAGAGGACAAACATTTAGTGCTAGCAATATTGAAAAAATTTGCACATGTGGAAAAGTAACAGCTGCAGGTACGAAGCTGAACAAAATCAGCTTGCAATGCACTGCAAAACAACTCCCTATCTCATGCTAAACAAAAGGAGGGCAGACAAAACCGACTCTCTGAAAACAAACAATTATTTTTGTGAATGATCCACCTGCAATAGCTTAACCATATTCAGTAGCTGTTTAGCCAGACATCTAGTCAGCTTTCTGCAATTCCTTTCACGGGGACCGTTACTCGTGAACATGCATGCATGCGTGCACACTTATGCACACACAGTTACTCATGAACACGGTCCCCCCAGAGCAGGGCACAGGGCCTCCTTTATTTGCATCCTCCACATAAGCCACAGCATGCACTTGATGCTCCCTCTCTGGCTCCCATCAATGACTTCAACGCAACCTGTTTTGCTTACCAAGGTCCCATTTCAAGCATATATCATACCAGGGTACATGAGCTTCCTAAACTACTGGGGAGAGGCAGGGAATCAGTGCACAAAGATCTCATATAACAGCAACAGCCTGTTCTGTCTTGGACCACTCAGAGAACAAAGCAGCAACTCACTTCAAGTATACTCCAAAAGCAGCTCTCCAACATATATTCTTTTTTGTCATTTTGATTTGGATTAAAATGTACTTTTACATGTCTTCTGAATACAGTACCTTGAATTATAACAAGCAGGACCAAAAGGATACCCTGTAAGATGCCCTTTATGCTATCTTGTAAGTAGGAAATAGCAAAACGTAAGAGTCTTCATATTTTCATAACCAGGCAAAAACAAGCACTGATCTCATATTGCAGAACAAACCTGAAGTTAGCTCTCGTACAAAGCATCACTGTTCATCATTTGTACTCTGTTCTCATCTTCCTAGTCCGGGAGTTTGTCATAGAAAAACTCAAAAGAATCACTGTGGATCTTCTCACTTAGTCAAAGCAAGGAAACCTCTGACAACTGCCTGTGCCCTAGCGCAACTCCTGCTTTCTAGAAAACAAGGTACACTTAGGAAGCTGAATGAAGCCTTCTCAGATGCTTTCATGTGAGACACGGCTTTTTCCACAGACCACCACCTCTCTCAGCAGGAAAGGCTGCCCAAGCAGCTGAGCGCTTCTTTCTGTACTACACACACAGGGCCTGACAAGGAGCTACTAACGCTGTATGAAAGCATACGCAAGCTGAACTCTTCTCACACACGCCTGCAACCCAGCAGATTTACCTGGAAGCTGCTGCCTTATGTCAGCAGCGCCAAGGAGATTTCTGAAAAAAAGAAAACTTGACAGCTGGCTCCACAAGACGGTAGTTTGGATAATGCCATCACCAAAAGTAGGGTTTACTGTAAATATGCTAACAATGCTTGCCAGTTCATCATGAACAGGGCAGCATGGTACAGAACATCTTAGCCATTCTGACTCTGAAGCTGTAGTTTGGATGTACCATCACAAAAAGCAGCAGCTACTATAAACGCTAACAACCCTAACTATTTTGTAATGAAAACAGCACTATTTTGCAGGGCATCTTAGCTGTCCTCGGTGTGCAATGCCGACCAGATGTGCCAGTGTTCAGAAGGAGGTGAAATCCAGTAGCATTCACCTAACCTGAGTTCTGCCAGAACAGCCTAGGCAGCTATTTTCTCCCACGGATCACACTTGCTGAGGAGTTACACAGGCAGGTTGGAAAGGGATAGCAGTGAACAGCTGAGGGGGAAAGAGTGGGAAGGCTGAGCCATGGAACTTCTTTGCTGGGGCTTGCAGCCAGAACTTCATCCTGGACTACGGTCTCCTGCAGAACATGGGTGGCACCTGCTCTGGAGCACTTCAGACTGGACACACAAGTACGCAGGCTTCTGTTTTGGCAGAAAAATTCCTACAGCAAGAACATACTGTGACTAGACATGGTATTTCATTCTGCAATATTTGTGCAGACATGTTTTTAATGAAGGTATCCATCATTCTAAAAAAGAATGCGGAAATATCAACATCTGAGAGCAAAGTGAGGTGGGAGAACGACCCAATACACACAACTATAATGAAAAAATATTAATTCTACAGCTAGGCTATAGGTCTTAGAGAAAGAAAATACAAATCATATTTTGCTTTTATACTCATACAGTAAAAGCACTTGGATAACTATAGTTCAGATAAGCAAGTTTTCCCAATAAATCTAAGGCAGAAAATATGTGACACCCAAGGCACAGAACATCATGGCCTCTCCTCTATGACCTCTTTTTGCACTCTCCCCTTTCCATTTAACATCATCTCTGTACTTTGTATAGCTAGAAAAAACCCACAAATTTGCTGTCTCTCATCTTTGAGAATACTTTTATGTAAATAAAAATTATTATATTTAGTGTACTAGGCACACAGAATTAAAACACACCCAGAATCAATTATAATTTTTTAAATGTGTATTTTAAGCTTGTCTACATCAGAACACACCACCGACAGCTATCTCTACAGTGTATACTTCAAATGACAATGTCTTTATGTGTCACAGGGTGCACAGATTTGCCACTTGTGACATTCATTAGGGATGAAGGGCAAGGGGGTTTCTGGTGCCCAGGCACCATCCTTTCAACTTGACGTGCTTGGTCACGTATCAGTCTCCTCAGGTGCCTTGAGCCTGAAAAGCTGGAAAGACCCTGGATACACATGCTCACTTCTTCTAACTGCTCTAAATTTAGGATCTCAGTGAAGTTGCTATTCCCTACTTCCCCCTTCCCCAAGATAAAGGCAGCACTGAAAAGGAACACACAAAAATCAACCAATCTGCCCCATGAAACATGAGCTACATTCACAAGACAAAAATAGAAAGCTTTCATCTTTCATTATCAGACACTCTACAGCACACCACAGGAAGCTAAAGCTTGAGGCAACGGTAGGTTTCAAATCTCCTCAAAATATGAGCAAGGCTTTCCTTTTTTGCTCTGTGAAAGGCTAAAAGAAGTTGGCTTGGCAATGACAAAAAACATTAGAGTCAAACAAGCCTCTCCAACAGCAATCCAAACAGAAGGGTCTTGGGGCAGGCAGTTGTTTAAGCAATAGCATCATCCCCACTGCATAAATTCTCCTCAGAGAATGTTCAGAACAACAGCCCTTGCCTCCTCACTTCTGCTGATTCTAAAACTCTATATTTTAAAATCTTAAATTCTAAAACTGTAAAGTTTTTAAGATTCAGTCCTAGCCCCCAGAGGAATTCAGGAGGGAAAAGGAAGCGGAAAACACCATTGCTAGAGAGTTGATGCTTCATGAATCGTACTTGCTCGAAGCCCTCCAGCCTCCCTCTGTAAACAGCAGCCTGAATTTAATGGGGTTTGTATCTGCTCTCTAAGGTTTGAGGAGGGCAGATGGAAGGGAAGGTGGGACCAGAGGAAAGGAAAAACACACTGTACTGTTCCACTGCCAGGGTGTGTCAAGTTCTTCCAGAAGTCCCCTCAGCCTCCATCTTTACAGCCTCAACAACAGATTATGTGGCCATATGCTGAGCTTCAATTTTTTAAAATGTTTCTATTTTAAGAGAAGTCATCAGTGGAAGAACCACCACGCAAAGTCACAACCTTTCCTCAAATACACTTTTTTTTGTGGTGGCTTTATCTTCTTACCTGTTCTTGCCTGCTCTGTAGTTCCCCAGCAAAACCAGAGACAAGCTGGGTTCACTCACCTCACTAGCTGGGGAAATGCTGTTTATGAATCTGAATGGACTTTAACACTGTGAACTGGAAACTCCACAAACCATTTAAACTTACCAAAGTGAGTCAATCTGGCTCTTTCCACCATTCACATCTAACGCACTCCTAGCTTTACTACACACATTCAGAGAGCATCTTTTGGGGTCTATCATTTATTGGGAAATATGGCATTTCATTAACCAGCCAAGTGTTTCTGCCTCTTCTGTCCTTGCAAAATCCTGAGAGGTAGCGGAGAAATTGTTTCCTCTTTTACTGACAGAGTTCAGCACAACAGCAGCACAAGCACTGTCCTCCTGGGCAAAAGGACGAGGTGCCTGGAAGGGCTGCCTGTCGGATGGTACATCACCGAATGATGGGGCGAGCACTGGGAAGACAAATTACTGCCGCTTCCAGCCAGCGTGAATGAGCACACAGAGCGGTGTAGAGGAGAAGAAGGAAAAATACTCCATTGGGGTGAAAAAAGAAATCAAGACACAGTTTTAGACTTTTCCATGGCATCACTATCTTACTTTTAAACAATGAAATGGAAAATTTAACTTAGGCATCCCACATCACTTGTGCAGAGCATCCGACATCAACATGCCTTACAGGCGACTTTCAACAGCCTCCAAATGGAATTAACTTTCTTATTTTACAGCCTGGGAAATCCAAGATGCCTATGAGGCAGAGAGCATGAAAACAGAAGCAAAACTCAGAGCTTAATCCACTCAAAGCTAGAAAAACCTCAATAATCTCCGTCTATGGATTCTTAAAGAACTGGCAAATGAAATTGCAGGGCTAGGTGCACAGACTTTAATAAAACTACCAAGTATAAGGTGGTATATGATCTGAAAACATTCAACAAACACAGTAACTAGATTTAAAAAAAAAAAAAAAGGAAAGGCAGAGGAAGTGGCAAACAAAAACAAGTCATCCAGGCAACTACTGCTCATAAAAATCACCTCAGTAGAAACATATGGCATTGGAACACATTGTAAAGGGAGGCATAATTAAAGAAAGAGGCTAAAGAAAAACAGAATAAAACACAACATCCATTTGCCAGCACCAAAAAAAAAAACACATCAGACCAACATGACATTCTCAACATAACAGCTCATTTTCTAGATGAAGGAAATATGTTAGCTCTAACACAGCTGAGTACCCTACAGCATGCAGAGATGTTGCTTAGGACACTGGAGGTGGGAATTAAGAACTTTAAGGTGGGTAGGAAACTTGCTATGAGGGACAAAACAAGGATTTTACAAAGACCAGGCTACTATACAAGTTAACATTTCACCTAGGACACTGAGACAAAAATCCTCAGCATTAAGCCTAAAGGCCTCACCAGTAAATGGTTGAGGAGAGAGGCAACTACTCATGTGACAGGACACCAGAAAGAGCTTGGTGTATTTTCAAGTGTCCCTCATATTATTCAGTAAATCTTGAAAAGGAGAAGAGCTACTTAAATTTACAAGGAGTTTAACTGGCACAAGAGCAAGTATGGCTAAGCCAACTGCGATGGCATCTCTGTCAGAAATTGGAAGGTTCCTCACTACCAGGAAAGCAAGGCATCAAATGGGAGCAGCGGAGGGAAACACCCTAAAGGTAGAGCTTGGTTAATATATGAGCACTGTTGTATGATGTGGGGTGCTTCTAACAGCAGGGACTGGACTCCATGAACCAGTCCTCTCTTAGAAGGGTTTCTTTCATTCATCAGTATTTTAACAGATTTTAATATAGGTGTCTCTCTCCTCTTTCACAAGAGCTTTCTCAAAAAGGTAGTCACACAGTAA
This sequence comes from Calonectris borealis, assembly GCF_964195595.1. Taxonomy (NCBI): domain Eukaryota; kingdom Metazoa; phylum Chordata; class Aves; order Procellariiformes; family Procellariidae; genus Calonectris; species Calonectris borealis. The sequence continues at coordinate 67,592,544 of NC_134313.1, read as the reverse complement.
TGCTTGCGAGAAGACTTCAAGATTGCAGTTGCACTAATTTTTCAGGTAAATATCCTACACCATGACAATACCAGAAAACCTCCACTTTTTGAAGGGGAAGGAGAGTTGCTTTGTTTGTTTTAAACAGTATTACGCCTCCTTGCTCTGAGCAAGTCTCGAAGGCACTGACAATCTCTGCGGGAACAAGTTCTGGGACTGGGTTCAGGACAGCAACATCCAGCACACTTTCTCCTCAAAGTGGCAGAGCAAAAAGGGTATGTACCACTAGTCCAGTTAATACGTTATACAGCTGAAATGCCACAATCGCAGACTTCACCGAGAAGAGGTAAGGTTTAATAAGAATTAGTAAAAGTTAATTTTAATAATGACATTATAAGGCCTGGATTTTCTTGCAAGACAAAACCCAGACTCACGAGACCTAAATTCTACTTACATGCCCATAGTTACATCCTTACAGACTGTCCTCTCCTATTGCTATCTGGCTGTCTTTCTTACAACTAGCCAGAGGAAGTCTGTCGGAATTTAGGCTGTTAAATTCTTGTGCAATCCTAAATAACACCTGGGACTCTGCAGGTCTGTAGGTGTAGCTAGCCCCAGCTCGGTGCAGGTAGGTCCAGCAGTGTGTTCAGCTCTCACAAACTACCTCTTGAATCTACAGAATTCACGTAAGATACATATAAAAAGCAAACTACTCTATCCCAATTCAGTTATATAAAAGTGTTCCAACTAACACATCTCATTGGGAAGATGGAGAAAGGTAGATGTAACAACGGGAAAAAGATTTAATACAAGCTATGGAAAAATGGCTAGCAAAAAACACCTACCCACAAGCAACAGATCCAGAACAGCATGGTATGTAAGAAGCTGCCAAGTAAGACGTGAGCTGCAATAGAAGATAATCAACAACAAAAACAAAAAAAAAACCACAACAGTTGCTCGACTTAGAAAGAAGACTCAAAATATCCTTAAAATGAGTCAGTAAATCTGATCTTATTTCTTCCAGTAAGTCGCAGTAACATGAACAATAACATTCCCAAGTTGGAAGTTATTGTTCACTTTATAAAAATACTAAGCCCAGAATTCTACATGGAAATAATGTGTTTAAAAGAAATGAATAATTTTTATTTATTTATTCGTTACTAATATTTAAAACAAAAGCCCGCTACACTTTTAGATTCCTCTGCTGCAGAAAAAATTGCTGCCAGGAAACTATAACATAATGAAATGAACACCTACAAATCCAAAATAGTTCACATTCACTAACAGAGGAAGCAAAAAGGCAAGATGGTGAAGAAGGGGAAAATCATTCTCATCTAGTAAGTGCAAGTAGATTTCTATTTCTTATTAGTCCATCTCTTATTGGTCCTGCTAAAGAAAGGTTACTGTGCATTTTCAAACAGCACACAATTGCTAGATAAAAGTGCGTCTGCATATATAGAAATACTACAAAATTAACCATAAGGCTAGGTACATACTGCACTTCCCTCCATCCTGCTGCAATAAGCATAGTCTAAGCTTTAACCCATTTTTGGCTGCATTTGGAATCTCACAGAGAAAACTCTCCTTTCCATAGTCTATGATTTGCAGCACACCTCAAAAAACAAGAGGACAAATGGAACTTGCTTGCCATTCCCCAAATCACCACCCATATCCACACCACTCTGTCAAGAGGCTTATAGTTTTCTGCATTACTTTATTTACCCCCATGTCCTTCATCTAGCGAATGATTAGGGAACAAGCTTCAAAGGAGCTGTATTGTCTAACAGATCGGAGAATGATGGAGACATACAAGACCTCAGCCTGTTAAGGACCTTGCCAGTAAATCCAAGCAAGTCCCCTTACTTCAGAGTATCTTCTTCTCATAATCTTTCCTTATTTTGCCTATTTTAAAGCTTTTGAAAGGGATAGTGCCTTGGGCAATATGTAGTTATGTCTAGATGGCATGAACTGCAGCATAGAGAAAAACCTGAACTAGCTCAGGAAGCAGCCCAGTTATGGTATGAAGCCACTATTTGCTGCTACCACCTCCTCCTTTCTGTACTATACAGCTTCTAGTATCCAAGCTAGCATGGTCTAGGTTGCACAAGAATCCCTACCCATTACATTGAATACTGTGGATAATTGCTTTTGGGTTTCTAGACCCCATTATAAATAAAAATAACAGAAGAACAGATAGTATTGAAAAATCTTGGGTTTTTCCAGAGCAGGACAGAACAGAGGTCAGTCAAACGTCCTGCTTCCGCCTATCTCCCCTGGAAATACGCAGATAGCGTACATGTGCTCTTCTGATTCCGCCCAGCAATTCCAACTGCTGCCTCAGTTTATGACTGCTGCTCACCTGCTTTCAGGGACCCATGGCGGCTACAGGTCCTACTTGAGATCAAAACATAGCACAGCGCAAACACATGGGGCAGTCTCCATTAAATCAAGTACTTCCTGCAGATATGGCTCCTTCAACACGCCAGCGTTAAAACATGGCAGAGATACTTAGAGACCATACATAACGGGAGGAACTGCTTTTATTGGTATGGAAGAAAGTTTAAAAGGCAGTTTGGATATGTTTATTGTATTTCCTTAAGTTCTCTTTTCTTTATTTCAACTTTAGATTTTTAAATGCAGTCCAAACATGTATCTGTCTGTCTTGAAATCCTTATTCAGGGGACATACAACTCATAGCAAACATGAGAATATACCATATATATGAAATCTGATTAAAAAGCAGAAACACTTGTTTTATATGTATATTACTTAGTATCTCGTGGTTTTGGATGATACCTTACTCAGCTGAAATATCGGGCCATTTTTGAGAAATGCTGATTCTGCTGAAGGCTCAAAGCACGTCCCATATTCATAAAGGGTCCATTTCACAAGTGGCATCATACTCCTTAACATTTTTATCCTGAAGAACATTCAAGTCCCAATCAGGATCAGAACCACATTGTGCTAAAACAGAAAAAGTATATTTAGATATCATCTATCCCCAGTGATCTTGCAAGATGACATGCAGCATATGGCAGATGAAAAAACAAAAAAGGGGGAGGGGGCAGGAGAAAGAGACTGACTGTTAAAAATACTTCAAATGAATACATTACCGAAAAAGAAAAAAAAAAGGGAAAAAAAAAAACAACAAAAAACCACACCAAAATACTTTGTCATGAACTCAGCATTTCATGGAAACATGTAGAGGCATATAGGCATTTTAAACTAAAATGACATTGACATTTCTATGTCAATTGTTTTGCCCTCTATCTCTTTATTCACAAGAGTAGTGAATAAAGTAGCCTTAGTTCTATTTAGTACCTTAAACTATTAATTAAAAAACAAAAAAAAAGTTTCACACCATTATTGAAATTCAACATTTCAATGCCCTCCCCCAAAATAGTATTTCAGATTCTCATTTTAAGACTACTTCCCAAAATACTGAGGTTTTTTTTCAATTTCAGATAAGAAAACATTAATTTCCTGTTGCAATGCCAGAATTTCCAAAAGAACAAAGCATGAATAAACTGCAATATTATCGCAAGCCAATGGTTCCTACTGCAACTTAGTGAACTTTTAGAGGTAACTGAGAATTTCTGTGAGCTCACTTCAGGCAGAATTGTGAAGGGATGTTAACCTACCTTTCACCATTTTACTGCCAAGACTCGTAATATCTAGGTTTTTTTGTAAATCCCACATCCTGATGTCAATATCAGAGTAATATCAGAATTTTATTTATTTATCAGAATCATTTTATTCTCCAAAACCATCTGAGCATGGACCTCAGGCTTGCAATGAAAAACTCGGATATGCTACCGAAGTTCACTCTAAAAGCTACAAAATCAGAACACAAATAAAACCAAGCCACTGCTTTAAGAACAACCACAAACACCACAAACTTTTCAACTCAAAACCCAGAAAAAGGTCAAGTGGAAAAACAGAATTCAGGAGGTCCTGCTGCACAGGTTTGAAATTTTTACTTTTCTTTGGTGAGAGAAAGCAGCTCCATCTACTCTGCCAAAGGACATGCCCAAAAGAGTGGGCAAAATGCCGTTTTCGTTAACATCCTCTCCTGTCACTTGATGGTAACAGCTCTTGGCAGGCTGTTTCAGAGCGTGGTCCAGTACAGAAACACCCAAGCAGTACCGAACGACCCCAAGCAGCATACAAAAGCATTTGGCGCAGGTCACAGAAGTTGCCTCCTGGCCTGCCGCAGACCCCATGCCAGGCGACTGAGCCGGCTTCTCGAGGAGTAAGTTGATCCACACAGAATTCTTCCCTGTCATGAGTCAGGCTGGAAACAACTTGGCCAAGTTTTGAGATAACCCAGATCTCACTGCATCATCCCGCAAGCTCTGGTGCATGGAAAGCAGGGGGAGGGCGGATGAGGGCTCCAATCAGTGGAGAAGCGGCAGGGATGCTCCCTGAAGTGAGAGCAAGGGTGGTGGCAGCAAGCATGGCCTTCAAACCTCTTTGAGGCACTGGCTGGGATTAACACCTGGTCTAACCCGAGTTGCTTCTAGCACCACCCCATCTATCAATGCTGACGGGTTACAAGCTGTCTGTAGGGCTAGGAACCAAAACCAGAGCCTTTGGCATCTAGTACTTACCTGTCATCTGATATCTTTGGGAGAAGAAAGCTTTTAAAATGAACACGGTGGTGGCCTCCAATAAATTACTGCAGCTACCCAAGGAAGTAAATGCAAAACTCGGGCCAAGCGCACACGCCGTGATGGGCAGCGAGGCTGTAGAGGCGTGGGGGCTGCTGCAGAACTGCAGGCCGTGGAAGAAGCGAGGCAGGGAGGGCTGCTGAGGTTCCTGCCCTTCGCCCAGCTGGGCCAGGCCAGGGGCAGCCCGGGCAGCCCCTTCTCCAGTGCAACCACAGGATGACCAAGGAGCCACTGCCATGTCCTGACAGCAGATTAGCCTTGGGGCGCTTCTGCCTTCCACTCTGGGGTGGGCAGGACTTTATTTACATATTTCTTTTGGACTGAAGCCATCAGATTCTCAGAGAGCTGGCGATAACCACCTCTCAGCCTGCAGCGGCCCTGCTGGCAGGCTAGCGGCCAGGTCCTGCTCACAGACTAACGCCGCCATCCCCGGTGCCTCCACCCCAGAAACGACGGATGGCGGCGTGTGAGCTCCAGTAATGGATGTCCCCCCCACGCACCCCTGCACATCCCGAGGAGCCGCCGCCGGGAACTGCTGTACCCATGAGGAAACACCAGCAGCTGAGCACACACCCGGCCACCGCGGGGGCCTCTTCAAGTGGCAGGTGTCATTCACCCATAAAGAAATTACCACCCAGAGGGAAAATCTGAAGACGCAGGTGTCAATAGGTGTGTATCTGCACAAGCAGCAGAAGTTGCTCCTGAATTTCCTCTCACTTTTTTGGCCTCCCAACGCCGGTTTGATAGGTCTTCTCGGATACGTGCAATGACCACTTGGGACCCGCGCGCCTGTGTGCCCTCCCTCCCCTTGTTGTTTACCGACGTCTCACTCCGGCACTCATTCAGCAAGCTGTTACACTAAGCATAAAACAAGCAAATTATACAGTAGATAAAATGCCAAGCTTCTTTTGCACTGCCAGCTCCATTAGAAAAGAAAGTGATGAAGTCTGCATGCATATAATCACAATAATTAGACACTTGTAACCAGCTGAATATCAGCGTGCATGCTGAAATTAAAATAGCACAGTTTGAAAAATGTAAGTGGGCAGGATCTGTGCAGTCCTATGCTGCAGAAGAGGGAGGGAATATTTTTAGGCTAATTCAGCTCTATCTCAAAGAAAGCCCTATAGCGTTGGCTTTACCACCTATCACTCGCTACAGAAGAGCTGCTGAGTTTGTTGTACATCAGCACCCTCGTCGTAAACATTTTTTAACTTAAGGAATTTAAAACTTGTCTGTGGTTGTGGGCGGCCAGGCCTACATTTGGACAATGCTGTGTAGTTTGGGTTTTTCAATTTGACTCTTCTGCTAGCGTTAAAAATACCTCTTTTCTTAGCACACTGTTTTTCCCTTTGCAGGTTGTGTCGCCACTCACTGAGAAAGCCACTTCAAAGTCTTTGGGAGTTTAAACAAGGATGAAAAGCCTTTTAGTTGGTTAGTGTTTTTGTTTAAGAGTTGTCAGAATTAATATGTCAACAAATGCATAACTCTAGCACAGAATCAATCTTCAATATTGGCACTTGTCACATAAGTTAATCCCTTTAAAACCAGTCTGCTCATCCTGGAGACTCTATTGCTAACTTCAAACAGCAAAGTAACCCCCAATCAAAAGACTCAAGAAAGTTCAAAAACTGTCAACCCGCCCTTCTTCCCTTTTCAAAAACTCCATCTTCTAATGTATTTTAAAACTGTATGTCTCTCTGAGTCTTCCCTTTTCCCCTGCTAAAGCAACAATTTTCCAACTTTAAGAATATTGCTTGCTTTCTGGAAATACAAGATGGTAGCGAAAAACTTCTATATAGGATGACGCAGTCACCAATTTTCTCCAGACATGTCAGCAAAGTTTCCCTGCAGTAAGGACTAGGAATAAAGTTAAGAGTATTCTTTATTCATGTTTTTTAATACAAAACAATTGCTTTTTCACTTTTTGGTTTTGTACATTATTTTTTCCATCTAATTTACATTATCAGAATGGCTTGAACCTACAGCCTTCTAAGTATACAGGCTACAGATGTGATTAATTTTACACAACCCATAGTAAGCCCACTTCTCACAAAACCTCAGTGAATGGAGGAGAGAAAGATGGGTGTTTGAAACAATTTCTTTCCTATTGAATTTTCTAATAGTGAATCAGTAAACAGGCACAGAATAACCAGAAAGAGATGGAGGGGAAATAATTTTATTTTGGAACTGTGGATTTCAAGTTGTCGTACTTCACTGGGTAAACATATTACAAATTGTTATGTGAATTAAATCTTCAGGAAGCAGACTGAATAAATGCAGGATTTCTGTCATGTGAGTACTACTGGGTTTAAAAGTAGTAAGATATGATTAGCACTACCATAGTTGTCCTTGCTCTACTGTAATCAACTCAAGTACATAGTTGATGTTACAAGAAACAAAAAGCTACCATGAAAATAAGAGAATCATGACTTTTTTAGAACATATCTAATTAGGACCTTGTTTAATGAAGCAAAATGAAAATTATTACTTATGGTAGATATTATTCATTTTATCCTCTGATGACTTTTCTCCATACTCCCATAAACTTCAGCATTGCTAAGACAGAGATAGAACTTAAAAGCTCTTCACCTGTTATTAGATCACTTTGCAATATGTTTGAGGTGTGACAGCGTGGCTTCCCGCAAGCATTTACCATTTAAATTTCTTACAAGAAAGGGTTTTTAACTAAGGTCTTTAAAAGAAACTTTCCCCAAGGACAAAGTTAACATCCAAAATTTTATCTCAGAAAATTCTCAATACAGATCTCATTTAGATACTGTTTTGCATTCCTCTTGTAACAGTCGTTTACTTCATATTTTATCACACTAATTGTTTCAATGAGACATTTGAACAAGCAGGTGATAAGACAAGATTCTCTCCTATTGTGTAGAAATAGTACTTTCATACAGAGACATGAGAATTCAATCTGAAATACTGAAAATACAATTGCAGACATGAATCTTTTTTAAGGATTATTTAATAAATCCTGCAGGTTTTCTGTTTGCTGAAAAACTAGCAGTACAGAAAGAATCCCCCAGTTAAGAAACTGGACAATACTGAAATCATACCCAGTACCTCAAGTATGTGCAAACAGAAAGGTCTACAACTTTTCTTGTCAGAATGCAACATAACACTTCAAAAGGCTTGGCCACCAGAGAAGACACATGCGGGACAGACACCTGTGCAAGAGATCCTAGCCAATTCACTGAGAGTTAAAGGCAACCGGTTTTGAATGTGAAGAGGTTAATAAAAGAGCTGTTAGCAGCCTTCATCCTTGGCTGACTAAGATTTGGGTGAACACGGCCGCGTACCTCATGAACGGTTGCTCTACCGAAGGATGCAAGATCCAGTGCCGCACAGCATGTGCCATGGCCAGGATAAAGCCGTTAGGAGCTACCGTTACCTTTCCTGTCCTGCAGCGCTTCTCCAGCAAGCTGTCACTTCCGCTGCGCACATCTCCATAGGACAGTAGCTCCCATCAAGGCTTCTGACAGCAGAGCACAACTTTCCTTCTTCATACGTTTGTTTACACAATGAGATATTAACACATCAGGGAAAAATGGTAAAAACAGTGCAAAGCCAATAGCTACACACATGCAGCAAACAAGAAAAAAATTCCTGCTGTTGAAGCAGCTATGTGACACACAGGCATTCAGGGGGCAACACAGCTCTGTCAGGCCTAATGTTGCAGACATCCAGCAAATGGGATAAGGACGAATGCCACAGATGCTGTAAGTTTGTGAACAGCTTCAGTGCCCCTG